>NC_138078.1:9002043-10202043 GCF_964212035.1 Myotis nattereri
GATCCTGCAGGAGGTAACCAATTGATGTGTTTCTCTCACATTGATATTTCTCTTTGTCTTTCCCTCTCTCTTCCACTCTCTCTAAAAATCAATGTATTGGATAAAAATCTTACACCTATGGACGAGGACAGTGGGGGTGTGGTGGTAAGGACATGGGGTGGGGTGGGAACTGGGTGGAGGGGAGCTGGGGGTGGAAAAGAGGAACAACTGTAATAATCTGAACAATAAAGATTTATTAAAAAAATAAAAATCAATGGAAAAATATCCTCGGGTGAGGATTGAAATAAACAAACATATAAAAAATAGTCTTTAAAATGCCCAAATCATTCACAATGTAAATAAAAAAATTTCCTTTTATAAACATTTAGTAAATGGGCAAAATCAAATACTTAAACCTTGGCCAGGTAGCTCAGTTGGTTAGAGTGTTGTCCCAATGTACCAAGGTTGTGGGTTCAATCCCTGGTCAGGGCACATACGGGAATCAACCAAATGAATACATAGGTAAGTAGAACAACAAATCAATGTTTTTTTTCTCTCTCATCAATAAATTTAAAAAATTTAAATAAAAATCAAATGCTTAATATAAAAGCTATGTTGCACATACTTAATTTTGTGGGAATTGTATTTTAATGGGTTGAATTAGCAGAGGCCTCTTGAGTACTGGGAAGTTTGGACTACAGGTGTTTTCTTTTTTTTCCTGGAAAATCTCCCTGTACCAAACACTGAATTCTTCATTTTCCAAAGTCTTTCCAACTTCCTTACATTTTTATTGCTGATTTGATTTGCTTGAATGACAGCCAAAGTATAAGATAAACGGTAGATGCAAAGACTGGGTGGTTTCCATGGAGACTTTTTGCAGGAACCCTTCCTTTTCTTTATCCAGCTATTGCTGGGAACCATCCCCTTCCAGTTAATGTGTGGTGGCCATCAATTTGAGTAGCTCTTGGAAAGGGGAATTGTTTAAACAAATTCAGAACTGAGTTATTTTTATATATTTTAAGGTTGAATTAGGTTTTCCTGAAATTGAGGATATTAACAGTTCTTTTTACTGAAGCAGTTTATGCTTTTGTTTATTACACTTGGTTTGAACTTTGGGGAATGAAAGAGGGCCTTGACTGGGTACAGAGATATATGCATTTTCTCTGCCTAATCATGCAACCATTAAATAAAAAACGTTTCCACCTCAGGAATCAATTCATCACTTTAAACACTGTTGATTGCATTGGCTTAGTGCTTTTTTGCTTCCTTTGAGTATTTTCCTTTTTATTTCAAAATTGTCTTCAGTTGGATGTGATCAATTCTACATGGAGGCCAGCTCACTCACTTTCATTCTTGACTCCTACTGTCCCAATGTCATGTTTCATTTATACAGTAATAGATTTTCTTGACTTTATCTGTTGACTTGACAGCCTATGCATCATATTTCCTTTTTAAGACTTAGGCAGATTAAAAAAATTCAGGATTTGAAGAAAATTTGCATTGTGAAAGAGGCAGCTTTAATATTAATTTTTACTAATAGCCAGAATAGGTGGCCATCTGATGGTCAGACCTGCCTTCTCATTGCACACTGCCCAGTGTAGGTACCCAGGTTAATCAAGGTCAAGCTGGTCACCAGTACTACTTTTGGTTCTAAGTGTAGCTGTGCACAAGGCATATTACCCTAATTAATAGAGACTATAATAAAAACAAGGTATAGTTTCATAGTTGTCTGTATGGGTGGTGACATGGGGGTGGAGTAGTTGTCTAATATTTGAAAGCTGGGAAGCTGGAGGTTTTTTAAAAATATTAAAATATCTAGTATCAATTTAAAGAATTTTTGATGATTATATATGCATGACTGATGCTATTTTCCTGATCCTGAAATTTTGTGAGCAATCTTTTTGAAAGGGGGCCAGAATGAGAATAAAAATTAATTATGAAAAACTATTTGAAAGACTGATTATGTTGTGATACATTAAAGACTTTTAATGCAACTTATATATTGTGTTTCTACCTTTGTGACTAACATTCTTAAGAGCTGATTTTTTACTTCGGATTTTCTAGCATGTGTTAGCTATGTCAGCTCACGGGCATGTATTCATCTGTGTATCATGTTATATTGGGACTTGGATGGAATGTAAATCTTTTATTGGCCTAAATCTGAGTCTAATCCTCTGCATGGCTTTGGTAGAAAATCAATTTCCTCTGCTCTGTCAAGATTTTTCAGGTCATTGCACTTTGGAAGTTTTCCAATTCTCTTAGGTTAAAATAGATTTTGTTTCTGTGCTACATACTGGTATCCTTTAGCAGGACACTGGGATCTAGAAGGTGAGAAAACAGTCTGACAAGATATCCATGAGTTCTTCTATTTCAGTTAAGTTGTTGACATAACTGCATCTTTGAGGAGCCAAAGAGTTTGTGTCCTTTCAAAGGCATCATTTGGAAAGCAATTACAAGTGACATCTGTGAGGCTCTGTGCTTGACTTTAATGAGTTCCTCTTGTTCACCTGCTCACTAGGTTGCTAGGAGTGAATGGAAAAGAGAAGAACTTGTCATGCCACACTCAGTCCATTTCACTTGTATGGCCCATTGGAGCTGGAAGTAGGGTGACCAGCTTGGACTTTCTCAGATTTAGTGCTGGTATACTTTAGCAGGACACTGGGATCTAGAAGGTGAGAAAACAGCCTGACAAGATATCCATGAGTGCTGAAAATCCTATATCCTGGGAACCCTGTTAATCCCAGGCAAACCAGGATGGTTGGTCACACTAGCAGTGAAAAGCATGGGGATGGATGGTTTGGAATTGGTGAGTACCCTGATAGATATTTTAAGGAGGGATTTGTTATAGACACATAGCATCTTGCCTGCCCAGAGATGCTAGTGGGTGAGTGATTGCACTTTGATTTGACTGAAAAACAATGGAATGAGAAGAGATGGAAGTTTTTCTACCTTTTGAACCTGAAGATGTGTTTAGGGGATGTTTTGGTAAAAAATTATTACTATTAATGTTTATCATTTTCTTTTTCCTGGACAATGCAGGATCTTTAACTCCACTTCTCCCTTCTCCCAATTTATGTTGTTTTTTACCTTATATTTCAGTACTGCAAAACTCTACAAGACATTATTTTATGCAGACATTGTTTATTTAGATCATAGTTCAGTAAACCTTTTATATAAAGGGCCAGATGGTAAATATTTTAACCTCTGTGGGCCATATGGTGTCTGTCACAACTACTCAATTCCACTGTTGTAACACCAAAGCAGCCATTGATAATATGTAAATAAAACTTTATTTACAAAAACAGGCAGCAGGCCAGATTTGGCTTGCAGGCCTTAGGAGTTGTCCTAATCTAGATTTATCTACATACTTACTATTTTATTTTTCCTTCATTTCTTGTTACATCTCTGAAGTTCATCTACCTTGGTTCATTTTCAAGGCAAGGATTTCTGCTCCCATCTCTTGTTTGACTTTGTACTGGAAGTTCTAGCTAGTACAGTAAGGCAATAAAAGGAAATAAAAGGCATACAGATTAGAAAGAAAGAAATAAAACTTCCCCTATTTTCTGATGATATGATTGTGTATAAATTTCAAGGAATCTACAAAATAACTCCTAGAACTAATAAGTGAGTTCAGCAAGGTCGCAGGATACAAGATAAGCATACAAAAATCAATTGTATTTCTATATACTAGCAATTAATACATGGACACTGAGATTACAGTAACATTTACAGTCATTCAGAAAATTAGTTAGGTATAAATCTAACAAAGCATGCCACAGGACTTGTATACTGAAAATTATACAATACTGATGAAAGAAATAAATATCGAAATAAATGGAGAGACATACTATGTTCATGGATTAGAAGGCACAGCATAATAAAGATGTCAGTTTTCCCAAATTGACATACAGGTTTAACATCATTGTTATAAAAATCCCAGCAAGCCCTGGCCCATGGTTCTCAATGGTTAGAGCGTCAGCCTGAGCACTGAAGGGTTGCGGGTTTGATTCCCTGTCAAGGATGTATACCTGGGTTACAGGTTCAATACCTGGCCCTGGTTGGGGTATGTGTGGGAGGCACCCAATTGACATGTCTCTCTCACCTCTCTCACACTGATATTTCTCTCCCTCTCCCACTTCCTTTCCCTCTCCCCCTCCCTCCCTCCCTTCTTCCCTTTCTCCCTCCTCCCCTTCCTCCCCCTCCCTCTCTTCTATTCCATATAAAATCAATGGAAAAATATCCTCAGGTGAGGATTGACAACAACCAAAATTCCCAGCATGATCTTTTGTAGATAAAGATATTATTTTAAAATTTATATGGAACTAGACTAGCTAAAAACAATTTTGAAAAAGAAGAAAGTAGGAGGAGTTACTCTGTCTAATTTCAAGACTTATATAACTATAGTAATCAAGACTATATGGTATTAGCAGAGGGATAGATATATAGATATATAGATCAGTAGAACAGTACAAAGAACCTAGAAATAGACCTACAAAAATATGCCCAATTGATTTTTGACAAAATTACAAAAGCCATTAAATGGAGGAAGAAAGCCTTTTTTTAAAACAATATTTTTATTGACTTCAGAGAGGAAGGGAGAGGGAGAGAGACGTAGAAATATTAATGATGAGAGAGTATCATTGATCTGCTGCCTCCTACATGCCCCCCTACTGGGGATCTATCCTGCAACCTGGGCATGTGCCCTTGACTGGAATCAAACCCTTCAGTCCACAGGCTGGTGCTCTATCCACGGAGCAAACTGGCTAGGGTGAAAGATAGCCTTTTCAACCCATAATTCAGGATCAGTTGGACATCAGTAGGAAAAAAAATCCACTCTGGCTAGTGTAGTTTAGTTGGTTGGAGTGTCATCCCATACACCGAAAGATTGTGGGTTCGATTCCCAGTCGGGGCACATATTCGGGTTTCGGGTTCAATCTTCGATCAGGGTGCATATGAGAGGGGCTACCGATTGATGTTTCTCTCTTACATTGGTGCTTCTCCCTCTCCCTCTCCCTTCCTCTCTCAAATCAATTTTAAAAAATCTTAAAAAAAGATCCTCGACCTAAAATTTACACCTTACATAAAAAATAACTCAAAATGGACCACAAGCTTAAATGTAAAACATAAAATTAAAAAAATAGAAAATCTTTGGGACCTAGGATTAGGCAGGGTTCTTAGACCTGACACCAAAAGTTATGATCCATAAAAGGAAAAAATAATTAAATGGATTTTACAAAATTAAAAACTTTTACCTTGAGAAAGACCTTATTAAGAGATAAGCTGCAGTCCTGGCCAGTGTGGCTCAGTTGGTTGGGCATCATCCCGTTTACCAAAAGGTGGCCAGATTGATTTCCAGTCCGGGCACAAGCCTTGATTGCAGGCTTGTTTCCCAGTGAGGGCTTGCAGGAGGCAGCTGATGGATGTTACCCTTCACATTAGTGTTTCTCTTCCTCTCTCTCTCTCTCTCTCTCTCTCTCTCTCTCTCTCTCTCTCAATCAATAAATTATTCTTAAAAAAAGAGAAACAAGCTGCAGAGTAGAAGAAAATATTTGCAAGCCACATATCTGACAAAAAACTATCTGCAATATATAAAAAACTCAAAACTCATCAGTAAAAAACCAAACAATTGAATTAGACAGCGGGCAGAAGACATGAAACATTTCACTGAAGAAGATAAGCAAATAACAAATAAGCACATGAAAAGATGTTCATCATTAGCCATTGGAAAAATGCAAATTAAAGCCAAATGAGATGTCATTCATACCTATCAGAATAGCTAAAATAAAAAATAGTGACATCACCAAATGCTGCAGAAAAAAGGGATATATACTTTGCTGATGGGAATGTAAGGTGATATAGCCCCTCTGGAAACAGTTTGACAGTTTCTTAAAAACACTAAATATGCAACTACCATATGTAAGCCAGTAATTGCATTCTTGGGCATTTATCCTAGAGAATTGAAGATCTGTGTTCACACAAAAAACCTGTACATGAATGTTTATAACAGCTTTATTCATAATAGCCCATAACTGGAAATGATACACATGTCTGTCAGTGGGTGAGTGGTTAAAGAAACTGGTTCATTCATACCATGGAATACTACTCAGCAATAAAAAGGAATGAACTACTGATGTACGCAACAACCTGAATGGATCTCTAGAGAATTGTGCTGAGTGAAAAAGCCAATCCTTATTGATTACATACTATATGATTCCATTATTATAATGTTCTTTATTTTTTTAAAATATATTTTATTGATTTTTTACAGAGAGGAAGGGAGAGAGATAGTCAGAAACATCGATGAGAGAGAAACATTGATCAGCCGCCTCCTGCACATCCCCCACCGGGGATGTGCCCGCAACCCAGGTACATGCCCTTGACCGGAATCGAACCTAGGACCTTTCAGTCCGCAGGCCGACGCTCTATCCACTGAGCCAAACCGGTTTCGGCTTATAATGTTCTTTAAATGATAAAATTATAAACATGAAGAACAGATTAGTAGTCCCCAGGGGTTGAGGAGACAGGGGTGGGAGGGAAGTGATTGGCTATAAAAAGGCAGCATGAAGAAACCTTGTGGTGATGGAAATGTTCTCAATCTTGATTGTATCAAAGTCTATATCCTTGTGATATTGCACAATAGTTTTGCAAGATGTTGTCATTAGTGGGGGGAAACTGGGTAAAGGTTACACAGGATCTCTGTATCATTTCATACAATTGCATACAATGATCTCAAAATAAAGTTTATTTTTAAAAAATTATTTAAGGAAAACAGGTCTAAAGGGATCAGAGTCAGAAGAATCATAAATACTAATAAGGTAGCACTTTTATATTGGGTGGTGTTCTGAGGTCCTGGCCCAGTTATGTTCTGAAATGGAGCCATATGGGTGCATGAGAATTCCTATATGAAGGTGTATGATTGACTTTACACCGTCAAGTTCTAATTTGGGATTCTGTTCACTGTATGCCCTTTGAGTGCCTTTTGCCTCTGATTTTCTGTTAGACTAGTTTCTTAGTTTCAGGTACAAAGTCATTACAAAATGCTATTAACTTTTATGATATTGTTTCTGCAGTGGGTCCTTACCTAAGGGTCAGAGTATCTGGATACTGACTTATTTTTCCCAAGCGATTTTTTAATTTGCCTATGTGATAGACATTTATAGTTGTCCCTCGATATTTATCCCCTTCTTCTCTTTTGCAGTAGAAACTCCAGTTTTGAGCAGGGCTTATGGCTTCGCAGAGTAAAGGTTTCATTGCTCAGAATTCATTGTAGCTAAGTGTGGCTATGTGACCAACTACAAACCACTTATTTTGGTTAAGCCACAAATGAAATGGAACTATCAATTTGCTTTAACAAACACTTAATGAACAGGTAATATAAAATACTTTATATAAATGTAGTGTGTTATAGGTTGAATTGTGTGTACCCCAAAAGATATTGAAGTCCTAATCCCCAGTACCTTAGAATGTGACCTTATTTAGAAATGGGGTATTTTCAGTTGTAATCAGGTTTAAATGAGATCATAATGGAGTAGAATGAGCCCCTAATCCAATATTACTGGTGTCCTTATAAGAAGGTGGTCATTTGAAGACACAGACACACAGGGATAATGCTATGTGAAGATGGAGATTGGAGTGATGCATTTATAGGCCAAGGAACTCCTAGGGGCTACTGGAAGTTGGGAGAGAGTCATGGAACAGATTTTCCCTTAGAGCCCTTGGAAGGAACCAAACCTATTACCTTGATTTTGAACTTCTAGCCTCCAGAACTCTGAGACAATACATTTCTGTGTTTAAGGCACCCACTTGGTGCTACTCTGTCACAGCAGCCTTAGGTAAACCAGAACACTGTGTTTTAAAACTTCTTTTTGAGGTATTTTCAAAAATGGGTTGGGCATGACCAGGGTTGAATTTGAGTCCTGAGACACTTGGACTAAATATGCTTCCCTCCCACCCCCCGTAAAATATCACTGTACCAAACATAGATATTCCTCATTGCGCAAAGTTCTTCCAACTTCCTTACGTTTTTATTGCTGATTTGATGTGCTTGAATGCCAGCCAAAGTATAAGGTACATGGTACTTGGGAGGACTGGGTGGTTTCCATGGAGACTTCTTGCAGTTCAACAGTTGTCAGGGAAACATCTCGTTTCAATTTGTGGGATATGCCAATTTGTGTGGCTCTTGGAAGAGGATATGCTTAAACCTCTCCAAGATACTAGTAATAAATTCAGAGTAGAGCTTTTTAGTTTCCTTTAAAATTATAGTAGGCTTTTCTGTAACATAGGGATATTAACTAGTCCTCTGCCTGAAGTGATAAAACTACCAATTTGTTCATATGCAAAAAATGTTGATTTTGAGCTTTGGGGAGTAAAACTGAGGTTCAAAGAAAACCCAAAGCTAGAGAGCTGGTGTCAGATGCCACACAACTCTAGTCCATGATCTTTAGCATGCCCTATATAGTATGAGAAATTGAAGTAGCCTGCTGCAATATTGTGATTTATAAAAAAAACTAGAGGCCCAGTGCACCGTGCACTGGTGGGGTCCCTCGGCCTGGCCTGCGCCCTCACGCAATCCTGGACCCCTCGGGAGATGTCAGAGGCCTGGTGCATGAATTCGGCCTGATCCTCGCTGGCCAGGTCGAGGGACCCCACCAGTGTCCATGCACCAGACCTCTAGCATGCATATAAGATCTTTGGTTAAATCTCTTCCCGCCCTCCCCCCTCCCCCTTCCCTCTGATATTCATCAGTCTGTTCCATGTTTCCATGCCTGTGTGTTGAGCGTCTGCCCCCTGGTGATCAGTGACCATCATAGCTTCTGGTAGAATGGTTGCTTAGGCTTTTATATATTTAGATTGGACATTCAAATGTATATGTATCTCACACATATTTGGTTTTCATCCATGGCTCATGGAATTTCCCAAGTGTTGAGAGTAATAAAGTTTTTTTTGTTATATAAATGAGGTGACTTTTGGAAAGCACCTAAGGGTGGAGGCTGACTGCCAGTGGAGCCAAACATTGAAAGTTTTAGTCCCACCTCTACCTCTAGGAAGGGGAGAGGGACTGGGGATGGAGTTTAGTCATCAGTAGTAAATGAATTAGTCAATGTGTAATGAAGTCTCCATTAAAAAAACAAAAGGACTGTGTTTGGAGAGCTTTCGGGTTGGTGAACACGTGGAGGTGCTGGGAGAGTGGTGCAATAGGCATAGAAGCTCCATGTCATTTTTCCACACCTTACCCCATATATCTCTTCCACCTGGCTGTTCCTGAGTTATAGCCTTTTATAATAAAACTAGAGGCTCGGTGCATGAAATTTGTGCACTGGGGGGGTGGGGGTCTCTCAGCCCAGCCTGCCCCCTCTCACATTCCAGGAGCCCTCAGGGGATGTCCTACTGGTGGCTTAGGCCCTCTCCCCATGGAGGCTTGGAGCAGGCGCCCCGTGTGTATGTGTGTGTGTGTGTGTGTGTGTGTGTGTGTGTGTGTGTGTCCCCGCTGGGAGCCTGCCCCCAGCCACACTGCAAAGGCTTGGAGCAGGCACTCCGTGTGTGTGTGTGTGTGTCCATTGGGGGACTGCCCCCAGCTGCACTGCAGAGGCTCGGAGCAGGCGCCCCTCTTTGTTGATCTCTCAGGCTCAGGCAGAGCCTGGCCCCTCCTCCTGAGCTGGTTGTGACCGTGATGGAGTCTCGACCCTATTTGCATATATTTATATTTATATTTATATTTATTTATTTATTTATATTTCTCTGAGTTCTGTGAGCCACTCTAGCAAATAAATTGAACCTGAGGAGGAGATTGTGAGAATCTCTGATTTATAGTTAGTTAGTCAGAAGCACAGGTAAACAGCCTGGGCTTGTGACTGGTGTCTCAAGTGGGGGCGGGAGCATTCTTGTAGGACTGAGTCCTCAACCTGTGGAATCTGATGCTATATCTGGGTAGATAGTGTCAGAATTGAGTTGAATTCTCAAATTCTTTTTACCTTTCCTGTATGAAACTATTTACAGGCTAAAGAGTTGGCAGACTCAGCACTGTATGTTTATTGCTTCTAGTTATTCTAGTTAGCTATTGTTGAATCAATGGCTGGTATTGGTTGGTGGTTAATGGAAATGGTGGGAGAGCACAGATTCTAGATATAAGCAGTTCTAATAAAGGGGAATCCTTAGGGTTATCTCTATTGTGACAATTTCCCCATTATGCTGTTTATCAAACAGGTATGGTAGATTGAAAAACTCTCCCAATACTTTGCAATTCCTCCTATCAAGAGGTGGAGTTTGTGTCTCTATCCTTAGAGTTTTGGCTGGCCCTGTGACTTGGTTTGACCATAGAATACAGTAGAAGTGCCCTTGTGCAAGTGTTGAGCCTAGGCCTGAAGAAACATTTCATCTTTAGTTCTTGCTGCTTTGGGAACTCTGCCACCACGTGAAAAGGTTCAAGTTCACTTGCTGGAGGATAAGAGACCTCCTCCATGTAGAGGAGAAGAGAGGCACCTTGTCGACCCAAAAGCTGACTGTGGAAGCTTAAGTGAGCTCCACCTGAGATCAGGGGAGTCTGGCCTAGATAAGTGTAGTTGCCCAGCTAGCTCAGCCCAAATTGCTAACCCCCAGAATTATGAACTAAATAAAAGGTACTAAAGTTTTGGGTTGGTTTGTTATGCAGCATTAGATAATTTGATACAGCTAAATTTGGATGTTCTGGATCACTTAAGGCTCACCTTTTGACCTGTCCTCTAACACCCAAGATTCTAACTAACATGAGCTCGATAACAGAAATTACCTGTGGGTAATGTAAGCAGAAAAGGAATTTGTTGGAAGGATATTGGGTAGCTCAGTTTTTCTCTAGGAAAGCTGGAGAAAAGGCCTGAAAAAATGTACAGCACTACCAGAACTACAGCCATATTATACCTACCACAGAGTTGATCTGGTGAGGCTGGCACTGTATACCTTCTAAATAGTGGGTGCCTCTAGCTACACTACACATTGCTGGCACTAGACATCAGGTGTGGGGTTTGGCAACCCTGCCACTCTGGGAACTAGAATTGCTGCTGTTTCCAGAAAACTATGATCTACTTTTCCTGCTGTTTCACATCACTGGCTATTGATTCAAAATGCCTGTGCAGTGTGTCTGGCCAAGCTTAGGTCCTGTGCCCAATCGCTGGTTGAGAAGAAATCAGGAAAGTGAGTAAGTGACATTTTAGTGTATTTAGCTGAGGGCAGGTGGAAATTTTCATAAACATTGGCAGGGGGTTTTGATGCTGGGTAGCCAAAAGAAAGATGGCAAGTATTCATTAGTTTCTGTTCTGGACTCTGGTTAGCTCAGTTGGTTACAGCACAGTTATGATGAAGCCAGCTTTGTGGTTTGTTCCTTGGTTCTATTGAGAGAAAACACTTACTTCTGAGGCTGTATCCTTTACACCTGCTCCCTCTCTCACAGATGTGCGCCCATGGCCATTTGGAAGGCCAGGAAATAGTGGCACCTAATTTGCATGTGCTTCTGGCTGCCAAGGTACAGACAGTATGTGTCTTTCAGTTTGTGGGCATAAAGAAACTCCATTTACTTCTATAGTGTGCCACCTAAGGGAACTGAATGAATGGTAGCATAGTGAACATAAGGGATTGCCTATTTGCACAGTGAACTTGGTTCCTGTGACATTTATAAATAAATGGGCAGCAAGGTCTTTCAATTCAGGCAGTTTCTCATTTTCCAGAAATTCTCTAATAACATTTCCAAACTCTGAAGTACCTATCTGCAAAGCCATTCATGTAGGATTAGTTTAAATATTAGAAATAGTACATAAAAGAGAAAAACATAATGCCCGGAGAGTGTGTTGTAGGTGTTTGAGAAATGGTGATCCTTTCTCTCAGACTTCCTAGATACACACACTCCAATCAGATTGTCTTATCTCAAGTGCTATAACAAAATACCATAAACAGAGTGGCTTATAAACAACAAATGTATTTCTCACAGTACTAGAAGCTGCAAGTCCAAGATCAGGGTGCTATGACAGTCAGGTTCTGGTGATGGTCCTATTCTGGTTTGCAGACTGCCAGCTTCTTGTTGTGTCTTCACATGGTAGAGAGCAGAGACAGAAAGCAGGCTCTCTTGTGAATTCTTAAGAGTATTAATCCCATTCATGGGGTCTCCACCCTTATGACCTCTTCTAATCCTAATCACTTCCCAAAGGCTCTATCTCTTAATACTATCACATTGGGGGGAGGTTGGATTTCAAGGTATGAATTTGGGGTGGTGGTGGAAGGACACAAACATTTAGGCCATAATAGATTATAAACTCTTTGAGGGCAGAGGCTGTTTTTTTTTTTTTTAAATCAAATATCTCTAAGTTGTCAGATCTCTAGGCATGGCTTGCAAGAGTGGACTGTACTTGGGATAGAGTGTCCTGGGAGAAATAAGGACCTAAGTCTCTGCTCATCCATTGTGAGAGGGCCCCATTGTGAGATGGCTGGATTGTATCAGATTAGGCAATGCAAAGTCTATCCAGGCTGATGGCATGGTGTCTACAGGTGATTCAAGGTAGGAGATAGGAGATCTATCTACCTGGGTCCTAGAAATGCCCCTCTTGGCAAGCATAGCTCAGTGGCAGGAGAACGTTCTGGGGGTTAGGTATCAAGGAAGTGTCACTGGGTACTTTGGGGTGAGGTGCAGGACAAGGACAGACAGGCCAGTCTCAAATGATGGGTATCTGTTAAGCTAGAGTGGGAAGGAGATGGATGTTTGTAGCTGGGAATAGAAAGGGGATTTGGTCATGGAAAGAGGTCAGTCTGGTCAATATGATATGGCTATTAGGTCACAGTAGCACCAGTAGTAGGATGGGCTTGGGGCTGGGTTTCTGCGGGTTGGGCTGAAGCCCCTTAAATCCATCTGCTTTTGCCATGATGATGCAGGGGACCGAGTGTGCTAGTTATCACGAGGTCCTGCTGTGGGGAGAATGATCCTGAACAGGGGGTGGGGGGGGGGCTGTGTCCAGCTTCAATGCCCTGCAGTAGCCCACTTTAAGGGGTTTAGTCTCCTCAGAGGGAGGCTGCCACAATGTCATGGAGGTGAGAGGAGCAAAGACAAAGAAACCCAATTAATGAAGTCAGATTGCATTCCCCATCAAAAACTATTTTTTTTTCTATGTGTTTAACTGTGTCTGGGTTTAGGCTGAAGAGAGAACTCCTGTGTGATCTGAGACTGAACTTCCATTTGTTCCCTCTGAAAGCATTTCAAGGATCTGTGTATAATACACAATGCTCCACTTGCATGAGATGTCCTGGCTTGCGCTGTTCCTCTCACTAAAGCACTAGTTTCTTTTAAAAAGAAATGAGTGTATGATTGGGTGGATGCACGCACCCATGCGTGTGTATAAAATAAAAGATATAAAATATAGAATGGACTGAAATCAACAAACTTATAAAAATACCAGATAACCCTAACCTATAGTTTTATTTTTCAAAAGCACTAAAAATGTCAACAAACAAATTGCCTGAAAAGTGAATCTCTTGGCTACTGAGATAAATCTGAGTTGCCAGAACCAGTAAAAGCTTTATGTAATAATTCTGGCAGTGCATTTGTGTTTATTTGAGATTTTGCTGCCTCCAGCTGTACAAAACTCTGTGATATGCAGAGCCTTGAAACCTGGGCCAGAATCCTAAAATGAATTTTCTTTTGTAATCTCAGCTATAATTGCATTTTAATTCAGTTCTAGTGTTAAGATTAGTTTGTGTGCATTTCCTTCATCTCATCAATTCTTGGCATTTAAGTCAGTGCCTTGCACACAACTGGCCCTCAGTAAATGTTCTTACTGTCGATTCTACTGTTCTTTCTCCCTAAACTGTTCGCCTACATCACAATGATGGTGGGAGGATGCTTCCTTTGTTCTTGGTGGTTCACCCCCATTGGGCTCTTCCCCACTCTTCACCCTTGAGTTGCTGGATCCCTCTTTTTCCCCAGGCAGGTGCCAGCCCCGATGAACTCCTAACCCTCAGATGTGTGCTGCACATGTGCACCCAGCTGGGCAGTTTGAAAAGCTGTGGCATTGGCTTGCCAAATAAGGCCTAGTTTACAAAATCATAATAAGAAATCATTGTCATCAAATGCCATGACTACCTATAATCCTGCTTTATTCCAGAAGACAGTCTAGGAGTATGACACGAAGTAAGTCACTCTGACAAACCTATATATTTTAATCCATTGTGTAAAAAGCAAAGCAACTAGCCTGAGTGTAGAATTTCTTTGAATTCTTTCAATTTAAGGATGTATTAATTTCATATTCAACTCCTTAATGTATTTCTGTGTTTTAATACAAAATGTTCCCCTTCCCACATGCAAAAAAGCTAAGTAAATTCAAAGTTTAGGGAGGATATGTTATATTTCTCTTTGGCTTTCCTTGGAATCAGATGATTATGAGATGACTTACCTGAACTCACCTGAGGTTCTTACTATTCTGGGATTAGGTACCATCTCTGACCATTTAGTGTTTAAAAGTATTCTTTTGAACAGATCGATATAGTCACATAAGTCACAATTCAAAGGTATAAAACAACATGCATGGGGATTCTCTTAGTTCAGTGAAGAGTTAAAACTCAGCAGGCATATATAATTTATTCCCAAAACCTTCCTAGTGGAAATAAATGGGATGGATGCTGTGGGAAATGCAAGGTTGATTTGAAAAAAAAAAATGCAGGATTAACCGACAAGAGACTTACAGCCTTGTAGGGGGAGGTAGTAGGTATACTGGGAACCATAATACAAAGCAGAAGTGGTAAGCACCAGAGGGAGAGGTTCAACCATAGTTTTAGCTTTCACCCAATAGAATTCATTTTTTTATAGGATTTTTGGATATAGAAAAAGTCTTGTGTTCTATCTAGTCTGACGGCTTCATTCCAGTATATGAGTGTTGAGGCCAAGGGAGGCCAGGTGCCTTCCCCAAAGTCACCCAGCTAAACAGCACTACCTTTGACAAAGACAACTAGTTTTTATAAAGAAAGCTGCTGCCTTGTTCTGTGTTGGCAACTTAGAGGAAAGAGCAACGTGTTTGTGAAGTCTGGGCTTGGTGAGTGAGGACTACTGCAGTTTTGTCCAGCTGGGCGCTTTGTTTTGAAATTGCATGCAGAGCAGGTGGGAGGGGAATGGGTTTGGGGTCCATCTATAATATTTCTTGCTGACACAGGGTTAGCCTTTGTCTCTTTTCACATTTTTTCTAAATTCATTTAAATATAGATGATCCAAAAAAATAGATTATCCATCCACATGATTCCAAATTCAAAAGGTACAAAATGAAATGCAGTAAACTTTTCCCTCCTCCTGTGCCCTGGCCAACCTGTGCCTTTGCCTGGAGGCAGCCAGCAGTCAGGTTTGTTAGTTTCAACTTCCAGGGACAGTGTGTGAATATGTAAGTAACTGCATCTATATGAAGCCCCCTAAAAAAAACCCCTGATACTTACCATACCTACTATTGTGCACCTTGCTTTTTAAAATTTTCAACAGTTTAATCTGATGATCTGTCCGTATCACAACTCATTTCTTTTTAGTTTGTTTTTGTGGCAAACAACTGAATCCATTCTAGATGGTTAAGCTAAGCTGCAAAGGGGTTTTAGGTAACTCATGGAATCATTCGGAGGGCTGGAGGAACAGGTCCGCATCTGCTTCCAGAAACGAAGCTCCAAGCCATGTGTAGTAGTACTATGGAGTGGAAGCCACCCCTACTCCTGCCTGTACTGAGCAGCAGACAGCAGGGATATGATTGACTGCAACTGCTTCCGCTGCCATCCTGAGCCAGGAAGGCAGCTTCTTGCAAAGTGGAAGCCTTGAGCAGAGCCTCTTCCTTACATTTCTCACTTCCAAAGCAAAGTCTTGTGTGGATCTGTCTGATCAGTGGAGACTTGGTCACAGGTTTGCAGTTTAGCTGCGAAGGAGCCTAGGTATTTGATTCTCAGCTTTCAATAGAGAAAAGCTTTCCAAAAGATGATGGGCAGTTACAGGTATGACAAATGTCCACTAGAGCTACCTAGAACTCTGTTGTGTGGATGAAGCACAGTTGATTAATATTTTAGATGATGGACCTCTAGATGTTTTTCAATCTGTATCTTAGATGATATGTATTGAAAGACCTTGTACAGTATGTCATTTTGCTAGTCTAAAATGGAATATAAGTTCCTAGAGTTAGAATTGGTAGATCAAGAGGTTGATTATAATTCTTTTGATTTTGCCAAAAAGTCTCTGGATGTTACATCCATATATGCTTCCACTAGCAATGTACAAGTTCCTAATTTTCCTCCAGAGTCGTTTCCCTGTTCAAATTCCATCAGAGCCAGAGTGGTAAGCTTGGTGCTACTGGGGTGAGTTTGGGACCTTGGGCTAAGAACGCTGACAAAGCAGATCTGGGCCATAGCCTCTGCCAATATGGCCTGTATTTAGCATCTGTGCTGGATTTGGCCTATAACTTTTTATAGGCTCTCTGTCCCTAAATTAAATGGCATCTTGGGCGTTCTGAAAGATAATGTAGCTTCCAAAATTGATTTGCAACTTGGGAGTAGCTTATGTATTGGGAGATCTTGGATCATTATATGTTCACAAATTCAGAAGGATGTTTCAAATAACGGTTATGAAGATTTATAACACCTTTTCCCTTTAAAAATAAAAAGCATATAAGTGTAATAAGCCAGATAGGAAAAGACAAATGCTGCATGGTATCTCACTAGTAAATGTGGAATCTAAAAAGAAGAAGAAGAGAGAAAAAGCCTGGCTGGCGTGGCTCAGTGGTTGAGCGTCATCTATGAACCAGGAGGTCACAGTTTGATTCCCGGTCAGGGTACATGCCTGGGGTGTGGGCTCAATCCCCAGTGTAGAGCATGCAGGAGGCAGCAGATCAGTGATTCTCTCTCATTATTGATATTTCTATCTCTCCCTCTCTCTTCCTTTCTCTGAAATCAATAAAAAAAATATATTTTAAAAAGTCAAACTTATAGAAACAGAATAGAATGGTGATTGCCAAAGGAGAGGATGGTAAAAGGGTATAAATTTTCAGTTGTAAGATGGATAAGTTGCAGGGATCTAAAGGTATAACATGGTGACTATAGTTGATAATACTGTGTTGTATAATGGAAATTTGTTGTGAGAGTAGAACTTAAGTGTTTTCACCCCCCAAAAACACACCCAGAAAACAAAATAGAACCCTACAAAAGGGTAAATTTGAGAGGTGATGTGTTAACTGAATGGTGAGAATTCTTTCACAATAGAGCAAATCATCACTTTGTACACTTTAATTATATGACAATTTTTTTGTCAATTGTACCTTAAAGCTGAAAAAAACCCCAAAACCTTTTTTAACATTGAGTTATTGCACAGATTTTGTTCATATCTGAAATATGGCATCCATTTACTCCAATTGGTTGCCATAGAAGTTTATAGTATTGTAGGAAGCTCTTGTTCAAAAGCATCTGAACATTTTAAACAAATATATAAATGGAACAAATACACGTGTTCTTTTCTTCTAAAGGGAGCGTTCACTTTTAAAAAAATATTTTTACTGATTTCAGAGAGGAAGGGAGAGAGAGAAACATCAACGATGAGAGAGAATCATTGATCGGCTGCCTCCTGCACACCCCCTACTGGGGACTGAGCCCACAACCCAGGCATATGCCCTTGACCAGAATTGAACCTGGGACCCTTTAGTCCGCAGGTCGACGTTCTATCCACTAAGCAAAACTGGCTAGTGCTGGGAGTGTTCACCCTTTAAGTTGTATTTACTTATTGTAGCTATTTCCAGAAAATACCCTTCATGTATGGCATTTGAGGGTATCTGCAAGGATATAAAGTATAGCTCAGAGAGGCAGTGTTTTTATGCAGGGGTTGGTAGTCCTTCCTGTAAAGAACCTGGTAGTAAATATTTTAGGCTTTGTAGGCCAAGAGGTAAAATTGAGGGTATTATACAAATACTTATATAATAAGAGAGAAAATATACTTCCACAAGCTTTTTATTGAAAAAAATTTAAAATATAATAATAATTGAGCACAATTTTTTTTTTTTTTGATAATGCAGGTCTGTTAGTAGGAAGCACGGACTTCTTGGTTTTGAGGTAACATTTTGCCTAATGGGATTCAAAGTTAGTGTTCCCTATCATCAAATTGATTGCAAATGTTCATCTGTAAAAACCATTCTCAACATATGGGCCATATAAAACCAGGCAGTGGGCCAGATTTGGCCTATGAACAGTAGTTTTCCAACCCCTGATGTAATGGAAAGACCGTGAGCTTTGAATCCAGGCTCATGTAGGCTTGAGTACTAGCTGTGAACTTTTGACCTTGAACATAATACTTAACTTTGAGTTGTGGCATTTATTAGTGCATAAACTGAAGGTAATAATACCTACCTCACAGAATAAATAACATTCCCATCTTTGTTGTGATTTTGCCTTAGGATCCCAGTTTTGTATATGCTGATGTAATTTAGCTAGACCGACTTAGAATTTGTATTTAACAGATTCAAAAGCCAATTTTCTAGGGAATAGAATGTTCACATGCTCTAAAAGCACTATGTGAAAACATGTTTTTGCAATGGAGAGATCTGGCAGTCACCACCGTAATGGAATGGCTAAACGTGGCAATCAGTGGTGGGATGGTCTAATACAGTATCACCTGGGTGGTGTTCTTGCCAGAAATGTTTGACTTGAGTGTTACCACAAGGAAACAGACAAATCCATAATGTGGAATGGTCTGCGGGACAACTTGCCTGAACTCTGGAAAGGATTCAGTGTCATGAAGAATCAAGGGGAATTGTTTTAGACTAGGGGAAGACTAAGGAGACATAACAAAAAAAGTAATGCATGAACATTAAGTCTTGGATTGGAAAAAGAAAACCCAGTTCTACCATTTTTAGGATAACTGAGGAAATGATTGGGTCACGTGTTCTATGATAATAATGTTTGAGGTGTGGTGATTGATGATGGTATAGGACTGTGGTCAGCAAACTGCGGGTTGTGAGCCACTTGTGAGCCACATGTGGCTCTTTGGCCCCTTGAGTGTGGCTCTTCCTAAGCCTTAGGAGTACCCTAATTAAGTTAATAGCAATGCACCTACCTATATAGTTTAAGTTGAAAAAATTTGGCTCTCAAAAGAAATTTCAATCGTTGTACTGTTGATATTTGGCTCTGTTGACTAATGAGTTTGCCGACCACTGGTATAGGAGAATATCCCTGTTCTTGGGAGGTAAAAAAAATATTTAGGGGTGGAAGATGAGGGAGGGAAGGAAGAGGAGAAGGAGAGAGAGAGAATAAGTTTTGTTCAGTGCTGCTCATTTTCTACATGGCACAATGCTTTCAATGGGAGATGCCCAAAACATTTTAAATTAATACTTTTAGGTATTAGTAGGCTTCTCTGTCTGGAATCATGCCTAAGCATTGAATGTCTGCTTTCTCTTTAACAGTGTAGTGGTTTGGCTTAGGCATACACTATGGTACTTAATATTGGGAAATAGGATATGAGGGTTATATTTTCTTGGGTAGCTTACCCAGGTCCCTCTGAACTGAAAGTCCTTCTTGATTTTTAGAACTTATAAATGAACAGAAAAGGGAAACCCAGGATAGTTGACGTGGCTCTTCAACTCTTTCCTGAGAGGCTGAGGTACAACTTGCAAGCATGTATTTCAAATTCTCCTTTATATTTCTGTTGTTGAGGGTGTCTACTTGGGGGCTGAGATCCCCTGGGGGTATGCTGAGTAGAAGGAGGTTCAGAGAAAGAAGGCCTGCTGTGCATCTCTTGAGTGCTGAGTGGTTGGAGCACAAATGAGGTGTTCTGGGCAACTGAGGCAGAGGGCCAGAATAAAGCATGGTGGAGGCCTACTTTTTATGCTTTGACCCTAACCAGTCCCTCCTATCTGAGAAGGGAGTGACCAAAGAAGTTAATATTTTGTTATATTCTTGCAGGAACTCTTATGGCTATATAGTGTGAGATGACTAAAGCCTATTTAGCAGCCACTTGTAAAAGTAATTATAAGATGAAAGAACAATTTTGCTACTACAGGCTGTGAAAAATAATTAACTCGACAAAAGTTCACTGAACAAGTGAATATATAGCAAGTACCATAAAGTATGAGTCTTGGGGGGTACACATGATAAAAATATACTCTTGCTTTGTGTTGGGCATTTGGGGGGTGTGGGAAGGAGATGGGGTACAGCGAAAACAATGACCAAAATACCGATTTTGCTATATTACAAGGCTAGTGATGTGATAGAAAGCTAGTGAAAAGGATTATGGGAATGTAGAAGACATGCCATATGGAATTGACTAAGGTTTCGAAGATAAGATTTGAAGGATGAGCCTGGTTGGTAAAGAAGTTGGGAGACATCCAGCTTCCAGGCAGGGAACACACCAGGTGCCCAGAGGCCTGAATGACTCTCTTGTGTGGAGAGATGGTTGGCATGTGGAATGGCTGAAGCCTTAGATGCAGGGTGGGGAGGAGACAGACATGGGGTTGTTGGAAAGGTAGTTTGGGCCAGATGGGAGGGCCTCAAAAGCCATGTTCAGGAGTCTGGGTTTTATAGGAAAGGGTAAAAGGAGCCCTGGAAGCCTGTTTGAGTTGGGGGATGATCTTGTTGTTATAAGACATCATGGAGGGAATGTGGAGAATGGTGTGTGAAGTTTCACAGTCTAGGTCAGCCGTGGGCAAACTATGGCCCGCGGGCCGGATCCGGCCCGTTTGAAATGAATAAAACTAAAAAAAAAAAAAAAAGACCGTACCCTTTTATGTAATGATGTTTACTTTGAATTTATATTAGTTCACACAAATACTCCATCCATGCTTTTGTTCCGGCCCTCCGGTCCAGTTTAAGAACCCATTGTGGTCCTTGAGTCAAAAAGTTTGCCCACCCCTGGTCTAGGTTCAGGACTTGAAGCAGTCGATGTGTGAGCAAACAATCTGGCTTAGCTGCAGCGGAGAGAGAATAAAAAAGAGGGTCCACTGGTGAATTTTTTCAGCCCCTCGCACCAAGTCTTTTTAAAATTTTAAATCTCTGTAAGGAAGTCTTTAAAAAATACTTGAAAGAGAGAAGCTTATTCAAACCTTTGAACGTTCTAAAAATTTACTACATTCCAGCTAGGAAAGAAAGTATTATTTCAGGCAAACTGGAATGGGTGTGGACTGATTACTCAGCACAGTCACTTAATCTTTCAGAATTAGGTAGGAGGGAAGCTATTTTAGGGGCCTTCAATCTTCTTCCAGAACTTTGTCCAGGTTCTTCTCAAATGGTCGGTGAATTTTTCTGATTCATATCCAGCACCCTGACAGTTTAGTTGTACATCTGTAAGCTCTAAGGAAGTTGATTTCATCCATTTCTTTTTTCTTCATCTCTTGCCTTCCACCTGAGAAAATAAACACCAGTCCATAGGTTCTTTTTCTGTATTAGAAATTTGCACAACGTGTAATCTAAGACGAATCCAGCTGAGTGTTACAGGTTTGGAGTTTAGACTAAAGAAGAGGCATGGAATCTTTTCATTGTTTTTCTTTATTTTGAGAAAAGCTTGACAACTTGGACTGTTGGAAGGAGCAGTTATATAAAATATGTCCTGCTAACCAAGTATTTGGGATAAAGCACCACATTATTCTCTTTAGATCGCATCAAAATATTTCTACCCACAATTTAGAACCTTTCCACGGAGAATTTAGACTTAGAACATTTTGAACCTTGATAAACAAACAAAGAAAATACCTTTACCACATTAACCTGCTTTTGGGATTGAGAAGTATCCAATTTACGAGGTTCCACATATAAGTTCTAAAGGCTTATAATTAGTTTATCTTCCTTGTGGCTCAAATATTCCAGAATGTTCTTGGCATGTCTCCTGGAGGTTTGGTGTACTAAGTGACCTATGGGCTCACTTCACTTAGTTCTTTCATATCACAGTTCCACTTATTCTGTGTTGGCTACAAAACAGGATTCTAGTGGTATATGGATGAAAGGACAGATTCCAGTGTAAAGAAGGTGATTTATTAATGTCAGATTCAGGTGCTACTCTTAAAGTCCCATTCATAGTGAGTGGTTTAGCAGCAATTTCAGTTATCTTTAAGAGCTTTTCAGTTCTATGTGGTAGTTATGGTAAAGGAATAACTGAGAGTTAATAGTACTAAATTAAAGTTGTTAAGTTGTTCACATACCAAGGATTACAATTTCTTAATATTAGGAACTATTCTGCAAGATAACTATATTGAAGTTGGAATTACATTAATGTAGCTGGTGTTTTTCTCTAGGTACAGGCAAGCCTGTATATACATTCTGAAAATGTATAATTTATTCACAATAAGGGATTGTATTGTAAAACTCAGTTACTTTTTAAAAAAGTCCTTTAAATTGATTTTTAGAGAGAGAAAGGGAGAGGGAGAGAAACATTTATGTGAGTGTGAAACATTGATTGGCTGCCTTTTGCATGCCCCCATTGAGACAGCAATCTGGGCATGTGCCCTGACCAGGAATCTAACCTGTGACCCTTTGGTCCAAGGGCCGATGCTCTAACCACCGAGCCAAACCTGCCAGAGCAACTCAGTTACTTTTTATTTTTGAGGGTTGTTTTATTCACTTGATTGAGAATTTTTTGACTATATCCTGGGTGCCTATCCTTGTGCTTGGAGATAAATGGAACTTACCCCTTGTCCTTAGAGAGAAAACATTTTAATGGGAGGCAGAGATAAACATATAATTGTAATATAATGTGATGTGTTTAAATAGACATTAAAAGCTTGAATATGGAGAATTTCAAATGTATACAAAAAAGTACAGAATAGGAGAATGAACCCTCATGAACCCATCATCTAATTTCAGTAGTTCTCAACTCTTGGTCAGACTTGTTCTACCCATACTCCCCACTTAATTCCTTCTCTCCTTTTATTTGGAAGCAAGTCTAAGACAGTGTATCATGTGAGTGATGTTTTTGGACATTTGAAAAGTCAGAGAATACGCTTGGAAAATAAACCATACCTGGGGACTTGGGAAGAAGGAACAGAGAAGTAGCATTGGAGTTAAATCTAATAGGGAGTGAAGAGGTTCCAGTTCCAGGTGAATGGGATGGAAACCAACAATTATTGAATACTAGAGGCCCGGTGCATTAATTCGTGTATGGGTGGGGTCCCTCGGCCTGGCTGGCGATCAGGGCTGATAGGGGCCATGGGAGGATGGCCGGGGGGGGGGGAGGGGCTGTGGGAGGTTGGCCGCAGGAAGTTACAATTGGGGCCATCGGGGCTGGCCAGCCAGGGGGAGGGGCCAAGAGAGGTTTGGATCAGGGCCATCGGGGGCTGGCTGGCCAGGGGTGGGGGGAGGGAGAGGGACCACAGGAGGTTGGCTGGCCATGGGAGATTGGCTGTAGGAGTGCACTGACCACCAGGGGGAAGCTCCTGCATTGAGCGTCTGCCCCCTGGTGGTCAGTGCACATCATAGTGACCGGTCATTTGGTTGCTTAGGCTTTTGTATATATAGATAGAGTGCTAAGTATTGTATTAGGTTTATTTATTTATTTATTTATTTATTTATTTATTTATTTTTCCTTCCAATAGTCTTATGAGAGAGAGAATATTTCTACTTTACATATGAAGAAATTAGGTTTCAGGCAGATTAAATTAACTTTCCCAAAGTCATAAAACTAGTTAGTTTCTTCATTGAAAACCAACATTGACTTTATGGCTATTTATTTTATTTTAGTTTTTAATACTCACCTGAGGATATTTTTTTAAAATATATTTTTATTGATTCCAGAGAAGAAGGGAGAGGGAAAGAAAGAGAGATAGAAACATCAGTGATGAGAGAGAATCATTGATTGGTTGTCTCCTACATGCGCTGCACTGGGGATTGAGCCCACAACCTGGGCATGTGCCCTGACCAGGAATCAAACTGGTGACCTCTTGGTTCCTGGGTCAACACTCAACTGCGGAACCGCACCTGGCTTGGCCTGAGGATATTTTTTATTGATTTGAGAGAGAGGATGAGAGAGAGAGAGAGCGAGAGAGAGGGAGAAACATTGATCAGTTGCCTCCCATACTTGTCCCGACTGGGAATTGAACCCACCACCTTTTGATGTATGGGTCGACACTCCAACCAACTGAGCCACACAGACCAGGGCTTTAAGGCTTTTTAGTTTTCCATCTCCTATACCATGTGCACTAGATACAAAGATGTGAAAGGGCAATATGTGTTTGGACAGTGGGAGAAGCTGAATGCAGCTACAGAACTGTGTGTATATGTGTGTGTGTGTCCTGAGATGAAACTAGAAAATCTGCTCAGGGACAAGCTGTGAAGGGGCTTTAATGCCATACTAAGGAGATAAGATTTTGTCCTGAGGGTGGTAGGGATCCAGGCTGAGATGTCTTGAGGCATGAAAACAGTATTGCTAAATGAAAAAATGGTGCAAAATAGTATGTGGTATTCTATTTGTATGAAGTATTGAATAACCAACAAGAAAAAAACAGGTGTGTGCATCATACTAGTATATATCTATAATAATAAAAGGGTAATATGCTAATTAGACCACTGGACAAAGCCACAGTGGGTGGGGATCGTGGCCCTGGCCGTGGCAGCAGGCGGGGGCTGGGGCCAAGGCCCTTGCGTGAATTTCGTGCACGGGGGAGGGAGGGGTCCTCAGCCCGGCCTGCACCCTCTCCAATCCAGGACCTCTGGCTCCTAACCGCTCACCTGCCTGATTGCCCCTAACCCCTCTGCCTGCCTGCCTGATCACCCCTAACAACCTCTGCCTGCCTGATCGCCCCTAACTGCTCCCCTGCCAGCCTGATCACCCCTAACTGCCTTTGTCTCAGCCCCCACACCTAGGACCCAGGCTTCCCTCCCTCTGGCCGGCCACAGGCACCCGGGACCGCGGATGGCTTCTCCTGGGCCAGCTGTAGCTGCAGGCGCCCGGGACTGCGGGCGACTTCTCCTGGGCCCGGCTTTGTCAAGAAGGATGTCCGGAAGGTAGTCTGGAAGACATCTGGTCTAATTAGCATATTGCCCTCTTATTATTAGAGATAAAAAACATTTCTAGAAGAACATATAGTGTTTTTCTCTGGGGCATAGGAAGTGGTGGATAATTTTTAATTCTTCACACCCACTTACAATTATTTGAATTTTTGAGTATCTATAAGTCATTGAATTTAAGTTATTTTAAACCACCAATAGGATATGTGTTAGTTTAAGGTCTACAAATGAAAGATTGCAATATCTTTTTAAAAAATATATATTTTTTATTGATTTCAGAGAGGAAGGGAGAGGGAGTGAGAGATAGAAACATCAATGATGAGAGAGAATCATTGATTGGCTGCCTCCTGCACGCCCCTTACTGGGGATCAAGCCCACAACCCGGGCATGTGCCCTTGACTGGAATCGAACCTGGGACTCTTCAATCCATAGGCAATGCTCTATCCACTTAGCCAAACCAGCTAGGGTGCAATATCCTGAAAATACTTCCATTTTGTTCCTCTGAAATGAGCACTCAAGATGTAATTTTAATGCTTAGGAAATCATTTGCCTGAGAACTTAAAAAAATAATCACTTTTAATTTCGATCAACTAGGATCATCCACAGGTAGTAGAAATGACTAATCTGTTCTCTTTTCGCCCCCCACTGACTTTCTAGATTTTATACATCAGAATCCACCCCCTGAAAAAGTCACTCTCTTTTGTAAGAAGAATAATAGCCATCCTTTGTTACCTTTAATTTTATTGTTGAAAGAGGAGGAATAATCAGTCCTGAAACATCATGAGTAGGTAGAATTTAATTATCTGAATTGAATACCTCCCTGTAAACTGGAAGAAAAAGAAACCGGTGTGTACACATAGGTTCTCCAGGGACTTGTGGTTAGCGAAACTGTGAAATCCTTGAGATTTCATAATATATCTTGTCTCATTTTCCTGTTATGAAATGGGGTTTTTCAGCATCACTTTTCTTGTCTGTTTTCAGATCACAGAACTGTGTGGTGCCAAGCGCATTGGTTATTTTGGTCCAACTCAGTTTTACATTGCCTTGAAATTAATTGCTGCAGCACAATCTGGCCTCCCTGTGCGGATAGAGAGTATTAAATGTGGTAAGTAGCTCCCAGTTATACATTTTATTACCCATGACCTGTTTCTTATTTCTGAGAACCATTTGTAGTGGGTTTAAAGCCTATTCTATAAGCATTTGTGGAATTTCTCCTTGGTTTATTCAACTCTCCTGTAAACTAAAATAAGAAAACTCAGCAAGTATCTTAGTGTCTTTTTTTTTAAGAGGGAAAAATTCAGAGAGAAACCTGAGATTACTTCCTTTTAACTGACTTGCCATTAAAATAGATTTTGTTCTTTAGCAGGAAGAAATTGGGACAGGAATTCCAGAGCCGTGGCAAAAGAATAGCATTCAGTTTAATTTTCCACTTGAGGAATTTATACTGTCATTTAAGGCTTTGTTCAGGACAAGGGGTTGAGTAAGTGGGAGAGTCTGGGTAGAACTGCCCTCATTCTCTCTCTTGTCCCTGTCAGTCATATCAGCTCTGATCATCCTTTAATTCCCCAATTCTTGAAGCACCATCCTGATGATTAGTAAGTACTTTGGGGGTACCAATTTTGGTAGAATGAAATTATCTTCTCAAAGTTTTGATTTAACATTTTCTTATCTTGCCATCCCTGCTCCCAACCCACTGTATACTTGAGCACTTTCCACAACTTGAACAAAAAGCAAAGCTCCAGACTCTTGTCATCATTTATACTGCCTCAGTATTGGTTTTACAAATCTGTATGAAGAAGGTGAATACTCAAGGGATGTGCTGAGGTCCCCTGTTAATTCGCTCTTATACAAATGACTTTCATATGTCCACACAGCATGCAGGAACTTTTTCCTTTTCCTCATATTGAGATGAAACCCAATCAGCTGTTTACAGCTGCCCTGGTAGACCTCGAAGAGGGTTCAGGATTTATGGTTAGTCCATGGTAACCTTGTAGGACAACTCCAAATAGCTGAGAAGATTCTCATAGCTTGGGGAAACACAGCCCTTTTACCTAACCATCAGAGGACTGTGATCGTTCTGCTCATCTTTATCAAGAGTTTAGTGTATGGCAGACACTATCTCATTTAGTCTTCACAAGTCCTACATTCAGTATTTGTATCAGTTTGTGTTGCCTAGGATAAGCTGTGATAAGAGACACCACTGAAATCTCAGTGTCATAACAAAACAAAGGTTTGCTTCCTGCTTTGCAGTGGGTCGGGGTGAAGTCTAGGGCAGCTGCCCTCCATGTGGTGGCTCTGTTATCCTGGCTGCTTTTTCTTTTGGCACCTCCAGCACAGCACCTGTTCCCATAATTGCCAGAACAGAGAAATAGTTTCTCACCCTAGCAGTTAAATGCCTGGATGTGACTCATGTTACTGCCACTCACAGTTCATTGGCCAGAATTTGTCACATGATTCGTTGAACTGCAAAGCAGACTGGAGGGGATGTAATTTTCTCATGTGCCTGCAAAGAGAGAAGTGGCTGAACACTGGTGGTCTTTATTATGGGACTGTTATTATCCCTATCTTACAGATGTGGAAATTGAAGTTTAGGGCAGTTGAGTAACTTGCCTAAGGATGCAAGGCTAGTAGAGTTTGGAGCCAGGAGCTCAGCCTCCGGTTCCCATGCTCTTCATTGTTATGCAAAGTAGCTTCTTCTTGATTATTCTTTCTGTTTAGTAAGTGCTGACTGTAATCTGTAATCTATAATCATGGAATGTTATCCAAATGGGGGAACAAATCTGACCCAAAAGGCATCCGTTGGTATAACATAATTTGGTTCCTTGAAACAAGTTTCTTGATGGAGCATAATTTCAGTGGCTCGTTTAGTGTTTATTGCTATGAGACATAGCAGTCTCTGCTGTTAGTCACTTATAGTTAAACTTACATCACAGTGGATTTGTGGTAGGCACTGATAGTTTCCATTCCATTGTAAATGGGCATTAAGCTTTATTGTAGCATCTTCCAACTTTATCTTTCGGAGAAGTTAGAATTGCTTTGTTGTATACAAGAATGAAGTTCAGACACCTTTGTTGCTTATTTTAAGTAAGACTGAAATCTTCTACCTGCTTTGTGCCCAAATCTACAGTTCAGTTTCCGAGGGGGTGGGAGGAGGATTGCCTGGTATCCTAATTAACACTTTTCACAAATATAGGATTAACACTTTTCACAAATATAAGCCTTTCTCAGTTGTGTTTTGTAAGTCCTGATGCCTTTTACCTCTGACCTACAGAGCTTTAAATGCAAAATAAAAAACAGAGACCACCCCTAGACATTCTAATCTATTTAGCCTGAGATGTGGCCTGAACATCGGGATTTAAAAAAAAAGATGTTTTTATTGATTTTAGAGAGAGAGGAAGGGAGAGTGAGAGAGTGATAGAAATATTGACAAGAAAGAAACGTAGATCGACTGCCTCTTGCATGCCCCCAACTGGGGATAGAGCCCATAACCTGGGCAGGTGCC
Organism: Myotis nattereri; assembly: GCF_964212035.1. Lineage (NCBI taxonomy): Eukaryota > Metazoa > Chordata > Mammalia > Chiroptera > Vespertilionidae > Myotis > Myotis nattereri. The sequence continues at coordinate 9,030,464 of NC_138078.1, forward strand.
CTGACCAGGACTTGAACCTGTGACCTCTTGGTTCATAGGTTGACACTCAACCACTGAGTCATGCCTGCTGGGATAAACATTGGGGTTTTTAAGAGCTCCCCAGGTGACTCATGTGCAGCCAGTGTCGAGAGTGCCTTCTAATGAAAGCCAGGTGGAGCATTTTCAAGAGCTTTGCTTCAGCTATGAGTATTCGGTTATACCTGGGCCTGAACTGGGGTGAGGCAAGAGGTACTTAGGGTGCATAATTTAAGGGGGCACTCACTCTCAGGGCCCTGCAAGTGTTGACTCTGCATTTACATGTCCCTGAGCGTGAGTGCATCCTTAAATATTGGCACTAGGCATCTCTTGCCTCACCTTAGTCAGAGCTGGGTTAAACAGCCAGGGTTATCTGTTGAACACCAGTAAAATACTGGTCAGGGAGCTTGCAAATGCTGGACCATTTACTTCTTTTCCCCCCTCAAGTACCCAGAAGTAGTATCATCCTCTCTTTGGCAGATGAGAGTACAAATTATTTATTTGATCTTGTTCCATCTTTTCAGATCCTTTTTTGCAGACTGAGCTGAAACAAATACCTTTCTGAGAAGACACCATAGGATTAGCTTATATTTGATTTACTTTTCTCTTATGAAGTCCATTCCTGCTTTGAGTGCTGGAGAGCTGCTGAAGTTGGGAAACATTAAAACAGTAAAAAAAAAAAAAATGGCAGCCATCCTCTCTTTAGGAGAGTCTTGGTTTACTTTTCCAGATTGGTTATCCTATTTAAGTCTCTTGGGCCCTTGGCTGATTGATCACACAGGGATTTGTCATATTGCCTACTTCTTTGAATTAAATGTGGACATAGCAACTGAAAATAAACATGATGTGGATATTAGAGAACCAGGGACCTTCTTTGCCTGGGGAACTAGGATACTTGCTTGCTGTTGCTAAGATGTTTTCTGGCTTTAGCACAGCATCAATCATTGGAAGTGCAGCTGTGTTTTTGGAATAGCGAACTGATAGAAGCGCAAAGGCACACTGAGTATTATCCTGAACAGTAGATACAGATGCAAATCATTATGTGTAATTCACAATATTATCCCCATTTTTGGAGTTGTTTGTGTTGTGTAATTTGCTGTGCTGAGAACTAGAAATGTGCCAAAGCATTATTTCTGTTTTCAGAATAGTTTTGTCAGATTTGAAAGATAAGTAAATATATCAGTTACATTTCAGTTCTTTGTAGCATTGTGAGTGTGGCTAATGGTTTTGACAGTAGGATCTGGCTGAACATTGGGCTAATTGCTTTAACTTGATACCATTTTCCTTATTCCATTATGAAAAGACAACTGGAGATTGAATGTGAAAGTTCATTAAGGAATAACATAGGATAAGTAACTGTTCTGTAGGGCAGCACGAGTAAAGAGCCAGCTCTGCCACAGATGAGCTGTGTGGTCATGGGGATGTTAGTTAGCACTTCAAATGATTGATGTCTATTTCCACATCTGTAAGTGAAGGCTAATGATAGTCTTACCTTATTGAGTTGTTGTGAGGATTAAATGAGCTAATATTTGCACATCTTAATACAGTGTCTGGCATATAATAAGTGCTATATAATTTTTGCCTGCTACCATTTGTCACTTATTTATATAATATCACATTCTTTTTTCTTGGTGCTGAAATAAAGGCTGAAGTGGGAGATGAGTCCAAACCCTGAATTAGGTCTACGAAGACTTGAGGGCATTTAAAAATGTTAAGCCAAAATACTTTGGTAAAACTGGTAGCATTTTTCTATCTTGACACTATTATAGGAGTCCTTATTGTGTCGAAATAAAAATTTAATCTATATTTAGTGTTCTGGAAATTTTCCTCAAAAGTGATTCATCTTTTGGAGAGTGAGTTCCCTTTCCTCAGTTCTAAAATAAAGTCTCACTTGAGCTTCTCTGATTCTGGTCCTAAAGAATTGCCGCTGCCTCGATTTATGATGTCAAAGACGGACAGTGACATACGATTTGGGAACTCGGCTGAGCTGCATGGAACTAAGACTCAAATTCCATATTTAATCTCGGAAAAAAATACCTTCAAAAGAATGGATGATGAGGATAAACAGGTAAACAATCTGATCAGGCATGTCCATTTGACTGACCATGAAACCTCACATAGCAGTGCCTCTTATCTGCTGTCAAGCTTCCAGCAAATCTCACCATCTGGGTTACAATTACAGACTTGGAAGTGAGCCAATGAAATTTCCTTGTATCAAAAAATAGAGGCCAATGTATAGGAATTATCATGAGCCACCCATGGGGCCTTTAGAGCCTACATTAATGTAGAATTGTGTCCAAAGTAAGGCCACCGATTTAGCGCACTCATTTGATTAATCTACTTCCAAATGAGTTTTTTGAAATGTAACTTTTAGGAGTTTTCCAAGAAAGTTTTGGTGGAAAGGTTTTTCTGGCTAGATATGTTTGGAGAATGCTGCTTCGTATCCTATTTTGGGGGGAAGACTAAATCCTTAGTCTTGGAGATTCATAGTGCACATTAGCACATTAAATGCCCTGAGAAGTCCTGCAATAAAGGCACCCGGAGATCTGTATTTACTAAACTTCTTTCACCAGGGCATCGTTTTTTGGGAGCATGCTTGGAATGCCTCTTGGGAACTACTGTCATTGCACATTAGCAAGTTAGGAATAAGAATAGGGAGGATGGGCTTTTTAAATTAGACCACTAATTATAATAGTCAGATGATGATTGGTAGGGGCAAAAGTATAAAATGCCAGAAGAGTGAGCCCATCAAGAAGAGGTAAATGGTCTTAACACAGTAGTAAACCCTGAAGTCATCAAGGTACTGCTCATACTTTTACTAAAGATATTGAATCATGAAGACAAGTAAATTATATTCAATATAATATCTTCTATAAGGCAAAGAAATTTCTTATATTTTTAGGAAGATGAAATATATATATATATATATATATATATATATATATATATATAAATATTTATATTTGGGGGGGTGTCTGTGTCCATTGGTTAGGTTTATATGCATGTATACAAGTCCTTTGGTTGATCTCTCCCCCTTCCCCCCACACTCCCCTACCTTCCCTCTGAGGTTTGATGGTCTGTATGTATATATTTTTTTGTTAAACCTCACCTGAGGATATTCTCCCATTGATTTTTTTAAGAGAGATTGGAAGGGAGGGGGAGAGACACACAGAGAGAAACATCAATGTGAGAGAGACACATCGATTGGTTGCCTCCCACATGAGCCCTAACCAGGGCCAGGAATTAAGCCTGCAATTAAGGTACATGCCCTTGATGAATCAAACCTGGGATCCTTCAGTCTGCTGGATGATGCTCTATCCACTGAGCCAAACTGGCTAGGGCAAAAATGATTTTAAAATGCAGTAAAATTAATGTTGGAGAACTAATTTATATGGCTCACCTTAATAATGCTGGATATCTGAGGTCTTACTGCGGAAGTTTTATACTTATCTATATATATAAAAGCCTAAGTGTCCGTCCGACCATCTGACTGGTAGCTATGATGTGCACTGACCACTAGGGGGCAGAAGCTCAATGCAGGAGCTTCCATGGTGTGCACTGGCCATTTAAAAATAAATGGCACCACAGACTTGGCGCCAACAAACCAACACTTGGCTTTCCCCGAGTGGGACACAGGCCTCGCCACCACTCTGGGGCGACAGCCCACCAAATCGCAGCCAGTGCTGCCAAGACCCCATGGTGCAAAATGCGGCCCACAGCTCAGCCCAGCCCAGAAATGGTGGCTGTGGGCACCGGGTAATGACATCATGTAGCAATGCCCGGCTTCCTCTCCCTAGCAACGACTAGCCTCCTTACAGTTTCTTCAGTCCAGGAACACGACTTGCTTTATAACCAGGTGCAAACATTTTACACTTTAACCAAATGTTTGTGAAGCATTTTCATGTGCCTCATCTCATTTGATCCTCACAGAAGTCCTGGAGTAGGTAGATAGGAGAGTCGATGGAATCCTATTTTCTTTTCATTAGCTGGAAAACGGAGATTTAGAAAGTTTAGAAACTTGACCCGACAAAAAAGAAGTAAGAAATGGTGGACCTTGAAAATGACTTCAGGTTTTCTCACTGCGCAGCATATAGTCAAACACTGCTGTAGTTAAATATCTTACCCTTTGTTCTCCATGGGTGATTTTTAATAATTTGCTTTGTGTTGATATTTACTGCTGTGTTGCTGACAGTTACCTGAAAGAGAAGTTGAGGTGCTTCACTGGGCTGGAAAAAGTTTAGCTAAATCAGAAAGCAGGTCTAATTAAGCAAGTTTTACATATATATATATATATATATATATATATATATATATGGCTAAGTTGACTCACACATGTGCGATACATGTAAAGCTCTCGCTGGCACCAGTTGCACGCTCATGTTTCAACCTATCATTGTTGATTGTGAATTTGGTTGACACTTCTATTATAGAGAAAGGGCGAATAGCGATATTAAAATATTTCTTCTCATTAATATCCTTTCAATGTGCATGAATCTGTGCACCAGAACACCAGTAGTTTTATATTTAAGTGAGGTGTAGCATGTTCTTCAAGGATATATATATATATATATAAAGGAGCATAGGGATCTTCAGTTACCACTCTTTGGCATGCTTTCCTATCAGCATTTGGAGAGGAATGAGGGTTCACTACTCCAGGATGGTTGGTGCCCTGGGAACTTTCTGGACCCATTCTGGCTGTGTGAGTAAGGACACATCCTTTTGGCTGGGTTTATGCTAGGCCAGTGATGGCGAACCTATGACACGCGAACTCATTTTTTTGGTTGATTTTTCTTTGTTAAATGGCATTTAAATATATAAAATAAATATCAAAAATATAAATCTTTGTTTTACTATAGTTGCAAATATCAAAAAATTTCTATATGTGACACGGCACCAGAGTTAAGTTAGGGTTTTTCAAAATGCTGACACGCCGAGCTCAAAAGGTTCGCCGTCACTGTGCTAGGCCCACCCAATCTGCTCACAGTTCAAAGCAAATATTCTTTTATTTTTCTTGAAGAAAAGTATTAATCAGTATCTCAGATTGAATTTTTTAGACTAATAGCAACTATATAGTGCCTGTGTTGACAAAAATTACTGTTTCTTTGATACTTGGGCACTCTGAAATTACCACTCTGTTAGCATTAAAAAAATACAGAGGAGGAAACCCAGTATCAGAGTAAGGTTGATTTTCTTGTCTAGGGTCCAACATCAGGTTCATATTTGAATTGAGATTCTAATTGTAACATGTTTAAGGCTCCATCCTAGTGTTTACGAGTGGGCTAGTTGGAGTGGTTCACCCATAATTAACTATTTTGTAATCTCTCGATGTAAAAAAAAAACAAAAAACAAACCTGCTATTTTACTTGGCATATTAAACTCTAAGAATATTTAGCATTAAGCATTTAAAATATTTTAATATCCACATTTGCTGGAAGACTTGATGAGTGTAAATCCAGAAAGAAAGGGCCTTTATTAATGAATGAAAATTGAATCTATCTACAAAGAGGTCAAAATTGGAGAGTATGAATGTTATTTCTTGTGATGATCAGTGTCTTTTATTTTCCAAAGGAAAATATTATTGGAATAACTGAAAGTGTTCCAGGCTTGTTTTAATAATTTAGGTACCTGATACTGGTGAGACTTTATTCTCTGGGAGACTTTTGAATCCTCAGACACTGATTTTTAACCCAGCCGAATTTTTGAGAAAACATTTCCTCCATTTGTTAAATCAACTGGCTCACCAGCAGTAGAGCTGTGTTATGCTTCATAACTGCAGCTCAGAGTGCCAGGCTTCTCCAGTGATTGCTTCTGAACTCTGCTCTGATTCTTTGAAGCAGGAAACACAGTCTCCTACGATGTCACCCCTCGCCTCCCCTCCTTCTTCTCCGCCTCATTACCAGAGGGTGCCCTTGAGCCATGGCTACAGCAAACTGCGGAGCAGCACGGAGCAGATGCATCCAGGTAAGAGGCAATCTGCAGGCCAGCTGTCCCAGGCAAGGTCTTGGAGACTCCTTAATCTATCAGGCAGCAATGCTGCCAGCTGCTGAATCTCCGGACTTAATTACCTCTGTCTTTGGAAACATGGCTCAATTTAATTTTATCCTCTCAAGCAAGGTTTAAAAAAATAAAATGAAATATATCTTAGTAATGCCTTGTCTCCCATCCTACAAACTTTAGACTTGTAAACAACGATTTAGATGATTTAATCTCTCATATACAGATTTCATCATACAGGAAAGTGGCATATTAAGGGGTTGTGTTGTTTTGGAAATGTTATTCTTTCCTGCAAACATACCAAACATATTTATATAAGAACTGCTTTTATGGAATGACTTAAAAATATAACAAATATAACACTGCAAATGCAAAAGAGTTGATTCAACTGTTAAAGACTGATCACATAAATGGAATTATTTAGCTCTTGTGTTTGGGAGTAAGAATAAAGGAAATGATAGGGAAAGCATTTTGCTGAGAAGTACGTAGAGTGTCCATGGTGGGGTTGCCTGCTTGCTCACATTCAGGCTGTGCTGGCCATGCTATTGGTAAAATCCATTAGTTGGTTCTAAGGATGACTTGCAGAGTTGGCTGCCTAGGCGCAGTGCTAAAACTCCATAAATTTACTGCAGCAGCTTGTCCTCCTGGGGCTCAGACTCCTAGTTTAAGATATGACCAATTAAAGGTATTCTAGAATTGGATACCCATAATCCCCCTTTTTATTTTGTGGACTATGGCTGAAAATGACCCAGTTTCTGCAGGCTTTTGCTGCATTGAAAATAGTGGTGACTTCTAGAGGGATACAGATATAAAATGTGTGCTAGCCTGGACTAGAGAGAGGCTGTAATCTTGCAGAAAGAAGCAGGTATAGCATAATGGAAAAATTTTTTGATTGGAATCAGAAGGTGTGGGTTTATGTGACTAGCTATGTGACCTTGGGCAAGCCATTTAACTGCTCTGAAGCACGGTTTCTTTTCTTTTAAACTGGAGTATCCTGTAGGGTATTGTAAGGTTTAGTGAGAACGTGAGTATAAAATCTGATTAGAAATTAATTTCTTTGCAAATGCAAGATGATATTGTAACAGGAAATCACTCTCCTGGAACTCGAATGTCCTACTGATGTCTGCAACAAAATAGGGTTGAGAATTCATTTTCTTCTTACAGTCCAGTCCCCCTCCTGCCTGATTTCCCTGTTTTTAGAAGTGGGTTTTTTAAAAATTCCTAATCTTATTTGGGCTTGGAAGTTGGAGTCCTGTGCCTAGCATGGTGCCTGATTTTTGATTTTCATTTCGCAGGTGAGTCATTTTTGTTCAGTGTATCACCACGTTCCACCCTATCTTTTTTGATATTCCTTAAAAACCTTGTCTGTACTCGCTTTATTTCATGGCCCATTCTCTCCTCATCCCATTCAAATTGGGCTTCCGTTCCTCCAGTGGCAAGGAGATAACATCCTTCTCTCCATCTTTCTTGACTCTTAGGAGCCTCTGTCAAGGTTGTTCATGCCTTTATGCTTTTTAAAAATATGTTTTTTAAAAGAGTGAGGTAAAAATTACATATGATAAAATTCACACATTTAAAATACTCAGTTTGAGTTTTAACAAATGGATATACCCATGTAACCACCATTTGGATCAAGAATAGAACATTTCCATCACCTCAGAGATGCCCCTTTCCAGTCACCCTCTGTTCCCTAGTGCAAGCACTGTTCTGATTTTTATCACCATAGATTAGTTTTGTCTTTTCTAGAACTTCATATAAACATAATCATATTTAATGACTGTACTCTTGTTTGTCTGCAGTCTTTCCCTCAGCATAGTGGTTGAGATTCATCCATATTGTGTATATCAGTAGCTTGTTCCTATTTATTACTCAGTAGTGTTCCATCACATGAATGGATCACAGGTTGATGAGCCATTGTCCTGTTGATGGACATTTGGGTTGTTTCCAGTGTTTGGTTGTTATGAATATGAGTGTGACATATGTTGTAATTTCCCTGACACCTAGGAGTAGAATTGCTAGACTTAGGGTAGATCTATGAGAAAGTACCAAAGAGTTTTCCAACGTGGTTGTATACATCTCACTGGCAGTGTATGAGAGAGTTCCTTGAAAGCAATTGGTATTCTCAGCGGTTTCTTTTTCTTCAGTGTTTTTAATTTTAGTTATTCTGTTAGATGTGAAGTACATATTTTTGTGGTCATTCCCTTTATTCTTGAAACATTTTTTCTAAGTTTCTGTTATCCCTTCCTGGTTTTTCTCCTACATTATGATCCTTAGACTGATGAGCTGCTCTTCTAGAGGGTTATTCTTTGTGCAGCTTACCCTTAAAGAGGAATCTGAGTGAACAGTCTCCTGTTTCTCAAGGAGTTGAGTTTCCTGGGTCTAGCCACCAATTAGGAGGCTGTTAGGTTCCTGTAGCTAGGAACAAGGTCATTCATAAATAAAATGTTTACAGGTATTTCTATTTAGACTTCCTCATCTACATAAGTCAAAGGAAGGGAGAATTTTTCTATCTGCAACTTGGGTCCATCTTGTGATTTTTGCTTCGAATTGATACTATTCACATCAAAGCTTGTTAATTCCTGTTTTTATAGTGTTGGTGGATTTCCCCCCAAAGGATTTTCTTTACTTATTTGCTTCCTTTTTTTGTTACATATCTTTATGTCAAGAAATAAGAGAAGATCACATGTCTTCCTTCTCTCTCTCCCCACGTTTTCAGAACTCAATTTCTCCAACCCATTTGATGGACTCGGGATTCTCTTTCCTATTTTTGTACTCCATCTTACCTTTGGTCTACCAGCGGTCGCCAACCTTTCAGACCTCGCAGACCACCAGCTGGCAACCGCTGGTCTGGACAGTAGCATATCTAATACCTGTTAAACCTTAGCAACTCTGGTACTAAGCAGAATCTGGTATTTTTATTCATTTATTTTTTATTTTTTTTAAAAATATATTTTATTGATTTTTTACAGAGAGGAAGGGAGAGAGAGAGTTAGAAACATTAATGAGAGAGAAACATCGATCAGCTGCCTCCTGCGCATCTCCTACTGGGGATGTTCCCGCAACCCAGGTACATGCCCTTGACCGGAATTGAACCCAGGACCCTTCAGTCCGCAGGCCGACGCTCTATCCACTGAGCCAAACCGGTTTCGGCCAGAGTTATTTTTAGTTTCCACCTTTTCAGAAAGGAGTTTTGCTACTGGCATAATTTTCTTGTAATACATTTTCTGGGGTCATTTCCCTGTTCAATATTCTGCCATGATTCCTGGCTGGTGGGACATGTATTAGTATGCTTTAAATCAGAATGAGCATCATCAGACCAGTCTGGAATTCAGAGCCCCTCTTCAGCTTCTCTCCTGGGCTCCTGTTAGTTTCACTTGCTGGATATAGCTGTAGCTAATGTTCATTGCGTAAGACTTATGTGCCAGGCATCATGCCGAGGTCTTTATGTGCATTCTATTCTTCTTACCACAACCCTCAGAGGCATATAATGCTATCCATATTGTAAAAATGATGTTTAAATCATAGTAATACATGTATATAGTTAAATAATATTTACATGCCTATAGTAAATACAACTATTCTTCCCACTGAACTTGTTTCTGATCTCCAGAGGCAACTACTTTCAACTCTTTCACTTGTTTCTTCTGATGTCTAATGTGTTATCTCAAAATCAATATGTCTGTTCTGCTTTTATTTATACATATTATTCTGATGTATTAATTCTAGGTATTTACTCACTTACGAGCATGAGCTGTGATGTTTGTTTCCTGGCCCTAAAAGTAGACTTGGTGGGCCTACAGTTCTCATTTCTGTCCATTTCCAGCCTATGTGACTATGGGTATTTCACTTTTCTGGGCTTCAGTTTCCTTTATCTGTGAAATAGAATAATCTCTGCCTCAGAGGTTTGCTTTGTGGATCAAATGAGAAATGTAAACATCTGTGCCTACCAGTTTCTGGCACATTGTAGGTGCTCAAATGTTCCCTAGTATTTTCTTTTGTGTTTTTTAGAATCTGGTATTTGTTTTATTTGTGAAATTCTTAAGTATTCTTGAAAGTCACCTCCAGGTCACCATTCATTGGGTTGACTGCAGATGTAGGGTCTTTATTGTGAAGTTACTAATGTCACTTCTAGTTTGACATGTACTGTTCTAGTTTGACAGTGAATCTCCGATTGATGAGATCTTTAGGGTTTGTTTTATATTCCGATTCTTGGAGAAAAATGGAACTTCTAGTTCCTCATTAAACCTCTTGTAAAGGGATCTAAGAATTAATATATTATATATATATTTTGCATTGAGTTCCATGTCTTGTGTTTTATTTGGGAGGAAGGAGAGTAGAATTCAGATCCAGTTGTGGAATGAGACAGCAGTCAGACCAATTATGGCCTGAATATCAGCTGTGGTGCTGATAGAACTGATCAGAGCATGAGTCTTAGATTTGTGACTGCATGGGCTTCAGACATCTTTCTAGTCACAGGCAGGTGTGGCTAATCCAGGCTTCCCACAGGAGTAGGAAGAGAAAATCTGCCCTCTAGGCTCTCCAAAAATGATCCTCCATGTGGCTGAGTCTTCATTCGGCTTATTGATGAGCTAGGTTTGTCTCTTCCAAGGGAAAAAGGTCCATGTAGGTAAAGGACTGGATTTATGGGCCAGATGTCCTCCCCCAAACGGTTCCCTCCTAGGCAATAGAAGCTCCCTCTTTCTGAGGGGAACCAGAACCATGTAGGATCGACTTCCCAGGGAAAGCTTATGACCATTAGTATCCCAACTATGATACAGTTTACTGTCATCCAAACCTTCTGACATTAAGAGTTTAATTTGGTGTTTCATCAAAGTGAAATGATCTTAAAAATCTTTCTCAACACCTGTCTACCAGCTGAGATTTATTTTTAAGATCTGGATTATGTGCTTCCTGTTTATGTTTCTTTTGCAATTTTTATATTTTTAATAATTCTTAGTAGAGTCTGAAAATACACTAAATGATTTGCTAGGCAATGATTTTGATATGTTAATGTGTTTTATTTTGTTATAATCTTGTGTTCCAGTTTCTTGGATGAAACACAATAAGCAGATGTGAGCCAAGGAGTTGTTTGTTATTCTTGATGTGCTGTTATTATACCTTCTTTGTTTTAAAAAGATCACACTGTGCTAAAGGTGCTGCACTAATAGGCTGCTCTGCTCTCTCTGCCTAATTTTACTTATAAGGAAACGACAGAAAGAAAGCATTTTACTTCTTTACATACTTCCAAAAGCTCGAACTGTTAACCCACACATATCAGAAATGGTTTCATCTTGGGTGATAATTTCTCTTTTCTATTAGAGCTGCATACTACCTGGTTATGTTTAACTGTTTTTCTGCCCTATTGGCAAGGTCATTAAGTGTTCTGGAAATAAAAGGAGTAAAAAAAAGTGTTCATTTTTTGTGGCTTAAAAAACCTTCTTTTAAAGATAACAAAATTAGTTTTAGTTTGGTTATCAAATGATAAAATAATAAATATAAAATACATTTATTTGTAGTAAAAGGAAATAAACAATAAAATACTTTTTTTTTTTGGTATTTTCCTCAACTTGGTTTCACATTCTTTCCAAAAAGGAAAAGAAGATAGTGCTATTTATTTCTCAAAAACAAACAAACAAAATAAATGATAAGATTGAGCTTTAGTATTCAAAATGCATATTAAAGAACTGTGGTACATCTACACAATGGAATACTATGCTGCGGTAAAAAAGAAGGAATTCTTGCCATTTGCAACAGCATGGATGGAACTGGAGAGCATTATGCTAAGTGAAATAAGCCAGTCAGAGAAAGATAAATATCACATGATCTCACTCATTTGTGGAATATAGAGAACAACATAGGCTGATGAACAGGGACAGATCCAGAGACGGAGAAGCATCGATCAGACCGTCAAACCTCAGAGGGAAGGCAGGGGAGGGTGGGGGTAAGGGGAAGAGATCAACCAAAGGACTTGTATGCATACATATAAGCCAAACCAATGGACACAGACAACAGGGGGATGAGAGCATGAGTGTGTGTGTGTGGGGAGGTTGGGGGTTAATGGGAGGATGAGGACACATTTGTAATACCTTAACCAATAAAGACATTAAAGATTAAAACAAAAACAAAATACAACAACAAAATGCATATACATTTACTTCTTTGCAAGGGTGGAGGGTAGGGAGAGGGGAATGAATGGAAGACTTTTAAATAGGAGGGTATATATAGAATTTACCTATCTCAAGAATTTGAACATTTATAGCATGGCACTTTTCTAATGACTCTCATTGTTTTCTATCCCAATTTAGGTTCTTACCATTTCACCCCTACAATTTATTCCTAATCTTAAGCTGATGTAAATATTTTCCTGCCTTATCATACATTGGTTGGATATCCTTAGATTGTTCAGTTAAATTGCACCCAGGGGCACCAAGGTTTGTTGGTCCTAGGTTGCCCTATGTACATAAACTCTGATTCCTTTGATAATTCTACCCTTAAAAGCAGACACTGTATCGGTTGGAATGTGAAGTCATAATTCTTGGGTGGAATTTTTGTGTACCATGATGACTTTTGCTCCGGTTTCAGCTCCTTATGAAGCTAGACAGCCTGAGGGACCCTCATCGGGGAACCAAGGAACCAAGCCGCCTCGGCATCAGGCTTCCCTCATCCGGGTAAGAGATGTTGTGGGGTTATGCCAATGGGAGACTTTGGGGATATGGTTTTTTGATGGGTCCTCTTTTTTTTTGCAAGGACGATATAAAACTGCCCCCCTCATGCATAGATTGTACTTCTTGTTCTGTTGCTTGTATATTTTCCTAAATCTTTTTTTTTATTATATATGTTTCTGACTGTATCTAGACTAATCCAGGCTGGTTCCTGGTCATTGGTATGTCTAAAATGCCCTTCCACCATCATCTACTTAATCATTAGGTACCTTTTTCAGGAGAGCTTTACTTTTCCCAAAACAGCCTGTTGTATCTATGCCTTATTTATTCTTTATTATCATTTATCCAGTGCATAGTTAGGTGTTGCCCATTTGTTTTGTGCCTCTAATTACACTGCAAGCTTTTGGAAGGCAGAGGTAGTCCTTCTGTATTCTCCCTCAGTGCCTAGTTCAATGCTGTTTGGAGAGCAGTTATCTTATAAGTGGCAGCAACTACTCTTTCTCATATTTAATTGATACAAAAGAAATATTATGGTAGAAACACAGTGATATTTCAGTTTTTCCTGGCTACACCATCGCTTAGAACATTTCAGCTCCCCTTTCTTTCTCCAGTGTTTTCCCTTGGATAAAGAACTCTTTTTTTTCCCCTGTGTCTGCCACTGTTTTCTTGTGTAGTATCTCTGAGACCTGTGCTGGGGAAGTCATATTCTCAACAAAGGGTGTGTGTGTGCATGTGTGTGTGTATGAGAGAAGTTATTAAAAAACTTGGTTCACTGTTTGACCCTAAAGACAAGAGGAAGTAGGGTGATTTGTATAACATTTCAATTGTCCAAGTTAGGAAGAGGATCATTTATGTGCAGGCAGATCTACTCAAAATAGCAGGGTGGTGTCAGATACTCCCATAAGGAAGTGGGCTGGTGTCTGGACCAAAATAGACAAAGCTAAGGAAGATCGTGGTGTTCACTGAATACCCACTGGGAATGGGCACTGTTGGGCATGGTACAGAACTTTATCTTCTAAGGTGATAGCACTCTGTGTACAAAGAACTTCCTTTTAAAAAAAATTTTATTGTTGAACGTATTACATATGTCCCCCTTGCCCCCCATTGACCTTCCTTAGCTCACCCCACCCTCCACCCCATACAAAGAACTTTCTTAAATACAATAATTTAGCCATAAGCAGGGTACTTATATTTAGTGTTCCTTGCCACTACAATATCTAGGTGCTATTATATCTATTATTATAGATGAGTTAACTGACTGAGTGAGGTTAAGTAATGGGTCTAAGGTTATATTCATAATTCCTAAGTAGCAGAACCAGAATTTGAACCCAGGCTTGCCTAATGTCAAAACCTGCACTTTAAAATACTTTGCTATACATTAGAGTCCCATGTTAGAAGGAGGCTAGGTTCTAAAGTTTCTGCATAAATAAATGTTGGGTGTAGTGAAAAAATATTCCTGAAAATACCTTATTGGTACCACATTGGAGAGCCAAAACGCCATTCCCTCCTAGATCCCATAGAACTCAATTTTACCCTGGAGTTAGAACAGACAGCTGTTTCTTCAGATAAGCCCCAGATGTAGCAGTTGGCTGTGTTTAGAGGTCCTGTGGTACAAAAATATGTGTCTTTAAACACTAGAATTACACCTACGGTGAAGTGATGGTTACATTAGGAAAGGTATAGGAGGGACTGGGGTTCATCTTAAAAATGCCCAGGGTGTGGCTGTGCATGTTTATGCAGAGTATATTCTAGCACCATGGAGACCAAATTCTTAACAGTTAGAATGACGGTCAAACCGGCAGTAAGTCATGAACTTTGTAGGTCAGATGGGGCTTGCCAGGCCTTCTACCTGGCCCCCTGGATGGGATGGCCATGAGCTCTAGCTTGAATTGATGTTCTGTGACTTCTCTTCAAAACTCTAGGTCCATTTTTCTGCTGATAAAAATGCATCCTGGGCATTTCACTCAACTACTGTTTACTAAACACCTATTATGTGCTAAGTACAGTGTTGAGAATACAAAAATGAGGTATAACACTCCCATTCTCTGCCTTCATGAAGTTTATAGGCAATTGGAGGAGATGGCAATTAATCAAACCATTATAGTGTGATGTGAATGGAAATTAAACTGTGCTTTGAGGGTTAAAAGTGGCAGGGGGGCGGTTGTGACCTAACCTTGGCAGGCATGGGGTGATCAAGGAAGGCTTCCAGCAGTGAGTAACATTTGAGTTGAAATGAGAATGATTTATAGGTGGTAAGCAGGTGGAGGGGTAGGATTGGAGGAAGCAGGCAATAAGATAGAGGGAACTGCACACATATTTTCTATGCTTAGCATTTTATACACATCATCTCTTTCACTGTTCACAGCTATTTTATGAAGTAATTCCTGTTATTATTCCATTTTTCAGCTGCTAAAACCTGAGGTTTAAAAGACCTTATTTAATTTACTCAAGGTTGCAGCCAGGAAGTGGTAGGGCTGGAGGTCAAACACTGGACATGCTTCCTTAGTCTCTGGCTCAGGAACCGGATGGATGGTGATGTCATCTGTAAGCTAAGAGGCTTTGGATGAAAAACTGGTGTTGGGAGTAATAGGGAAAGATCATGAGTTCAGTGTTGGATGTTGGGAATTTGAGCTTTTGAGATTGCCAAGAGTAGGTGTCAGATGGTAGGATATATGAGTCCGGAGCTTTGGAGAGAGTGAGGCTGGACATAAGTATTTGGCAGCAATTGACCATTAGGAGGACTTATGGTATAGTGCATAAAAAAACCAGACAGGTGCTTGCCCAGGCCTAGCCAAACTCTGTGTGACCTTGGGGCAAGTTGCTTCTCTTTTCTGTAATATGAATGACTTGGAATGGATTTCACAGTCTATTGTAATAATCTGCAACAGTCTGATTCCCTTAATGTTTGTTTGGCATCAGTGGAGATTCTTCCCCTCCTGTTTGGAGCATTGCCTTCTGTTTAAGATGAGAGCAAGGAGCCTTTTTTTGGGACAGCAGTATGTGGTTTTCATGGCTGATGTGTTTTTCTTTCTTTTAGTTCTTAGGTTTCCTTCTTATGCCTGTCAACTTGGTTTGGCTGGGCTTCACGTCCCAGAAAGCAAAATGCCAACCTGAATTAGTCATGTAGGTGAGGGGATCTGAAGTGAAGGTTCTTGGTGGAAGAGGATTAATACGGATTCGGCATGGTGCTAGGCCAGGTCAGGGTAACTAATTCCCCTTATGTTGCCATTTTAACGTGCTGATGGCAGTTTCCCCTGTGGCCTTGTATTCAAGCCCTTCCTGCCTGATTAGAAGGGGTTACCTCTGGGTTCTGAGGGAGGCTTTTAAGGACCCTGGTCCAACTCTGTTGTAGTTCATGGGCTTGGCAGTTTAGAGGTATTTATGCCAAAACCAGCACCCAAACTTTGGAATGAATACTCTTTTTGGTTAATTTTTTTAGGAATTTCAGGTTTTCTTTTGTTCAGGTGGTGGATGGTTGATAGTGGTTTGTAAAGAAGTAAACTCTACTTTTCTGCTTCATCTTTTATCCCATGTTTATAGGTCATTTTATGGTTTACTTTTCACACATTATCCTAACTATAGACTATGTAGGCATTTGTAATTTCGCTGGCATAGGATTTAGAATTGCCTCTTCTTCTCCCACTCTACTCCACTGCCTCTGTTTTTGCCATGGTTGCCAGAAATTACCTTGTGTTAAGCCCCTGTCTCATTGACCCCTTAGCAGCTTTTGACACTGACTCATCAATTGGTGTCCAAGATGCTGTCCTCTCCTGCTTCTATGACTATCTCTTCCTGATCTTTTTTATTTCTCCTTCCTCTGCCTGTCCCATACATGTTGGTGAGCCCTAGAACCAATTCTCACTCTATTACTCCTTAGTTATGTGGAGGTTGATGACCACATATCTCCATCTGCCAGTCATCTTTCACTTTAATGTCCCACTGTCACTTTAAACATCTTTCCCAGAAAACCAGCTTTCACTCTTCCATTCCTGGCTCTATCCATTAATCAGCACATGCTTGTGGCCATTGTTTCTGGTTTAGCTGTCTCTGACTCTTCTCTCACTCCTTCTGCCCATTGACTTACCAAGTCTTTGCCATTTCACTTTCTAAATACCTCTCTTATCTATCTGCTGCACTTCCTCGGTTCAGGCCATCTTCCATCACCAAATCTGTTATATAAGCCTCTAACTCTTTTTTTCCTGCTGCCACTCTTGCCCTCTTTAAATCCATTATCCTCACTTTAGACAAAATTTATCTGAAAAACACATATCAGCCCCTCCTACTCCCTTGATTGAAACTTGTCACACACTACCCGCTGCTCTCAACATATCATCCACATTCCTGAACATGGTTCTCAGGGCCTGGTGTTTGGCCCCCCACTGATCTCTTCAGTCACAGCAGCCCACTACTTCTCTCCCTCCATCCTCTGGCCATGCAGAGTTGCTTGTCATTTCCAATATGGTCCGTGTACTGTGTGGAAACCTTACTCTTCATCCTTGCTTTGCCCTTGTTTTCTCGTTTGTCTCAGCTCATCTATGCGTTTTCCAATTGATAACACAAAATGTGAGCATTTTCTAATATTTCTTGTATATGTGAGGTTTCCATTTTTTAATTCTTAAAAAAATGGTTCATTCCTCATCTCATTTATCCAAGAATCTCAGCCAAAGGAAGGGGCATCCTATCTTTATTGTTTTTTCATCCCAGAGACATTTGGTGATGTCTGTTTCTTTTCTTTTTTTTTTTTTGGTACTGTGATAAAACTAGTTTATCATTGGCAATGCCTTTTACACTAAAATTGTCCCCCGTTTGGGCAGCTGAACCATGAGTAGGACATTGTCTGAAGCAAGGGCGTAGGACATTGTCATATAGAATCAGAGAAGCCCAAATCCCAAGTCTCTGGTCTGAGATACAAATAGGAAGAAATGTGATCAGTTAGGAACATTTTCTCAAGTCCCATTGCCAAAGGCACCCCTCTGTCGTGTCCATGGCTCCACAAGTTCCCACGTGCACGTGTGTCTCAGGGACGGCAGCAGCCACAGCCCACCTGCTCTTCTGTGTTTGCTCTTTGTTAAGCATTACAGTATAGGTGTTTTTGTTGTCATGTAATCCTTGCATTTAGTTTGTGATGTAGGTAATATTTCTTCCAGACTATTGATGAAAAGTTGAGGCTCAGAGGTTATGTTGGCTGCCTAAGATCCCACAGTCAGTAAACAGCAGAACTGAGGTGTAAACCCAGGTTGCGATGCCAAGGCTGACTTTTTCTGCTTCGCTGTGCTGCTTCACATAAGAACGGAGACACCTCCATTGGTCTGGTGTTGGGTGGCAAATGGATAGAGATTCGGACCCCCAGCGTCTCTACTTTTGCTCATATGCTGGAGTTGCATGGGATCAGTTATTGATGGATTCCCTGTGTATCTTAAGTGTTTTGTGGAATACAGGGTCCTTGCTTCTTTGGTTGCCACATAGCTCAAGAATGTGGTAGCTGTTATACTGGGTCTAGGGGCCTAGTGCACGAATTTGTGCCCCTTGAAAGGAACTGTGGGCTGCAAGGCTGCAGTGGGCACAGGAGCGGGTCCCGGCCCATCCTTCACGCCCCCGCCTGGCCCCTCCCACTGCAGCCCCCTGTCCCCTGTCTGCTGGCAGCCCCGCTCCCGCTGCTGCCACTTCCACGCGCTGATGGTGCTGGCCCTGCCCGCACCCGCTGAGGGCGCAAAGCGATTGGGGCCCCGGTGCCAGCTGTGGGTGCGACCGGTGCTCTGGTGCCAGCAGTGTGTGTGAGTGGAGCTGTTGCCGGCAGCGGGTGCAAGAGGCGGCTGCTGGCCTGGATTGCCCCTCAGGAGCAGGGGGAGGTGGAGAAGCCCAAAGGGGTGATCGGGGCCGGCAGCCACTGCTCACAACTGCTGATGGTGCCGAGAGATTAGGGTCAGTGCTGGGAACAGGCAGTGGGTGCGAGTGGTGGCTCTGGTGCCAGCAGTGGGTGCAAGCGGGGTCAGTGCTGGCAGCAGGTGAGCAGCCGGCAGGACTATGGCGTGCGGGAGCAAAGAATTTTCAGTAACCAACAGAGGCTTGCCCCGATGACAGTGACTGGCACCCCGCCTTGGTTTGGCGCCCCTGCTTACCTGCTCCACCATCCAACCACAGCTGATGCCTGCCATGTTCCGTGCACGCCCCCTGGTGGTCAGCGCATGTCACAGCGACCAGTTGTTTGGTTGTTCGATTGTTCAGTTGTTCCGCCGTTCAGTCTACTTGCATGTTAGGGTTTTATATATATAGATTCCCAGCAGGGCTCTCCCTTTCCCCCCTCCTTTGGTTACTTGTTCCTCAGGTCTCCTTCAGGTCAGAGGGATAATATGACCCATACCCAGCAAATTAGAGCATCACAGTTTCCCTGGCCTTAGTGATATGTGAAGGAATATTAACTTGGTCCACCTAACCAATGTGAGTCTTTCTCCAGGATTTTCTCTTGATGATGGAAAGACTGTCTTTACCTTGGGGGTCACAGTGCTGGAAGAATGTGACTCTGGGCTGCCAGAAGCATCTCCCCACTTCAGGGAAGAAGACCATTTGCAGGAAGAGAGGAAGCTTAAAATATAGAGAGAGTGTTGGGGTCTAGCCCCAGCAGGTCCAGGGGTTCCCAAAGGTATGGACGGAGTCAGCGAAGAAGGAATGACACAGAGGCAGCGTTCAGTTGATCAGCATAGCGAGGTTCTCCAGCCAGGTTCTGTGATGTCTGTTTCTTTTGTATCTTTCCGGGAATGCTTTATGCATATGTAAGCAAATATAACTATTCCTATAGCTATCTAATATATGCAGTTTATTTTTACCCGACTTTAGGGATTTTAGGTTTGGCAAATGAAATATCATTGTAACCAGATCTCACTAGAAAAAAATTATCTTTATTTTAAACCAAAACCACACTTACTTTAAAAAAATATGTATTTTTCTTGATTTCAGAGAGGAAGGGAGAGGGAGAGAGAGATAGAAACATCAATAATGAGAGAGAATCATTGATCAGCTGCCTCCTGCATGACCCCCACCGGAATGGAGGCCACAACTCAGGCATGTGCCCTTGACTGGAATCAAACCTGGGATCCTTCAGTCCACAGGCCAATCCTCTATTCACTGAGCCAAACCAGCCAGGGCAAACACACTCACTTTTTAAATGCTAAACATACATGCTGTGAGGTTTTCTCCTCTTTCTGGAGAGACAAATGTAACAGTCTTTTGGGGTAAATTCTCAATACTCACTCTTCTTCTTACTTCAAAGACAAAATAATGCCCAATAGCATGTAGAGAACTTTACCACACTGTCATTCTACTTGGGGGTTTGGCTATGTTTTCAGCGGAAGTTTCCTAATGAACAGGTAGGGGTAGGTTGTTAGACATTGCTAGCCAGGCACCATATCAACCCAAAAGTTTGTAACTTTAAAAAATATATATTTTTATTGATTTCAGAGAGGAAGGGAGAGGGAGAGAGAGATAGAAACATCAATAATGAGAGAGAATCATTGATCAGCTGCCTCCTGCACACCCCACACTGGGGAGCCCACAGCCCAGGCATGTGCCCTGACCAGGAATCGACTGTGACCTCCTGGTTCATAGGTCAACAGTCAACCACTGAATCATGCTGGCCAGGCAGGACTGATTTCTTTTGTATTGTTCTAAGAATATTTTGTGCATATATATGTGAATACAGGTATTCTTGTATGTAATTACATATAATATATGCAAAATATATAGTTCTACCTTTTTACACATATGGTAGCATGTTATACATCTGTTATACACTGTGTACTTTTTTTACTTAACAATAAAATTTAATAATATTCTATAGCAGTGCATAAAGTACTTCCCTATCTTTTTGTTTTTCCAAATGCATAGTATTTCATTGTGTGCATCTTCCATCAACCATTTAACCAGCCCCTCTGATCAACATCTAGAACTTGCAATCACAGCATCATTTGCATATATATATATACACATACATACATACATACATACATACTAGAGGCCTGTTGCAGGAAGATTCCTGCACGAATAGGGCTTCCTTGGGCCTATTTCTGCAAGAATAGGGCTTCCTGAGGCCCCTTCTCCGCCGCCTCGCTCCCTCCCATCTCCACCGCCTCACTCCCTCCATTCTCTGCCACTTTGCTCCCTCCCCTCCCTGCTGCCTCACTCCCTCCCATGTCCGCTGCCTCAGCTCGCTCCCGTCTCTGCTTCCTTGGCTCTGTTCCCTTCTCTGCCGCTTTGCTCCCTTCTGCAGCGCTTGGCTTCCCTTTACGCTGTCTTCAGTCTTCGCTCCGTGCCTGTGTATGCAAATTAACCGCCATCTTTGTTGGATTAATTTGCATATCATGCTGATTGGCTGGTGGGCATAGTGGAGGGGCAGTCAATTTGCATGTTTCTCTTTTATTTGTGTGTGTGTGTGTGTGTGTGTGTGTGTGTATGGCATTAGTTCCCAGAAATGGAATACTTGGGGGAAATGTTTATACATTTTTAATTTTTGGTAGAGATTCTCAAATTGGAGACTGTATTAATTTATACATTTGCCAACAATGTATGAAAGTGCTTATTTTCCCATACCCATGCAAACACAATGTGCTAAAAATCTTACAAATCTTTGCCAATCTGATAGGTGAAAAATGGTATCTGTGTAGTTTTAATTAGCAATTCTCTTTATTAGTGAAGTGGGATATCTTAAGCTTATGAGTCATTTGTATTTGCTTTTTGTGTGAATTGCTTGTTCATATTCCATGCCCTCTTTTTTCTTTTGGGTTATCAGTATTTCCTTATTGGTTTGTCATTTCTACCAGTCTGAAAATAGAAACTGGTGTTCTGTTCCTTTGGATGAGTGAGCGACTGCAATGTATGTGGAAAACTGCTCTTTGCATGGTTGAGAGGAAGTCCTGGGCTCCTGAGGCCCTGGAAGGAAGGTAGGGACCCCAGCTTCTCTTCAGTTCTGGAGTACCCCAGGCTGCCTACAATGGTTATATCTTGGTTATATCTTCATGTCAGTAAAGTTGAGTTACTGAGTTTATGGGTAGAGATTAGGGCTAGGAAAATCTGTTGTTAGCGATGGTAAATGTCAACCTAGTGTGTCTGTGTGTGTTGACCTCTCAGCATTGCTTAGACAACTCAGTTTTCTTCCTCTGAGTGAAATAGGAAGGAGAGAGATAGAGGGAGGGTGGAGGAGGAAGGAGGGAGAGAATATATGTGTGTTTGCCTTTGTGTGTAACAGGAGGAACTGGTTTGATAAATTTTTAGGAATGTATGTGCGTTGTTCTTGTTGTGACATCTTGTTTTACCAGATTCATTCTCTATTTGATTTTAAACCCTCACTGGAATTTTACCATTCCTAGGAGGTAAAAGATTGCTTTGTCTTCAGCATATTCTTCGCTGAGTCTACCTAGGACTAACAGATGTATAATGGTCACTATTACCACAAAGAGGTCCTATTTTTTATGGCTTCAAGCCTTCCTACTTTCTTTACCTACTTACAATTCTTTTTCAGATTTCCTAGTCCTTATTTTTGAAACATTTAATTTAAATTAATATTGAAATGTACTTTTCTCAGCCTAAATCTTAGCTGTCTCTTGTTGTACTCCTCAGGTGCTTACCTTGTACCCACATTTCTTAACACTTAAAGTGATGTTAATTGCTTGGTTTCTTTGCTGGGAGGCATTTCTACATGAAAGACAAAAATGTTTTGTTATAAGATGAGAATAGCAAAAAGATATTGGATCATTGAAAGACAGGTGACTCCAGGATAAGAAGAGGGTATCTGGTATAGAAATAGAAGGATATTTTTGGGAAAAAGACACTGACTCCATAAGTATTAGGACTGATGAGGCCTTGCAAAATCCATGCTTTAGAGATAGTGGGGTGTGGGGGGAGGGTCAAAATGGTAGGCTGGTCCACATTAGAATTCTAGCATCCATGCAGCAGGTCGGTTAGACTACTGATGAAAGCAAATAAATACATCTTATTTGTGGGGTCAGTGTTGTTTTCCCCACAAGGTGTGAGCATTGCATTAAAGGCTTATGGTGTCCAGAACTTTCCTGGTAATAGCTAGAGCCCACATAGATTTGTTAGATTTAGCCTCTCAGATGTAGCTCAAAACACTCGATTGAACTCCTGGTCCCACACAGTACTTTTTAAAGCTGGAATGGAGAGTGGTGTTTGTTTCTAGCATATGCCACAGGACCTTTCAGTCTCAGTTAATATATACTAGGCTGTGAATATGGAAGGTTCCTTTACAATAGCACTACTTTAGCCCTGATGTAGGCCCATCAGCACTGCCTTTGATTTCAGGTGAGCAGGTGACACAATGTCCCCAGGTGCCTATCTCAACAAAGTATCACTACTGACCCAGTGATTATTTGGCCCAGTGTTGTAGTGGTCCTTTAGATTGTATGTGTCCTTTCAGTCATCCCAACAGTCTTAGAAGGCAGACTACTTGCAACAGATCCTCAATCTGCAAAATTGCCATAATGGGTTGTTCTGAAAAGGAAATAGTACATTGTTGTTGGATGGATGAATGGATGGATTGATGATGGAGGGAGAGAACCATAGGACTTGCTGATTAAGAGTACATTGGACCCCCTTTCATGTTCTGACTCTACCATTTACTAGTTGTA
This sequence comes from Myotis nattereri, assembly GCF_964212035.1. Lineage (NCBI taxonomy): Eukaryota > Metazoa > Chordata > Mammalia > Chiroptera > Vespertilionidae > Myotis > Myotis nattereri. The sequence continues at coordinate 9,053,772 of NC_138078.1, forward strand.
TGGTCTTGGTAAGCCACTTCCCTTCCCCAATGTGCAGTTTCCTATTCTGTAAAATGAAAATAATGGGACCCACTTCCCAGGGTTGTTGTGAAGATGAAAATAGGTCACATGTATTATGTTCTTATAATAATTGGCCCAAGTAACTGGTACTAAGCAAAGAAATGAATATGTGTTACCTACCATTCTCCGTGACTGTGGTGGTAGTTTTAAAAATGTTGTTTATCTTAGTTAACAGCCACTGTGCATTGCCTAATAGACTCAGAGAGAACCTTCTGAGCTGTTGAAAGTAGATCCCTGAGTGAATTTCACAACATGTGGTTAAAGACATCTTTGTGCATTTATTTCTAAGAAGAAACTGATGAGGTTAAATTGCGCTGTTAGAATTTAATTGTAATGAACTTTTCTGTAGTCAGAAACAGAAGTTATTTATTGCAACTTCCTGTGAATCTATAATTATTTCAAAATAAAAAAAAATCTTTTAAGCTCTCCAACTTCATAGGTAAGAGAGAGGGCCTAGCCTTTACTGTTGGGCGACACTTTTCATAAGTGCACATGAAGTTAAGCTCTAGTCATTATAGGAGAGCTCGGGTTAACCTTTCTGTATCTGGACCAGAATTGGCAATTTGTCCAATCATTTGGCTATTTGTTTACTTATTCAATGAATATTTATTGAGTGTTTCCTATTTGATAGGTACTAGGTATACAGCTGTGATCATAATGAACAAAATTTCTTACATTCATGGACCATATTTTATAGTGAGAGTGGGGTGGGAGATAAGATTTATAGAGTACTAGTGGCCCAGTGCATGAAATTCGTGCACATTAGAAGGGGATTAATTAGAGGAAATATTTTAATATTGCTGTTTGCCCTTTCTCTATAATAGAAGTGTCAGAGATGAAAGAAAATTAGTAAAATGTATATAAAAATCTTCCTCCTGGGGTGCACCATGGGACCCAGAGTCAAGTCCCCGCCCACCCACATGCGCCTCAAAATTGTGTAAGACCCAGACCCGGCTGGCTCCCCCCCCATTGGGCTAGATCCTGACCTGGCCAGTCCCACCCTGTCAATCCCCACTGGGTGGGGGGCATGGCCTGAGGTCCCCCAGCCTGGCACCAGGGTTGGGTCGTGGCCTGAGGTCCCCTATCAAGCCCCAGGGGTGGGGGGGGAGTGCAGCCTCAGGTCCCCGCTGATTGCTTGTTAAGGCTTGTTACGGGAACTCTGCCTCTGCTGTGGGCGCAGCCATCTTGTGTTACGGAAACCTCTGCCTCTGCTGTGGGCACCACCATCTTTGTGGCGGAGTGACAATCAATTTGCATATTCCCTCTTTATTATATAGGATACTATAACATGGTTTAATGTGAAAAAATAGCTGAGCTCCATCTCCTTTTCTAGCTCCTTTTCTTTATTCCTCATTTAGCAGTTTTCCTTTAGACCTCTTTTCTCTTTACTCTCCTTACCTCCTCCTCAGAACCTCCTCTTTTCTCTTCACTCTCGTATATCCTCCCCAGAATCTCCTTCAAACCAATGAAAGATAAACTCCTGTTAACCAAATATAGAAAGATGGATATAAAGATGCATCCATGTGCTGTCCCTATAGATAGTCTGCATGGACAACCAAATTATAATTAGAAAGTTGTTTGGGCTCAGAATCTTCTCATGTCATTAGGTGGTCAAATTGCAAAACAAAGATGGCCTCATGCTTCCGTCTTCAATGCAGGAATGGCTGTGGTTCTGCCATGGTCAGTGTGGCTTAGTGGTTAAAGCACCAGCCCATGCACCAAAGGATTGTGGGTTCGATTGCAAGTGACCTGGGTTGCAGGTTCAATCCCTGGCCCCAGTTAGAGCGCACGCGGAGGCAACTAATCAATGTGTCTCTCTTACATTGATGTTTCTCTCTCTCTCCTCTCCTCTCTCTCCTCCTTCCCACTCCCCTCCACTCTCTCTAAAAATCAATGGGAAAAATATCCTTGCATGAGGATTAACAAAACAAAACAAAAAATGGAATGGCTGTGGTTGGGACTGCACAGGTCTGTCTTTACTTTGGGCCTTGCTTGAAGGATAGATTAGTTAGGTTAACAGCTACTATAACAAACATGCCCCACTTTTTATTTAACCACAATAGGTATATTTCTCACTCATCTAACAGGTTGGTAGGTTGCTTTCTGCCACATGGCAATTCAGGCTCCAGAGCTCCTCCTGTCCCGTGACTGTGCCATCTCCCATTCTGTGGGCCAATGGTTAAGGAACGCATAGAGGAGTGCTGCAGGGTGCTAGCCCTGCCTGGAAGTGGTGCAAGTCACTTGCGTTCACATTGCATTGGCCAGAACTCAGTCACATGGCTGTACCTAACTGCAAGGGTGGGGGGCTGGAAAATGTCATTCCTGAGTGGGTAGCCACTCAGTGACAGTTTTTGCTACTCCAGATGGTTTGTTTATTAAGGCACCTAAAATATATTGTTGTAAGGTCATTGCAACCTTGGATGAAATGGCTGGACTCACAGGCAGCAATTACAGGATGCTTCCAGGGTGGGATTGTATTCTAAACAGAAATGTTCTATCTTTGAAAAAATATACACACCCTTCTGAAGTTCCCCCTGACAATGCCTCCTTGCAATTCATATTATTCAACTATGCTTGATTTTTAAGATACTTCAGGGGTAAGTGTCAACTTTGGGGATTTTATTAATAGTATTATTTTTTAATGAGTCTTTTGAAGTCCGTTTCATTATAAACAGCCTGTTTTCCCCAGAGATAATAACTTACAGTGCAAAATATTTGCATTTCACTTGAAACAAAACCAAGGTTTTGAATGTTTTAAATATAAGCAAATCTAATTCTCTTGCGTCTAGAGAAACTGTATAATGAACCATATGTTTGTGACTTAAGCAGACAGATGTAGACAATTTTTCTCTCTCTCCTTTTATTTTTTCTTAAAAATGCTGGCAGAGCTCAAAATTGGCACCAAGCAGCATATATCTCCACCCAGCCAACCAAACCACTGGAGTTGGAGTTGAAATGGGGGAGGTCTCTTAGGGCGCATGCAAAACTGGAGCTTTTCTTGGTTTTGGCTTCTACTTGGAAGTCCAAGGGTCCACAGTTCACCCAGCCCTGTTTTTCAATGCCTTCAATCTTTGCAATAAGACATTTTGTCTTAGGTGACTGACTTTGTCTGAAAAGTTAGGTTGATTTTTGTGGTTGACTTTGGGTTCATTTGGAGATGGCTCCATATCTCCGGTCCTGCAACAAGATGGCCCCCTAGCTGCTGACAGAAAGGTTCTGAGCTGCCATCCCACTGCTAGAACGGGCCTTCCTCTGGTGGTGGCCATAAGGCTTTTTTCTCTTACTCTTCTCATAGCCCTCCCTACCCTGAGGTCACCTTGACCTCTGGTCAGAGTTACTGATATGGCCTTAACTAGTCATTTTACCTTTAGTCTTAAAAATATTTTCATTGATTTCAGAGAGGAAGGGAGAGGGAGAGAGAGAGAATCATCAGTGATGATAGAGAATCATTTATTGGCTACCTCCTGCACGCCTGTTATTTGGGATCGAGCCCAAAACCTCGGCATGTGCCCTTGATTGGAATTGAACTCAGGACCCTTCAGTCCACAGGTCAACACTATCCACTGAGCCAAACCAGCTAGGGCTTACCTTTAGTCTTTTCTCCTCCAATCTCCTCACTGAAGTGTTCTTTCTGTAACTCAAATCTGATTATTTCAGTGTCTAAATACTTATCTGTGGCTCCCTATTTTCTAGATACAGTCTAAACCCCTTAACCTGGTGCACCTGGGCCTTTATAATCTGGGACCTGCTTTCTGTTTGGATCATCTTGAGGCAATTCCACTAATATCCTCTCTGCACTGGCAGCCTAGTCTTTCTGTATGTAGCCCAACCAAGCTACTTTCAGGAGATGGCTATTTTCTCTTGCTAGTATATATTGGGTGTTTTGCAAATGCTGTTCATTTTTCTTGCTTTGCCATGAATGTTCTTTAGCAGTGGTTCTCAACCTTCCTAATGCCGAAACCCTTTAATACAGTTCCTCATGTTGTGGTGACCCCCAGTTTCATTGTTACAAATTGAACATAATTAAAGCATAGTGATTAATCACAAAAACAATATGTAATTATGTATGTGTTTTCCGATGGTCTTAGGCGACCCCTGTGAAAGGGTCGTTCGCCCCCAAAGGGGTCGCGACCCACAGGTTGAGAACCGCTGGTGTATAGCATTGCTTTTCAAACTTGACTGTGGTTTGAATCACCCAAAGGGCTTGTTAAATCACAGATTCCTGGGCCCCAGTCCCAGAGCCACACCAGCCACTGTGCTTTTAAACAGAGGAATCAATCACTTTCTTCTGTCCATTCCTGATTCCTGCTGTCAGAATAGATCCGAGAGACCTGCTAAGCCACTGACGCCACTCAGGAGTGAGGTTACGTTGGAGAGGAAGTAGAGTGAGTAGTGGTCCTGGAATTTGTGAAAGAACAAACATGGGCTGACATTAACAACAGCAACTGAATATGGCATCTTCAGTTCCTGGAGGGAAGGAATGAATTCCACGAGAGTAGTAGTTTCCATGTCAGAACCAGAGAATACAGCAGTCAACAGACTGTACGGAGTTATCCGCACCTTCATTCCCAGGACAGCAGTGGCACAGAGCTTTCCACCTGTGTCCCACAAGCTTTGTGAACCATCTCTGCCTGCTTAAATTGTTCATTCATAGATGGTCATTCTTGTCTCACCTGTCTGAGCCCAGCTTTTTAGGTTCCTTTACTCCAGCTATTTCTGTCAGTGTTGACCTGGAGGGCAGAGCTTCTGTGAGCTCTACACATTACCATCTGGCCAGGAACACAGTCCAGCACATGTTGACTACCTCCATCCTGGGTTCTGCCCCCTGAACTGCTCAGACATCTGGGCTTCTTCAGAAAGTGCTACCTGGAACATTTGAGTTTGGTTCTGGAATCTGGTTGGAGCATTTTGGAAAGTTGTGTGGGGTCCATCAGGTGCTCAAACTGATTTTGGATCTTCCTTGCTTTCTTTACTTATATTGTTTGTTTCTTACCAGAATGAATAGGGGGTTTCTGAAAACAATTCAGATGGAAGCAACCCAATTTATAAAAAAGCTCAATATGCTAGAGCCTGGCTTTGAACAACAGATGAAAAAAAGGGCAGGTGCCCCGGCTGGTGTGGCTAAGTTGGTTGAGCATTGTCCCATGCACTGAGAGGTCGCTGGTTCGATTCTTGGTCAGGGCACATGCCCAGGTTGCAGGCTCAATCCCAGGTAGTGGGTAGCCGATCAATGTTTCCCTCTCTCATCCATGTTTCACCCCCTCTCCCTTTCCCTTCCTCTTTCTCTGAAATCAATGAAAACATATATATTTTAAAGAGGGCAGTTATTTGCTGACTTCAGGGGCTCATTGAAGGGTATGGGCTCCTCTCTTAAGTCTTCTAACCCTCATTTTCCTCATGGGGTAAAGGACAATGACACCTGCTTTTTCTACCTCTCAAATGTTTTGAGATGCTGTATGAGATCGGGATGTGTGAAATGCTTTGTAAATTTCAAAGCACTCTGAATTTAGGGTATTGACTTAATGGATAGTGGCTTCTAGGGCATTTAAAAATGGTTTGATTTACATTTAGTAAAAACTCGCCTAGTATAAAAACTTCAAAGGTGACATCTCAAGGTTATATCACAGCTCAAAGTTTTATAGTCTCCTGTCTTCTCAGACTGTCATCAGAGGAGAGCCAGGTGTTTCTGGGAAGAATTACTTCCTGGAATGGGGGTGTGTGTGTTGGGGGGAAAGGGGTGGAGATGGTCTGCTGCCTTTTCTAGGAATAGTGAATACAGTGGTCTCCTAATTATTCCTTGATAGTGTGTTCATAAGTGGCAACCTGGTAGCTTATTTGCAATAAAACTTTTTCTTTCCTAGTCTCTTTTGTCCTAAAGGTTTACTTTCCTTGTGTTCACCTCCTGGTTCCATGAAGGTATCCGTTTGTAGTAGCACCTTAGCCTTAGAGTAGATGGGAGGGATAGAGCAAAGCCCTGGACGCCTTCTCCCAGAATCACCATTTTTGCTTCTTTCCCCACACCATACACAAGCTTTGTTTTCTTCTGCACCATTTCTCTGGGTCTCTGTATCCTTAAAACCTCAACTTTGGCTTGCACGCCCCCTAGTGGCATGTCTGATGCACCCCTGTTACTCCATTTGTTGTACCATCATAGCTCTCCTTTCTATTCAGCTCTGTTACTAAATATTAACCCCAATTCACAAACGCCGGATGAGAGCTTGGGTGACCCTTATTTGCCACTTAAGTAGACCTGGGAGGTGGGATTTGAATTGGAACTTTTGATTCTCAGATTTATACAGTGGGAATGCCTCAGAAAAAAGGATGATATGGTTATAGCTTTTCTAAAGATTTACTTTTTGTGTTTTAAAAAAGAATCGGTTATTTTACTATCTACTCAGCTATTGAAAATCAAAATGTGACAAATAATTTTTTTACCCTCCTTCATTACATTGGAAACACTTTCATCACTCACAAAGTGTTCAGTATTTCACTACAAAAACATAAAGCATGATGTCTGCCCTTCAGAAGTTTACATTCTAGTTACATGGTGCTTAAATTATTCCCTTGAGGAAAAAATTGTGTATAATGCACGATAGCTTTTATTGATGTTTAATATATCTACTTCATCTCACTGAAGAGAGATGCTCTGAGCATTTTCTTATTTACTTTTAAAGTCCTTTTCAGTGGAGAGAGAACCACAAGATAACAGTAATTACCCGGATGAACCGTGGAGGATAACAGAAGAGCAGCGGGAGTACTATGTCAATCAGTTCCGATCCCTTCAGCCAGACCCAAGTTCCTTCATTTCAGGTAATGAAGTCTGACAGGTGAGAATGTGGGTCCAGGTTATTATCTCATAAAAATAACAGTACACATCTTGAGAAATAGTTTACACAAAATGAGTATGACAGCCTTCTGTGAGTTCAGTTTATTTCCCTCTAAGATCGAATTTCTTATCAGCTATAAACCATGCAGAAAAACACTTGGCAATGACATTTAGAAAAAATTATGTTTCCGTTTCAGAGGGTTAAAATCAGAATTTGGTCTGGACCTTGTGATTTAATAGCTGGAGCAGTTTTTGAAATGATAGAGTATGGCACCAAGGCAACATCTTTAATTGCTTACTCATTATATTAGAGTTAGAGAAAGATGTAGTATAACCTTCTATAGCTAGCATTACAGTCTCCTTATGTTATATATGCCTTAGAAGTTCAAATTCATGCTCGTTTTCTTTGGCTCAAGACTTTCTCCTTTGGTTTGTTGGACAGAAATTAAAATATGGGAGGAAAATTGGCCAGCATTTTTATGTCCACATGTCAGTTCTTTTGGGCTGTCTTCAGAAATATGTATTCCTGTTGCCTTCTCATGTAAAATTCAAGCTGAGAGGAATTGATTTAATTCCTCTGTGCCTACATTTTACTGGGGTGAAAACTAATCAAACAGTGAAATAATAGAGACTGGAATAAAAATTCATAAAACTTTCTTTTTGTACTTTAATTTTGTAGAATAACAATATGTCCTTGATAATTGTAACCTGACATTGAAGTGAGAACTAAGACTAATTTTCTCTTGTGAAATAAGGTGTGTAATCGAAATGTACTTGTATAGATGCGACCATCATTTTCTGATTGATGGTAATGGCTTGATTGAAGGCAGACTATTGTAGAGACAAACAAGTTAATGTTAACAACATGATTTTAAAGAAATAAGCAGGAACAGATTGTATGTACTGACTATTTGCTAACCTTACCCATTGCTTAAGTGAGTTTCTTCATAGTCTATACAAATGATTAGACAAATACAAATAGGTAGCTGTTAGGAATGTTTTTACTTTCTTTAAACTTCTTTATTTTGCAGAATTTCCAATGTAGATATAGCTGGAGTGGCTAGTATAACAAACTCCTATCACACAGCCCCAACAATTTTGTTTTATTTATATCCCCTCTTACCCAAGATGGTTTTGAAGCAATTACCAGATAATTTTGTTTGAAAATGCAGGGTGGGCAAAAGTAGGTTTATAGTTGTGAGTACATGAAACACAGTTTATTCTTGTATTATTTATTAATTATTGTATTATTTTCCATACAGACAATTGTAAGCCTATTTTTGCCTATTCCTATATTTCAGGATATATCTCTAAAGATAAGGCCTCTTCTTAAAAAAATATATTTTATTGATTTTTTAGAGAGGAAGGGAGAGGAATAGTCAGAAACATCGATGAGAGAGAAGCACCGATCAGCTGCCTCCTGCACACTCCCCGCAACCAAGGTACATGCCCTTGACTGGAATCAAACCTGGGACCCTTGAGACCGCAGGCCGATGCTCTATGCACTGAGCCAAACCGGTTAGGGTGATAAGGCCTCTTTTAAAAATATAACCACAGCCCTAGCTGGTTTGGCTCAGTGGATAGAGCATCAACCTGCGGACTGAAGGGTCCCGGGATCGATTCCGGTCAAGGGCACATGCCGGGTTGTGGGCTCAATCACCAGTAAGGGGCGTGCAGCAGGTAGCCAATCAATGATTCTCTCTCATCATTGATGTTTCTATCTCTCTCCCTCTCCCTTCCTCTCTGAAATCAATTAAAAAATACACAAAAGAGTTCTCTTTAAGAAAAGAATAAAAATATAACCACAATTCATTGGCACACATTAAAATAGAAGAACATGAATTCCTTAATATTATCAAGTCGTCATTGTTCAGATTTCCCTGATTATCATACAAATGCCTTTAAAAATATATTTTTATTGACTTCAGAGAGGAAGGGAGAGGGAGAGATAGAACATCAATTATGAGAGAGAATCATTGATTGGCTGCCTGTTGCAGTCCCCACACTGGGGATCAAGCCTGCAACCTGGGTGGTGACCTCCTGGTTCATAGGTTGATGCTCAACCACTGAGCCACAATGGTCAGGCAGGTCTACCCATTTTTATATTGGGTTACTCATCTTTATTTTGCACAGATCTATATGTATTTGGTGTGCTACTATTATATCCCTGATATATCAATGGTGTGTGTAACTCTTGAGAGTTCTGAGAAAATTGAATGAGAAGTGAGAAATCTGAGAAAATTGAGAGAATGAGGAGAGAAACGAGAGATCTGAGACTGAGAGATTTCTTATAATAACAAGTCTGAATTCATGTTTTGATAGTTTGACTGCTGACAACTTTTAAGCCTCCCCTCTCCCTTGTGTGCCTCTAATGTGACTCCCCAGCAAGGTATGATAATAGCTGTAGAGAACAAGGAAAAGAGGCTGGCTTCGAGTTTCTATGGTGGTTGGGAGTGGAGCTGCGCTGGAGGGTTCCAACTCATGGTTTGAACTTTTGTCAGTTCCAAAGGAGGGAGTACTGGGGCTTTCTCATTAGCTTCCCTTTTTGGCAGGGAGCAGCCATAGCACAACTGAACTTGTTAGCAGTCGGCTCCCCTATGGGCTCCAGCTAACCTCTCTGGGACACCATAGTACAACAGTCTCTACTCTCTGAAGACCAATCCAGGTCTCTCACTTTGGGTTCCGGCCTAGTGTGATTTGAAGAAGGATATCAAGGGGGAAAAAGAAGAATAACATGAGGGGACATTGTCTATGGCTGGCAAATAGGCTTTCAAGACATTTCTGACAAACGTTTGACATTGATGGCCAACAGCCATATGTCAGCATTATTTTCAGGCTACTTTTGGGGAGAAGGCTTATTGGTTTATAGGGTCCTTTGCTTTTTTATTTATTTTTTTGAGAATGAACCATGTTCATTGGGTCCTTTGCTTTTGATCCTTAATGAGCTATCAAAGGAAAATAAGTCTACTTTAGAGTCCATTATAATTAATTGTTTTAAGGCCAATTAGAAGACTTGTCATTGCCATGGAATGACTTTTGACTTTATCTGCTTAACATAGAGCTTGGGGCTTTGATTTGACTATTCTTTGTGTTAGAAGTTAAGCTTTTGAACTATGAAATTGTTTTTAGAGTTGAAAGCATAAAAATTTCAATCTCAATAATGGTTGGGTCCAACATTTTAAGTGCAGTTGGGACTTTAGTGCAGCTTTGTTAACTTGTAAAATGGAATGAGTACCTGATTTAAATTGATATTGGTAAATTTACAATGATTAAAGAAAGTAGCAGAAGGTTCCTGGATAAGTTTCTTAAGGAGCCACCAAAGAGCTTAAATCTCACCAAAACTCTTTCCCAATAGGCCTGTCTTATGTCTGTGTGATAAGATTAATAGTGATTTTTTTATTTTTTGCTATTTTTTTTACCATGATTGTGTATTGCATTTTTATTAAAAGTGCTTGACAGATTTTTACTTTAATAATTTTGAAATTTGTCTTTTGAATTTTTAGTAAAATTTTGCACACTTTCAGTAAAAGTGAAGCAGGAATTAATTACTATAATTTACATGTTATAATAAGTGTTATGTCATTGCTTCTTTGCCCTATTCTAATTTATATATTCTTTTAAAAGCTGTTCACATATTGTTTTTAGACACATGATTTGTATTTGCTTTAATGAATAAATGTTGTGTTTGTGGTAGAGATTGTTGAAAGAAAAAATGGTGATTCATTGACATTAAATATAAAAGCTGCTCTAGATATTAATTAATGATTTATTTAAACAATGGCTGTTGACAGGTTCAGTGGCCAAGAACTTCTTCACCAAATCAAAGCTTTCCATTCCAGAACTCTCCTATATATGGTAAGTACAATTAATGCCATATGGTATGATATAGTCATCCATATTCATTCTTTAGTTCCTACTGTTGCATTTTAAAAGTCTTATTTCTTGAATGTTTTTTAACAAACTAAGAGAGTGAAAAGAATTTAAGTTTTTAAAAAAATATATTTTATTGATTTTTTTACAGAGAGAAAGGGAGAGGGATATAGAGAGTTAGAAACATCGATGAGCGAGAAACATCGATCAGCTGCCTCCTGCACACCCCCTACCGGGGATGTGCCCGCAACCAAGGTACATGCCCTTGACTGGAATCGAACCCGGGACCCTTTGGTTCGCAGGCGGACATTCTGTCCACTGAGCCAAACCAGTCAGGGCAGAATTTAAGTTTTTGTTGCTGTGAAAATTAAATAAGTTATATGAAAATCACAATGAACAGTATCTGGAACATACTGCATATTGTATGTATTAGCTATTATTTAAAAAATTAATTTCCTAGTTATTATCTTCATCTAGATCCCTTTTCAGTCTAAGCCAGTGGTTCTCAACCTATGGGTCGAGACCCCTTTGGCAGTCGAACGACCCTTTCACAGGGGTCGCCTAAAACCATCCTGCATATCAGATATTTACATTACGATTCATTACAGTAGCAACATTACAGTTATGAAGTAGCAACGAAAATAATTTTATGGTTGGGTCACAACATGAGGAACTGTATTTAAAGGGCCAAAAGGTTGAGAACCACTGGACTCTAAGCGATTGTGTGGGCATATGAGAATTTCCATTTTGTGTATTTTATTTTCCGATTTTTCGGCTTGGTGTGATGCAAGTAACCGGAGGACCTTGAAAAGCTAGTCTTTATAATATTTTATGAGGCCGGGTGAAATGTCTTGGAATTAAGTTAAATTTGACTATTCTAGCTGCCTGTAAATTTGGCTGGTGTTTATCAGCTGGACTCTAGCTTTATCAGCTGGACTCTAGCTTAGAAATGCAGCTGTGGAGTGTATTGTACTTTGCTGCTTAGCTGGACACAGCCCTGACTCCAAAGGGCTTTGCTGGGACAGTCCAGATGGCGCCATTTGCATTTATGAAAACGCTTGGTGCCTCCATAAACTCCCAGCTGTGTGTGGGCTGTTCTTCCTCGTGACTGGGCAGGAGACTGTGTTGCTATAAATATATAATTAAAACATTGGAATATTTATGTAAAACTTTTTTTCACGAGATTCACAAAAATTATGATATCATTTTGTCATGTTTTGTGCATTTTATTGGAAAAATATTGTAATAATCCTTGTGCATGCCAATGTACCTAGGACCCTGAGCTAGATTTATTCACCAGCAATATATTCTAGTGTAATTTTTTTTACAACAAGCCTTATGTTAGATTTTAAAGCTAGAGGAAAAAAGAAATTATCATTTTTAGAAGAATACAATCTGTTTTGGCAAAATTCCCAGTCTTACCATAATTGGCATGAGACTTCCTATCTTTTTGTGGGGACATATACATAAAAGCTGAATGATATTCTCTCCATTCAGCGTTGGCAGCAGTCCCCTCAGCCTGGGAGCTGCTATTTCAGGGCTGGTACATATTAAATATTTGGTGGAGGAGGATGTGAATGGAGCTTACCTTCAATATTCGTTCTTTCAAATAGTAACACACTTCTAGTACATTTTTATGTCTTATGTCTTTACTTGTTCTAACAAGTATACTTGTCTCTGTACACTTGAGACGGGTTGAGCTTAGAAGGTCTTAGTTACTTTGGCAAATAGGTTTCTCCTGTGCTGAGTAAATAGGTCTGTGCTTTCAGTGGGAAACAATGACTGAAGCAAAGATAAGCCTGTTCAAGACTCTCCCTTTCTTCTTTTCTGTTTTATCTGTTTCCAGCCTTCCCTAGTTGCTAGTTTTATCTGAAAACATAATTCAACCAGTATTTATTGAGTTTACTTATATATTCCCAGGAGAGGATTCTCAAGCAAAATTTTGATACAACATTTGTGTGACTTGAAAAGTTCAAGGTTTTTCCTTACAGCTGAAAAAAATGAAGTGCTCATTCCTGAGCTCCAGTAACTATATAATGGCTGGGACAACTGTAAAAGGGCCTGGGCCAGCCCTTCCTCTGACTGTTTTGAGCACCAAGTCAGGAGCTCTTTACATCACACACTTACTGAAAGGCTGTCAACTGTGGAATTCTGGGCAGCATTTAACTTTTTGTGCCCTATATGCTTGTCTTGTATACTTATAGTTGTAAAACAGACCTATCAGAGACCTGAAGAACTTCAATTTTTATTTATAAAGTACTATTGATACCAGTGCTGTCTGTCATCCTTTTTCTTCCTCCAAATGGCCCCCTGAGTTTTCACATGGGTTTGGGGACTTTGCAGGGTCAAAGAAGCATTCAGGAACCCCTGGGAATTGTGTGTGCATGTCTGGGGCTCAGTAAATTTTCCTCTAAGCCCAGTGTGAGGTCCTCATGACATCTTTTATATTTAGGGAACTTAGTGATGCTGACTGCGATGGAGCCCTGACCCTGCCTGAGTTCTGTGCTGCATTTCATCTCATTGTGGCCCGGAAGAACGGCTATCCACTGCCCGAGGGCCTCCCTCCAACCCTGCAGCCAGAGTACCTGCAAGCAGGTAAGGGCTCATCCAAAATCTTAAACCCTAGACATTTTCCATCTGGCCTTACAAGAAACTTTTGTTTCTTAAATGGTGTCCAGGTAATTTGGGGAGTCCCTGGAATCGACAGTTATTGTCCTTTAACTGATATTAGACTTTTTGCATCTTATAATATGAGTAATAGGGATGATCTGAGTGTGAGTCATCTGTTATTTTCGTTCTAGTACTCTCTAGTCTACATGGATTTGAACCAAAGTCACTTGCCCTTTCATGAAAATTGTGGCAAAGGCAACTACTAAATCTCCCAGCTGATATAAAATGAAGAGGAAGATCTTCCTATACAGCCAAGTGCTGACATGGCATCTTTAGGCATGTCCCAGTGTCTCCAAGTGGCCTTGGGCAAGGAACTGAAATAGAACTGTTATACATAATGAAAAAGTTAAAAAAATTACGTAAGCAATGAAATCTGCAAAGTGCCGTAATCTTAAATATACACTTGATGAATTTTTACATATATATGCATCCATGTAACTACAATCAGATAATGATTTAGAAAATTCCAGCACACCAGAAGGTTGGAATAGAATTGCCTTTCTTATTCATAAAACAGTTACTCCACAAACCCTTTGGTTAGGAAATATATCCAACATTTATATCAATTTCTTCAGAAGATTGGACAAATTAGCAGTTTCTCTTGCCCCTTTCAGAGGCAGTGGGCAGTGATCTGATTTCTATTACTCAGAGAAGTATAGCTTCCATCAAAAGGGTCCAGAAACACCTGGTGCTTTCAACAAACTTTCTCACTTTTTAGGCAGGCAAGGTCTTTTCAAAACACGAGAGCTAGTCATGGATGATTATTGACAAGAGGAAGTAGTGTCAAAAGAAAATGTGACTAGTCGTTAATAGAGTATAAGTTTTGTAGTTAGATCTGGAAAAAGCCTTAGATGACCTTATCTTGTCCCCTCCTCATACAATATTCAAAGTGGTCAATGACTTATCTGAATCAATCTTGGGGTCTCTGACTCTGAAATAGTCTGTCATTTTCTGTATTAGGTAGTGGGAGGGTGGAGGGGGTTGAGCTGAGACTTGAAGGGAAGAGAGCATGTATGTGGCTGATGCCAGTGACAGGTAAACATGTTAGGAAAGAGTGACCCATTCTGGGATCTTCCCCAAATGCCCCCATAAAATATATGAAGGGGAGGCATCAGAGAGCAAAAGTTACTACCCATTTCAGACTCGGGCTTTGCCAATAGCAGCTGCTTTCTGACTACAGCTGGCTGTAACTCCAGCCTGCTACCCTTCCTCGCAGGATGGGGAAGACTTTCAGTGATCTCCAGGAACTAGTTTGCAATTGGGCAGCATGACAAATTGCTCTATTTCTTCTTTGGTGTCTCTCTTCATCTCTGTTACCCCCAACCCCCCTCTTTTTTTCTTCCCCACTCCACCTCTTCCTCATTTCCCCCTTCCCTCTCTCCCCATCCCTCTTTCTTCCTTGGATTGAGGCAAAGAAGCACCAGTATTCCTCGGGCTGTCGTGGCAACTATAACAGACCAAGTGCCTATCACTAGATGAGTGGATAAAGTGGTGATACATTCACACCATGCGATACTATTCAGTAGTAAAAAAGAAGGATCACTCACCCTTTGAGGCAGCATGGAGGGACCTGGAGAGTATTATGATAAGTGAACTAAGTCAGTCAGAGAAAGACAAGTTTCATATGATCTCACTCATATGTGGAATCTAATGAACAAAATAAACTGATGAATAAAGTGGATGTAGAGACATAGAAGCATTGAATAGACTGTTGAATCTCAGAGGGAAGGTGGGGGAGGGTGGGTGGGTGGGAAGAGATCAACCAAAGAACTTGTATGCATATATGCATCACCCATGGACACAGACAATAGGGTTGTGAACATTTGGGTCAGGGGCTAGGGTCAGTCTAGAAGAGGTCAATGGGGGGAAAAGGGGGACATCATAATAATAAAAGGCCAGAGTCATCACGACCTAAACGACTAAATGACCAGTCACCATGAACTGCATGGGGCACCTCTCGGTCCCTCCCCTGCAGCCCATAGGCTCTGATTGCAGCACGGCTGGTGGCTGGTGGGCGGGCGCGGCGAGGCATGTGCAGGTGGGTGGGGCCTCACAATTTTGTGTGCTGGGCCTCTAGTATGTAATACTTTCAACAATAAAGATAAAAAAAAAATAGAGTGCCAGCCAAGAGGCATGTCACTTCATTTGGAATGAAGCCCCTTGGTTCTTCCTGATCTTCTGTGAAGGTTGTCAGCATGCATTTATACAGAAACAGCTGTGGAATCCATCACATACCCTTCAATTAAACAAAAATCACACATCATTTCCAGAGCTGTGGGATCAATCTTAAATAATATTTATACTAGAGGCCTGGTGCACAAAATTCATGCATGGGAGGGGTGTCCCTCAGCCCAGCCTGTACCCTCTCACAATCCAGGACTGCTGGCTCCTAGCCTCTTGCCTGCCTGTCTGCCTGATTGCCCCTAACCACTCCCCTGCTGACCTGATTGATGCCTAACTGCTCCCCTGCTGGCCCAATTGCCCCCAACTGCCTTCCCCTGTGGGGCTGAGGGGACTGGGGGACTGGGGCTGGATGAGGCTGGATGCTGTGGGGACTGAGTGAGGCGAGGCTGAGGGGACTGAGGCTGGATGAGGTGGGGTTGAGGGGACTGGGGGACTCCGGCTGGATGAGGCAGGGCTGAGGGGACTGGGCACCACCATCTTGTGGCTGTGGATGCCATCATCTTGTGAGAGCGTGATGGTCAATTAGCATATTCCCTCTTTATTAGATAGGATAGTTCTAATAAAAAACATGAGAGACCTCATAAATCCCCATCAAACTTAGTGATAGTATATTTTAGGCAAATCCTGAGGGTTTAGCTAACTTAATGTTTTATCACACATGGTTATCTTTGTATATAGCTCAAGAAAATGGCCAGAACTTTCTAGTTCTTTGTGCTTTTAGACTTTGAAATATGAGTGGTCCTGTTGATTTGGGGAGTTCATTTTTATGGTATCCCTTTGGCTTTTAAAAAAACTCAGCTCTTGTTCCAACAGTCTTCTAATTGATCTATAATCACTCTTTAAAAAAATCGAATCCAGTTTTTGACAAGATTAGTGAAAAGCATAAATTTGGTTGATACCTTCATGCATTTACAACTATATAAGCTTCTTTTCAATAAAATAATGAAACAGGAATTATATCTGATTTCCCCCCTAACAGTGACAATTAAAGGGCTGAGTTGGAAGGAAATGTTGGATTATTTGGTGGCTTACACATGGGCCTTTTGTTATTTTTTTTATGTCTGGGTGATGGGGTAGATTCTGGTATAGATTTTTACTGTAGTTTGTTAAAAATATTTCAGTACTTACTATGAGAGGCATTGTGTTATTCTCTCTGGTCATAATGCTGTATAAAAGAGAATTCCTACCATCGTGGAACTTGCTGGCAGTTAGAGGATTGATGTTAAATAAACTCACATATTCGTAATTGGAGCCAATGGTAGGTGCTATAAAGGGGAAGTATAGCTACAGTAAGAGGGTGCATGACCTTAGGGAAGACTTTCTTAAATGTCTGAGCTGAGATCGGAAGGATGTGCTAAGGGTTGTGTAGGTGAAGAAGGGGAAGAGTGGGCGCTGGTAGAGGGGACAGCAGGTATGTTGCAGAGGACTTGGAGCAGTTCAGGCCACAGTGGATGGAGGGCAAAGAGCCAGGGTGAAGGGAATGGGGATGAGGCTGAAGAAGAAGGTAGGGAACAAATCTTGGGAAACGATGTTGATGTGTTTCAAGCAGGAACTGAACTGACACAATCAGATTTGCTGTTTGAAAGAATCCTGCTGGTTTTGGACCACAGAACAAGTTTTCAGGAGTAAGGGGTGGAAACAAGATCAGTTATGGCAGTAGCCTAGTCAGGAACTGTGGGGAGGTTGACACTGGAGATATGACAATGGAGATGCAGAGATGAGGACATGCTGGAGGGAGATTTAGCAGTTAGTTAATGGCATTTGTAGTTTTTGAAAGTGTTAGCTTTTTACCCAGCAAGAGGGCCTCATGATAAGGTATTAGTCATGAAATTCTAGTGAGATCACTTATAAACTAGAAAGAGAAATCTTATCTTGGATTTCGCTCTTGGGGCTGGATTGAGAAACAGTACTTGGAAAAGTGTTTTTGCTGTTTTTACCAAGGAAAGAGGGAGACCACCTTGGTATAGTCAGAAAATCACCAGGATCCGTGGTTTGCCCGACCTGATATCAGTGACATTCAGACCAGAATAAGCAAATGAACAATTTAATCTACTTGTACTCAACTGTCTATTGTAGTTGTTACTCACTGGCCAGTACTTTACTGCAGAGGGAAGTTGGTATTTCAAACCCTGGTGGGGATGGAAGGGTGAGAAAGGATTAACAACAATGCCAATTTATTTTAAGCCCTTGATTAAAAACATTTTTTAAAAACATGATGGAGGCTTCCCCACACCAACAAGCAATTCTTGTGTCTGAGAACTCAGTTCTGACGCTTTCTAACTAGAGATAGAATCAGATTCCACAGGTACGGAGCTCCACGAGACTACCATCCTCTTCACATGCCAGTCATAAGTCTTCGCTTTTACTTGTGCCTCTGACCAACTGGTTGTAAATTACAGGCTTCTACAACCCCCTCCTCGGGCTTAATTAATTTGCTAAAATGGCTTACAGAACTTAGGAAAGCCCGTTTACCCACTAGATTACTGATTTATTACGAAGGATATTAAAGGAACAGCCTGATGAGATGATGAAGAGATATAAAGGGTGAGGTCCTGGACAAAGGAGCTTTTGTCCTCATGGAGTTTGAGTCCCAACACAGTGGCACATGGAAGCATTCTGATTCTCTAACATGGAAGCTTTCCGGAAAAAAAAAAAAAGGGTTTTCTTTTTGGGGGGGAGGTTTATGAAGACTTCATTACATAATCACGATTCACTAAGTCATTGGCCATTGGTGATTGATTCAACCTCAAGCCTCTCTCCTTCATGGGAAATAAGAGGCTGAGGCTAGGAGTTCCAGTCCTCTAACCACATGGCAACCTGGCTAACATTCTTTGATGGGTTTCATCGTCTCATTAACATAAAAGGAGACACCATTATTGCTCTCATTACTTTGGAAATTCCTAGGGGTTTGGAAACTCTGTGCCAGAAATGGGAGTAGGACCAAATATATATTCCTTATTATAAATCATAATATCACACATGGCATTTAAATTTTGATTTCTTAATAGCTGGTCTTGACAAATTTGATTTGTAGCTTCTGTTTATTGTCTACCCAATCTGCTTTTCCTCTTTGGAATATTGACAAATTTTCTAGTTATTGAGACCGATCTTTCTTAATTACTTTCTGACACAGTGATGAAACAAGCCACTTCTAAGAAATAGCGTGAGTGTTAAATAAGTATTAGCTTACGTAGTGGCATGATTTTTCCTCATGCTGATCTAGTTAGCATCCAAACTAACAACACTTGTCACTGTTCTGTATTAGAAATTCATAACATGATTCTTATTTCCTCTCTTGTAAATCAGCAAGAACCTGTGCTCTTACTTTTGTTACTGCTTCTAATCAAAAGAAAGGAGTATTTCATAAAATTTTCTTGGGCACATACCATCGTAAGATTCTATTTCCAACAAGAATAGCTAAACTGTAGTGTTTCCTTTATTAATGTTTATAGTATTAAAACTATTACCATAGTTACTACTATTTAAAAATTATGCTAGTAGTATATAGTTAAAACTTAAGTATTGTGATAGCAGTGGTTAATATAGAAAACAACTATGTTACAACATGAAATGCTAAAGACCATTTAGTAGGACTGCTGGCAATTCAAGTCCCTGCTGAACCATTTACCAACTATATGACTTTGAGTAAGTTATTTAACTTCCTGGTTCCTCAGTTTCATCATGTATAAATGGAGATGATAGAAGTTCCAGGTTATATATATAGAAAATTTATGTCTCAGCATGATGAGTGCCATAGCCAGTTATAGGAGCCAGCTGATTTTGTTGTTATATAGGAAACAGTGCCTGCTATGACTATATGTATTCTTTTTGTTTTTTCTTAGCCTTTCCTAAACCCAAGTGGGAGTGTGCATTATTTGATTCTTATTCTGAGTCCATGCCAGCAAACCAACAACCTCATGACTTGAATCGGATGGAGGTAAAAGATCTTCATATGTAAATTAGTTAAGGATGTGTTTAGAATTAAATCCATTAGCCTATGTGCTTTACAAACTCTGTAAAATCTACTTTTATAACATTTTCTCTTCATAGTTAGTTCTTAATTTGGGGCTCATCCTTTCAAATTTTGACCCCAGGCATATCTATAATTATCTTTTTAATTTTCTCCCTAAAACTAGATTTGGTGAAATAAGCAAAATAGTCTCTTGACTTTCTAGAGGTGAAATTGAGGTATAGCCAAACTAAGCCTGAAAAATGCTAGCCAATTCAAGTCCCTGCTGAACCATTTACCAACTATATGACTTTGAGTAAGTTATTTAACTTCCTGGTTCCTCAGTTTCATCATGTATAAATGGAGATGATAGAAGTTCCAGGTTATATATATAGAAAATTTATGTCTCAGCATGATGAGTGCCATAGCCAGTTATAGGAGCCAGCTGATTTTACTTTATTTTAACCAAGCTTTAATTTCAAAGTAAAAATTGTAAAGTTGTATTTTTAGTAGCTGAGTATTAACAAAATATAATGAACCACAACAGTTTTGAGAGGAGGTTTGAGAACTATATATGAGGGCCCCAAACCACATTCAAAGCTGCCTTCTCCCACAGAGTGTTTAACTTTTGGACCAGAAGAAGATTGATTTGGATGATCCCCAAGAGAAACCAGAATTCCCACCATGGTGGGCCATTGATGTAGGTTCTTAGCCACATGCTTAGTATTCCTTCAGTATGCATTGATAAATAGTTGTTATAGTTATTGTTAATTTCAGCACTATCATCATCATCCTCATCATGATTGCAATGATAACAACTTATGATACCTAATCTTCCTGTCCTAAAAATCTAGAAAAGTTTAATAAATGGAGGTTTATTCACAGGCTCCTAAAACAGTTCTCTGACACTAGTTAAAACCGTGGCAAGATGATAGAAGCCAAAGGCAGTATACAGGGGCCATTTCTTTAAGTTCTTATAATTGTGTGTGATTATTATTTTCCTGCTTCTACAGTGCTCTCTCTGTTAACAGCGCTCTTGGCTTCTCTGCTGCTCTTTCTTGGAGCCATAGCCTCCATGTTAACTTTCCTCAACAAATTTCTACTCGTGGGAAAAAGATGTAATGAACAGTGATTTCAGAAGGTGTGATAGATGTGCTTTTGAAGACTTTCAGCCTTTTAAATTTCTTTTTCTGTATATTGAATATGATGGAGAAGCATATAACAAACATATAACCACTTTTTAAATTTTATTTTAAAATATATTTTTATTGATTTCAGAGAGGAAGGGAGAGGGAGAGATAGAAACATCAGTGATGAGAGAGAATCACTGGCTGCTCTTCCCCCCCCCCCCCGCATGCCCTCCACTGGGGATCAAGCCCATAATCCGGGCATGTGCCCCTGACCGGAATCAAAGCTGGAGCCCTTCAGTCTGCAGGCTGTTGCTCTTTCCACGAGCCGGGGCCATATAACCATTTTTTTTTTATTGCTTAAAGTATTACAAAGGGTATTACATATGTGTCCATTTTATCCCCCCCGCCCTAGACAGTCCCCTAGCCTCCCCTATCCCCCAATGTCTTATGTCCACTGGTTATGCTTATATGCATGCATACAAGTCCTTTAGTTGATCTCTTACCCCCCTACCTCCTGCCCCCCAACCCTCCCCGGCCTTCCCGCTGCAGTTTGACAATCTGTTTGAGGCAGCTCTGCCTCTGTATCTATTATTGTTCAAAAGTTTATAATGGTCTCTATTATCCATGAATGAGTGAGATCATGTGGTATGTTTCCTTCATTGACTGGCTTATTTCACTTAGCATAATGCTCTCCAGTTTCATCCATGACGTTGCAAATGGTAAGAGTTCCTTCCTTTTTAGAGCAGCATAGTATTCCATCGTGTAGATGTACCACAGTTTTCTAATCTATTCATCTACTGATGGACACTTAGGCTGTTTCCAGATCTTAGCTATGGTGAATTGTGCTGCTATGAACATAGGGGTGCATATATCTTTTCTGATTGGTGTTTCTGGTTTCTCGGGATATATTCCTAGAAGTGGGATCACAGGGTCAAATGGGAGTTCCATTTTCAGTTTTTTAAGGAAACTCCATACTGTCTTCCATAGTGGCTGCACCAGTCTGCATTCCCACCACATATAACCATTTTTGATGGTCCTCAGTCTACTCTGGGACTGCTGGCAGTGTCTGGAGAGGCTTGTCTGTCAGGCCAGGACACAAACTCCATAGCTCTCTTATGTAATTGCCTTTTTTTTTTTTTTTTTTTTTTGCTATGAGTCCCCCTGCTTGTGTAAAATTATGAGGTTGTTAGGTAATTTACTAAAAAGTGTCATAAATTATTATTCTTGCTGGATAAATGTTTTGTTCCAGCTTGCCATGGTA
This sequence comes from Myotis nattereri, assembly GCF_964212035.1. Taxonomy (NCBI): domain Eukaryota; kingdom Metazoa; phylum Chordata; class Mammalia; order Chiroptera; family Vespertilionidae; genus Myotis; species Myotis nattereri. The sequence continues at coordinate 9,075,722 of NC_138078.1, forward strand.
TCAGATGGTCTTTGCCCCTTCAACAGAGACAAATAATGCTTTTTTTTGAGAAATTAATTACTGACTTACACACACATGGACCTTATGTGCAGCTAAGTTTTATATACGTTTATAAGCTTTAACTGGTTCCTTTGAGGGAGTAGGTTAAAAGCTACCTAGTCTTTGCTTTGTCCTATCCAAACAAGAAAGCAAAAAAAAACAACAAAAACTCCCAACAAAACTGTTATTTTTAAGGGTGCAGTGCTTTTAGATAATGATGTACTAAACAAAAATGAAGTAATGAGGTTAATTGATGGTTTGGCCATTTGAACACTATAGGTCAGAATTTAATAGCTAATGATTAAATATTTTATGTTCTTCTAAACTATTTCATTCATTGTTCTTTCTACACCCTTTTATTTTTTCATGAATGCGTGCATGGAGTTTAAATAGATCGTGGTCATCAGCCCTGTGAGGGATGACTCCATACAGGTGCTTGTGTTAGGAATGAAGCTGTAGCTGATTCAGGTCATAAGAAGTTTGCTCAGCAGTACATCTTTTTCTAAAGACAGCAGAGCTGTAACCATGTTCTATCAAGAATTACAGTTTATAATTTCAGGTATACTCCTCTTAGCAGAGTTTCTTAGATCACTGGATTTCTTTCTTTTGTGTACACCTTTACTGAGGTATAATTTACATACCATACTCATTTAAAGTATACAATTCAGTGGTTTTCAGTATATTAAAAGCTATGCAACCATTACTATAGTCTAATTTTAGAGCATTTTCATCACTCCAAAAAGAAAGCCTGTATTCATGAAGTCATTCACTATTCCCCAGCCCCCAAGTCTCTGATAATCACTAATCCATTTTCTGTCTCTGAATTTGCCTATTCTGGACATTTCATATAAATAGAAACATATAATATGTGATCTTTTATGGCTGGATTCTTTCACTTAGTATGTTTTAAAGTTCATTCATGCTGTGTCAGTGCTCATTCCTTTTTATTGGTGAATAGTATTCCATTGTATGGATATGCCACATTTTGTCCATTGTTCAGATGATGGACATTTGGGTTATTGTTTCCACTTTTGAGCTGTTAGGAAAAATGCTGCTATGCACATTTATGTATAAGTTTTTTTTTCTAATATGTTTTTATTGATTTCAGAGAGGGAAAGGGAGAGGGAGAGACAGAAGCATCAACGGTGAGAATCACCAATAGGCTGCCTCCTGCACACCCCTTACTGGAGATTGAGCCCGCAACATGGGCATGTGCTCTGACTGGGAATCAAACCTTGACCTCCTGGTTCATAGGTCGATGCTCAATCACTGAGCCACATGGCCAGCCTATGTACAGGTTTTTGTGTGAACATGTTTTCAATTATCTTGGATATATACCAAGTTGTGGAATTGTTGGATCATGTTGTAACTTGTGTTTAACTTTTTGATGACCTATCAAACTGTTTTGCAAAGCAGCTGCACCATTTTATAGTCCTCCACCAGCAATGTATGAGAGTTCCAATTTCCCCATGACCTTGTAAATACTTGTTATAGTCTGTTTTATTTTATTTTATTTTTTTAATTTTGTTTTACTGCTTAAAGTATTACAAAGAGTATTACATATGCCCCCCCCCCCGACATTCCCCCGGCCTGCCCTACTGTCTGTTTTATTTTAGCCATCCTACTGATTTTGATTTGAATTTCCTAATGACTAATGATGCTGAACATCTTTTTGAGTACTTATTAGCCATTTGTATATCTTCTTTGGTGAAATGTCTGTTCAAACCTTTTGTTTATAAATTGGGTTATTACTGAGTTATACATGTTCTTTATGTATTCTGGATATAAGTCCCTTACTAGGTATATAATTTGCAAGTATTTGCTCTTTCTTTTGTTTTTCTTTTCCCTTTCTTTATAGCATCTTTTGCAACACAAATGTTTATTTTGATGAAGTTCAATTTATCTATCTTTTCTTTTGTTGCTTGTGCTTTGGTGTCATATCTAAGAAACCATTGCCTAATAGAAGATCATGAAGATTTACTCCTTTGTTTTCTTCTAAGAATTTTGTAGTTTTAGGTCTTACATTTTGGTCTATGATCCATTTTGAGTTAATTTTCGTGTATGCCGTGAGGAAGAGGTCTAACTTCATTCTTTTATATGTGTATATGGATTATTAGTTATTCCAGAATTATTTATTGAAAAAACAATTTCCCCCCATTGAATTGTTTTGCAACTTTATTGAAAATCACTTGAACTAATGTAAGGGTTTACTTATGGATTCTCAATTCTATCCCATCTATATGTCATTATGCTAGTATATATCACATTGTCTTGATTACTGTAACTTTGTGGTAAGGTTTAAAATTGGGAAGTGTGAGTCCTTTAACTTTGTTCTTCTTTTTCAAGAATATTTTCACTATTCTGGATTCCTTGCATTTCCTTATGAAATTTAGGATCATATGGTCAAATTCTGCAAAAAAGTGAAAAGGATTGCATTGAATCTGTAGATGAGTTTGGGGAGTAGTGCCATCCTAATAATATTAAGTTTTCTGTTCAATTTATTTAGATTTTTAAAATTTATTTCAACTCTTTTTTAGATTTCTTTCTAATCTACATTTTCTACCCCTGAGTCATAATCTTCTACTAAGTATCTGGTTTCTAATCTAGATGGGAGAAGAAAATGAAAGAAAGGCAATGTTAAGATACATTCTTTGTTCCATTGGAGATAGTAGAATTTGAATAGGCAATTACATCTGGATACTTCATCATAATGCCAAGAATGACCTGCCTGAGAATTAAATCCTACTAGTAGATCAGATTACTATCAAGCAGTACTATAACTCCATTCTTTGGAACAGTTTAAAAACAGAAGTACTGTTTATCTTTCGGGGGTTGTTCAGATTCTGAGAGATAAACCAATTAACATTTTGGAGCTCCAGGTAGCTCCAGGAATTTACCCTACTTCCTTTAAAAAGTTTTAAAATTTATTTCTTTATTTGATTTTTTGAATATGTTTAAAATGAAAAAGAATACCAAAAGGCATATAGTGACAAGTCCTTCTCCCATCTCTTTCCTTTATGTACCCAGTCACCTTTCAATTTGTAGATATCGTTCTAGGATTTGATTATATATAGCAAATATGAATATATTATTCTTTAATCTATCAGAAGTCTTAGAGTGCATGTTAATTGAGACTTTATAAGAAATAAATTTATAGTAAGTAGATTTTAACATAATTTTAAACTAATCAATATTTGATCAATTTGGGTATTCATCTTATTAGTATAAGTGAAGACTTTTCTCATAAGTCAGTTAGGAGAACATTTTGTTCTGCTCATCATTAAAATGCTCTTATTCCAGGATAAGGAGGCTATTTGAATCAGGGTAGAATACCCTCTGCTTAACAGATCCTGGCATATACCCACCTTATGGGGCCACTTGTCAGAATCTCTCTTTGCTTATGAAAAAGCACATAAATTACAGGTTTGTTCTTTTTTTTTAAAATTTTTTTATTGATTTCAGAGAGGAAGGGAGAGAGATAGAGAGAAACATCAACGGCGAGAGAATCATTGACTGGCTGCCTCCTGTACGCCGCCTACTGGGGGGGATTGAGCCTGCAACCTGGGCATGTGCCCTTGGCCAGAATCGAACCTGGGACACTTTAGTCCACAGGCTGACGCTCTATCCTCTGAGCCAAACTGGCTAGGGCACGGGTTTGTTCTTCACTGAATGAACAAATGCTACAAGAGTCTCTGGCTGAATCCTACATGGGATTCAGATTTAATATGTGGTCTATACATATGCCTTAATCTGAATGGTTATTTATTCCTCTCTGCATATATCTATTTCAATGCAATTAACTATCCCTCACTAGGAACCTATAAAATAATATTAAATGTTAGGGTTCACTGAAGACAGAAATATTGGCAAGATATATTGCTTTTAAAACATTTTCATCATATGTGCACATCATTTAAGTTCTATTCAATCTGTATAATTAATTTTCTTTCCTTTTCCAAGAAGTTATCTATTAAAGACGTGGCTGACTTTCCCGTTTCTACTGAAGATATGACTGGTGATGACAAACAAGGTATGAAAAGAATGAGTTTTTTTCCATTAGGGACATTCTGCCTATATTTTGTTTATCCACTTCTCTTGGAATGGTTGGCTTCTAGAGCACATGAGGGCAGTTATCAGTACATGAACACATTTGGATGGATTAAGTAGTTTAAATTGTTGTCCCAAAACTATAGTTCATAAAGTGGTAACAAGAGCTTGAGTGTCCAAAGCCCTCCATAGCTCATTGGCTCCTTACTCACTGCTGACCCTCAGGCTATCCTGACTCCTTACATTGGAATCTGGTCATACTAATTAGGAAATGACTGGAAGCTGAAATAATTGAGAGCTTAGCATCTTATTTTGGCAGATGTGATCCCAGAGCATCAATACAAATGCACATTTGTACAAAGCTCTAGTCCATGAGGAAATTATCTTCCGGAGAGAGTTTCTGTCCCTGGGCTTTACCTGTGACTGTGGGGCTATGATAAAGATTTGTCTACCTTTGTGGGTGGATGAGAAGCAGTACAACACAGTGATCCATGTTATAGCTATTACCAAGTACAGAGATAAGTTGGCCTGGGAATATTGAGAAGAACAGGAGGAATCCCCCCTCAACTCCATACTTCTGTATAATGCTTTATAATCTACTACATCTTTTCTCATACACTATCTACCCAGAACTCACAAAACCAAATGGAGGGTGGTATGTTCATCGCCTAAAATTTAGAAATGAGTAAACTGAAGTTCAGACTCAGTATGAATCATTTGCTTAGTAAGAAAAAGAGAGAAAGGCCCTGGCCGGTTTGGCTCGGTTGGTTGGGCAGCATCCTATACACTGAAAGGTTGCTGGTTAGACCTGGTCTGGGCACATGCCCGGGTTGTGGACTTGATCTCCAGTAGGGGTCATGCACCAGGCAGCCCATTAATGTTTCCCTCTCTTTCTCTCTCTAAAAGTCAATAAACTATTTAAATAAAAGAAAAAGAGAGGGGATAACAACCAAGATTTTCTCTCAGGCCAGTGCTCCTTCTAAAAATCATTGAAGCAATCTCAGGTTTTATTGTTGAGACCTGCCATTGATGAAACTTGGTATGGGAGTTAAATATGAAAAATATTTTCCCTTAGGAAACAATAGTTACATGCTTGGGAGAGGCAGACAGAACTGGACATTGTAGACAATAGATGGCAGGATGTACTCTGACCAGTCTCTTTATTAATTAGGGGGTCTTATCCTCGAGTTCATATTGGAATAATCAACTGAGCTCTAAAAAAACTGAAGCCTGGGTTTCACTTCAAGAGAGATTCTGATATCATTGGTCTGGATGTCAGGAATGGAAGGGGAAATGTCTAATATCTCCTGGTAATACTCCTCATAGCCACTAGAGGCGCTGTCTCTTGAAAGTTGAAAATACTGCTTTGTTCTCTTGGGAGAACTTACTTTCATACTTTAAGAGTTCTTTATTGTTTTACTAAGTGCTATAGCAGTTATAGAAGTTTGTAACACCATTTTCATAAGTGATGACTAGGGATTCTTTGTTTTAATGTAATTTTCCAGAGAAATGAAGTGTTATAGTTTTCTCTCCCCGCCCCCCTTCTTTCTTTCTCTGTTCTTTAAAAACAAAACGTCACTAGCTCTGAAAAGTACTATGGATGAAGCCTTACCAAAGGACACATCTGAGGATCCAGGTAGGAGAAAACCATTTTAACATATGTATGTAATTATTTCTAATTAAAAAATCTCCATTAGTTCTAGTGAGTAGAACATTGGTATAAGTGTGATAGTATGTATAATTCTCTTGAAATATTTGTTTTGTGTTTTATTACAAGGAAATTTTTTTACCCCTTTCCCCTTTTCAGGTATTTCTTCTTAAGTTCTGAATTTAGGTTTTACTGAAAGGATCACTCAGTTTGAATTTAGTCTCATTGTTACTAAGTGTAGAATTGAGAAAGCTTGGAGTTGAGAGGATTTCAACAAGCCATTGAAATTTCTGTGTAGAATGAGTTGATGGAGTAGATTAATTGGAGGTCTGCAGTTGAAATCTTCCATTTCGAAAGTAAAAATCTCAAGTATTTTTATTACACTTTACCATCAGGAAGGCAAACAAATGTTCTTGCATATGGAGTGGATTCCAAAGAGAAAAATAAGAGTTGTGTTTGCCCAGGTTCCTGGAGAGTTGGAACTGTATCTGTGGACCATGGAGATTGCCGGGCCTGTGTCCTCAGCTCTCTCAATGGACCCATCATTGAACCAAGATGAACCTAGTTACAAACAAACTAGCTAGGGAAGGTGTTAGTATTTGGAGCTCTGATTATGAGGATATGGAAGAAATTGCTGCTTTCTTTTTTAATCTCTCAATATTTAATAAGTAAATCATGTTTGTTTTGGTTAGCTAGCTATCATCCCAGGCTTATTTGTTTAAAGTTGGAACAAAGGGGTCAATATAACATTGAGGCTTATGTTATAGTGCATTATTTCCCCAACACCAAGTTCATTGAAGATTTAAGAGAGAGGAATAGAGGGAGAGGGGGAGGAAGAAGGAAAAGGAGGGAGGGAGGGAGAATGTGGAAGGGGGGAGGAAAAAAGGGAAGAGAGAGAGAGAGAGAGAGAGAGAGAGAGAGAGAGAGAGAGAAATGCATGAGAGAGCATATGAATGACTATGATTGATTTCAAATGTGAGGCCTAAGGATCTGTATTTTTAGGCAGCCCCAAGGTGATTCTGATGTGTAACCTATTTTGGTAACAGCTATCTCTAGAAGGCCATCAATACTAATAAAAGGGTAATATGCTAATTAGACCGGGAGACCTTCTGGGAGACTGGACGTGCTTCCGGACAAAGCCATGGTGGTGGGCCAAGGCAGAAATGGTTAGGGACAAGCAGGCCGGCAGGGGGTGCAGTTGGGGGCGAGCATGCTGGCGGGGGGGAGTGGCAGTTGGGGACAAGCAGGTCAGTGGGGGGGGGGATAGTGGGGGCGATCAGGCTGGCCGGGTGGGGGCAGTTAGGGGTGATCAGGCCAGCAGACAGAGTGGTTAGGGGCGATCAGGCAGGCAAGCAGGTAAGTGGTTACGAGCCAGAGGTCCTGGATTGCGAGAGGGATATCCGACATCCCCCGAGGAGTCCCAGATTGGAGAGGGTGCAGGCTGGGCTGAGGGACACGCTCCCTCACACGAATTTTGTGCACTGGGCCACTCGTGTTAAGTAATAGAAAATGAAGATGAGCCATGATTCCAAAAGTGGTAGGAATTCTCAAGCCTAGTTTTGGCTTTTGAAATTGATTTGGATTCCTTTATCATGAGGGAAATGCTCTATTTGTGTAGGAGAAATGCCTGAGGCAGGTTCTTTGTAACCCTAATTTGTGGAGCTAAAGTGGATACATCCCAATTTTTGTAAACTTCATATTATGAAATTAGTAAAAACTATTTAATGTAGCGAGTTAAATTGCCGCTTCTCCAACAGCCTTTGAGGCTAATAACTCTTTCTGTTTTTTTCCCCATGAGCATCATGTGTTCTCTGGGGTGAGCTTTAGATATCATTGTTAACATTCCTTCATTGAATAGGATGTGGTGTCACTAGATAAAACCTCTCAGGGAGTGCCACATTGTGTGAAGTACATCCAAAGTTGTTTCACATTCTGCCTGGGAGCATGCCACGTGATTCCTGATTAGTTTTCCCACTGCTTCCCCCTTCTGGAATCTATATGAGGGAATTGGATTCCCAGCAGGAGACATTGGAGTTTCAAGGTGGTGGTTTCTAATTCTGGCTGTCTGTGCCACGTGGACAGTTCACCTCAGTCGAGTTGTTGCCTTTTTTTTTTTGAGAATTACAGTTCAGGTTTGCATTCTTATCCCATACCTCTTTCCTGGAAATATGACATGTCTGGAGTATTCTAGGAAGTTGTCATTCTTCTTCCCTTTCCTAACTAAATGAGAAGCAATGACCCACTCGTTGGCGTCTGCCTGGGTTTCAACACAACATGCCATCACCATTTTTACAGATATTCACATGCTCCAAATGCTGAGCTTGACTTTCAGGGGCTCAGAGACTGATGGAAGACTTAAGTGGAATAGTGAACTCCTGTGGAGAAAAACCTGTGGAGACTTACCAAGACATGCCTGGGATATGTTTTTGCAGGTGGGAGGAAAAGCATCTTTAGGCCCTGCTCTTCCACAGTGGGTGGTGATAATAATCTATATGTATAAAAGGCTAAGTGTCTGTCCGACCGGTAGCTATGATGTGCACTGACCACCAGGGGGCAGAAGCTCAATGCAGGAGCTGCCATGACATGCACTGGCCATTTAAAAATAAACGGCACCACGGACCTGGCACTGACAAACCAACACTTGGCTTCCCCAAGTGAGACACAGGCCCCGCCCCAGAACAACACCCCACCAAATCACAGCCAATGCTGTCAAGACCCCATGGTGCAAAATGCAGCCCACAGCCGAGCCCGTGGCTGTGGGCACTGGGTAATGATGTCACATAGCAACGCCCAGCTTCCTCTCCTTAGCAACTTCTCCTTGGAGTTTCTTCAGCCCAGAAACACGACTTGTTTTATAGCCAGGTGCATTTTACACTTTAACCAAATGTTTGTGAAGCGTTTTCATGTGCCTCATCTCATTTGATTCTCACAAAAGTCCTGGAGTAGGTAGATAGGAGACTCGATGGAATCCTATTTTCTTTTCATTAGCTGGAAAATGGAGATTTAGAAAGTTTAGAAACTTGACCTGACTGAAATGAAGTAAGAAATGGTGGACCTTGAAATGACTTCAAGTTTTCTCACTGCGCAGCATATAGTCAAACACTGCTGTAGTTAAATATCTTACCCTTTGTACTCCCTGGGTGATTTTTAATAATAACCTGCTTCATGTTGATATGTACTGCTGTTTTGCTGACAATTACTTGAAAGAGAAGTTGGGGTGCTTCACTGGGCTGGAAAAAGTTTAGCTAAATCAGAAAGCGGGTCTAATTAAGCAAGTTTATTCTATATATATGAAAGGCTAAGTTGGCTTGCACATGTCCAATACATATAAAGCTCTTGCTGGCACCAATTGCATGCTTATGTTTTTATCTGTCACTGTCGATTGTGAATTTGGGTGACACTTCTATTATAGAGAAAGAGTGAATAGTGATATTAAAATATCTCTTCTAATTAATTTCCTTTCAATGTGCATGAATCTGTGTACCAGGACACTAGTAATAGTAATGGTGATGAAGATGACAATGTGGTGGATTACAGATGGGGTGCGACTTTATTATCAGGGAATGGGAGTGTCCCTTGTACATATTTTTTTTCATATAACCTAACCCTTTTAATTGTGGAAAGCCTATATATCAGTGGAGTCTAATAGATTTCTTAGCTAACATTATATTTCAGCTAATTCAACAGAGCACACTGTACAATGGTGGTCTTTTTCTTGATGTCTCTAGGTAATGCTGAGTGGATTAAGCCTGTTCATCCTCAAACTGGTGTAGTTTTCTGAATGCTGTTAGTGATTCTAGCAGCTTCCCCGATGGCCAACTATTACCCCATGGTCCTATGGGATAGATCAGTTCTCTGTTTCCATTACCTACTCCCACTTGCCTTTCCTTTACTGTCCTAGAAGGAACTATATTTAAAAATGAGATTTCTAAACTTAAAAAATTTGGAAAACTGTACAACAGTAATATTTTGCAATTCTAAAATACATATAGTTGTTAAAGTACCTTTGATGCCTTGTCTCTTCCCGTGAGGAATGGCTACATTTTTATTTTCCTCATCCTGTAAGCGAGGGAACTGAGGCTCAGAGAGCTAACAACTAGTGAGTGCCATGGCCAGGAGGAGCACCCAGGCCTCATGACATCTGAACTGGTCTCTAGTGCTCATTTGTGCCCCTCACCCCATCTGTCTATCTCTCACCAGCAGGGTTTACCCCGTTTCCACACCCATCCCTACCCCAGCAAAAAGACAAAGATAGTGTCAATTGACAAAAGAATTAACGGTCACCATCGTCTGGTTTGGTGAACAGTATTTTCACATGGCTGAGACTTTTACCTACATATTTGTGGAAAGCAGTGGGGCCTGAGGGAGAAGAGGGCCACAGAACCGGAGCCTGCTGTGGGCAGCCTGCTAGAGGGTGGCCCCCAGCTCTGTGGTGAGTCTGCTCACACTTTCCACCCACCCCAAGGCAGCCAGCTTGGCTGGAGGTCTCAGAGGCTTTCCTTAGGCTGTTTTCCTTTGATGCCTGGGGGGAATTAGTTTTTGTTGATAATGGGTAAGACAGGGCTCAGACTCTTCGACTGCCCAGGCTTTCCGGGGCTCTGGCAGTGTTTCAGTGGTTTGAGTTGAAAGATGCCTGTATTCTCACTACAACAAGCCAAAATGTGTAGGTTGGGAGAAATGTACCTCTTCTGCAGCTGACCCCATGGAATGGGGATGCATAATGCCAGTTTGCTTTGTGTCTTGTTAGCACTTTAGCTCCCCTTCCCGCTCTGCTTATCTAACCCAAGGATTTTAATGGTCCTTGTAAATTCAGGCTGCTTCATACACAAGGAGGGTTTTATCTTTGAGCAATGTGAAAGAGGAGGAGATGATGCAGTGAGACATTTTCTTTCTGGAAGGATTTGTGCAAACAATATATAAACTATATTTCCTTGTTCCTAGTTAGCAGCGCTTTTTCTGTGAATTTTTATGCCATTTTATGATGAAACATTTGCAGTGCTGGCAAAATGTCAACTTTAGTGTTTTCTAAAGTTGACATTCATAGAAGATTGAAAACATCAAAAGGATATTAATGTTTTTGTAAATGTTTCTGATTACTCTCAACAAGTTGGGATGGGGAAGTAGGCTTTATGGGTGTCAGTAGTGAGCAAGTTAGTTTATGATTGAAATTTGATAAGGAAGGGTTGTATGGTAGACAAAACATTTTAATGATATCATGCCATAATATTCTCTGTACAATTTGGTCATAGAGAAATAGGACACAAGAATATTTTCTTTTAGGAAAAGCAGCTTGGCGCAGTGCAACTTACTTGTTGGAACTTTGATTTCTTCTGGTCATGCTGCTCTGGTAGTGTATTTTAAGAAAACCTTAACATATATAGTCCAATAGATTTCTTCCTAGCCTGCAGGGGAGACTGATTCAAAATGTATTACTAGGCTGTCATGATAGACCAAGAAATTCTTAAGTCTGAACCCTTCATTATGTACATAGATAACCCCTTGAGAAGGTTGTCTTTTTAGACTGGAATTTCTTTGTTAATCAACTTTGATTAGAGAATGGCTTCTTAGTGTTCTGAGGAAAGGAAAATATGTTGTTTTTTCTTTCCTTTCAATTGTGCCTTTAACTTTAGAAATAAATTTCTGAAATCATGGAACTGTGGAAGACGTCAAGTTCTCCACGTGGACACCTGTACTTCACATTAACCTGTTGATGTGCTCTGTACTAGCCCAGGTGTTGTATATAAACCTGTTAACTGCAGAAATGAAACCCAAGCAAACAATAATCAATCTTTGTTTCAGCAACTCCTAAGGATTCCAACAGTCTCAAAGCAAGACCAAGATCCAGGTAGTGTTTGTTTAATTTCTACTTTAATGCCCTTTGTGCCTGTTTCAAATTAGAAATACAAACCCCCAACCCAAAGCCCAACCCACAATCTCCTTTTCCTTTTGATTCGAAAGTTAGACTATGGGTGAGTTCACTGTCATGAGGGGCCTGACTGGAGCATGCAGTGCTACTGGGAGACTCTTAGTTTCTGTGTTTGTTGTGCTGGAAGACAGTAGCTGCTATGCTCTGGTCACTTGATATGAAGTGGCCTGTGTGATATGCCCCAGTTGTTGCAGGATGATAACGAGTAGGGGGAAGTAGCCTTGTAAAGAAGAAAATAAAATTTAAAGGTAACTAACACTGAAATTTACAGTCATGATAAGGTGAACACCAAAAAGTAAGAAGTCTGGGGTCTAATCTAGAATAGGGAAAGGAAATGCTTACGGTGACTCCAATGAGGTGTAAACCTTCAGGTAAGCAGTACTTATGGTCTGTTTCATCCTGTATTAGAGCCTCTTCTCAGCTTCACTGTTTTTCAATCACTAGAGACTAGCAAAAGAGGGAGGGAGAGCCAGGGAGGCAGAGCTGTGGCTGACATGAGGCATCAGAAAGGAGGAGCAAGGACAAAACAGAAAGACTAAAAGAACCAATAGGACATCAAAGAGAGAAGATGGTATTGGGAGCACTCTTCACCAGTAGACTGCAGTGTGAGATAGGATACTACATGTGTCTTTTCCAAGGTTTCCTTTGGCTCTTAGTGACTTTTTTTTCTCATTTGGATACTAGACACATTCCTAAAAAAGTGAACTTAAATCTGATCATATTTTGAAATATTGATGTTTAAGGAAGTCTTGTTTTCGTATTTACCGTACCCCTTAGTGTCTTTTATGTCTGGATTTTCCAAATTGGAGTTTTGTTTCCTTGTATATAGAAGGAGCAAATATATATATCATCCTTTTTTAAAAAAGTATTTTTATTGATTTCCGAGGAGAAGGGAGAGGGAGAGAGAGATAGAAACATCAACGATGAGAGAGACTCATTGATTGGCTGCCCCTGCAGACCCTTATTGGAGATGGAGTCTGCAACCCGGGTGTGTGCCCTGACCAGGAATTGAACTGTAACCTGGTTCATAGGTCAATGCTCAACCTCTGAGCCACACTGGTGGACAAGATGAATGGATCTTTTGCATATTAGTCTGTAGGCTTTAGGATGTAGGACTAGTAACATTTATCTGCCTTTATAGTTGGAAAAACCTTTCAACTGCAGAAATCTGCTTATGTGTTCTATGTTAACTGTAAATTGAACCTCAAAGTTTTCACTTCTGACTTCCTCTCTCTCCCAAAGTGAGTGAAATTACAAAATCTCATAGTTACATATTTGATTATTAATCTCACTGGCTAAATTTTAATATATTATTCTTTTGGGGATTAGTCTGCTGGTCGAATTTGGATGTTTTTATTTCACTACTCCTATTTGGGTCTTTACTGAGACCAAAAGAATAAAATCATTTTTATCCTCCTTTTTTGAATAATAAAGCTTTGTAGAAATATAAGGGAAAGAGGGAAAAATCACCACTCGAATACTACTGTATTAATCATTTTTGATTCCCTGCACATTTATATTTTAATTGGTTTCAATCACAGTTTTACAGTATCACTTATTTGATATTCAGTTAACTTTCAATAACAAAATATAAATATACAGGTTATATATGGAAATAAAGTGGCATGAGATATGTGGTAAGGAGTAGTATGTTTAACTGTGTGTGTGTGTGTGTGTGTGTGTGCGCGCGGGCGTACGCCACACACATTTTTTTTTATTTCGTAAAGTATTACAAAGAGTATTACACATGTCTCCTTTTTCCCCCCTTGACATCCCCACGGCTTCCCCTACCCTCCAGTGTCTTGTGTCCATTAATTATTCTCATATGCATGCATATAAGTCCTTCGGTTGCTCTCCTACCCCCCCACATTTTTTCTTTATTTAGTGAATAATGTCACTAAAGCTATATTTGGCATTAGAAGTTCTTTTAATTTCCAGCTAGGGTCTCTAATTTCTTTTTTATTTTAAAAAATATTTTTATTGATTTTGCCGAAACCGGTTTGGCTCAGTGGATAGAGTGTCGGCCTGCGGACTGAAAGGTCCCAGGTTTGATTCCGGTCAAGGGCATGTACCTGGGTTGCGGGCACATCCCCAGTAGGAGATGTGCAGGAGGCAGCTGATCGATGTTTCTCTCTCATCGATGTTTCTATCTCTCTATCTCTCTCCCTTCCTCTCTGTAAAAAATCAATAAAAAAAATTAAAAAAAAATTAAAAATATTTTTATTGATTTCAGAGAGGAAGGGAGAGGGAGAGATAGAAACATCAATGATAAGAGAGAATCATTGATCGGCTGCCTCCTGCATGCCTCCTACCGGGGATTGAGCCCACAACCCGGGAACGTGCCCTTGACCAGAATCGAATCTGGGACCCTTTAATCAACAGGCTGACACTCTATCCACTGAGCCAAACCAGCCAGGGCTCTAATTTCCTTTTTAAATCAAGAGTTCCCATTTGAAAACTTTGTCATCCTTTCAGATAAATTCCATTTTTTTCTGGTTGAAAGTATTAGAGCATTCTTCCTGATACTTTCTGCATGCCTTTGACTTGCCTGTCTTGCCAGTTGTGTGATAGGGACCACCCCAGAGCACGTCACATGCCATTATGGTGGCTTTATTAAAGATCAAAACTTTGTATGGCAAACAAAACAGAAACCTTGAGGAACTCATTCAGGAAAACAAAAACTTGCTATGTGAAAACCAACTTTACCAAGAACTGAAGTTACCTAATAAAAATGGATAGATTCTAATTTCATAAGTGCCACTTTAATAGCTAAATAGCAAGAACAGTTTTCTAAGGTTAATTTGTCCCTAGGACATATCTTTGACTCAAAGGTTATTTTCTTTTTTTGACACAACGTCGGCTGAGAAGCTGAATAGAACAGACGTACATACCCATTCACTTCTTAGAAAATCATATTGGGAACTCATCCACAAGCCTATTCCTAAGCATTAGAATAATGTATTGAGTGGAATTAATTTAGAAAGTAAGTAGTCTTTAATAGTCTAGCTGCTATCACTAAAAGATTTCTTCCCTGGCTCATGGGCAGTATCAAAACATTTTTGAAATGGAATTTGGAAACAGATAGGGACTAGAGTTTAAATTGAACCTATGCAACTTTCTAGCTGTGTGACCTTTGGCAAATTATTTAGCTCATTTTTCTTTAAATGTCATTATTGACATGATCTCAGAAGTTGTCTAGGTAGTTACTGCCTTGTCACAAACTGAGGGAGGAAGTGAAGCGGAGGCTTTTGTTTTGAAAGTTTCCCCAAACCCGTATTTCTCATGGTAAGACAAACTAGACCCCTCAGCCTGATTGGTGTGTATTTTCCTTTCCTGAATTTCATTTGTGGCATTTTCCCTTGAACATTTGAGTCTTACTCTCAGCTTGTCTGCACCAATTTAGTATGTGCCTGTCATCACCTTTGCATGTAAACAGAAGAAAAGTTCTGCACTCAGTTAATAGCATGAAGCCCTTCTTCTAAAATAGGGAAGTACAAGCAGAAGGGTTTTCATGCTATTCTTATTAATAATTCCAGTAGAAACAGACTTTAATTTATAGAAAGTTTTCTTTTCAGTAAATTTAGGTTTAAGATATAATAGGAGCAAAGATTTAAAACGATTTTGATTCACGATTGGGGTTTGGGCATTGTGGCAGATAGGGCATCCAGGGGACAGTAGAATTCATGTTTGCTTTGGGAGCTTTTCAGTCCTTTGTAGTCACTTTGACTTTTGTGGGTATTTTCCATTTCAACCCAACTTCAGAGAGTAAAGCTTTGCTGCCTCCTTTCTGACTTTCCCTTATTTTGCTGCAGATCTTACTCTAGCACCTCCATAGAAGAGGCCATGAAAAGGGGCGAGGACCCTCCCACCCCGCCACCGCGGCCACAGAAAACCCATTCCAGAGCCTCCTCCTTGGATCTGAATAAAGTCTTCCAGCCCAGTGTGCCAGGTGAAGTTCCCCTCTGCACCCCAGCCCTTCCCTTTCCTGTTAGAGTCAGTGGATGGGTGTCTGCCACAGAGGCCTTTGTGAGCCCAGAAAATGAGCAGACCTGGCTGTTTCCCATCCCAGGAAAGTCTACACTTACTATGAGATTCTTGGGAGGGAAAGCAGTTCTAGGCAGATAGATATCACATGTGTCTGGAGCCTTGCCCACACTTGCTCTGGACCAAGAATTATGAAGTTCTGTACCAAGAGGATAAAAATGTTTCATTCAGACAGCCCACTGAGTGTGTGGCTGGGGTCTTGTTATCTGCATCCTGGTCATTTGTATACATGATTGTTATCTGTCATTTCCTCAGTTCTTCTGTGAAAGATCTGGGTGAGCAGTGCCTGGCCAGAATGCTTTGCATTTTATCCCTGTGGCGAAGATCCTGTGTCCTGTTGGGTTTAATGCTGAGGGGACTCTGCTTTCTAAGTCTGACTGATGGTTAGGTGGTAGGTGGTGGGGTCTAGGGTAAGGGCTCCTTCAGGTGGGATGCTCTTGTACTTCTGGGGCTGTGACTTTCTTGATCTAGCTGCTGTAGAGCTGGGCTGGAGTGTGGGTGGTGTCAGAGGGGCCTGACTGTTCCCCTGGCTCCCTGTGAAGTGGAAGATTAGGGAACCTATGGAACAGAAGATGAGAATCATGCCTTTGCTTTGCTGAAGGTACTAGGAGACAGCGCCATCCCAAGTGTTACTTTCGGAGCAGCAAGGGCCTTTCCACTGACTAATGTAGGCAAGCTATAAATACACTGATTTCCTGGACCTTTTTATACCTATGTGCATTTTAAATCAAGCCAACATCATATGCTAATGATTTTCAGATTATTATCTTTTCTACTAAAGCAAGAAAAGACTCCTTGGCTCACACATTAGCATGACCTCTGTGTCCCGGCAGAGCTCAGCATGCTTTATTTGTTCTAATAAAGTACTCTCTTCACAGTAAAGTTATAGAATGTTTTTTAATATACTAGAATCTGGAGCTCTCTCTGAAATTTGATTCTCTGCCATGAGTTCATCAGATAAAAATTTGCCTTGAATTTCCCCCCATACTTTGATCCAAATTCTGGCATAATTTCATAGTAACTAGTATCTGGGGTGGGAGTAGCCATGGATGATGATGCTATAAAAATTTTACATGACTGGTGGATTATGACCTAGAAGATTTTTCTGTGGATGCAAGAAGATTAAAACAATCTGGGCAGCTGTCTCAATATGTTTTCTTTGCAAGGAGAGAGGCTAGAAACACAAGCATCTCACAGGCTGTGTAACTCCACAAGGAGTGCCAGCTGTTTGGAGAATGGATGTGCTGTGGCTTTTATGACATTGCATCCTAGAGAGGAAGAGACAAAACTGGACTCAGAGACTTGCTCTGCTGCTTATTAACTATATGATTTTAATCTACTGGTTTAATCTTTTTGCACCTCGATTTCCTAATCTGTAAAATAGGGCCAATATCCAGAGAATTGGAGGGTTTGGGTGAGATAATCTCTATATCTATATCTCTATCTCTATCTCTATCTCTATCTCTATCTCTATACCTATACCTATACCTATACCTATACCTATACCTATACCTATACCTATACCTATACCTATACCTATATCTATATCTATATCTATATCTATATCTATATCTATGCCTAAGCGACCATTACGACCAGAACGACAGGTCAACCAGTCACTATGATGCACACTGACCACCGGGAGGTAGATACTCAATGCAGGAGCTGGCCCCTGGAGGTCAGTGTGCTACCACAGCCAACCTCCCTTTGTCCCTGCCCCCGGCCAGCTGCAGTTTCTCCCCCACAGCTTTCCCGATCGCCAGCCAGGCCTAGGGACCCCACCCATGCACAGATTCGTGCACTGGATCTCTAGTAAATATATAATCCAAATAGCAACATGTTTGGCCCATAGGTACTCATTCCTGGAGCAGACTGATGAGGGAAGGGAGTCTGAGGAGGATAAAGCCCTCTGACTTCCTTGACCGCCTCCCCAGCGTGACAGTTCTGTGATTTGTCCCCCAATTGCATGCTGTAGTACTCCATTAATATATTTTTTTCTTGACTTTCTTCCCTCCTGCCCTGTGTCACTTTCCCCACACCCAAATAAAATACCTGTTCCTAAGTCCCCATCTTAGGGGCTGCTTTTGGGAGAACCTGAATTAAGACAGCTCCTTTTTTTAAAAAAATATATTTTATTGATTTTTTACAGAGAGGAAGGGAGAGAGATAGTTAGAAACATCGATGAGAGAGAAACATCGATCAGCCGCCTCCTGCACATCTCCCACTGGGGATGTGCCCGCAACCAAGGTACATGCCCTTGACCGGAATCGAACCCGGGACCTTTCAGTCCGCAGGCTGACGCTCTGTCCACTGAGCCAAACCGGTTTTGGCGACAGCTTCTTTTTTAAAAAATATATTTTTATTGTTTTCAGAGAGGAAGGAAAAGGGAGAGAGAGATAGAAACATAAATGATAAGAGAGAATCATTGATAGGCTGCCTCCTGCATGCCTCACACTGGGGATCAAGCCCACAACCCGGGTATGTGCCCTCACTGGGAATTGAACCATGACCTTCTGGTTCATAGGTCAACACTCAACCACTGAGCCATGATGGCTGGGCTCGAGTACAGATATTTTACCTCCTTGGTTAAGTTTATTCCTAAGTATCTTAATGTTCATGTTGCAATGGTAAATGGGATTGTTTTTCTTAGTTTCTCTTTCTGAGAGTTCATTATTGGTATATAAAAATGCCATTGATTTCTGGGTGTTAATTTTGTATTCTGCTACATTGCCAAATTCATTTATTAAATCTCATCATTTCTTAGTGGAGTCTTTATGTACACTATCATGTCATCTGTGAATAATGACAGTTTTATTTCCTCCTTTCCATTTTGGATACCTTTTATCTCTTCTTGTCTGTTTGCTGTGGCTAGGACTTCCAGTACTATCCTATCTAATAAAAGACAAAAAGGTTAATTGACTGTATCTTTGCTACGCTTCCCATTGGCTAATCAGGGTGATATGCAAATTAACTGCCAAGAAAGATGGCAGTTAATTTGCATACATAGGCGCAGTGATGGGAGGCGAAAGGGGAAGGAGGGAAGAATGGTGATCAGAAAACCAGGCGGCAGGCAAGAGCCGGGTGGCAGGGCAAATGCGGCCCTGGGGGCTGCCTTTGCCCTGCCCCCCAGCCCTGGATCGGAGAACTAGGGCTGCCTTTGCCTGCCCCCAGCCGGTGATTGTGAAGGGAGAGCCAGGGCCGAAGGCATGGCGGCACCCCAGGCACCGGGTGCCGCCATGCCTGCGGCCCCGTGATCTGCAATCGGGATTGGAATCGCGATCAGAGAGCCTGGCTGCAGGCAAGGCGGCACCTGGGCATCCCAGCACCTGACATGCAAAGGTTGGGGATGAAATGACTTTTCCCAACCACATCTGCAAATATCCTGGGGAAGGCATCACTGAAGAGTTCACAACAACTCTCTTACTTGGCAAGGAAGAAAAGAGTTGGCAACAGAAGCAATCCCCTACATCAAAGTTAAGGTTCCTCTGAGTAGAAAAGAATATTTCCAACGTAAAGGAGGGAGCAGGCAAAAATAATAGGTTCTCATGACTTCCACTGAAGTTTGAGCGTATGACAGAGTCAAAACGAATATACAAATGAAAACAGACAGTGGACATTCAAATGACCCGAATCAACTGTCACTGTTTGTCCCAATAGCAGCAATGCTTATGTGATAATATAGTTTAACAAACATACAAAACAAGTCACATGATAAGAGAGGTTCGGCTTCTAAAGTAAATTGAATATGTTCTTCAAAAATTCTCATGTCCTCCCCTCTGACTATAATTCTTAATTTTCCAATCAGAAAATCACCCCAGGTGATCCAGTAACATGTAGAACTCCAGTAACCTAACTTATTTTAAAAAAACAAACATCCCAACCACTTTTAAAATATTTAAATTGATATTTTAGGGTTAAAATTATAGAAGATATTTAGATCCAAATATATTTCTGAATAGAAAATATTTCAGTTTTTGATTTAAAAAAAATAAACATAAAAAATATATAAGTGACACATTTTCCCAAGGAACTCTGAATTAGTACCTTTCCTTCTAACTTTCTTCAAATTAAGAGAATCTATGGAGTTCCCTATACTGCACAAGTTTTAATGAAAGAAAATAAGACTTTCTAAGAGCATCAAATACATGTTTTCTTATTTACAAACGTATATACTCACTCTCTCTCTCTCTCTCTCTCTCTCTCTCTCTCTCTCTCTAATATATTCTTACTGCCGTAACCAGTTTGGCTCAGTGGATAGAGCGTCAGCCTGCGGACTCAAGGGTCCCAGGTTCGATTCCGATCAAGGGCATGTACCTTGGTTGCGGGCACATCCCCAGTAGGTGGTGTGCAGGAGGCAGCTGATCGATGTTCCTGTCTCATCGATGTTTCTAACTCTCTGTCTCTCTCCCTTCCTCTCTGTAAAAAATCAATAAAATATATTAAAAAAATAAAAAAATGAAATATATTCTTACTGATTCAGAGAGGAAGGGAGAGGGAGAGAGATAGAAACATCAATGATGAGAAAGAGTCATTGATTGGCTGCCTCCTACACGCCCCGTACTGGGGATCAAGCCCACAACCCGGGCATGTGGCCTGACCTGGAATCAAACTGTGACTTCCTGGTTCATAGGTCGATGCTAAACCACTGAGTCACACCGGCTGGGCTCAATTCTTATTTATAGATTCATTCCAAGGACATATACAGCTTGAAAAGCTTTGGAAGTAGTTTAAAAAAAACTAGCTTTTAAGTAGCAAGAAAACAGTTATAGAAGAAAGTTTAAATTAAAAGAAAAAAATTGTTTTAATTTATTCAAGAGTGGGAACATCCTCCATGAAATGTGTACCTTGACTGTGGATGGCTGGGTGGCCTTATTACACCTTAGGAATTCAAATGCTTTTTACAATGAAAAGAAAGAGAGTTTCATCTCATTTCTCTCCCTGGGTAGATGTCTGTCAATAGAAGGTGGACATCAATAAAAGGAGGGGCTTGCACAATCAATCCAGAAAGTCAGCAATCTATGAATAATCCAGAACCGAGTATTTATCTCCTCTGCCACACACCCTCCCTCCCAGCCAGTGAGCAAGATAATTACTCTCAAGTCAAGCTAAGTGCCCCCCAGTCACAGTGGCCCAATGCTGACATACAAAGCATACAAATAATTCTCACTCTGGCATAAAAGTGACAACTTTCTTGGAAGAAAAGCTGATACTGTAAATTTCTCAAAGTCTTCCTGAAACATTTTTTAAAGTGAATTTTTACTTCTTTAGAAAAAATGCATACATGGCAAACCATCTGTAATAAAAGGCCCATTCTATAAAATTTTACCTGGTCCTACTCATATCTGCAATCATAATCATATTTACAGACAAATATATCTATACTAACAAAAGAGTAATATGCTAATTAGACTGGGAGACCTTCCAGATGTTCTTCTGGACAAAGCCATGGTGGTGGGGCTGAGGTAGAGGTGGTTAGAGGCCAAGAGGGGAGGGCAGTTGTGGGTGATCAGGCTGGTGGGGGGCAGGGCCGTTGGGGGTAAGCAGACCAGCAGGGGGGCCAGTTGGGGGCATGCAGGCCATCAGTGGGGGTCAGTTGGAGGTGGTCAGGACAGCCGGGGGGGGCAGTTTGGAGTGAGCAGGCCAGCAAGGGGACAGTTGGGGATGAGCAGGCCAGTGGGGAGGGAAGATAGGGGTGAGCAGGCCAGCAGCGGGGGCAGTTTGGGGTGATCAGGCTGGCGGCGGGGAGCATTTTGGGGCAAGCAGGCCGGCAGTGGGGGGGGCAGTTGGGGGCGAGCAGGCCGGCAGGCAGAGTGGTTAGAGGCAATCAGGCAGGCAGGCAGGTGAGCGGTTAGGAGCCAGCAGTCCCGGATTGTGAGAGGGATGTCCGACTGCTGGTTTAGGCCCGATCCCTGTAAACTGGCAGTAGGACATCCTTTGAGGGGTCCCAAATTGGAGAGGGTGCAGGCCAGGCTGAGGAACACACCCTTCCCTGTGCACGAATTTCGTGTACCGGGCCACTAGTGTTTAATAAGAGTGGTGAAAGCAGACATCCTTGTCTTGTTCCTGTTCTTAGGGGAAATGGTTTCAGTTTTTGCCCATTGAGTATGATGTTGGCTATAGGTTTGTCATATGTGGCCTTTGTTAAGTTAAGGTCTGATCCCTCTATTCCCACTTTACTGAGACTTTTTATCTAAAACATTTTAATTAGCAGTTTAAATTGATCACATGGAGAAAAGAGCAGTATGGAAAACAGGTAATACCATTGCATTTACTTATTTTGTTTCCATGCTGATTAATTCTCATAGGAAAGTATAAGGATCTAAGTTATGTAGAATTTTAGTGTATTTCATTTTGCTAGAAATTACTTACTAAAATTCTGACAAACTAGGAAAGCACGAAGTAGACTATAAACCTATCAAAATAGTGCACCCAGTGAGAACCATGATGCCCATGTACTAGTAGTAACCTCTCAGCTACACTTGTCTTTATATGCCACTTTTGATCAACTGGATCACACTATGTTGCTGTGCTATATCCTGAGCTTCACAATTATCCTTGCTTTCAGGCCTGATCTTATTTGTGGTAGGGTTCTATTATTAGATGTAACACTCAGAATTCATAGTGACAGAGCATCAGGTTTTCCTTGAGCTTCTCAGTATTTAATAAATAAAAGGTGTTGGCTGCAATATAGTGTTATTTTGTCATGAGATTTGAAGTCTAAAAGTTCATTTTGAGCATAGAGAAGTATATATGGGCTGTCGGGCTAGCTAAAAATTTTCAGAGGTAAAAGTACAGTCCAGGTATTTGTCTGTGCCAGTATCCATCATGCTCATTGAGATGTATGCCAGTCTCAGTCTTTGGAAGGTGTGGTTGCAGTGTACAGTCTGTTCTTGGCTTCTTTTTCCTTTTCCTGTTTCTTTCTCTACTTATGCCTCCCCCCTCAATAAGTTATGTGAAAGTTTCTATACTAGAACAGTGCTGTGATTTATGCCTCTAAATGCCAAAAGCCTGGAGAAATTTTCAAAGGCTTGCCAAGGTGAGGGTGCAGCCAATCCAGCTATTGGGCAGGGTGCATGCTCTTTTATATCCACCCTCCAGATTTACAGCTGTCCCTGGCTGGCTGAGTCCTTTGACAAGGGCCTGTGGGGAGGAACAGGACTTGAATCTCTGGAGGGTGTAGTGGGAAATGTTAGTATAACCTTTAACTTAAAAATGCTTATAAAACTCATTTGAGAGATAGATAAATTCTTTCTTGTGTGTAAAATCAAACATTACAGGACTGTCCCTAATGTTATCCCTACCAAGCCCAGCATCCTCCCCAGGGAATGTATTCCTCAGACATTTTCTAGTGCATTTACAAACATAGATGTGTACCTGTGACATCAATTTCATGTTTTTTTATCTTTAAAATAATTGGAATCACATTGTGCATGTTTCCCCTATATGTTTTTTTTAAATTTTCACCCAAGAATATGTATTTATGGATTTTAGAGAGAGTCAAAAGGAGAGGGAGGGAGGGGGGTGGAGAGAAACATCGATGTGAGAAACATCGATCGGTTGACTTCCACATGTACCCCAACCGGGGTTCAAACCCACAACCTGGCTATGTGCCCTGACTGGGAATTGAACCCGTGACCCGGTGCATGGACGACACTCCAACCAACTGAGCCATACTGGTCAGGGCCCCTCCATGCTTTTTCATAGTAGATTATTTCTTGGAGATAATGTCCATGTCAGTACTGATAATTTTATAATTCTTTTATATATGTTCTACATCCTGGCTACTCTGTTAAAGACTGTATTATGGAAAATTTCAAATATATGTAAAAGAGAAACCCCATCCATAGATTATTTTGAAGCAAATTCCAGATATTATAATTTCATGCATACATACTTTATATGTATCTCTAATGCAGGGATAGGGAACATTTTTTCTGCCAAGAGCCATTGGGATATTTATAACATCATTCCTGGGCCATAGAAAATTATCAACTTAAAAATTAGCCTGCTATATTTGGTCCAACATTTAATTAACTCACCCCTAATGCCTTGGCAGGACCAGGCCAAATGATTTCACAGGCCTTATAGGGCCTGCAGGCTGGACGTTCCCCACCCCTGCTCTAATGGATAAGGCCTTTGAACAAATTTAGCTACTAAGCCTTTATTATATGTAAAAATTAACAATAAACCCTTTATATCATCTAATATCTAACCAATGTTCAGATTTACTGAATTGTCTCAAGTATGTCTTTTTGTAGTGGCTTGTTCAAATGAGTATCCAGACAAGGGCTACATGCACATCGTGCTTGTTTTGACATCTGCTAACTTTCTTTCAATAGATAGGGTCCTCCTTCAGTCTCCCCCTTTTAATATTCATTCATTTATTCATAGGAAAATTATCCAACCTGTAGACATTTCCACATTCTGTATTTGGCTGGTTGTCTGTTCTTCCACCTCCTGTATTTCCTATAAACTGGTAGGTAGACCTAGGCTTGATTAGAATCAGATTCTATTTTTGGCAAGAATACTTCATAGTGATGCTGTGTACTTCCTACTGCTTCCTATTAGGAGGTCCCTGATGTCTAATGACGCTGTTTTTGTGATGTTTGCTTGAGCAGTGTATTCATGTAGTATTAGGCTGATTAATTCATTATGATAAAGATCCCCAGCAGCCTTTCAAATAATGGTTTTTAGTCAAGTATTGATCCTTGCCTACATTCCGGAAGAATGTTGGTAAATGTTTAACAACTGGCCATTTGCCAGTTTTTATGGTATAAACACTCCTGTCATGGCCAATTTCACTCTTACTGATGTGTCGCTGAATGTGGGGTTGGAACAGATGTGCACAGTTGGCTCTCACAAGCTGGTTTGAATTGTTTCCAGCAAACCACAGCTTAGATCCATTACTTCATTGGTAGTTGCAAAATGGTGATACTCTATTTTATTATGTTTACCTTTATTAATTTGGACCATGATTTATTTAACCATTTTTCTTATTGTTGGACATTTCACCTATGGCTATTATAAAACTTGTGAGCTGAAGAATACCATAAAACAATGTAATTCTCAATAGATCACCACATTCCTTATATGTATTTGAGTTTATAGAATCATATGAAAACTGAAATAGACTTCAGTAATGATGACCAGGAAGAATGTCTTATTCATTTAACCAATATTTACTGAGTACGTACTGTGTGCTTGCTGCTGTGGAGAATTCAAAGAGGAATATGGATATGGCCCCACATTCTGCCAATCAGTATTAGTTAACTTGTGAGAAGAGTGCTGAAGTCTGGGTGCTTTCTAACTAGGACGGGCTGTGGATGTAGTGGTGGGGAGTGTACACAAGCTGTTGAGCTAACCTTTGGAGGATGGATATGATTTTTGGAGTCAGATTTTGTTGATTCTCCTTTGATATCTGCCTTGGTTCACTTCTTATTACCAGCTGTCTGGGAGGCTACTATAGCAATTTTTAATCTGGCTTTCTTGCTTTGTTCTTTCCTTCATTGAGCAACAGGATTAATTTTCTTAAGCACAACTATGATGTCATCTCTCTACTCAAAACCCTTCCTTTATGTGAATACCAAATATCTTTGTCTTGAAAACTGGACCTGAAGCCACGAGAATACATGAGTTCAGTAAGGGACATAGTACCATGGTCTGGCATGCCCAGGGAGGAGTATATTTCAGGAATAAGTGGAGACCAGAAGACTAAAAAGTCTGCTGACAGGGCAAAAAGAATGAAGAATAGGATAGGGGAGAAATTTGTAAACTGTGTCCTTAGGAAGTCTTAGAACAGTTTTTTGCAGTGATAGGGTTAATCCACGTTGTAAAAGGTTGTGGAGTGATTGAGAAACTGATGTGGTGTAGTTGTCATCACAAACTCATTTTGAAATGCTTAAGGCTTAGAAGTTTGTCTGACTATATGTCACATTTAAAAAATTCATGATAGAAAAGAGACAGTTTCAAGATAGTAGAATCTTTTCTCAGGTTGCCTGGTTGCCTGCCTTCCTTCCCTTCAAAATGTGTGTGTGTGTGCACACGCACACACACACACACACACACACACACAGCTAGTGATTTTAGCCAAACTAAAGAGTTTAATAATAAAATTGATCAGGAGAAATGCATTGATGTAAATGTAATATGAGAAATTAAACTTGACTTTCATAAGGTTAAATATCATGTGTTTTTGATGCTTAACTCTGTGCATGTCTCTCCATCTGGGATCTAGTAAACTGCTACTACATATCCCATGGTGCATGATGAAGGAGTTATTGGCAAACACTGGCAAATAAATTAAAGAATCATAGAGTGTCAATGTTGAAAGAGAATTTAAATATCATCTTGGCCAATTCTCACATATTATAGGCAAGGAGATTGAGAATCAGTGAATGTAACTTGCTTTGTTCTCCTTCAGAATCCTGTGAAGATGGGAAATCTTTGTTCAAATCTTTGTTGCAGCAGATTTGGTATCAGAGAAAGCAATCTATATTAATTTAACTTGAGGGGCACACCTTAATTTTTCTATAGGTAATAACACTAATATATAAACTTAAAAGCTATATTAAAGAATAAATATGGTACCCTCTTTATGCAAGAAATTAATATTATTTTCCTGTGTTCTCTCCCATGTGATTTACAGTGTTGGGCAGATTTTCCTGAGATACTTCAGGGAGACAGGAAAGAAAGTCTTGTCTTCATAAATACTTAGAAATCTTAGGAATATATCTATTTTTTATTTAATGATAAGAATTATTATAAAGTGTATATAATATATATATATATATATATATATATATATATATATATATATATATATAGTATATATTATATGTAAAAGGAATAGTATATTGAATCCCTCACTTCAACAATGATCAATTATGGCCCATCTTGTTTAATCTGTATTCTCCCTCCCATAAGATTAATTACATTTTGTTCTACCCTTAGCTTTTTAAAAAATATATTTTTATTGATTTTTAGAGAGAAAGGGAGAGGGAAAGAGAGAAACATCAATGATGAGAGAGAACCACCCCCACTGGGGACTGAGCCCGTGACCTGGGCATGTGCCCTGACCAGGAATCGAACTGTGATCTGGTTCATAGGTCAATGCTCAACCACTGAGCCATGCCGGCTGGGCTCTACCCTTAGCTTAAAAAAATTGAGATATAATTTGCAGACCATAAAGTTCATCCATTATAAGTGTACAATTCAGTGATTTCTAGTAAATTTATCAAATTGTGCTACTGTCACCATAATCCAGTTTTAGAATATATTCAGCACCCCAGTAATATCCCTTATGTCTGTTAACATTTTAATCCCATACCAGCACCAGGCAACTACTAACTTACTTTCTGTTTCTATAGCTTTGCCTTTTATGGACATTTTATATAAGCAGAATCATACAAATTGGGGCCTTTTGTGTCTGGCTTCCTTTATTTTGTATAATGGTTTTGAGGTTCATCCATGTTATAGCATGCATCAGTATTTAATTTCTTTTTATTGCTGAATAACTTTCATTGTATGGCCGTGCCACATTTTGTCTATTCATTTTTCAATTTGATGGACATTGGAGTTGTTTCTACCTTTTGCCCATCATGAATAATACTGCTGTGAACATTTGAATACAAGTTTTGGTATACACATATTTTAATTTCTCTTGGGTATACATGTAGGAGTACATTTCCTGGGTGTATGGTAAATTTTTGTTTAATCTTTTAAGAAACTACCAAACTTTTCCAAAGTGTCTCTACCATTTTACATTCCTAGCAGCAATCTATGATGATTGCTTGTTCTTTACATCTTCACCAATACTGATTATCATTTTTATTATAGCCATCCTAGTAGGTGTGAAGTGGTATCTTGTTATGGTTTTGATTTACATTTCCCCCATGATGTTGAGCATCTTCTCATGTGCTTATTAGTGGTTCCTATAGCTTCTTTGGTGAAATATCTACTCAAATTGTGTGCCCAGTTTTAATTGTTTGTCTCATTGTTGAGTTGCATATTCTGGAGTTCTTTGTATATAAGTTATAAGTCCTACACCAGATATGTGATTTGTAAATACATTGTTCCAATCTGTGACTTCTCTTTTCATTTTCTTAATGGTGTCTTTTGAAACACAAAAATATGAATTTTAATGAAGTGCAATTTATCAGTTTTTTCCTGTTTGGATCATGCTTTTGGCATCATATCTAAGCAATCTTTGTCTTGAAGACCTTCTTCTATTTCCTTCTAAAAGTATAATTTTACTCTTACATTCATGTCTCTAATCCATTTGATTTAATTCTTATATATAGTATGAGTTAAGGGTCTAAGTTCATCTCTTTGTATGTGGATATCCAGTTTTCTCAGCACTACTTGCTGAAAAATACTCTCCTTTCTGTACTGAATTGCCTTGACACCTTTGTTGAACATCATTTGACTGTGAATAAAGGGTTTATTTCTGCACTCCATTCTATTCTGTTGCTCTGTATATCCTTATGCCAGTACTACACTGAATGTTTTTTTAAAGCAGAGGATTCATATATAGTCTTGTCAAGAGGCAATCACCTGACTCAGAAGGCTAAATATGTGCTACGCTAGCATATTTTTAGATAGTGTCTAGTGTCTTATTTATCTGAATTTGTGATGCAAGCGTAATGAGAAGCATTTTTTTTTTTTAGTTCCTTAAAGTTGCAATACTTTATTGCTTTGCAGCCTTCTGACATGCTTATTCCCTGGATGTAGAATAACTCCTGTCTACCTGCTTTTCCCCCATCTCAGTTCCCTTTTTTGCTTTTTACTACTACCTGCTCATAGGTTCAAAATGTTATATTGATTGCTGCCTGATCATAGTAGCCTGGTGACATTGATGATGTCATTTTACTTCCCCAGGCCTTAATTTTCTCATTTGCAAAGTGAAAGAATTGAATTTGATATTATTACTTTTCCAGTCTCAGTCATTGATATTTTCCCTGTTGAACATTTCCAAGGTATGTGTAAGTTTATCTCTTTCTACTGGTGAAAAAATTGTTCTTTTAACAGAGAATTGAATGAGCTTGTATTTTGAGGGTAGGCGGGGCATCACCAGAGGATCGGGGCAGGTATCATTGGAAAGGTAGTCCTGGCAAACATTTTATTGTGTACATAGGTGTATATGACAGATGAATCCATCACTGTGTAACTGGGTGATCAGGGGCTAGGTAGGCATAGGCTTGCACATGCTTTTGTGATTAGAAAGGAGAGAGAATGATTTCTGTTACAAAGAAATAGCCATTTTTATGAACTTGCCAAGAAGAGGAATGGTCCTTACTGATGAAATCCTTGAAGCTTTGCATATGGCTAACTCTCTACTTGATTGATACTTAAAAGTGTAGTTCCCACTGGCAAGCTCCTTTCAACATTTTCCATCCTGTAAGTGTTTTTTTTTTTATTTTCCTTTGGCATTAGAATGCTTTTATTTTCTTCATAAAATATTCCGAGTTTGGGAGGATAGGGGCCCTTTTCCACAGCTGAAGTTATTCCAAGTTTCATTCCCCTGAAGAATCGGCTTTCTTTCCTTGAAGCTTTCAATCACCACATCTGCTGCTTTATTTCCACTCAGTAAGTTAGAACATGTTTTCATTTAGTCATTGATTTGGGGCTTTGTAAAAATCTGAAGGAAATTAGTAAATAGACAGTAATATCTATGAATAATATTTTGCCTGGAAATTTCTAAGTATAATGAAGAGGATAAAAATTTTTAGAAGTTAGAGTTTTGAATGAAGATACTGAGAAACAGATTTAGCAAATCAGTTTCAGAAAATATACATCTTCTAATGGTGTTTTAATAAACACTGGAAATCATTAATGTGTTTTCTACATTTAGGATTAAATGGCAATTTCTTTCATGAACTTTTTAATCTGTTTTTTTTTTCAGGATTTGGTTATGTTTTATTTTTTCCATGGTTGCACTTATAAAATTGTGGATTTGACAAAGCCTTGCTGGTATCTGGTGTCCCACCTTATTAACTATAAGACATCATGAATAAACCTGCAATTGCTTCATGAGTATGGTGGCTTTAATGTCTGCAGAAAAACGTTGTCCTCCCCTCTCTTCTTTCATTCTGTTACCTTCTGGAAAAACACTTACATTGTCATCTTTTGCATGCATATCCTAGATGATTCAGCCAAAGTATTTTTTCAATTTCATTTTTCATGAAGTTATGCTTTTTCTTTCTTTCTTTTTTAAAAAACATTGATTAGAGCATTCTGGATAAAAATTTTGAATATATCCCTAGCCAGGTGACTTAGTTGTTGGAATGTTGTCCCATACACCAAAAGGTGGCAGATTCGATCCCCAGTCAGGGCACATACCTGGGTTGTGGGTTCAATTCCCAGTTGGGGCATGTACAGTGGGCAATTGATTGATGTTTCTCACTCACATAGATGTTTCTCTTTCTCTTTCTCTCTTTCTCTCCCCCTCTCTCTTCTTCCCCCTTCCTCTACCTCTAAAAAAATCAATAAAACATAGTCTCCAGTGAGGATTAAAACAATTTTTTGAATCTAATTTAACGTCATGAATTAACTATAAATATTATAAGAGGAGATTTTTTACTGAATTCAATTCTCATTATTCACTCACTGTGTGAGTACTTACTAAACATAAGGCAGTGTGTTTTCATGCTATGGGAAACAAAAAGATGAAGTAGATAAAAAATTGGTAGAATAAAGCTAGATTAATATCTCCTACCATTAAAGGAAATGAACACAGAATACAAACACAAGGATGAGATTCTTCAGCAGCATCCAAACAAGGAAAGATGCCTGAGCTAATGGCATTTTTACTTTGGGAACAGTGGCAACTAGGGGAAAACCTAAGATTTGGGGCATGCTCTCGACTGCCTGTCTCCCTCCAGAAGCCATATATGTGAGTAGGTGAAACTTAAGATATCTTACTGATACTCCAAATTGGGAGTGAAGTGGAGTGAGTAGGTAATCTCAATTTTCCCTTCTCTTGACTGAGAGTCAGTGGACAAGACTTCCGGAAAGAGAGGGAAAAAGCTGGAAAAGTGATATGCTGGAAGGGAAGGCCCAGAGCTCCATGCTGAACTGCGGAGACAAACTAAAGTCTGAGAAGTACTCCAAGGCCATTGGTTTACCTCAGGACTTGGGAGAATACACTCTGCTACAGGATCTTTTATGTTGATTGTTCTGGTATTTCCTTCATATTTCAAAATAACATATTTGTATCACCTCTTGTTGATATTTCAGTGTTAGTCATCATCATTTGTCTTCCCCTCCCGAGCACCTTTCCCCTCTTCCTCTCTCCCAATATAGTTATATTATAATTTTAGTTAGATTAGTATTTAGTGTTTATCTTATTATGGCTATGTAAGCCATTTGCTACGTTATTTACTTTTCTTCCTTGCACAGATTTTTGTATGCCTTGGAGTGAATAATCAGCTTGTTTTCTTTTCAATGTACTTGCCCCTAAATCAACTGTAGACTCAGTGTTCCAAAGTTCTTCTTCTGAAATTCTGGCACATCAGGTATTAGTTTCATCTTTCTGAGGAAATCTAAAGCAATTGTCTTCTATGCATGTTATACAGTTTTTATCATGGTATCTCCCTACACTGTCATTCAAGGATTCCCTTCTTCTTTCTCCTATGTTGAATCTACTTTATCCTGTATCTATGTCATGCTCTTTCTTGGTTTATTCTCTTGTTTTGGTAGAGAATATCCTTGAGTAGCTTTCTTGGAAAGGGTGCATGGAACTCAATTGGAGACCTTGAATGTCTAAAAATATATTTAATTGAACCATCATGAAGACTGCTAGTTTGGGCATACGATTATTGTGGAAATAAGTTTTCTTCAGAATTTTAATGGCATTGTTCCAATGAATTCTAGCTTCCAGTAGTATATTAAGAAGTCTAAAACGATATGGACTCCTGATCATTTATATGAGGCTTGCCCTCCTCTACCACCCTCTGCTGGAAACTTGTGGAATCTTCTAACTCCAGTGTTTTAAAATTTCATGTTGATGTGCCCTGCCAGGGATCTGTTTTTGTTTTGTTTTGTTTGTTTTTCCCCATTGTCTTGGGTACTCAGTGGGCTCTTTTAATTTAGAAACTCATATTCTTCATTTTTGGGACATTTTCTTGAACTATTTAATTGATTTTTTCCTGCTATTTGATCTATTTCTCTTTGTGGAACTTTTATTTGGATATTACTATACTTTCTGTAAGATTTCCTCAGATTATCTTTGAAACTTTCTATTAAGCTTTTATTTTTGAATGTTAAAAGATATATAATGAAGAAATTAAGTATTTTTGGCCACAGGATTCAGTCTGTAGTTAGGCTGGCTTTCAAGATCCCTAACATCTTGCCCTAGCCATTTTGGCTCAGTGAACAGAGCGTCTGCCTATGGACTCAAGGATCCCGGGTTAGATTCCAGTCAAGGGCACATGCCTGGGTTGCAGGCTCGATCCCCAGTAGGGGGCGTGCAGGAGGCAGTTAATCAATGAATCTCTCTCATCATTGATGTTTCTATATTGTTCTCCCTTCCTCTCTGAAATCAATAAAAAAATACTTTTAAAAAAGATCCCTACAATCTTGATATTTTATAACTGTGCCTACACTTAGAATGAGGTTTAACTTGTCCCATAAATCTTCAGCTCTCTTTATACCTATCATCTCCTAAAGAAAATGTGTGAACTCCACTCGTTGTACTGCCTCAGAAGTGATCACATCTATTCATTTTGTGTATCCCAATGCCTAGCACAGTGCCTCACACATACCAGTCACACATTGTTTTACGATTGATTGCACCTACCATGGGCAAGGTGATAGGAAAAAAAAGATACAAAGACAACTCAGAAATCTTCTTTGCATCAAGGATCAAATAAGTTTCATTTAGACATATAAAGAACCTTTCTATTAAGCTTTCTGTTTCTGCTATTATGTTTTTAATTTCCAAGTGCTCTTTTTAATTTTTTGAATGTTCGTTTTCCAATAGCATCCCATTATTTCATCTTTATAAATAGCATTTATCTCTCATTGAGACTTTCCCTGATGACTCTATTTAAAATTGCATTCCCAATTCTGACCCCGTTATCTGTAGAATATGTTTCATGAGGGTAGAGATATTTTTTCCCCACTAGTATTTTACCAGAATCTCAGTGTTTAGCACATAGTAAATGTTTAAATATTTCTGGAATAAGCTGGATTATCTTTCTGATGGTATTAATAATATACACTTAATTTTTTCTCCTAGTATAGATCTAATCTTTTTTTTGGTGTTACCCTTTTATATTTTTACTAGAGGCCTGGTGCACAAAAGTCATGCACGGGTTAGGGGGGTAAGTCGCTCATCCTGGCCTGCAATCTCTCACAATCCAGGACCACTCAGTGGACGTCAGACATTCCTCTCGCAATCCGGGACCACTGGCTCCTAACCGCTGGCCTGCCTGCTTGCCTGATCGCCCCTAACCACTCTGCATGACTGCCTGATCACCCCAACCCTTCTGCCTGCCTGCCTTCCTGATCACCCCTAACCACTTGCCTGCCTGCTTGATCGCCCCAAACCAGTTGCCTGCCTACCTGATTGCCTCTAACCACCTTTGCTTGCCTGATCACCCCTAACCACTAGCCTGCCTGATCACCCCTAACCACTTGCTTGCCTGTCTGATCAACCTTAACCACTCACGTGCCTGCCTGATTGCTCCTAACTGCTCTGCCTGCTTCATAGCCCCTAACCACTCACCTGCCTCTCTGATCACCCCTAACTGCCTTGGCCTTTGCCACTGCGGCTTCGTCCAGAAGGACGTCCAGAATGACATCAGGAAGGTCGTTTGGCTGTCTGGTCTAATTAGCATATTATGCTTTTATTATTATAGACTAGAGGCCCAGTGCACAAAAATTAGTGCACTCGGGGAGGGGGGGTGTCCCTCAGCCCGGCCTGTGCCCTCTCACAGTCTGGGACCCCTCGGGAGATAACGACCTGCTGGCTTAGGCCTGCTCCCGGGTGGCAGAGGGCAGGCCCAATCCCTAGGTGCAGCCCCTGGTCAGGCTCAGAGCAGGGCTGCCACTGTCACACTCAGGGCAGGGCCGATGGGGAGGTTATGGCTCTACCCCATCACGCACAGAGCAGGGCCCATGGCGGGGGGGTTGGGGCGCCGCCCTCTATCACCCACAGAGCAGGGCCGATCAGGGGGTTGGGGCGCCGCCACTCTCACACTCAGGGCAGGGCTGATGGGGAGGTTATGACTCTACCCCGTCACACACAGAGCAGGGCCCGTGGATTGGGAGGTTGCGATACCACCCTCAGTCACGCTCAGGGTAGGGCCGATTGGGGGGTTGGGGCACCGCCCCCTGTCATGCACAGAGCAGAGCCAATCAGGGGGTTGGGACGCTGCCCCCTGTCACGCACAGAGCAGGGCCAATCAGGGGGTTGGGGAGCTCCCTTCTGTCACTCACAGAGTAGGGCCGATAGGGGAGTTGGGGCACCGCCCCCTGTCACACACAGAGCCGCAGGGTGATCAGGGGGTTGGTGAGCTCCCGCCTATCAGGCACAGATCAGGGCCGATCAGGGGGTGGGGGGCGCCTTCCCCTGCCAGGAACAGAGCAGGGCGGATAGGGAGGTTGTGGCCCCGCCCCCTGTCACACACAGAGCCGCAGGGCGATCAGGGGGTTTGGGCGCTGCCCCCTGTCACGCTGATCCCGGTGCCGGGAGGCCTCTTGGCTCCTCTGATCCCAGTGCTGGGAGGCATATTACTCTTTTACTATATAGGGTAGAGGCCTGGTGCATGGGTGGGGCTGGCTGGTTTGCCCTGAAGGGTGTCCTGGATCAGGGTGGGGGTCCCCACTGGGGTGCCTGGCCAGCCTGGGTGAGGGGATGATGGCTGTTTGCAGCTGGTCACACACCCTTCAGGGTGGGGGTCCCCACTGGGGTGCCTGGCCAGTCTGGGTGAGGGGCTGAGGGCTGTTTTCAGGCTGGGACTGAAGCTCCCAACTGCTCCTTTTTTTCTTTTCTTTTCTTTTTTTATTCTGGGCCAGCTTTAGCCTGGCTCCAGCTCTGAGGCTTCTGCTGCTGAAAGCAGGTATCTGGTTTGTTTAGGTTCTATAATTGAAACTCTGTATCAACTCCAGCTCTGAGATCCCAGCTCGCTGAAAGCTGATTTCTGGGGTTTTGTTTAGCTTCTATATTTGTAACTATGTTTCAAACTACAGGCTCAGAGGCCGGCAAGGCAGGCAGGGAACGTTGCAGTCCTCCGTCACTGAAGCAAAGAAGCCTCATGTTCAGTTTAAGCTGCCTGGCTGCCGGCCGCCATCTTGGCTGGCAGTTAATTTGCATATCACCCTGATTAGCCAATGGGAAGGGTAGCGGTCATACGCCAATTACCATGTTTCTCTTTTATTAGATAGGATTGCTCTTAGATTAGAAAATTTTCTGCAGCTATCTGGTGATACTTCATCATCTGTTTATATTTAAGAATGGGGGTTAAAAGCTGACTGGAGTAAAAGAATAAATAGATGGGACTTGCTATCTGTGGGCTTCGTGGTAGAATGATCTTGTTTGGCCATCTTGTTGGATATCTCCTTATGTTGTGTCTAGATCTTCCTTGTTGACTGGTTCAATTACCTGGAGCACATTCTTTCACTCTTTGGATGTAATAGTCTGGGAGCAGAGAGGAAGAGGGCTGGAAGAGACTCAGCATCCAGAGTACATATGTTACTAATCTCCCTGTTTTCAGTATGGCCCTAATGCCTTCATCTGGCCATCTTGGCTGGAAGCAGAAGTCAGTTTAATTAAATGGCATATTTCTCAGTCTTCTTTTAATACAGGGTTGTTTTAACAAACACATTAATGCTGGTGCAAGGCTTTTCCCTTAAAAGCACATAGAGATTTTTTTGTTTGTGCTTTCATTTTGTTTTTAAAGTAGCTGGTAATTTAAAGGACCAATCCATGAGGACCTGTAGAGTAGGGGCCCTGAGATGGATAATTCCTGAGGCTTTTGTCATTCTCTGTTGCTGCGTGCTTTGTTATTGAAGGCTGTTCAAGGTCTCATCAACTTTGGAGTTTTGACCCACTGATTATTTCATAAATTTTAATGAAATACAGATTGAGAGAAATCATTGATGGGGCCACATGGCTGTACCATATTTATGCACTGGCTCAGAATGAAAATCTCTATGAAATTACTGAGTTACCTTTGTGGAAAGCCCCAAACTCCATCTTCTAGCTTGTCTGATCTAGCTAGGACAAATCAAGAGTGATTTGCAGAAACTTCTATGTTCTTGGCACATTGCTATGATTTATTTTTAAGGCACAGAAAATTGTCTAAATATTAGCACACATATTACAGATTTGCAAATAAACTATATATACTTATATAGAGCATGCTGTGCTTTTCTAAGGAGTCTGTAAAGAATGTGGTTTAACTTTCCAGTGTGTAATAATAAACTTTTTTTGTGTGTGATTATGAGCTTTATTTATAATTCAATAGCAGATGTTTATTTTCATTAAGTTACAATTCTAATGTTTTTGGCTTAACTAAAATTTCCTTTATATCTCACAAAATAAAAAAAATTAGACTGAAAGTTTCTTTCGAAAGATCCTTCAGATGGGACCAGGTTATTTTAGAAACAGATTTAATTATCCATGATAATAAGGAGTAGGGAGCGAAAAGGAAATTGTGATCTTTGAAGAACCCCTAAATATCATTTTAGTCCATCACTTCAGCTTTCCCTACTGCTACCAGACCCACTCACTCACAGGGCACTATTGTTGCCTTGGGATCGATCCTGGCTCTCTTAGTTTCTGCAGCCTACTCACTGAGCCAATGAACAGTGTAATAGCCCAAAGCTAGGGAGAACAAAGGACCTAGATCATTAAAACTAAAAAATTAACAGCAGAATAATGAGGGATCGACTGCCTTTCCTTGCTGGGTTCCAATTTTTTTTATCAAGAGTGTTTTTTCTTACCATTTTACACTTTCTTAATCACAACAGCCTATATAAATACTTGACTATTGAGTGGGATAAAAATGAAAAAAGGGATTAGAAAAAGCATGTACTCTTTTTTAAAAATTAAGCCTTTAGATGGACTTTAACAACTTAAATATATTAAATGCTATTCCTGCCTTAGCCTGTCTTGCTCAGTGGTTAGAGCGTTGGCTCACAGAGTGAAGGGTTTTGGGTTTGATTTTGGTCAAGGGCACATACCTTAGTTGCAGGCTTAATCTCCTAGCCCCAGTGGGGGTATATGTGGGAGGCAGCCAATCGATGTGTATCTCTCACATCAAAGTTGATGTTTCTCTCTCTGTCTCTCCCTCTCCCTTACACTTCCTCTAAAAAATATTAGTGGAAAAAAATATCATCGGGTGAAGATTAACAACAACAACAAAAAGTAACAATATGCTATTCCTAGTTAACAAGTGGAAGTTGTGTTTTATTTTGTTTTTGGTGGTCTTTAACAGTATGTTTTTCTTTTCAGCTACTAAGTCAGGATTGTTACCTCCACCACCTGCGCTCCCTCCGAGACCTTGTCCATCACAGGTAGGAGACAGATGTTGATTTCTGTAAACTGTTGTGTGGTAGAGAACAGTTGTCCTACCACTGTGTTTCCTTTGTGAGGGTGGATCACCGCACAACTGGCCGGTCAGGTTTCCAAGAGCCGAGAATGGTTGAACTTTTTCTTATCTAGCTAGTCCCCTAACCTCTTGTGGAAAAGGGAAAATTTCCTCAATAAGCAACCAAGAAAATGTGTACTAGTTCACTCTTGGCTGTAGAAGGTTGCATGTGGTTTTCGTACAGACAGGGAGTAGTAAATGGGGGATCTCTCTAATTAAGGTGGGGGACATGGTTTTTCTGTATAGCATGTGCACTCTTGGTGCCTACAGTATAGTTTCATATGTATTTTAGGAGCTGTGTTAATTCTGAATAAACTAAAAAGAAATGCTTATTAACCTGGGGTCAGTGCTGTGGTTTGGGCCCACAGCACTTCCTTTAGGAAAAATAAGCTGAAACAGCGGGAATTGGGAAAGCATGTCACCAAAAGCTCGTTCACCTGTGAATTTATTCTGCCTTATTTACATGTGCTACTCTGGCCTTATTCATCACCATTCTTTGTAGAGTTGAAAATGAGAAGCAAGCAACAATCTGTGGAGTGTGGTAAAGGGTGCGACAGATCCTTTTTATTCCTTTCTGCTTAAGAGACTTTCTATCTTTAAAGACCTTCTCTGACCTTTGGCAGACAATGTTGGGCAATTTCTCAGTAAGTACTCTCAGTTTCTACCATATTGCTCTGGGTAGTTCAGAGCATACCTTTCCATATCAGCATCTCAGGACTCGCTGAGTCACTAAAACCACTTAACACTTGTTTGTCCTTTTAGAGAATTAGATGGTTTTGGGCATTAATTCAAACTTGAGATGTAAATACTGTGAGGTATTGATTTCCTGCTTCAGTTTGAAGTGGAATAAAAGCTCTGTTCTTCCTTACCACATATAAACAAGTGAGAACCTCTTTTCCAATACTCCAGCAATGGGTTTAAGAGATGTTGTTGGGTGATCTGTCAATAAGTATTTATCGAGTCTCTGCTATATATCTAATGCCCAGTTTTAGTTCCACCCTAAGCATTTTTCTGGTTATAATTTCTGCTCGTTTAATTATTGAGCATCTACAATATTGAGCATCTACAATAGACCAGGCATTAAGCAAAGTGCTTTCAATGCATTCTTTCATCTTCACAAAAATTCTATGGCATCGGTACTAATATTATCCTTTTTGTTTTTACAGATGAGGAAATTGAAGCATACAGGGGTTAAGCAAGTCACCCAAGGTGACATAGCTAGTAAATAGTAGAGCCAGCTCCCAAACTGAGGCCCATCTCCTGCAGATCCCTCCCCTCCCCATCATTGGAGTCAGAATGTCTCTGTATACAGGAAGACAGTGATCCATAACACTGGCAATTGAGGCTTTCACCACGTCCCCCTAAGGAGGACCTAGATGAGATGAGGCTCTGGATTTGCACCAACAGCAAACCTGGACTTTGTCACAGCAAAATTAGTGGGCATTCTGCCAGCTGCTGCCTTCAAATGGGCTTGGGAGTCACCTGGATGAATGAATGGAAGGCCTGTCTGAAAGGGCTTTTGTGACCAACCCCCTTATCTTTCTCCTGCTGTGCAAGAGCCAATAGTTACTTCTCCTTGTGCTTCTGCTATCAGCAGTCCTCATCTGAGCTGCTGGAGGTGGGCTTCCTGCTTGCTTTGGGGCTTAGTGACCCAGGATCTGACAGGAACTGGGAATTCTCAAGTCACTGTTAATGTATGAGACTGCTGCCTTGTCTGCTCCATTTCCCATCACAATGCAAACAGTGAGCCCAGCACTCAGCCCAAGCCTTCAACTCAGCTGCCTAACTATGGAGATTTTAGACTACAGAAACAGGTGTGTGAGAATTCAGGCAGGAAGCCCCCACCCCACTCTCCACCTTGTGTTCCCCAAACTACTTGTGATAAAAAGGTCTCTGGGAGACATTACTAGGGTCCTGTGGTAAGACACATTTGCAGGCTGCTGCCTCTGTGTGGCTCTGGGAGATTCCCAGTGCATATGAGCCCGTGAAAGGCTTTGAAGTCATACAATAAAGAAACCTGGTCAATTTTGTTAAAGCTGGCAATTTCCTAGCTTGTGTGACCATTCATCTCTTTATTTTTAAAATACCTATTCATATCCGGAGGGCTTAGTGGTTAGGAAACATTATTATACACCAGCCTTAAGGTATTGGTAAGAACATCTCCAAACTCCTTTCATCTGTCACCTCATCTCTATATTTGATTAAAGCTAAATTTTTATATCTTATGCCAATAGTTTTTTTCTAGAAAATGAAAAAGAAAGTTTACTGCACATTAGCTTGGGATTTCAAGTTATGTTTTCAGTTTGTTGTGTTTCCTTCCTCCCTTTCCTATTCCTTCTTGCTTACTCTCCTATGAGTTTTTTCCCCCCCACTAAATACTCTAAATTCTTCTTTGCTGTTAAAAATAATTTTGAATGTTCCTTGGACAGTCTTCCTGACTTTGGGAAAAAGTTATATATACAGAGTGGAGGAAAAGTAGGTTTGCAGTTGTTCATATGGAAAAAATACAATAATTAATGAATAATAATACGTTAATAAACTGCATTTTGCATACTCAAAACTGTAAACCTACTTTTGCCCCATTTTGTATTTAACTACAGATATTTCTTTTATGGGACTTAAACTAGGGGAGAAACCAGGAAGCCTGGTATAATTAAAATCATTATGTTTATTGTAGTTCTGAGAAGAGATTAAGAGAAATATTTTCAAATTATTTTTGGATTTAAAATTTTCATGTTATTGCTAAATGGGCAAAACTAGGTTGTAATAAATAAGAAAATGTTTTATTTCCTAGAAAGAAACACTTTTACAAACTATGTGGCCCATCAGTGATGTACTTCCAGGTTTTAAATATATAAGAGAAAGAGTTTGGCCCTAGCTGGTTTGGCTCGTGGATAGAGCCTTGGCCTTCGGACCTAAGGGTCCAGGTTCAGTTCTGGTCAAGTGCACGTACCTCAGTTGCAGGCTTCTCTGTGGCCCTGGGCCTTAGTTGGGGTGCATGCAGGAGGCAACCAATGGATGTGTTTCTCTCACATCAATATTTCTTTCTGTCTTTCCCTCTCTCTTCCACTCTCTAAAATCAATGGAAAAATATCCTCAGGTGAGGATTAAAAAAAAGAGTTTATATGTTTGCAGCTGTGTGCACAAAGGTATATTTAGATCATTTCTACATATACCAAAAGTATATCTCCACTGTTATTAAGTGAGAGAGATGAGTATAGGTTTTCAGCATAAAACACAGTTTAGCTGGCCTCTACTTACACTAAGCACCACTGTGATATGAACATCTGGACTGAGTTATACAAATGGGGCCCTGGAGTTAGGAAAAGGAATAAATTCAGAGAAACAGATCCTTTTATTTTTCATACTGTAGGTAAGATCAAGAAGGACCCAGTGACTGTGTGAAGAATCAAATGGTTGGTGTCCCCATTTTCCTGTGGACAGGCTAGAGACAGGGCATGTTATTTTGGCTCAGCTCAGAAGAGGTGACACACTTTTTTTTTTTTTAAGAGACTGATTCATAGCATAAATGACTAAAAGGTGATTAAAGTTAACTGTTTCATAGGGAGCAGTTTTAAAATGAGAGTTAGTTAAGCTTATTAGCTCACTGTGTGCATATAAACTAAATGAAATGCCATCTACAGAACTGGTGCTTGTCCTATAGGTAGAGGTCAGTTCTCTGCTAAGGGCCAGTTAGTACTTCAGGAGCTAAATCCCTTTAATAGTGTTGATCTCATGCCAAATTTCTTATGGCAATTGTAATAGAGCTGCAGCGTCAATGTAATTATCTTTACTAAAGAAAAGATTTTTTTGATACAAAGCATAATCTGTTCAATTTTATATTCGCACCACATTTGGTGAATCTGGGCTCTCTGTAGACTAATGTGCTCAGAATTTTCCTATTTATATCACTAATGGCTCACCTTATAATGGCAGGTGCTCCTCACCAGCAGTCTGATGAGTACTAAAGTAGCATTATAAGAAGAAAGCATTATGAAGGAAGCACTTTATCAATACTTTGAAGCTTTGAGAGACAGAGGAGGGTTTCATGGAAGGGCTGAGGTGACCAATGAAATGAGTTTTATTTTTAAAAAGTTTTTTTTTTGTTAATCCTCACCCAGGGATATTTTTTCCATTTATTTTTAGAGAGAGTTGAAGGGAGGGAGGGAGGGAGGGAGGAAGGAAGGAAGAGATAGATAGATAGATAGATAGATAGATAGAGAGAGAGAGAGAGAGAGAGAGAGATTGAGAAGAAGAGGAAGAGAAGAGAAAAACATTGATGTGAGAGATACATCGATTAGTTGCTTCCCGAATGCACCCCAAGTGGGGCCGGGGATCGAACCTGCAACCCAGGTACATGCTGTTGACTGGGGATCAAACCTGAAACCCTTTGGTGCGGGGGCCGATGCTCTAACCAACGAGCACACTGGTCAGGGCTAAAATGAGCTTTACAGAAACAAGATAACTTTTCTTTTTAGATGATTGAGGCATTCAGAGATTTACTGTAGAGAAAAAGAAAATGCAAAGGAACAGGCATGCAAAGAGGTCCCCATGTGTTCCAGGAACTGCCTGAAGTTTGGAAAAGCATGAGATGTTGGGGGAGAGAGATCTAGTGTTTGGAGGCGGCAGTGAAAAAAGCAAGTAGCCCACTCACTCCAGTCCCATTGCTGCCAGAGCTGTGGGAGAGGAAGGGCCTCCTGGCAAGAGAGCTCCGTCTGAGAGCAGCCCCTTAAGACAGAGCGCAGGGTGTTACTTAGCTTAGCAGTGCTCATTTCTGTGCGCCCTGGAATCATCTGGGGGAACTAAACCTACTGAGGTCTGGGTCTCACACCCAGAAATTTTGGTGTGGGGTGAGGCTGGGGAACTGGGAGTTTTAAAAAGCTTCCCAGGTGATTCTGAAATGCAGCGAAGACTGAGAAGCAGTGATTTAAGGCAAGAGGAAGGATTGTTCAGCGGAGATGTTGAAAATATAGATTTGTTGATGATGTGCCATGAGTTCTTCAAGGGCACAGTGGAAGGCTTTCTTGAGTTGGGGAGGGTGGGAGGTGGGAGGTCAAATTACGACTGCACTCAGATCCCATGGCGACAAAAACCCAGATCACGACAGTGGCCTGGGCCTTGTGCTTCTTGTGATGAATGATGCCCACAGGATCAGAGAACACTATGAGGAGGTTTTTCTGGAAGGACTAGTCACTGTGTGCTGCAGGTCCTGTGTGTACTGTTGTGAAGGACTAGCCAAGAACACAGATGGCTAACCTCTCTTGTAACTTTGTCATGTGCCTAGAATCAGGTTCCTAAGGCAATACTACACCCAATAGGAATATGCTGGGCATGCTGCTCTGTTTCAAAGCCAAGTTGCTTAGATACAGCTTTTTATAAAGTACTGCCTATGTTTCATTTAAAAGGAAAGATTGAGGCTCACATAAACTCAAATGGCCACTTGGAGGCCCTGACTTCTGAAATATTTGACAGTCTGTGTTTTAAAAAATACCCTGTCCTTGTAAATTAATATCCTATCACTTCAAGTGTTCTTTCCATAAGTTAATGGAAATGAGAAAATTAGACTAGATGGCTCCTTCTAATGCTTATGATCTCTGATTCTGTGTCTTATTCTTCTGTCCAAGAAAAATTTTGTTGCAAATATAGATGAAACATCATCCTACACAGTTGGGGGACAAGATGGCTTAGTCTAATTTCTCCCTGCTCTACCCTGCTAAATTTTTTTTTTAAGTTTTTACAACTAAAAACCCTGGACATAATATAACAGAAGGAGGACTTTAAAAGATATAAAGAGGAAAGTAACTAGCTATGGTCTTAGGACCTGAGGAATGGCATGGCAGTGCGTTCCCTGAAAAAATTTTAAAGTCTCCCATGTATTCTGGACTGGGCACTATAGAAGCCTACAACCTGGAACCGTAAACAGACACAGGCCAACCCCCCGCCTCCCCCCAAGTCTACTGTCTAGCCAAAGAACTGGAAAATGGATAACCAAGCTGGATATAAATCTTTGGCAATACCTGCCCTACTCCAGCCAATCACCATGGATACCCTTCCCTCTGACATCAGCAAAGACTAACTGAGGAGTATGGTATCTTGCCCTTTACCTGGTGGCAACCAGCTCGGGGTGGTGCTTTCCTACCTGGCGGAGATGGCTTCAACAGAGACCAAAGAGGGAATCTAGTCTCCTAACCTCAGCCTTATGGCAGCAGGTGGCCTGGGAGGCACTTTACACCCCCACGGACAGTGTCACTGGAGACCGAAACCTCTCCAGATAAGCAAAAACTCAAGAAAGTTGTCACTAGTAGACCTTCCCTATAGGAAATGCTAAAGGGAGTGAGTCTTCCTGGCTGAAATGAAAGAATACTAGACAGTACCGTGAAGCCATATAAAGAAATGAAGGATGGTAAAGGTAGCTACATTGGTAAAAATAAAAGCCAGTAGTGTTGCAGCGTGGGTTTGTAACTCCTCTTTTATATTTATATATGATTTAAAAGGGAAATACTTAAAACAATAATTATGTATCTGTTAATGGGCACATATATAAATATACAATTTGTGACAATATATAAGGGGCAGTGGGGCTGTAAAGGAGCAGAGTTTTTGTATATTATTGAAACCAAATTGGTATTAATTCAAATTTGATTGTTAAAAAGTTATGATGTTAACTGTAATCCCTGGGTAACCACTAAGGAAAAAAAACTAAAAAAATATACAGAAAAAATGAGAAGGTAAGAAAAATGGTACACTAGAAAAAAATTAATCACAAAAGAAGACAGTGATGGTGGAATTGAGAAACAAAACAGCTATAAGATATAGAAAATAAATAGCAAAATGACAAAAGTAAATCTGTCATAGTAATTAT
This sequence comes from Myotis nattereri, assembly GCF_964212035.1. NCBI lineage: Eukaryota > Metazoa > Chordata > Mammalia > Chiroptera > Vespertilionidae > Myotis > Myotis nattereri. The sequence goes on from NC_138078.1 coordinate 9,119,881, forward strand.
TTTATTAAAATCTCCAAAGGCAAAAATGGAATAGATTAAAAAATATCCAACTATATGCTGTCTGCTCACTTTAGATCCAATGATACAAGTAGGTTGAAAGTAAAGGGATGTAAAGAGATATTCTATACACATAGTAACCAGAAGAGAGCTGGGGGTTTATACTAATATCAGACAAAATAGACTATATGACAAAAATTGTTATAAAAGACACAGGACATTATGTATTGATAAAATGGTCAATCCATTAAGAAGATAAACACAAACTTATACACACCTAACAACAGAGTCTGAAAATATATAAAGCAATTCCTAATGGAATTGAATGGAGTAATAGACAGCTCTACAGTAATAGAGACTTCAATAGCTCATTTTCAATAATGGTTAGAACAACAAAACCAGCGGTCTCAACCTGTGGGTTGAGACCATCAGAAAACACATATAGCATATCAGATATTTACATTATGATTCATAACAGTAGCAAAATTACAGTTATGAAGTAGCAATGAAAATAATTTTATGGCCGAAACCGGTTTGGCTCAGTGGATAGAGCGTCAGCCTGCGGACTGAAAGGTCCCAGGTTCGATTCTGGTCAGTGGCATGTACCTGGGTTGCGGGCACATCCCAAGGAGGAGATGTGCAGGAGGCGGCTGATCGATGTTTCTCTCTCTTCGATGTTTCTAACTCTCTATCTCTCTCCCTTCCTCTCTGTAAAAAAATCAATAAAATATATTTTTTTAAAAAAATAATTTTATGGTTGGGGGTCACCACAACATGAGGAACTGTATTAAAGGGTCGTGGCATTAGGAAGGTTGAGAACCACTGAACTAGACAGAAGATCAATACAGAAATAGAGGACTTGAACAAAACTATAAGTCAACTAGACCTAATAGGTATCTACAGAACACTCCACCCAAGAACAGCAGAATATACATTTTTCTCAAGTGCACATGGAATATTCTTGAGGATAGTCTATATGTTAGGCCATAAAACAAGTTTCAATAAATTCAAAAAGTTTGAAATCATACAAATTATCTAGTCTGACCACAATGAAATAAAATCAGAAATCAATGGCAGAAGTAAAATCAGAAGATTCACTGATATGTGGAAATTAGACAACATATTAAAAAGCAATGGGTCAAAGAAAACAATTATAAGTGAAATACAAAATACCTTGGGAAGAATGAAAACAAAGCATAAGAAAACCTACGGAATGCGGTGATAGCAGTAAATTTATAGCTGTAAACACATTAAGAAAGAACAGCCTGACTGGTTTGGCTCAGTGGATAGAGCATCGGCCTGTGGACGCAAGGGTCCCAGGTTTGATTCCTGTCAAGGGCATGTACCTTGGTTGCGGGCACATCCCCGGTAGGGGGTGTGCAGGAGGCAGCTGATCGATGTTTCTCTCTCATCGATGTTTCTAACTCTCTATCCCTCTCCCTTCCTCTCTGTAAAAAAATCAATAAAATATATTTTTTAAAAAAAGAAAGAACAGATCTATCTAGTACCTTGATGGCATTATGCTAAGTTAAAAAAGCCAGTCAGAGAGACATATACTGTATGAATTATTTTATTTTTAAATTTTTGTTCTCTTTGTATGATTTATTTTATATGTGGACTCTAAAAAACAAAAAAAACAAAAAATCAAACTCGTGAAAAAATCACATTGTTGTTACCAGAGGCAGGGGGCAGAGAGTAGAGGAATTGGATGAAGATGATCAAAATGTATAAACTCCTAGCAATAAGTACTGAGTATGTAATGTACAGCTTGATGACTGTAGGTAACACTGCTATATGGTATATTTGAAAGATCCTTCCTAAAATTCTCATCAAAAGGAAAAATATTTTATTGTAACTATATTAGTAGATTGGATATTAACTAAACATTGTGATGATCATTTGCAATATATGTATGTCAAGTCATTATGCAGTACACCTTATGCTTACACAAAGCTCTATGTCAGTTATCCTATATAATAAAAACCTAATATGCTAAGTGTCCGGTTGGCCATTCAACCAATCAAAGCATAATATGCTAATGATATGTTAAGGCTGCTCAACCACTTGCTATGACGTGCACTGACCACCAGGGGGCAGACAGTCAACCAGTCGACCAGTCGCTATGACATGCACTGACCACTAGGGGGCAGACGCTCCAACCAGTAGGTTAGCCTGCTGCTGGGGTTCGGCCAATCGGGACTGAGTAAGATGGGCTGGATACGCCCTGGAGTCCTCCCATGGCCCCTCCCAGGCTGGCCAACTTCCTGCATCCCACCCTGGCCCCACGCAGGAGCTGCATCCTGGTGGTCAGTGCACTCCCAAAGGGGGAGCACCACTTAGTCAGAAGCTGGGCTCATGGCTGGTGAGCGCAGCGAGGTAAGAAGTGAGGGGTCCTGGACTTTGAGAACCCCAGACTGTGAGAGGGATGTCTGACTGTAGGGGGGATCGGGCCTACGCTGTCAGGTGGACATCCCCCGAGGGGTCTCAGACTGTGAGAGAGTGCAGGCCAATTTTCATGCACCGGGCCTCTAGTATCTTAATAAAACTGGAAAAAAAGAAGGGAACCAAAGCCAATAAGCTAACTTTACATGGTAAGAACTAGCAAAAGAAGAGCCTGCTAAATCCAAAGCTAGGCGAAAGAAGGAAATAAAGAGTAGAGTAGAGATGAATGAAATAGAGAATAGAAAAACAATGGAGAAATAAATCATTGAAACCAAAAGTTTTTTTTAAGATCAATAAAATTGACAAACCTTTTGTTAGACTGATCAAGAATGAATTTAAGTGTGTATTGTCCTCTGGTCAAAATATAAGGTTATATTTTAAATTAAAATCAGGTTTTGATAAATTTATCTCTCACTGTGGATAACACTGTTTTGAATTTATCAAAGTTGAATACTTCAGTAAAGTGATTCCGTTTTAAGTTATTTTTTCCTGTACTGACTTTGACGGTACATTTTGCTGTACTATGTTCCCTAGTTGTAGAATTGGTTCATAGATTACTCAAAGAGCTAATCATAGCTTCAGGTTGGTGTAGCATGAAGAAACAGTTGTGGTTTAGACCAACATCTGTTGATTGAATCTCCAGAGTTCTGCAAGTCCTCTTACAAGGATTTATTAAAGGAATTTGAAAACTACTATTCTCAAACAGTTGGCACTGAATGAGAAATTCAAAAGGCAAAGGAAATCGGCTGTAAGGATAAGTTCAAGGAGAAGCGAGAGTGAGAAATAGTGATGAAATACTGGCATTGGAATAGAGGAGAAAAGATTAAGTATAAACCTCTCTTTTTTAAAGGAGCACTTAAAGTTTGCCAACTATCAACAAATGCCGTTAAATTTATCCCAAGAACTAGTTCAAAAGAAATGAATTCTATGATGACATTTATTTTAGTATTATTGATAAAAATAAAAAACACTACAACATAAATGTCTAAGAAGGAGGCTCTGGTTAAGGCTCTATACCCACCTAATAGAATATTAGACATCCATTAAAATGATTACATGGAAGGTATTAGAAAAGAGGGGTAACAACCACCTACAGAAATGTTTCTTGATTGCACTGCATAAAAGTGCATAGTAAACCTTGACACTAAGGTTTTCTGCTCTCTGAGGGTGATCTTGAAGGTCCATGGAACATAGTGGTTGACCCCTTTTCTGTGGTCAGATTTTTACTCACTTTTTTAGTGATATTGGCCAGTGTTCCCTTCCCAGTGGGTCTTTGAGGTTCTTGACTCCTCAGTGAATTTCCATTAACTCTTTTTTTTTAATCCTCACCCGAGGACACACTTATTGATTTTAGAGAAAAGGGAAGAGAGAAAGAGAGAGATAGAGACAAACACACAGAGAAAGGAACATCTGTCTATTGCCTTCTGTACGTAACCTGACTGGGGATCAAACCTGCAACCTAGGTATATGCCCTGACTGGGAATCAAATCCACAATCTTTCTGTATATGGGATAACAATCCAAACAACCGAGCCACCAACCAGGGCTCCACTAACTCTGATCTAGCAGTTTAAAGGGGTTACTTAAGTAATTCATTTACAATTTACCTATCTTTATATAAGTACATTCTCTATTTTCAGAAGATTCTATATGAGTAGTATATTTGTGAATTGAGGTATCCTTGAAGGTCTCAAGCTGTTTTAGTCCTAAATGTCAATGTCTACTCTTAAGAATTTGGAGGTATACTACTGAGTAATTGGTAGATGTTTAAATAGATGGGGAAATGGTGCATAATCATATAGTTGGGATAGTTCCAGCAATTGTGAGGTTCAAATAAACAGCTTACTGAAATATATCAACTAGTAGTTTTTTATTCGTGTTCTCTGGATAGTAAAATCTTACTGCCTTTTCTCTTAAATGGTAATTTTGCTGTGATAGAATTATAGTTTGGAGGTTATTTTCCCTCAGCCGTTTGAATGTATTAACCTCCTTCTCTTCTGGCATTTATTGTTGCTGCCATTGAGAATTTTACTGTCAATCTATTTTTGGTTTCTATAGAGTTTCTTTTCTCTAGGGTGGCTTTTAAAACATCATTATTTTCGATGTTCTGTTTCAATTTCACTGTGATATGTCTAAGGCATAGATTTGAACTTATTTATTCTAAGATGACACTTGATGTGCATTTTTCCATCTGGAAAAGCACGTCTTTAATTTTAGAACACTCTTAATTGTATTTCTGCAGGTTTTGATTCTCTATTTATTTCTTCTATTTTCTTCTCAAACTCCAATTAGCTATGTTTCTATGCCTGTTAATACATCTTTTATTTCCAGTAATGGCTTTTAAAAAAATCTTTCTACTAGTATGTTGTGATTGCTCTAGGCTGGCTCTGGATGAAATTTCTGTCTCCTAAATTAATAACTCTTTTTATATAACTGTGTATAATTCTAGGTTTTATAATCTATTTAAAAATATCAACCTATTCTTTCACTTTTCCTAATTTCTGTTACATATCTCTTTTTTAAGAATGTGTTTTCTAATTTTAATTTTGGAAGGACTCTAAACATAATTTTGTAAAGGTTATTTTAAATATGTTCTATTTTCATTTTGCCAGGAGTAAATTCATTTTTTTTGGGGGGGGGGCTGTTTTTATTGTTTTTTTCTTCTTCATGCTTTTTGGAAATTTGTTTAGCAGTCTTTTTTTTTTTTTTTTTTTTTTGGCTTTGTTAATCCTCACCGGAGGATATTCTTCCTTGATATTTTTTTAGAGAAAATGGAAAGGAGGGAGAGAGAGAGAGAAACATCAATATTAGAGAGACACATAGATTGATTGCCTCCCACGTGTGCCCCAACTGGGGCCAGGGGTCAAACCTGTAACCCAGTACATGCCCCTGACCAGAAATTGAACCCGTGCCCCTTCTGTGCACAGGCCAACACTCTAACTGCTGGGCAGCACTGGCTAGGGCTACCAGTCTTCTTTTGAATTGGAGTTTACATTTCATTCTCAGTTCTCTGAGTGCCTGTCTTTCCAGCAGTTCCGACTTCACCCCATACCCCTGAACTCAGGGGCCTCCAGTCTAGGCCCAGTTCTTACACTTAAGGTTCAGCACTTTCATCTGGTTCTGATGTCAGGGATCATGCAGATGGCACCAGATGGTGGCTTGGCCCAAGACCAGCCTGCACTATTATATCTGCTTCTTCTTTCTTTCCTAAGAGGATAGCCCTGAGCACCTTCACAGACTCCATCCTGGTTTTTCAGCTTACAGGTAGTAAAACACACTTTAACCTCTGGATTCGCCTCATGTGGGCATTTAAATCCCTGCTATTCTGCTGTGTATCAGCTCCCAGCTGCCTCTACCTGCTTCTGAACTGTCAGCCTGGCCTACACTTTGTGATTTGGTCCCTCAGGGATCTTTATCTTGCTTCCAAGCTGTGTCTAAGCATTTTGAATTTTAACACTTTGGTGCTTATGCTCACATCTGTCATTGCATATCATTTTATGGAAGTGGAAGTTGAGGTTCAGAAAGCAGAAGTGAGATACTTGGAACCTTACAACTAGTAAGTGACAGAGCCAGCTCTGGAGAAAGGAGAGCTGGGAAAGATGTCTGTGGAAGTGCTAGGAATTTGATTATAAGCATTTAGAGAGAAAGAAAAATCATTTATCGTGTGTCACAAAAATTAACTATAGATCTGCTAAGCAAAAGTTAATAGGAATTACTAGTCTCTGTGCCCATCAGCAATTTTCTAAATATGAAGTATTTCCTCACATTAAGCTAAAATTACAAAGTGCCTTCTTATTACAAAGTGCCTTCCCAGTGCAGACTTACATTAATCTTGGCCAAAATAGCTTTCACATTTTGGTCAGTGCGTCATATTTGGTGTAGCAAAAGGCCAAGTGTAACCCTTATCCTGCCTTCTAAAAGGGAACAAGAAGGTTACACTTGGCTTTTTGCTATACCAAATATGACATACCGACCAAAATGTGAAAGCTATTTTGGCAAAAAAAGACAACTTCATCATCATAAATAATTATTTTTAAAATTGATTTTAGAAGTACACAAACCATAGATGCATTGTGTGATTCTTATTTATTTTATTAATTTACAAAGCACTTCAAGTATAGTGCTTATGCGCCAGATATTTTTCCAAGTGCTTTACACATATTAACTCATTTAATGCTAGCAACCATGTGCAATAGGTTCTGTTGCTATCCTCATTTTAAAGATAAGCAAACTAAGGCACAGAGAACTTTAGGAATTTTCCCAAGGTCACTCACAGAAAGTAAGAGTTAAAGCTGCGATTCTGACCCTGGCCATCTAGCCCCGGAGTGCCAGCTCCTCCTACTATGCTGTGCTGTACAACCACAGCTCAGAATTATTTTCTTAACCTCTCTCTTTGTAACAACTGAGTTGACACGTTATCTTGGTCAGGAATATATTTTATGTTATGAACCTCTTAAACTAGTTTATACTTCACCACTGATAGCTTGTTTTCTTTCTTGGGCTTCTCCCTCCTTATTGTTCATGTTCATGATATTGTGTAAAAGTTACTTTGCTAACATAATTCCTTTGGAAGATGCTACATGTTCATGTAATAATTCACCAGGGGTTAATAGAATGTACTTACCATAGGGCCACACTTAGCTGAGAGCTGCAGGAGCACAAAGGTTATTATATGCTCTAACCCAGCCGTGGGCAAACTACGGCCCGCGGGCCGGATCCGGCCCGTTTGAAATGAATAAAACTAAAAAAAAAAAAAAAGACCGTACCCTTTTATGTAATGATGTTTACTTTGAATTTATATTAGTTCACACAAACACTCCATCCATGCTTTTGTCCCGGCCCTCCGGTCCAGTTTAAGAACCCATTGTGGCCCTCGAGTCAAAAAGTTTGCCCACCCCTGCTCTAACCTGTAGCTCCTTCAGCCTTCCTTACCTTCGTGCCTAATGCCATCCATTCTTAGTTTCTCATAGTGTGCATGTATAACTGTGTCATTTTCTGTGTGTCTCATTTAAACCTATCTCCTCATGCTTTATTGTCAAGGGTTGTAAGCAATAGTTGGATACCATGTTTCCTATAACAAGCTAGTCCAGTTTCCCCCCTGGGGGTCAGTGATGGCTGGTTTCTAGGTTCCTGAACTAATGGAATCCTTATTTCTCTTCTCTGATCCCCCAACCACACAGTGGCAGGAACAAAGAAGCACTCCTAAATGTCAGGGGAGGAGCGATTGCAGAAATGGGGCAGGATGGGATGGCACTCAAATGTGCTATGGTGTTAATGAGAAAGGACAGTGGAGGTCAACCAGAGGTCAGGCCCAATGAGGCAGAGTAATTAAGAACATGGACTCGGTATTCAAATCCTCTCTCTGCCTCTTACTGGCTGTGTGTCTTTGGGCAAGTTACTTAGCCTCTCTGTGTCTCAATTTCATCATCTGTAAAATGGGGATAATGATAGTGTCTGCTCTCATAGGGTTCTTGTGATGCTTAAATGAGTTAGTATCCCTAAAGCAGTTAGAACAGTGCCTAGCATATTGTCAACCCTCAATGATAATTGGCTGTTAATAATTATCATCATTCCAGGCCCAGAAAAACAGAGGCAGAGGCTAGTTAGCAAACACAGAAGAACAGATTCAGGATAGCCAGAAGTTAGTGGTCACAAGTCCACTAACTTCTTAGTAGAATCACATTCTTTCCCACTTCTGTGACCTTTCACAAGCTGGTCCTCTGCCTATATCAGGGGTCAGCAAACTACACTCTGTAGACCAAATCCACGTCATCACCTGTTTCTGAAGATAATGGAAATGAGATGAATCAATGGAAAGACAGATCAGTCTCCCCATTAGCCTTTTAACCCACTATCTCCTGACTCAAGGACTATAATCAATGCCCATGTCTATAGTTTGTGGCTTTGCCTTGAGGAACTTTATCTGATCAAGATGCTCTATCCTTCAGACTCCACAAGCAAAACCTTGAGCAAATATCCTTTATCTACCTGGCAGCTTCAAAAGCTTGCTGTGGGTGGTCCTTCCCAAATCTGTGTTTCTCAAGCATTATTAGAAGAAACCAAAGTAAGGCCTCACCTTCAAGGGGAGAAAGAGGGAAATAAGGCTGTCAGTGGAAACAGGATAAAGGATTTTTTCCTTCAGACACTCTCCTGAAGACCCTGCTCTGCTCAGCAGATACCCTAATGGTGTGTTGGTAAACCTCTCTGAAAAAACCCCCACGAAAAACAAAAAGCCCCAATTTATACCTGTGCTGATGTCTATGCTGTAAATCCTCCCATTGTGGCTGATTGCAGGTGGAGTCAGGAATAGATGTGCATCATCACTGGCTCATTGCTACCAGCATGCGCTATGTTTTTTGTTTTTGTTTTGCTTGTTTATTTGTGTTTTTTTTTGTCATCTAGGGCACTGTTTCAGCCCAATCCCAGCATGTGCTGTTAGAAATGGGCACATTAGAGATGAATTAAGTTATTAGAGATGAATCTTCCCTCTTGTTTACATTTAACTTGTACCACTAGGTGGCACTTTAAGGACACTACAGGAAATTGGCTCTATTGGATTTATTTTTTTAGTTTTTATTGAGGTATAATTTACATATTGAAAAGTACACATTGAACGTGCAACTTAATAAATTTTCACAAGCAGAACACGTGTGTGTAATCAAAATTGAAATCAAGAAACATTAGTAGCACCCCAGAAAGCTCCTGTTATGCTATTTTCATTTCTATCCCTTATTCTTAGGGTTACCACTATTCTGACTTCTAACAGCATAGATTAGTTTTACTTGTTTTCTACCTTACGTAAGTGGGACCATGCAGTATATACTCTTATGTCTGTTTTTTTCCTGAAATGCTGTTTGTGTGATTCATCTATAGTGTGTGTAATTGTAGATCACTGCTGTATAGTATTCCATTGTGTGAAAATATATCACTGTTTTCTACTTTTGGTGGACATTTGAGTAGTTTTCATATTTTGGCAATTTAAATAATGCTGCTATGCATATTCATGTACAAGTTTTCATCTCTCTTGGATATATATCTAGGAGTATAATTTCTGGGTCATAGGGTAAGCATCTATTCAGCTTTAGTGGATACTGCCAGATAGTTTTATAAAGTGTTTGTAGTGATTTATACTCCATCCACAGTGTTCCCATTTCAGTTCCACGTCCTCATCAATACTGAATTTATTTTATGTTAGCTGGGTCCTAACTCTCGCATAATTTCATAGGTCCCTCTCTAGCCAGCTATTTCCAACTGGATTTTTAAAAAGCACCTTCTTCTGATGGAAATAGCTTATTCAGGAATGGATGTGTCAACCCAAAAGGGGACATTTATCATAGTCTAAATATGAGCTATCAGTGGTTAGAAAATATATTATTCAGACATTTCATCACTAATACAGAGCAATGAAACCTGGAAGGGGGTTCAAAATTATAAGCGTGGTAAAATATTGGGTGAGGCCAGGACCCTGAAACACTTTGAAATTTTTAGATACTTTAGGTATTGTTGCAAGGCCTATATATGTCTAGTATCTGGGACCAGAAAAAAGGATTTCTAAAGGCCTCATAACCAGATGCCTTTGAATTGTGATGATGGTGGGTGCCTGTTTTAGTAAGGGTCTGCTTGGTGTGGTAAGAGGCATGCAGATGGCATCTTTCTTCAGCCTTATCCAACAGGGAACATGAGTCTCAAGAGAATCCTGCCACAGATCACCATTTCTGTGAGGCCCATGTTGTTGGCTCTGCAGGTGGCATTATAATATGGCTTTGAGTATGTGATAAGTAGAGGGTCTCTGTTCTATGACTAAAAATGTAACTGGAAGAACAAAACCCTAGTCATGGTAAAAATATTTGTCTTTTAGACCAAAATGTAGTGCTCATAGTCCTATAGTTGTAACAGTCTGTTTCATGGATGTTGTCCATAATCCAGTGGTTCCAGGAATCCCCAAGGGATTATGATGTGTCATTACTGTATCCAGGGATTAGTTGCCCATTATAGTTACTGATTATTTATGTCCATCAGAATTGTCCCTGAGCTCCCCTGTCACTGTTCCCCTGGTTATCTCCAATATTGGACTGGCCAGTCGTAGGGGCCACCAGAGACATTCAGTTAAAACTGCCTGAGATGTCTGTGCTGAAGCAGCCAGGATGAAATCTGAAAGGGCTTTTATTTTTGAAAATTTCTTCCTCTTATACTGATAGTAGTAATATCCAGTAGCACAAATTTGGATTGTGGATAACCTGCTATAGTGGATCTGCTTATAATCTAAACTGGAGTCAGCACTTTCTCAGTTTAGGTTTTAATCTTTTGGCAAGAGGGGGAAAGTCCCTTATGTTGAATTGGCTGTTACTCTTAGTAGCGGATCCTATGTCTGGGAAACCAATTGTACTTTTACTTCTGACTATGATAGTAGCTGCCATTATTGAACAGATACCATATAATTGTGCTTCGTACTGCAGACATATCTTTCACTTAATTTTTTTTCAGGTTTATTCACTTTCTTTTTTTCCCAAAAAATATTTTATTAATTTTTACAGAGAGAAAGGGAGAGGGATAGAGAGTTAGAAACATCGATGAGAGAGAAACATCGATCAGCTGCCTCCTGCACACCTCCTACTGGGGATGTGCCTGCAACCAAGGTACATGCCCTTAACCAGAATCGAACCTGGGACCCTTGAGTCCGCAGGCCAACACTCTATCCATTGAGCCAAACCAGTTAGGGCTCTTTTTTAAAAAATAAATCTTTATTGTTCAGATTATTACAGTTGTTCCTCTTTTTCCCCTCATAGTTCTCCTCCACCTGGTTCCCACCCAACCCCCTGCCCTTACCCCCCCCCCCCACTGTCCTCATCCATAGGTGTACGAGTTTTGTCCAGTCTCTTCCCGCACCCCCTACACCCCCTTCCCTCCGAGATTTGTCAGTCCATTCCCTTTCTATGCCCCTGATTCTATTCTATTCACCAGTTTATTCTGTTCATCAGATTTTTTACTTACTTGATTTTTAGATTCACTTGTTGATAGATATGTATTTGTTGTCACTTTGTTTTTCATAATTTTTTTTTTAAATATATTTTATTGATTTTTCACAGAGAGGAAGGGAGAGAGATAGAGAGTCAGAAACATCGATGAGAGAGAAACATCGATCAGCCGCCTCCTGCACATCTCCCACTGGGGATATGCCCGCAACCCAGGTACATGCCCTTGACCGGAATCGAACCTGGGACCCTTCAGTCCGCAGGCCGACGCTCTATCCACTGAGCCAAACCGGTTTTGGCATGTTTTTCATAATTTTTATCTTTACCTTTTTCTTCTTCTTCCTCTTTTTAAAGAATACCCTTCAGCATTTCATATAATACTGGTTTGGCGGTGATGAACTCCTTTAGCTTTTTCTTATCTGTGAAGCTCTTTATCTGACCTTCAATTCTAAATGATAGCTTTGCTGGGTAGAGTAATCTTGGTTGTAAGTTCTTGCTATTAATCACTTTGAATATTTCTTGCCACTCCCTTCTGGCCTGCATAGTTTCTGTTGCGAAATCAGCTGACAGTCGTATGGGTACTCCCTTGTAGGTAACTAATGGTTTTTCTCTTGCTGCTTTTAAGATTCTCTCTTTGTCTTTTGCCCTTGGCATTTTAATTATGATGTGTCTTGGTGTGGTCCTCTTTGGATTCCTCTTGTTTGGGGTTCTATGCACTTCCTGGATTTGTAAGTCTATTTCTTTCACCAGGTAGGGGAAGTTTTTTGTCATTATTTCTTCAAATAGGTTTTCAATATCTTGCTCTCTCTCTTCTTTTGGCACCCCTATAATTCGGATGTTGGTACACTTGAAGTTGTCCCAGAGGCTCCTTGCACTATCTTCATATTTTTGTATTCTTTTTTCCTTTTGCTTTCCCGGGTGGGTGTTTTTTGTTTCTTCGTATTTCAAATCCTTGACTTGATTCTTGGGATCCTCTAGTCTGCTGTTAGATCTCTGTATATTATTCTTTATTTCAGTCAGTGTATGCTTCTAATTGGTCCCTTTTCATATCCTTGAGGGTCTCACTATATTTCTCAGAGGTTTCTAGAAGATTGTTGAGTAACCTTATAACCATGGTTTTGAACTCTATATCCAGTAGTTTGCTTTCCTCCATTTCTTTCATTTGTGACTTGTTTCTTTGTCTCCACATTTTGGCTGCTTTCCTGTGTTGATAGAGTGGCTTTGTGGGCTAGGTGTCTTATAGGGCCCAGTGGCTCAGCCTCCCTAATTACCTGAGGTGGACACTCTTGGTGCACTCCTTTGTGGTCTGTGTGTACAGTCTTGTTGTAGTTAAGCCTTGATTGCTATTGATATCACTGGGAGGAACTGACCTCCAGGCCAATTGGCTGTGAGCACCTGTTGTGTTTACAATGGGGAAACTTTTGTGCTGGAGACACCCTTATGGAGCAGGACTTGCTTCAGTGGGGCTTTGGCACTCACTAAGTCTACCCCCTGAGTGTGTCTCTTATGGATGTGAAGAGTTATAATCTGGATGGTCTCACTCTGACTACTGGGTACACTGGCTCTTGGATCTCCAAGGAGGTACAAAGTCAGCCACTGCCTGAGGCTACCCAGCAGGGGCTACAGAGAGATCTTCAGATTCCTCCTCTTTGTTTGGGGTTCGGAGGTGCCCAGATGAAGCGCAGCTGTGAAGCAATGCAGGCTGCTGATGAGCCTTAGGCCTTCTTTTGGAGGCTTTGGGGTTCTCTGACCCAGCTGCAGTTTGACAGGTTTTTAAGTGGAGAAAGGCCAGGCCATTAGTATGCAAAAGGCTCTGCACACAGCTTGGATGGGGTTGTAAATTGGGTGGAGGAGCGGGGTCTCACGGAATCACCAGGGCAGAGCAAAGAGCAATGGCTGCCAGTCAGCCCTGCTCTGGAGAGATCCCCGGGTCTCTGTGTCCCATGGCCCCGTGCAGGAACAATGACTGCTGCAAGCACCTCTGCGAGAAAGCCGCCCTCATGTTCTGTCCGATGCCAGACAGTCCAGTTTCTCTCGGTATGAGTCTGGGTCCCCAGATTCTCACCTGGAACTGGAGTTCAGAGCAGCCGGGAGCTTGTATCTCCCTCCCAATTGAAAAAGACAACAGTGTACCCAGCTGCCAGTCCCTTTCGCATGCGCCTCCATACCTCCGCACTTCCACACCTCTGAACCTCCTACCGGACTTAATGCGCTTTTCTCTTTCCTTCTAGTTCAGTGGTTCTCAACCTTCCTAATGCTGTGACCCTTTAATACAGTTCCTCATGTTGTGGTGACCCCCAACCATAAAATTATTTTTGTTGCTACTTCATAACTGTAATTTTGCTACTGTTATAAATCGTAATGTAAATATCTGATAGGCAGGATGTATTTTCATTGTTCATGACCCACAGGTTGAGAACCGCTGTTCTAGTTGTAGAATTTCCACGCAGCCAGTCTTCCTGTGGTTCTGGATGATACTCGTTTTGTCTTTTAGTTGTAGTTTTAATGTGGTTGTGCACAACAGCAAGTTTAGGTTTACCTATGCCGCCATCTTGGTTGTCCTCACTTAATCTTCATAATGCTAGGAGTTTATGTGGATTATACCCTTTCTCAGACAATGAAATTTTGGCTCATAGAGGTTAAGCACATGCCCAGGTTATACACCAAGCAAGTGCAAAGCCTGGGTTTGATTTCAAAGCCTGTGCCTTATAACTGCTCTGCTCCATGGTTCCAGTTACAGTGGGATGAATTTTTGACTTGTCCCCTGGAGCATGAAACAGTGTTGGGTTCATTACTAGTTCATTGCACACATTGATCAGAAGGCCTGCTATTTGCTGGTATTCAGCTTAGGCACCAGGAAAACGAGAATGAAACAAGACATAGATCCTACCCTCTTGGAGGTGCTTATACTTCAGCTCTGTTTCTGTCTCTTACAGGTAACTTTGGTCATGGGTTTTGGGAGTTGTTCTTACAGAGAATTCAGTCCTAAGGATTCCCTATTGAGACTGATTGGGGAATGATGGGTTTTGCTGTGGGCAGTGTGATGTTGGCCGTTGGTGTTGCATCTTTTATGACTGTTCTTGACCACATGGCTTTCTAGTGTGCCCTTACCTAGCAGAGATGTGGGTTAGGTGAGAGTTAGAATACCAATAAGATGCTGGAGATCCCCTAGAGCAGTGGTTCTCAACCTGTGGCTCGTGACCCCTTTGGGAGTCTAACGACCCTTTCACAGGGGTCGCCTAAGACCGTCAGAAAACAAATATAATTACATATTGTTTTTGTGATTAATCACTATGCTTTAATATTGTTCAATTTGTAACAATAAAATTGGGGGTCACCACAACATGAGGAACTGTATTAAAGGGTCGTGGCATTAGGAAGGTTGAGAACCACTGCCCTGGAGGCTGTAGCAGGATTATCTGCTCATCTGCCTAGAATTTAGCCGCTGCCTTTGTGATTCCTGGCCTTAGGATCTGCCTGGATTCTTGGGTGATAAGTGGAGTTTGAGTTTCTTTTTCTAATGTGTCAGTTGCATGAATATTATGAATTTTTAAAAAATTAATCAATTATATACACCCTAGCAAATAGTTCAGCAATTAGATTACTTTTTTTTTAATGAGATTTGATTCTTAGTTGTAGATTTGACTTTTATTTTATTTTTTTTATATATTTTATTGAGTTTTTAGAAACATCGATGAGAGAGAAACATTGATCAGCTGCCTCCTGCACATCCCCCACTGGGGAAGTGCCCGCAACCCAGGTACATGCCCTTGACTGGAATCGAACCTGGGACCCTTCAGTCCGCAGGCCGACGCTCTATCCACTGAGCCAAACCGGTTTCGGCTAGATTTGACTTTTAAACAAGTCTTATTGCTGAAGATTTTGCTTAGCTTCAATTATTTATTTACTTATAGAACCATATTGCACACACCCTCTATTCCCTCCATGGCAAATAGGCAAGAAAACAATTGAGAATCCTAGTTAGTTTTTGCTGGAGCACTCGTGGCCCTTTCCAGACTAGGACCTTGGATACTTGTTTTTCTCATCTCTTAAATGAAGAGTTTGGACCATCAGTGGTCCCCAGTTGGTCTGGGCTGGCTTCATAAAAATCACACAGGGAGCTTGTTAAAATAGAAGTTTCTAATGCTCCACCCTTAGGAGATTATAATTAGGGAAGTCTGGGATAGTATCTAAAAGTCTATAATTTATAAAAATTTCCTAGATAATTCTCCTGTGCAGCTGTATTTGGGAACCACTGGGCTAAATGGTCTAGAACAAACAGAATTGAATTGGGAAGAAACTTCTGTGGTGTTTGAAGATTAAGGTAAAAAATGTGCCTGGAGCAGGTTCCATCTGGGCGAGCTAATGCAATTGTGATGCAGAGGGAAATTGGAGCCAGATGATGGAAGGTCTTTAATTGGCTGAGGGATTGTGTTGTGTGCCACAGGCCTTAGGGACTCGCTGAGGGTCTTTGAGAAAATGTGTTTTGATGAGAAGGTGCTTTACAAAGTAGTTCTTCAGTGGTGTGCAGGGTGGATTGGACTGGGGGGGGGGGTGGTGGGAGTTGGCTGAAGGAAGGAAAAAGACCCACTGACATTTTTGTAGTGGCCTAGGCAGGAGGTGTGTTGAGCACCTGGACTTAGATGGGCGCTATGGGACCTTTGTAAAACTGGCCTGCCTGGGTGGAACTGGATATGAAATGTGTTGTTTTTAAGCTACTAAAAAAAGCCATAATTTATCAGTGTTGTGTTCATATGCTTTAACTATTATAATGAATAATTTTTATTGTTTGTGTCCAGAAGGTTTTAAAAGAGCCCAGTAAATAAATTCATGTAGAGTAGTTGGCAGCAGGAGCAACAGCTGCTACTGCCGAGAAGAAGGGAGGGAGGGAGGGAGAAAAGGATGGGGGGAGGGAAGGGAGCCCATTTTTGCCAGGCAGCAACCCCATCGTCACCCTGCCTCATGCTCTTGGCCAAGGCGAGAGTGGGAGGTATATACAGCAGGGGCGCCTGGAATTGGATCTGCCAACCACTGTGGAGAATGCTCCTCTCGAAGGATTGGGTGTGGAACATGTCATTTGGCATTCAAATAAAATGGAATATTTTTCCTTTGTTCCTCTAAAACCCAGCCTATGGTTCAGTGTTTCCCAAAATGTGTTTCACTGAACATTATTCTGCTGGATGTTAATAGAAGGTACATGAGAATAAGGAGTGGACGCTAGATAAATTTGGGAACTGCTGGAATAAGCAAAGTCAGTGGCTTCCTTTACCTCACAGGATTTCAGTTGGTGATGTGCTATGTGCTTTATGAATTTCTAAGAGGGAGATAGACTGTGTGGTGTTTCTTAAGCTTATTTGTGATACTTTCTCCCTCTAGGCCAGGGGCTGGCAAACTATGAACCACATGCCAATCTATCCCATCACCTGTTTTTGTAAATAAAGTTTATTGGAGCACAGCCCCACCCATTCATTGTATTGCCTGCACAGCTTAGCATGCAAGGGCAGGATTGCAAAATTGCAATGGAGACCTGGAGACCCAGAGATTGAGTGGCCTGGACAACTGAAAATATTTAATATCTGGCTCTTTATAGAAAAAGTTTGCCAGTCCCTGCTCTAGGCAATTTATGGAACTGGTGTTGGCCTAGCACTGCTTTGTGATGAATTTGCTTAATGTTCCTCAGTTACTATGCTACCACATTTCTTCCCTATTGCTTTAAATTATTTTCTCTCTCAATCATTTACCCATTGTCTAAGATAAGTACCTGGATTCTTCATGTCATTGTTCTTTCACTTACCACATTCCACCAATCACCAAGGATGTATACAGTCTCCAATCTAAATAGCTCTCAAATCTGCCTATCCCCACTCCCACCAAAGTGGTTTAAAGGACCATAATCTCTTACCTTGTTTTCTTCTTTTGCTTTCTAATTGAGTTCCCTTCCCCTAGTATGGGTTGCTTCCAATCCATTTGCCTGCATGGTCCTCAGAATAAGTTCAAATCCTGAATAGGGATGTGTCAGCCAAAGCCTAGTTAGGAAAACAGAATCCATTCTAGGTATTTCACACTGGAAGAGGTTTCATTCAAGGAATGTGGTACTTAAAAAGAAGATGTTCTAGAGGAACAAAGATGAGGGGGAAGGCCACCACTATGGTATTTGTTACAATTTTCTGAAAGTTAAGATATTGTAAGAACTGAAGGAAACAGCTGAAGTTGTTCAAACTGCCTGCAGCACCTAAGTAATGATTTGCAGGGAAATGCCCGAGTCCAGTATAAGACACTGCCAGAGGAGAAATAACATGGTTTTTCTTTTACCTTCTTGGTTTCATATGCATGAGTCTCAGTGATAACAAGGACCTCTGTCTAAAGGAGATTCTATAAATGTAGTTGTCAGGCTTCTACTCCCTGTAGTGTAGGGAAGAGCATAGAAGCAGGGAATAGTGATGAGTGGCTCATAGAAAATTCAGGGCAATGATCTGTAAGACCATGTATGATCCACTCCACTGCCATTGTTCAGCTTCAGTTCTCCCATTCTTCTCCACCGCTCATCCTTATTCCACCCTACTAGGCCCCAAATTGTAGACATACTAGTGTATTTTTTTCAGAGTCCTAAAACAGTTAAGATTTATAATCTCATAGTTTCTATGTGTTAGAGATGTGGGAGCAACTAATCTGAGTGGTTCTGGCTCGGGCTCTCTCATTATGCTGCAGGCACGATGTCAGTCAGGGCTGTAATCATCTGAAGGCTCGACTAAGGCTGGAGGATCCTCTTCTAAGTGTTTTAACACCCCTTGTTTGGGAGCACTTTGCCTGGTGTCTGGGGTCCAGAACCTGAGATGAGGATTCTTGGAAAGTGACACATCAGATGTATGAAATAAAAACCTGTATAATTGAATAACTGAATAAACCCCTCTTCTGATACAGAATTAAAATGCTTAGCCTCCCTGGGCCATGTCCGTTTCTGGAGAGCCAACTGAACAGGAGCCATGTTGTCCCATCAACCATAGGACTGGGAAAAGCTCAGAACAAGTTTCCACATCCTGAGGCAGCACCTCAACATCAATGTGACCTATTCAGGCTTTTTATTACAAAACTAGAATGAAATATATTTCTCCTTTGTGGGTAGGGGAATATTAATATTAAAATATGAGAGATATATTTTTAATTGGAACTTAGCTCAAATTTCAATGAGCTCTTGACTAAAAGTACATTTTTCCTGGGTTGTCACATCCTGGCTGGGTGCATACTGTTACATAGGAGTCATGAGGGAAGCACTGCCATTTGCAATATTAATTGTAATCTGAACATTTGTTTCTTTCACAAGATTCAAGCATTGGATTTCAGTTCAGACAACTTATACTTTTGGACAAGGGAATATTGTCCATATTGATAGCAGAGTTGTTCCCCCCTTTCTTTAATACATGGAAGAAAAAGGGAGTCACTGAGACCCCTGCTTTCATGAGTTATCATTTCCCCAAAATTGTTAAGTTAGAAAAGTCTGAAGAAAAGCAAAGAAATCTCCCTGGTTTGTTCTGCTTTCCAGCTGCTAAGTCTAATGTAAACCTCATACTACTTTTCATGAAAGAAAGTGAAATAGTTTATTGGGAAGAAAGGCTTTTACATGTCTAAATCTCATCTTTAGTTTTTCCCCCACAAGGCTAGTTTTCTTGCCCCATCTCTTTTCCTGGGATAATTTCTGGCTCTGGTGAGGCTCTGCCTTTCCAGGACCTTCCTGCTTCCTCATGAGATTCACTCCTTTGTATGTTCAACAGATGGACCCATTTAGAATCAGTTATGGAGCAGTACAAAAGGGTGGGGAGGTCTTGAGTTTCTTTGTAAGGAGATTGATGGTTCCATCCAGCCTGACATAATGCTGAGGATCTACTGGTTACTGGTCATACACTAGAAAACCCAGGCCTCTGGATGCCATTTCAGGAAGATACATATATGTAAATGAAAAAATAAATTTAGACACATCTCACAACTGCTTTCTTATCCTTTCCAACCCCCAACCCATTGTTGTTTGTGTTTTTAGAGATGGTTAAGAGAAAATGAAAGCAATGACAAGTACAGCTACTACTTTTGCTGTGCTCAGAAACGTCATTAAAAAAAGAGGATCCAATTTATCATTTCGTTTAATATTTTCACAAGAAGGAGACTTCATTCATCCCTCTAGGAAAGGGAGTCTTAGGGAAAATGCTTCTCTCTGCTTGATGGTAAAAGGGAGCTGACCAATTGAAAGGCAGAGTAATTGACTGACTGCTCTGTCTCTCCTTTTCTCTTGCCTGGCTGGTGGAATGTGCAGTGTACCTGAGGTCCCTGCAGGGGCCTACACACATAGGCTTGGGGCCAGAACATATGTGTTTTAAGCAATAGATTTTAGGTAGAAGGCAACAAAGGACGTTGGGCCCAATTTGTAATTCTTTAGTACAATTCATGGGAAGCCCTTCATTTGGGGGTTTATTGGGCCCTCATTCAGCCCTTAATAAAACTGACAGGAGGCTGGCAGATCTTCAAGTAAGATGCCATTTGTCAGAATTCCCAGGAAGGTGGGTGAGTGCCTGCATCCCCCGGACTCCTGATAGTGAAGGCTCTTACATGGCTTGCTTGGGCTTTTCCCACATGCTTCAAACTCAGTAGGCCTCAAAGTGAGCTCCCCCCTCATACCTGCTTGTCCTGTGGTTTCCTTCTTGGTGATTGGTCTCAGTGTTCTTGTGGTACCCCAGGCTGATATTCTGGGTATTGGAGCATAGGAGGCCCTTTGAGCCTCCTTTCTCACTATCTCCATGTGGTGCCCCTCTGGTTGGCTGTACCCTGCTTATTACTCTGATCTCAGCTGGGATATCACCTTCACCTGAATCTTTGCTGACCCAGAAGGCT
The DNA here is from genome assembly GCF_964212035.1 of Myotis nattereri. Lineage (NCBI taxonomy): Eukaryota > Metazoa > Chordata > Mammalia > Chiroptera > Vespertilionidae > Myotis > Myotis nattereri. The sequence goes on from NC_138078.1 coordinate 9,140,168, forward strand.
GAGTGCTTCTGGGGCCCTCACACTTCCCTACCACCATCTTAATTCCACTGAAGCATGTTTGACCCATCATTTCTCTGCCTTTCCCACTAGACTTCAAACTCCTTGAAAGCAAGGTCTGGGGCTTGCTCATCCTTTAATACCAGTGTCAGCATAAGGCCTGCCTGTAGTAGCTGTTTAGTAGATATTTCTTGGCCCAGGAAATATAAAGCATAGTCCAGCATTAGGACCTGAGGCCTGGGTTCAGACCATTCTATTTGTGTGATTTTGAGTGAGTTTCTTCTCAATCCTCAATTTTTTCACTAATAAGATGGGGATAATAACTATTTCCTAGGATGTGTGATGAAATGACATAATCCATGCAAAGCACCGAGAACAGGGGTGGGCAACCTTTTTGTGAGTGCGTGCCAAAACCAGCAAAATCTCTGACTCAAAATTCTTCGGCGTGCCAACCCTAATTTTTTGAGAACATATTACGCCTACTTGATATCTCTTAAGGTGTACATATGTGAAGAACCTTTAAGAAATAATAAAATTCACTCGAGCGACAAAAACACAGTATATGATGATGAAAAATACATTTTTTAAAATGTATACATGTACACTGATAGTCCGACAGAAAACTTTATGACTCCGTTTGATATTATCAGTGGGACTTTTGCTGCTGCATCACTGATGACAGAGATTTTACATCAGGTTTATATTTTGTGACCTTCAGAGATATGCACGAGCTACTACTTTCATCCATCAGGCTACTCCTATTACGAGACTTAACAAAATTCATCACTGAGAACAAAGATTCACAAGTGTATATGGATGAAAACATGGGGAGTAATGCTGTTGCAAAGTTTTTTAAACAGAAAAACTTTTCTGGAATGGCATTCCAAGTCCTCAATAGTTCGTTTTCGACACTTCTCTCTGGTACTCCTGTCTCTAATGGCTTTTTTTCAATGTTTTCCAAGTCAACTCTAAGGTCAATAAATTTCTGCTTCCAAATTGAGCTACTCTGAAATTCAATCAACTGCATTTCAAAGTTAGCCATGTCTATCCATGAAAACATTTGTAAGTTTAGTTCCTCCAGTTTCATGCTGTCTGGAAACCTCATGAATTTTGCTGTCTCTTCCAGTTCTCTGAATTTTGCAAATCTTGAGAAGAACTGCTCAATAGTTGACTCGATGATGTTTAAAAACAGCTTTTGAAGGCTTTGACAGTCTGTTCTGTCATCTTTTGGGAGGTCTTTGATGTGCCTCTTGAGGTTTGGGAAATATCTAAATCTCTCACCATCCACATCCCTCTTAAAGACTTCCAGTTTCTTTTCAAAAGCCTTTATGTAACCAAACATAACATCAAGTGTCTTGCCAGTGCCTTGTAATTTAACATTTAAGTCATTCAAATGTTCACAAAAATTGTAAATGGAAGATTATAAGAGAGGGTTTCTTGTGCCAGCAAAAGTTACTGGCGTGCCATGTTTGGCATGCGTGCCAGGGGTTGCCCACCCCTGACCTAAAATAACGTGTAACACATAGTAAGTGTTCTGTGTTTTGCAGTATCTAATAATAATAATTCATAATAATACGGTTAGCCTTAATGGAAAGGAGAAGACTATAAGAAAAAGTTGGAACTAGAAATCAGGCATGTTGAGTACTTGTAAAATGGGCTTGGAACAGGTGGGAGTTGGTTTTGAACCAAGGTTTCTAGATAGGGCGGTGAAAATGTAGGAGCAGATGAGATTACTCTGGGAAGAATGAAGAGGGAGGGGAAAATTGGGCAATATATGACAGAACCTTGAGAAATCTTATGTCTGTGTGGTAATAAGAGAAGTCAACAGGAAAGAAAGATGATTTTAGTAGGAGATCACGGTTCATCAGATGCCAGGGACTGGTCTAGAGAAGACTAGAAGAGGCCACTAGGATCAGCTAAATGGGAGAGCAGTAGTGTCCTTGGGTACAAGCCTTTTCAGTAGAGTCAGGAAGAAAGAAGCCACATTCAGAAGCGGCTAGGTTAGGGGTGAAGGGGGAACACTAAGGCTGGCTCTTATGCTGTAATGTGTGCTTGTGTAACACAGATTAGTTTGTGGGTAAATACATGACTGATGTCAGTATAATGTGGATATATGTTGGTTTGAATGAAGGCGCCCCCCCCCCCAATGTTACTATTTTGCATCCCTGGCCAGTAGCAGCTGAAAACAAAATGCTCTAGCACAGCTGAATGTAGCAGCCTCGGGCTGAGGGAATGAGGGGCCATAGTACCCAGTCTCCCTGGGTCTTCTGCTTGGCTCTTTGGTGCCCGCTCTGTCTAGAAGGGCTCTGGGCAGTCTTTGCCCATCTTTGTGCATCCATTCACTGATTTTTGTATCACTTAGCAGCCGGAACCCCTGTTTACTGCTTCCATCATGCTTACCCTCCCTTACCTTATTTAAGGTAAGGAGTCATAGCTACTAGAATGTTTCTTTATTAGGAATTTAATATATATTTTTAAATTTCAGTGTTTTTTAATTATGATTATTGTTTTTGTTAGTGTCCAGCTTAAAATTTTAACTTCTTCCCCAGCCCTGTTTTTCCAGTAAGCTCTGTTATTTTCAGTTTGAACTTGTGAAGTGTTAGTTTTTAGCAATATATATGTCCACTTATAGAAGACATCCTCATGACTCCTTTTCCTAATATTCAACAATGTTGGAAGGAAAGATGGGAGGGAGGAGCGGGGTCTATAGAAGGTTTTCTCAAGGATCAGCAGACTTGCATATGCTTGGTTGCAACCTGATCTAAATCAGTTTCCTCATAGTGATTGTTTTCTTAAGTGCTCCTCATTATATATTTGCGTGGTTATGGTTTGACGTTTATATCTTCTCTCTGATCTTTTGCTGCAGTCTGAACAAGCATCTGAGGCTGAGCTACACCCCCAGCTGAACAGAGCCCCCTCGCAAGCTGCAGAGAGTAGTCCAACAAAGAAGGTAAGGCCAGCACAGGGGTGCCACTGGGATGGCGTTGTGAGCCCTTCCTTGGGCTTTTTATTTCTGTGAGCACATCTACCATTTTAAGGTTTTGCTGTCCTGACGTTAATGTTAATGACCCAGATTTCCTAGAATTTGGGTTCTTTGTGAAAATGGGGTCCTGATGACTCCTGGGCTGGACCTTGATGTCACTGACAGTTTGTACTTCCCTCTTCAACCTCCCAGCTAAATATGGCGGCTTTGCTGTTGGTAAGACTAAGAGGTGCGGTGGGGAGGGACAGATGCCTTTTTTCAGAATCCTACACACTGCTAAGCTTCTAGGAGTACGTTTTGGGGGCATGGTAGTCATTCCATCCTTGTCTTTGTGCTGTGGTCTCTTCTGCATCTCAGCATCTTCACCTCAGCCTGTCTGCGTCACTGAGTCCTGGGTCATTTGCTCAGTAAACACCACTCACTCATGGTGCTGTCCTTTCATTTTCTCACCCTCTTCTTGTCCTTCCCCATTTTCTCAGGCCCTTCTCTCATGAAAGAGAGTGGGCCCTGGGCTCAGGAACACAGGTAAAGCAGGGGCCTTCAAGGAAGCAGGCCATCTGTCTCCTTCCAGAAGACACTCTGGCTCTTGAGCTTGATTTCATGTAGCAATTGGGGGTAGGAGAATTCTGAACTTATGACTAAGATCATTACAAACTTCAAAACTATATTCCAAAAAGCCCCAAAGTAGAGCAAGAGAGAATTTTCTTCAGTGGAAAAGGCTCTGTGCTGTGAGATGCACACGGCATTTAAAATAGGAAGGAAAAGAGGGTTGGTGGACCCCTGGAATCTGATTCCTGGGTCCTTCCAGGTGACAAAAAGATAATAGGCTGCAAGCATGAAAAACAAGGAGGAAAGAAACAAAGGCCACTGAAATCTGATGCCCATGTCCCTCTCTTACCTAGCCAAGAATCAGTCACATATCATTGGATGCAGAGTTTCAATAGAACACATGCCTGTTTTTTAACCGTTGGGGGGGTTTATTTTGTTCTTAATCTACAGGACACACCATATTCTCAGCCTCCATCAAAGCCCATCCGTAGAAAATTACGATCAGAAAATCAAGCTACAGAAAATCAAGAGCCTTCTACCACCGTTGGCGGGCCAGCGTCTGTAGCAACTGTGAAACCCCATCCAATAGTCCAGAAGTAAGTAGAACAGATAAGTGAGAGCATGATTGGAGGCTTCCTTTTAAATTTTCATCTATATGTAAATATAGATGTTTACATTTACACTCATACCATAAAAGGGTGTGATTTTATGGATGTAGTTTTCCCTTACTTATCTCTGTGATGGGATTACTATTTTCCAGTCACATAGAAAGAGGCTTCTAAGCTATAGGACATATCCTGACACAAGGGGCAAGTGAGGACAAGGCCATGGCATGTTTCCTTCCCTTCCATTCCTCCCTCCCCTTCCACTTCTTCTGATCTCTCTTCCTTGTACTGGCCCACATTTTCTCAGGAAGAAGACAGTAATATAAATGGAAGTTTTCTCTTTGCCTGTCTTATCTCATGTTTCCCCATGGCAAATAGCTTGCTTCATGACCCTCAGGCCCAACTTTCAGTAGATGTGGGGTGTGATTTCTTTTAAAATTTTTTAAAAAATAATTTATTATAATTATAATTGATATATAGTATTATATTTCAGGTGTACAACACAGTGATTCAACATTTATATTTCTTACAAATTGATCATAATAAGTCTATTAACGGTCTGTCACTACATAGTTATTATGATGTTATTGACTCTTTTTTCTATCTGTACATTACATCCCCATGATCTTTCTTAAAAATATATTTTGATTGATTTCAGAGAAGAAGGGAGAGGGAGAGAGAGATAGGAACATCAGTGATGAGAGAGAATCTTTGATCAGCTGCCTCCTGCATGCCCCACACTGGAGATCAAGCCCGCAACCCGGGCATGTGCCCTGACCAGGAATCGAATGTGACCTCATAATTCATAGGAATTGCCAAACTGCTTTCCACAGTGGCTGTAGCATTTTACAATCCTGCCAGTAATGTATGAGAGCTCTCATTTCTTCTCTTCCTTGCCAACACTTGTTGTTATCTGTTATTATTATTATTATTATTATTATTGCCATCCTAGTGTGTGTGAAGTGATATCACATTGTGGTTTTGATTGCATTTTCCTAATGACTAATGGGGTTGAGCATCTTTTCATGTGCTTATTGTCCATTTGTATACTGTCTTTGGGGAAATGTTTCCTCAGATTCTTTGTCCATTTTTACACTGGATTATTTATCTTTATTTTTGGGTTATAAGATCTTTACATATTCTGGATATAGGTACCTTATCAGATATATACTTTGCAAATATCTTCTGTGGGTTGTTTTCACTTTCTTGATAGTATTATTTGCAGCACAAAAGTTTTAAATTTTGATGAAGTCCAATTTATTCATTTTTTCTTTTGTCACTTGTGCTTTTGGTGTCACATCTAGGAAACCATTGCCTAACCCAAGGTCATAAAGATTTGTTCCTATGTTTGTTTCTAAAAGTTTTGTAGTTTCACGTCTTAGATTGAAGCCTATGGCCAATTTTGAGTTCATTTTTGTGTATAGTATGAGGAAGGGGTCCAACTTCATCCTTTTGCATATGGATATCCAGTTGGCCCACCACCACTTGTTGAAAGGAGCTATTTTATCTGCCTATTCAGTGACTGTCCCTCACTATGATACTTTCTCACTGGTTAGGTAAAAACACATGGTGTCAGGCTGAGAGACTAGCACACACCAGTTAACACAAATAGTGCTATAAATGGCAGGAATTTAAGTTTTGGGGTCAGGGAACTTCATACAACTGACTTTAGTTCCCAGACCAGTTTATTCTGAAGTAATAAGAAGTGACTTAGCATTAATAATTTTTAAGCCCTGAGGAAGAGAGACAGCTATACACACGATGGTGAGTCTATGGTCCTGTCTCAGCCAGTGTTCTGGGAAAGAATTAAGCTCTGATGCCCTTAGACATCCATTGTCTATAGTAAGTAAATTTCTCTCCTATTCATCTAGAATGGTCTTTACTCTGTATCGTCTTTTAGAAAATCGAGCAAAGAGTCACAAATCATTTTCTTAATTCTCTATCAGAACACTGGTTAAGAAAGGCGCTCCTTTCATCTTACGTGATCTCTTCTCGCATGCTCTTATTTTCTCACGAGCTCTTCTCTTCTCCCGTTTTCTCTTCTTCTTCTTCTTCTTTTTTTTAAAATATATTTTATTGATTTTTTACAAAGAGGAAGGGAGAGAGATAGAGAGTCAGAAACATCGATGAGAGAGAAACATCGATCAGCCGCCTCCTGCACATCTCCTACTGGGGATATGCCCGCAACCCAGGTACATGCCCTTGACCGGAATCGAACCTGGGACCTTTCATTCCGCAGGCCGACCCTCTATCCACTGAGCCAAACCGGTTTCGGTTCGTTTTCTCTTCTTGTGTGATCTCTTTTTATGCACCTCTTGTCCTGTAATGGCTTCTCTTCTTGCGCACTCCTCTTATCTCACATGATCTCTTTTTCTCTTCTGTACCCTCCCCATTTCGGGTGATACTCTACCTTTCTCCTGAATTCTTCTTGTGCCCTCTTCTCTTCTTGCCTGATCTCCTCTTCTCCCCCAACATTTCTTGTGTGATCTCTTTTTACCTCCTCTCCCAAGATCTCTTCTTGCTGATCTCTTCTCTCTTACTTCTTCTCCTGTGATCGCTTCTATTCTCGCCCGTCATATCATATTTTTTATTTTGATTTGCAGTGTTCACTGTTAGTATATTGAAATTCTTTTGATTTTTGTATGTTAATCTATCCTGCAAATTCCTTTTTATCCATACTGAAATCATTTATTAGTTCTAGGAGATTTTGTAGATTCCTTGGGATTTTCTACATAGACCATCATGTCATCTGCAAATAGAGACAATTTTATTTCTTTTCAAGATGTGTACCTTAATACCGTTTCTCACATTATTGTGCTGGCTAGGATTTCTAATATTATCATGAAAATAGTGATGAAAGTAGAAATCTTGTCTTGTTCCTAATCTTTAGGGGGAAAACATTCACTTTTTCATTAAGTATGACAGCTGTAGTTTTTCTAAAAAAATATCTTTATTGTTGAAAGTATTATATATGTCCTGTTTTCCCCCACATTGACTTCTAGCCCTCCTCTGTCCCTTGCTCCAGGCCCCCACCACCTATTGTCTGCATCAATGGGCTATGCATATATGCATATGATCTCTTCCCACCCACCCTCCCTTCCCTGCCTTCTCTCTGAGATTCCACAGTCTGTTACATGCTTCTATGTCTCTGCATCTATTTTGTTCATCAATTTATTTTGTTCATTTTTGGATTGCCACCTTCTACACTATCCAGTCTGGGATCTATGAAGCAAAAAACAACAAACAAACAAACAAACACAAACTTCCAAGACACACAACATCAACAACAACAACAACAACAACAACAATTTACTGCAATATGTTTCCCTAGGTACCGAATTCCCTAGTCACCTCCATTCCACTTTTTGGAGTCATCTTTTGTTTGTTTTATACATTATGTCCAGGGTTTTAACTGTATGTACTTATTGGAAGGAATAGAGAGAAGTGTATCTTTTCCATCTTGTCCTGAAACCAGAAATCCAATCTATATATTTTAAAAAGTAGGCTTTGAAGCCCCTTCTCTGCATATATATGTATGAAAAATTAATTTTCAAATTTGTTGGGGAAGAGAGTATGCATGCTTTATACAGGTTAGCAGAGTGGCTGGCATAGAGAATATTCTCAGTGAATATTAATCATATCACTACAGTGGTCACAATGCATATCAGTTGAGTTGCTCTGGCCTAGAACCCATCTCCCAATGATTACAAATATGTTTGTTTTTTTAGGGGAATTTAAATTGCCATTTTGCTCTGATATTCAGTATTTCTTGCTGTGAGATATAAAGTTGTAGGTTATACAGCCATGTTGATTTATTATCACAACTGTGGGCAGTTTTGAGGGAGAAACAGGATGCTAAGAATAATAAGGGCCGGACAAGCAGTGTAAGCAGAGACTGTAATGGACAAAGTGAGACATATGATCACCTTATTTATATCGATTGAATGAGTTTACTATTGACTTAATTTGGGAGTACAAGTATTGAGACATTTCTGTGTATTTCTCAAGTGCTACAGATGTACATGCTGGTGTTTGCACATGCACATGCTCATACTCAGGCATTCATGCCTCATAATAAAGGAATAAAGGAGAGTTATGGGGACTGGTAAAATTAATGTAGGATCTTTGCTAAAGAGAATGTTCTATTTTTACCTTCAGACTAGTCCACAGGGGCTACCTGCAGGTTTTTTAAATGCCATTAATGCTTACACAAAAAGGGCATTGCAGTTAATATGGTTTGTACAGAAGAAATGCTTATTAAAATATCTTGGAATAAATGGAATGCAGAGTGTTTATAAAGGCCGATTCACAGCCTTTCTTCAAGTTATAAAATGGGAATTACTTCAGGTGTAAATAATTCATCCTGACAAATTTGTTTTATTTGGGGTGTGTCTGCCTGCCTGGCTGTGAACATATGATTTTATTTTTGGAGCCCTCTGACATTAGCCCCTTGTTAATTTAGCACTTCTCATGAATCAGAGAGTCTTGACAAGGGTCCAGACCTCTAAGTTCTATTTCACTGAACTGTTTGTACTTTTTGTAGACAGTCTTCCAAACAGAAGAAGGCTATTCAAACTGCTATCCGCAAAAATAAAGAGGCAAATGCAGTGCTGGCCCGGTTGAACAGTGAACTCCAGCAGCAACTCAAGGTAAGGGGCTTTCTGATTTTGGATTACCAGGCTTTTCACCTAGTTGTTCTGTTTTGACAATTAGCTGAGCATCTGGTTCCATTCCTGTTGGTAAGACTTGCTTCTTCGTTCTCAAACTCCTTTTAGAAGGCAGAGAATTGCTGTATCTAAGTTTCATGGATTGGTTCTTGAATACTTAGAGGAAGACTAGCAACTTTAATATGTAGGTTGCATATTGTGTTAGTTAAAAGGGCAGGGAATCTATTACAAGGGCGGTTTGAAGCATTCATTATAGTCTGAAGCTTCTGGGTAAACCCTTACTTGTCTAGATCTACCCTGAATGATGCTATACTTATTTCAGTGGAGGAAGGTGGTCCTGATACTATCAAAGGCCAGCCCCTTTCCTGGTACCTTGGAAATGGCTCCATATCACCTTGTCAAGGACATCACCCCTGTTCTTATCATCTGTGTCCCTTCATTATTAATCTCCCCTGTATTAGTTTCACAGGGCTGCCACAACCAAGTACTACGAAATGGGTGGTTTAAAAGAACAGAAATCTAGTCTCATAGCTCTGGAGGCTAAATGTCTGAAATCAAGGTTTCAGTAGAGCCAAGCTCGCTCTCTGAAGGCTCTAGGGTAGAACCCTGCCTTTCTTCTTCCCAGTTTCTGGTGTGGCTGGCAGTGCTTGGAGTTCCTTGGCTTGTAGACACATCACTCCGATTTCTGCCTCCACTCTCACAAGACCTTCTCTCTGTCTCTGTCCAAATTTCTCTTCTGATAGTGTCCTCTTCATATAAGGACACTGTTAATTGGATTAGGGCCCAGCCTAATCTAGCATAACCTCATTTAAATAAATTAAATCTGCAAAGATCCTTTATCCATATAAGACCATACTTATAGGTACTGGGGGTTAGGACTTAAACATATCTTTTCAGGGGACACAGTCTCCTGATTCTCTACTGGCTCATTCCCATCCACATGTGAACATGCTCCCTTATCCTTCTTCAGCTGCTGTGGGTCGCTCTGGCCTCCTTCACAGACACGTTTCTTAGGAGTCCTTTCCATTTACTATCTCTGCTTCCTCACCAACAATTTTCTCTCCCTTCACTTCAGTGTGGCTTCCTTCTCCTCCACTCCACTCCTCTTATGGCCAAATCCAATGAGCCTGTTTTAATATTATTTGAATTTTCCAAAGAATTCTACACAATTGGCCTCTCCCCCCTCTGAAGACACTTTTCTAACTGGCTTTTGGGAAACCAAACCTGGCACATTTTTTTTCTACTTCACTCGTGCTTCCTCTTTAGCATTCTCCGCTGTCTATTCCTTTTTTATTTCTCTTTTGTTAACCCACTTGCCTCAATATTTTATTATGTACGTTCTCAAGTATTCAAGAAAGTTGAAAGAATTATGCAGTAAATACTTCTATAGCCACCACTTCGGTTCTGCCATTAATATTTTCCTATACTTGTTTTATCACTTATCCATTTCTTTTTTTTCGTATTCATTTCTTTATCTATTCCTCTATCTATTCATAGTCCATCTTATTTTAACATATTTTCAAGTAAATTGAAGACATCTGTACATGTGCACTAAATATTTCAGCATGCATAGCATTAACTAGAGTTTAATATTTTTGCAGGCATTTCTTATGATGTACATTTTATATACAGTGAACACACAAATCTTGAGGGTACATTTGTTGAATTTTTAACAAATGCATACACTTACAGAGCCCAAACCCCTATCAAGGTTCAGAATACTCCCATCATCCCGGGAAGCTCCCTCTTGCTCCTTCCTGGTCGATTCTGACCCCTCTTAACATTCACTTTTTTGTGAAACTTCTTTCACTTAATATTGGTTTTGAAGTTCATTTATACTGCTGTATGTGTCAATAATCTGCTCTTTTTTATTGCTGCGTAGTATTCTGTTGCATGAATATGCCACAATTTGGTTATCAATTCTCATATTAATGGACACCTGAACTGTTTCCAGTTTTGAGCTATCTACATTAATAAAAGACAAACATGCAAATTGACCGTACCTTTGCTATGCCTTAAGCCATGCCCACCAGCCAATCAGAGCGACTATATGCAAATTAACCCAACCAAGATGGCGGCTGGCAGCCACAGAGCTGGAGCGAGCAGGAGGCTTGGTTGCCCAAGTGATGGAGGAAGCCAAGCTTCCTGCCTGCTGCAGCCAGCTCTGAGCTCCACTCAAGGCAACAAAGTTTCAATTATAGAAGATAAATAAAGCCCAGATACTTGCTTTCAGCTGGCTTTGGCCACGGAGCTGGAGTGAGCAGGAGGCTTGGGTTGCCTCTGGCGATGGAGGAAGCCAAGCTTCCCACCCCGCCCTGGCCAGCTCTGAGCTCCACTCAAGGCTACACAGTTTCAATTATAGAAGGTAAATAAATCCCAGAATATAAAAAAAAAGAAAAAAAGGAGAGACTGGGAGCTTTCGTCACTGGGGGGCTTGGCCAGCCTGAAAACGGCCCTCAGCCCCTCACCCAGACTGGCCAGGCACCCCAGTGGGGAGCCCCCACCCTAAAGGGGGTGTGGCCAGCCTGAAAACAGCCATCAGCTCCTCACCCAGGCTGGCCAAACCTCCATGGGGTGAGGGTCCCCACTGGGAGGGCGCTTGACCAGCCTGCAAACACCCATAAGCCCCTCACCCAGGCTGGCTAGGCACCCCAGTGGGGACCCCCACCCTGAAGGGGGTGTGACCAGCTGCAAACAGCCATCAGCCCCTCACCCAGGCTGGCCAGGCACCTCAGCGGGGCCTCCACCCTGATTTGGGACACCCTTCAGGGCAAACCAGCCAGCCCCCACCCGTGCACCAGGCCTCTATCCTATATAATAAAAAAGTAATATGCAAATTGACCCTAACAGCAGAACAACTGGGAATGACTGGTCACTATGACACACACTGACCACCAGGGGGCAGATACTCAATGCAGGAGATGCCCCCTGGTGGTCAGTGTGCTCCCACAGGGGGAGCTCTGCTCAGCCACAAGTCAGGCTGATGGCTGCCAGCACAGCGGTGGTGGTGGGAGCCTCTCCCACCTCCTCAGCAGCACTAAGGATGTCCGCCTGCAGCTCAGGTCTGCTCCCTGCTGGCCAGTGGACATCCCCCAAGGGCTCCCAGGCTGCCAGAGGGTGTCTGACTGCCAGCTTGGGGGAGCGGGCCTAAGCCAGCAGGTGGACATCCTCTGAGGGGTCCCAGACTGCAAGAGGGCATAGGCCGGGCTGAGGGACCCCCCACTCCCCGAGTGCACAAATTTTTGTGCACCGGGCCTCTAGTTTTGTATAATACTGCATTTTGAATCAGTCTTTGTGTGCAAATACATTCTCACTTCTCTTGGGTAACTACTCAGGATTAGGATTTGTAGATTAGGTGGTGACAATATGTGATTAGTTTTATTAGAACTTCTAGAGTTTTTCCCAAGTGGCTAGAGCATTTTGTATTAACCCTCACTAATATAGCAGAGTTCCAATTGTTCTACATCCTCATCAACATTTAGTGTGTTACTCTTTTAGTTTTAGCCAGTCCTGTGGTGATATAGTTTTAATTTCGCATCTTCTTGATGCTTATGTTGAGCACTTTTCTATGTGATTATTTACCTTTCATATATTTTATGAAGTCCCCTTTCAAAATTTTGGCCATTTTAAAAATTGGGTTTTTAGTGCTTTGTTTTATGAATGTTTTCTTCCAGCCTTTGTTTTACCTGTTCATTTTCTTAACCGTGTCTTTTTATGAACAGTAGTTTTGAATTTTGATAGTCTAATTTATCATTTTTCTCTTATAATTATTACTTTCTTCTGCCAGGGTTCTTGTTCCAGCATCTAGAAGGGTTCAGCAATCTGGAGAAGGGCTGTGTGTAACTTAATAAAGAGTCCAGGGACGAAGCATAATTTTGAAAGGCATTCGGGGGTCAGAGGAGCCTAGCTAAAGGAACTAAGTTCTCCTCGTCTCAGGACCCCATGCTATTTATTAATACAAATTGTCCTAAGGTGAGGCAGAGATATACACGTCAAAAGGTTAGGTTTCATTTACAAAGTCTGTTGTCAGATTGGAAGAATTTGCCTACGGCTGTTTAGGTGTTTGGCCAGTAGGAGGCAATAACATATAGATTAAGATGCCCTGAGCTGTCTGGCAGCAAGCAGTCATCCCTTTTCAGGTTTGGGGAAATGCCTTTAGCCATTCCCAACAGGTGATAACATATGTGACTCAGCCCTTGTTGAGTCCCCAAGTTCCATCAACCTTTCGATGAAACTCTTGCAATTATGACATGCTGGAATTGGCTTCTGGCATTCTTCCTAATTAAGGAAACTTTGCCTATATCTAAATTATGAAGATACTCTCTTGTGTTTTTTTTTTCTAAAGGCTTTATTGTAATATATTTATTAAAAATTTGCTAAGAGGGTAGGTCTTATGTTAAGTATTCTTATCACATACACAAAATAATAATAATAAATAAAGAGGGTGGGAGGGAACTTTTAGAGGTGATAGTTTTATGGCATAAACTGTAGTGATGGTTTCATGGATATATAATTATCTCCAAATTCATCACATTGTATACATTAAATATGTACAACTTTTTTGTATGACGGCCATACCTCAATAAAGTGGTTTAAAAAAACAAATGGATCATGGGTATTATTCATCTTACATAACTGAAACTTTGTACCCTTTGAATAATACCTCCCCATTTCTCCTTTACTCCAGCCTCTGGCAACCCCCATTCTACACTCTGGTTCTATGAGTTTGACTATTTTAGATTCCTCATACTGTATAAGTGAGGTCATATAGTATTTTACTTGTGTGTCTGGCTTATTTTCTTTAGCATACTGTCTTCCAGGTTCATTCATGTTGTCACAAATGCAGGATTTCCTTTATTTTATTTACTTATTTTTACATTTAAGTAGAGTTGGTATACAATATTATATTAGTTTCAGGTGTACAATATAGTGATTCGACATTTATATAACTTATGAGGTGATCACCACACTATAAGTCCAGTAATGATTCTTTCTTTTTATAGGATGAATAATATTGCTTTGCATGTATACATTTTCTGTATCCATTCTTTCATTAATGGACATTTAGGCTGCTTCTGTGTCTTGGCTATTGTGAATAAAGCTTCAGTGAACATGGGAATATAGATATCTCTTTGAGAAACTGATTTTAGTTCCTTTAGATATACCGTATACTCAGAAGTGGGATTCCTGTGTCATATGGTAGTTCTATTATTTTTTAAGCTTTATTGAGATATAATTGATGTGTAACATTGTGTAATTTTAAGGTGTACAATATGTTGATTTGCTATACTTATATATTACAGTATGATTATCACAGTATTGTTAGTTAACAAATCCATCACCTCACATAATTTCCATTTCTTTTATGTGGTGAGAGCATTTAAGATTTACTCTCTTAGCAACTTTCAAGTGTATAATACAGCATTGTTAAGTATAGTTACTATACTGTACACTAGATCATCAGAACTTATACATATTATGACTGAAATTTGTGCTCTTAACCAACAAATCCCCATTTATCCCACCTCTTATCCCCTGGCAACTACCATTCTACTCTCTGTTTCTATGAATTTCACTTTTTTAGATTCTACATCTAAATGAGATCATACAGTATTTGTCTCTCTCTATTTCACTTAGCATAATAGCTGCAAGGTTTATCCATGTTGTCACAAATGGCAGGATTTTGTTTTTACTTGTGGCTGAATAATATTTCATTGTATGATCTATCTTGTTCTTTGCTGGTATGATCGCACCTAGAGCAGAATCTGGCCCGTAGTAGATAGATCTCAGATTGCTAGATGGGTGGATAGGAGGGTGGGTGAATAAATGCTAAGAATGCCTTTATGTGTCTCCCTCTCTCCCTGCCAATAAATCTGTTTTAGGGCCGAAAAATTGAATTCCTAAATAGCATATTGCTGATCTTCTTTTCTGCCTTTCACCCAGAAGTCACACCTCAAGCCATATTTTGTGCAGCAGCCTAGAAGAGACTTTGGTAGAGGGCCATCCAAGTGCACTTTTTTATCCTTCAAATCTGACTGAGTATGGTGTTGGATTAGAAACAAGAGATTGAATAGAAGTTGAGTCCATGATGGCTTCACCTCTCAGTATTAGGAGTCTACTTTTGCTTTTCTACTCACTCACTAATCAATCTTTTAATGTTTAACATTATTCTCTGCCAGTCACTGATCCTGTTAAAACTGAAGGTGAGATTGAAGCTGTGGCAGGTGTGTGTGTGTGTTAGTTCCATTTCATCATCTTCAGAAAAGAGTTAGGAGATTACAGAATGTGAAACTTCCTTTGACTAATCACCAGCTATAAACATGATACCTTCCAGTCCACCCGTCCTTGAGTCATACGGTACTTAAGTGTTTATGGGTCCAGTTATATTCCTTTTCAATATCTCATGAACTAAGGATGAACCCAGGAAATGACCCCTTTGCTTTTTTTTCTCTTTTCTCTGCTTTATATAACTCAGGAGGTTCATCAAGAACGGATTGCATTGGAAAACCAATTGGAACAACTTCGTCCAGTCACCGTGTTGTGACCCCAAGATCCAAGTAACAGCGGGTGACCTTTTCTGCCAAGATCTTTCCTTTAACTGTTTCAATCCAACTACTTGTCATAGATGTCTGACTGTGTCAAAAGCTGTAAGCAGTGGAATAGAATCCATGTCACCTTTACTGTTATACTTATGTGCTTTACTGTGATGGAAATATATAACTGATTATCACACTTGAAATTGTAATTATCGGTGGAATTTCTCTCATTCTTCAGTACTTTCTTGAGATGTTAGATGTTGCTCCTTAACAAAAATCAACCTTCTAGCAAATGACAATTTAGAGCATTATTTATTTAAAGAATTTATGATTTGTACAAGACCTTATAATCTCGTATCTTTAGGATGCTTGTTATATTTTTGGATGTATATCATGTACAGTAGGTTGGTTTCCTGAATAATTGGAATTCTAACTGTATAGTCTTTGGCATGATGATAATAAAACAAAAACTAAAATAAAACAAAAGCATCAGATTTAGACTGGCGCTGTGCCCTCCCACCACCATATGCCAAACATTGCTTCTCTAGTGCCATTTTGATTTTATCTAGCTATAAATAATACATAACTATTGTTTTCTACTGACTGTCAAAGACTTACTGGGTCTTTACACCTCTGTAAAGTGGACGTTTTGTCAGTGATCTATTTAACTTGGCCCAGCTAGGCCGTCAACCCAGATAACTCAGTCCTTTCATGTAAATTTTAGGCAAGAGCAATGTGCTTTAGCTGCCTCTCCTGATCATATTAAAATAGTTGCCAGATCTCTTACTTTTATCCTGCATGGGAAAACATATCTGTAAATGCATGAATTTGGAAACTACCCACCAAATATGAAAGGCTGATGAGACTATTTGGATTGATAAACATTTGTTGTTGGAACCCAGGTATTCAAACTGGGGAAGAAGAGGGAAAATGGTTGTTACTAACTATTCAACAATCTCTCGTAATTATTTTTGTCTTTGTTATTGTAACCTGGATTGTGAGTATATTGGATGTGAAGAAATAATGAAAGGAAGCCAATTCCAACACTGGATATATAAGTATTTGGTTCCATGTGAGGCATACTCTTGGGAAGTGATTGGTTCATGTGCAGTACAGAAGGGCCCAACTGACTCCAGTGTACATGAGGTAAAATAGTGAGCTCAAATTGCAGAAGCCAGTATCCTATAGAAATTCTGATAACTGCTGCTTCACCTGAAAACTCAAGTTGAAAATGGGAATTGACCAACCCTCACAGGGATCAGGGCACATCAGCTTTAATAGCACTTTGAGAGATTGATGCCAAGAAAAGCTGTCTCTTATGCATTTTTCTACTTTAACAATTCTTAGAATAGAGGGGTGGGGTGTGCCTAGGGTCCTTTTGAAGTGTTTTGGATAGGTTTGTAGCATGTGAGATTAAGTCTTTGATTACAATAGAGTTGACAGCTTTTAGAAAAGTAGGAGTTTATTTAATGTTTCCTTATTCCATTGTCAAGCTTTATCAATGGCTTAATGGCAGAAATAAGGCTTAAACAGATGATGTTTTTCCAAAGAAAAACAAATTGTTGATTTTGTTCTGTGCATCTTAAAGGTTTTTGAATTGGCTTGGTTTTAAAAATCAGGAATCTTTAACTCTTTCTCTATTTCATACATTTTTCCTTCCCCTTTCGCTACCATTTTGGTCCCTGTAGAAAGTGTTCAGAATCAGTTTAAACCCTTCCTAAGATCATGAATGGGTCAGTGCAAAGTTAACCTCCTTTCCCATGTTCTCAGATCTGGGACTGCAACAGATTTTATCAACAGTGTCCTTGTTGCAGACATTTTATAGTATGTTTGCCTTTTGTTACATTAAATCCAAGAAAGAATAGCCTATGCACTTTATCCCATAATCTTCCAGTACATACACATTCACTCGAGATAGCACTTCATATCCATTAAGCAGAAATATAAACCAAGGAATGTTATATGATGTACTTTTAAAATATTGACATTTTCCCCCATCAAGCCAGTGACAGAGTAAGCCAAATTAGGTTGGGGTTTTGTTTAGTTGGTTTGGTTTTCATTAAAGGAAAAAACTTGCATCAGACAATCAAGGCTCCATGAGTTGCATAGTCTCACCAATATTTTAAGATAGACATTGCATTAAAGCACATACCAATAATATCTATACCTAGTCTTCTTGACTGGACCTTTAGTGACCTCAGTTTATTAGTTGTTTAGAAGTAGATTTTTAAAAAACAAACACAAACACATAGATGCACATACAGTTACACACATTATTTTTACCTAACTAGTGCTCATTCGTTGTTTCTCTGTTTTCTTAGGATGTATACTTTCAATTTAGGATTATAACTCCCAATAATGTTTCTGTGCACCTTTAATGTGATTTATAGGAAGACTGAGCTATTGAAATTACTATTATACCTATTCTATAAAACTACTCCAAAATTAGACCTGCTTGTTGGGCAGAGTTCTGTGGATAGAAGGCCAGTGTTGCCCCCATCTGTGGGGATTTAATAACCTGGTTGGTAAGTGGTGGTCCTTCATAGAGGTCCCATAGTCCCAAGGATGAAAGTACAGTAGGAGTTGATAGTGGGCCTATTGGATACCTTAATGTCTCTTGTATATGGCATATTGCCTTTTCCAACTCCTTATCTAGTAGGCATGGGGCAAAACCAAAAGATAGATATCTGGAATGGAAGTATGTGTTGTCATCAAGGCAGATATTTGCTTTAATTGGAAAGATTTAACTGCTTTATTAATATTATAGAAGTGCTTTGGGCCTGATTGGGAGAGGAGGCAGCTTATCTGGAATCTATGCCCATTTTACTGTCATTGGAGAATTTGGATGTCTGACCTCTGAGGGCCTGTATCCATCTCTTGCTGTTTGCTTAGGGAATTCAAGGCCCTGAGAAACCACAGTTCCTAGCCCAAGGATCCATAGAATTAGTGGCAGAATTGGGATGCCCACCTGATTTATGGATTCTAAATTAACTCCTTGAGCCTCTAGCAATATTAAAAACAGATTAGAAGGTTTCTTCTATTTACCTTGTTGAATTTTATTTACTTAATCAATCTTAAAATATTAAAACATGTTTTAATGAATATTAGTTCTAGATGTTTCTCATGGATTGAAGCAAAAAATAAAATATGAAGGGAAAGAATATGATTAACTATTTGTTCTTTTGAACACCTCACCTTTCATGAAGCAATGTTACTCTGAATTTTTTGGCAGAACTTTTGAGAGCTGTTGCTTTGAATGGATTCCATTCCTGTATTCCTTATGGGAATTTGTTTTTAAATAGACTAGAAATGAACTCAATATGTAGTAAGTTAGTTTTCTTCAATATATCTTTAGTTACTTGGTTGCAAATGTTCAATTTCAGCATACGATAGGGTGAGTAGTCAAAAACATGAGTTTTCCTTTGATTTCTACCAATGTCTAAACTATCATAAAGCATCCTTCTTTTCATATGTGACTTGATTCTATAGTCTGTTTCTAAATGATATTGTCTATTTCTTAAATTATCTCACACTCATGGTGATAATAGATGTGTGTTCAGAAATCAATAAGAAGGTAATCTGGAATGGATGTGTGTTTTTTTGCAGTTAAGGCAAGCTCTTGCAAATGCCTTCTAAGCAGTAGTTTGAAAATCTCAATTATAGTATAACACCTTAGAGCTAAAAACATTTGTTCAACACAAACTAGAATCACACCTCCTGGCTAGATATCACCAAGGGAAATGTGATTTTAAACATATAAAAAAGATTTTCAAATATCTTAGCAACCAGGTCTTTCCATATTGACAAGTATGACTCAGTAGGTTGTAGCTTGAAAATTATGAATGTGTGAACAAAATGAAATATCAGTTGAGAGGCCTTTTTCATTTTTGGTTAAATAGAACAGTAGTAACTTTGGTTTCTCTTTCCAACTGGTTTATTCTGTTTTAAGTGTACACTTTTAAAACTAATCAAAGGATTACTTGAATTTACACTTTAGTTATTGGTGTTCTTGTCATTTTTTGTTTTGTTTTGTTTTTTTGTACCATGACTTAGTGTGGAACAAAGTAGACATTGGAGTTTTTGGAGTCCTGAGCTGGCATATCTTGCTTCTCTTTTGGCACAGGCTAAGGGGAGCTGCCAACCAATGCCAACAGATAAATCATTAATGGATATTTGAGTGTGAGACTTACTCTGTGAGCCACCCTGCTTTGCTTGTTTGTGTTGAGAAATGCATCTATTTATGTGACCTTCCCAAGAGCAACTGTAAGAACAGCAGATATAGAGGGCCAGACTTTAAAAAGCAATACAAGCAGATTCTAAGAGCTGCTTCCCTCCTCAAAATTAGGCTTTCAGAGGCTGACTTACAAGTGTTCCTTGAAACGTCAGTCTGTTAATTGAGCAAGACATTCCAGGTATGTAGTTGCTTTTAGGCTTCTATGGTTATTTTCTACATTGACGAACACACATGATGTTAAAGGAACCTTTTCTAAAAGACATTGCAGGGTTTCAATTGAGATGACTTGTTCAAGTTATAGAAGCCTTGGTCTGCTTTTAACAATTGAGGGGTGTTCATTTTTCATGTTTTGTGAGTGCTCATATCTCACTCTAAGCTAAAATCATGGCTGTGTGAGGTTGGAAAAAGCAGGTTTATGACTCTGAAGACCAGAGAACATTGGCGTGCATTGGAATTTGGGGACTACAGTAAGGAAACATAGCTCCATTATGCCCTGGGGATGGAACAGTTGACACAATAAACCCATTATGTTGTGTCTAGATCAACTGAATTGTGTTGTTTTGTTTTGTTTTAAGGCAACTTGTGTGAGGGTTTCAGTTGCACCCACCCTGGAAACTGGGTGTACCTTTTTCTTTAGCACTACCATTCTGTTTTTCTTCAGGCCAAATATGTTCAAGTGAGCCACAGGTGGGAAGAGCCACTTTAGTTTCCGTAGCAATGGGCCAGAAGAGAGAATGAGCTGATGGTCTATTTTAACCTTGAAGGTAAAAATGTATATTTTTTCATGACAGGTACATTGAACAGTAAAACAAGTAACAGTAAAGTATATATTTGATGCCTTCTGTGTTTTCATGAGTATGTGCCAATAAGTTGTGCTAATATTTACTCAGCCACAGTCTCATTGATTTGCTAAGCATTGGGAACATTATCTATATTGATCTTAAATGTAAATAAATATAGGGTATCCTGTATTTGGATTGTGACTTGTAGACTCCAGCTAACCTTTACTGCCTCTTTTTCACACTTGTTGGAAAGTCTGTGAAGAACATAGTAGGTTAAGAATCTCTAACTTTGGAAAATGTATATGATGTGAAACTGGGGTGCTATGTTAAAAATAAATATATGATAACTAAGTGTGGCTTTTATGGAGTGTTGGTATCAGTCTATTTATGGTCTGCAATTGGAAGAAACATCAATGAGAGAGAACCATTCACTGGCTGCTTAATCCCTTCAAAAAATGGTCCCATCATAATGCCCTTAGTGGGAGTGGAAGTGAAGGGGAGGGATCGGGAAGAGTTGGCTTGAAAATTCTGACCAAGTAATCTGGTACTCCAGCAGTTTCTCACATTTAAAATTTGAATGATTTTGGAGGCACTAATGTCCTATCAGGTGGGGGTTTTATTCCGTAAAGTGAATGCCAATGGTGGGCCAACACAGGATATTTCTAATCTGGTACCAAATGCTAAACTAATTCTTGGAAAATCATCTATGATTTGGTTCATAAGCTTGACACTGGAGATCACCAGGCCCTGACATTTCCCAAGCACTGGTGAGGATCACTGGGTTACTCACTTTAGAGATAAAAGAGATCTGAGATTATCTAGGCAAGTGTTTCCCAGATTAGCAGTATCAGCATCATCAGGGAATTTATTAGAAATGCAAATTATTTGAACCCACCCCAATTGAATCTGGAACTCTGGGAGTGGGCCTGGTAATCTTGATGTAAACAAGCCCCCCCAGGTGATACTGATGCTCACTCACTGGAGTTGAACCAGGGAAACTGGTCCAGAGAGGCAAAACTGACTCATTTGGGTCTCAGCTAATTCAGAGCAAGGGATAAAAATGTTCCCAGGGCAGACTTTCTTCTGTGCTACAGTGCCCATTCATGAGTTGTTCCCTTTCCTGACCTTCCTTCCACAGATATTTACTATGCCCCTACTGTGTGTCAAGCACTACGATAGGAGCTAGAGATGAAACCTCCAGAATTCCTTCCCTCATGGAGCTCACAGAGACCTACAAATGATTCTCAAAGCAGCATGAGATAGGTGATAGGTTATTAGGGTAAGCTAACTGATGTAACAAAGTACCCGAAGTATTCAGTGGTTTGGCACAGTGAAGGCTGATTTCTCACTCACCTACACCAGAGTGGGTGTTCATAGTTTTGCCATTTTCTTTGTGGTTATGCAGGGAACTATAAAAGATTCTCCTGTGGACAGAATGGGTTGATGTGGAGTGTAGAGTGGGGGGAAATGGCAAGAGTTGTACACAAGGCCAGATGGGAAGGCCTTACATGTCATGAGAAGACACAAAGCACCCTGAGATTACAGCTCCCTTTCAAGATTTCAGCTCACATTCATGCAGTCACTTACTTCATTCATCTTCAAGGAATACTTGTGTTCTCCCAATTATTTCCTCCCCCTAGAAAGAAAATGCTTCCCTGGGAGATTGTAACCTAGTGTTTCTAACATGAACTCAGTCTGTATGAGTTGTTACACATCTTTTGGGGTGTGCTTGGACAAAGGTCCAATTCCCAGAACACAAGGGACTAAACGCTGGTAGGCAAGAGTCCTGTTGGGTAAGTTGAGACTTTTCCATTCTCAGCTCTTTTTTTGGGACATATCAGGGGGCCTCAAGATGACCAAGAGGTGCAAAACTCTTCTTTTGGCACAGAGGCTTATCAAAGTGTAGGGTTTGTAAATGAAGCTGAAATATCCAATTCATTTTGAACAAAAATTCTTAGTTGAGGTTATTTAACAAGTCTGAAATATCCCTAAGCCTGGGGGTGAAAATTCTCACAGTGTAGCATCTCCATGGCAAACTCCAACTTCAAGGGGTCCTGCCATGTTGTTTTTCAAATATGAGGTGTTCTGGAAGTGTGGACACTAGTATTTTCAGGCATCTGAGTGGGCTTCCCCTCATTGCATTTTTCTTTTAAACAGGCTAAAAAGGATTATTACCTTTGAGTAAAAGATTGTAACCCAGATATACCTTCCTTTATTTGCCCTGAAATTCTCTTAGCAGATTTGGCACAGAAACCATAAAATTTTCAAGATTCACCTGTGAGTATAAGCAGGTCCTCAAATAACATTGTTTTATTATAATGTTGATGAGATGCACAGGAACTCAGCTCTTGCTTACTAGTGTATCAATTAGCCTGTGTTTAAAGTAGGTTTCATTATACGTCGTTTCACTTAGTCACAGTACCTACTGATGATGTTAAGTGAGGACTTACTATATTCTCTAGCACCATAAGCGAAAGCAATATAATTAGAATAGAAATACTGCATGTATGTGTGTGTGTGTGTGTGTGTGTGTGTGTGTATTCTATATTGATATGTGTACATATATAGAGAATATTTAACTTTTGCTGGTGTTGCTTATGCTTATGTTATAAATATACCAGAGGCCTGGTGCATGGATTTGTGCACCAGTGGAGTCCCTCGGCCTGGTCTGTGGGGATTGGGCTGAAACCAGCTCTCCGACAGTCCCCTGAGGGGTCCCAGATTGCGAGAGGGTGCAGGACAGGTCAAGGGACCCCACTGGTGCACAAATCCATGCACCAGGCCTCTAGCATGCGTATAAGATCTTTGGTTAATCTTTTCCCCCCTCCCCCCTCCCTCCTTCCCTCTGAGATTCATCAGTTTGTTCCATGTTTCCATGCCAGTGGTTTCCGCTCCTGCATTGAGTGTTTTCCCCCTGGTGGTCAGTGTGCATTATAGCTACCTGCCAGTCACGTTGGCCAACCGGCCACTTGCTTAGGCTTTTATATATATAGACTAGAGGCCCGGTGCACGAAATTCATGTACAGGGGGGCATGTGTGTCCCTCAGCCCAGACTGCACCCTCTCCAATCTGGGACTCCTCGAGGGATGTCTGACTGCCCATTTAGGCCCAATCTCACAATCCAGGACTGCTGGCTCCCAACTGCTCGCCTGCCTGCCTGCCTGATTGCCCATAACCGCTTCTGCCTGCCAGCCTGATCACCCCCTAACCACTTCCCTGACAGCCTGATTGATGCCTAACTCCTCCCCTCCCGGCCCAATTGCCCCTAATTGCCCTCCCCTGCTGGCTTGGTCACCCCTAACTTCTCTCCCCTGCAGGTCTGGTCCCCCCTAACAGTCCTCCCCTGCAGGCCTGTTTGCCCCCAACTGCCTTCCCCTGCTGGCCTGGTCACCTCTAACTTTCCTCTCTTGCCAGCCTGGTCTCCCCTAACTGCCCTCCCTGCAGGACTGGTTCCCCCCAACTTCCCTCCCCTGTAGGCCTGGTTGCCCCCAACTGCCCTCCCCTGCAGGCCTGGTCACCCCTAACTGCCCTCCCCTGCAAGCCATCTTGTGGTGGCCATCTTGTGTCCACATGGGGGCAGCCATCTTTGACCACATGGGAGCAGCCATCTTGTGTGTTGGAGTGATGGTCAATTTGCATATTACCACTTTATTATATCGGGGTGGGGCCCTAGCTGGTTTGGCTCAGTGGATAAATATATAGGTGGGGCAAAAGTAGGTTTACAGTATGGAATGTAATCTATAGATACTAGTAGAAAAGTCTAAGTGACCATTCAACCATTCGACTGGTAGCTATGATGTGCACTGACCACCAGGGGGCAGATACTCAATGCACAGGCAAGGAAACATGGAACACACTGATGAATTTCAGAGGGAAGGGGGGAGGAGGGAGGGGGGAGGGTAGGAAGAGATTAACCAAAGATCTTACATGCATACTAGAGGCCCAGTGCACAGATTCAAGCACTGGTGGGGTACCTCAGCCTCGCCTGTGGGGATTGGGCTGAAACCAGCAGTATGACATCCCCCAAGGGGTCCTGGATTGTGAGAGGGTGCAGGCCAGGCTGAGGTACCCGACCAGAGCACAAATCCATGCACCAGGCCTCTAGTATAATAATAAATAGTAATACAAGAATAAACTCCTTGTTTTGCGTACTCACAAATGTAAACCTACTTTTGCACCACCTTGTAAATATAAAAATTACATATATGTTTAAAACAACAATAGCCACAAAAATTGTTTAGAACATAGAACAATAGAATATTTTGGGGGTGGTGGTGGGAGAAGACTAATGTCTAAACAATTCTAGAATTCCTGGTAAATGGTGATAATAAGAGCAGACTGTTAGTAAGTTTTAGTGTTTTCAACATTTTCTACAGAGAATGCAAAAATGCACCCCTTATACTTGTGCCTGGGGTGGACACTCCCATCCTTGGTGTAGAGCAGTGCCTCCACCCCTGTGTTATACTTAATCAAAGCTACAAGGCTGAAGGAAAGCCAAGGGAAAGAAATATAATGCTTGGGGAATTAAATACAGATACAGAGAATGGTGAAGCAGGGCCTTTGAAATGCAAATGAAATTGGCCTGAACCTCAACCCATGTGCTGTGAGAGCCTGCATCTCAATCTTTCTGAGAGGCAGAGGTAATGGTGGAAGAACTGATGTTTTTATCCTAGTCACTTCTGACTATGGTATGCTTCCTAGGAATTAGTTTGATAAATGGACCATCTATCACATACCCCCCCCAACATCATTTACAGCAGTTGTTCATGTGTATATGTATGGAAGATAGAGTGGAATGGGAAAGGGGCAGAATACACAGAATACTTAGGGAGAGGGAGCTTGTACATAGTTTCCCCAGGGCCACCACATTGAACAACTGTAGGGGACATCATTCACATATTCTATACACTGTTGTTCTGCCTCTGCTGGCTGAGGGAAGGGGGCAGGTGGTAACCTTGGGAATCCTGCCAGTATTTATAATACAGTGCCTATACCCCCACTGTAGACCTCTTTTTTACCCTTCCTGTTTCTATTCTAGGTCTAGGCCAGTAGTTCTCAACTGGGTGCAATTTTGTCCCTGCTCCCAGGGACTATTTGACAATGTCTACAAACATTTTAGTTGTCATAACTTGGAGGAGCATCTAGTAGGTAGAGGTTCAGGGGTGCTCCCAAACGTCCTCAAGTGCATAGGACAGTGTCCACCACAAAGAATGATCCTACCCCAAATAGCAATAGTGTTGTGGTGGAGAAAGTGGCTGCAAAGAAGCCTCTCAGTTTTCTCTCCATTTCCCTCAATTATTCAGAGCAATGTAGCTTTCTCCGTATGACTACCAGGAACATCCCTTCACAGGGTCAAAGCTACATCAATAGGCTCTGCTAAATTAGCCCATTAATCCACATACCTCCAGGGTCCAAGTAGCAACGTAAATAAGTGAAGCCATGAGGAGAAAGTAAAGTGGTACTAGGCCATCTGCCTCAGTGATAGGGAACAATACGTGGGGACTATGACAAATCAGAGCTTGTACACCTTGTCCTGGATTATTGCCATAGAGGCTCTTGTGTTGCTAGGTTTCTGATTCCTTGAGAGAGGTTCAAGGTCTCATCTCCCTCACCTCCAGAAAGTCCTTTTGGCATTACTTTTTCATTGATAAATAACATACGTACTTACGTGCACCAATTTTAAGTTTTCATCCCAATGAATAGTCAGGATAACTTTGAAGAAGATCGAAATTAGAGGACTTACATGACTAGATTTCAAGGCATATTATAAAGCCACAGTAATTTAAGAGTGGTATTGTAAATGTTAGATGAATAGATCAATGTACAGAATAGAGAGCCACCAAACACATCCACACATATAGGTTCCCTTGATTTACAATAAAGATGCCATCATAATTCAGTGGGGGAAAATATGGTCTTTTCAATAAGTGGTGATGGAACTATTGGATATCCACATGGAAAAAATGAACCTGGATCCCTACCATGCACAAAAATTAATTCAATATGAGTCATAGACCTAAATGTGAAAGGTAAAACAATAAAGCTTCTAGAAGAAAGCATTGAATAATATCTTCATGAATTTCATAAGGAGTTTTTTTTAACAGGGTATACAAAGCACTACCATAAAAGAAAAGATTGATAAATTGGATTTCATTAAGAACTGCTGTTTATCAAAATTCATAACTAAGAGTTTTGGCAAGCTGTGGAACAGTAGAACTTATTTGCAATACATCTGTCAAAGGATTCTTGCCAAAGAATATTTTTATATGTTAGCAACTATTTCCAATTTAAAACACTGAGGGAGAAAAACCACTGTGCAGGCTACTATTATGCAGGCCAAACAAAACATGCCTGGGAGCCAGCTCAGAGCCATACATTGCCAGTTTGCGATCTCACCTTTAGCAGTGTAGAAGAGTCATAGAAGTTTTAACATTTCCATATTTTCTCATTCTCTCCTTGCCAGCCTCTGTAAGGGGAAGAAGAAATGTAGAGATCTATTTATCAATAATAGGAAATATTCCCTTTGGTGGCAGAGTGGCTGGTGAGAGTGAATTTAGGGTTTAAAAGCACTTCCTCTCAACTCTGATGGAAACATTAATTAAATAAATTATTTTAAAATACAATTTGATCGAGTTTTCTTTTATTGGTCCCCACTGTGTGTTTAGCCTGTGGGCCCTGTGAACACCCCGTTCACTTTGCTCTCTTTCTCTAGAATTTCTCAGCATCTCTGGAAGTCAGCTTCAAGCTGCAGCGAGGCAGGAGATGTGGAGAAACAGAGCTTAAACTTTTAACATTTTGAGCTCATTAATGTCCAGCTTCCTTATTTTCTACCTCCTTCCCTAACTCTGGTTTTGATCTTCTTCTTCTCTTCTTCTCCAAAGCACCACTCTTCCTTAATTCTCAGGTGGCCCAGTTAGAGGCAATGGAGGGAGATGGGAGAATAATTTCCTGTTGTCACCTCTTCTAACCCCACTATTAAGATGAATAAGAAGAGATGGCCTAAAGGTTGGAACTCTGGCAACATAGCTTAGTGGTTAAAAACACGAGAACTACCTGGATTCAAATCCTGGCTCCATCCCTTAATAGCTATGTGATCTTAGGCAAGTTACTTGCTTCTCTGTCTCACTCCCTCATCCATAAGTTACCAATAATGATGCCTATATGTTAATATAAATACAAAGCACTTAGGACAGTGCTTAGTAAGCATTAGACGTGTTTGCTAAATTAAAAATTGAAGGTTGGTTGGCTGATGTCAGGCCTTGGCACTATGTCCAGCATTGGAAAATAGGAGACCACAGGGGCCTCTACCTCAGAGATAATTTCAAAGACCACCAGCCCACTCCTGATTTAAAAACAGGCAAACAGCTTGGCCAAACTGCTTCCTCATTACCTTCCTTGAACTGGCCAAAATGTGACTACTGGATGGTTTAATGACATTCTTCTTGTGGAGCTTAGTAATGACGGAGCTCCAAAGCCACACAGAAGATGATTAAGATCATTCTGTGGGGTATTATTTCTCCTAACATTTGAAACTAGAATTATTATGTAGATGAGGAAATTTTTAACTGTGGAGGTAAAGTAACTTACCGAGAACATGGCAGCATGATAGAAAAATACTCTGAATGTCTTGAACAGACTGTTGGTAGAACTATGGATATTAAAAACTTGGTGATGACGCAGAAGGATTAAGGACAAGTGTAGAAAACCCCTAAATCATCTTAGTGAAAGCCTAAAACTAAATACTGTAAAGATACTTAGTAAACATCTGGACTTGGAGGCCATGAGGAATGGATGCATGTGGAGTGGATGGGAATCATGGGGCTCACCTGAGTATGGGTTGTGGTC
Organism: Myotis nattereri; assembly: GCF_964212035.1. Lineage (NCBI taxonomy): Eukaryota > Metazoa > Chordata > Mammalia > Chiroptera > Vespertilionidae > Myotis > Myotis nattereri. The sequence continues at coordinate 9,168,366 of NC_138078.1, forward strand.
GGCAGAATTTTGGCCCCCATGGTCTTAGCCCTTTAGTGTTACTACTGTGATAATAGTATGTTACATAGCAAAGGAGACTTTGCAGATGTAGTTATGGTGATTAATCAGCTGCTTTAAAATAGGGAGATTATCCCAGATTATCCAACAGGCCCAATGTGATCACATAAGCCCTTATAGGCAGCAGAGGAAGGCAGAGAGATGTGAAGCATGAGGTGTTGCAGGTGGAGGAGGTGATGTGATGAGGAATACAGGTGTCCATGAGATGATGAGAGAGGCTTCTAGCTGTCAGCCAACAAGGAAACAGGGACTTTAGCCCTGTGATCACCAAGAACGGATTTCTGCCAACAACTTGCATGTTCATGAAAGCAGATTCATTCCCAGAGCCTCCAGAAATGAATATAGCTTTGTCAACACCTTGATTTTTGTTTTTGAGAAACTATATGAAGAGGACTCAGTTAAGTCATGCTGTACCCAGATTTCTGACTTTCAGAAGTATGAGACAATAAATTTATATTGTTTCAAACCACTAAATTTTTGGTAATTTTGTATGGCAGCAATAGGAAGCCAATACAAAGTCCTTATTCAGTTTCTAACATTATGGTGTCTAGTAGGAATTTCTAGGGGTTTGGTAGGAAAGGATAGGGGAGAGGCCAAAAGATAAAAGGCCTCCCCTTTTTAAAATTTAATCTTCACCCAAGGATATTTTTTCCATTGATTCCAGAGAGAGTGTAAGGGAGGGAGAAGAGGGAGAGAGACACACACACACATGGATTGGCTGCCTCCCTCACCACTATGGAGGCTGAGGAACCTGCAACCAAGGTATGTGCCCTTGACCTTGACCAGGAATCGAACTTGTGACCCTTTGGTCTGAGGGCTGGTGCTCCAACCATTGAGCAACTGGCCAGGGTGATAAAAGGTCCTTTCTGACCTCTCTGAGCATTTATTTTTTTTCCTTATGAAAAACTGTCTCTTGAAAAAAAATTTTCAAAATGTCATTAGAACTACAACAGGCGCTTCTAATTGGTTTCTAGAGGAGGCTCTGTTCTTTCTTACATCAGTCCTGCAGGGTTGCTATTTACTCCCCAGTTCATAAATCTGGCCATGAAAACAGCACTTGTTATTAGCACAATTGCAGATACAAGCTATAACAGTGAGCTTAGTAGAGGGAGCATCAGACAGCCTGGACCATGGGAATTAGGAGTCCCTGGAGACTCCCAAGACCTTCAGAGGAGAATCCTGAGGGCAAGGACTAGCAGCTGGGCCCCAGATGTCCACAACAAGGAACAGAAAAGGAAAGAGCAATATATCTAGGATCAGAAGGTTTGGACTGGGGGCCCGGTTGCTACTTCCAGGCTGTAGCTAGGTGGAAATCATTCCTCCTAACTTCTCCTTGGCTTCATATCATAAAGTAGGGACAAGAAGGTCCACCTTGAGGAATGGTAACCCCAATTAAATAACATACTGCATGTGGAAGCATTCTGTCAGCTATACAGCATCACATGTCAGCTGGAACTTGTTACACCTGATACAAAACTTAAATCAACAGACATCAATTGAGTGCTTCATATAAAATGTCCTGGATAATACAAAGGAGACCCTCCCTTGGTTCCTGGTAAGTGGCAGATGGGGTTACCGCCATGGGATCCCCACAACCATAGCTCAAGTATCCCGAAGGATTTCTCCCTCCTTCGCAACTCCAGGGGAGTAGGGGCAGGAAGTGGCAAGTTGCCTCCCTACCTCCTTTTCTCTTCCACCCAAGGTGGTTTTCTTGGGAGATGGGGTTAGAGGAGGCTGAGGGAAAACTACATTGAGGGATTTGTGGCATTGTGATTTCTGAGTGATTTCAAGGGAAAATACATTCAGTGACATGTGTGTAGATGTGCGTGTATGCGTGTATGAATATAGTGGTGGAATGGTAAGAGACCCCAATAGCATATATGGAAACACTAAAATCAATTGAAGTAAGATTAGGACTAAAAAGAGAGAGAAAGATCCATTATGTTGAAGGTCAGTTTTCTTCTGACTGTGGAATCTCAAGTGCCTGCGGACTGCAGATAAGATCTGGACAGAATGTGCCTGTGTTCTGTCCTGCTCTGGTCTGTGTTTCTGGGAGGTCTGGAATAGTTAGATTCTGCAAGTGGTTAGATTCACAGGGCTTGGCTTTTATAACAGCAGGAATGGTGCATGTCTGGTTTCTTCAGGTAAGTAGGAGTGTTTTCCAAAGCTGTGGTGCCTGAAAATGATTATGGGAATACCTGGAATCACCCAGGAAAATTGCCAGAAGCCTACTAGATTCCAGGTACCAAATATAAATAAAAGAGAAAATAAAAGCATTTGGAAAACATTATATCCCTAGTAGGACTTCTTAATAGGGGAATTTATTATCTCACAAAGTAGAAAGTACTAGAGAAGAGTGGTTTTATGGCAGATCAATTAAATGGCTTGATGACCCATCCAGAACCCAGGTTCCTTCTTTTTCCTGCCATCTTTAGAAGGTTGTTATTCCTCACACTTGTTTTTTCCTGAACTTGCTTTAGCAGTTCCAACCACTTTATTCTTAACAACAGAGTGGAAAAAGCTATTTTATCTCATATGTCCTTTTTAAATTTTCAAAAATTGAAATAAAATTCAAATAACATAAAAGTAAACATTTTAAATCAGTGAACAATTCAGTGGTAGCACATTCACAGTATTGTACCACCACCACCTCTATCTACCTACAAAACATTTCCATCATTCCAAAAATTCAGTGGGGTTTAATTAAGCAATCATTGCCTAGCCCAGGGGTCCTCAAACTACGGCCCGCGGGCCACATGCAAATACAAATATTGTATTTGTTCCCATTTTGTTTTCTTCAAAATAAGATATGTGCAGTGTGCATAGGAATTTGTTCACAGTTTTTTTTAAAACTATAGTCCGGCCCTCCAACGGTCTGAGGGACAGTGAACTGGCCCCCTGTTTAAAAAGTCTGAGGACCCCTGGCCTAGCCCCTTGTCCCCAAGTCCCAGGCAACCACTAATCTGCTTTCTGTCTATGGATTTGCCTCTTCTGGACATTTTGTGTAAATTGAATCACACATTATATGTGACCTTTTCTGTCTGGCTTCTTTCACTTGACATGATATTTTCAAGGTTCATCTACATGGTAGCATGTATCAGAACCTCATTCTTTTCTATGGGTGAATAAAATTTCTTTGTATGTATATACTGTGATTTGTTTATCTGGTTTCTCATTGATGGACATTTTGGTTGTTTTGACTTTTTGGCTATTGTCAATGATGCTGATATAAATATTTGTGTATAGTTTTTTTTTTGTATGGACAAATGTTTGTATTTTTTAGGGGCTAGATACCTAGAAATAGAATTACTGGGTGATGATAGTTCTGTTCAACCTTTTGAGTAACTGCCAGATTGTTTTCTAGAGCAGCTGTATCAACTTACTTTCCCACCAACAGTGTATGAGGGTTTCAATTTCTCCATATTCTCACCAACACTTATTTTCCCTGTTTTTGGAAAATCCTAGTGGATGTGAAGTGGTACCTTATTGTAGTTTTGATTTGAATTTCCTTAATGACTAATGATGCTGAGCATCTTTTTATGAGCTTGTTGGTCACTTTATGTCTATTTTTAAGCTTCCTTCTAGAACTCACAAGATGGTCACAGTTTATTTCTTTGGGAGAAATTCTTCCCCCTTTCCTACATGTTATTTGTGGAGCGTTAGTATCTGGTGTTCTTGATATGGTTGCAGATATTAAATAAATGCCAGTGAATGAATAGACATAAAAAGCCATTGCCCTCCCATCTCTGCTATTATTCTTTGCTAATAGAAACCCAGTTTAGTTCAGGTAATGGGTAGCCATGGAGGTTTCTAGAAGATTCTTGAGTAACCCTATAACTGTGTTTTGAACTCTATATCCAGTAGTTTGCTTTCTTCCATTTCTTTCATTTGTAACATGTTTCTTTGTCTCTGTATTTTGGCTGCTTCCCTATGTTTGTTTCTATGAATTAGGTAGAGCTGCTATGTCTCCTGGAATTGGTTGAGTGGCCTTGCATAGTAGGTGTCCTATAGGGCCCAGTGGCTCAGCCTCCCCAGTCACCTGAGCTGGGCACTCTAGGTGCACCCCTTTGTGAGTTGTGAGCACAGTCTTGTTGTAGTTGAGACTTGATTGCTGTTGGTGTCACTGGGAGGAATTGACCTCCGGGCCAATTGGCTGTGAGGACCAGCTGTGACTCCAATGGGAGAGCAGCTGTGCAGGAGACACCCTTATGGAGCAGGACTTGCTTCAGTGGGGCTTTGGTGCTCACTGAGTCTGCACCTTGAGTGTGTCACTTATAGATGTGTAAAGTTGTAATCAGGTTTGGTCTGCCACTGAGCACTGAGTACACTGGCTCTTGGGTATCCAGGGAAGTGCAAAGTCAGCCACTGCCTGGGGCCACCCAGCAGGAGCTACAGAGAGATCTGCAGATTCCTCCTGTTTGTATTGGTTTTGGAAGTGCCCAGCTGAGGCTCAGCTATGAAGCAAGGCAGGCTGGTGCTAGTGCTGGTACTAGGTCTTCAGCCTTTTATTGATAGGTTTGGGGCTCCTTGACCCAGCTGCAGCTTGTTTGGGATTTTCAAGGACAGGCCATTTATATACAAAAGTAGCTGCAGGCAGCTTGGGTGGGGTTGTAAATTGGATGAGGTGGGGTCTTAAAGAATCACCAGGGTGGAGCCAACATAAATGGCTGCCAGTCAGACCTGCGGCCCACTAGGGAGATCCCAGAACAGGAACAATGATCACTGCAAGCACCTCCGTCTGGGAGAAAGCCACCCCCAAGTTCCTGCCCTGATGCCAGACAATCCAGTTCCTCCTCATATGTTTCTGTGTTCCCCAGAGCCTCGCCCTGGTGCTGGAGCTCAGAGGAAGCAAACGGGACCTTGTAAGTTGTTTGTGTGTTGGCCTTTTAAGAGGAGCAGCTGGGTCTCCAGCAGCCTCTGTGTCACTGAGCCCCAATCTGCACTGGTTTTTACAGCCCATATTTACAGGGATTTCTTTTCCCAGCTCTGGGACCCTGGGCTGGGGGTCTGGTGTGGGGCTGGGACCCCTTGTTCCTCTGGGAAGCCTCCATAGAGACCATCTCTCAATTAAAAAAGCGGCACACATGGGTGCTGGCCCAGCCCGTTCCACGCCTCTGCCTCTCCTACCGGTCTCAGTGTGCTTTCTTCTTTACTTCTTTAGTTGTAGGACTTCCATTCAGCCAGCTTTTCGATGGTTCTGGATGATGGTTGCTCTGTATTTTAGTTGTAATGTGATGTGGTTGTGTGAGGCGGTAAGTATAGGCATTTGCCTACGCCACCATCTTCCTGCCTGAGCTTATTATATGAGATAAAAGAAGTCTCCCTACATTTAAGTCAATTTGTCTCACTTGCAGTCAAGAGCTTCCTGAGACACACAGCAACTGGATGTCTCTTCTCTCTCTACTTTTCTCCCATAAATTTAAAGCTTAGGATATAATAGCTGAATTCCTGATTTGCACCTAAGTTTTCACTTGTTCAAATAAGTGTTAAGATGTGGTGGCTTTGTAATATGTCATTTTGGAAGCTGGTACTACATTTCCCAGAGTTCCATTCCCTGTATGTTTCTAGTTAGAGTTAGTCACAGGAGAAATTTGCAGGTGTGGAAGGTGGAAGTAAAGCAGTAGCCATGTTTGCTGTCAGAAGGTCAGTGTCGGTCAGGCCCTGTTACAGCTTGTGCACATTTTCATGGCTCTGCTGGTATACCTTGTTTACAGGGTAGCACCCAGGCTTACAGTTCCAGTTATTGCATGATCTCTTCCTTCAGCTTCTCCACATCCTAGGCCAGGTGCCACTGTGGATTCATGACAATAGCACTAACTTCTCCTGCAGGTCATCCAAAACAGCAAGGTTGGAGGCTTGGAGATGGGTAAAGGCCAATGCACATTCCAGCTTGTTCCTCACAGGTTTTAGTTGCCCCAGGTGCAGAGGAAACAGCCAAGCAAGACTGTTTTACCAGTGCTCATAATTGCTTAAGGTCAAATCTCTATGATCAATTTCTATTCTACATCATTCCTAGTAGTTCTGTTTCTCTGACTAAACCCTGTCTGATACACAGAGTCAACTTTTCCTGACCCCAAGGTTTAGCTTTAGATTTTTACATCCAATTTATAGTAGTGAAAGAAGTTTAAATTATTAGAGGTAAGCTGTCTAATATAGACTCACTTATTCTTTCTGACTTAAAAGAAGACAAGAAATCATGCTTTCAACATTCCATAGAAACACATCTGTGGATGTGGATGGTGGGCCACCAGTTTGAAACCTCTGATCTCGGTATTTTACAATCTATCACTTATCTAGATATTTATGATCATTTAGTTTACTTGCTGAATTTATCTATTTTCATGTGACTTTTGGGCCTTATTGTCCCAAGAAAGGTTATATTCCTCAATCTCCAAACCGTATTGTATTAATTACCTATATCCATCAAAATGCTATGTAATAAACCACTGCAAAACTCAGTGGCTTCAAATATTATGTATAAATTTAACTGTGTCTGTGGGTTGGTGATTTAAGCTGGTCTCAGCTGGGCAGTATTTCTGGTGTTGCCTGACTCACTCACATATTTGGGGATTAGCTGACTGTCTACTGGTTCAAGATGGCCTTGGCTAAAATGAGTGGGCCAGCTTGGCTCTGCTCCACTTTTTTCTCATCCACTAGCAGGTCACCCTGAGCATGTTTCCATGGTTATGGCAGAGAGCAAGAGCAAGCAAGTCCAATCATGGAAGCTCTTTTCTAGCCTCTGCTTGTGTCATGTCCTCTTATATTCTGTAGTCCTAAAGTAAGCCACATGGCAAAAGGGTGTGGATACAGGGACAGGTGAAGAATTTGGTCAAATTTCACCATCTATCACAATTACCAACACTTTCTCCTCAGAGGTGGTTACTAACCTTGTCAGCTGCTGCTATTTCCACAACCATTTCATTTTCAATATCTAGGTTTCTCATGGTTTTTAATTGCCATGTTAATGCATGATGCAAATTGTTCATTGTCAGTCCATTGTGTTTATGCCTTGAGCCCAGCACCCTTTCTCATTAGGATAAGTAATTGCCTTATAAATCTGTAGCTTTTTGCAATGAGCTTGCCCACTTCTTTTCTTCTTGGATATCTTAAGAAAACAAACAAGTTAGGGATAGCAAAAACAAAAGCCCAAGCGGTGAAAAGTTGCTGAACAGTGACAAATAGACAAATATATACTGTTAGGATGAGAAGAAATTGAGTGATGGCCAAAGTTGTTTGAGTTGTCCATTAGAAATGGTGAGAAGGCCAGCTTTAATCCAGTTGCATATACTATTGCTTATTTTTAATTGCATGGAATTTATAGACAGTAATTCTGAAACCTATTTGTAGACTAAAAAACCCCCCATGTTTTAAGTTCTTGAAATTCTTGGTAGTTTTTCTACTCAAGGGGAATATCTTCCTTTGTAATTTTTCTAAAAGATGCTCATGTATTCACTAAAGGGGCCTACGACATATTTGTCTTAGTTTAGGTTCCCCAAGAAGCCACCTCTGAGAGAAAAATTTAGTGCAACTAGTGAATTTGGAAATAAAGTAAATGCCAGTCCAGGAAGTGGGGAAGTGAAACAAGAATGGGAAGGCAGCCATTAAAGGGTACATTATCCAGCCAGTTAGCTCTGTAGGCATCTGCAGAACATAATCTTGTGGAACTCTGGGAAACAGTATAGAACATGCATTCCAGAGTTACTCCACCCAAAGGGGGAGAAAGCTGGGATACTTATATAACAATCAATTCCAAGCAGTTACTAATGGAGGCAGTTCCTCAGGGGGCATTAATTCCCTGGCACTTCTGGCCTGAGAAATGAGCAGATAAAATAGGTCTGAACAGCCAGAGAAGTCCATCAGACAAATGCAAGTGCTGGCTGTCGGAAGTTGGGCAGTACCTGAAGTGATAAGGGTGAAAATCTATATATATAAAAGCCTAATATGCAAATTGTCCCCACGGGAGTTTGATCGGGAGGTTGATTGCTTACTATGACATGAGCTGACCACCAGGGGGTGCTGTGGAATGAAGGAAGGCCCTGGCCAGTAGCCAGCAGTCGGCAGCTGGCAGACGGGGAAGGGAGGCCCAAGCCAGCAGCTGGGAGGCCCCGATTGGCCCTGATCACCGGCCAGGCCTAGGGACCCTATCCGTGCATGAATTTCGTGCACCAGGCCTCTAGTAGTACAATACAAACACATATGTACCTAAAAAAAGATTGAATTTTATTTCTCTCTCTTGATATACCATGCTCGTGGATCAGAAGGCTCAAATTTGTTAGGTTATCAATGCTTCTCAAATTATCTATAGATTCATAGCAGTTTAATCCTAGACTTATTTTTTTGTAGAAACTGATATTCCAACTCTAAAATTTATATGGAAATTTGTTTTGGTTGGATGGCTCAGTTGGTTGGAGCATCGTCCCATCAGTTGTGGGTTTGATTTCCAGTCAGGGTGCACATGGGAGACAATCAATCAATGTTTCTCTCTCACATCAATGTTACTCTCTCCCTCTCTCTCTAAAATTAATAAAATTTTAACCACATCTGTGGTTGAGGAGTAAAATCAATCAATCAATCAATCAAGTTTATATGGGATGCTATACCTATATACAGACTGAGAAGCAACAACAGTTACCTTTACTTACACACTTTTAACTGCTCCATCTCACTCCTCTCCAAGATTGTAGCATCCTTTTATGAACTTCCTGGGATTAATATCATTGGGGATGTTGGAACAAGAACCTCCCCCAAAAGCCTCTCTTCCATACAGCAACAAGAACACTGACAAAAATGGTCAAAATCAATTTTTTCAGAACTCTGAAATTAGCCAAAAGTTTACAGCAATCTAAGAAGCTATATAGGAACAATGCTTTTGTATACTGAATTTTAAGTTTCTATTAATCCAAATTAGGTTCTTATAAGTTAAGGTATTAATTATAATCCTTAGGATAATCACTACTAGATTTTAATAAATGAATTCACCAATGTAGCAGGATACAAAATTAACACCCAGAAATCGATGGCATATACATACATTCTACACCAATAATGAATTCTCAGAAATAGAAACTAAACAAACAATCCCACCTAGCATTGAAACAAAAAATTAAGATAGTTAGGAGTAAACTTAACCAGTGAGGTAAAAGACTTATACTTGGAAAACTACAGGATGTTGAAAAAAGAGATAGAGGAAGATATAAACAAGTGAAAGAATATACCATGTTCAGGGATTGGTAGAATTAACATCATTAAAAAATCTGTACTACCCAAAGCAATATAGATTGAATGCAATCCCTATTAAAATACCAATGGCATATTTCACAGATCTAGAACACATACTCCAAAATTTATATGGAACCACAAAAGACCCCAGATAGCCACAGAAATCCTGAGAAAGAACATAATTGGAAGGATCACAATATCAGATATCAAGTTATACTACAAAGTCACTGTAATCAAAACAGCCTGGTACTGGTACAAGAACAGAGACCCTAGAAATCACCCCAAGCCATTATGCTCAGTTAATATTTGACAAAGGAGGCAAGAGCATTCAATGGAATCAAGACAGTCTCATCAATAAGTGGTGCTGGGAAAACTGGATATATCATGCAAAAAAAAAAAGAAAGAAAGAAAAAAAAAGAAATGAAAACACCAGCTTACACCATACAAAAGAATATACTCAAAATGGATAAAAGACTTGAACGTAAATTGTGAAACCATAAAAATCTTAGAAGAAACCATAGGCAGCAAAATCTCAGACATCTCTCATAGCAATATGTTTGGGGATACATCTCTTAGAGCAATGGAACCTAAAGAGAAAATAAACAAATGGGACTACATCAAAATAAAAAACTTCTGTACAGCAAAAGAAACCATCAACAAAACAACAAGAAAGCCCACTGCATCTGAGAACATATTTGCCAATGTTATCACCGATAAGGGTTTAATCTCCAACATTTACAGGGAACTCAGACAACTTAACAAAAGGAAGATAAATAACCCAATAAAAAAAATGGGCAATGGACCTAAATAGATACTTTTCAAAAGAGGACATAAGGAAGGCCAAGAGACACATGAAAAAACGCTCAAAGTCACTAATCATCTGAAAGATGCAAATCAAAATGGCAATGTGGTACCACCTCACACCTGTCAGAATGGCTATCATCAACAAATCAACAAATGACAAGTTCTGGAGAGGATGCAGAGAAAAAGGAATCCTCGTGCACTGCTGCTGAGAATGCAGACTGGTGCAGCCACTGTGGAGAACAGTATGGAGGTCCCTCAAAAAACTAAAACTGGAACTCCATTTGACCCTGTGATCCCACTTGTAGGACTATATCCCAAGAAACTAGAAACACCAATCAGAAGGGATATATGCACCCCTATGTTCATAGCAGCACAATTTACGGTAGCTAAGATTTGGAAACAGCCTAAGTGCCCATCAGCAGATGAGTGGATTAGAAAACTGTGGTACATCTACACAATGGAATACTATGCTGAGGTAAAAAATAAGAAATTCTTACCATTTGCAACAGCATGGATGGAACTGGAGAGCATTATGCTAAGCGAAATAAGCTAGCCAGAGAAAGATAAATATCACACGATCTCACTCATTTGTGGAATATAATGAACATTATAAACTGATGAACAAAAACAGATCCAGAGACAGAGAAGCATTGATCAGACCGTCAAACCTGAGAGGGAAGGTAGGGGAGGATGGGGGTAAGGAGGAGAGATCAACCAAAGGACTTGTTTGTATGCACATAAGCATAACCAATGGGCAAAGACACCAGGGGGGGTGAACATATGAGTGGGGGTGGTTTGGGGGACAATGGGGGGCTAAGGACACATATGTAATACCTTAATCAATAAAGAAAAAAATAATAAAAGGAGCCTTCTAATTCTCTTTAAACCTTTTCCTGGTCTCCATCCTGCTGGTTTGATTGTGGATTTCTTATTTGGAATGACCACTAAGGTGGATGGTTTGGCAGATAGTACAAACTGACGCACTCAGTTCCATTCCAAACCCTCTATAGCATGCCTTACAGACTGCTAGGTACTGAACATCTAAATAATTCATTTCCCATTTTCTCTTACAGCTTGGTTTCCATATGTGTCCCAGGTTTTGCCTTGATGATACCTCACTGAGAGATTTGCAAAGTGGAAATGAGGTGGATGCCATGCTTTTCATGGCACGGGCAGTTACAAAGTTCTATTTCTCTGCCGCAGCGGTACAGTGGTCCCTGGGTGAAACTCTATAACGCTATGGGTGTTGAGAAGCAGATTGTGGGGCTTTCATTTTGTAGATATGGCTTGGGCTGAGGCTGTATGGTACTTGAGCAGGAGTTAAACTTTTTCTGTAAAAGGCCAGATGGCAAATACTCTGGCTTTGTGAGCCATGTGGTCTCTGTTGCAACTCCTCAACTCTGCCCTTAAAGTATGAGAACAGGCATATATAACATGCAAATGAATGAACATGACTGTTTTCCAATAAAATGTTATTTATAAAAATTTGGCCCATGGGCCATAGTTTGCTGACCCCCTGTCCTAGAGCAATAATAGTGGTGGTAGTTTTCTGATGGCTTTTTCTATTAGCTTTTTTATTGCAGCAGTGGTAGAATTTCCTGTATTGGGTCAGTTCTGTAGTGTGTTTTAAACAGTGGATTATCTTTTAGTACTTGATTTAGGGATTTCAAAATGCATACTTAACTTTTCAGTCTATTTAGAATCAATATTTTCTTCAATGAAAATCTAGAAACCTTACTCCCATATGGATCCCTTTCCCCTCGCTTCCCCTTTATGCTATAGTTGTCTTAATATCCTCAACTCCATGGTCTCATTGTTCTTTAGTTGCACTCAACTGGCAAGACCCCACCCTTAGTTCAATCTAGATCTCTGACCAATTCAATCTTTACCTAGGCTCATAGGGAAAAAATTAGACAATGGCACAAAGAAAGTTAGATTGTTGAAATTAGCTGTGACATCAAAACTGTTATACAATCATTATGTCCTTCACTCTCTTTGTCCCATTTTTTGGCAGGAGCTATTTTCAACCTTCTCCATTTTCCTTAAAATTTCCCTCCATCACCACATGCACACACATCCCCATACCACCTGCATTAAATTTATAGGAAATAAACTTGTCATTATTTTTACAGAGAAGATAGAAGGCATCAGATGGGAACTTGTTCAACTTCTGACCACCAAACTTACTAAACAGCCCTGGTTTTCTCCACCAAAGACAGATCTGGTGAGTCAATGGGAGTGTGAGAGAAGCCCTTCGTGAAGACTTTTGAAAACAAACTCTGCACATTTAAGTGAGAGATTGGACAACCCAGTTTGAATAAACTAAGGGAACTTGGACCTTTGCCCACTGCCACCAACAGAACCAGATTGATTCCTAGTTGCATTGCTTAGGATGGACTCAACAATGAATTGCCTATTTGTTTGCTGGTTAGAAATTGTTCTTAGTGCCAGGCAATCTTGTTCTCCCCTTAGTCATTTAAAGTGAGTCCAATATTTTATGTGGCTTTCCCCCAGTTTTGTTTCAAAGGGTGCCACTCTATGTTTCCATTGGCGGGGATTCTGGTTGTGAACCAATCCGCACCTCACTTGTTTATCTGAGGGAGGGGCAGAGTATGTTTTTGAACAGACTCTACTTTTGAAAGTTACTTTGAATCTTCTTTTTTGCAATGCCCTGGCCTAATGCTGAACCATCATGCTAGGGAGGTTGTTATTCATCACTAATTGACTTCCAAGCTTGTGAGAAAGGAGTGATATGCAGGGAGGAGAGGTTGTGTGGAGGGGAGGAAAGAGAACAGCTTATGTACTTGTTTGCTCATGATGAGAGTGTTATGCCCTGTCCTTATTCTTGAAGAGAATGATGCATAGCTTTACACAAGTAACCTGACCCCTTCCCACAAAATGTTTAGACACTGAGATATATGTGAGCAAAATAGATATTCTTACATGTACTAAAAGAAAGACAGAAAGCAAGCTAGCTGTGACTTCTTCTAATGCTCTATTTCTAAAATTTCTTTAAGCCTTCCTGATTATTATACATAATTTTTGTAAGACTACACTGGATTCCAGCACAGGAGGGAGGTTCAATAATTCCAAAGCTCTTTTATGATGTTCTGCTTCTCTCACCACTGGCATGGGTGATAATGACAGTGGAGGGGTTAGAAGTTGCTTGTGGGAAGAGAGGTGGGAGAGGTGTTGCTTTCTTTGCCACCCACAGAATCCCTTGATATATTCCTCCTCTGATACAAGAGGGTTTGTGTTGTCAGTTAACCCCAGAAGAAGGATAATCACAATGGCCAAGACACAGAAAGATTGGGCTTATCTGTGACTCTAGTGACTGTGGGCTATTCCCTAGGAAGTAGATTTGTTTCCCTGCTACTAATCTTCAGCCTTCTGTAATAAGGGAAAATAATAAATGAATCCAGCATGTTATATTGGGTTTTAGCTCATTGACTTAAAAGGCTGAGGTATAATTTCTGAGATTTTTACAGTTGTGAACATCTGCTTACAGGAGCCTGCAACATCTGCAGCCCTTGTAGTCATTCTTTGCAAAGGACCATAAAGTTTATAGAATAACGAATCCACCCAGACAGAGGAGACCTGGCAGAACCACCTTCCTGGCTGAGAAGTTTGTTATTTTATATTCCAACATGGGCAAAAGAACATTGTGAGCCTATATTTGAGGACATGTGTGTGGGGGGAAACAGCTGGATTTCTGCTCTGCCTCTCTCTACACCCTCCAGTAACACGTACACCCCAGCCACACTTACAGTTCCTGTTGCATGCTGGCTGCTTTCTCATTTATGTTATCTCCTTTAACTCGCACAGTGGCTCTGTTGGCAGCCTTTATCTCTTTCCAGAACAATGTATACATATGTAGACAGACAATTTTTTATTTTTTTAATTATTAGTTAAGATATTACAAATGTGTCCTCATCCCCCCCCCCATTAACCCCCAACCTCCTCCCCCCCCCCCCCGCCCCGCACACTCATGCTCCCATCCCCCTGTTGTCCATGTCCATTGGTTTGGCTTATATACATGTATACAAGTCCTTCGGTTGATCTCTTCCCCTTACCCCCGCCCTCCCCTACTTTCCTTCTGGGGATTGATAGCCTGATCGCTGTTTCTCTGTCTTTGGGTCTGGTAGACAGACAATTTTAAATGCACATATTGATTTGGGAAATTTAAAGTCCCAAACCGGTTTCTTGTCTGTAGTCACAATTATGTGGGGGAAGAAGAAGAGGTAAATAGAGATAGCACTGGGTTGGGATTGGGAAACTTCCATTCAGGTCTCAGATCTAGGGCCTTCATATATCCCTTGATTTCTTTGGGCCTTCCATTTCTCATTTATATAGTGAGGAACTTGGACTCCATTAGCTATCTTTTATAGCTCTCATGCTAAATAAACCAGGAATCAATATCCAGTATGACTTCAATCATGTAACATAAATATGTAGGAAGAAGGCAAGAAGGAACTATGCCAAAATGTTTTCAGTGGTTACCCTTGTGTGGTAGAATTATGAAGGAGTGCCAGCTCTATTCTTTGTTCTTTTTGGCATCTTCTAACTTTTTTTAATGCACATGTATCATATTTATGATCAGAAGGACGTTGTAAAATATTGAACGGTTTGGTGAAGATGGCAACTCATTTTTATTGCATTATCTCCTTCTTCAACTAGGCCTGCATTATGTGAGCCAGACCAATATAACCCCTCCCTGCATAACCATTGTCCTCCCAGATCACTCCTGTGGCACTGCCTTAAACATGCTTACTTTTGCTTTGGGCATCTTAGACTCTATGGTGTGTATGTGTGGTTTTCTAGCACAACTAGATTAAAAAAATTCTCAAGATTTGGGAATGTTGGTCTTCTGCTTGTTTTGTTTATTTTTGACAACTCTTCTAGTACTGCCATCATAGGTACCTATAGTTCCTCCTTGAAAGAGAGTTTGAGTGAAAGATTACAATGCCTTGGATCTAGGAGTTTCTTCCCTCACTCAGCCAAGATAACTGATAGGGCTTTGCCATAGGAGCCAACATAGGGGTCTAAAAGGTTCTGTCCAATGTGGCCATTGTCCTCTAGGAACTTGTAGTACATCAGGGGAGTTTATGCACATGTATGAATGTATGCAATTAAAAACAGTGTGTAATAAGTGCCAGAAGAATGATGGAAACTTCAGAGCACAGAATCCCTGTGGAAGGAGAATTCCCCTCCAACAAGACATCAGATAATTTATACCTAACATTTTTGATACCTCATGAAACATTCCCTTGTCTCTGATTTCAGACACAGATGTAGTGGGTAGTCTAGGCAAGCTTAGGGTCATGCTGACAGCATACCACTTCAAGCTTGCTTATGTTTTCTTTCTGCCTCAAGGCTTTCCATGATGCAGTGGGAATGGCTTGGTTCATCTGCAAGAGCAACCCAAAGGTGTGGGGGAGATACTGCCCTCCAGGGTAATCCTCAACCAATGGAAATGGTCACTGGTGGATAAAGTCTCCAGGTTACACTTCTTTGAAGGATGGACAATTGTGAGAGGCATCCCATAGTTACTCAGGGATCCCTATGGAATCAACCTCTCATTGCCCACAGCAATGGTCTCAGTAAAGCACTCTTACATTGGTTTTTCCTCCATCTATGCTTTACTCTCCTCACTTCTTCACTCAATATCTGTACTCAAGTCCTTGTCTCAGGCTCTGGTTTTGGGAGAACCTAAACAAAATCAGAAACCATTGTGGAATAGAAGGCATTTGAACTGGAATTGTAGATTGTCAGGAAGACATGGAGAGTACAGCAAATATCTAGTGTAGTCATTTTGAAGCTCCTCCTATTAAGAGGTGAAATTTATTTTCCACCCCTTGAATCTGAACTAGCCTTGTGACTCGCTTTGTCCAATAAAATGCTGCCAAAGTGAGTTCTGAGTTTGGGCCTCAAATGGCTATGTACAATTATGTTCTCATTCTTATAAGCCAACCACTTTATGTTTAAAAGCCAGGCCTAGCCTACTGGAGGTTAAAAGACCATGTGAAGCAAAGGAAAGCTATCCCAGCTGAGGAACCATCTAGATTCAAACCCCCCAGACAACTTAACAACTGACTGTAAACACATGAGTGAGCACAGCTGGACCAGAAAAATCTCTCAGCTGAGCTCAATCCAAATTGACAGTTAAATAAATAGTTGTTGTTTTTAGCCATTAATTTTTTGAATGGTTTTCTATGTAACAAAAGCTAACTGATATGTTTGGGGAAAAACTGGGTCATCTTGATTGGTTAGAAGATAGCCTTCATGACTTGAATTTGAGCTAAACTGGGATAGGCCTTGAATGCCATCCTAATGATGTTGGAAATAGCCCTGGCTGGTGTGCTCAGTGGTTAGAGTGTCAGCCCATGCACAGAAGGGTTGCAGGTTTGATTCCTGGTCAAGGGCACATACCTGGGTTGCAGGTTCCATCCCAGCCCCAGGGGAGGCAACCAATCAATGCGTCTCTTTCATATCAAAGTTTCTCTTTCTGTCTCCTGTCTATCCCTCCCTCCTTTTCACTCTCTCTGAAAAGCAATGGAAAAAATATCCTTGGGTGAGGATTAACAAAAAGAAAAAAGAGAGGTTGGAAGTAATTCAATGGGTAAAGAGGTGTTGTGGAAGACATGATTGGCTGACTACCAAGGATTTGTAGAGTAGAGCTGTTTGTTGCTAGGAACAGGCTTCTCAGCCAGGAGCTGTATTTTCCCAGCTCTCTTTGCACACGACTTATTCTCTCCAATGGGATGTACGTGGTAGGGATGTGTGTCACATTTTGGCTGAGATGGCAAGGTATTAAATATAGGATCCCCCATGCTCTCTGTCTGTCCCATCTGGCAGCAGTATGATATCAGGGAAACCTTGAACATATAGGATGGTAAAACAAAACAGATACAACCTGAATTTCTGAGTCTCCCCTTAGAGGAGAACCATTCAGCAGAATGGACTTTGCATAAGCAAAAAAACTTGAATCATGTTAAGTCATTGAGATTTTGGGGTTGTTTGTTACAGTATCTAGCATTACTCACTCTGACTAATGTAGGCACCTTCACAGTAGGGTATTGGAACCCTTAAAGCAGTAATTTGGTGTTGCTGACTTTAGGAGCCAAGTGCAAGGTAAAAAGTTTCCTGCATTGCTCTGAGTCTAAGGAGATGATGAGCAGGATATGGTCTTGGTCATGAGAGCAAAAGGAAAGCACCAAAGTAGACAGTCCTTTCAAGTTGGACATCTTCCTTCTAGGGCAGGAAACTATTTAAATCGTGGACAGTCCCATATGCACAGGAAAATATTTATGTCTAAATCTGTTTATACCTGTCTGGTTGTTAATTAGAAAATTGAACCCAGCATTTCAGGATTGGAATCTTAAAAGGCTAGTTATTAAAAAATGAACACATCTGAAGGCTCTTTTAAAGAATGATAATAACAACAATAGCAGCAGTAACAACAACAAAAGCCTGGCACTGTCCCTTCTCTGAGTCTGGGATATATTACTCCTTCCTCATGCACTACGGAGTTCCTAATCTAAACAAAATGGATGCCACCATTTGGCTGCTTAGTTCTTCTTTGTGAGTGTGGAGACAGGTTCTCCTGAGGAAACATGAGGATTCTTTAG
The DNA here is from genome assembly GCF_964212035.1 of Myotis nattereri. Taxonomy (NCBI): domain Eukaryota; kingdom Metazoa; phylum Chordata; class Mammalia; order Chiroptera; family Vespertilionidae; genus Myotis; species Myotis nattereri. The sequence goes on from NC_138078.1 coordinate 9,186,074, forward strand.
GAATCTTCTTGGACAAGATTTAGATAGAGTTCATTTTTAATCCTGTTCACCCTGGGAGCGATTCCATGCCTGTCTCTGGAAGTGTTTTGGAGCCACATATTGAGAGATTTATCCCTTAGAATTGTTCCCTGGATAACAAGCCATCCTTAGTATCTCATAGCTTTGACACTACTACCAGTAGCTTGGCTCTCTTGCACCATCAGTGACTTGGCATCGCCTCTGCCCACCACTCTCTGCTAGACTTCCAAGGCCAGGCTTTCCCAGGCAACAAAAGTTTGTAGGACCTCCCAGATTTCATCTGCCTGTCTGGCTGGCCATTTGCCTATTGCCTGTGGCCATACCACCAGACACCAAGTCTATCGGTTCCTTGGTGTTGGTGCCTCCCCTGCTGCAGCCTGTTTGTCAAGTCTCCTTGGCTTGGTCTGCCCCAAGCAAGCCTGGATTTTGACACTATCCCAAGGGCAGCTGTAGCTCTTCAGCTGTGCTTCATGGTGGCCTTGGAATGTTTCCATCTCCCACCCAGTGCCCAGAGGCCCCTGGAATGTTGAGAGAGAGAGCTTTGACCTAGACCTGGCTCACCTCACACCATAACTAACCAGTTTATTATAGCATGAAATAAACCTCAAACCAGCTTGACTCAGACTCTTAAAGGGCCAGTTACAACCATCCCATATCATGCCAGCAGAAGCATAGGGCTAAGTGTATTTAATTAGCATTGAAGTGGGAAAATTGTGTCTTTAGCATCCATTTTTTTCCCCTAGACCTTTGTTTTTTAAAAATTAAATCTTTATTGTTCATATTATTACAGTTGTTCCTCTTTTTCCTCCCCATAGCTCCCCTCCACCCAGTTCCCACCCCACCCTCTGCCCTTACCCCTCCCACTGTCCTCATCCATAGGTGTATGATTTTTGTCCAGTCTCTTCCTGCACCCCGACACGCTTTCCCCACAAGAATTGTCAGTCCACTTCTTTTCCATGCCACTGGTTCTATTATATTCACCAGTTTACTCTGTTCATCAGATTTTTTATTCACTTGATTTTTAGATTCACTTGTTGATAGATATGTATTTGCTGTTCATAATTTTTTTAAAAATATATTTTATTGATTTTTCACAGAGAGGAAGGGAGAGGGATAGAGAGTCAGAAACATCTATGAGAGAGAAACATCGATCAGCCGCCTCCCGCACACTCCCCACTGGGGATGTGCACGAAACCAAGGTACATGCCTTTGACCGGAATTGAACCCGGGACCCCTGAATCTGCAGGCTGATGGTCTATCCACTGAGTCAAACTGGTCAGGGCCATAATTTTTATCTTTACCTTTTTCTTCTTCTTCCTCTTCTTAAAGGATACCTTTCAGCATTTCATATAATGCTGGTTTGGTGGTGATGAACTCCTTTAGCTTTTCCTTATCTGTGAAGCTCTTTATCTGACCTTCAATTCTAAATGATAGCTTTGCTGGATAAAGTAATCTTGGTTGTAGGTTCTTGCTATTCATCACTTTGAATATTTCTTGCCACTCTCTTCTGGCTTGCATGGTTTCTGTTGAGAAATCAGCTGACATTCATATGGGTACTCCCTTGTAGGTAACTGAGTTTCTTTCTCTTGCTGTTTTTAAGATTCTCTCTTTGTCTTTTGCTCTTGGCATTTTAATTATGATGTGTCTTGGTGTGGTCCTCTTTGGATTCCTCTTGTTTGGGGTTCTCTTCACTTCCTGGATTTGTAAGTCTATTTCTTTCACCAGGTAGGGGAAGTTTTCTGTCATTATTTCTTCAAATAGGTTTTCAATATCTTGCCCTCTCTCTTCTTCTGGCACCCCTATAATTTGGATATTGGTACGCTTGAAGTTGTCCCAGAGGCTCCTTACACTATCTTCATATTTTTGGATTCTTTTTTCTTTTTGCTTTTCTGGTTGGGTATTTTTTTTTTCTTTGTATTTCAAATCTTTGACTTGATTCTTGGGATCCTCTTGTCTGCTGTTGGATCTCTGTATATTATTCTTTATTTCAGTCAGTGTATGCTTAATTTCTAGTTGGTCTTTTTTCATATCCTCCAGGGTCTCACGAAATTTATTGGCGGTTTCCAGAAAATTCTTGAAAAACCTTATAACCGTGGTTTTGAACTGTATATCCAGTCGATTGCTTTCCTCCATTTCTGTCATTTGTGACCTGTTTCTTTGTCTCCACATTTTTTATGCTTCCCTGTGTTGGTAGAGTGGCTTTGTGTGATGGGTGTCCTATAGGGCCCAGTGGCTCAGCCTCCTCAGTTACCTGAGGTAGACACTCTTGGTGCACTCCTTGGTGGGCTTTGTGCACAGTCTTGTTGTAGTCTTGTTGTAGTTAAGCCTTGATTATTGTAGGTATTCCTGGGAGAAATTGACCTCCAGGCCAATTGGCTGTGAGAATCAGTTGTGTCTGCAGTGGGAGAACTTCTGTGCTGAAGACACCCTTCTGGGGCAAGACTTGCTTCACTGGGGCTTTGGTGCTCACTGAGTGTGTCCCTTATATATCTGAGGAGTTGTAATCTGGATGGTCCCACTCAGACCACTGGGTACACTGGCTCTTGGATTTAAGGAGGTGCTAATTTAGCCTCTGCCATAGGCTACCCAGCAGGAGCTATGAAGAGATCTGCAGATTCCCCTTCCTTTTTTGGGGTTTGTAGGTGCCCAGATGAGGCCCAGCTGTGAAGCAATGCAAGCTGCTGTGGTGCCTCGGGCCTTCTCTTGGAAGTTCTGGGTCTGTCTGACCCAGCTGCAGTTTGTTAGGTAATTTTCAGATTGCAAAGGGCCAGGGTATTTATATGCAAAAGCCTCTGCCGCAGCCTAGGTGGGGAGGGGTCTCAGGGAATCAACAGGGAGGATCAAGCAGTTATGGCTGATCCTCAGCCCTGCCCTAAGGGGCCCCACGTATCAGTGTCCTGGTAATCGCTGCAAGCACCTCTGAGGGAAAGCCGCCCTCGAGTTCCGAGTTCTGCCCACTGCCAGACAGTCCAGTTTCTCCCCGTATGAGTCCTGGGTCCCCAGAGACTTCCCGGAACTGGAGTTCAGAGCAGTTGGGAGCTTGTGACTCTCTCCTGATTCAAAAAGACAGCCCTGTCCTCAGGTGCCAGCCCCTTTCCACGCGCGTGCTCGAGCCTCCGTACCTCTGCACTTTACTTCTGCAGCTCCTCTGAGTCTCAGTGTGCTTTTCTTTTTCCTTCTAGTTGTAGAATTTCCACTCAGCCAGCATTCCTGTAGTTCTGGGTGATGTCCATTTTGTCTTTTCATTGTATTTTTGAAGTTGTTGTGGGAGGCAGCAATTTCCGGTGTTTACCTATGTCGCCATCTTGGTTTCTCCTTAGCATCCATTTTAGGTCTTTCAGGGGATGTGATATTCCTTTTAATCTCTGAGTTGTTATGCCATAATTATAATTCTTATAATTTTCTTTTGCATTTGTTTTAAAAGCTGAACCTAAGAACAACATGAGGACTAAAATATTGGCCACCCCTACAATGGGAGGTTGGTTCATAATCATAATCACAATCATTATCATCATCATAATAATAATCATAGTAACACTAACATTTATTGAACACCTAATATATGCCAGGCTCATTAAAAATAAGTTATATAGACTATCTTATTGACAATATCCTTACCCTATAAAGTAGATATTATTATTCTCTATTTTTATAGGTGAGGTGAAATAAATTGCACAACTTCAGAAAATACAACAATTGGTTGACCAGGCTTGGAATCCAGATCATAGATACTAGAGTTTGTGTTGTTAGCTCTATATTATCCTGTATCTGTACGTTTGGTGGACAGACCCTGATAGGTAGTTTTCTCCTCTTAATTAAATCCGGGAGCAATAATGGAATTTTTATTCAATAATTGAGAAAAGTAATTGGGAGTTATTTATTTATTTATTTATTTGCACCAGTCAGTGCCAGCTCTTTGAAGTAGAAAAATTAAAACAACTTTCCAGAATCCTGGAATATAATGTTCAGCCATAATTTTACCAACTTGACATAACCACTGTTAACACTTGAATATTTTTTTAAAATAGATTTTTATTGATTTAAGAGAGGAAGGGAGAGGGCTAGCAATATAGAAACATCAATGATGAGAATCACCAATTGGCTGCCTCCTGCACACCTCACACTGGGGATTGAGCCCGCAACCTGGGCATATGCCCTGACTGGGAATTGAACTATGATCTCCCAGCCCATAGGTTGCCACTCAACCACTGAGCCATGCCAGCTAGGCAACACTTGAATATTTTATTCAGTATTTTATTTCAACGTTTTATAATATTATATTAGTAATGTAAGTAATTTAAGAAGCTGCCCAAGTGCCAATCAGTAGATGAGTGAATAAAAAAGCTGTGGTACATTTGTACCATGGAATACTATGCAGCTGTAAAAAAGAAGGATCTCTTACCATTTGAGACAGTATGGAGGGACTATTATGCTAAGCAAAATAAGCTAGTCAGAGACAGATAAGTATCACATGATCTCACTCATATGTGGAATGTAATGAACAAAATAAACTGATGAACAAAATAGATCCAGAAACATAAAAGCATGGAACAGACTGACAAATCTCAGAAGGAAGGTGGGGGTGGGTAAGGTGGGTGGGGAGAGATTAACCAGGAAACTTACCTTATTTTCCGTGTATAAGATGCCCCCATGTATAAGACGCCTCCCAATTTTCCAACCCCAAATTAAGAAGTCAATATTTTAAGCATTTTTCTGATTTTTCTCTTAAGGCCTTCTTCTTTTTTGGCATCTTAAGGAGTTGTTCTCCCTGTTTTCTCCACTGTCTGATCATATATTCAGTGGGAGGAAGTCAAATTGTCTCTCTGCAGCTCTATTTCTATGCTCTTTTGCATAGCTGATTACATTCAGTTTGAATTTTGCAGAGTAAGACAATCTCTTACTGGTATTTATCTTTTTATTTTTTGACATCTTTATGGGCTCAGAATGCGCCAGTCCCTGTTGCACCTGCGCACTCTCCACCTCCACCTCCAATTACGGCATCAGCTGACGTCAGTAACAATAAGGCTCGTGATTGGAGGAAGCCTGTTTGACAAGGTATGGGTGCCCACAGGGCTCCCTCCTGGGCTGACTTCCATGTATAAGACGCCCCTCGAATGTTAAGTCTAACAATTTTAGAAAAGAAATAGCATCTTATACATGGAAAAATTTGGTATATGCATATGTGCATAACCCATGGACACAGATAATAGTGTGGTGAAGGCCTGGGAGGGTTGGAAGGGGTCAGTTGGAAAAAAAGGGACATCTGTAATACTTTCAACAATAAAGATAAATAAAAAAAGAAAGTACAGAGAATCAAAAAGAAGGAAATAAAAGTTATCTCAAGTTCTACTATATTATTAGATTTCCAGATTCTCTCTCTCTCTCTCTCTCTCTCTCTCTCTCTCTTTCTTTCTTTCTCTCTCAGCATTTTGTAAATATCTTTCATATAAAAGAATATTTTTCTATGACACCTCTAACAGTTTCTTTTCAGTGTAACAAATTACTACATGGTTAGTGGCTTTAAGCAATACACATTTGCTATCTTACGGTTTCCATGAGTCAAGAGTCCAGGCTTGGCTTAGCTTGAGCTCTGTGCAGGATCTCACGAGGCTACAATCGTGGTGTCAGCTTGATTAGGGAAAAATCCACATCTGAGCTCATTCAGGTTGTTGGCAGAATTGCATTCTTCTGAGGCTGTATGATTGAGGGTTCAGCTTCTTCCTGGCTGTTCGCTGGAGGCTGCTCTTAGGTCCTAGAGGCCTCCCATAATTCCCTGCCATGTGGCTCTCTCCATAGTCAGTTCACAACATGGCAGGTTTTTTTTTTTAGGCCAGTAAGTGAGTCTCTCTGTCATGTGCTTGCAAGTGTTATATCTATGTCCGTGTCCGTGTCCGTGTCTGTGTCCATGTCCATATCCATGTCCATGTTCATGTCTATGTCTATATCTATTATTATCTAACCACAGGAGTTACATCAATGCCATGCCATCACTGCCCTCTTCTATTGCTTGGAAGAAGTTGCAGGTTCTGCACACGCTCAAGAGAGGGGATTATGCAGGGTATGAATGTGGGGCCACCCTTGCATCTGTGTGCCACACACCATTTATTTATGTATGTTCATGTTTAGTTTGTTTTACATGTGTTAAAGATTTTACTTAACTCATTAATTTAGAAGGGAACCAGGCAGATGGTACAACCAGTTAAAAAAATCCAAAGAGTACACACTTTTATAGATCAAGAATATTGAAATGAATGTGCCAATGGAGGCAAAACTAGCCTCTTCCACAGTTGGGGAGGGAAGTCATGAATCTCAACAGGACAGGACAGAATTTGCATGTCTCTAAGTAAGAGATATTTTACTCTTCGATCAGTTATACATTTTATAGAGTTTTAAAATAGCTCCCATAGAGCCAGAGTCAGATAACATGGGTGTGCCATTTAAAACTGAGCCATACTAATTCAGTTTTTTGATGAGCTATAATTTATTTAACGAATTCCTTATATTTGAACATTAGTGTTTCCTTTGGTCATTATAAAAATTACAATGACCCTTGTGGTTAAGTTTTTCATACACCCTTAATTAGTTCCTCTTCATGACTTATAAAACATTACTGGGTCAAAAATTTCACACATTTTAAAGGCAATTGCTAGTATTGTTAAGTTGTTCTCCAGAGCAATTTGCCCAGGGATGTGGGAGGGCACAAGAGAGTTATTTCAGTAAACTAAGCTGAGTTAATATTTGTAAACTGTTTGAATAGTGCTGGGCATACTGGCAGGCTATATGTAGATATTACGTAAAATAAAAAAAAATCAAGTTGTTTGATCCTCACAAAAATTCTATAAAGTATGTTAGTGGTGTATCCATTTTTATAGAAGAGGGAGGTGGGGCCAGAAGGGTTAAGGAGAAACATTACTGAATTAAATGCCAAAAGGCCAGCTTCTTCACTTACCAAGCATATGACTTGAAGCAAATTATTTTTCCTATGTGAGTTTATTGTCTTCTCTGTCAAATGGGGCCAACAGTCCTACATCACGGGAACTAATGCTGGATGAGTGCTTGTAAGCTGCAGTCCAGTGATTCTCAGCCTTGGCTGTACAGTGGAATCACCAGGGGAGCTTTAAAAACTCCAGATGCCTAGATTCCAGCTCTGGAAATTCTGACGCCATTGGGCTAGGTTGTGGCTGGGGCATCAGGAGTTTTTAAAGCTCTCAGGGGATTCCAATGTGCGGCCAGAGCTTCGATCTACTCCTGCAGCCTCCCTCACTTGTAGAGGATTACTTCTGTATATAGCTGAGGAAGCAACATGCTCTGAGCTGTCAGGAAATGGCCCACTAGGGTAAGGCTGGAATCAAACCTCTGTCTTAAACTCCAGAGTCAACTCAGTCTGCTAAGTTAGTTTGGGAAGCCATCAATTACCTGCTGTTTTACCCTCCGGTGTGGGTCCCTAGGCTGCAGGGTGTCAGCATCAGCCATGCCAGCAGGGCTGCTTTCCAATGGAGTCTGCTGCTGCTGCTCCTGCTGTTTTTTCTAGAAGCCAAAGCTCACATCAGGGCTTCAGCTCTCTGCTGCCTGTCAGTCACAGCTGCATGACTGAGACTAAGGGACCAGACGCCTGGCTGCCCGCCACTGGAGCTGGGTAGCAGATTTGCTGAGGTGTCTTTGGGGCCAGGCCAAGCATCCAGCTCACTGTGAGGGCTGGGGATGAATTTCTCTGAGCAGCCAAACACAGCTCAAAACGAACGTGATCAATCAACGGAATGAAAACCTTGGTCAGGTTGCCCCAGAAGAGAAGGCCAGCACCAGCCCCTCCCTGTCTTTGTCCTGTACCTGATAAATTTCGGAGGTATGTGTGGCTGCCCTTTTACTAAGGTCAGACAGTACCCAGTGATTATGAAGGGAAATGGTAGTGTGTAGCAGTTTCCAGAAAAAGACAAGGAAGAAAATAGAAAACTCCTATTTCAGGTGGGCCTACCTTAAATCAGGTGAGCTTGACTATGCAGCGGGCATTGTGAGGACAATAGATATGTAATCTCAATGAATCTGAGTGTTAAAGCAACCACTGTACTTTGATGTGGTTATCTCTATTTTAAAGGTGAGGAAGTTGAGCCTGAGAGGTGAAACATCCTTGTGAACTCACACAACTAGCCAATGACAAAGCCAGAATTCACATCTATGTCCACTGCTTCTCACATTGGAAGGGAAATGTTTGATCCAGGTAGTTCATTTTTTGTTGGTTTACTTGTTTCTCATTAGGATTTTGTCAGCAGGGCCCGTCCTTGGCCTAGTTGTGAAACAGCAAAGATTGCTTATGGTTCAGCTTTCCTGCTGAATTAATTTAGGTAATGTTAGCTGCTATAACACATAAACCCCTAAATCTCAGGGGCTTAACATAATAGACATTTCTTTCTTGCTCATTCAAAGCCCAGCTGCCCATGTGGGGATGGGGGTTCTGCTCCATGTAGTCATGCAGGGACCCAGATTTCCTCCACCTACAGCTCTGCCCTCCCCTGGGCTGCAGTATGATCCACTGGGTCCTCTGCTTCTAGAAGGCTGGTGGGAGAAGAGCATGGGGAATCCTGTAGGAAGTTCTATGGTCTGGGCAAGGACAGGTACACCACATTTCTGTCTATATTCCATTAGCCAGAACTCAGTCAAATGTCAATGCCTAAAGAAAGGAAGGCTGGGACATGTATCTAGCTGTGTGCCAATGAAGACAGGCAGCCATATATCCCCCTAAGGTATCTTCATTTCTGAGGCCTCATCCTCTTGACACCACCCACACCCTCTCCAGAACCCCACCTTGTGCTGCATGTTAGCTCTCCTCTGACTGACAAGTACCTTCTACCAATTTTCCACCTAGGCTGCATAGCTCAGGGCAGGACCACCAAGGGTCTTCACAAGGCCTCTTCACACCCAAGTGGTACTTGAGCCACAACCCATGGGCCTCTCAAAAGTTTTCTGACCTACCTTCTGCCAGGCCTTCAGAGGAGAAAGACAGTGATGGGGAGGTTGCAGACCTTTGGCTTAACTCTTCATTTGGCTAATGATGATGAATGTCTGTGTCTTGGAATCTGAAAGCCCTGGCTATTTTTCCGGCAGTCTCCTCTTCGATGTGTTTTCTTTTTACTTAGTTCTGCTAGCATCAGACCCCAGGGAGAAGATGAGTTTTACAGTGAGGGACTGTAGGGATTTTTCACAGCTGCCAATTCTGACACCCCTAGTCAGCAGGATCTGTGCTGACAAGACACATGATTTAGAGGTGCTCCATTAAGACCCAAAATGTTCCCTTAGTATTTTCATGATCCTCTGTGGTCAAGGACGGTTATAACTTAGGCTTTCCTTCTGAACAAGCCTGCAGGGGAAGGCACAGTCAGTGTTGAGTGAGAATTCTTTTGCTGTCTCCCCTCCCCAGCTTGAGTGTTCCCACAGCCTTCTGTAGCCCCTGGATGAGTGGTCAGGTCTCAAACCTGTGTGCCTTGTTCATGGCACTTTTCAGAATCAATAGGGCCAGCCCAAGCAAAATTTATCTGGGACACTACTTTCAATTGCTTCTAGGAGACCTATTAGCATTTTAGTAGAGAAGGCCTTGATCCAGAAAGTTCAGTGAGTTTATAATACCCTGCCAAGATTAGGTAGAAATAGGGCAGTTGCTCAGGGGAGGCAGGCCCTGTCACACTGGCTCGTAGCCTGGAGATGGAGGTACCTGTCACCAGCTGGTGTGAATAAAGACCCCAGGCTTTAAGCCATCAGCTTACTCTACCCCACCCCTTTCCTAAATCAAGCCAGTGGGACCTTAGTGGCCCCCAGTCCCAATATTCACCTTTGCTATTAGGCTGGGTTCCCTGGAAGCAAACTGTGACTCAGGCTTCATGGGACAGTGCTGTGTGAAAGACCAAGTAGGGAGTGGAAAGTGGGGCTAGGGAGGGAAGGAGGTGCAGCAAAGGCAAAACAGCCAGCAAAATCCACAGAGTTGATGGACTCAACCCTACAGCGGCACACTGGAGTTTGTGTCTGCATTAAGGGACAAAAGGTGTTTATTCCTTCTACCCATCAGTATGTCACTAATGCACTGTCCCTGGGCAGTTCACTGTCCATACCCAAAACAAAGCAGGCTCCAGCAGCCCAGGTGGAAATTAGGGTGCTGCTGGTTGGGCAGAAAAGCCCAGTAGGTGCCATGTGTGAAAATGGAGAATGGTAGAGAAGCAGGTAGAGCTGGAGGATCAAGCTTGAGGATGCAGCATGGAAGTGAGGGTCTTCAGCTCTGCACACTGAGTCAGGTCCCAGAAGCTGGGGTGAGGGATGGGCATGAGGGCTCACTTTTCCTGGGAGCTACCTTCTTGGGGTGCGAGCCAGAGTAGTCCTCTTCTCCTGGGGGGCTGTCTCAAATAGTTCTCAGCTATGGTAGCCTCCTGCTGTCAGGTCAAGATCAAAAAATTTTAAAGTTAGAAAGCACATTGAAGGTTATTTGGCTAACCCCTCATTGTACACATGGTAGAGTTAAATTCACCTGCATATGGCTTGTGCCAAAAATTGATTTTATGTGATCCTTAATAAGTCTACAGAGCCCCACCTCCTTGTTGGTGGGATAAAACTAAGTGAAATGTCCATTCTGGTTTAAAAGAGGTCAGCTTTGATAATATAAATGGGCCTTTTAGGATATATTCAGACTCTCATTTGGTGAAAACTTTTCTCTCAGAGCACTTTCCCAACTGCAGGAGGAAAAGGCTTATTTAGGCAGGTCCCTTAGACTCTTCCAGATGCTAGGCTGATATCTTTTTTGCTGGTTCAACTTGGGATTTGACCTTTCTCCTGGTGTGGCTGAGGCCTGTGGCCTGCCACAATGATCAGACACTCCCTACCAATCTCTGGGTGCCTGCTGAGGCCTCTGTGTAGGCCACTGTAGGGTGACATTGTCCTGCCAAGGTGGGCTCATGGTGGGCCCTCTGGTTCTTAACCCAGGTGTTATAATCTACAGGTACCAGAGGCAGCTTGGAAAGACCAGAGCCCCCGTGACCCATCCCACTGTGCCATCCAGTTGACTTTAAGGTGACTCAGATTTGTCCAAGGCCCTTTTGTCTCTCAATGTGGCTACCCCACATTCCAGAAAGGGGAGCTCAGGATACACCTGTATGACTGCTTTCTCACCTTGCATTTTCCTACTTCTCACAAATTCTTAGGTTGGAAAAGGGGTGGGGTTTTATTTTATTTCTCCTTTGTCTTAGTTCCTTCTCCCTGATTCCAATTATGCCTTCATGGTGGACAAAGGTCTACCCTTTTTCACTATAGTAAAAAACTAGGAGCGGAGTCTTCAAGTTTATTTGCTGATTGGCTACAAGAAGAGAAAAAGGATTCTAGAAAATGTTTCCTCAAGACAATCTCTTAGCTTGCAAGCCCCTTGCCTGCTGCCTAATTTAATTTTGAGCATCAAAAGCCAAATATTATTTTGGTCTTTCTCTCCACATTCCCTCTGTAGCAAAATCTCAGTCTTCTTTCACCCCACCCACCCCACCCCATATCCTAGAAAATAGATGCCTTGGGCTGACCAGGGTAAAGCAATGTCCTTGAGAAGGAACAGGAAAAATGTAGCCTAAAATTGTGAAAATATACTGTCCTTGTTATATAGACACGAGGGAGCTGAGGGTCTCAAGGTTACATTGTTTTCCTCAAGGTTATCTGTAGGGCCCCTATTTCCCAGCTACTATGAGTGTTGGCTGAAAAGTCATAGCTGCTCCTGTCTCTGCAAGCTCTGCCCCTCCCCTACTCATGGACCCCTCTCCCCCATACTCCCACAGACCTTGCTCAATGACTGACTGGAATGGGGGTATAAAAGCCTTGCCAAAGTTTAACTAACTCTGTGGTGCTATTTATGCTTCAGAGCTCTCCATGGGATCAGGCTGAAGCTAGTTTCCAGTAGAGATCACATCCTTGCTCAATTTTTTCCCCTGCCCTATTCTGCACCTTCCCCCTATAGATCACTTGCATGGATATCTCTCTCAGGTTCTGCTTTTAGGAAACAAGACCTGCTTAGGCTTAATAGCAACTGTATTAAGCAGTTTTCTACTGCTACCTGAAAAATCACTACAATTGGTGGCTTAAACTTTGCAATTGTAATATCTTATGGTTCTATAGGTGAGAAGTCTGACAAGGTCTCCCTGGGCTAAAATCAAGGTGTTGGTAGGGTTGCATTCCTTTCTGGAAGCTCTAGGAAAGAATCCATTTACCTGCCTTTTTAAGCTTCTTGAGGCCACCACATTCCTTGGCTTTGCCCCTCTTTCATCATTTTCAGTGTTGCATCTCTGACCATTCTTCCATCTTCACATACCCCCTCTCTCCATAGTGGGAAAACATTTCCCACTTTAAGGACCCAATATGATTATATTGGGCTTGGATAATTCAGGATAATCTTCCCATATCAAAGTTCTTTCAATAACTTTAGTCACATTTGCAAAGTCTCTTTTGCCATGTAGGGTAACATATTCAAACATAATTGTGTCTCCCCAAAAGTTTTTGAAGTCCTAACCCCTAGTGCCTGTGAATGTGACCTTATTTGGAAATAGGGTCTTTTCAGGTGATCAAATTAAGATGAGGTAATTAGGATGGGGGCTAATCTGATATGAGTGTGTCCTTATAAAAAGGGAGGTACACACACACACACACACACACACACATGAATAAGGCCATGTGAACACAAAGGCAGAGATTGGGGTTATACTATTATGTCTACAAGACAAGGAATACCAGCAAAACACCAGAATCTAGGAGAGAGACCTAGAGCAAATTCTTCATTACAGCCCTAACAAACTAATACAGTATCTTTGGGGGACTATTATTCTACCTGTGCCACGAGGCTTATAAATTTGGGGAAGGAGTAGAGAGCATTCTGAAATCAAGTAGTGTCCTACTTATAGCTCACATGACACTAAAAGGATCTCAGGGATAGGGGATAAGTTCCCCTAGACCTTGGCCAAGAATGTGTCTGCTGTTGGGGTCTGCTCCCAGTTCTTCAAGATGAATCCTCCTAAATGAAGGAGGAACAGACATTAGGAATTCCATTAAGGGGTTAGCAACCAAGTTGTTGAGGGGGGTGTGGGTGTGGGGGTGTGGTAAGAGGATGGAAGGTGAGGATGGGGATTGTTCTTTGGAGACAAGTTGTTCATAGCTTAAATATTAACCCCTCAAAATAGATGTAGCCCGAGAGGAAGGCTATGGTTTATGTTTTGGGTAAAGAAGTGAGACAGCTAAGTGGAAGAAATAAAAAAGGCCAAAGACTCAAGGACAATTTTAAAAAATAATTTAATATTCTAAAATGCACTCATGGCCTCACTTTGCACAATAACACACTTATCTCTGGGTTTTGTCTGACCATGTAACCTTGTCCATTTATGCGGTAGGTAGCTTTTCTGCCCCAGTTGACCTTTTGTTCTTCCAGTCTTCTGGTTTGAACTGTTCCATTCCGGAAAAAAAAAAAAAGTAAAAAGAAGAAAAACAGAACAAAAAGAAGAATTGAGTTGCTTTACTTTTTCTTGCTAATGATAATATGTATGTATTGAGGTTGAATTATAACTCACTTCTGGGACAGGTGATAAATGATTAATGGGAGCAGCAGTGCTAGACTGACATCCTCTGGAAGGAACTTGATTGCCAAGGTCATCAGGAAGTCCCTGTAGGTCCCTAGTCACCCTGCCCTTAACCTTATTATGGGAAGACAGGCATTCACTGAAGACAGGGGCTTTTGAAGCCATTGGTAATTCTGGTAGATTGATTTTCATAAGATTTAGTGCACATTTCCACCCCCCCCTCTTCAATATTTCCTTGACCTGGTTTGTATACCCCTAATTCAACCTTCAGGAGATGACTACCCAAATACCACTGAAACACATGGAATGAAATTCAAAAGTGCCTGCATGATGAGGCTTGCTGCTCCAGGACCTTTCCATTATATGAACAAACCTGGGCTATCCTGCTGGAGGATGAGAGACCGTGAGGGGATAAACCAAGGTGCATCTGGCTGATGATGCAGCAAGCACAACAATCAGCTGAGGTTGGCATAGATCAGAAAAACTGATCCACTGAATCCATTTCAAATTGCTGTCCCGCAGAATCATGAGCTGAATGGTTGTTGATCTACAGTTAGCTTTGTGTGAAGTATTCAGGTTCTCAATAAATGAGTTTCCTTCTTCCCCTTGTATTCATAATCACTTTCTCTTTTAACCCCATAAAGGTAGAACTTTAAGGCAAAGATACAGATGAAACCAACTCAGGTGGATCTATGGATTTTTGTTCGTGGTGCATATCATCTCCTTGGCCAGCACAAGTCATGATTTAACTGACTGACTCTTTTCATTGGTGGCAGAGCATACTTTCCAAAAAAAATGACCATAATATTTCCACATGCTCTTCCAGAGTCTTGCCACCCTCTCTTCCCCATCAAGAGGTGGAGTCTAAAACTACAGCAGGAAGGCCGGAGAGGGTTGGGAGGGGGGTAAGAGAACACCTGAAGGACTTGTATGCATGCATATAAGCATAACCAATGGACACAAGACACTGGCGGTAGGGGAGGCCGTGGGAAGGTCAAGGGGGAAAAAGGAGACATATGTAATACTCTTTGTAATACTTTAAGCAATAAAAAAAAGGTGGAGTCTATGTTGCTTTTCCCTTGAACATTGGATGGGTCTTTGTGACAGTCTCAACTAATACACTACAATATTAGTTGTGACAAATATGTGACTTCCAAGACTAGGTAATAAGAGGCAATATAGCCCCCCCCCCCTCTCTCTCTCAGAGTCACTGTTGGAGTCCTGAGCTACTATGTCACCATTTAAGAAGTCTGGCTACCCTGTGACTGCCATATTGGAGAGACCACACAGAGATGGAGATGCCTGGGGAGCCTAAGCTGTTCAGCTCTAGGCTGTTTGAGCCTTCCCAGTCCAGGCAATAGACATTTAACTGAATAAGCATAAAAGATTACCTCAGTCCCAGTCCCTCTCTAACTAAAAACTCATGAATAACTTGACTACCACCTCTTTTTGTGCAACAGGCAATTTTTCTACAATAGTATCTGGTATAGTCACCACACAGTGTGCTGTTGACATGTTTTTACATAGGCAATCCACAGTTAAGAATTCAAGGCTGGTGCTGGCCAATGGGACAATGAGCATGAGGACCAGTCATTAGGACAACATATAGTCAAAACTTGCAGAGACAGAAAATTAGGAAGGGAATTCTGGATTAGTGAAAGTCTGAAATACGATTTTTTTTTTAATTTTTAAATGACATATGATTATTCCCCTTTCAAATATTTACATGAAGAAGGAGATGTAGTCCAATGACTGGCATCCTAAAGATATTCAGTGTTAATAACAGCTAACTCTGAGCACCTGCTACATACCAGAGGCTGTTCTAAGCACTTCCCATGAATTAAAAAATGTAATCGTGATAACACCACCATATGGGAAGTACTATTATTACCTCATTTTGAAAAACATGCCAAAGATCACACAAGTAATAAATGGCAAAGTTGGAATTTGAACCTGGCAGACTGGCTCCACAGTCCATGGTTTTAAACACCAAACTGCACTGTTTCTCAATAATTATGAAAGAAATAAATGTTTCCCAATTAAGTTAAAAGAAAAAGAACATTTTAAGTAAATGGATATTACCAAAGGTTGATATCTTGGGAGACTGTAATAGGAATTCTGGATAAAAAATGTTCAAAATAATTTCTGAATAGAAACAATTTTAATCCTATTCACAAAATCGTGAATATAAGAATTATGAAACAAATACTCCATTCTATGTACAACCAGATGTTAGATTTATGTTTTATCCACTTTTTTGGGTATGAGGAAAATTTTATGCACCTATTAATAATTAACAATAAAAATTGCATAAAATATGAGTAAATTATACACTTAGTAAAAAGTCCTCAATAAAAATCTTGGCATAAGCATATGAAGAGTAAAGCAATACCGACAATCTAAACTTTACTAGACATGTGGATTAAATAACAAACTGCTTTCAAGCCAGCATATGTGTGGCAAGGAAGCTTTCCTTCCAAAATAGTTCCATAACCTGATCCCTCTCACGACCACCACTGATACCTCCCTAGCCTAAGCCACCATCTTCTTTAGCCTGGATTTTACAATAGCTTCACAACCACCTTCCTGCCTCCACTCTCGACACTCTAGAACCCACCCTCCCCACTGCAGCCAGAGTGACCTTTCAAAGATGAAAATCAGATGATGTCACTCCTCTGTTTAAAACCCTCCAGTAGTTTCTTGCTGCACTTTGCCCACCTCTCTGACTTTATCTATAGTCTTCCTTTCTCACCGGGCTGCAGCCACACTGGCCTTTGGAAATATGTCTTAGAGGCTTTGATTTGCAACTTCCTCTGCTCTTGGGTCTTCACCTAACTGGCTCCTCCTAATTTGGGTCTCAGCAAAAGGATCACTTCTTTAGAGAGGTGTTCCCTTGACTATCTTTTCCAACTTTGTCACCCATAGTTCTTGTCCATCACCTATTTGTGTTTGTTTCCTTTATTGTCACATCACAATTTGTATCTTTTGTTTTCTTCTTTACATTCTGTCTCCCCCTATAAGTCAGCCTCCCTTTTATTTGGAGCAAAATACTCCAAAATAAGTGATGTAAATAATCACTTATTAAATTACCCCCAGTTTTGTAGGATGCCAATATGGCCTAGGCTTCACTGGGTTGTTCTGCTTGGGCCAGGCTTGGCTGATTTTTGGCTGGACCTGCTCATGCATCTGCTGTCAGCTGATGGGTCAGTGGGACTGGCTGGTTTATAATGGCCTCTGTTGGGAAGGCTGGGGCCTTTCTTCATGTGCTCTCTCACCCTCTAGCACAGCGGTTCTCAACCTGTGGGTCGCGACCCCATTGGGGGTTGAACGACCCTTTCACAGGAGTCGCTTAAGACAATCAGAAAACACATATATAATTACATATTGTTTTTGTGATTAATCACTATGCTTTAATTATGTTCAATTTGTAACAATGAAAATACATCCTGCATATCAGATATTTACATTACGATTCATAACAGTAGCAAAATTAGAGTGATGAAGTAGCAACGAAAATAATTTTATGGTTGGATCACAACATGAGGAACTGTATTAAAGGGTCATGGCATTAGGAAGGTGGAGAACCACTGCTCTAGCAGGTTAACCCAGGCTTCTTCATATGGCAGTCATAGCCTTCCAAGAGTTTGGGAGTAGAAGTTTCAAGGCTTCTTGAGGTCTAAGGTAGGAATGGACACAGTTGCATTCCATTGGTCAAACAAGTCACAAGGCCAGCCTGGATTCAAGGGGTGTGGAAATAGACTCCACCTCTTGATGAGAGGAGCTGCAAAGTATTGTGGCCATTACTACATTTGACCACACCCCATTGGACTGTATCTCCATGGGAGTGGGGCCTTGGCGTTGCTCCATGGACTGGGTTTGGAAACTACTGCTCAAAAGCTCAGGACTGTGCTACATTCTGGTCAGTCCCTTATTCAGTCCTCACTTTGGGTTAAGTTATTCAAGATGTGGCAATTCTGCCTTTCACATTAACCCACTCTGGAATGCAACCACCAACTGAGAAACTGTCAGCTTTAGAGAAAAATTACCCAAGCTGGAATGGTGGGAGGGGAGGGGGTAATATGAGAAACTTCAAATTAAAGAGTGAGGCCGAAAATCTGTCAAGTTCTGTAAGATAAAAATCTTCTCAAAAGGGCACATCTGCCAAGACTGCATTTTCACAGGCAGTCTTGACTGGAAATGAGGTCAGCATGAATCTAGTGTCCTCTCTCCCAGCCAGTCCTAGGGAGAGAGTGGAGGGATTTTGATGAGAACTAAATTGGATCCCCAAAAGTCAGTGCTCTGTATCCTATCTTAATAAAAAAGAAAGAAACCTCTTAAGCTGGCAAGAGATGATGCTGGTCAGGGCAATCTCATTTCTGCTGTGGACTTGGACTTAGGCTATGTGGAGTTTTACCCTTCTCTCACCTGAAATGCTTCAAAGTAGACTCCATTGGAATATATTCAGTGTTTCAGAAGTAAGTCAGTAAATTAGTCAGCTCATCAATAAGTATTTAGAGATGATCTAGTGTATTTGCAGTGCTGTGCTGAATGTCTTGGGAACACCAAAGAACTGGGAGGTTCTGCCTTCAGAGAACTTATGAGGGACACACAGGCCCTGAAGGCATTGACAATAAGCCTGTCTGCTGGCAGCACTTCCTGCAGCTACGACAATGAGGCTTTCCTCAAGGGAGGATTTGGGGGCACAGATTCATGTCTGCCACAGCTATAATTTATGAAGAATTCAAATGTGCAGGCATTCTGCTAAGTGTTTTATGCTATCATGCAATTGAATTGTTACAACTCTCTCTAGATGTGAGTGCTATTAGCATCACTATTTTATCAATGGAAACTGAAGAAGGCCAAAGTTACAGGACTAATCCAAGATTTCAACCCACATTTTTCTAATTCCAAGCTAGAACACTGTGCTGGCTACACAGTCTAAGATTATCAGTAGTAAATTTAAACAATAGTATCTGTTCTTATCACATGCCAGACTTTACATGAATTATTTTTATTTAATCTCTATCAGAACCTTAGGAGATAGTTACAGTTACGTCCATTTCACAGATAGGGAAACTGAAGCACAAGGAGATTAAGTTCTTGCCCAAGGTTACAAAGCAGGTCAAGGTAGTGCTCTTCATAATTTTATGAACTGATGGTGACCATCCTTCTTGTTCTTGGTGCTGATCTGGTTCAGTGGTAGGAGAGCTGCTATCCACCCATAGTACCTTCAAGACACATTCAATTGGGAATACTGGCTCTTTCCAAAAAAACTTCCCAGTGACCCTGGTCCTATTCAGAGTGGGACTGTCATGACTTCCATTTCTTTTGATGGCCTAAATTTCCTCCCTGCTGAAATCCTTACGAATTTTCTCCTTTGCTCCTTCATTGGAGGCTGGTTCTGTGGACATTCCTTCCTTCTCTCTTTGCCTGTCATGGTCTCTCCTCCTAAGAAGGCTGAAGGGTCCAGAGTGCACAGCCAGGAGGGGGGAGGAGACTTTAGAAACAAGGCCACTGAAGGGGCCCTCCTTAGAAGCTCCTGAGAAAAGATCCTGAGCAGCTGACCCAGAGGAATGTGCCCTGGATCTGGCAGCCTCCTGTTGGCTTGAATTCAGGCAAATAAAAGCTGGCTTTAGAAGAAGGAGGCCAAAGAAACCCGGCCCTTCCCATTTCTTGGACATAACACCCAATTACTATCTTAGAAGATTCCAGCTGGAGAGGCTCCAGAAATGACTGCAACTCTCCCTCTCGTTCGGTATAGGATAGGACTGACACTCAGAGGTCATGACTAGTACAAGGTCGTAAAGCCCTTTAGTGACAGATCCAGGCCAAGAGCACTCACAGCCAAGTCACTGTTCTTTCTAACCACTTTACAGCAGGGTTTCTAGACTTCAGTCCTTTGGAGACAATCTTTACAGTTTTTGCCATATCCATACACCATCTGTGCCATTGCTTCAGATTTTCTTTGAATTGACTAATGTTTTAAACAAATCAAATGTACTGAAAAGGGAAGCTTCAAATTACCAATTTGTTCTGGTTATATGTTTTGCTAATGAATACATCCAATGTAAAATTAAATAGTTTTGCATCCCCCCCACCCCTGGCAGTATGCCCTCCACCTTTTTGGAAATAGGACTTTATAGATAACCACGAGAAAGAGCTCTGAGTTTGATTTCCTCTTCTGTTATTTACTGGCTGCAATGTTATGGGCAAGTCACTCCATCTTTCTGAGTCTCAGTTTTCTCATCTGTGAAATGAGAGTTAATACTAAATTCTACCTCTGCTTTCCTTATAGAGAGGTTATGAGAAATAAACATGGAATATGCTGGAATGAGCTTTATTCATCCAAATAATCTAAACCAATGAAAGGTTCCATTCTCTACTTATGAGATTTATTATTTTTTTTATTATTAGTTAAGGTATTACAAATGTGTCCTCATCCCCCCCCTTTAACCCCCAACCTCCCCCCCACACACAAACTCATGCTCCCATCCCCCCGTTGTCCATGTCCATTGGTTTGGCTTATATACATGTATACAAGTCCTTCTGTTGATCTCTTCCCCTTACCCCCGCCCTCCCCTACTTTCCTTCTGGGGATTCATAGCCTGATCGCTGTTTCTCAGTCTTTGGGTCTGTCCTTTTTCATCAGTCTATGTTGTTCTCTATAATCCACAAATGAGTGAGATCATGTGGTATTTATCTTTCTCTGACTGGCTTATTTCACTTAGCATAATGCTCTCCAGTTCCATCCATGCTGTTGCAAAAGGCAAGAGTTCCTTTTTTTTTTTTTTACCGCAGCATAGTATTCCATTGTGTATATGTACCACAGTTTTCTAATCCACTCATCTGCTGATGGGCACTTAGGCTGTTACCAAATCTTAGCTATGGTGAATTGTGCTGCTATGAACATAGGGGTGCATATATCCTTTCTAATTGGCGTTTCTGGTTTCTTGGGATATATTCCTAGGAGTGGGATCACAGGGTCAAATGGGAGTTCCATTTTTAGTCTTCTGAGGTAGCTCCATACTGTTCTCCACAGTGGCTGCACCAGTCTGCATTCCCACCAGCAGTGCAGAAGGGTTCCTTTTTCTCCACATCCTCTCCAACACTTGTTGTTTGTTGATTTGTTGATGATAGCCATTCTGACAGGTGTGAGATGATAACGCATTGTCGTTTCGATTTGCATCTCTCGTATAATTAGTGACTTTGAGCAGGTTTTCATATGTCTTTCTGCCTTCTGTATGTCCTCTTTCGAAAAGTGTCTATCTAGGTCTGTTGCCCATTTTTTTATTGGATTGTTTATCTTCCTTTTGTTAAGTTATATGAGATCCCTGTATATGTTGGAAATTAAACCCTTATTGGTGGTATCATTGGTAAATATGTTCTCCCATGTAGTGGGTCTTCTTGTTGTTTTTTTGATGGTTTCCTTTGCTGTGCAAAAGCTTTTTATTTTGATGTAGTCCCATTTGTTTATTTTCTCTTTAGTTTCCATTGCCCTAGGAGCATTATCAGAGAAGAAATTTCTTCGGCATATTTTTGCGATTTCGCTGCCTGTGGATTCCTCTAGTATTTTTATGGTTTCCCGTCTTACGTTTAAGTCTTTTATCCATTTTGAGTTTATTTTTGTGTATGGTGTGAGTTGGTGATCTAGTTTCATCCTTTTGCATGTATCTGTCCAATTTTCCCAACACCATTTATTGAAAAGACTGTCTTGACTCCATTGAATGCTCTTGCCTCCTTTGTCGAATATTAATTGGGCATAGTGGTTTGGGTCGATTTCTGGGGTCTCTATTCTATTCCATTGATCTATATGTCTGTTCTTGTGCCAGTACCAAGCTGTTTTAAGAATAGTGGCTTTGTAATACAGTTTGATATCTGGTATTGAGATCCCACCTACTTTGTGTTTTCTCAGGATTGCTGCAGCTATTCGGGGTCTTTTTTTATTCCAGATGAATTTTTGGAACGTTCGTTCTAGATTTGTGAAATATGCCTTTGGTAATTTAATGGGGATTGCATTGAATCTATAAATTGCTTTGGGTAGTATGGACATTTTGATGATGTTGATTCTACCAATCCATGAACACGGTATATTCTTCCATCTGTTTATGTCTTCCTCTATCTCTTTTTTCAGTGTCCTGTAGTTTTCAGCATATAAGTCTTTTACCTCCTTAGTTAAGTTTATTCCTAGGTATTTTAATTTTTTTGGTGCAATGGTAAATGGGATTGCTTCTGTAGTTTCACTTTCTGTAAGTTCACTATTGGTGTAAAGAAATGCCATGGATTTCTTAGCATTAATTTTGTATCCTGCTACATTGCCGAATTCATTTATTAAGTCTAATAATTTTTTGATGGAGTCTTTAGGGTTCTGTATGTACAGTATCATGTCATCTGCAAATAAGGACAGTTTTACTTCTTCTTTTCCAATCTGGATGCCTTTTATTTCTTCTTCGTGTCTGATCGCAATGGCTAGTACTTCCAGTACTATGTTGAACAGGAGTGGTGAGAGGGGGCATCCCTGTCTTGTTCCTGTTTTTAGGGGGAATGGTTTTAGTTTTAGCCCATTGATTATGATGTTGGCTGTGGGTTTGTCATATATGGCTTTTATTATGTTGAGGTATGATCCCTCAATTCCTATCTTGCTGAGAGTTTTTATCAAGAAAGGGTGTTGGATTTTGTCAAATGCTTTTTCCGCATCAATTGATATGACTATGTGGTTTTTTTCTCTCAATTTGTTTATGTGATGTATCACGTTTATTGATTTGCGGATATTGTACCATCCTTGCATCCCTGGGATAAATCCTACTTGGTCATGGTGTATGATCTTTCTGATGTACTGCTGGATCCGATTTGCTAGGATTTTGTTGAGGATTTTGGCATCTATGTTCATGAGGGATATTGGCCTATAATTCTCTTTCATTGTATTGTCTTTATCTGGTTTTGGGATTAGGGTGATGTTGGCTTCATAGAATGAGCTGGGAAGTGTTCCTTCCTCTTGGATCTTTCGACATAGTCTGAGGAGGATAGGTTTTAGGTCTTCCTTGAATGTTTGGTAAAACTCCCCTGTGAAGCCATCTGGCCCCGGGCTTTTGTTTGCTGGAAGCTTTTTGATTACTGCTTCGATTTCCTCCATAGTTATTGGCCTATTGAGATTTTTAGATTCTTCCTGGTTAAGTTTTGGAAGGTTGTATTTATCTAGGAATATGTCCATTTCCTCCAGGTTGTCTAGTGTGTTGGAGTAAAGTTGTTCATAGTATTTTCTAACAATCCTTCGTATTTCTATGGGGTCTGTTGTTATTTCTCCTCTTTCATTTCTGATTTTGTTTATTTGGGTCCTCTCTCTTTGTTTCTTGGTGAGCCTGGCTAGAGGTGTATCAATCTTGTTTATCCTTTCAAAGAACCAGCTCTTGGTTTTGTTGATCTTTTGTATTGTTTTTTTGGTCTCTATATCGTTTATCTCCGCTCTGATCTTTGTTATTTCCTTCCTTCTGCTTACAGTGGGCTTTTTTTGTTGCTCTCTTTCTAATTCTTCGAGTTGTAGAGTTAGGTCATTTATTCTCATTGTTTCTTGTTTCTTGCAGTAGGCTTGTAGAGCTATGAACTTCCCTCTCAAGACTGCTTTTGCTGTGTCCCATAGGTTTTGGATTGTTGTGTTTTCATTGTCATTCGTTGCCATGATGTTTTTTATTTCTTCTTTGATCTCACTGGTGACCCAGTCGTTGTTTAATAGCATGCTATTTAGTCTCCATGTGTTTGATTTTTTTGGATTGTTTTTGTTGTAGTTGATTTCCAGTTTTATGCCTTTGTGGTCTGAGAAGATACTTGATATGATTTCAATTTTCTTGAATTTGAAGAGACTTTGTCTGTGACCCAATATATGGTCTATCTTTGAAGATGACAAATGTGCACCTGAGGAGAATGTATATTCTGTGGCTTTGGGGTGAAATGTTCTGAAGATGTCAATTAATTCCATCTGATCTAGTGAGTCATTTAGGATTGATGTTTCTTTGCTGAGTTTCTGTTTAGAGGATTTGTCCAGTGGTGATAATGGGGTGTTAAGGTCCCCTACTATGATTGTATTGCTGTCAATCTCTCCCTTGATCTTCTCCAGAAGATTTCTTACGTATTTGGGTGCTCCTATATTGGGTGCATATATATTTACCAGAGTTATTTCTTCTTGTTGGACTGCTCCCTTTAGTATTATGAAGTGGCCTTCTTGATCTCTTTTTATGTCCTTCACTTTGAGATCTAATTTGTCAGATATAAGTATTGCTACCCCGGCTTTTTTTTCACTTCCATTGGCCTGAAAAACCTTTTTCCATCCCTTCACCATCAGTCTGTGTGCGTCTTTTTTTCTGAGGTGGGTTTCCTGTAGACAGCAGATATATGGGTCATGTTTTCTTATCCACTCATTTACCCTATGCCTTTTGACTGGGGAATTTAATCCATTTACATTTAAAGTTATTATTGATAGAAACTTGTTAGTCGCCATTTTTGTTCTTTACCGCTGCGTTCCTTCTTTGTTTCCTGTTTTTTCTATTTACAGCAGACCCTTTAGCATTTCTTGCATTGCTGGTTTGGTTGTAATAAACTCCCGTAGACCATTTTTGTCTGTGAAGCTCCTTATTTGACCCTCAATTTTGATTGATAGCCTCAATGGGTATAGTATTCTTGGATTCAGACCCTTCCTTTGCATGACTTTGTATATTTCATTCCATTCCCTTCTTGCCTGATGTGTTTCTGTTGAGAAATCGGTCGCTAGTCTGATGGGGGATCCTTTGTAGGTAACTTTCTGTCTCTCTCTGGCTGCTTTTAAGATTCTTGCTTTGTCGTTGGTGTTTGCCAATTTAATTATTATGTGCCTTGGTGTCGGTCTTTTTGGGTTCATTTTGTTTGGGACTCTGTGAGCTTCTTGGATTTGTGTGAGTTTTTTCCTCCTTATATCAGGGAAATTTTCTGTTACTATTTTTTCAAACAGGTTTTCTATTCCTTGCTCAGTTTCCTCTCCTTCTGGCACCCCTATTATTCGGATGTTGTGAGATTTATTATTTTCCCATTTACAGTAGAAATATTTATTCAGTTGCTTATCTTCAAAGAGATAGAGGTCTTCTAGTACAGATTCCATTTTTTTTTTCTTGAAAGAGAAAATGCCTATTGTCACATGCTTATCTGTCCTATGGGGTCTTTACTCCTCCTTGGTACTCAAAGAAATCCCCAGGCAGGTGTTGAATGAAGGCTTATTTTCACATAGCTTGGTGAAAATACTTTCCTAAACAGAGTTTAAGTCTCCAAAGTCAGAGAGGAAAATCCCCTGGAATGGCTCAGCTGGTATAGCTCCGGACAGGAAAGGAAAAATTCTGGCCTATGGCTAAAAAATCTAATCTGAATTTTTGCTTGTAAAGTGACAGGAAAGGCCATGCTCAGTGCTTAAGGGGCGGGACAGTGAATGGATGTCAGTTTGCATCCCTTGCTGAAGAACCAGTAGTAAATTTCACCAGAGATAACCAATTTTCTTTTTTATTTTTCTTATCCAGCCTCTGTAAAAATCTCAAAGAAAGGGCTTGTTTGGACTTTTGGATTTTAAATTTGTTGCAGACAGGGTGTGTGTGTGTGTGTGTGTGTGTGTGTGTGTATGTGTGTGTGTACCATTTATAGCACTTATGTGTTAGGCACTAACGTTTTGCAAATATTGATTATTTATAGTTATTATCTAATTTATTCCCCTCAACAACCTGTGAAGCAGGTACCATTAGTAAGTAGCTTCATTTTTTACATGAGGAAACTTAGGCATAGAGAAGTTAAGGTCATGCATCTAGTATTGGGTGGATCTGAGATTTTAACCCAGTCAATCTGACTCATCCTCTTAACTAGAATATTATATTTGTAATATAAACATTTTGAATGTCCAATTTCCACGATCATTTAAGGCCTAACTTCTAAGGTTCCTGCTGCCTGCGGACTCCTCTGACCTCATATAAGAGAAAACTTCTCTTAACTGCAATTGCACTTTCTCTTACCTATCTAAAGACATATATCACTCTCTAGTTTGCATTAGAATGATTTTTATGCCTTATCTTCATGTGTGTGTTTGTGTGTTTACCTTGATAGTCATTAATACCCTACACCAAGTATTTTTAGCATTCCACTTTCAGGCATATGGTAGAATTGCATTTCCTAGCTCCCTTGTGGTGAAGTGGGATCATGTGACTTGTTCTGGTCAAGGATTTGTGAGCACAATGTATGTGAGTCACTTCTGGGCTGACCAATGAATCGTCTATGAAAAATTCTCTGGAATTATCCTTTGCTCTGGCAGAGTCACAGGCAACATTTAAAACAGTGGATGATCTATCTGCTTGGGTCCCCGAGAGGCCATGAAGGACAGGTTCCTTTGTCAATCCATAATGGACATACACTATGAGTAAGCTTTTACAACAAACTCTTATACATTGCTAGTGGGAAAGAAAAATGGTACAAGCACTTTGGAAAAGAGTTCTTAGTGTCTTATAAAGTTAAACCTACACTTATCAGGAATCCCTCTTATAGGTATTTGCCCAATAAATGAATACATATGTTTACACAAAAACCTGCACATGAATGTTTTTAGGGGCTTTATTCATAATTGCCAAAATCTAGAAATAACCCAAATGTCTTTAAACTGGTGAATGGTTAAACAAATTGTGCTACATTCATATATTCCTCAGCAGTAAAATAGAAGAATCTATTGATACATAAACAACTTGGATGATTCTCTAAGGATTTATGCTAAGTAAAAGATGGCAGACCCAGAAGGCTACATACTGTATGGTTCCCTTTACATGACATTGTGGCAAAAGTAAAACTCCAGGGACTTATGGGGATAGAGAACAGATCAGCGGCTGCCAGGTTTGGGTGGGACAAGGGGTTGATTACACAGGGGCACCTTGAGGAATTTTTTTGGTGTGATAGAACTGTTCTGTGTTTGGATAGTAGTAGTGCGTACACAACCACATGCATTTGTTCAAGATTATAGAACTATGTACCACAAAGAATGAATTTTACTGTGTGTGAATTAGAAATCTATAATAATAAAAGCATAATATGCTAATTAGACTGGATAGTTGAACAAACTTCCAGAGGTCATTCTGGATGTCCTTCCAGATGAAGCCGTGGCTGTCGGGGCTGAGGCACAGGTGGTTAGAGGCAATCAGGCAGGCAGGTAAGCAGTTAGGGGCAATCAGGCAGGCGGGCAGAGTGGTTAGGGGCAGTCAGGCAAACAGGCAAGTGGTTAGGGGCAGTCAGGCAGGCAGGCAAGCAGTTAGGGGTGATCAAGCAGACAGGCAGAGTGGTTAGGGGTGATCAGGCAGGCTAGCTGTTAGGAGCTAGTGGTCCTGGATTGCGAGAGGGATGTCTGACTGCTGGACATCCCCCGAGGGGTCCCAGATTGCAAGAAGGTGCAGGCCGGGCTGAGGGACCCCCGCTGCCTGTGCACAAATTTTGTGCACTGGGCCTCTAGTAGATAAATAAAAGCAATGAATGCATATATTATGTGAGTTTAGTACACCCTGATAATTTTTCTCAAATCTCTATCTCTTATTTTGGATATTCAAATCCCTCTGGAATCAGTGCCTATCAGAAGTAGGTGTGTGTGTGTGTGTGTGTGTGTGTGTGTGTGTGTCCCAATTCAAGTTTCCAGAGGAGGAGAAATTATCCATGCTCAAATAATTCCTCCATCTCTGCCTCAGCATGAGTCACCCTTTTGTTAACAGGAGACAGGGAAAGTCTCTGGAGGCATTTTAGCATGAAGTGCTTAACCTGCCTCAGACTGCAGTGCCAATCTCTCATCTGGCTTCCCGCTAATTATGCCTACTATTGTATCAATTTGACTTTCCCAAATAATCCATTGGGTGGAGCAGTCAACTGGCTCTGTCACACTTCCTCGTGTTGACAGATCCATGATGATGAGGAGGAGGATAGGAAAGAAGGATGGCCTGGGCCAGTGTCTCCTGAAGTTAACGGGGGAACAACTTTCCCTTGTATTGTTTTAATTCTTTATTGTTTAAAGTATTACATTAGTCTCCTTCCCTTGTATTTTTTTAACTTTACATTTTTGATAGCATTTATATACTAAAGGGCATAAAGTGCACAAATATTGTTTCGTTTGATGAATTTTTACCTACTTGACTAACTACCACCCAGATTAAGATTTAGAACTATTTTCCAGTACCCTAGATAGTTCCTCATTCCCCTTCAGTCAGTAACCATCTCCCCTTCCCTTCTAGAGGTAATTACTATTCTGAACTCTATCACCATATCATCATAGATGAATTTTGACTGTTCTTGAACTTCACATAAATGGCATCACACAGTATACTAGTATACTCTTGAGTTCAGTTTCTATAAGATTCATCTATGTTGTATATATTAGTATTTTTTTGCTGTTTAGTATTCTATTGCATGAATATTCAACAATTATTTATCCAGTCCCACTGATGAACATTTGTGTTTTTACAGTTTTTAAAAATAGGAGTCCTCTTTTTAATTAAAAAAATTAAAATTGATTTTTAGAGAGAGAGGAAGGAAGAGAAAGACAGAGAAACATCAATGTGAGAGTGAAGCATCCATTGGCTGCTTTCCGTATGCCCTCTACCAGGGACTGAGCTCACAACCTGGGCATGTGCCCTGACTGGGAATTGAACCGGCAAGAGATGATGCCCAACCAACTGAGCCACACTGGCTTTTTACAGTTTTGGGCTAGTATGAATAAATCTATTATGAACATTTTTGTTCTATTTTGAATTCCTATCAGCAGTGTATGAGAGCTCCTGTTGCTCTGCACCTTGACAGCATTTAATATTGTCAGTGTTATTAATTTTAGCCATTGTGATGGTATCTCAATATGGTCTTAATTTTCCCCTTGAAGTGTACACATGCCCCTTTGCTGTTGCCACAATTTCAGAATTTCTGATTGGTTTCAGGGGTGTGAAGTGGAAGTGAAATGGCAATTGTAAGTGATGGGCTGGTGAGAGAAGCACTTTCATTAGGAGAGACAGCTTAAGAATTGCCCCAGCATTGAAGTTCAGAAGAAGATAGGATGTATGTGTCTATTTTCCTGAAGATTCTCCCTTCAGAATGCTGGCTCATTATTGACAGGCATACTCATTCTTCCAGGAGACTGTGCTTGAGTTATGAAGGCAGAATATGTCCCTCACTTGGGCAGATGAGCTGCTCTGAAGCTTTTTCTGGAATTATATAAACTGGCATGGCATTTCTAGTCAATTGTTTCAGAATGACAATGTGTCAGTTTAACTACCGCTTCCCTGATGCATTTGTCAATTGAAAGAGAAAGTGGGAAAAGAACACACGAAATAATGGAATGTTTTTCAAGATGTGGGATACCAAATCTCACCTTCACCTTTTGATTTGGCTTGTTGATGACCCTCTAAGCACAGGCACCTCTAAAACAGAAATCCATCAAGCAGGTTAGCTACCAGGTATTTCTCTGTCAAATTCCTCAGGCCTATTCTGATTTATGGTGGGAAAATAAAGGAGAAATATGAGGATGCATAAACAGCCCTAAGTGCTCTCATTCTGGGCTCATTTTGGCCAGCCCCAGCCCCAATGCCCATGTAGCCCAAGGAAAGATCCATCAACTCAACTTGCAAATAACTCTCATGGGCTTGGGATCTGAGTATGAATTCTGACTGTGCCACTTATCAATTGTGTGACCTTGGCATGCTAACTGGCATTACAGAGCCTCAAATTCTTCATTTATAAAGCACAGATACTAATATTTATCTCACAAGGATTTTTTAGGGGTAAAGATTAGTTGGGACAACAGTTGCAAAAGTGCCTATCATATATAGTAGGTGCTCAATAAATACCACAGATCTAGTAGTCCCAAACTGGACATAGTTCAGATGTCCTTCAATAGGTCAATGGTTAAATAAACCATGTTATATACATCCCATGGAAAACTACTTAGAAACAGAAAGAAAGAAACTACTGATACACACAAAACTTAGATTAATCTACAGATAATTATTAATTCTAAAGGTTACATAAGATATGATTCCATTTATATAACATTTTTGAAATGACAAAATTTCATGAATGGAGAACAGATTAGTGGTTGCCAGGGGTTAAGGATGGAGTGAAGGGGTGAAAGGGAGGTGGGTATGGTTACAAGAGAGCACTATGAAGGAGTTTCTAATAACAAAACTATTCAGCATCTTGGCGATGGTGGTGGACACACAGACCTACACATGTGATAAAAAGCCTAGAACTGAACACACCACACACACACACACACACACACACACACGCTAGTAAAATAGGAAATTCAGTTAAGATCTTGTGTTCTTATCAATGTTAATACCCTGGTTGTGATCTTGTATTGTAGTTTCGTAAAATGTTACCATTTGGGGAAACTGGATAAAATGTTCACAGGAACTCTTTATATTATATTTTACAACTTCATGTAAATCTATAATTTATCTCAATAAAATTTTCAATTAAAGATACTACTGATGTCTAAGTATTACATGGACCATGGATTATAAGAAGTGCTACTTAATAACAAGTTCAATTTAATAATTTAAGAAAAAAGAAGAAACACATTACCTCATTAAATCTATTTATAGATTACAGGATAAATCCTGGCTTGGGAAATATTAAAATGTGTATGGGTATAAAGGAGGGAGAAATCACAACTTAAATCAAGGAAATACCATAGTTTCTAGAAGCTTCTCTACCCTTCCTACAGCTTCCATCTTCTATTTCTTTCCCTCCTTCCTGCTCTCTCTTCGGATACCCAAGTCTCTCATTAAGCCTAATTCCCAAAAGGAAGGAAAAACCTCTGGAAAAACTAAGTTACACTAAGTAAGTTACTCCTAACTTGATTGATTCATTTTTTATTTGTTGTTTCTCCCTCATGTCTGCCCACTCCTCATCCCAAACTCAACTTTGAGCCCTACTATAGTGACCTGTATGTACTGCTCATCAAATATTTGGTGAAGCTAATGAAATAATTTTGAAAGAGGGTTGCTG
Organism: Myotis nattereri; assembly: GCF_964212035.1. Classification (NCBI taxonomy): domain Eukaryota; kingdom Metazoa; phylum Chordata; class Mammalia; order Chiroptera; family Vespertilionidae; genus Myotis; species Myotis nattereri. Next base: position 9,216,691 of record NC_138078.1, read on the forward strand.
GTTAGTATAATTCCTAAGTTAGAGGAATTACTCTTTAATGGTGAAATGTTCAGCACCTTGGCACCTGACTGAGGAAGGTAGTTAGGAATGGGGAACTTTTCTGGCCTTGTTCAAATAGTTTAACAGAACTGCCTGCCCACTCGAGTCTTATCCACATACAAAGCTCATCTTTCCCCAAATACATGTTCCAAATTTTAAAAAATTTAGCCTAAAATTGTAAGCGCATGTACATACTGGGAAATCAAATTGTCATTAACACAATGTGACTTCTGGTGAGTGTTCTAGATCTATCAGATGGTGATGATTGATGAGGAGAATTTTGTCTCCTAAATTCATGATCTTGCTTCTTCTATCCTGGGAAAACACTTTCAAAATGGTATACATAGTGTATGTGAGGTAATATTTAAAGATTTCTCCCTCTGGCTTCAAAAGTTCCCTCTGGAGAACAATAATTAACTTGAATTCAGATTTATGCAAAATGCAATAAAAACAACTCAATATTTTAGTTATTGGCAAACCAATTTTCATTTTCTTAGAATAGATATAAAAAATGAAAGTCACAATTTCACATGACTTTATTCTTCAACTTAGCTTAGATATTAAGATAATGTTTTAAAATATTATACAAATGTGTTTTTCCTTTTTGGTAGGTAGCTGTGCTGGCAGGAGGTAGACATAGCATAGGACAAAAAGAAACAGAATCACTTGCTTTTCTTCTGTTATCAAGATGGAGGCTGTTCTGGCAGGAGGTAGACATAACATAGGACAAACTAATCTATGCTTAGCTTCAAGTTAACTAGATTTTTAAAAGCCCTGACTAGGAAAATAATCTTGAACGCCAGACTAATAAGGGAAGAAAAAGAGTTTTCTCATGATTCCCAAAGTCGGGCTCTTATAAAATAGAAACCAAAGCTTAGAGGGTTGGTCATGTAAAAGCCACAGAGTAGAAGGATGAGAATACAGCATAGGTAAGGGAAACCGCTGTTCACAGGAGAGGGAACACCCTTTCAGTTCTGGGAGGTGAAGCTGATCAGAGAAAGGAAGAAGCAATGCTCCCTATATCCCTATGCTTCCTGTGCTCCAAATAGGGCATGGGAGCAGAAGTAAGGGATGGTGGAAACACCCACATGGACTTAGGAGAATCTGAAAGCATCAGGGTAAGTGACCACCTCACCAAGCACATCCTGAATTAGTGCAAGCATCTCAGGGAAACCTGCCCTAGCATTGTGTTCATCCTCTTTGATGAGAGAGAATTTGAACCATTGGCAGCCCCAGTTGTACATACTCCAGAAAGCAGGAGAGAATTCCTGGCTTCTGACTTGGACATGAAAGCATTGAGAGGGCAGATGTACTCCAGAAGGCCCGAGGAGACCTTGTAGAATTTGTGGACCTTGGAATGGAGGCAATGGCAAGGGCCACAATCAACAGCAGGGGGCATCAGCACAATACCCCAAAAACAAACCTCACCTCAGTGGAGACCAGGGCAGGATGCCAAGTGATCAGGTGTGCTAAGCCACCTCCAGAGGACAGCAGGGGGATCAAGCCATTTTTTCACAGCCATAAAAATGCACCTACCCTCCATATTGGGTAAAAGAGGAGCAAGAATCCTTGATAGGGAGGCAAAACTGAAAAACTAAGTAACTACCTGAAATAAGCAATTATAGCAAGAAGAAACTGAGCTGCCTATAATTGTCACCATCAGTGGAGATAGGAGCTAAAAGCAAGAAACAAGTTATATTTTTATATGCCTCAGTTGGTAAGTTCTAAATGTTTCAGTGGTGCACTTTTTAAAACCTTTAATTTATTCAGAGAAGAATGGGCAAAAGAATTGTGGTAAATGCATGGAAGTGAAGAAGAGGAGTTCCATTTCTGAGGGACAATCCTCAGTTCCCTGCTTTTGTGGCTGGTTAGTGCTGCTGACTTTCCTAAGACAGTAAATGAGAAGGAAGAATGCAGATTGACAGAAGGAAGAAGGTCTGGCAGCCAGTCTGGAATTATGGCAGGGATGGATGGAACTTTTTTTTTTTTTTTTTTTTTTTACCAAAGGCCATTTGGGTATTTATAATATTCGTGGGCCATACAAAATTACCAACTTAAAAATTAGCCTGCTATATTTGGTCAAATATTTAATTAACTCACCCCTAAAGCCTTTGCAGGGCCATACCAAATGATTTGTGGGTCTTACTAGTACAAAGCCCTTGGGCCGGACGTTCCCCATCTCTTCATTATGGTTAGAGATACTTCTGGGTTAATTGAGTTGGAGATGCTGAGGAGGTAGGGTACTTCTTTCACTCTGCCTGCCTGATTCAACCATCCACTGTTTCTGGGGTCTGAGGTTGGCTCAAGAATGTTGACACCCTGAGCCATTTGCCCCTATAAACCTGTGCTTCACATTCCTCAGATAGGCTCCACTTCACTGAAAGTTTTTCATTTCTTTCTAAAAGTCAGTCTTAGTTCTCCATAGCTCTATTTAGGAAGGCTTTCCCACTCCCCAGCTTGGATGCTGTGGTCAGCTATTGCTGCATAACAAATCACCCCAGAAGTCAGTGACATGAAACAACCACTTATTATGCTCGTGGATTCTGTGGGTCAGGAATGGTTTATTTCTGTTACACGAGTAAGTGGCAGGGTTTGGATTTGAATTCAGGACAGCCTGTTTTCAAAGCTGTGTTTTTCCATAGTTTTGTAATCCTGTGGCCATAGCCTCTCTTTGTTTCAGGGACCTCAGAGGCTGATGGTGACTTGATAGCTGGGAGCTAGAATCATCTGCAGGCTCACCTTAGCTGAGGTTGTCAGACAAAAGACCTATACATGACCTCTTTGTATAGCTTGGACTTCCTCACAATATGGTGGGCTCAGTATCCCAAGAAAGGGAAGCAGGGTAGAAGCTATATTGTCTTTTCTAGTCTAATCTTGAAAGTCACACACCACTTCCACTGCATTCTATTTGTTGAAGCAATTACAAAGACCCACCCAGGTTCATGGGGAGGGAAAATAGATTACATCACTGGATGGGGGAGTGCGAAAATTCTGGAAAAACATGTGGAACTGGAAATATTTTTTAAGCCATTTTTTTTTTTAAATAGTACAAGACTAGAAGCCCTTAGATACCCTTCAACCTATTTCCTCTATACCTTTGCATTTTACTGGGGTCTTATTCCACATTCTTCCCCCTTCCAACCTCTTTCAAAAAGAGTGTTCCTCTGTCTCTCCAAGACCCCCTTCCCTGTAGTAATCCCCTTGATCCACCACTCCCTCTTCCAACCTTCACTAGTTTCTTTCCATTAATAAAACCCAGTTCATATACAGATGTCACCTAGCTCTCTTCACATCCCCTGTGAGAATTGGGGCTTGGGAAGCTGATGCATAAAATGCTGATAATATGGCTACTATTATTGCTGTGAGTAAGAAACTGTCCTTCGCCCTGACTGGTTTGGCTCATGGATAGAGCATAGGCCTGCGGACTCAAGGGTCCCAGGTTCGGTTCTGGTCAAGGGCATGTACCTTGGTTGTGGGCACATCCCCAGTGGGGGGTGTGCAGGAGGTGGCTGATTGATGTTTCTCTCTCATCGATGTTTCTAACTCTCTATCCCTCTCCCTTCCTCTCTGTAAAAAATCAATAAAATATATTTTTAAAAAAAGAAACTGTCCTTCATCTTTTATCCAGGAGTCTTGTGTCTTTTACAAGCATCCACAAAAAACTGTCCTTCACCTTTTATCCAGGAGTCTTGTCTTTTACAAGCATCCACAAAACTGTGGCAGACTAGCTTACTAGTTTGCAAACAGGGTAAAATCTTAGACCCTTGGCAGTTCTTTTTTTTAAATCCTCACTAGAGGATATTTTTCCATTGATTTTTAGAGAGATTGGAAGAGAACAGGAAAGACAGACAGAAATATTTATGTGAGAGAAACACATCGATTGGTTGCCTCCCACACATGCCCTGGCTGGGGAGGATCCTGTAACAGAGGTACATACACTTGACTAGAATTGAATCCAGGACCTTTCATTCTGCAGGCCAATGCTCTATCCACTGAGCAAAACCAGCTAAGGGCCCTTTGCAATTTTTGATACCCACTTAGTTCCAGGTGCTTTCACATACAATATATCTAATCTTCACAGTATTCCTGCAATGTAGGTGTGAATAACCCCATATTTTAGATGAGGGAACAGCTTTAAAGAAGTTAAGAAACTTTTTCAAGTAAGTGGCAGGGTTTGAATTTGAATTCAGGACAGCCTGTTTTCAAAGCTGTGTTTTTCCATAGTTTTGTAATCCTGTGGCCATAGCCTCTCTTTGTTTCAGGGAAAGAATGAGACTTGGTTACTTAACTACTGTCAATTGTCCCAGAGATTGTTCACCTACTATAGAGGACAAAGCCATTCTAAGAATAGCATTCTACTTGACTTGTGAAGTCTTTGGAAATTCAGAGTTATTTGAAACAAAAATCTGACTCCTTACTATATTTCATTTTTGTGTGGCTTTTTACATATATTTTCTCTGTTATTGCAAAGTTCCACATGGAATTTGAGAATCTGGCAGTTGGTAATTTTTCTCAAGGAAAAGAAACATTAAGACATTTGTTCTTGGAAAAATAAATACGTGTATGTGACATGTATACCCACACATATATACAATGGAGCGATCTATTCAGGATTTATTTTTATATAGAAGGCTGCTGTTATGCAAATACACACAGACTGACTCCATGTTTTAAGGACATTTTCTATATGAAGAACCAGGGATAGCAGGAAGGAGAAGGGGACTGAAAGAAAGAGACATGATTACATAGACACATAGAACAAATTTATCTTCCCTAGGCTATGTTATTTTCGTTTTAAAAATATTTTTATTATTGATTTCAGAGAGGAAGGGAGAGGGAGAGAGAGATAGAAACATCAATTATGAAGAGAGAATCATTGATCGGCTCCCTCCTGCATGCCTCACACTAAGGATCGAGCCCACAACCTAGGCATGTGCCTTGATCTCCTGATTCATAGGTCAATGCTCAACCACTGAGCCATGCCAGCCAGGCGCTACACTATTTTTGATATCATTGGAATAAATGTTGTGTATTGATTTGAAATCTTATTCAGTATTTTAACTCCACCTTTAGAATTAGAGCTCCAAATGCTAATGAATGTCTGTTGTGGTTTCTTGAGGTCCATATTACTGTAATTCCACAATAAAAGCAGAACCCCTTTGTTGAAGAAACCGAGTAAAAATAGCAACAACATCTGAAGTTCTGTAGACCCCAAATCTAGTTTTAAATCTCTCCTAGAATAATTTCCCTCCTGCCATTCTTGATGATAGTTCAGGTGAACAGTGATGGTATATCTTGCTGTCTGCTACTCCACATTCTGGAGTGTGGGAAGCTTCCAAGGCCCAAGTGTCAGGCAAATAAAAGGAAGATTAGGCACCCAATCATGGTGGTGGTAACATTACTATGCATTTGTTTAAACTCATAAAACACACCAAAAAGAGTGAATTTTAGTCCATGTAAAAATTTAAAAAGTGAATAAAAAGCAAAATACATAACTAACTAACTAACTAAACAAATAAATAAAAAGGAAGATCAGGGGCCATTGGCCTCAGACCTCAGCCTCGAAAAAATGCAAAAACAACTGCTGAAGTCTGATTTCACCATGTTCACCAGAACCCCCAGGTTTAATTAGCATAACTGTGGCTGTGAGAGCACATGGCAAAGATTATGGTTTCCATGACCTCACTGATTCTGGAAAACACCGATATTTCAGAAAAGGTATGTATTCTTTTCTTCTGGGATTAAGAACAAATCTAATAACACATACAGGACGCGTTCTCTGAGTCTTCTCTTACCAACCACCCTCCCCCAATTACAGATTCTCTTATTACCTTTTCCACAACCAATTTCAAGAATCCATTTAAATGGATTCAGGGTTAAGAGGTACAGACATGAACTGATTATCAACATTCTACCCAGTAGATGTAGTCCATTGTCTCCTGCATCCCCCTTTTTGGAAATGACTATAATGCCTTCCCCCTTCTTGGAAATGACCTGCATATCCTTTCCTCAACAGCCCCAGTTGGACAAGTAGGTAATTTCCTCCCCATATAATTCCCTCTTGGTGAGCTGCTATAGCAGGAAGCGGCAAATGGAGCTCCTTTTCTTAGCAGACTTCGTTGGTTTCCTGTACATATCCCTTGAACTCTACCATTTCAGAGTGTTACCTCTGACTTCCAAATGGCAGCATCTACATCTCTGTGCCTGATGGCATTTTCTGGACAGTGAGGGCCACTATGTTCCTATATGTGGCATGCTTGAAGTGCCAAGGAATTAGCATCCCTGAGAACATCTTTCAACCAATAACTCTTGGCTGTTGGGGTATAAAGTACCTCAGTTTCCTTTCCCCTTATGTAAGAGAAATTTGAGACTTGTATTTTATACTATTTCCCAGATTGGCCCTATGGAATTAATTTCCAATTACCTATTGTGGGTAGATGACTTGACAATGCACTCCTTATTGGATGCCTTCCCTTCTCTGAATCACCTTTCCACTCTTCTGTTTATGTTCCCCAAATCTACCAAATACACTACTTGCAATGAATTCTTTTTTTTTTTTTTTTTTTTTTTTTAGTATTCTTGAGGGAACCCAAACTAAGATACCCTTCAAACATTATGTAAGATCAATACAGAAGCCAAAAGTGCAAGGAAGCATGGGTTAATGATTCTGATACCCTTTAAAAGCTCTGACAGAGGGGGAAGGTTTGGTAAAGAAGTTTCATATGAGCAAATGAATGAATTTTAGCTTTCGTCTGGTCAACTATCCTCTAAACAAGTTAAGCAGCCCTTGCTGAGTTTGGTATTTTTTAAGTGCTTACTCGCCAGTCTCCTTTACCCACTTTCATTTCTCCCAGTGGGTAAAATAATGATTATTTCTGTAATGAGAATAGTCCACTGCCTTTATACATAAGGGATCTGGGTTTCAATCTCTACCCTCCCAACTGTGGTGTAATTGAGCATCTTTTAAAATTCTTTTTAATTTTAGTTCCCTTGTCTCTAAAGTCAGGGCAAAATGCGTTAGGTAATTCACTGAGCAAATATTTTTTTGCACCTAATATATACTAGTTTTGTGCCAGCTCCCTGAGGAAACAGTAATGAATGGTTGTAGTTTCTTCTCTCATGACACTCAGCATAGATATTATGGGTTCTGGAATGAGATGGCTTGCCTTCAAATTCTACTTTCAGCTAGCTCCATGACCTCATTAAACCTTTGTTTTTCTTTGTGAAGTGGGACCAATTTCCTCACAGAGTTGTGAGAATTAATATCTATGATTAAGTTAAAGTACATAGTACATTGTTCCCAGTATGTAGAAAATGTTCAATTAATGGCTAAGATGTAAGAAAATTGCAATAGTTAATATTTATTAAGTGTTTACTACATGTCAGTCGCTGCTTAAATATTTTAAATGCATAAACTCATTTAGGTCACCCAAGAGGTGACAATACCAGAGGCAGACACTATTCTTTGCTGTTTTCATCATCCCCATTTTATAAACAAAGAAGTACAGAAAGGCTATGTGGCTTGTCAAGGTCACACACATAGCTAACATATAGAGTCAAGATTTGAACCTAGCTAGTCTGGATGCAGAACCCACACTCTTAACTTTCAAATTCGCTTCTCAAGGTGTGACTCTTGGAAGAGCTTGTTAGAAATGCAGAATCTTGGGCCCATTCCAGACCTATTCAATCAGAATCTTCAGTTTAACAAGATGCCTAGATGACTCATATGCACATTATAGTTGGAGGACTACTCTACCCCATGCCAATTGGAGTTTGGTGAGTTAAAGGCTTTGTTGGAGCTATGTCTATGTCTAAGATGCTATTAGAGCAAAATTCCAGGAAGGCCTAAACTGAAGATAATTAAGTAAAATATAATGTACCTTATCTGAAAGTCATTGATATACAGGTGCTCAATAAAGAGAGAGAGAGAGAGAGAGAGAGAGAGAGAGAGAGAGAGAGAGAGAGATAGAATATGTCATCATTCTGAACGTGAGCCCACAGCAGTGACTTGCAAAGGCCTAGCTTCTTCTTCTACCATAGCTGCCCCAACAGGTGCCACTAGCCCTAACTCATTTTGCATTTGTCATTGGCCACTAGGCCTTATTGCTGACAGTGATATTCTCTCTCACCTAGACATTTAGAAAGGAATTTGCATAGGCATAATTGGTTTGTTTTGTTTTCTTCTCTTCTTTGTTGTCATGGTTACTCAGTTCATTTGCATCTTCCAGCTTCTTTCATATTAACCTGAATACCACTCGGAGGGCCTCCTTTAAGGAGAAAGTGAATTATACATGAAGAGTGAGGCACAGCCCTAATTCACAAGGGTCAGGGTGGTGGTTTTAGATGAAAGTACCTCCAAAGTAGAAACAATTTTAAAGATGCTTGAAACCACAATTTGTTTGGAGACCTCCAGTTCAGATTTGGGGTTGGACCTCTGCATCTTGCATTTATGCATGTTTCAGTGGCAGAGAATGTGTCCTAGAACATAAAAGAAGTCATTAGTGTAACGTGACTCAGTCAATGAAGAGACTACAGGGAGAAGGCACACTTCCTAAGGCAATTCCATTCTTCAATTGCTCAGGGAAAAATGAAGTTCAGCTCATTAAGCCTTTATCCCTGATGATGTTGTTCACAAAGGAAACTCAATTCCTTGGTCACCCTTTATTTACTTACCCTAGTCCTGAGATGATGTTGTACATCCCTGTATCAGTCACTTATTGTACCCCAAACCACTCAAAAACTTAATGGCTTAACGCATCAACCATTTTATTATTTCATATGATTCAATGGGTTAAATGGGCTAAGCTAAATGGTTTTTCTGCTCATGATGTCAGCTGGGGTAGCAGTCATTTGGGGGCTTGATTTGACTAGAATATCCAGTGTGGCATGCTCATATGGCTGACGGTTGATGGAAGCTTTTGACAGAAAACTCCAGTGAGTAGTTGACAGAGCTCCTTGGTTCCCTTCTATGTAGTCTCTCCATATGGCTTAGACTTCTCACAGCATTGTGGCTGAGTCCCAAAAGGGGATAGTCCAATGAAAGAAGGACTCAAGGGACAACACTGTTTCAAGGGGAGGGGAAATAGGCTCTTCACTGCTTGGTGAACCTTCAGGTAAGACAGGACTTGCTGGGATATCCTTGGAGACTAGCTTACACACTCCACTTCCTGACATTTTTTTCTACCTTTCCCCACTACTTAGTAGTTTTACTGTGCACTCTGGGATTCTTGTTCAGTCATCATCAAAGTTCCCTCTATCCTAAATCTCTTCTCTGAATGTTTCTTGTTCTACATGAAATTTTGACTCTTTCTTGGAAACACAACTTTTCCTGCCATCCTTTCAGGTGGTAGTTCTTTTTTTCTGTCATGTTCTTCATATCCCTGGACTGGAAGGTGGGATGGGTACGTTTCCTGGCTATTTATTTCTAGTTTTCCAGCCAATTCTTTCTTATTCTTTACTAATGCCATATCCCCATCTCCATCTTTGAATGTCAAATCATGGGACTATAGCACCCACCACTTCACCTGGTTACAGTCACCTATGAACCCCGTGCCATTCTCCTTCTTTCCTCTAAGATTTTAGATCTCCTCATGGTCAATCTCTCTAATACTGCTCCTGTCTTGATTTTTGCAGATTTCCATACCATGTCAATAACCATTCCAATATTCTGTCTCTCTGTACTTTGACTTTCATTCTTCCAGTTATTTTTATTTTCCCCTCCCCTCAGCTACCCCTGGAATTATTTTCAATTCCTTTGTTGCCTTCATAATCTCTGTTCTCCCAAGGCAACAAATATAAGCAATTCTTTTGATTCTATTAAAAGCAGAGCTGGGGTATTTCAAAATTACCCATAATACTCTTAATGCTGTTGAACAAATAGCATGGTAGCTTTAGCCAGTTTATTCAGAACTGCTTAACAGAGGTGAACAAGCACACACCAATAGCATGCTCAACACTGGCATGAAGAAATCTGCTAGATATAACATATTGTGGGGCACAATGCAATGGTAGTCATGTTGCATTCAGAGTCAGAAGGTCTGGGTCTGATATCCAGCTGTCTTTCTTTGGGCATTGTGGTTCATTGGGCAATTCACTTAATTCCTATGAGCACCAGTTTCCGTCTATAAAACCACTATAAGGATTCAGCTGAGTCTACCTCAAAGGATTGTTCTGAGGATTAATATATATGATGTTCACTTGTAAACTATAAAGGACCTTACAATATGATTTATGTAAACCTGTGCCAGAATTTGATCTGAAGGATCGTTTGGTAGCCAGAGTTGCAAGAATGTTGCCATTTTCAGAAGAAATAATGGTGTATTGAAAGTTTTCATAGGACAGTTAGTTGTTGGGGACTGTTTGGTTCTGATACATTTTGATACCTGTTCCTAATGTTCAGCACTGCCACTTTTGTTTATTTTACGGAAACTCATTTTATGATTAACACCGTTTTTAGCACTTTATTGTGTTATTTTTCAACAACCATTTATTAAGGGTTATTGTATGCCAGGTACTGTGTTAGGTGCTAGGGAAAAACTGATGGGAAAAAAGGACGTGGTGCCTACCCTCATAGAAAGTTTAGCTGGGGTAATCAATAATCACACAACTGTGATAAAAACTACAAAGATGTGCTCAATCTAGGTAGATCTGACCAGGTCAAAATATTGAGAAGATTGTCCCCGAGAAGCTAAAATCTGAAGGAAGGTAGGAATAAATTAGATGAAGACAAGAAGTATATAGGTTTCCTACTGCTGCTGTAACAAATTACCACAAACTTAAAACAACACAAATTTATTATTTCATAGTTCTGGAGTTTAGAATCCCTAAAACCAAGGTGTCAGAAAGCCTGCATTCCTTCTGAAGGCTCTTGGGGAATATCCATTTCCTTGCCTTTTCTAGCTTCTAGAGGCCTACACTCCTGGGCTCTTGACCCTTCCTTCACCTTCAAATCCAACAGCATAGCACCTTCAAATTTCTATCCTTTACATTCTTTGCTTTCATCATCACATCTCCTTCTCTGACTCTGACTCTCCTGCCTCCCTCTAGTCTATCCCTTATAAGGACACTTGTGACTATACTGGTCCCATGCAGATTGTCCTGGATATTTTCCCCATCTCAAGATACTTTAATCACACCTGCAAAATCCCTTTTGTCATATACGTTAACATATTCATGGATTCTGGGGATATGACATAAACATCTTTGGGATTGATATTCTATCACAGGTTTATTCTAGGTGGAAGGAACAGGATGTGCAAAAGCCCCAGAATTATAGCATCTCAAATAGAAGGGACTGAAATAAAATCAGTGTGGCTGGAGCCCAGAAGTTAACAAGGGGGTGGGACATGAGAGTTTGGAGAGAGAGGCAGGAACTACTAGTTCATATAGGAAATTTAGACCATGTCAAATAATTACGCCTCAATCCACAAAACCATGGGAAAAATTGATATGCTTTAAGCAGGGGGTTTGTTGTGCCCATATTTATACTTTGAGAAGGTAATTCTTCTGCAGGGTGTGGAGAATGGAGTGGGGTTGGCCTAGTCATTGAGGTGAATAACTATGATAGCTTGTGGAAGCTACAAATGTAGAGAAGTAGAAAGATGGGAGATATAGGAGTAAACTCAATAGGATTTGGTAATTCTTGGTCATGAGGCTTTAGTGAGAGGGAGGAATGAAGGATGCCAATAATAAATAACCAGCTTCAGCCTTGTATCCCCTGGGATGAATGGTGGTGCAATTCACTGAGATAGGGAATGAATCATGAACAAGGGCTAGGTTTGTTCTGGACACTAGTGAGTTTGGTTTGGAATTGCTTAGTTTGGGATACATGAGCTAACCATGAGGAGGTGTCAAGCAGGCCATTGGTAGAGGTCTGAAGCTCAGAGGAGAGGTTTAGGGTAGAGAAGAAATTTGTGAGCCATCATCATATTCAAGTCTGAGTTACAGGTGTGGATGAGGTTTTTTAGGGAGAATAAGAAGGGTAGATGGTGAAGGGCCAAGGACTAAAGAACTCCCAAATCTAATAATTTGGTATAAGAGGACAAACTTAACCAGGAGACAGAGCACCCAGAAAAATAGGAAGAAGACCAGGAGGGTGTTGTTTCTTGAAGCCAAAAGAAATGAAGATTTTAAAAAGTAGTGAGTGGTTCACAGTGGCTCTTAAGTAGTAGTCAGAGGAACACAACAAAATGTCTATTGGATTTAGTGACATTACCCAGTAAATTCCTCAAAAAAGGCCCATATATATATATTTTCTCATTTTATTGAAGAAAACTTAGTCACACTGAGAGAAAATAACCAAGTCTAAATCACTGGAACATGAACTGCATGGAACCAGTTTCTTATTTGTAGGCTCAATCTCCTGGTACCTATAACCCCAAACTGAGCTCAGGGCCTTCCTCTTTCTTCCTAAAGATCCAAAGGAGTCACAAGAAATACAGCACTTTATACACAGTTGGTACTCAATAAATTTTGGTAATTGATTACATATTTATAGTATTACATATTTACAATAAATATTTGTTGATTGATGAACAGCTTATAAAATTTTTCCTGACATAGTCATCTTACCCACAAGAATGAACAGTGTTTATCCCTGTACTTCCTCCAGGTCCTGATTCATAATCAAACAGAACTTCTCTCCTATTTATCCAAGAGTGCTTTATAAAAAACCACAAAACTCTTATATTCTCATATGCCTGAGAGATTATTTTCCTATTGTGTTCTCTTGGTCATTTCCTTCTTATGTGAGAAAATGTTTGGAAACAGTTCTTTGTGTGGACAAAATGAAAAGTATTTTTTTAAAAAATGAAAGATGTTTTCATTGTGGGAGAGATGGCAGATAGGGGACCAGAAGTCTAGGCTGGCTATGGGAAATCATCATGAGCCAGCTTCTAGCCAATTGCCTTTTCTTTTTGAAAAATAGGCCTATGGCAGTTGCTTCAACTGAAGGCAACAAAGAGAAGTTATGAAAAGAAAATTAGGCTCCATGTTTGTGTATGTGTGAATAATTTGATACTTTAAGAATGAAGTGATATATCAACAGTTTCAGTTCTACACTGAACCAAAATGCATGCACCCATGGACAGGTTGTGTATGTTATAGCATCACTATTGCCAAGAGCCCCAAACTGAAATGAAAAGCCCCAAATGCTCATTGTATCAGTTTTTGCTGTATAACAAACAACCCCAAAACTTAGCAGTTAAAACAACAACCCACAATTTCACAGGTCACCAATTTGGACTGGGTCTAAGTAGGTGGTTTTATTGAGTTGAGATAATTGAGATCACCTGAATCTGACCAAGACCAGAGAAGAACTGAGCAGAATGTATCTAAGTACTGGTTATGGTTATAGATCACTACATTTTGAGTGATTTGCTATACAGCAATAAATAAGTGATACAAAGCTACCTCAGTTCATAACCTTAAAGGACATAGGCAAATTTCTCAAGTTCCTGGTATACAAGATGTAGTAGTTATTTCCCTCCAATTTTCCCTTCTGTTTTGCTTAAAGATAGACTTGTGTTCTTGAAAACAGAGCAATGGCAGAAACTGCTGAAATGCTCCTTAGTGAATTGAGTTATGGCTACTCTAAAATCAAATTATTTTCTTAAATGCAGTATGCTTCCAATTTGTACAAACATGCACCTGGAGCTTTATAAAAACCTTTAAAACAGGGTTTTTCAACCTCACTACTACTGGCACTTTGGGCTGGATAATTCTTTGTTGTTGTGTGCATTGAAAGGTGTTGAGCAGCATCCCTGGTCTCTACTCATCAGATGCCAGGTGCACTGCCCTCCTCCAGTTGTGACAACCAAAAATGTTTCCAGATACTGCCAAATGTCCCCTGGGGACACAGTTGCTTGTGGTTGAAAACTGCTCTAGAAAAAATGTCCAGGGAACATCAACTTGGGTACCTCTATGAAGACTGAGGAGGGTGGTGATGAATGGGTGGCAGTGAAGCAAGTAGAGAGATATGGAGAAGAGGGATAAATGCTTATTCAGTACCAAATGTCCGCATTGCTAATGTCATTAAAGTATCACAACAACCTTGTGAAGAAGTTGACCTTACTTCTTCCTATAGATGAGGAACTAGAGCAGTGGTTCTCAACCTATGGGTCTCGACCCCTTTGGAGGTCGAATGACCCTTTCACAGGGGTCGCCTAAGACCATCCTGCATATCAGATATTTACATTATGATTCATAACAGTAGCAACGTTACAGTTATGAAGTAGCAACGAAAATAATTTTATGGTTGGGTCACAACATGAGGAACTGTATTTAAAGGGGCAGAAGGTTGAGAACCACTGAACTAGAGACTTAGGGGACATAGGGAACATGTGGCTATTAAGAGGTAGATCTGGTAATCCAATCCAGGTCTGTCTGATTTCAGTACCCATACCCTTCCCACAGTAGATCCAGGGCTGACTCTCACTTAGGCCAGGAAAATCCACAAATGTCCAGCAGCAGCTGCCGAGCTGATGGCTGCTGGTCCCAAGAAGGGGACACAGACTCTTCTCTAATGAGCTCTCTGTTCTTGTGTGCATTGAAAGATGTTGAGCAGCATCCCTGGTCTCTACTCATCAGATGCCAGAGTCAGTACCCAAGGTCTGGTGAGTGACTGTGAGAGGAAGAGTCTCAGGCAGGGTTACAAAGGAAGACACCACCCAACATCACAACTTTAGGTCACAAAATCTTCTCTGGGCCTAAGTACGACATGGAGATTGTTATCAGTTAAGGAGTACAAAATGTGTGGGCAATTGAAACTTACCAATAATGCCCACACTTCATTTTATTCTGTAGTTATCTTTAAAATAATTTTTAATGATTTGTCAACCTTTCAAAAATTAATTTTACTTATACTTTAATAGACAATGCATGCACATTATACAAAATTCAAAAGATACAAAAGAATAAACAATAAAGGATACATTTCTCTCCCATCTTTATCAACCAGATCCTTATTTCCTATCCCAGAAGGGAACACTCTTATCATCTTTTTGTGCATACTTCCAGAGATACTCTATGCAGGGGTGGGCAAAAGCATATTTATGGTTGTATGTGAAACACAGTTTATTCTTCTATTTTTCTTTATTAATTATTATATTATTTTACACTAGGGGCCCGGTGCACAAAATTCGTGCACTGGGTGTGGGGGGGGGAGGAGTGTCCCTCAGCCCAGCCTGCCCCCTCTCACATACTGGGAGCCCTCAGGCGTTGACCCCCATCACCCTCCGATCGCCTGATCGGCCCCTTGCCCAGGCCTGACGCCTCCGCCAGAGGTGTCAGGCTTGGACAGGGGACCCCCATCTCCCCCCGATCACTGGCTCTGGCCCCCGCCCAGGCCTGAGGCCTCTGGCCCAGGAATCATGCCTGGGCAGGGGACCCCCATCTCCCTCTGATCGCTTGCTCCACCCCCCACCCAAGCCTGACGCCTCTGACCCAGGCTTCAGGCCTGGGCAAGGGGACCATCATATCCCCCCAATCCCTGGATCCGCCCCCCACCCAGGCCTGATGCCTCAGCCAGAGGAGTTGACCCTCATCACCCTCCAATCACCAATCACCAGATCAGCCCCTTGACCAGGCCTGAGGCCTCCGGCAGAGGTGTCAGGCCTGGGCAGGGGACCCCCAGCTCCCCGCAATCTCCCGCACTGCCCCTGCCCAGGCCTAACGCCTCTGGCCTAGGCGTCCGGCCCAGGCAGCGGGACCTGCAGCTGCAGCGGCCCCGCGATCGTGGGCTTTGCTTTAGGCCCAGGCAAGGGACCCCTAGCTCCTGGGACTGCCAGCTTCGACCTTGCCCAGCTCCCATCGCTGGCTCCACCCCTACTTCCTGCTATCACTGGCCAGGGCGGAAAAGGCACCTGATTCTCTGATCATGGCTGGGGGGCAGGGCAAAGCTGCCCTGCCCCCCAGCTCTTAGCTCCCCCCTGGGTTTCCGATCACTGTCAGTGGCAGGAGGCTTCTTCCTGCTTTCCCTTTCGCCTCCCTGCATTGTGCCTACATATGCAAATTAGCCGCCATCTTGTTGGCAGTTAACTGCCAATCTTAGTTGGCAGCTAACTGCCAATCTTAGTTAGCAGTTAATTTGCATATAGCCCTGATTAGCCAATGAAAAGGGTATCACCGTACGCCAATTACCATTTTTCTCTTTTATTAGTGTAGATATAAATAATTGCAAATCTACTTTTCCCCACCCATGCATATCTATACATTTACAGATACATAGATGTCTATCTATCTTGGAGTGCTTTTCATTTCCTATATAATAAAAGCATAATATGCCAAGTGTCTGACAGATCGGTCAACACTTGACCAGTCACTATGACATGCACTGACCACCAGGGGGCAGATGATCCGACTGGTAGGTTAGCTTGCTGCTGGGTTCTGGCCGATCAGAACTGGGTGAGATGGCCCAATCAGCCCAGATCACCGGCCAGGCCGAGGGGCCCCACCCGTGCATGAATTCATGCACTAGGCCTCTAGTCAGTACGTAAAGATCAGCCTCATTCTTTTTAATGGTTGCCTGGTATTGCATATTTGCAATATGGTATAATTTGGTAAACCAGTCTTCTAGTGATGGATGTTTAGATTGTTTCTACTCTGTTTCTAGTATAAACAAAGGCACAATGAATAGCTTTTAACACATACTTTTCCCACATGGGTAAGTATATCTGTTCACTCAATTTGTATTTCATAACCTTTCATTTCCTCCTTCCTGCAGGGTTGGTACTAAGATCAATATAACTTTGGAAGCAAGGAAAGGAAATAGAGCATCTGAACAAAATATCAAGTATACAATTAACCTTGATAAATCAAGCTTCAGAAGTAAAAATAGAAAGGAACATGTGATTTTCTAGAATAGTCACATGTGGTAAGTTAAATACTATGTCACCTGGCTTCTCAGGCCCCAAAGTCCTCATCTAGAATTTGTTAGAACCCAATGGGACCAAAAATGTTCTTTGTGCATCACTTACCCATATTTTTACAATGAGGACATTGGGATCCTGAGATACTTGTAAATATTAGAGCTCAGTTAGATTGAAATCTAGGTCTTTGAAGTTCTAAGTATATATATACTCCTTTCAACATGCTATTATAGTGTCCTTCCAAAACCTAATATTTTGAAACTGATAAAAAAATGTTATTTAAAACCCAAACTAACTGTATCCACCTCTGCCTTCTAAAGTGGTAGCAGAATTCATAGCAATGAGGAACTAAACTTCTGCTCCCTTTCATCTGAAGGACTATGGAGTGAGGGAGAAGGCAAATATGGATAGTTCAAAACCTCGGCCAATGGAGTATTTCGCCAATATTGTAACAAAATATAGAATAATGAGATGCAGGAGTAGCTGCCCACCTATATAGAGATGCAAAGAGGTAAAAGATTTTTCATAATATTGTGAGAGTAATGAGAACAGATTTCAGGGGTGACCCTGATGACAGTCTCCAAACTGCATAAGCAAGGATTTTTAGATGACAAGTGGCATGGCTAACCAACATGGAGGGGTGGCCTAAATATTTTATAAAGATAAAAATGTCAATCGCTTCTCGGCCTTTTGGCTAAGATCAAGTGTAGTATCTGTTCTTATCAGTTTAAAGATAAAAATTTCTCATAGTCAATTTTTAATTGTTTGGTCTTGTGATATAAATTCAAACCTTAAGTAGCATTTCTTTACACACAGATGTCTTTGGTAATGTGTCTGTGTAGAAACCCAGAGAAGAGAGATGAGTTCTGTCTACAAGTTAGCTGGAGCCGAGATTCAAGACTAGCAATGAGAGGAGATACCAAGACCTGTAGAAATGGGAGCTTAGAGGCAGAGGTGATTTGGGTAAAAGGCAACCTTTCATTACAATGTGAGAGGACTTAGACACTGAATAAGCCAGTCAGAGAAAGACAAGTATCACATAATCTCACTCATATGTGGAATCTAATGAACAAAATAAACTGATGAATAAAATAGATCCAGAGACATGGAAGCATAGAACAGACTGATGAATCTCAGAGGGAAGGTGGGGTGGGGGAATGGGTGGGGAGAGATTAACTGGGGAAACTTATATACATATATGCATAGCCCATGGGCACAGACAATAGTGTGGTGAAGGCCTGGGAGGGGTGTGTGTGGGGTGGAAAAGGTCAATGGGAAAAAACACAAAGGGGACATCTGTAATAATTTCAACAATAAAGATAAATTTAAAAAATTACTGAAAATCACCATACAAAGGAAAACATAAAGTTGCTGTTATTTAATCTAACTTTTAAAAAATATTGTTGACAGTATTACATATGTCTCCTTTCCCCCCCATTGACCTCTCCCTGGCCACTCCCACCCCCAGCACATGCCCTCAGCCCCCTACTGTCTGTGTCCATTGGTTATGCTTATATGCATGCATACAAGTTCTTTGGTTGATCTCTTACTCCCCTCTCCCCTGCCTTCCCTCTGAGGTTTGACGGTCTGTTTGATGATTCTCTCTGTCTTTGAATCTATTTGTGTTCATCAGTTGATGTTGTTCATTATATTCCACAAATGAGTGAGATCATGTGATATTTATCTGTCTCTGACTGGCTTATTTTGCTTAGCATAATGCTCTTCAGGCCCATCATGATGTTGCAAATGGTAAGAATTCCTTCTTTTTTACAGCATCATAGTATTCCATAGTGTAGATGTACCACAGTTTTTTAATCCACTCATCTGCTGATGGGCACTTAGGCTGTTTCCAAATCTTAGCTATTGTAAATTGTGCTGCTATGTACATAGGGGTGCATATGTCCTTTGTGATTTATGTTTCTGATTTCTTGGGATATATTCCTAGAAGTGGGATTACTGGGTCAAATGGGAGTTTCATTTTTAAGTTTTTGAGGAAACTCCATACTGTTCTCCACAGTGCCTGTATCAATGTGCATTCCCACCAGCAGTGCACGAGGGTTCCTTTTCTCCACAAACTCTCCAGCACTTGTCATTTGCTGATTTGTTGATGATAGCCATTCTGACAGGTGTGAGATGGTACCTCATTGTTCTTTTGATTTCCATCTCTCAGATGATTAGTGACTTTGAGCATGTTTTCATATGTCTTTTGGCCTTCTGTATATCCACTTTTGAGAAGTGTCTAGTTAGGAACTTTGCCCATTTTTTTTAATGGGATTGCTTATCTTCCTTTTGTTATGATGTATGAGTTCCCTATAAATTTTGGAGATTAGGCCCTTATCAGATATAACATTGGCAAATATGTTCTCCCATGCAATGGCCTTTCTTGTCGTTTTGTTGATTTTTTTTTTTTTTTTTTGCTGTGCAGAAGCTTTTTATTTTGATGTAGTCCCATTAGTTTATTTTCTTCTTAGTTTCCATTGCCCTAGGAACTGTAAAGGTAAAGATGTTACTATGACATATGTCTGATATTTTGCTGCCTATGGATTCTTCTATGAACTTTTATGGTTTCCAGTCTTAGTTAAGTCCTTTATCCATTTTTAATTTATTTTTTATATTGTGTAAGTTTGTGGTATAGTTTCATTTTTTTTTGCATGTATCTGTCCAATTTTCTCAACACCATTTATTGAAGAGACTATCTTGACTCCATTATATGATCTTGCTTCCTGTGTCAAATATTAATTGAGCATAATGGCTTGGATCAATTTCTGCATTCCCTGTTCCCTTCCATTGGTCTTTATGTTTTTTCTTGTGCCAGTAACAGGCAGTTTTGAGAACAGTGACTTTGTTCTGGTATTGTGATCCCTCCAACTTTGTTCTTCTTTCTCAGGATTGCTGTGGCTATTCAGGGTCTTTTTTAAATTCCATATGAAATTTTGGAGAGTTTGTTCTAGGTCTGTGAAAATATGCTGAGGTATTTTAATAGGGACTGCATTGAATCTATAGATTGCTTTGGGAAGTATGGACATTTTAATGATGTTGATTCTACCAATCCATGAACATTGTATACTCTTTCATGTGCTTATGTCTTCTTCTATCTTTTTAAAAATGTCCTATAGTTTTCTGAGTACAAATCTTTTACCTCTTTAAGTTTATTCCTAAAAATTCTTAAGTTTTTTTGTTGCGATGGTAAATGGGATTGTTTTTGTTGCTATTTCTCTTTCTGTGAGTTCATTATTGGTGTATAAAAAAGACATAGATTTATGGGTGTTAATTTTGTATCCTGCTACATTGACAAATTAATTTATTAAGTTGAGTAGTTTTTTGATGGATTCTTTAGAGTTTTCTATGTACAATATCATGTTATCTGCGAATAATGAGAGTTTTACTTCTTCTTTTCCAATTTGGATGCCTTTTATTTCCTCTTCTTGTCTGAGCTATGGCTAGCACTTCCAGTACTATGTCGAACAGGAGTGGTGAAAGTGGGAATCCCTGTCTTGCTGCTGTTCCCATTTTTTGATTGGATTGTTTATCTTCCTTTTGTTGAGTTGTATGAGTTCCCTATAGATTTTGGAGATTAGGCCCTTATCAGATATGACATTGGCAAATATGTTTTCCCACACAGTGGGTTTTCTCGTTGTTTTGTTGATGGTTTCTTTTGCTGTGCAGAAGCTTTTTATTTTGATGTAGTCCCATTTGTTCATTTTCTCTTTAGTTTCAAGTGCCCTAGGAGCTGTATCAGTGAAGAAATTGCTTCGGCATCTGTCTGAGATTTTGTTGCCTTTGGATTCTTCTAGAATTTTTATGGTTTCCTGTCGTACATTTAAGTCCTTTATCCATTTTGAGTTTATTTTTGTGTATGGTGTAAGTTGGTGGTCTAGTTTCATTTTCTTGCATATATCTGTCCAATTTTCCCAACACCATTTATTGAAGAGACTATCTTGGCTCCATTGTATGTTCTTGCCTCCTTTGTCAAATATTAATTGAGCATATTGGTTCGGGCCGATTTCTGGGCTCTCTATTCTATTCCATTGATCTATATGCCTATTCTTGTGCCAGTACCAGGCAGTTTTGAGAACAGTGGCTTTGTAATACAACTTGATATCTGGTATTGAGATCCCACCTACTTTGTTCTTTTTCAGGATTGCTGCAGCTATTCGGGGTCTTTTTTTATTCCAGATGAATTTTTGGAGAGTTCGTTCTATATCTCTGAAGCATGCCGTTGGTATTTTAATGGGAAGTGCATTGAATTTATAGATTGCTTTGAGTAGTATGGACATTTTAATGATGTTGATTCTACCAATCCATGAACACGGTATGTTCTTCCATCTGTTTATGTCTTCCTCTATAAATTTTTCAACGTCCTGTAGTTTTCTGAGGAGAGGTCTTTTACCTCTTTAGTTAAGATTATTCCTAGGTAGCTTAGTTTTTTTGGTGCGATGGTAAACGGGATTGTTTTTATAATCTCTCTTTCTGAAAGTTCACTATTGGTGTATAGAAATGCCTCAGATTTCTTGGGGTTAATTTTGTATCCTGCTACATTGCCAAATTCATGTATTAAGTCTAGTAGCTTTTTGATGGAGTCTCTAGGGTTTTGTATGTATAATATCATGTCGTCTGCAAATAAGGACAGTTTTACTTCCTCTTTTCCAATTTGGATGCCTTTTATTTCTTCTTCTTGCCGAATTGCAATGGCTAACACTTCCAGTACTATGTTGAACAGGAGTGGTGAGAGGGGGCATCCCTGTCTTGTTCCTGTTCTTAGGGGAAATGGTGTAAGTTTTTGTCCATTGAGTATGATGTTGGCTGTGGGCCTGTCATATATGGCTTTTATTATGTTGAGGTATGATCCTTCTACTCCCACCTTGCTGAGAGTTTTTATCAAAAATGGGTGTTGAATTTTGTCAAATGCTTTTTCTGCATCAATTGATATGACCATGTGGTTTTTTTCTTTCAATTTGTTTATGTGATGTATCACGTTTATTGATTTGCGGATATTGTACCATCCTTGCATCCCTGGGATAAATCCTACTTGGTCATGGTGTATGATCTTTCTGATGTACTGCTGGATCCGATTTGCTAAGATTTTGTTGAGGATTTTGGCATCTATGTTCATGAGGGATATTGGCCTGTAATTCTCTTTCATTGTGTTGTCTTAACCTGGTTTTGGTATTAGGGTGATGCTGGCTTCATAGAATGAGCTTGGAAGTGTTCCTTCCTCTTGAATTTTTTGTAGTAGTCTAAGGAGGATAGGTTTTAGTTCTTCCTTGAATGTTTGGTAAAACTCCCCTGTGAAGCCGTCTGGTCCTGGGCTTTTGTTTGCTGGAAGCTTTTTGATGACTGCTTCAATTTCTTCCATAGTTATTGGCCTGTTGAGATTTTTAGATTCTTCCTGATTGAGTTTTGGAATGTTGTATTTTTCTAGGAATTTGTCCATTTCCTCCAGGTTGTCTAGTTTGCTGGAGTAGAGCTGTCCATAGTATTTTTTAACAATCATTTGTATTTCTGTGGGGTCTGTTGTTATTTCGCCTCTTTCATTTCTGATTTTGTTTATTTGGGTCCTCTCTCTTTGCTTCTTGGTGAGTCTGGCTAGAGGTTTGTCAATCTTGTTTATCCTTTCGAAGAACCAGCTCTTGGTTTCATTGATTTTCTGTATTATTTTTTTGGTCTCTATGTTATTTATTTCTGCTCTAATCTTTATTATCTCCTTCCTTCTGCTCACTCTGGGGTTTTCTTGTTGCTCTCTTTCTAATTCTTTGAGTTGTAGAGTTAGCTGATTTACTACCATTTTTTCTTGTTTTTTGAGATAGGCCTGTAGAGCTATAAACTTCCCTCTCAGGACTGCTTTCATTGTGTCCCATAGGTTTTGGATTGTTGTGTTTTCATTGTCATTAGTTTCCAGGATGTTTTGAATTTCTTCTTTGATTTCATTGGTAACCCAATCAATATTTAATAGCATGCTATTCAGCTTCCAGGTGTTTGAGTATTTGGGGTTGTTTTTATTGTAGTTTATTTCTAATATTATGCCATCGTGGTCTGCGAAGATGCTTTTTATGATTTCAATCTTCTTGAATTTGGGGATACTTTGCTTGTGACCCAATATATGGTCTATTTTTGAATATGTGTCATGAGCACTTGAGTAGAATGTATATTCCATGGCACTGGGGTGAAGTGTTCTGAAGATGTCTATTAAGTCCATCTGATCTAGTGAGTCATTTAGTATTGCTGTATCTTTGCTGATTGTTTGTCTAGAGGACTTATCCAGTGATGACAGTGGTGTATTAAAGTCCCCTACTATGATTGTATTGTTGTCGATCTCTCCTTTGATATCTTCCAGAAGATTTTTTATGTATTTGGGTGCTCCTGCATTGGGTGCATATATGTTTATCAGGGTTATATCTTCTTGTTGTATTGATCCTTTTAGTATTATGAAGTGGCCTTCCGTATCTCTTGTTATGGCCTTCACTTTGAGGTCTATTTTATCCGATATAAGTATTGCTACCCCAGCTTTCTTTTCTTTTCCATTAGCCTGAAAGATATTTTTCCATCCCTTCACTTTCAGTCTGTGTGAGTCCTTTCTAATGAGGTGGGTCTCTTGTAGACAGCAAATGTATGGGTCATGATTTTTTATCCATTCAGCCACTCGATATCTTTTGGTTGGAGCATTTAGCCCGTTTACATTTAAAGTTATTATTGAAAGGTACTTGTTTGTAGCCATTTCTTTTTTGTGTGTGTTTTGCTCTTTTCTTTCTGGGATTTTTATTTCTTCTTTTTACACCAGTCCCTTTAGCATTTCTTGCATTGCTGGCTTGGTGGTGATAAACTCCCTTAGCCTTTTTTTGTCTGTGAAGCTTCTTATTTCCCCTTCAATTTTGAATGATAGCCTTGCTGGATAGAGTATTCTTGGATTCAGTCCTTTGCTTTGCATCACTTTGTAAATTTCCGTCCATTCTTTTCTGGCCTGATGTGTTTCTGTTGAGAAATCATTTGATAATCTAATGGGAGATCCCTTGTATGTAACTTTCCATCTCTCTCTTGCAGCCTGTAAGATTCTCTCTTTGTCCTGAACATTTGCCATGGTAATTATGATGTGTCTTGGTGTGGGTCTTTTCGGGTTCACCTTGCTTGGGACTCTCTGGGCTTGTGTGACTTTTTTCTTCCCCACCTCAGGGAAGTTTTCTGATATTATTTCTTCCAATAGGTTTTCTAATCCTTGTTCCTCTTTCTGTTGTTCTGGCACTAGAGGGGTGATCTTTGAGCATAGTTTCAAATCATGGCCACAGAGTTGACCTTCTGAGGAGCTGGGAGAGGACAATCAAGGGAAGTGGTTGAGGATGTCAAGTGTTGAAGGAGAGAGCTCCATGTGGAAGTTGAGATGTGGTGGTGACCCAAGCACTCTCACCTGAAGTCCTGAAACAGGAAGGGATGGCCCACTTTTAGGAAAATAGCAGTTTTGGAGTGTGGGCTGATATCCAGGGCCTCTCAGGACCCCTGAAATGTGGCCTATACTGTCTAGAAACTCTTCCCACTCTATGATAGAGGGTTCAACATGGGGTTTCATTGGATTAATTATGGAAATTTGGGAGATGGATTTTTTTGTGAGGGGGATTAGCTAAAAATTCTGAGTGGGGTTAGAAGACTCAGGGAAGAATGGTGAGAAAGCAAAAACAGTATCTATACATATAAAGAGGTAATATGCAAATTAGGCCGGGATACCCTAATGGGTCACGACCAGTCAGGAGGAGGTTGCACGTGCAGGTGAGGCTCGGAGCAGAGACGCAGACAGACACAAGGGGGCCTGCCCGAGCTGCCACCCAGAGAGGACACAGGCGGGGGTGGGGGGTGGGGGTGGGGGGGAGGGGGCGCCCTGGGGTGGAAGTCAAGCGCCGGTCCCAGCCGCCCGCGGGCCAGTCAGGCTTGACTCTGGCAGTGGCTCATGGGTGCCTCCTACGCACAGCGGGAGGTGGGGCGCCTCCTTGCGCAATTTCAATCGCATGCTGGGCCTGTAGTATATATGTATATATATCTTTGTGACTTAAATTGTTTTAAAACCAGATGTCTTAGTGTGAGTGTGAAGCTGTACTTTTTAATCCCTTATAGACCCAGAGGAAAACAAAAGCTAGTAACAGATTGATTAATGCCATATGGTGTAAGGTTGCACTACATAATATTTATTAGTACAATTTACTATTCTATACTAGTTTTGACAAGACAATACCTTTTAAGGAAGTGATTATGCATTTTGGCCCATTAATTTATTTTGGGAATAACACAAGAAATTAACTCAAGAAGGAAAAAGTAGCTATTTGTGTAAAGTACTTATTTTATAACAAAGGAAAAATATTAGAAATCTATTTGCATAAGAGCTCAAAGGTGCTTAAATATATTAAATAAAAGAAATATACTATTGCCATGAAAATTGTCAATTTATATGTTTGATTGTTATATGAATATATCCATAAATTCAGGTTAGGAAAAAGAGCACAAAACTAGTATGTATAGATTGATCGCATTTTGTTAAAATATATTGGTACACTATGGGTTCCCAGTCTTAAGAATAGTGGCTGCTATATGTTTGAGGGGAGCTGGGAATCTTTGCTGGATGGTTTTGTTTTGACAAGTATTAATCCTCATTTCTTTATATGATCTCCCCTTTATTGAGGAACTGGAAGCCAAGGTGCTGCATCCCCTAGAAACCCTTGCTAGCCAGCTTCATAGTCTTCCATTGAGAGGCCCCTTTGCAAGACTGAGAAAGCAGAAAAGAAGCAGAAGCCATTAGAATAGCAACAGGAAGTTGTGTGGACTTTACTAGACAATAGTTTTAAAGTTTTTCAGCAGCTTCTGGGTATTCTCTTGTGAATTACTCATTTCAATGTGGCAGGCAGTTGAGACCATTAATGACAGCTTTTAAGAATTCTTGCAACTTTCTGATTTCTTAAAATCTAGGGGCAGGTTTTTCTGATCTTCATTTCCTTCCAATGGTTTTGTAAGTATTTAATTTCCTGAATTAAATCTTTTTATTCCTGGAATATCTAGTGTGGTTTCTGAGTTCCTGACTAAATCCTGATTGACATAGTGTCTTTACAATCCCTCTGTTTGCTTTACATTATAAAGCTTATTAAACAGTTGAAATATATGTTCAACCATTGTCTTATTATGTCCCTCTAGGTTGAATATATACAGGGTATCCCCAAAAGTGTATAGACACTTTGAATAATTATTAATTCTAATGGGTTAAATCTGAAAAGAAGGAAACATCAATTGAGCTATCAGCTGTTAAGTGTGTATACATTTTCTGGGACACCCTGTATACTCAAATACATATTTATTTTAAATATACATATTTAAATAATATTGTGTGTAGTAGTCTTACCTGGATAAATGATACAATGCCTCTCTAACCCATATCACCATTGCTTTTGAAATCTCCAGTATATGATCCTTACATAAAATGATAGGAGTGGATCAACAGATGTTTCCATAACAGTAAAAAGTGAAAAGAAAATCTTATCACTTTAAATACTTATTGTTTAGCTTGAAGATATGATTGTGTGTGTATTTATAGGAGATTACATGGATCAGTTTACAAATTGATGTGAAAACTTTCTATTCCTATCAAGTGAGTAAATCAAGATTGGGACTATTTATTTATTTGACTAGACATGATCAACATTGCATAAACTCTGTATTAGCATGCATAGTTACCGAAAGAACATAGTATGTATGTGTATATACATAATTTGTGTGTATATACATACATATCAAATATACATATGTGTGTGATTTTGTTCTTGTAGAGATATGGAAATGTAATTGAAACAATACCCTCTGGCAACTTTAAACACTTCACATCTTTTCTTTTGTTTCCTCCAAACCATTTCATTTTACCACAGGAAAAACATGAAACATGGAGTCCAACCAAGCCTGTAACACTGCCAGCCAGATGCAAGAGAGTCCTTGCATGGGCTTCTATCTGGACTGGCAACAGGGGGGATGGTAAATTTTTTGCAAAAATACCCTGGCTGCATGCACACCTTTTGCAATGTGACTTTGCAGCAATTCCCATGAAGATGTGTAATCTGTTTCTCTATCCCTTGAATCTAGGTTTTACCATATGACTTGCTTTGACCAGTGGGGTGTTAGAAAACTTGATGGGAGCAGAGACATGAAAAGGGCTTCTGCACTGGTCTTGTTTTCTCTTGATATTCCTGAGAACCCTATCATATGAATACACTTGGACTGGCTTGCTGAAAATATTGACCCAAGTACCCACATAGTTTCAATCAACAGCCAGCACCAACAACTAGACATGTGAATGAGGCCACCCTAGATGACCAGACTCCAGCCAATACACTAGGTGACTGCAGCTATATGCTTAAATCCAGATGAGAATAACAGAACTATCCAACCAATTCCAGGCCAAATTGCTGAACCACAGAATCATATGTTAATGAGTGATTATTGTTTTAAGCTAAGTTTTAGAGTAGTGAGAATTATGCTAGGTATCAAGTTGTGACCCTGGATCAGAACTGGAGACCCCATTCTCTGCCCTCCCTCTACCAAGTTAAAAAAACAAACAAACAAACAAGAATTCATGAGGAGGTAGCTAACTACACTTTATGACCTTTGCCTTAGAGGAAGGAAAACAAGACAAGCAGTGTTGAAGACTCCTTTTCTTTCAGTGCTAATTAAAAAATTCTGACAAACAAATAGCTCATCACCAATTATCATCAAAGCTTAATGAAGTGAAAATGATTTTGATTCATCAAGAAATTTAGGGAAATTGTGCTGGCCGATGTAGCTCAGTCGGTTGAGTGTCATCCTGTACACTGAAAGGTTGCCAGTTGGATTTCTGATCGGGGCACATGCCTGGATTGCGGGCTCAATCTCTGGTAGAGGGCGTGCAGGAGGCAGCTGATCTATGTTAGGTTCTTCTCTCTCTCTCTCTCTCTCTCTCTCTCTCTCTCTCTTCCCCCCTCCCTCTCCCCTTGCCTCTGCCCTCCCCCTCCCCCTCTCCCTCTTCCTCTCCCTCTCCCCCTCACTCTCTTTAAGAAAGTCATAAAAAAGAAACTTAAGGAAATAGAAACGAACCAGAGTCTGCATTCTCTCTCTCTCTCTCTCTCTCTCTCTCTCTCTCTCTCTCTCTCGACCAATACAGTTTTGCCTTAGAATAGTCCATCAACCAACCTTGTCGTAGACTCTTGGAACTCACCCCCATCCCGCAACCCCACTTTCTTCAAGTTTAGCCATCTTGGAACCATGATAGCCCAGGATCATGGTTTTGTTTTGTTCACTAGCTCCATTTTTCTGCCAGTGATAAGTAAACTATAGACAAAATAGAAAAGAAGCACACATGGGAATATTCTTTCCCCAAGTAATAATCCTCCCCTCACCTATCACATAGCTTTTCCACCAGTGCACCTTGAGAATTATATAGTTAAAGATTCAAAAGTCTCACTTCTATAACCCAGTTGTCCCTTTCTTGGAGTAAGCAGAGTGGTCTTCTTAAGTGATGGATTAATTATCTTGTGTCACTCAAAGTGGGGAGGGAGCTATGCCAGGTCAGGTTCCAGGAAGGAGGCAGGGCTGCCTTCCACCTGGGCTTGACTCTGTTCCATTTTCACATGTTATTGGCCATAACTGCGAGATCAATGTTCAAGGCTGATGCTCACATTCCATTTTTTTTCTGGTCATATGACCCACACCTTTTCCTGGTCTTCTAGAAGGCAAGAACCTAAATTTTTATTCTGATTTCTGCAGAGTTGTCTAGTACTGGCCTAGCTCCAAAGGTGAGAATGAAAATGACTTTGGTAGCTCCTAAAGACAGAGCTGGCTCAGGGATTTGTTTCAAAGTGGACCAGCCATTTATAGTGCCCTCAAAGTAGCTAGACTCAAAA
This sequence comes from Myotis nattereri, assembly GCF_964212035.1. NCBI lineage: Eukaryota > Metazoa > Chordata > Mammalia > Chiroptera > Vespertilionidae > Myotis > Myotis nattereri. The sequence goes on from NC_138078.1 coordinate 9,245,489, forward strand.
TATATTTCTTCTTGCCCACCACTCCATCAGGTGAATTTGGAAATTCACCTATAAGCAAATTTGTCTTTGGAGATATATGTTAAGGGATGAATGAAATGTAAACAGACATTGGGTGGATTTACTTTATGATATTCAGCTAATTAAGGATGCCCCTCACAAAGAAACTTTACAATGTATGAAATAGTTAGAGACAAGGTTGAGAATGAGCTTAGACAGTGATAAAATGGGAAAATTTAAATTCTGATATAGCTCTTGTATAAGCATTTAATTCTTGCTATGCCTATATTTTTTTCTCCTAAGGAAATTGTTGGTTCCTTGTAGTCAGGAACTCGGTTAAGCTAGGTGGCAAGCTCTGTAATTACAGGTAGTATATCTGTCTTGTTTGCTGTAATATCTCTAGTACCCAGTAGAGTATCTGGCACATAGTATAGGTACTCAATAAATATTGAATTAATGGATAAATAAATGTGGCATTGGATACCTTATAACAGCTGTTCAATGAAAGAGTGAACTGATGAATAAATGTATGAGAATGAATAAAGTTTTGAAATCTGGTGCTGGGTCTCTTGAAAAGCCTAAGGCTACGCATGGGATTGGAATGCCTATCACAGGAAGAAGGGCTACTAAAAACATACCCATGTTTGCATTTTTTATTTAGAGAAGCAGATGATTTTTGCTACCTTGATTTTTAGTGCTTACTAAAGTCTTACTCACCTGGTTATTAAAAATTGCTTCATTCATTTTTTATTCACTTCACCCCTTAGCTCAGCCTTTCTGGTTTTGGGTTTTATTTTCCACTAAGGGACTTGCTGTCTCTCCGCTCAATGTGACACTACTCTGAAGACCTTGGAACAGTTTCCATGGTTACTTCTTCTGGAATTCTCCCTTTGGAAACTTTGTGTTCTTTCCTCATCTTTAACTTCCATCTCAGAAATTTAAATACACATCTTAGGGTTTTCAACGGTGTTAACACTTCCCCTAGGAGCACTTCAAACCATGGAGGATAGAAATCAAGGACTTCACATTCTTTTTCTTTTGTTATATGTGGAATGGGGGCAGACAATTTTATACTGAGACCCCCTAAAGCCCAGAAGTCAAGAGATTTCTAGTGAGAAAAAAAAAAGACTCCCCAAGTTGCCAAAGTTGTGGTCTCCTTATTCCAATTGGATTCATATTGCAAAAAAGAGCATTGTCACCATCATCAAAGCCTTTTCTTTCTTCTTTTCATCTGAGAGATGCAAATCAAAACGACAATGAAGTATCATCTCACACCTGTCAGAATGGCTAGCATAAACAAATCAACAAATGACAAGTGTGGTGAGGATGTGAAAAAAAAAGGAACCCTCATGCACTGCTGGTGGGAATGCAGACTGGCGGAGCCACTGTGGAGAACAGTATGGAGTTTCCTCAAAAAACTAAAAATGGAACTCCCATTTGACCCAGTGATCCCACTTCTAGAAATATATCCCAAGAAACTAGAAACACCAATCAGAAAGGATATATGCACCCCTATAGCAGCACAATTTACCATAGCTAAGATTTGGAAACAGCCTAAGTGCCCAACAGCAGATGAGTGGGTTAAAAAACTGTGGTACATCTACACAATGGAATACTACGCTGTGGTAGAAAAGAAGGAATTCTTACCATTTGCAACAGCATGGATGGAACTGGAGAGCATTATGCTAAGCGAAATAAGCCAGTCAGAAAAAGATAAATATCAGATGATCTCACTCATTTGCGGAATATAATGAACAACATCAACTGGTGAACAAAAACAGATCCAGAGACAGAGAAGCATTGATCAGACCATCAAACATCAGAGGGAAGGTAGGGGAGGGTGGGGGTAAGGGGGAGAGATTAACCAAAGGACTTGTATGCATGCATATAAGCCTAACCAATGGACACAGACACCAGGGTGTTGAGGGCATGAGTGGGGGGTTGGGGGAGCAGTGGGGGATAAGGACACAAATGTAATACCTTAATCAATAAAGAAAAAATAATAAAAAATAAAAATGATTCCGCATGCTAAACTTATTGTCGATGTGTCTTGCCTTGAAGTGCTTTAAATGTGTTAGTGAAAGAAGAAATTCGAAGAAGAACAAGGCTGGTGAAGATTGAGAGACAAAGGTGATTAAAGGAACTTCAAAAACAGAATTAAATTTTACTTTCTAAAATCTCTCATTCTTTCTTCTTCTGGGATTATTATCTAAGATCTAAACAGCAAGAGACTTCTAGAGATTCCAGTTCCAAACCAGACTTATGTTGGTTACACCTGTGAATCCAAATGGACTTAAAATAAATTTATGAGCTATGCAGTCAGTAATACAAACCCCACTTCCCAACCCCCAGGGGGAGCACCTCCTCTTTTAGGGCTTCCCTCCCCTCCACCTGTCTCTACAGAATTGTCTCTAAACTCTAATTTCCCTCATTCAATCCCTCATTCTTTCTTCAAACAGCTCCCTGCAAAGTCTCTTCTCAGCTTCCAAAGGCACAGGAATCAAAATCAGAATAAACCATTCCTGATTCTTTCCCATGAAGCTCAGTGAACTCAGCTGGTACTCAGATCCTGTACACTATTTGTTTATACCCCAGAGGTATGCTCGGCTCTGGGAAGAGCATAAGGCAGCCAGGCCTCTCATCAGACTTATGGCTTCTGTCTGAAATTCAGGAGCTTCCACTTGATCTCTTCTCATATCTTTACATTGTGATACGTCCTCATTTGAGGCCTGTCCTTGTACCACAAACCCATCCCTGGGCCACTTAGGTGCTGACAGTGGCAGCAGCAGCAATGGGGTTGGAATCTGGTGGCATATAGATAGGCATTATAGTGTAGTTGCTAAAAGTGCAGACTCTGAAGCCAGACTACATGGATTTGCAGCCTTGCTTCACTACTTATTAGCCAAGTAATCTTGGGCAGCAAGTTGCTTAGCCCCTCTGTATCTTTGTTTCCTCATCTGTGAAATGGGGATGATGATAATCATGGTGCCTCACTGTTCTGAGTATCAAATCATTGTTGTCTGTTATTATTATTACTATCCACATCAAGGTTTCTTTTATACTTGTATAAAAGAAGTTGTCTAAACCCAAAGGATTTGCCATGGGCTTGTTTATTTAAAAGAAATATTATTATTTTTTTAAAAAAATATATTTTATTGATTTTTTACAGAGAGGAAGGGAGAGGGATAGAGAGTTAGAAACATTGATGAGAGAGAAATATCGATCAGCTGCCTCCTGCACCCCCCCCCCCCACTGGGGATGTGCCCGCAACCAAGGTACATGCCCTTGACTGGAATCGAACCCAGGACCCTTCAGTGGGCAGGCCGACGCTCTGTCCACTGAGCCCAAATGGTCAGGGCAGAAGTTTTATTGTTTTAAGTGATTCATAAGTTATTAGTACCTCAGGTCTATCCAGAAAACTTCCAAAAATATTATTTCATTTAGTTAGCTCATTCTTCAAATGTAGGAAAAAGTCAGTTTCCACCCAACTTTTCAGGACTTGCATTAATGAAAGGCCAGATGGGCTTATTTAGATATGCTCCTATGTCTGTTCAAGCTGATTCTTGCATAATGATACTAGGCTAGAGAATGTGGCCAAAGCCAGTGAAAATGTTTGGACCATTTAGAATATTTGTGAGCAGATTGTCTATGCATTAAAATCATTCTTTTTTTAAAAATTAATCTTTATTGTTGAGATTATTACAGAGGTCTCCCCCCTCCCCCATAGCTGCCTTCTACCTATTCCCAACCTGAAGGCCTTTGCCACCTTATTGTCTGTCCATAGGTAATGCATACATGCATATACGATATCTGTCTAATCTCTTTCCACACCCCATACCCCTTTCCCTCTGAGAATTGTCAGTCTGTTCCATTTCCATGCCCCTCATTCTATTCCATTCACCAGTTTATTCTGTTCATCAGATTTTTTATTCATTTGATTTTTTAGATTCAATTGTTGATAGATATGTATTTGTTGACACTTTGTTGTTCATATTTTTTATTTTTAACTTTTTATTCTTCCTCTTCTTAAAGAATACCTTCAGCATTTCATATAATACTGGTTTGGTGGTGATGAACTCCTATAGCCTTCCCTTGTCTGTGAAGCTCTTTATCTGACCTTCAATTCTAAATGATAGCTTTGCTGGGTAGAGTAACCTTGGTTGTAGGTCCTTTCTATTCATCACTTTGAATATTTCTTGCCACTCCCTTCTGGCCTGCATAATTTCTGTTGAGAATTCAGCTGACAGTCGTATGGGCACTCCCTTGTAAGTAACCAACTGCTTTTCTTTTGCTGCTTTTAAGATTCTCTCTGTCTTTTGCCCTTGGCATTTTAATTATGATGTGTCTTGGTGTGGGCCTCGTTGGGTTCCTCTTGTTTGGGGTTCTCTGTGTTTCCTGGACTTGTAAGTCTATTTCTTTCACCAGGTAGGGGAAGTTTTCTGTCATTATTTCTTCAAATAGGTTTTCAATATCTTGCTCTCTCTCTTCTTCTGGCACCCCCATAATTCGGATGTTGGTATGCTTGAAGTTGTCCCAGAGGCTCCTTACACTATCTTCATATTTTTGGATTCTTTTTTCTTTTTGCTCTTCTGGTTGGGTGTTTTTTGCTTCCTCATATTTCAAATCATTGATTTGATTCTTGAGATCCTCTAGTCCACTGTTGAAGCCCTGTATATTATTCTTTATTTCAGTCAGTGTATGCTTAATCTGCAACTGGTCCTTTTCCTTTTTTTTTTTTTTTTGGCATTCTCACTATGATCCTTGAAAGTCTCAATAAGCCCTTTGGAGGTTTCTAGAAGATTCTTGAGTAACCTTAGAACTGTAGTTTTGAATCTATATCCAGTAGTTTGCTTTCTTCCATTTCTTTCATTTGTGACATGTTTCTTTGTCTCCACATTTTGGATGCTTCTCTGTGTTTGTTTCTATGTATTTGGTAAAGCTGCTAAGTTTCCTTGAGTTGCTAGAGTGGCCTTGTGTGCCCTATAGGGCCCAGTGGCTCAGCTTCCCCAGACACCCAAGTTGGACACTCTAGGTCAGCTGTGGGCAAACTACGGCCCATGGGCCGGATCTGGCCCGTTAGAAATGAATAAAACTATTGAAAAAAAAGACCATACCCTTTTATGTAATGATGTTTACTTTGAATTTTTATTAATTCACACAAACACTCCATCCATGTTTTTGTTCCGGCCCTCCGGTCCAGTTTAAGAACCCATTGTGGCCCTCATGTAAAAAAGTTTGCCCACCCCTGCTCTAGGTGCACCTCTTTGTGGGCTGTGTGCACAATATTGTTGTAGTTGAGCCTTGATTGCTGTTGCTGTCACTGGGTCACTGGGAGTAATTGACCTCCAGGCCAATTGGCTGTGGGGACCAGCTGCGACTACAGCAGGACTTGCTTTAGTAGAGCTTTGGTATTCACTGAGTCTGCCCCTTGAGTGTGTCACTTATAGATGTAAAGAGTTGTAATCTAGTATGGTCTGACACTGACCACTGGGTACACTGGCTCTTGGGTCTCCAGGGAGGTGCAAAATCAGCCACTGCCTGAGGCCACTCAGCAGGAGCTACAGAGAGATCAGAAGATTCCTCCTCTTTGTATTGGTTTTGGAAGTACCCAGCTGAAGCCCAGCTGAAGCAAGGTGGGCTGGTGCTGGTGCTGGTGCTAGTGCTGGGTATTGGATCTTTTATTGATAGGTTTGGGGCTCCTTGACCCAGCTGCAGCTTGTTTGACATGTTTTTAGCCTAGAAAAGGACAGGACATTCATATGCAAAAGTGGCTGCCCACAGCTTGGGTGGGGTTGTAAATTGGGTGGGGCAGGGTCTCAGGGAATCACCAGGGCAGAGCAAAAAGAAATGGCTGCCAGTCAGCTGTGCAACCAGGGAGGTCCCAGCATGGGAATAATGACCCCTATGAGCACCTCCATCTGGAAGAAAGCCACCCCCAAGTTTCTGCCCCAGTGCCAGACAGTCCAGTTTCTCCTTGTATGTGTCTGGGTCCCCCAGAGCCTGAACCAGCACTGGAGCTCAGAGGAAGTGGAAGCTTATAAGTTCAGTTTATGGTGCCAGCCTTTTTAGAGGAGCATCTGGGTCTCCAGCAGTCTGTGTGTCACTCAGCCCCAATCTGCGCTGTTTTTTACAGCCCATAGTTCTTAGTGCCTATAAGGAGTTTCTTTCCCATCTCTGGGACCCTGGGCTGGGCATCTGGTGTGGGTCTGGGACCCCTTGCCCCTCCCAGGGGACATCCGCAGAGGAGATCACCCTCCCAATTAAAAAAGCAGCACACGTGGGTGCCAGACCAACCCATGCCTTGCCTCTGCACCTCTTACCAGTCTCAGTATGCTTTCTTCTTTACTTCTCTAGTTGTAGTACTTCCATTCAGCCAGCTTTCCAGTGGATCTGGATGATGGTTGTTCTGTATTTTAGTTGTAATTTTGATGTGGTTGTGGGAGGCAGCGAGTACAGGCATTTGCCTATGGTGCCATCTTGGTTCTCCTCTAAAATCATTCTTTTATATATCTTTTTAAAAATGAAGTTCTAAAGTCTTAGGACTTTATCATGTTATTTCATGGTGCTTTTGGTTGCAAGTGACAGATGACTCAACAAAAATGAGCTTAAACAATCAGATAGGTTGGGTACAGGGTTGGTGGAGTCAGGGGCTCAACAACATGGTGGCTCTAGTTCCACTTTAATATTCTCTTGTATTCCCCTCATGGTTCCAAAAGGATTATGGCAATTCTGGATGTTACATACAGGTGATAATGCCCAGAAGTAGAAAACAAAGATCCCTTTTCATTAGCAAGGGAAACCTTCTCAGACACCTGCTTTGGGCATTTCTTAGATTCCATTGGCCAGCATTGTGTAACCTAACAATGTCTAACCTGCCATGTTCAAGGGAAAGGCTAGCATTGTGATTGGCTTAGACCAGTGGTTGGCAAACTGTGGCTCGCGAGCCACATGCGGCTCTTTGGCCCCTTGAGTGTGGCTCTTCCACAAAATACCACACTCCGGCACGCACGTACAGTGCGATTGAAACTTCGTGGCCCATGTGCAGGAGTCGGTATTTTGTGGAAGAGCCACACTCAAGGGGCCAAAGAGCCGCATGTGGCTCGCGAGCCGCAGTTTGCCGACCACTGGCTTAGACCAAAGCGTATTTCTCCTTTGGTTTTGGCCTCCTCTGCAGGACATGGCTTCTTCTTGAAGGGTTAAAAAATCAGTGTGTTCTTGGTAAAAAGAAGAAGGGGATCAAATGACTATTGGTTGAGCAATCTTCAATGTCTACCATAGTGCTCTGTTCTTTAGTACTCATTTTGAATGGGTAACCTGACCTTTTATGGAGCAAGAAAGAAGGAAACTCTTTTGCTAACATAAGTCATGGGATAGGGGGCTTCTAAAACGTCACAAAGGCTGACTCCTAAACAGTTGAGAAATAAGTTGATGGTCACTAGAGAGGGGGAAACTAAGAATAATGGTTCAAACATGAGAGAGTATATAGAAGAGGGTAGTAATATAGATAGGGGGGAAGGGTGAATGTAATACAGTAAAACGATTAAGCATGAAGCACAAGAATTAAATAAGAACATGATCACAGAGGAGAATAGCAAGTGCCTCCCACATTGCATTGAGCAAAATGGCAAAAGAGAGACTTTGAAGGGGAGTGGGATGGCCAAGGGGCAAGAGAGTGGGACCAACACACTGAGTAGTTCCTCTGTGCCTAGCACGGGCTGCCTATGTAGAGCAGATGCTGTGATGCCCTGCATATGGTCCACAGTTCTTTCAGGGTGCTCTGGCTCACTTCCAACTGCCAATGTCTATGCCTATCAGTCTGAGAACTCATTTCCACTCCCTCCCACCCCCATGAATATGGGATAATTAACACCCTCCTGTAGTCCCCCTTCAACTAATGACTCTCAGGAATTGATATATAAATATACCATTTCCCTCAACTCTTGTTGGATAATTCTGAGCTGAGGGTTTTACACTGTTTCCCAGTTTTCCTGAGGGTGAGGTTTTAGTTGCCCACTGGTAGCCAGCTGAACAGCGCACCCCTTATTGGCTGTCTTCTCTTCCTTGCTTCACTTCTCCCTCTTTCATATTAGTAATATGTGCACCTTCAAATAAACTAGTTCCGTTCCCAAAGCCTGGTATCATGATCTGCTTTATGCACATTTTGTTCAATTACTACATCAACCACAGCATAGTAGGTATTATCAGTTCCAATTCATGGGTGAGGTAACAGGCTTAGGAAGGTCAAGTTATCTTCTCAAATTCATTCAGCTGGTAAATAGCAGAGCTCAGGTTGAAATTCAGGCCTGTCTGGTGAAAGCCCATGCTTTTTCCCTAATAACAATTTATATCTTGGTGATATTAAACAAGACACTTTATCCAGACTGGAGGGCCTGGATAAAGCCAAGAACTGTGGGGTTGCTGCACCACCTGTTCACAACCTGCCCTAGGTGGCAGCTGGTTGCTTTAGGATTTCCATCTATCAGGTCTTTCCAGGGTAAAGATCAAGGAGTTGATACAACATACCTGCTCATGAGCATAGTGTGATGAAGCAGATCAAAGATCATAATCATCCACAGTGAATCAGGGGATCCATAGAAAACATGGATCCTGGCTTCAAATTCCAATTGGAATCAGAACTGATATGAGAACTCAAGGTCTGACTGACCATTGTCTAGAGCTCTGAGTACATGGGCAAACTTTCCAGGCAAGAACTTCACAAGTGATTTACTTCACATATGGGTGAGCATACATATTGAGACAATATGATGGACAGGTTAGGAGATGGATTTTGGAGTCAGACATGCCTGGAGCAGATTCTTCTACCACTTTCTAAGTTTCTAATGTGCTAGCACCTTCACACCTCAAGAGCCTGAATGTTCATTTCTTTCCTGTGAGCACTCTCTGATACAACTGAAATCTTCTCAGGCACAAGTAGGTACAACCCAGAATTGTGGGTGAGTTAACATCCCTCGACCAGTGAGGAGTAGTGGTCAGTATAGATGCTGAAGTCTCTCCATTCTCTAGACCAGGAGTGGGGAATATCCAGCCCGTGGGCCATATAAGCCCCGAGAAATAATTTGGTCTGTCCCTTCCAAAACATTAGGGGTGAGTTTATTAAATGTTTGACCAAATATAGCAGGCTAATTTTTAAGTTGATAGTTTGGTATTGCTCATGAATGATGTTATAAATATTCAAATGGTCTTTGGCAGAAAAAACGTTCTATACCCTTGCTCTAGTAGTATGATTCTGAGGCATGTTCCACATAGTTTATCAAAGGAACCCTAGCAGAGTTGAGCCTCAGGTGCCTAAAGCTGTAACACATTCTTTAATGAGCTCATTTATTGTTTTTTATCCTTTCCCTGTGTCACTATTGCCAAGTTGCTTAATTTTCTTAAGCCTGTGAAATTAGGATCACATCATCATAGGGTATTTGTGATGACTGAATGAGCTTCTATCTATAGAGTGGTCTGTACATAATAAACGTTCAATAGGAACATGGTGGTTGTTAAATGATCCCTTCTTTTCCGCCTTTAGGCTCCATCCCTGCAGTTACAGTTCCTCCACTAGGTGGCAGAATATCAACATTCATCATCCATGGAAGGCATGCCTCTTAGAAAGAGTAAAGTAAAATAAGTAAATTAGAGACCCCGAGGGACTACGGTCAGTGTGACATGAGAAGGGCAAGTCTATGATTAAAACACAATCCAAATAAAGAAAGCAGTGCCCTGAAATTCCAGCCTCAGTCAGATCGGTGTCTGATTCAAGGCTTTGAAAGGTAGAGACTGTTGGATGAATTCCCAAAGCAACATGGGCAAACTGTATGAGAGAAGCAGGTGGAGTATGCAAGAAATTACTGGGTGCTATTTTCCCATGCCTGGGGTAATCCTAAGTCATGGGAGATGACTAGGAGGTGGAGGAATGGCAAGTAGCCAGGGAACAACCAAACAATCACCTGAACAAAATAGATCTTGATAAGAGTCAGCATGATCCTCTAGTCAGCTTTGGGACAAAAATCTTTCAGGATTATATGGCATTCCATTTGGCAAGATGTTTGCATCATTGGACAAACCATACCGGCTGAGGATTAATCAACTCCTTGGTTAAAGGGTGGGGAGAATGGGGCATTTGTGTACTGGCTTCAATCCATGATTAGTGGAGAGTTTACCCTGAGTCATTAATTCCACCATTCTTGAAAGAAGTTAAGATGCAGACATGTTAGAAATTGTCTGCCATATCTGCTGATGAACTCAGGTGGGCTAATGTGATATGGTGTGGAGGCATCAACAATGACTGCTTCTCAGATTTTGGTGTATATACAAATCACCTGGGGATCTTGTACAAATGAAGATTTTGATTCTGAAGGTCTTGGGTGATGCCTGAGATTTTGTATTTTTTTCTTTAAATTTTTAAAAATATTTTTCTTTAAATTTCTTTAAATATTTTTTTCTTTGTATTGGTTTCCAGTTTAGTGGTTAGGCAATCATATACTTTACCTAGTGTTTCCCCTCTCCCCCAATATTTCCAATACTCACCTGGTACCATACATAGTTATTATAATATTATTAACTATATTCCATATGCTGTACTTTACATCTCCATGACTATTCTGTGACTACCAATTTGCACTTCTTATTCCCTTTGCCTCTTTCACCCAGTCCCCCAATGCCCCTCCCCTCTGGGAACCACCAGTTTGCTCTCTGTGTCTATGAGTCTGTTTCAATTTTGTTCATGTATTTTGTTATTTAGATTCCACATGTAAGTAAAATCATGTGGTATTAGTCTTTCTCTGACTGACTTATTTCACTGAAGATAATACCTTCTAGGTTCATCCATGCTGTTGCAAATGGTAAGATCCCCTTCTTTTTTTATGTCTAAGTAGAATTCCATCGTATAAATGTACCACAGCTTCTTAATCCATTAACCTATTGCTGGGTACTTGTGTTGCTTCCATAGCTTGGCTGTTGTAAATAATGCTGCAATGAACATAGAGGTGCATATATTCTTTCAAATTAGTGTTTTGGGTTTCTTTGGTTATATACCTAGAAGTGGAATTGCTGGGTCATAAGACAATACCATTTTTTAAGTTTTTGAGGAAACTCCATATTGTTTTTCATAGTGGCTCCACCAATCTGCATTCCCACAAACAGTGCATGAGAGATTCTGCATTTTTAACAAGCTCCCAGTTATGTTAAAGCTGATGGTCCACAGATTACATTATATATATATTTCAGGGAGAAAGGGAGAGGGAGAGAGAGAGATAGAAGCATTAATGATGAGAGAGAATCATTGATTGGCTGCCTCCTGCACTCCCCACACTGGGGATCAAGCCTGCAACCCAGACATGTGCCCTGGATGGGAATTGAACCATGACCTCCTGGTTCATAGGTCGATGCTCAACCACTGAGTCATGCCATCTGGGCCACAGATCACATTTTGAGAAGCAAAGCACAATTATTTAAGCAAGTCCTGTCCTGCTATTTCTTTCATCATGCTATATCATTAGTAACCCCAATGTTGGGTGCACCAGGGCCCCTGAGCTTTGGTCTTTCTTCAATGTCTTCATCTTCAAAGTGGGGGGCTTGGATTAGAGGAGCTAACTGGGGTAGTGGGTGGGATGAAGAGAGGAGGGAGGAGTTTTAAAATAGCATTTCAATATTTAGAAGACATTGAGATTTTAAAAAAACCTTCTAAAAAGCAAAGTAGGAACAAATCTGGGCTGGCCCAAATCCACAGACAATAACTTAGTTTTTCTAAAAGATCCATATCTCCTGGGAGTTGGGGATGATATTGTAGTTTCCTGATGAGTGGAAACTAGAGATTTTTTGTTTTTATGTAAAGGGGGTTATTGGTTTTAAAAGTTTGAAAAAGACTGGATTTGATGATCTGTGAGACCTCAGCCAGGTCTAATATCTTCCCATTGAATTTTATATAAATATATTATATTATTATATTAACTTATTGATTTATGTCTGTCTTCCCTACTGGCCTGGAAGCTTGTCTAGCAAGGGATTTATTTCTATCTCTAGCACCCACTCTAGTGCCTGGCACACAGTAGATGCTTAGTAAATATTTGAATACAAGAATGAACCTATGGATTTATTTTAGGTCTAAAAAATTCCTGACACCATGAGGCTGAGTCATGTACTGGCTTTTTGGAAACAGTCTTTTAAGATATTTTTTGACCGATGTGATACTAACTCCTTTCAAGTTTTATTGTAACAGAATCCTAGCCACATAAAACCCCAATGTCCAGGATTTTATAACCCTATAAATTAATGTGAGCTATTCCAGAGTATATTCCATTTAGTGACATCCCAATGACGATTCTTTGGCTGGAGAATTGTTTGAAAATGGTGCTTTGGAGTAAGAAACATCTGCCCTGGTTTGCTGTGAATGAGGAGTTTCTAGAGTACATTTTGATGGGCTCTGCCTGATTGAACTTGCCAGGGAGAGGCGGAGGCACCACTAATTACATGTCTTGCACCATGGGTTGGAAATAGATTCACAGAACAAATGCTCTGGCCCACAAAGCCTCAAAAAGTGACAAAAGCAGCATATACTTCAACTTCATTTAAAAAAATCCCAGCATTGCAGAATAGAGTCAGCCACACAATTTTTCCTCTTTTTCATGTGGCTCTTAAAACACGAAACAATGAACTAACAGAGGATCTGGAAATCTACTTGGAAATTCAGAAAAACAACTCCACAGTGGCAAAAAAGATGTAGACAGTGACATTGTTAACATGTGATTTTCACTGGGGGTATTAATTAGTAACTCCCTCAGGCCCTTGATATGCTTGAAACAGGTTAACACCATTGCTTGACTTATACAAACCTGACTGCACTCAGTTAAATTGCTCTTCTTCAAGTAGGTTTTAGTTATACAATTCCCAAAGAGAGCTTCCTAAAAAGGAGGAAAGTAGTAGAAGCAGCAAGCAGAATGAGAGGTCTAATTGGGTGATGAGTGGGAGCCAGGAGAAGCCCCACACCTAGGTTCAAAAGATGAATTCTGTAATTGTAGGCAACCCCATTAAGAGAAACTTTAGTAGAGTTTAGGCAATAGCAAGCTCAAGAAAAACCATCAGTGGGATGCAGGTGCCCAGTGGCTAAATATCTGTTAGACTACACTTCCTAGCTCTGTTTGCAATTCTGTATAGCCATGTGACTGAGTTATAGCCAATAGAATGTGAGCACAAATGAGGTGCTCTGTTTCCAGGGTTGGTCTATAAATACTGCCCGCACATGGTATTTCATGCTTTTCTCCATTCTATCTTAACACAGATAAAAAAGGTGACTTTGGAAGCTGTGTGCTGCATATAGCAGAGCCTCAAGATGGAAGGCGTGGGTCACCACTGTTTGGAGGAGAGCCACCTGACAATCAGGACTTTATGTGAGTGACAAAAAACCGTGTGTGTTTTTGTGTGTGTGTGTGTGTAAAAGTGTTGAGATATTGGGGTTTATCTGTTATAGTAGCTTCTATTACCGTAATTAAATATATAGTCTGACTATAGACAGAGGGATTGTAGAAAGAACCAAGGGTTTTGCTGTTCTTTCCTGGACATTACCCTGTAAGAGGGATTTTGTCAACTGGAACTGCACATCAATAAAATACGAGAGTGATGAGGAAGCGGGAAATGATATATGGGGGAGGATAAAAGCCTAAAGAAGAGGAAAATTGGTGTGGAGTAAGAATATACATCTGTTTGTAAAGTTTTGAAAGTATGTCACAAAGAAGTGGAGTGCCAGAAAGCAAAGCTAAGAGCAAGCTTTGAGCTTAATATAAAGAAGAACTTTCTAATAATTAGCATTGCCCCAAAGTGGAATGGCCTTTCTTACCAAGTAAAGCCTTCTCCGTCTTTAGTAGATGTTATTGGTTGATCACTCGGTATCCATTTCCCCCCTTCTTGACTACATGACCCTAATTTTGTTGAAGTACATCTTCATGTGATTATGAGAGAGGAACCCCATCACAAGCTCCAGGAATGGATCCTGATTAGTCTAAGCCATTCAGCACATGGTATTTTCTCAATAGCTCTTACTGGTCTAGAGGTTGGTACATACCTTAAGCTGACCTAATAAAACTTAAAAGAAGCTCTTTCTTGTATTTCATGGTTCAGGAGATATTTTCCCTCTCTCTTGCTGGACATGCATTAGGACTCATTAGTCCTGACCCTCACTGGCAGCCATCTTGTTGCCATAAGGGGAATCAGCCTTAAAATGAAACTACCACTGAGGATAGCAGAGCAGAGAGATGGAAAGCATGTCTATTAAGCTGCTGATCATCCTATGCCTGAAGTCTCCTTTACCTCTGAATTTCACTTTGAGTTGGGTTTTCTATTGTGTCTAGCTTAAAATATCCTAGTTGACACAGTGCTCCTGAGGAGATTTGGAAATGTAGGTTGTCATCAACAATGTCGGAGGGGACTTCTAACCTGGGCAGCAGATGGACCTCTTAGGATAGTATACAACCCCAAAAGTTAGAAACTCTGTTGGAGGACATACAGCCAACTTCATTCAAATTAAAATGTAGGCTTCCTTACAAGTGTCTGGAAATCCATTTTGTAATGAACTTATGTTGTCTTTTGGCTGTCACACATCCTACCCACTCCCTTCCTGTTGACCCCTATATATATATATTGTAGAAGGTCTCCCATAACATACACAACTTTTTGTCCATAGCAGATCTGGGCTCCATCTTGCAGAGTGTGGAATCATTGATTGTAAGCATCTACCTACCGGGAACTACATTTCTCATGCCTCTTTACATGTAATTGAGGCCATAGGACTGTTGTATTTCAATGGGATGGGAGTAGTAGTAGTAATGCACATCTTGTCTGGGTTAAGAAGCTTCAACAGTGGGTGTACCTTCATTGTCTCTATTCATCTTCCAGGTGAATGCAAAGGACTCCAAGACCCAAGAGGAGGGTGGAGCCACAATATGGAAGGAGCTGGGGTCATGAATAATCTTGTGGAAGATTTGCTGCCAACCAAGAATATTTGTGTTGGCAGCAAACATTATTATTCCTTAGGCATACAGTTATATGCCTAAGGAATACACTTCAAGCATGTTAAGCCATTAACCCTGGGGTTTGTTAATTATAGCAATTAGTATTGCCCTAACTAATACATTCTCACTGTGTATGGTCTTAGTAGGGGGAAATAGCCATTTCAGTCTCTTGGAGGTACTCCCATTATGAAAAGCAAAAGGGTTCAGTTCCCCTTTCTATCTGTGTCCTGGTAAAGCTGAGGGTTAGTTAGACACTTACACACTTGTTCCTGGGATACTAAATCTTAAACAAGTGTCACAAAGATGTAGGGAAAGTCCAAAATAAGATATATAGCAGTGGTAGCAGAAACTTGAGGAAAAATACTGTGCTGTGGTAATTGGGCTTTGGCTATGGTTTCGCTATTTCGATAGCACCCTTGGGTCTGCTGGTTGTCCAACCTTCTCTTCCAGCTTCTCATTGATTCTATTACCCTGTGATAGCCTGATAATTAATTCCCTCATTTGCTTAAGAAAAGCAGAGTTTTTACTCTTGCTTACAATCATATGGTGGTGGGTTTTATTCATAGAAGCAACTCATTTCAAACTCATGTTTTTCCTTTGTTTGAAATTTTATAAATGAAGTCTTTCCCTTACAAAATTCTGTATTTATTTCGGCATTTGTCTCTGCTTTACTATCTTAGATTCATGATCTAACAGCAGTTGATGTTTGGCACCATTCAATTTCCTCCTTTTGTTGACTGCCTGTCCAGATAATCAAGTAGTTACTTATTTTTTTCCTTTTGTTGATGGTTTGGTCTCTCTCCTAGCTTTCAGCAATTATTTTCCTCACTTGCCTTACTTACAGATTGTCCTTACCTATGCGTTTCTTGTGGCATTTCTACTTGTTAACAATTTCTAGCATTAAGCTGTGTCATTCAATTAACAACGTGTAGCGTGTTTTTTTTTTCCTGATGGGGGAAGGGCACAGTTGGTGGAAAAAACACTGAATTTGTTTTCCCAGAGACCTGCTTCTGTTACTTACAGGATATGTGACCTTGGGCAAATCATTGAACTTGTCTCTCCCTGAGACTTGTTTTGCTAAGTAATTAGAATGAGAGAATACACAAAAGTCTAAGGGTCAGTTACAATGACAGCAGTTAATTAAAAGCCATGTGGCTAGAGATATACAGTTGGAGGGAAAGTAGGAAAGTATGAAGGTAGGAAATCCACAGCCTTGCTTGGGAAGTCAGGCTGTGAAAGCTATGAAGCAGGGAAGAATTGTTCACCCAGACTGCCATCAGCTGAGAGGAAGGAACCATCCAATCACGGTTTCTTTTGCAGCCAGCTTTATACTCTTGGTTTGTCCTCACATACAGTCCTTGAAGAGACTCCAAACAGAGCAGTGGCCCTGCCTCAGCATTTATTCAGTCCTCACACATTGTGACCACAAGACAAATTTGAACCCCCTCAGCAACCTTTTACATAATTCAACTCTTGCACAATCTTTGATCAGCCATTTATATTAGCGACTGAACTGCATTAAAAACTCCACCCCCACCTCCCAAACACTGTACTGAGGATCAGATTTGGTGATCTCAAACACAGGCCTCAGTTTCCTCAACACTGGGTGGCTCAACTGCTGCTTCCAGAGTCCCCTCTCCTGTCCCAGCCCACTGTAATGCTCGAAGATGATCTTGTGACCCCCCACTCCAGTGTCTGCTTAGTTTCTGAATCCAGTTAACTTTACTTCCCAAAAGCAAAAGAACACTTCTGCCTGGAGTTTTCTGTTGTTGAAAACCTCCCCCCTCTCCCTTTGCTTGGTGGAGCTTGTTGTCATAGAAACATGCAGCCAGAACTCTGAGGTTTATACTAAATCCAGCCAAATGGACTCATCTGTGGCTACAGAAGACCAGGACAGAGTATATCTCCAAACCTGGTGATTTGCAAATAAAAAACAAGTATCTAGCCACTTTGATAACTTTTCACAAAATTTCACCTTTTTTCTTCGAGGTCACTTGACAAAATAAGATAAAACTGGGGCCAATTAGGTTCAATTTGCTTATATTTTAAAGTATTTCTTACAAATAGATGCATTTATCTTAGGCCATATTTTGAATTGGAAAAAATTATCTTCTCTTGTAAAACATATTGTGTGTTTGAACTTGAGCCAAGAAAAAAATGGCAGTAAAAACAGGCTTAAATAACTAGTAATATTCAGATAACAATAATCAAATGTTATTTAATAACACTCAAATAAATATTCTGAACAATATCCCCTCCTAGCACATCTACATACACACTACTACTACTACTACTACTACACACACACACACACACACACACACACACGCACACACCCTTAGTTACCTTTCCATTAATCAGATGAAAATTGAGAAAAGAGTAATATTCCCACCAGAGTTTGGAAAATCTAGACTAAGTATGCCTTTTTGATTGTTCTACAGAGGTTCAAGGCCAAGTAGAGAGCAGTTGGTTAAGGACAATGTAGCACCATGGGGAGGTATAGGGTTATTGGAATGCTGAGCCAGACAAATTCATTTCAAATGGAGCATAGGAAAATAAGGAGGTTAAGAATGTAGGAATCTCAGCTCTTTAGGTGCCACTATGAAATGTTAAGATCAGCTAGGGCCCCCAGGATGCAAGCAGACTCTTAGTCTGAGGTTTGGAATTAAAGGCGTGTTGCTAACTGAGACAAAGCAGGAAAGATCCACGCACACAAGAGAATGTGGCTGGGCTGTCAGGCTGCATTTGTGTCTGCCTGAGTTGTTCTGAAAAGATCCTCCTTTCCTGAATCACTAAGACCCCTCAGACAATAGAGGGATGGAGTGGTGACGCTCCCTGTGCTAAGCAACAGATTGGAGACATGGGAGTGGGAGCTTTTATCTTGGCTCTGTTACTGTTAACTACCACTGAACCCAACCTAATGGCTTCAGCTTCCTCAGCTACTGGGGGCAGGGGGATGAGGAAGCATCTGGGCCATCCCATGGAGATGATACAAGACAATGAGTCACCACTGAAACTTACCTGCCCTCTTCTCCTCACCCAAGCCACCTCTCACTGAGGTTTTAGCAGTTATCTTCCATTTGGTTTCCTTGCTTCTGCTCCTACTTCCTTATAGCTTATTGTTCACCCACACTGAAACCAGAGTGATCCTCTCAAAATACAAGTTAAATTGTGTCATTCTTCTGCTCAAAACACTCTGATGGCTTCCCAATATTCTTACTATGACCTATGAAGCCTTACACAATCTGTCCACACTGCCATTCCTTCTCTAACTTCATTTATTACTCTTCCCCTCTTCTATTTGCTTCAGACATATTGGCCTTCTTGCTTGAACATGTCATTTCTATTCACACCTCAGAATTTCTGTACTTGCTGTTCCCTGTGCTTGGAATGATCTTTCACCAAGTACTTGCATTATGTGTTGCTTTACCTCCTTCAGATCTCTTCTCACATGCTGTCTTGCCTGTGTTAGTCAGCTATTGCCATAATTAGGCTGCATAATAAACCCCAGACTTAGTGCCTTACAAGAAACATTTATTTCCATACTCATGGGTTCAAATGATATTTGATTGGTCTAGGATGGGCTTAGTTTGTTAGCTCTGCTTTAGGCTGCAGGTTTGGTTCAGGTCTGCTCTGTGTGTGCTTGTGTTGAGGCCCAGAATGAAGGGGCATTGGCTACCCAGGGCATGTACTTCTCATAATATATCATCAGAGTCTAATAGCCAAGCCAAATAATGTAAGCATTTAAAGATCTCTGCTTGCATCACAGTCCATGAACTTTCTATTGGTCAAAAGAAATCACATGACCAAGCCCAACATTAAAGAGTTAGGAAATATACTCAGCCCACACTGGGAGGGGGGAAGAATGAGAATATTTGCTGACCATTTATCCAAACTATCACACATATGCACACACATCCATCCCTCACCCCTGCCAGCACTCCCTATTTCACCACCTTTGCCTTTTCTCCGTAGGGATTATCATCACCCTACATATAACATATTTTATTTATCTACTTTGTTTATTATCTGTCTCACTGGCTAAAATTGAGGCTCTTTGAGAACATGAAGTTTTGTTTGTTTTATTCACTGCTGTATCATCAGTACCTCAAACAGTACTTGAAACATAGTGGGTGCTGGATAAGTACTTTTTGAATGCCAGAGTAAATTAAGTCCACCTAGTAATGTGAGAACTCATTAAATGAAGTTCAGTAATGAATAGGAGCTTTCACCCTTATGAATAGAGACATAATCTTTGTAAAAGATTGGTCTTATCACTATATATTATATATACCACATTGCCACCACTACTACCAGCATCGTCACCATTACCATCATAATCTGCATTAACATCACTGCAAACACCACCATTTCCTCACCACCATCATCGACACTAATACCATCATCATCATCACAATCATTACAATCACCATTACTAGCAAAGCTTCTACCAAATCACCATTGTCACTACCATCACCACTACCACCACATCACCATGGCCACCTCCATCACCATTTTATGTTTACCACCATTATCCTGATCCCTCTAATCTTCTTCACTGCCATCATTATCACTATTACCATCACCATTATCTCCATTTGATGATGATGATTGATAGTAATACTGATTGCACACAGCTCTCAATAAACTAATTGCAGTACAGGAAGCAGAAGAAATGATCATTTTGTCTTAGTAGGCTAGTTGCAAGGAAAAACCTCAATGAGAAAATTATTTCTCTTGAGAGCCCCAAAGTAAATCTATAACATTATACAGATAATATTTACTAAAGCTTTAGAAGTGCTACCCACTCTTTTTGGAGTTCTGCAAAAGTTATCAAACCTTGCCTTTTACTTCCTAAGTAGCACTGAAATTGTCTCCAGATCTTCCTTTTGGAGGGAAAAATGTTTTTACAAAGTCATTTCTCTTATATTACTTCTTGTTGCATAACAATAGACCACGTAACTTCTTGATTAATCTTTTCCATTCTGAAACAAAATCTTTTTCTGAATTGATGCTGATTCTCTAGTTCTTTGTAAACACTGCCTGACAAAAATGTGTGGGTGCTGGAAAGCCCCCAAAATACCAGGGGTAAGATTAAAGTTCACAAAATCTCCACTTCACATCAATTCTCTCTGCTTGCAGAGCAAAGCAGTGTAGTCTTTCTTCCACCTCTACTTTTTTTTTTTTTTAAAAAACAACATTCCTTTTTAAGGCCAGATTTCACCTTAATTTTATTTGGCCCATGACTCTAAAATGATCTATTAAAGCCTCCATTTTATTTATTTATTTTTGCTGAAGACATCAAATGAACTGATTTAAAATATGGAAATATTCAAGATATGCTACAAACACCTGAGCTGGTTAGGTGAATAGAGCGTTGGCCTGTGGACTGAAGGGTCCCGGGTTCAATTCCAGTCAAGGGCACATGCCTGGGTTGCGGGCTCAATACCCAGTAGGGGGTGTGCAGGAGGCATCCAATCAATGATTCTCTGTCATCATTTATGTTTCTCTCTCTCTCCCTCTCCCTTCCTCTATGAAATCAATAAAAATATATTTAAAAAAAGATATCCTATAAAAAGATCTTTTTCATAACATATTGTACCATAGAGGGGGAAGAGTATCTTGAAGATGGTGTGAAGAAGAGTTTTATTTAATTCTTAAAAACCATTTTTCTTTGAAGGAACCTGCTATTATGATGAAACACCAGGAGTACAGTTTATCATATCCTGATGGCAATGCATCTGATTTTGATTCTATCAAATACTAAGAAAAAACTATATTGCTGGGGAGAGGGATGGTTGAAAAAGGAATGTTAGTCTCCTGAGAAGCCTTTCTTTTTTTGTGGATATGAGAGAATGTTTCACAGGCAGAGGGAGAACTAGATGAAAAGGCCTATACTGTTAAGAAGTTAGTAAAGAAACATTTGCCCAGTGATGCCAAAATAATTGTGCGACTGAGGTCCCGTGTCTTCTGAGGGCATCTGATGCAACAAGATGGCAGAAGTGATGGGACTTAGTTGCCCTAGCTGTCAACTCAAAACTAGTCAGGTCAAATCTGTGTTTGAATCTTCCCATTATTTTCTTATTTCTCTAAATGACTATCATCTCTGGTGGCTTGGGCTGGGCTACCCTGGGAAAACGTCAGTCTGAGGTTAGCTGAGGAGCAGTGGGAGCCACCTCATCCATAGGATTCCAAAGCCATCCCCACTTGAAAGGCGTTCCAGGAGGTGGACAACCCCAGATACAGCAGTTCCACAAATGAAGCTGGGAGAGCAGCTGGTCTGTGCCAAGGGTGCTTCTGCTGAGCTGAGGGTTTTGCTGTGTGAGTCAGGACAGGCTCTTGGCAGGGA
The DNA here is from genome assembly GCF_964212035.1 of Myotis nattereri. Classification (NCBI taxonomy): domain Eukaryota; kingdom Metazoa; phylum Chordata; class Mammalia; order Chiroptera; family Vespertilionidae; genus Myotis; species Myotis nattereri. Next base: position 9,266,843 of record NC_138078.1, read on the forward strand.
GGCTGGGATTTGAACTTGGGATGTGTTCAGTTGTTAAAAGATATTGGAAGCAGGCACTTCCTGTAAAGGGATTCAGTTTCAACTAAACAGTATTCAGTTTACAGTTACTTTGGGCCCAAGAGGGAATTTTTTGTGTATTTGGATCGTAACAGGATCTCTGAATAGAGATGTGTAGACATTTGTAGAGGAGTGGGAAGGAGTGGGTAGGGGAACAGAGTAGTGTCTTGTGAGTGAGACTGTGGCCCTGTCTCCTTATCCTGCAGGACTTTTTAGTGAAAACTCGGCTCTGAAATATATCTGAGCCTCAACAAGTATTCAGTGTTTTATGGATCAGGCCTGAGAAGGGCACATCTAAAACAGAGGTTAGGGAGTGTGGCCTGCTGTGTTCCCCAGGAAGCAAACTCTAATGGAGAGTTTCATTTGCGGAGAGTTTAGTAGGGGTGCTTTTAGGATTAACACTTGTGAAAGAGGAGAACTAGCAGGATTAGGCTGGGGATCATTTGAACTACAGTGCAGTCACAACAAGGGCCTCCGTTGATCCTCTGGGGAGCTCTGGATCTGGAATAACTATGGAGAGATGTCTTGCATTAGAATGAGGGCCCAGGTCTTTATACCTCTGCATCTACCAGTCATTAGATGTGGGCTCTCCCAGTAAAGGGGCACATCCTTGCTGAGGCAGCTCTCTCCATCAAATGGAGAATATTTGGCTGCCAACACTCCAGTCAGCTAGGTGAATGTACTTCAAAACTGAAGGGAGTATTTGGCAAGCACAACACAGCATGCACTACACTGAACTAGAAACCAAGCAGAATAATCTTTCCCTAGAAGGGCACCAGCAACAAATAACCTACTAATTTACTCCTTTTTAGTGTAAATTCTAGCCAATTTGAAAAATATTTGAGTTTTTACTGTGGTCCAGGCACTGGGGATACACAGATGATAAAAACAAAATTTCTGCCTTTGATGGACCCAAGATGGTGGAAAGACATCTGATGGAAAGTCAAGATGTATCAGAAATTAACTACCACTCAATGTGGTTATAAAGATACTAAACAGGTAGAATAGTGTGCAGAGGGGGCTATCAGCTTAATTAATGTGTGATATTCCAAGTTTTGTGCAGTAGTAGACTACTGAGCATACATCACAACATAAACACTTTATCATTTAGAAAAACAAATCATTTCATGATGTTTCATTTTCCCCATTCATTATGGAGAAGTTTTCTCCTCCTGAGTGGCAATGCAATTCTTGATAATGGCAGACAAGCCAAAATGTTTCCAAAAACACTTGGACTTCCTTTTGGATAAATAAATATTTATTGACAGATTTAAAAAATCTGGCTATTATAAAAAAGACTAGAAATAACAAGTGTTGGCAAGGATGTGGAGGAAAGTGAACCCTAGTGCACTGTTGGTGGGAATGTAAATTGGTGCAGCCACTGTGGAAAACAGCATGGAGGGTCCTAAAAAATTTAGAAATAGAGCTATCATAGGATCCAACAATTCTGCTTCTGGATCTTTATCTGAAGAAGTGACAACCATAACTCAAAAAAGAATATCTTCACTCCCATGTTCATTGCAGCGTTAGTTACAGTAGCCAAGATTTGGAACCAACCTAAATGTCCATTGATAGATGGATAAGAAATTGTGATTTTACAGAGAGAGAGAGAGAGAGAGAGAGAGAGAGAGAGGAATGTTATTGAGCTATAAGAAAGAATGAACTCTCGCTATTTGTGACAATATGGATGAACCACAAGGGCATTATGCTAAGTGAAATAAGTCAAAATGTGGAATATAAAATATAGGTGAACTGTTTCTGTTGTTTTTAGTTTAAATAAATTGAAAAAATAAAATGTGTTTGTTGAAGAACACAAAAAACAAGGGGTGAGAGGAGCTGGATGATGATAAGAGAAGCAATAAAGACAAAACATGTCATAGCTACTTTAGCAGAGCTGGGATTAGAACTCACATTTTCTATACTTTGTTCAGAGTTATTCTTCCAGCACTGATATAATTTCCCCCAGAGCAGCTTTCCTTACATAAACTGATGCTCTCTTTGCTGAAGTACCCTCTGTGCTTGGTTAGACAAAACCTCCTGATGACCATAGGCCTAATCCCTTCTGGAAGACCATCAGCCTCTTTGTTCTCTGGCCACAGACTTCACCCTTAATGGCATTCTTTTTAAAAAATATATTTTTATTATTTATTTAAGAGAGGAAGGGAGAGGGAGAGAGAGATAAAAACATCAATGATGAGAGAGAATCATTGATTGACTGCCTCTTGCACACCCCCTATTGGGGATCAATCCCATAACCTGGGCATGTGCCCTAACCAGGAATCAAACTGTGACATCCTGGTTCATAGGTCTGTGCTCAACCACTGAGTCACACCAGCCTGGCTCAGTGCCATTCTTGCTGAGGTGTGCCACTGGTCCCACTGGAGAGCGAGATGAGAGGGAGGGATAGATTTGTGCAAACTGATTAACAAGATTAAGGTGGCTATTCAAAATATTTATCAGCTGGTGCAGCATGACAACCAATCAGGCTGAAAACAACCAGCAAAAGCTGTGTAAACAGGCTGAATACTAGCCTGTTCAGGATTATTAGAGAATTGTAAGTGGTTATCTTTTAAAAAATAATTTATGTCTGAAAACTACATTTCTGTTATTGTTGTTGCTATTGAACCCCCGCCCTTTTTTTTTTTTTAACTTTATTGAACATTGTAGTATTGCCCAGAAATTAATCAAGGGGTGAACACGTGGAACAAGCATTAACATATTTTAGCTTTGGGCAAGAGGTCTGGAGAAGATATAAAATTATTGATAGGACTCCCAGTGAGTCTTCAACAGTTACAAATCTGAAGCCTCTGTTTGTTTACTAGTATTTCCTTTGTCTCTATGAAACAAAGCCAACGTTTTTTGATTATTCTTGTGTTTATCAAAATGACACATGTTCACAAACAAGCTTATTTTTTATCTTTACAAATTATTATAAACATAAAGAAATAGAGAAAAATCAAGAATAACATAATAAATACCTGTGGCCTCACCTTCCAGAATTACAAATCCTAACATATAGTCATTTTTGCTTCAGTTTTAAAGTAAAATTAAAGTTTCCTTTTGCTGATCCCATGCTTCTCCTTCCCTTCCCAGAGGCAATCAATGCAGATTTCCCATGTCTCTTTCAGACCTAGCCATTCTCAGCCCTGGCTGCACATCAGGATCACCTGGCAATATCTGAGAAACCCCTGGTGCCTGGGTCTCATACCAGACAAATAAAACCAGAAAAGAGAAAGGGGTAGGAAGTGGGGAATTCAATCAGTTAGTTTTTTTTCTAAATCAGGGTGATTTTTGTTTTCTATTTCAGTATGATTTTCCAGAATCCTAAGCATGTTTTTGTGTGTATTTTGAACCCCCTATTTAATGTAGATATGGATAGGTCTTAGTTTCCCTTCTTGAAATTGGAGAGTGCTAGGTGACAAAGGGAAGGACTATAACTTGCTCTCTTTTAACATCACCTGCATCAATAGTTTTTAAAGCTCCCCAGGTAATTCCAATGTACAGCCAAGATTAAAAACAACCCACTGTCTAGCTCAGGTTTGCATATTTTTAGTAATGTGTATCTCTATCTATCTATGAACGATGCATTTTGTTGCTTGTCTGTGTGTGTTTAAAAGCATGAGTTCATACTGATACTTCCTCCAGTTCAGCACTACAGGGTTCATTCTAACCTTTCTCTTCTTTATTTGTGTAATTCTTTTCCCCAACAGTGGGAAGCCTGGTTCTCATTACCCATGATACATTTATGTATTTTATCAGTCCTAGTACATATATAAAATACTTTTAGAATTGCTGGACTAAACCCCCATGAAAAACAATTCACTAGCTAGAGAACAATATACAGTTTTCTTTGTGTTTAAGCGTACAGTATACAAGCTACTGTTTAACAAATTTACTACCGTTTAACCAATTAACAAATTTACTTAGGTTAGTTATTTTCCTTTCAGTGTGGTTGTCTTGTTCCCTTGTTCATTTTTTACTGACTATATACCATCTTGAGCTCTCTTCCCATCCTGGCTTTAATCATTATTTTTTTTATGGCAATCAAAGCATTAACACAGTTCTAAAAGCCAGAAAGAATAAAAATGTATACTCATGAAAATGTTACTTCCCTACCTCTAGACCCTGTTCCCACTCCCCATTTTTTCCACTCCATTCCCACTCATCCCCTATATTATCCATTCTCCTCAGTTTCTATATTTCTTTCTATATCTCTTTTGTACAATTGAGCAGATACATGTATAGTTCCTTCTTTTTCACACGAAGGGGAGCACATTATGGGTATTCTTTCACCCTGTCCTTTTTTTCTCCCAACTTACCATTATGTCTTTGAATTCACTCTATATCAATTCATAAATAACCTCCTCATTCTTTTTTTCACATCTGCATATAGTACTCCATTGTGTAGATGCTCCATTTCTTTATTCGATCACTCTTCCACGTATCATTTAGGTTGTTTCCAATATTTTGCAATTACAAATGATGCCACAATAAATAATCTTGTGCATATGTAGTTTTGCATTGTTGGATGTGTTTTCCACAAGAGATAATACTGAGTCAAAAGATAACTTGCATATATAATTCTGTACACATTGTTTAATTTCCCTCCAGGAGGGCTGCACGAGTTTGCATTCTCACCAATAATGTATGTGAGTGCTTGTTTCCTCACATCCTTGACAACACAATTTGTTGTCACCCTCTTTTTAAAATCCTCACCCAAGGGTATGTTTTTATTGAAGAGAGAGAGAGAGAGAGAGAGAGAGAGATATCAATGTGAGAGAAACATCGATTGGTTGCCTCCTGTACCCACCCTGACCAGGGATGAAACCCACAACCTAGGCATGTGCCCTGACTAAGAATCAATCTGCAACCTTCTGGTGTATGGGACAATGCTCCAACCCACTTAGCCATCCAGCCATGGCTGTTGTCATACTCTTAAAGTTTTACCCATCTGATAGGTGAGAGATGGTATTTTAGTGTTGCTTTATTTTGTATTTCTTTAATTATGAATGAGTATGAACATTTTTCTTATGTTTAAGGGTCATTTTTATAACTTCTTTGTGAATTGTCTGTTTATGTATTTTTTTCAATTTTTCCATCATTTTTTTTTGTCCTTTGTCCCCCAGTTAAAAAAGGATTTAAAAACTTTTATTGTGGCAAAATATATGTAACAAAAATTTGCCATTTTAAGTGGGCAACCAGTAGCATTAAGTACATTCACATTGTTGTGCAACCATTGCCACTGTGTATTTTCAGAACTTTCCCACACCTCAAACATAAATTCTGTAACCATTAAGCAATATCTCCACATTCCACCCTTACCCAGTGCCTTGTCCTTACATTTTAAGAGTTACTTATATTTCAGAAATATGAATGCATATTCTGTGATATATTTGAGAATTTTTCTCTCCATTTGTCTATTGTATTTTTACCTTGTTTATAGTGGGTTTGGCCATGCAAAAATTGTTTTTAAGTAATCAAAATTGTCTACCTTTTCTTTTATTGTCTCTGGATCTTTTTTTTTTTTTTAAAGTCCACAAACCCCAAATAAGCAGCGGCTGGCTTCAACATGCCCTGTATCTCTTTTATATATTTTATTGATTTTTTACAGAGAGGAAGGGAGAGGGATAGAGAGTTAGAAACATCGATGAGAGAGAAACATCTATCAGCTGCCTCCTGCATACCCCCTTCTGGGGATATGCCCGCAACCAAGGTACATGCCCTTGACCGGAACCAAACCTGGGACCCTTCAGTCCGCAGGCCGAGACTCTATCCACTGAGCCAAACCACTCAGGGCTGTCTCTGGATCTTGAGACAGTTAAAAAACCTCTTTCTATACCCAGATTAGAGAGAAATTCACTAATGTTTTTTCTAGTACTTGTATGGTTATTTTCTCCCCCCCCCCCTCCCCACATTTATATCCCTGATCCATTTGGAGTTTATGCTTAGGTATTGTGTGAGGTTTGGATCTAATTTTATCTTTTTCCTTATGGCTAGCCAATTGTCTCCAGACTATTAATAGTATCTTCTTTCTCTACTGATTTACAATATCACCTCTGTCACACCAAGTTCTTATAAATGCTTGATTATGTCTAAAATTGCATTGATTATATATATATAATCAATTTTAAAGTAATTTTAGAAGAAGCAAATAGTTTTTTAGGCTCAAAGAATTTTTGGTTGTAAAGATCTTTAGAAGTCATCTAGGTCAACCTTCAATGACTCATCATAGACCTAACATAGAGCTAAACCCCTCACCTTAGCCCAAGAAATTACTCATGATCTGATCTGTGCCTGCCTCTCTAGCTTTTTGTCCTGCCTTATTTTCCCAGTATCCTACACCGCATCCTACTGAACTTTCTACTTTTTATTCTCCTCATGATGCTGCTTTATGTCTCCAGGCTTTCACATGTATTGTTTCATCTGCCCAGAAGGTCATTCTGTCTCCTTCTCTCAGTGGCTTAGCATTCAAATTTCGTGCATGTTACTTCCTCTAAAAAGCCTTCCCTGACTCTTCCACATGAGCCAAAACCGTCTCTCTTGGAGTCTTTTAGTACTTGGAAACACTATGTTCATGGTCTCATATCTACACTAATAAAAGAGAAAAATGGTAATTGGCGTACGGTGCTACCCTTTTCATTGGCTAATCAGGGCTATATGCAAATTAACTGCCAACTGAGATGGCAGTTAACTGCCACCAAAGATGGCGGCTAATTTGCATATGTAGGCACAATGCAGGGAGGCAAAAGGGAAAGCAGGAAGAAGCCCCCTGCCACTGACAGTGATCGGAAACCCAGAGGGGAGCTAAGAGGTGGGGGGCCAGGGCCGCCTTTGCCCTGCTCCCCAGCCATGATCAGAGAATCAGGTGCCTTTTCCACCCTGGCCAGTGATAGCAGGAAGTAGGGGTGGAGCCAGCAATGGGAGCTGGGCACGGTCGAAGCTGGCAGTCCCGGGAGCTAGGGGTCCCTTGCCTGGGCCTAAAGCAGAGTCCATGATCGCAGGGCCGCTGCAGCTGCGTGTCCCCGCTGCCTGAGCCGGACGCCTCAGCCAGAGGCATCCTGCAGGGGCAGGGGCGGAGCCCGCGTGATCGCGGCGCCCCCCGCTGCCACTGCGGGTCCCTGCTGCCCGGGCCGGATGCCTAGGCCAGAGACGTTAGGCATGGGCAGGGGCAGAGCCTGCAACCACAGGGAGCTGGGGGTCCCCTGCCCAGGCCTAATGCCTTGGCCAGAGGCGTTAGGCCTGGGCAGGGGCAGTGCGGGAGATTGCGGGGAGCTGGGGGTCCCCTGCCCAGGTCTGACACCTCTGCCAGAGGCCTCAGGCCTGGTCAAGGGGCCGATCCGGTGATTGGTGATTGGAGGGTGATGAGGGTCAACTCCTCTGGCCGAGGCATCAGGCCTGGGCGGGGGGCTGGGGGTCCCCTGCCCAGGCCTGATGCCTGGGCCAGAGGCATCAGGCCTGGGTGGGGGGCAGAGCCGGGGATTGGAGGGATATGATGGTCCCCTTGCTCAGGCCTGAAGCCTGGGTCAGAGGCATCAGGCTTAGGCGGGGGGTGGAGCAAGCGATTAGAGGAAGATGGGGGTCCCCTGCCCAGGCATGATTCCTGGGCCAGAGGCCTCAGGCCTGGGCGGGGGACAGAGCCAGTGATGGGGGGAGATGGGGGTCCCCTGTCCAAGCCTGAGACCCCTGGCGGAGGCGTCAGGCCTGGGCCAGGGGCCGATCAGGAATGTGATGGGGGTCGACGCCTTTGGCCGAGGCATCAGGCCTGGGCAAGGGGCAGAGCCAGCAATCAGAGGGGTCTGGGGGTCCCCTGCCCAGGCCTGACTCCTGGGCCAGAGGCATCAGGCCTGGGCTGGGGGCAGAACCAGTGATGGGGGGAAATGAGGGTCCCCTGCCCAGGCCTGACACCTCTGTCAGAGGCGTCAGGCCTGGGCAAGGGGCCGATCCTGCGATTGGAGGGTGATGGGGGTCAACGCCTGAGGGCTCCCAGTATGTGAGAGGGGGCAGGCTGGGCTGAAGGACACTCCCCCCCGACACACACCCAGTGCACGAATTTCGTGCACCAGGCCCCTAGTATATATATAAAAGTGTACTATGCAAATCAGCCAGGTTGCAGAACGACCGGTCACTATGATGTACACTGACCACCAGGGGGCAGATGTTCAACACAGGAGCTGCCCCCAGCCCACAGGCCCTGATTGCTTGATCAGGGCCTGCTGGCCAACTTTTCGGTCCCTGCCCCTGGCGAGCAGGCTCTGATCGTCCAATTGAGAATGGGGAACCGGGGGTGGGTGGCGACAGACACGGGCAGTGCCAGGCCAAGGTGGGTGCCAATGAGCGGGGTCCCAATCACCCCGCCGGTCGCCTCACACAGAGAAGGCAACTGGTGTCGGTGGTAGGGGGTGAGCTGGCTGCTGTTAGCCAGGGAAGATGGGCCCTGATCACAGGCCAGGCCTAGGGACCCTACCAGTGCACGGGCCTCTAGTTGTACCATATTATAATTGTGGCTTTATTTTTCAGTCATCTCCACTAGAATATTAGTCCATTGAGACCAAGGACTACATCTTAATCTTATTATTTGTATATCCAGATACAAAGAAAGCTTGGTAAATACACAGCAGTGCATCTAGGCTTGGCCTGAATTCTTCAAATAGCAGACAGTTTGCTGCCCCCAAAGGCAACCTATTCCATTTTTACATTATTCAAAAGTTCTTCCTCACAGCAAACTGAACTTTGTTTTCCTGTGATTTCTACCCGCTTGTCCTTGTTGTGTCCTAAGGAACTAAATCTCTTATTAGAGGGTAGTCATTGCTCACAGAACTGGGTCTTGGCCAGAGACACTGTTGTAACGGGTGGCTGTTGAAATAATTCAGTGTTGTTTGTTTGGGATAAGAATTCTTCTTTTTAATGAATGTTTGATTTAAGGTAAGAAAAATCTGATTTTCTCATAAAGTGCTTCAGTCTGTCATGCTATTTTAATGTGTTCCCACAAGCTGCTTCCCTGAAAACCTGCTAACTTAATTCAAGAAAACTACTCACATGCAGCATGTTGTCGCTTCAGTGATGACAGTTGCCTTTTCTCTCCATCTTTTTATGGAGATTCTATGAATTTAATCAGATTCTTTGTTCTCTGTTCTTCTGGGCATTTTGTGGTGCTGACTTGCTAGCAATTCTATGTACCATCATGTTGCTGTCCAGTGTCCCCAGCCTTTGACTACAGAGGCTTGGCCTAGATCAGTTCTGTGGAAATAATACACCGTACCACAAACTAGAGTTTCTCAAAGGACTGTATGAATTAGAATCTCCCAGTGAATTTGTTAAAATTAGCACTTGAACTCATACTCCTGATCTTCTAGATCAAAATCTCTGAGGATGAGCCCCATAGTATGTTTTTTAAACTAAAGCCTTTCTGGATGATTCTCATAGAAGCTAAACTGAAGAACTTGAGTTTGGCAAAATAATCACTGTATATATAATCACTCATCTGTTCAGAATATTCATTACATCGAAGCAGATTCACCTCTCTATCAACATCCAATCTATTACTTTTCCTGAGAGCCCAGTGCCCAGCACAGTATATGACACATAATAGTTGCTCAGTAAGTAGCTGTTAAATGAAAGCACAGGAAACAAAAATTTCTTTGTTCCTTCCACTGCATTGATCCTTGTAATATTGGGAAGAGTCTATGATGTAAATGAAGTGAGAGGCATGGGGAACTAAGGGAGAACACTGAAATTCATAGGAGCATGCAGCTTGTGGTGGGCCCAGTGCTCTGCAGAAATCTGTGGATGAAGGTAGCTCTCTCATTAATGAGGAGTTATGTAGGTTCAAGGTCTTTAGGACATTCCCTTTGACTGTGATAGACTGGGAAGTTGGAGTCTGCAGAGACAGGGTTGAATTGTTCTCTCCACATCAACTTCAAAGCCTATGGAATTTGGGGAATGAGGGAAGGGCAAGAAAAGGCAAAGGCTTTCATTGTTGTGTCTCAACACAGTAACTCATCATTCAAATAAGTGAAAGCCTCAAGGAATGTTACTAATAATGACAATTACAACTGCCTTGGGAAGATAGGATATGGACAGACAGCCTAGGTCAGGGGTGGGCAAACTTTTTGACTTGAGGGCCACAATGGGTTCTTAAACTGGACCGGAGGGCCGGAACAAAAGCATGGATGGAGTGCTTGTGTGAACTAATATAAATTCAAAGTAAACATCATTACATAAAAGCGTACGGTCTTTTTTTTTTTAGTTTTATTCATTTCAAACGGGCCGGATCCGGCCCACGGGCCGTAGTTTGCCCACGGCTGGCCTAGGTTCATATTCCAACTCTTACTAGCTCAATTTCTCTTTACTTCAGTTTTTTTATTGGTAAATGGGGATAATTAAAATATATAATCCCTGTGTGCTAGTTAAGATAATGCTAACTACCATTACAGAGGTATCCTCATACTTCAGTGGCTTAACATCATTGAAGTTTATTACTTGATCATGTAAAGTCCAAATGGATGTTCTTATTTGGTGAATGGCTCTCCTCCATGTGGTGATTCAGGAGCCCTGATTCTTTAGTATTGTGGCTCCACATCTCCTAAAGTTTTAGAGCTTTCTGCTAGAACTCTACGTCTAGTCAACAGACAGAGGAAAAAATTAGAAAAACACATCAGCTCCTAAATCACTTTGGCATGAAAGTGACACATGCCACTTTCCACTCACATTTTATTGGGGAGAACTAGTCACATGACCAGTCTAGGAGCAAGTGGGTCTGGAAAATAGAGTCTAGCTGTGTACTCAAAAAGAAAATATATCACTTATTTATGCACTATAAGTCATCACAAAACTTAGTGGTTTAAAATAGCAATCATTTATTTAGTTCATAATTCTATGGAGCAGCAATTTGGGCTGGGATCAGGTAGGCAGTTATGTTGATCTAGGTTAGGCTTACCTGATCAGCCGACTGGGCTCACTCATGCAAATATGGTCAGCTACTGTGTTGGCTGGGGACTGATTGGTCTAGGATGGCTTCAGCTGGGAAAGCATGTCTCTGCATCATTTGTCTCTCACCCTCCAGTAGACTAGGTCAAATTTGTTTACATGGCAGATGAGCAGAGTCCCAAGATCAGAAGTCTGCAAAATTTGTTGAAGCCTAGACTCAGAACTCACACAATAGTTTCTGTCACATTGTATTGGCCAATACCCAGAATCAAGGAATAGAGATATAGAAGCCATAAGGAATTGTGGCCGTTTGTATAACCGATCACAAAACATTTAATTGGTTGAACAGGTTGTCTGTAACATGCTTAACAGATTTGGTTCTGTATTTTAGTTGTAATTTTGATGTGGTTGTGGGAGGATGCAAGTACCACGTTTACTTATGCCACTATCTTGGTACCTCTCCCCTATCCCAATCTCTTTTGGTAATAAAGATACTGATAAATAAGATAGCACTTTATTGATCCTGAACACAAGGCTTGTCCAGCATATGACTTAACAGACATTTTCCAGTAACCTTCCAGCCTTCCTGGAATCTGCAGCCCATAAGTTGGGAACTAGTAATCTAGTTGAGAAGAGTATGTTTAATTTTGAGAGCCAATTCTGTTAATTTGGTAGTGGTTACTGGGATCACTGTGTTGAGATGGATTCTGAGGACATCTTTAGATGTTACAGGACAGATTGCTAAGCTGATTATTGATCTCTCACTGGACTGGACAGAGATGGTGATGTAATGCATGCTAAGTTTTTGCCACCTGTGATCCAATTATGCCTTCATAAGAGGAAACTGTAGCACAGAAATATGATGTGATTTTTCTCCATGTTACATAGTTAGTTAACAGCAGGAGCAGGTCTATATCTTTGGTCTCCTGATTAGTGCCTTAGGAATGATGTATTTTCATTTTTTCCACATTTGTCCCTATTTTTGTCTTGAAGTCTACTTCTACACCAGATATGGTGTAATTTTCATCTTTCATTTAAGAAAACAAAACTAAACAAAGCTTAGTTGGTGATTTGCCTGGCGAATTTAATTGAATGTTGAGACAAGGGTGTCAGTTCTGGTGTATTTCCACGTCTATTCTCCCGTTACAACACATTTGTGCCCAAGCATTAGACTTTGAAATTAGATGACTAGTTTATTGTTGAATTAAAATCTGGTGCAATTCAAAATGAGCCAGTGAATGCCTCCTCCCCGCACCCCCCCCCCCCCCGCCACGACTTTCTTTCCTTCAACTCCAAGGTCCCTCACTCCCTTTCTATTTTAATACTTTTCAGACATCTGAGATTAATTTCTACTTACTCATATGCACACCCACACACAACCCCATGAAACTCATGGGTCCCATAAAACCTCATTTCACTAGAGCTAGAAGGGACTCAGTCTTCATCCAGGCTATTTTTGAGGAGACTAAAGCACAGGGAGGGAAGAGTTGGAAGTTTTCTGAGTTGCAAAGCTGGAAGCCAATTTTCTAGAATCCAGTTTGCCAAATGGCCAATTTGCTAAATGGCTGACTCACACTACTACCTTGTTTTTGTGAAAAATTTTTTTTAGTTGATGGGTTTTTATTTTGTCTTCATTTTAAGGCATATTTAGATTGTCTTTGCCTCAGTTCCCTCCTGTAGTTGATTGAGCCTGGGGAGAAGAGAAAGGAATAAGTGAAGAACATGAGAAAACCATATAAATAATATGAATAATTTTATTAGCATAATCTCTAAATGCTACATATTCAGAATGTATTTTTAAATAAGACTCTATTAATGAAGGATACTAATAAAGAATATATTCTTATGATTCCTTCCTCTTATGAGTCAGTATGAACAGATTTCCCTTTTGCCACTCAGTCTTCTCTCTCTCTCTCTCTCTCTCTCTCTCTCTCTTTCTCTCTCTCTCTCTCTCAGCAGCATTTTCATCTTTCAATTCCATAAAAACACCAAGCTCTTTCCTATCATAACCTTTGAATTTGCTGCTCTCCATTCTTTAAATGCCCTACTCTTTTTTGGTATCAATATCTCCTGACATCTTTTAAGTCTCAGCTTAAATATCCCCTTCTCAGTGGAGCACTATCTGATTATCTAATCTAACTTCACTCCTTTATCCCATGTATCAGTTAACTTTTGCCATGTAATCATTTGAAAAAATTAGTGGCTTAAAGCAACCATTAATTTAACTCATGTCTACAGACATATGAGAAAGCCTAGCAGAGATGAGCTAAGCCAGTCCAGATCAAAAGAATTATCTGGTTAATCCAAATAAATGTTAACTAAATAAAATATTTATTGTTTTAAGGCACTATAATTTGGTGTAGTTTGTTACACAGAAAGAACTAACCAGTACAGACATCCTAGATTAAAACATTAGACCTATTCAGGAACAGTACTCAATCCTATTTGTTTAAGTTATGTCCACTTATAACCCTTCAGTCCTTAGAATTTCTGTCCATATCTATCTGACCCTCAGCTGCCAACTTATGCCTTTCTTTGCCCGAGGGCTTTCTCTGGCTGCCAGATCTCACCTTGCCTGTACACACAGTACACTGGAAGTTCTGGAGAATTAACACCAATATGAGCATCCTTCAGTCAGTGATTGATGCAAGTTAGTGTATAAATGCCACAACTTCCACAGTAAGATTGAGCTCTAGGACTTGGTAAAGAGCCTCTATCACATCCCTGCTCTTGTCTTTTTTATCCGTAGCCTGACCCGGAAGCACATAGCCCAGGGATGAGCCAAGGGTACTAATTTAAGCTGTTACAGACTGAAGCTGCACAATTACACTCAACAGATTTGGCATGATGGTTTTGATGGAGAAGAGGGAGAGCTTTTGATATGGTTATCAGAAATTGAATGTGATTGATGAAGCTGAGAGATAAGAGTGGGTAATGTGATGGGGGAGAGATCTGTTTTGTAACATTATGTGGGAAGAAACAAAAATTACAAGTTTAACATATCATTTTTTCTTATAATAGTCTTTTTTTTCTCCCAATACTATTTGTGTATGTATGTTTGGAGGTATAAGTGAAATACAGTCCTTCAGTGTACTATTCAATGAGCTTTGACAAATGTATACACCCAGCCCTGATCTCACAAATCAAGATACAGAGCATTTCAGTCACTGCAGAATGTTTCCTTATGCCCCTGTGCAATCCATCCCCATTCCCATCCCCATCAGAGGCAATCACTGCTGTGATTTCTATCATCATATATTAGTCTTATTTGTTCTAGAACTTCACAAAAATGAAGTCATACAGTATGTGTTCTTTTATATCTTGTTTCTTTAACTCAATAGAATGCTTTTGAGATTTTCCATGTTGTTATATATATCAGCTATTCGTTCGTTTTTTATTGCTGGATTACATTCCATTGTATGACTATAACATAATTTACTTATCAATTACCATTATGTTTGATATTTGTGTTATTTCCTACTTTTATCTTTATGAATAAAGCTACCATGAACATTTATGCACAAGTATTCATATGGACATGTATTTTTATTTATCTTAAGTAAATATCTAGGAGCAAAAATGTTGGATTATAGGGTAGGTGTGTAGCCTTTGCTCTGGTTGCCTCTGTGAGTAGCTCAGTTTCCCAGCCCTCTGTCTGGCCTGCCTTCCTCCAAGCATTCTACGAAGGTGCCTCATATACTTTCCTCCAAGTCTTAGAGAAGGGAGTGGGGGTAAGGTAGGGAAAGAACATGGGGCTAGAAGTTGAGCATAAGTGGTTAAGAGACCAGAGTCTAGTCTTACTTCTTCCACTAATGATTTCCAGGCAAGTAATTTTCTGAACTTCAGTTTTCTCATTGTCTTCTCTTCTAGATTCCTTCCAGATGGTTCTATATCTGTCTTATGAGTTCATAGTAGGCACTCATTGAGAATTTGTTTCCCTATGCAGAAAAGGTAAAAATACTAAATTATGTATATTTTTCCTGACATCATAAACACGAAAGTAGTTACTATTTCACTGATTTCCCTGCCTCCTGATAAGGGTGGATACTAATGATGATCTTTGTTCTTTTGTGACCTGGATAGTAAATAGGGCTACAAATGGGGAAAGACAAAGATACAAGACTAGAATAAGAGGGAGGCTATAGTAGAGCAAGGAGCAAAAGGGGGAGAGAGGCCCAAGAGGAGGAGGATAAGGATGAGAATATGTGTTTGTGTGTGTGAGGAGAGCATAAGAGCAAGAGAAAAAATGAGAGACATATACATAGAAGATGATAGTTGCCATAGGAAGTAAACTATGGGGAGAACAGGTGTCCTAAACAATGTCAACACCTCCCCTTCCCCTAACCCTCACCCCAAGAAAATTTCAGAGACAGCATCCATAGTTCTATAGTCTTTTCAAAGTTGGATATATTCTTTGATATTTTCAATTTATTAGTGTTTAAAACTGGCTTCATGATGACCTCAAAACCAGAAGAGAATTTCCTAAAGGGGCCTTACAATATTTAGATAGAATGAATGAAAGTATTAATTACGGTAAAGGGCTAAGTTCTGTAACAAAGAGACCTAACAACACCATAGCCTACAGAACCAAGAGATTTATTTGTATCTCAGGTAAAAATTCAGAGGTGCATGGTTCAGATTGGTAAGCAGCTCTGATCCACAGTCAATCAGAAACTGGAGTTTCTTTCATTGTGTGGTATTGCCATCCCCCAGGGTATTGTTATCTATGTGCTTGAATCTAGATTGCAGTGGGTTCCAGTTGGAGCGAAGGTGAAAGATAACATGGAGGAGACATGTCTACTGTCATGTGTCCTAGTTCTGGAAGTGGTATAGGTTGCTTCCTCTAACACCGTAATGGTCAGAATTCAATCACATGACCAAGCCTCATTGCAAGGGAGACTGGGAAATGTGGTAAAGCTGTGTTCCCAGTAAGAAGGGGAAAGTGAATTGTAATGAACAACTGGCAGCCTTCACCCCAAAGAACGATCCCTAAATTTCTCCAAAGGGCTGTTTGGGGGACTGCTCCATCCATGCTTTGAGGGAAGAATAATGTTGCTCATGCCTCAATGAGTGTTTTTTTTCTGCTCTGGACTATCTTGCATTTGTCCAGTGTATATGTGCACTCTCACTGTGGTTGTATGAGCTTCAGGCAAGAGTGTTATTTACTAATTCTTGAACCCCTGCCTGATACCAAGTTAAGGTAGAGCTAAACGTGTTTCAGGGGCTGAGTAAATCAGGAAGGAAGCGAGCTGAAGATTTCTGTTCCTTTCCCCAAAATGTTTGTCTCACTGAAACTGGAGTCTTAAATCTCTCTCTTTTCCTGAAAAATCCTCCCAAGCCAGATGTGTCCTTCCCTTTCCATGTCCATTACCCAACAATCTTTTGTCTCCCCACTCCCTCACAGACCCCAACAGTGTTGACTGTCTATGACAGTATGTAATTGAACACAGAGCATTTTCCCTCCACTGTGATTAGTCAAACTTTACCCCATATGCAGTTGAATCACTCTTAAAAAGATGCAGCTAAGGTTTCCAGGCTACAAATTCCTTCTGAGGTGTTGAGTGGTATGTGCTTGGGTATTTCTCTATGGTGACACCAATGCCAGTTCTATTAACTGAGTACTTCCTCTCTTCTCACTTTCTTACTCCCTCTCTCCTTCTCCTCTTTCATGTCTTTGACACTGCCATTTTTCAGGCCACGGCGTGTGAGCTAGATCCATACTGTCATCAGGTTCCCTAGAATGGCGTCCTATATTTAGTTTGTAACCAGACTCTCAGGGCATCTATATGGTAGTCAATAGCTGATTAGGGTAACAGAGAATTTTCCCTTCAAGGGGAAGAACTAGAGTTTAATTAATCTCAGGGAAAAATGGTTCATCTCAAAATAAATTATATTCTCCGGCTGCTAGAAACAACTGCTGAACAAAACACATTCTCCAGCAAGTGAGAAGAAGAATGACAACCTGCAGATCTTAAATAAGAAAATAATTTTAAAAAACAAAAACAAATAGGTGTGGTAGATTATATGAATGATGGCCTCCAATACTTCCTCTGCCTGTGGCATTACAGACCTTTCCATCAAGAGGTAGAATCTATTTCTTCATTCCTTGAGTGTAGTCTGGCCATGTGACCTACTTTGGCCAATGGGACATTAACAACCATGAAGCAAGCAGAGGCTTGAAAGATGCTTGTGCGTTGGGGCTCTCTTGTGGTGACTGTGACTCTTGTAACACAAGATTTCCTGTTGGATGAGGAAAAACATGCAGTTGCCCTCATTGCCTCTGTCAATAACTTGCCAATATACATGAGTGTGGCCATCATAGGTCACCCAGCCTCTAAATAACTGATTAGGTGACTGCAGGCAAATGAGGAATCTCAGCCCAGAACAAAATAATTACCTGGGAAAACCTCAGAATCATGATCTAAATAAATAGTGGTTGTTTTAAGCCACTAAGCAAGGGTGGTTTGTTATGTAGCAAAAGCTAACTGATACAACCAAGTAGGTGGTACTTGTATGTGTGTGAATGTATATGTGTGTGTGTGTTTGTTGCCTATGTGTGTCTCTTATATCGTCTCCTCACATCCATAACAGATGTTCCCAATATACTCTGAAAGCAATACAGTTCAGGTAAGGCCTCCACGTGGAACTCCTAGCTCCATAAATAAACATGTAGAGAAGGTGTAAGTGATCGGTCTCATCTTCCCTTTCTTATCCCTCTCCTGCTCCAGGCTCTTGAACTTGGATGCTGGCCAGGTAGATATTGGCCAGTCTAAAAGAAAGAGGTATCTAGAATAGGCCACACAGTATCTAGACTGGGGACACTACTCTCTGGCAACCCCAGCAAGGATGAAGGAAGATATGTGTGTACACCTAAGTTCTGATGATAAGGAAATGGATGATAAGGAAATTGGTGCTTTCTTCCTTGTTGAGGGGTTTAGATGCCAGAATCTCACAACCTCCCTACCTCACCTCATACCCTACAAGAGTTGTTCACTATTGATGACTTTCCTAAGACAAGTTTCCTGGGAGTGTTCTTATATTATCAGATGTGCATATTGGTGCCTAAAACCACAGATGTGGTATTTCTCGGGGAGTCTTTTTGGTTAGACAAAGCCTGCATAAGATTCTGTTTTTAACATTAGGTTCCTGTGTTTGAGTAAGCATAGTTGGCCCAAATATTATGTGTGTTGTATCAAATACGTTGGTATTATTGTGGAAGAGACTACAGTAAATTTGTTTCTTATGAATCTAAAGTGCGTGGCAGTAGTAGTCCTTTCCTTCACATTTTCCTCTGTTCTGCTTTTTTCTTTTTCCCTGATTTATGCACACATTTCAGCTGTTAGTTTTCTTTCTTTAAAAACAGATTTATTGAGGCATAATTTATACACTACAAGCCACGTGTTTAAAGTAAATAATTTGATGATGTTTAGTAAATATATAGAGCTGCCCAGCCATCGTTATGATACACTTTTAGGATATTTCTATCTTCCACAAAGATCTATTGTGCCCATTTGCAGTCAGTCCCCATTTCCATCCTCAGTATAAGGCAACCATAATGTACTTTCTATTTCTACAGATTTACCTGTTATGGACATTTCATATTAATGGAATTGTATGATATTTGGTAGAGTTATTTTTGATAAAGATTTAGGAGTTTTTGCCTGGCCAGTGTTGCTCAGTGGTTGAGCATCCACCCATTAACCAGGAGGTCATGGTTTGATTTCTGGTCAGGGCACATGCTCAGATTGGGGGCTCAATCCCCAGTAGGGGGTGTGCAGGAGGCAGCCAATGGATGATTCTCTCTTATCATTGAAGTTTCTCTCTCTCTCCCTCTCCCTCTCCCTTCCTCTCTCTGAAATAAATACGAACATATTTTTTAAAAGACTTAGGAATTTTCTAAATACAAAAATGTTAACAAAACCTAGTCTTTATTTGAAAAGGTGATCTATAAATATGAACAAGATATCCTAACTTGATTTGGATTACCTCAAAGCAGATGCCAAGGCAAGGACTTGGGGGCAGGTAGTGTATTTGAGAGAGTATCACAGTAAACAGAAGTGAGGGAGTAAAGGGAATGAGATACAAAGGGAGAAATACAAATAAAATAAAAATCATGCATTGAGAAGATTACCAACTGTAGACAATTGGGGCTCAGTCCCACTGAGAATTGCCAGAAGAACCATGTAGAATGTGCTTTTTGGAGAACATTGGGTATTTATTCACTGTATTAGTTATCTGTTGCTGTGTAACAATTTGTCCTAAACTTAGCAGTTTAAAACAATGATTAACATGTATTGGCTCTCACAGTTTTAAGGGTTAGGAAATTGAGGTTGGCTTAGCTGGGTGTCTGTCTTGGGGTCTGTCATAAGGTTGGAGTAAAGATGTTGGCTGGGCTGTAGTTACCTGAAGGCTTTACTGGGACTGGAGGATCCCCTTCTAAGATGGTTCCCTCACTTGGCTGACATCTCAGTGCTAGCTGTTGGCAGGAGGCCTAAATTCCTCACCACACGGCCCTCCCCATAAGGCTACTTGAGTGTCCTCACCACATGGCAGCTGGCTTCCCCCATAGTGAGTGACCCAAATAAGAGCAAGGTGAAAACAGCAATGCCTTTAATGATCTAGCCTGAAAACTCACACACCATCATTTACACTATATTATATTGGTTACAAAGGTCAGTCATATTCATTGTGGGAGGGAATTACGTAAGGGCATGAATACCAGGAGGCAAGGTTCATTGAATCCATCTTGGATCCTGGTTACCACTTCCAGTGTCTCTTGTCCCTCGTTGGTTGGAGGTTGTCTTTTGTGAGTTGAGAAAGCTTGAGGAGGAGCTGGTAAAGCCTCAGGCAGAGGATTTGTAGGTGTTCGCAGTAGCCAGCCTGCTGGGAAGTGTCTACTGTGGTTGTAGTTGGACCTAGGGGCTATAGGATGGAGCCTCACTAGCATCAGCCACATGCCCCAAGACAAGTTTCCTGGGAGTGTTCATATATTATCAGGTGTGCATATTGGTGCCTAATGGTACAGTTTTTCAGGTCCACTCTTGATAATGAAAAAAGAAATATTCTACATGTTATACTCAGAGGCAGAACAAAATAATAGATTGTTGATATTGTATTTACACCTTTGGGAGGCCCTCTGAGTGACCACTGTACCATTGAGCTTTGGACTTTTGGAAGCCCACCATCCATGAAGAAGGAGCATCCAGTACAACAAAACCAGCTTGTTCCTCATATTGCTAAAGAGAATAAAATCACAGACCAGCCCTGGGAAGAGGCCCAGCCACATTCTTAAAATATGGGAAGGGAGGTGGAATCAAAGGCAGGAGTCAAGATTTAGAGCATCCATGTGGTGAATGTTCTTCTCATGGTAACCTGCACTGGGAGGAAATGATGAAAGATCAATGGCCAGCAACACTGCCGAGTGCTGGGTTTAAAGCACTGACACTGAGGGGCTCCGTTATTCATGCCACCTAATTCTGCTACCCTTTAAAGAAACAACAGCAGGAGGAGAATGGGGGAAAGTGAGAACAGAGTAACAAAGGAAGAGGAGGGGAAGTAGACCTATAAACTTATATCCCTTGCTTCATGGCCAAAACTAGAGGAACCATGGGACCCGGTTGTCCCAGGACAATCCTAGCATAACCTGCTGTTTTGGAATAGTTATTAATAGCACCTCCTTTTACTCTCAAAAGCATCCAGGTTTGGATGGCAAATTACATGGTCATCTTACCCATAGCTCAGTGTACTGTACCATGCATAACCTTTCTCATACTTAATCATAAGTGTTTAATGTTTGTGTTTATTCAACTCTAATATCTGATAGGGACCATGTCTGAATTTTACATTGCTGTATCTGAAGTATTTGCATTTGTGAAGTGCTCAATATATGTTGTCTTACTGAATGGATGAATGAATGAATGATTGACTGGGTTAATGAATGAACACATGAGCTCTGTTTTAAAAGGTTTTGTATGGTTGGAATGAGTACAGGGGAAGGAAGGGGTAAATCCTTCAGTTTATAATTCAAAGAAAGCCATAGGAGGCGTGCTTAAAAAAAAATCAGGTTAAAGCTCTATTCAAATATATTTCCTTCATTTAGTTCCAGCGGCTCTGGGACCAGATGGTGTGTGCTCACAAACAGAGCTTCTGCTGCTGCTGCTGCAAGTATGGGTTGTCAAATGTTCAGAAAAGCCCCAAGTGGGAATCAACAGGCTTTGCATCTCTACTCTCCAAGGGTCTGCTCTGTCAGCAAGTGGTCTGAAAACAAGGAAATTGTGTTATTGGCAGCATGGCAACTGTAAGGTACATTTTAAAAATTATTTCCTTTTTAGGGAGAGGGAGCCAAGCATTTTGCCACCAAACGAGGACCATTTATGGACTACTAGGTTGTATTTGCTGTGAGCTGCTGGAGCTGCCACGTGATCCTAAGCATAAATCTTAGCATATCTCATGGAGCCAAGCGCACCGGCTGAGTGTTTGGGAGAGCAGAAAAAATGAAAATTGAAAGCTGAAGCCAGAGTTCTGCACACACTGCTGTATGGCAGCTAATTTTGAAGGGAAACTTCAACATCTCCAGTGATGGGTTTTAATTTATCCTCCCCAGCTTTTGCAGAGATACTAACACCTCATTTGCACTTGGGTCTTAAATTCTCCCAAAGAAGTGGCTATTATTGTTTTTCTTTTAGATTTTAGAAATAGAGTTAGTACCTTTTTGAAGGAATGAGATATTGAGTCATAGTACCTGGCTTCTCTTTGTTGCTCTGCCATTATCAGTGATGGCGAACCTATGACACGCGTGTCAGAGGTGACACGCAAACTCATTTTTTGGGTTGATTTTCTTTGTTAAATGGCATTTAAATATATAAAATAAATATCAAAAATATAAATCTTTGTTTTACTATGGTTGCAGATATCAAAAAATTTCTATATGTGACACGACACCAGAGTTAAGTTAGGGTTTTTCAAAATGCTGACGCGCCGAGCTCAAAAGGTTCGGCATCACTGCATTAGGTCATTGTAAAGCTGCTCAATTTTTTTTTTTTTTTGTAAAGGATAGATAGAATTGAAGTAGGCAGTCAGGAGAGAGCTGTTCAGGCAGTGAAACAACATTGGCAGTCATAGACCAGGGATTGGCAAACTATAGCCCTTGGGCCAAATCTGGTCTGCTGTGTTTTTGTAAATAAAGTTTTATTGGCTCACAGCCATGCTCATTCATTTATGTGTTGTCTATGGCTACTTTCATGCTACAACAGTGGAGTTGAGAAATTATGAACAAAGGTAGTATAAGCAGAAAAGACTAAAATATTTATTATCTGGACCTTTCTAAAAAAATGTTTGCTGAGTCCTGGCATAGACAATGGTGGAAATGGGGGTGAGTTTTCCTTCTTGGAATGGGCATTCAGAAAATGTGACTTTGAACATAAGGAATGGAGTTTCAAAGCCATTTTAATAGGAAATGAGGGGAAAGCTCATGGGGAGTGGAATTATCTTTCTCACCCTGCAGCAAACTCGGTCTCAGTCCCACATCCTGAAAATCTGGAGGAATGGAAACTGCTTAAATATTTGAATATATTTATCCTTTCATCCATCAATCTTGTTGAGCATATAAATTTGTTTTTATAGAATCATTTTGTTACTCAAGTAAAACAGACCATTATAGGGAAAAACATTTAAAAAATATTGATGAACCCCCCCCCCCAAAAAAAAAGAAAACCACCCATAAACCCACCAACCATAGCTAACCACTGTTACATTTTGGTATGTCTTTCTTATCTTTTTTCCTACATGGAAAATGAAGTTTTTATTGAGTACCTATTATGTGCCAGGCAGTATACTTAGCACTGAGGATACAAAATGGTAAAAACTTTGTATTGACCTTCAGGATAGAGAGCAACAACCCAGATCATTGCCATATGGGGGGAGAAGTCCAGTAATAGCTGCTGAAGAGATACACGGAAAACAGGGCAGGAGGAGTGAACACCTCTTCCTGGCTTGTTTGTTAGGTTAAGGTGAGCTTTAAAAGTTACCTGGGAATCTGCCAGATGAGCAAGAACATTCCAGAGAGAGGGGAAAGTAATTGATGTTTCCCATGTGCCTATTAGGTACTGAGGAATTTTACTGAAAGCATCTCATGTAATCATCAAAACAATTCTAGGACGCAGATATTATCATTCCCATTCTACAGGTGAGGAAATTGAGACTCTGAAATGTTAAGGAAATTGCCCCAATGTATTCAGATAGCTTGAGGTAGAAGCAGGATTTAAATCCATGTTTTTCCCATTTTATCATGCAGCCTCTAGCAGTGGTTCTCAACCTTCTGGCCCTTTAAATACAGTTCCTCATGTTGTGACCCAACCATAAAATTATTTTCGTTGCTACTTCATAACTGTAATGTTGCTACTGTTATGAATCATAATGTAAATATCTGATATGCAGGATGGTCTTAGGCGACCCCTGTGAAAGGGTCATTCAACCACCAAAGGGGTCGCGATCCACAGGTTGTGAACAGGATAAGCAAAGTCATGGTGATCATCTTTATTGATTTTATTTAACAAATATTTATTGAGCACCCACTATGTACCAGATAAAGAATATATTGACTGTGTCTTCAAGGATTCATAAACAATCTCCCAGTGTGTGTGTGTGTGTGTGTGTGTGTGTGTGTGTGTGTGTGTGTGTTGGGAGAGTCTATATGCAAGGTCAGGTTATGCTTTGGCTTCAGACAGAACTTGAAACTGATCTAGATCCCAAACATATATTTTCTTCTCTCCTTGGTCTTAGTACTCTTGGCCCCTTCTTGGAGGATGTGGAGCAATCATGTTGCATTGTTTGCCCCCTAGAGAGGCCATAACTAATTGGATGATTTCAGTACACCCAAAATGGAGGTTGCCGATCTTTCATTAAGTCAGTCAACCAGTTACCAGTGCTCTGTTGGGGTTGAACTGTGTGCATGGGACAGAGAAGGAGGCAGGAAAGTAACATCCTCCCTAGTTGCTACTTTTAAGAGACATGGCTGTTTAATTGTGGACAGAAGTCAGAGGGCTAGCTTAACAATCAGTGCTGCAGAACTTCTAGGGAAGGGGCTGAAGGGATTAGAACAGGCTTCCTGGAGCAGCCACATCTCCAACATTCTTATCACGACTTGCTGGATAACAAGCAGGTATGCATTAGCACTAGAAGAGGCTAAAAATCATCCTTTACAATCCAGGAGGTGCTTTAACTTCCGAATTCCACTGGGAAGGCTGTGTGAGGATTGGGGCGGGGGGGATATGTCTTATTCTCCCTTTCCCTGGAACACACACAAAGCCACCCATAGAGTTAGTGAGTTGCACCATGAAATATGGCATAACCATAAATGAAATAACAAAGGAATGGCTTCCAGAGGCTTCACCTTGAAACCTTAACTTCTACATTGTGAGCACACCATTTATTACCACCACTGCCGGGAAAGGGAGCTATAAGTGTAATGCAGAGAAGAGAAGACAGGGCATCTAAGGAACAGAAAATAAGATTGATTGTGGGAATAAAACCTTGGCCAAATTGCCATTTGTTAAATATATGTGTTGGGCCCAATGTCAAAGCAGTTCACTCCAGACAAACAGAATGGTCATATTGGAAATTTCTCTTCATTGCTCTGTGCCTCTGTTTCTCTCTTTGTAGGATGGCATGTTTAGTGGTCTGTTAAGAAAGGATTGATACATCACTCTCTTTTAAGTTTATTGGTCTATCTATCCCTTTACCAGTTTACTCATGAGTGCTCTACTAGATGACCTCCAAAATAGTGATGATGCTCATGACAACCTCACAGCTGCTACACACATCCCTCACCTACTGATGACTCTATTACAGACACCCAAAGGATGCTTCTTTCTTTTTTCTTTTTATTCAATTTATTGGGATGATATCCTATCTAATAAAAGAGAAACATGGTAATTGGCGTACGACCGCTACCCTTCTCATTGGCTAATCAGCGATATATGCAAATTAACTGCCAGCCAAGATGGCGGCCGGCAGCCAGGCAGCTTGAAACTAACATGAGGCTTGCTTGCTTCAGTGACAGAGGACTCCAACGTTCCCTGCCTGCCGCTGCAGGGCTCTGAGCTGCAACTCTAAGCAACTATGTAACAAATATAGAGACTAAACAAAACCCCAGAAACCTCCTGTAGTCTGCCGGGCTTCAGCCAGCAGGATTGCAACATTGTAAACAAAGGCCAGAAACCTGCTTTCAGAAGCGGAGGCCTAAGAGCTGGAGCCAAGCCTCAAAGCTAAAGCTGGCCCAGAATAAAAAGAAAAAAAAAGAAAAAAAGGAGTGGTTGGGAGCTTCAGTCACCCCCAGCCTAAAAACAGCCCTCAGCCCCTCACCCAGACTGGCCCGGCACCCCAGTGGGGACCCCCACCCTGAAGGGTGTGTGACCAGCTGCAAACAGCCATCATCACCTCACCCAGGATGGCCAGGCACCCCAGTGGGGACCTCCACCCTGAAGGATGTGTGACCAGCTGCAAACAGCCATCATCCCCTCACCCAGGCTGGCCAGGCACCCCAGTGGGGACCCCCACCCTGATCCAGGACACCCTTCAGGGCAAACCAGCCGGCACCCACCCATGCACCAGGCCTCTACCCTATATAGTAAAAGGGTAATATGCCTCCCAGCACCTGGATCAGCAGAGCCGCGAGGCCTCCTGGCACCGGGATCAGCATGACAGGGGGCAGCGCCCAAACCCCCTGATCGCCCTGCGGCTCTGTGTGTGACAGGGTGCAGCGCGACAACCCCCTGATCGGCCCTGCTCTGTGTGTGACAGAGTGCGGTGCCCCAACACCCCCCCCCACCCCACGGGCCCTGCTCTGTGTGTGACGGGGTAGAGCCATAACCTCCCCATTGTCCCTGCCCTGAGTGTGAGTGTGGCGGCGCCCCAACCCCCTGATTGGCCCTGCTTTGTGGGTGATAGAGGGCAGTGCCCCAAGCCCCTGATCTACCCTGCTCTGTGCGTGACAGGGAGCAGCCCCCCAACCCCCCTGATGGGCCCTGCTCTGTGCGTGACAGGGAGCGGTGCCACAACCTCCCCATGGACCCTGCCTTGAGTGTGACAGGGGGCGGTGCCCCAACCCCCCAATCAGCCCTACCCTGAGCATGACTGAGGGTGGCATTGCAACCTTCTGATCCACCCTGCTCTGAGCCTGACCAGGGGCTGCACCTAGGGATTGGGCCTGCCCTTTGCCACCCGGGAGCGGGCCTAAGCCAGCAGGTTGTTATTTCCCAAGGGGTCCCAGACTGTGGAGAGGGCACAGGCCGGGCTGAGGGCCCCCCACTCCCCCCCGAGTGCACAAATTTTTGTGCACCGGGCCTCTAGTTGTTTAATAAAATTATATAGGTTTCATGTATACAGTTCTATTATACATCATCTCTATATTCTATTATGTGTTTACCATCCAAAGTCAAGTATCCTTCTGTCAGCATTTATCCTGTTTACCCTCTTCTACCCCCCCTACTCCCTTTCCCTTTGGTAATCACCATACTATTATCTGTGTCTATTAAGTTTTTTCCTTTTTTTTTGCTTAATCCCTTCACCTTTTTCACCCAGACCCTATCCCCACTCCCCTCTGACAGCTGTCAGTCTGTTTTCTGTAACTATGAACCTGTTTCTATTTTATTCATTAGATTCCACATAGAAGTGGAAAAAAATGTGGTATTTTTCTTTCTCTGACTGGCTTATTTCACTTAGCATAATATTCTTCAGGTCCATCCATGCTGTTGCAAAAGGTAAGATTTTCTTCTTTTTTACAGATGCATAATATTCCATTGTATGAATGTACCACAGCTTTTTTATCCACTCATCTACTGATGGGCACTTAGGCTGCTGCCATATCTTGACTATTGTAAATAATGCTACAATGAACATAGGGGTGCATGTATTCTTTTAAATTGGTGTTTCATGATTCTTAGGATATATTCCCAGAAGTGGGATCACTGGGTCAAAAGACAGTTCTGTTTTTAATTTTTTGAGGAAACTCTATACTATTTCCCACAGTGGCTACTCAGCAAAAGACTCAGGGTATACCAAGTCTAGCTGTACCCGCCATGTGGCTGAAGACTATTGTGGTGGGGTGGAGGTCTCAGGAAATCATCAGAGTGAGGCCAGTAGACCTTAACAGGCCCAAACAGACCACGATTTGGCTATGTGAAGGGAGGGTTCAGCACCGGTCAGGCATGCAAGAGAAAAATGGCCCCCATCCTAGAGTCACACAACTCAGTCACTGAGACTCACTGAATCTTTCCTGATCTGTACACCCCTGCCTAGGCAGCTGACTCCTCAGCAAGGTGTAAACTCCACAGGGTGGGTTGAGAGAGAGTCCAGAGGCTGGGGCTATTGCATTCCCTCAGACTGATCTCATATGGAAGGAAGTACTCCACCCAAGAAAGATGGCATCTGTGCTGTGGGAGAGGGACTCAGCACAGGGATTCTGGTGGTTATCCGCTTAACTCTTTCTCTAGAGCCACAAATCCTAGTCCATCTGGATTCTCAGTCTCCACATGTGGGTGCAGGGCCAACCCTTTTTGCTTCTGCACTCTTTCTAGCAGTCTTTGTTATTTGTATGTGCATGTTTTGTTTTGTTTTTTAATCCTCACCCCAGGATATTTTTTCCATGGTTTTTTTTTTTTTTTTTTTTTTTTTTTTTAGAGAGTGGAAGGAAAACAGGAAGGGGGGGAGAGAAACACATCCATGTGAGAGAGACACATTGATTGGTTGCCTCCCACACACCCTGAACCAGGTCTGGGGATTGAACCTGCAACTGAGGTATGTGCCATTGACTGGGAATTGAACCCATGATCCTTCAGTCCACAGGCCTATGCTCTAACTGTTGAGTCAAACCAGCCAGGACCCTTATTAGCAGTCTTGATGTGGCTGCTTCTGTAAATTCTTAGTTATAAGACTTCTGTTCAGCTAACCTTCAGTTGGTTATTCAGGTTGATTGTTCTATATTTTAGTTGTAATTCTAGTTTGGTTCTGGGAAGAGTGAGTGTAGCTTCCTCTTACTCCACTGTCATTTTGGATCCTCTACAAGGATGTTGCTAATCAACATTTTTTTTTTTTTTTTTTTTTAAAGATAAATTTTTTAATATATTTTATTGATTTTTGACAGAGAGGAAGGGAGAGAGATAGAGAGCTAGAAACATCGATGAGAGAGAAACATCGATCAGCTGCCTCCTGCACATCTCCTACTGGGGATATGCCCGCAACCCAGGTACATGCCCCTGACCGGAATCGAACCTGGGACCTTTCAGTCCGCAGGCCGACGCTCTATCCACTGAGCCAAACCGGTTTCGGCACTAATCAACATTTAACAGAGCTCTCTAGATGGCCACTCAGAGGCCAGGTCCTGGGCTGGGGACACAGTAGTGAATAAGAGAGACCTGGATCTTTCCCTCATGAGGTCTACCTGAGCTTAAGCTCTGTATCTTCTTATATCTAGGATGTATGCAACCAGCCAAGTTAATCTTGACACCAAAAAGCTAGAGGCTCCATAAGAAACCCTTCCCTCTTATTTTTTGGGAGATTTAAGGTGCAGGGTTCCAGTCAACCAGAGATCTTTTGGCTTCTTGCCAACTACCTCTACCACCCACAGGCTCTCTAACTTGGGGCAAATGACACAAACTAAGTAGATAAGCACTGTCCAATAAAACTTTCTGCAATTATGCAAATATTCTAAATTTGTGCTTTCCAGTATAGAGGCTCTAGCCATAAGTGGCTACTGAGCACTTGAAGTATGGTCAGTCAGAATTGGGATGTGTTGTACTAGTAAGTGGAAAATTTCAAAGCCATGGTACAAAAAACGCAAAATATCTCAGTAATAATTTTTATGTTGATTACATGTTAAAAATATAATAGTTCAAATATATTGGGTTAAATAAAATATGTTACTAAAATCAATTTCATGTTTCATTTTACTTTTAAAATATATTTCTAAACTTTAAAAAACTATATATATATATATATATATATATATATATATATATATATATATACCTTGCATTATAGTTGTATTGGACAATGCTATTCTAAACCTTGGTTTTCTTATCTGGAAAATGAGGGGGATAGGCCAGAGATTAGTAAGATGCATTCATCTCCTCCCATACCTGACTCATTGTGATTGACTACCCAGCAATGTGAATGTGAACCATGGTCAAGTTAATGCAGCAGGCACTATCAGTGTCCCATTCACATTACCTTAGCACTTACCATTCTAGTACATGCTGAAGGCATCTTACTTCATGCACCTATAGCTCTTCCCCTTAGGGTTCTCTATCAACCTCTAGGAGCAGAGGCCAACAGTGCCTCCAGGAACAGCCCTTAGCTAATGATGGATGGGAGTTGGAGGATAAATACTCTAAGTTTTCATGCCCCTCATGTGGCACACTAAAGTGTGTTCTACACAGTTCCTAGAGTTCCCCAGCAGATTGAACCTGAATACCTACAATGGTACCCTGCTCAATAATAGTCTTTATTGGCTTTCTTTCCTTCTCTGTCTCACTTCCTCATTTCCCTAAGTGTTTTCTGGGATCACCTCCTAAGAAAACTACTACACTCATATGTTTTGTTTCAGAGTTTGCATCTGGGTGAGTATAACTTATAGTAGTCAACTACTAGCCCTATAAGGTAATATTTAAAGGCACTGTCCAAGAGCTTTTCAATGGCTTCTCCTATTTTATCAGCTCATCAGAATCTCTGGCACATTAACCAACAAGTAGATGCTTAATGTTGTTCTTAGTTTGTCCCATCCCGCAGAACTGCAGACATACTTGGCACTCTCTCCTTGCCTTCCCAAACACAGTACTTCACATGAATTGGCGCTTTCAGCTACATTTTTTTCTACATTAATGATTTCTATTTTAATACTAGTTTCCAACCTCAATTTTCATCAGACTGAGCTCCTGGTTTCATTTTCTCCTAATTGCAATAAGATGCCCAGAACATCTTAGGCATGATGGGTCCTGGGTGGGTGTAAATTGTTTGCTGCTGTTGAAGACACTCTGGGAGGGAACCTTCTGGGATATGACAGGAAGTTGTTCCAGATGTCAGAAATTCAATGCCAAAAATAAAAATAAGCTGCCTTTACTAAACTGATCAGGGCCTGGCATTTCAGAAATAAGAGAGTCTCTAGGATGAGCCAATTCTGAAATCTCTGGAAATGGCTCAGAGATACAACAAATATATGGCTTAGGAGTGTTCTGGAAGCAGAAGATGGATTGTGGACATTTAAGAAATCATTTTATCATGTCACATCAGGAATTAGAATCTTAGAAGAGCAGGAAGGGATCTTGGGACTTCTCTTATCCACCATCCACCCTCTAATTTTATGGATTAGAAACGATGAGTCCCAGGGAGATGAAATAATGGGTCTGTAGACATACAGATAGTGAGCTGAATCTAAAAACAGGTTCAAAGCTTTTTCCATAACCTTGGAGCACCACCCCTAGTCTTTGTACAGAAAAGCCAACGATTCCAGACCAGAAACCATTGCTCCCATCCTCATCACCAGGGAGGACTACAGAGTCAGGATAGCCAAGGAAAAGACCAGAATCCTCAGAGCTGTTTCTTGGCTGCACAAGGCAATGGGAACCACATCTGGTAGCTCCCCATGAGGGATTACCAAGGGTTTATCTAGAGGGCTCATATGTGAAATAGACTGCACTGAAAATTAATCCAACTGCTGAAGCAGCATAAGAGCTGGAAGAGTATTTTTGGCATACTTCATGGCTTTGGGCTCTGAATCAGTTGTAGACTTGGGCTCTGCTCTGAAGTTATTTATGATTGAAACAGTGAAGACAAGGCAGACAGTGAATTAATTTTATATATATATATATAAATGTGGTTACTAAGTTTCTTTCAGCAAATGTTTGATTGAAGTCTGGCATGTCTTCCCCCTCCCATTCCTGGAATTCTGCAATAATTCCATGAATATGAATTGTATCTTATCACAACAATCGGAAGTTCTTTAGTGATAGAGATCTTATTTTCATTAATTTATTCATTCAATAAATTTATTAAATACCTTCTATGACTCACTAGGGATGGGACAGAAAGAAAATGTCTTTAAAAAGGTATGTGTGTGTCCATATATATGGGGGAAGGCAAGAGCCTAATTTTCATTTATTCCTTGGTGTAAAACTACTTTTACATGAGCAAATGAATTAAATTGCAACCCTTTTGTACAAAGCAGTGAACAAGGAATTGAGCCAGAAACTGAAAATTACTTTAATTTTGTAATGTTTTCTTTTGAATGTTTGCTCTTTCTGAATGACCAGCATCACAGCCCTATATACTTAGTGCAAGTTAACTTCAGTTGTCAGTTTTCTTAGTTAACTCCTTCCCATCCCCCATTTATTACATTTCCTTCTATATTAAAGCAGTTGAAAAAGTGCTAGTCTCTGAAAGGGATTAAGTGGGTTAATTAGCATTTAAAAGCCCCTTTATTTAGTCAGTATTTACCCCTCTCCCCATTTTGTGAATGGGGAAGTGAGATGAAAAACTCTAGCTATATGAGAATGCCTGAGACTGAACCCAGCCAGCCCATTCCCCAATCAGATTTGGAAATCATGTCTTTAGTATCAGGTTGCTTGTGAAATCTTTGTCAAACCTCTTTTTGTACACGCTCGTAAATAATACTTCCCAGAGTATCAGTAATAGTCACAAGACACAGTTGATGAATTTCAATGACTGGACTGCCGTGGAGAAAATGAATGGACTGTTAATAGGATTTCTCTTGAATAATAGCTAAATTATTAAACTGTAGTGTGGTGGGTATCACTTCCTTAGTGTGGCAAATTAGATTTGAAGGTGCCAGTGTGAATGTCTCAGGAATATTACATTGCACAGCCCTTTGGAAAGATTTTTTCTTTCTGTTTAGGAACTTTAAAAAAACTTTATTGTTGAAAATATTACATATGTTTCCTTTTCCCTCACTAACCTCTCCTGCCCGCTCCCGCCCCACAGCACATGCCCTCAGCCCCCTACTGTCTGTGTCCATTGGTTATGCTTATATGTATGCATACAAGTCCTTTGGTTATCTCTTACCCCTCTCCCGCCCTCCCCTGCCTTCCCTCTGAGGTTTGACATCTGTTTGATGCTTCTATGTCTCTCTATCTATTGTTGTTCATCAGAATATGTTGTTCATTATATTCCACAAATGAGTGAGATCATGTGATATTTATCTTTCTCTGACTGGCTTATTTTGCTTAGCATAATGCTCTCCAGGTCCATTCATGCTGTCACAAATGGTAAGAGTTCCTTCTTTTTTATAGAAGCATAGTATTCCAACGTGTAGATGTACCACAGTTTTCTAATCCATTCATCTGCTGATGGGCACTTAGACTATTTCCAAATCTTAGCATTGTAAATTGTGCTACTATGAACATAGGTGCATATATCCTTTCTGATTGATGTTTCTGTCTTCTTGGGCTATATTCCTAGAAGTGGGATTACTGCGTCATATGGGAGTTCCACTTTTAATTTTTTGAGGAAACTCCAAACTGTTTTCCACAATGGCTGTACCAGTCTGCATTCCCACCAGCAGTGTACGAGGGTTCCCTTATCTCCACATCTTCGCCAGCACTTGTCCTTTATTGATTTGTTGATGATAGCCATTCTGACAGGTGTAAGGTGATACCTTATTGTCATTTTGATTTGCATTTCTCAGATGATTAGTGACTTTGAGCATTTTTTTTTCACATATCTCTTGGCCTTCTGTATGTCCACTTTCAAAAAGTGTCTATTTAGGTCCTTCACCCATTTTTTGATTGGATTGTTTATCTTCATTTTGTTTGGGAAGATTTTAAACGTTCCTATACATTTCCATAGTTTTCAGCTATCTCTCCTTTACCAAAGCTCATGCTTATTTCTATTTTTCATTGGCTTTTATTAGTAGAGGGTGTGGCAGACAGTATTGGTTTTCTGACACATCTCCTTGGTATCCACCTCTATACCAAAGGCTCTTTCCTGAAAACACTTGCACTGCCTTTTCTAGCCCTGGGGGCATCTGGGCCCACCTTCAGGGAAAGCCTAAAGTGCTGGAAACTAATCCCTTCCTTGCTGCCCTCATATAATGAGTTGGTGGATAAATACCCAGCTGCCTCGCTTCACTCCTCCATCGGAGCAACGATGAGGTGCGGTAACTCTGGGTACGGGACAACAGTGGGCGCTGGGAGTTTCCCAGTAGGACTGAGCTCCAGTGAACCCCAGGGTTTTATAATGTTCCCTTTGTTGGTTGTCTTCCATTTCTGTCTCAATTTCCCTCCTGGTGTTTCCTAGAATTACTACCCAAAGAAATGACTTGCACTCAAACCTTTCTGTTAGGTTCTTGTTCTAGGGTAACCCACACCAAGACAGAAAGTGAATATGAAAATATTTCCTCACCAATTATCATGTAGCAAAGGCAATATTTTGTAATTCCCTTTCACAGAACAATTTTGCCAAGTCCCTTGCTCTTACCAGATGGCTGCATGTTACTTTGGGAAAGCTATGAACTTTGGGGTTAGGTTTGATCTTGAGTTCAAATCCTGCAGTTGCCATTCACTAGCTGTTCTACTTGTGTGACCTTGCTAAAGTTATTTTGCCTCAATAAACCTCAGTTTTCCCACTTATAAAAGAGGGATAATAATACCTCCCTCCAGAATTGTTAAGAGGATTAAATACATAATGTACGTCAACCGCTCAGTACAAAGCTTGGCATATAGTAGCAAACCAATAAATGTCAGTTCTTTGCCCTCTGATGAGTTGCTCCACAGTCATTACCAGTAGAATGTAATGTTCTTGTCCTGGTAGCTTTTGTCATGAGAAAATAAAGCAAATAAACACCCAGGGCAAGACTATATCAAGATTCCAAGCTTCATGTGATTGCAAAACTATAGTAAAAATAACTATGAGGGAAACCTTATTTGGCTAAAAAATTTTTTCCAGCCTACTTGTTAATTATTTTTTGAAGAATTTCTGATGTTCCAGAACTAAACTGAATTGTGTTAGTATTCCACCCTTATATTTCTATGACAAACAAAATAGTTATAATAAACAAAAAACAACCAAAATAAAATAAAACATGGAGAAGTGTATAAAACTAAATATGTAACTCAGCTCTAATAGCTGAACAGAGAAGGAATTAAAATAATTTAAAAATCATAAGGGGATGATAAAGTATAAAGAAATGAAAACTTTACAGACTACTTAAAACCTAAAATAACTGAGTATTCAGAAACTAAGCAGATGGATCAAGGATGGTGAACAGCCAACAAGCTTTACAGATGAATTTGCATGTTTTTTAGCTGCTTTCCATGCCACCCCGCTCTGAGGAAAGCCTGACAGATATTGAACCAGGTTAATGCTGGCAGCAGATCCAATGATGCTAACCTGCTTATCACTAGATCCTTCCTACTGGGTTTGCAGTTTTGATCTGTGTCCTAAACATCTGGTAGATCTTACTGATTTTGGCACTCTAATTCCCTATTATGCAGCCATTTAAAATGGTGAGTTCACAAATAGTCTTAGTAGATGCATCCAAACTTGCCCAATAGCCTTTCACTTCTAGAGAGTGGATTCGATGTCATTGAATACAGGGTTGTCATACATTATAGAAAAACAAGACCTTTGCATTGCCCACAGGGGCAGTTTGGTCAAATGTGGTGGTGGAATGGCACGCTGTCCTTGAATGGTATAGGCCGCCAGAGGGAGTCTCTTCAGTTCAGTATTGAGGCACATGTATGGGGTGGTGTGGGCAAAGCTCACACATTGCTGCCTATTCTGTACCTGTCCTGACCACCTGCAAAGATGACCAGAGAGCTGGATGGCCTTCAGGATCAGAGTGACTCCAACATGACCAGACTGGTATGTTTAACACACTCACTGATAGATTTTGAATGCCAGCAGTTGTAATGGCCTGCTTAGTTAAGTTGGGAAGCATATGCCCTGCCACCTGGACATGAGACCCTATACTCTCTCATCAGATATCCTTAATGTTGAAATCACCTTTCCCAATGAGACAGCCATCAGGGTCTACTGGAAGCTGTTCTATTGTGCTGATGTCCTCGTCCAGTTTGTCAGTAATCATAGCAAAGGCTTTAAAGATGGTCTTAGTGCATCTAGCCAAAGTGGTAACTCAGCAGAATTACCTTCTCAGATGTTGATACGCACACCTCTCTCCCCACACAACATCTTTTTTTTTTAATTTCTTTTTTTTAATTGCTTAAAGTATTACAAAAAGTATTACATATGTGTCCTTTTTTATTCCCCCACCCATGACAATCCCCTTGCCTCCCCTACCCCCCAGTGTCTTATGTCCATTGGTTATGCTTATATGCATGCATACAAGTCCTTTGGTTGATCTCTTACCCACCCCCTTCCTGCCCTCCCACCCTCCCCGGCCTTCCTGCTGTAATTTGACAGTCTGTTCGAGGCAGCTCTGCCTCTGTATCTATTTTTGTTCATAAGTTTATAATGGTCTTTATTATCCAGAAATGAGTGACATCATGTGGTATTTTTCCTTCATTGACTGGCTTATTTCACTTAGCATAATGCTCTCCAGTTCCATCCATGCTGTTGCAAATGGTAAGAGTTCCTTCTTTTTTATAGCAGCATAGTATTCCATTGTGTAGATGTACCACAGTTTTCTAATCCATTCATCTACAGATGGGCACTTAGGCTGTTTCCAGATCTTAGCTATGGTGAATTGTGCCACACAACATCTTAACTGATCCACCTTTCTTTCTGATAATACTGTCAACTTCCTTTCCATGCATAAGAAGCTGGATAAAGACATTTAATTCACCTTCAATCATACCCTCCATCCCCCTGCAAGTTGCCTGCCACCTCCCAGCTAATCCCTATTGTTCTTCCTCTGGCCTTCAGCCATTCCCCTTCCCACCCAGTCCCCTTTTCTTCTGAGCCTTCAGTTTTTGGTTTTCACCACTACCAGTGACCAAAGACTTGAACATTTAAAATCCAGCTTCCCAGACATGGAGACAGGTGTGATTATTAAAGGAGACACACAAAGCACTGAGCATAAAGGGAAAGCAATTGAAATATTTGATTAAATTTAAATGAAGAACTTAAAGCAAGCCTTAGAGTGAGAGAAGACATTTGCAAATCTTACACCTAACAAAGGACTTTGATTTAGAATAAAGGACTCCTATAAATTAAGAAATAGAAACCATGTAGAAAAATGAGCAAAGGCTTGAACAAGAACTACATAAAAGAAGATATCCAAGCCGAAACCAGTTTGGCTCAGTGGATAGAGCATCAGCCTGCGAACTGGAAGGTCCCAGGTTCGATTCCGGTCAAGGGCATGTACCTGGGTTGCAGGCACATCTCCAGGAGATGTGCAGGAGGCAGCTGATCGATGTTTCTAACTCTCTATCTCTCTCCCTTCCTCTCTGTAAAAAATCAATAAAATATATATTTTTTTAAAAAAAGATATCCAAGTGATCAATAAACATAGTAAAATATGCTCAACCTCATTAATCAGAGAAATATAAATTTAATTCTCCAATATACATTGAATAGATTGGAAAAAATGAAAACATCTGACATTACCAAGTATAAAATAGGGTGTGGAGCAACTGGAACTCTCATACTCTGTTGGTAGCAGTGTCCATTGGCACCCTCAATTTAGGAAAGAGTTTGACATTATCTGTTGAAGTTGAAGATACTTATATCCTATGCCCCTCTAATACATACTGTATAGTTCCATTTATATAGCTTTCAAAAACAGACAAAACAATTCTTTATTTTAGGTATGCATACTTAGGTGGTAAAATGATAAAACAGTGCAAGGAAGTTATTACCATAAAGTCAGGAAAATAGTTACCTCTGGGGAGGAGGAAGGAATTTGTAATGGGCAAGGAGTACACAGGGGTCTAGCGAAGGGTTGGAAGTGTTCTGTTTCTTGACCAGGGGGTAGCTACAATAGTGTCTTGTCTAAAATAATTCATTATGCTGCGTGTTTGTGCTCCATGTACTTTTTCCATGTGTGTGCTGTATTTCATTAAAAGAAAGTTAAAAAATTCTCAAAGTGTTCTCTGAGAAACATTAGTTTTTGAGATTTTAAATATGTTACTCACAAAAAGGGCTCCATGGTCAAATACATTTCAGCACTGGAATAAATGAAGATGAACAGGTCTTTAATAGGCCAAGGTACATTGTGAAATTCCAAGAGAGGTCAAGAGTATGCAATGATTTATGTGACCACAGAACACTTTTCCTAAGGGCTATCTTATGGAGCACATACTTAGGAAAAATAGATGAAAAAAAAACCCGTAAAGTAAGTCCCAGTTTCATGAGCTAGTTGATCTGATCCAACTGAGAGCCTCAGAAAATTTATGCAAAGCATGAAATGCAAAGATACAAACAAATGAAGTTTCAGGTGGTGCTGACCTGGAGGCCATCACTATTTTTCAAATTCTCATAATTTCAAGTGTCTACTCAACTGATCCCAAGCATTGAATAGTGAGAGGTCAGCCCATACCCATTCCCATACTTTCTGGCTATGTTTGTTCCAGTTTTTATAGTCACAATGTTGACAATTGTGTGTCTGTGGACAGATGAACCACCCCAAATTCGCTCACTTCTTGTTTTATGTCAATGTCAGTTACAGTTGTCTACAAGCAAAAGTATTCTGATGGGATCCAACATCTGCCCCAATGCTGGTGCTGTAACTCTGCTATCACTGGGACACCATATCTTTTAGCTTTCACTGTATAACAAACTTCCCCCAAACCTAGATTAAAACAACAACCACTATTCTGTGCTCTGGAAATTTGGACTGGGCTCAGATGGATGAGCCTTCTACTGGTCTCAACTGGGTGTCACTCATGTGTCTATGGGCAGCTGCTAGGATATCAGCTGGCAGTTAGCTAAGGCAGCCATATGAGGTCCAGCCATGAATTTTTCTCATCATCCATCAGGCAGCCCTGGATGGGCTTGTTCACATGGCAGCTATAATAAGAGTCCTAAGAGAAGCAAGAGAGAATAGCCCCAAAGTGCAAGTGCTTTTTAAATCTTTGCTTGCATCACACTTGTTATTGTCCTTTTGGCCAACAGATTACATGGCTAAGTCTAGAGTCAGTGTACAAGGAGACTACACAAGGGTGTGGATACAGGAAGACTTGAGCAAATTAGGAACCGTTTATTACTGCATCAATCTGCCAAAGGTACTTCTGGCATCATAGCCATTTGTTATCAAAACTATCTCTAAAATTGATATTGATTTATGATACCTCTGATACCAGTCAAATTTACTGCCAAGTTGATTTTTAAAAACAAACCTATTCAATAGTCTTTTAAAGGAATGATCTAAGTAGGAAAGGCTGATTAACATAAAGATCTACTACATTTCAAAGATATGGTGAAATGCAAACAGTTTCCCCTAAGAAAAGTGTGCAAGATGATTATTCAAGAAGAAATTTAATTATGACCTAAAAAGGCAGAGGTATTCTAGCAGATAGGGATTAACTTTAGATTACATTTTTACAGAAATACAACAACTATGACATTTCCTTTAGTTTCACTTGTTTTTGTTTAACAAAATCTGTTCGTTGTTTTTTTTTTTTATCATGACTGTGTCTTGTTTACAGTTTAACTGTTGCATATGTCAAATTATTAACTTAGACTGGACATATTAACCCTGACTGTTGGAAGAGAAGAAGTCTGTCATGTAGGTAGTTATGGCTGTGGGAGACAATAATGAAAAGGAAGAACAGGCCCAGACCTGCTTTCTGTTATCTTCAGTCATTGACAGTCTATGGCTGTGACCATGCTGAGTTGGAAAAGGACTCATGTCTCTAAGTCACAACAGTACTTGGAAGTCTTAGAAGTAATTTTTCTCAGAAATGGCAAACCAAGGATCATCAGGTGACTGCATGTGGGATTACCAATTTTTATTTCATTTGACCACCTAGGGCCACCTTCTTGTCCTGATTTTACACTATTAAGACCTCAAGGAAGGACTGTCACCAAGAATTTTAGCCTCTGGGTTCTGACATTCCATGGTAAAGATCTCTTATTCTTTTGCTTTGGATGATTTTGAAGCCCATAGATAATTTAGAATTTGATGAGGTTATAGTTTCTAAACTTTGTGTTTATAAGTTGAAATGATGATGATAGAGAGTAGCAGCTCTTACCAAGTTCTTGACAAGAATAATATCATTTAATCTTCACAACACTTATTTCTATTTGACACAGGAAAAACCAGTGGCTTTGAAATTAACTTAATTGCCCAAGGACCCACAACTTGTAAATGGTGGTACCAGGATTTGAACCCAGGTCTAATCTGACTCTAAAGTGCCACTCTTAACTTCTCAGCCACACCACCTCCTTTTGAGAACTTTCTGGGTTTGTCTGACCATCATCATTGTCAACATCATCTACACTTTTGTTGGGCATTCATTCATTGTTTATAGTGTGTGCAGATCTATGCTGGAAGTGTGGCATTAAAAAATGCCTCTTGCACAATAGAATGTGGGATAAACAACCTTATAAATAGCTATCTCTAGTTGGTGGTCTCGGTAAAGATGGAAAGCATACATTATAAGAACCTTGTCAATTAACAACCTGCTTTTAGTTAGAGACTTAAAGATCTCCACCTCCCTCAACATTTCCTGATAAAAGAGTTGCTAACAAGCAGCAAAATGGAGCAATTTGAGCCCTAGCACATCTTTCCACCACATCTACTCCAACATTTTATTGATGAAATTGTATAAAGTTAGAAAACCCAAGAGAGTAGGGAGCGTCCTGGATATCTCATAAGTGTAACTTTAAGATACCACATCTTTTAGAAATGACCTTTCATATTTACATATAGTTTGTTTCTGTTTTCTACTGGTTAAAAGCACAGACTGCATGGGATCAAGCATAGAGCTACTATTTTACTAACTGTGTGACCTTGGACAAGTTAATAAACCATTCTGACTCTCAATTTTCTCAACTGGAAAAAGGCTATGATAGCAGTATTTTTTTAATTGAATTATTATGAAGATTAAGATAATATATGTAAAACACATAATGCCTGGCACATAGTAAGTGCTATTTAAATGTTAACTATTAAAATTATTATTTTGTTAAACAGATTAGGTAGAGTTTTTCATTTTTTACTTTACAAACTTTAAAAAGTAATTTAAAAATTTAAAATAGATAAAGCAATTCAAAAATAATGTGTTTTTTTGTAAAAATTTAGAAAATGCTGAGTTATAAAACATTTGCTTTTGAACTTTAAAGTATCCAAATTCTACTACCTGAATTTATATATCAAATCATCCAGAACAAGTGGCTTGAAACAATAATCAATTATTGCTTTATAATTCTGTGGGTTGGCAGGTTGGGCTCAGTCTATCTCTGTACCCTTCTGGAGGCTTGGCTGGGGCTGGATGGTTGAGCATGGCCTCACTCCCAGCTGGAAGTTGGCAGGCTGTTGGCCAAGGCACCCTAGTTTTCCTCTACGTGGCCTTTCCACCAGGTTCTTCAGTTGCTGGACAATAGGCTGTTCACCTATTCACTTGGTGGTCTCAGGGTTCCAAGTGCAACAAGAAGCAAAGCACCAAAGCCCAAGAATTTTTCAGGCCTCTGCCAGTACCGCATCTGCTAATGTCCTATTGGCCAAACAAGTCACATGGCGAAGCACAGATTCAAGGTGTCAATAGACAGATTTCACCTTTTGATCTGAGGAGAGCCAAAGTCACATTCCAAAGGTACAGGCATACAAAGATAGATATCATTTGTGGCTATTTTTTTGCAATTTCACACATACTGTTAAAATTACATACATATATAAAATATGTGTATGTATATGTATGAATATATATATATATATTTATACATATGAATACAATAAAAATAAATATCCAAACAAAATAAATCATATTGACTATGATGTTTTGTAACTTTTCCCCCATTAATTATATACGGGGGCATTTTAATGTCTTCATTTTAGGATATGCATAATATACACTGTATGGATTTACCATGACAAATTTAACAAGTCACTTGTAGGACTTTTAGGTTGTTTTCCAATTTTGCAACAACCTTCTGACTATGTAAACTTTTATACATTTTTTCATTAGTTCCTTGGTGTACATATTTTAAGCTCTGACGTATTATAAGACTACTCTACAGAAATATTGTATCCAGAGGTGATATTCAAAATATGTAATAGCAGAATGAATACTGACCTTAGCATAGAGCAGAGTCCCGAGGGTAATCTTTTTATTGCTGGATTCAGAAGTTTAGGTACCAGGGGAGAGGGCCAAGAAGCTGGGGTAGTGGGTAGTACTCAAAAGTACTAGTGGTAGGATAACTGTTATTTACCTTTACAACCACACTAAGTATCCGCCATAGAGAATTGTGTGGGAATATGTTTCCCATCACCCTCTCCAACTATAGATGTTGTATCTTCTTTTTTAAAGCTTCACCCAAGGATGTTTATTGATTTTTGAGAGAGAGAGAGAGAGAGCGAGAGAGAGAAAGAGAGAGAGAGAGAGGGAACAGTTGCCTCCCATACATGCCTTGACAGGGGATCGAACCCACAACCTAGGTATGTGCCCTGACTGGGGATAGAACCCACCAACTTTTGGTGTACAGGTGTACAGGACAAGGCTCCAACCAATGGAGCCACCTGATCAGGAATCAAACCATGACCTTCTGGTTCATAGGTTGATGCTCAACCACTGTGCTATACTGGCTGGGCATAACTGATAGTTTTATATAATTTAAAATATTTCATATGGTCAAATATTTCAAACTTTTTTCTTAATGGATTTTGTCTCTAATATCATTCTCGGATGTTCCCTGTCTAAAGGATACAAAAGTATTCAGTTATATTTTCAGATTTTCCTATATTAACAAAATATACATGCTTAGGCCCCAACTCAGATTTACTGAATCAGAATTTCTATAAAGATGTTTATGCTTTTAAAATATACACAAACTTCCCTGGCCAGGTGGCTCAGTTAATTGGAGCTTTGTCCCATACGCCAAAAAGACTGTGGGTTCAATACCCGGTTGGAGCACATACCTAAGTTACAGGTTAGATTTCCAGTCAGGGCATGTATAGGAGGCAACTGATCTATGCTTCTCTCTCACATAGATGTCTCTTTCTCTTTCTGAAATAAAAACATATCCTTGGGTGAGGATGAAAAAAAAAGATACACATACTTACAGTCCAGGAGGACTGATAAATACACACATTTATCTCTTCTTACTTTTCAAAGCACATGAAATTGACTGAAGAAATATTAAATTAAGAAATATCTACAGAATCAATTCCAGATGGTTAAAAAGTTACCTGTGAAATTCCAAACTTAACTTTTAAAAGAACACATCAGAGAATATATATATTAGAATTCTCTAGAGAAACAGAACCAATATTTATACGTTTATATCTATCTATTATTATATAAATACTTAATAATTATATATATATATATATATATATATATATATATATATATATATATATATAATTTAATAAAAGGAAAACATTCAAATTGACTGCACCTCCGCTGTGCCCCAAGCCACACCCACCAGCCAATCAGACCGACTATATATATATAACCCAACCAAGATGGCGGCCAGCAGCCACAGAGCTGGAGCAAGCAGGAGGCTTGGTTGCCTCGGCGATGGAGGAAGCCAAGCTTCCCACCTGCCCTGGCCGGCTGCAGCCTCTGCTCAAGGCAACAAAGTTTCAATTATAGAAGATAAATAAATCCCAGATACCTGCTTCCAGCCAGCCTCCATTGGGAGCTTGGGTGGCTGGAGTCATGGCCAGCCTGAAAACACCATCAGCCCCTCACCCAGGCTGGCCAGGCACTCCAGCGGGGACCCCCACCCTGAAGGGGGTTTTGGCCAGTCTCAAAACGGCCCTCAGCCTTTCACCCAGGCTGGCCAGGCACCCCAGTGGGAACCCCACCCTGATCTGGGACATCCTTCAGGGCAAATCAGTCGGCCCCCACCCAGGCACCAGGCCTCTATCCTATATAATAAAAGGGTAATATGCATAGTGACCCTAACTGCGGAACAACTGGGAATGACTGGTCACTATGACACACACTGACCACCAGGGGGCAGATGCTCAATGCAGGAGCTGCCCCCTGGTGGTCAGTGCCCTCCCACAGGGGGAGCTCTGCTCAGCCACAAGCCAGGCTGATGGCTGCCAGCACAGCGGTGGTGGTGGGAGCCTCTCTCGCCTCCTCAGCAGTGCTAAGGATGTCCGACTGCAGCTTAGGCCTGCTCCCTGCTGGCCAGTGGACATCCCCCAAGGGCTCCCAGGCTGCCAGAGGGATGTCTGACTGCCAGCTTAGGCTCAATCTTCCGGGGAGCGGACCTAAGCCAGCAGGTGGTCATCCCCCGAGGGGTCCCAGGCTGCAAGAGGGCACAGGCTGGGCTGAGGGACCCCCCCCCCCCCGAGTGCACAAATTTTTGTGCACTGGGCCTCTAAAATATAGAACTCGCTTCCTTGCTAGAGAGCTATTTTTTTCTTACACGTCTGTGATTCTTGATAAACATCAAGAAACACAGCACAAGAATATAAAAGAGACAAGTGTGTTTTAATTTAAGGTCCACAAACCTAGATATTAGCTGTGGTAAAACAATATCCCAAGCCAAAATACCGAACAACGATGAAACTTTTGTTGCCCTAATTTAAAACAAGCCTGATTTATTTTTAAAAAATGCAACCTCAAAACACAACTCACCAGACATGACATGGGATGTATTATATGCCTAACCAAAAAACAAAATGCTACTCGGTACAGCAGACTTGAAAATTATCTTGCTATTAATAGAACTCCCGGATGCCTGGGATCTTTGGATTTGAGACCTTAAGTTTCTGGCTGCTGTTAAGGACTGAAAACAAGACGTTCCATACGTTATTACTTAATAAAGAAACTAGGTCATGAAATAGCCCTTTGGTGAATTTTTAAAAAAGAAATTAAAAAGCCCAATTCCATCTTTAATAAGTCCATGTCGCCGAACATGTTTGGCAAAGCAACAATGTGATTAGCAAACTTCTTTGGACCTGTGTGAAATTGAGAGCAACGTGGGGTACCCTGTTACTTTCATCTCTTCATCTGGAACAAATGCCTCAGATATTGTACACCAGCAACAAATATTTGCTAAATCTAAAACTGTCCCTCTCTTTCCTTTTGTATTTTGAGGGCCTGGCATTGAACTACTAATTCAAATGTTTGGATTGAGATCCTTTATAAATTTATCTTCCAGATAACATTTTCAAGTGTTTGAGGTAACACTGATCTGTTCAGCTAGACTCAAAATATTTTTAAAATTTTTAATTGAAAAAACATTTTAACTGGAAAATATTTCTACTCACCATCTCCTTTAAAAACAGGCTTTTCTTTTTTAAGAGATTACAAAAAGAAAATCTATAGTGGATTTTAGGGTTTGTTTTCTTTAAATTAAAGGAATACTTGTTTTAGGTTGGATTCCCTGGTAGTGTGGGTTCATAAAAACTAGTAAGGAAATAGAACTGAAAAGGGGGAGTGATATCTCAAGCAAAGTCTCCAAGAAGGTAATAGTTCAGTCCCGCTCTGGGGACAGTGTAGGTACTTATCAGGGGACAAAGGAGCTGAAGTGTTTATAGACCTCCCTTCCCATAATAATCAGTGACTCAGAACTTACTGCAGCATAGATTTCCCAGGTACTT
The DNA here is from genome assembly GCF_964212035.1 of Myotis nattereri. Lineage (NCBI taxonomy): Eukaryota > Metazoa > Chordata > Mammalia > Chiroptera > Vespertilionidae > Myotis > Myotis nattereri. The sequence continues at coordinate 9,311,517 of NC_138078.1, forward strand.
CTGGATCTCCTTGCATGGACAATGTGGGCTCTAGCATCCTGGACTTTCCTCTAGCAAACAGATTCAGGTGCCAGCTGGGGGTGAGGAGGGAGTGACAGGTGTGCACGGTGAAGGATTCGAAGGGGATATGTGCAGACATCTAATAGCATCTTCCTCACTATTACACAAGGGATAATTTGTCAAGGTCTCTCCATAAATTGAAAGCAAGTTTAGGTATGAAAGGAAAGAGGTACTATGGAGGTGATACAAGGTTTGAGGCAGTCACCATATTTTCTTTGGTGACACAGTCCCCAGATTGAGTCAATAGAAAGGAGGTTAAAAAGTTTAGTTTGAAGATGAACAATTGTGATACTCCTCTTGTGAGGATAATCCCACTAATAGATCCCAGAATCTTGGAGGTAGGGGACAGTGAGCAGGTCAAATCAATCTGAAAGGGGATACTTGGGTCAAAGACAGAAAAATGAGCTCAAGCCAAGGCTTTACTGTGAAGAAGAAAGAGAAAGGGATGGGGATGGGGGATTGGACCTGGAATAACCATTATTATAATTATATTACAATTATAAAGCTATATTGTACAATATTTAATAATGTAATATATGAATTGTTTAGATAACTGCAATACATATTGAATGCACTACATATTTCAAGTACTCAATAGCCATATGTGGCTAGTGTATTGGACAGTGTAGCTCTAGGACATTCCATCATCACTGAAAGTTCTGTTGGACAGTGCTGGCCTACAGGTTCCTAAATGGATAAAGGGTTGAAATATAATGAGCTTAACTCTCATCTTAAACTCTGTTTTCTTCCTCCTGGTATTCAGCTTATAACAAATCAAGTTTTGCCAGTGGGATTTCCTTGAAAATTTTGGAGTATCTAGTTAAAGGGGGGTAGTATAGAGATACTTTGTAAACTTTCTGTCTTGAGCTACCTTTTGTTAAATGACTTTTGACTCCTTGGGTCTAACCTAAGTTCTTAGCAGTTAAATGTTAACTCAGATTTAGTACACATTGAGCATCCGATGAGATATTAGAACAACCAAAAAATCATGTTCCGTTTCTTTGGTTGCTATTTTCCTTTACCTTATTGCTTGTGTACATTTTTTTTCTTTTTTTTATTGCTTAAAGTATGACAAAGAGTATTACATATGTCTCCTTTTTTTCCCCCGCCCTTGACAATCCCCTGGCCTCCCCTACCCCCCAGTGTCTTATGTCCATTGGTTATGCTTATATGCATGCATACAAGTCCTTTGGTTGATCTCTTACCCACCCCCCTCCTGCCCTCCCACCCTCCCCGGCCTTCCTGCTGTAATTTGACAGTCTGTTCGAGGCAGCTCTGCCTCTGTATATATTTTTGTTCATAAGTTTATAATGGTCTTTATTATCCAGAAATGAGTGAGATCATGTGATATTTTTCCTTCATTGACTGGCTTATTTCATTTAGCATAATGCTCTCCAGTTCCATCCATGCCGTTGCAAATGGTAAGAGTTCCTTCTTTTTTACAGCAGCATAGTATTCCATCGTGTAGATGTACCACAGTTTTCTAATCCATTCATCTACAGATGGGCACTTAGGCTGTTTCCAGATCTTAGCTATGGTGAATTGTGCTGCTATGAACATAGGGGTGTATATATCCTTTCTGACTGGTGTTTCTGGTTTCATGGGATATATTCCTAGAAGTGGGATCACAGGGTCAAATGGGAGTTCCATTTTTAGTTTTTTGAGGAAACTCCATACTGATTTCCATAGTGGCTGCACCAGTCTGCATTCCCACCAGCAGTGCACAAGTGTTCCTTTTTCTCCACATCCTCTCCAGCACTTGTTGTTTGTTGAATTGTTGATGATAACCATCCTGACAGGTGTGAGATGGTACCTTATTGTTGTTTTGATTTGCATCTCTCAGATGATTAGCGACTTTGAGCATGTTTTCATATGTCTTTTGGCTTTCTGAATGTCCTCTTTTAAAAGGTGTCTATTTAGGTCCTTTGCCCATTTTTTTGATTGGATTGTTTATCTTCCTTTTGTTGAGTTGTATGAGTTCCCTATAAATGTTGGAGGTTAAACCCTTATCAGTGATAGCATTGGCAAATATGTTCTCCCATGTAGTGGGCTTTCTTGTTTTGTTGATGGTTTCTTTTGCTGAGCAGAAACTCTTTATTTTGATGTAGTCCCATTTGTTTATTTTCTCTTTAGTTTTCAATGCCCTAGGATCTGTATCAGTGAAGAAATTGCTTCGGCATATGTCTGAGATTTTGTTGCCTTTGGATTCTTCTATCCTCCTCAGACTACTACAAAAAATCCAAGAGGAAGGAACACTTCCAAGCTCATTCTGTGAAGCCAGCATCACCCTAATACCAAAACCAGGTAAAGACAACACAATGAAAGAGAATTACAGACCAATATCTCTCATGAACATAGATGCCCAAATCCTCAACAAAATCTTAGCAAATCGGATCCAGCAGTACATCAGAAAGATCATACAACACGACCAAGTAGGATTTATCCCAGGGATGCAAGGATGGTACAATATCCGCAAATCAATAAACGTGATACATCACATAAACAAATTGAAAGAAAAAAACCACATAGTCATATCAATTGATGCAGAAAAAGCATTTGACAAAATTCAACACCCATTTTTGATAAAAACTCCCAGCAAGGTGGGAATTGGAGGATCATACCTCAACATAATAAAAGCCATATATGGCAAACCCACAGTCAACATCATACTCAATGGACAAAAACTAACACTATTTCCCCTAAGAACAGGAACAAGACAGGGATACCCACTCTCACCACTCCTATTCGACATAATACTGGAAGTATTAGCCATTGCAATTAGACAAGAAAAAGAAATAAAAACCATCCAAATTGGAAAAGAAGAAGTAAAACTGTCCTTATTTGCAGATGGCATGATATTATACTTAAAAAACCCTAAAGACTCCATCAAAAAACTATTAGACTTAATAAAAGAATTCAGCAATGTAGCAGGATACAAAATTAACGCCAAGAAATCTATGGCATTTCTATACACCAGTAGTGAATGTACAGAAAGAGAGACTTAGAAAGCAATCCCATTTACCATTGCACCAAAAAAATTAAGCTACCTAGGAATAAACTTAACTAAAGAGGTAAAAGACCTCTACTCAGAAAACTACAGGATGTTGAAAAAAGAGATAGAGGAAGACATAAAGAGATAGAAGAACATACCATGTTCTTGGATTGGTAGAATCAACATCATTAAAATGTCCATACTGCCCAAAGCAATCTATAAATTCAATGCACTTCCCATTAAAATACCAATGGCATATTTCACAGACCTAGAATGAACTCTCCAAAAATTCATCTAGAATAAAAAAAACGACCCCGAATAGCTGCAGCGATCCTGAGAAAGAACAAAGTAGGTGGGATCTCAATACCAGATATCAAGCTGTATTACAAAGCCACTGTTCTCAAAACTGCCTGGTACTGGCACAAGAACAGACATATAGATCAATGGAATAGAATAGAGAGCCCCAAAATCAGCCCCAACCAATACGCTCAATTAATATTTGACAAAGGAGGCAAGAACATACAATGGAGTCAAGATAGACTCTTCAATAAATGGTGTTGGGAAAATTGGACAGATACATGCAAGAAAATGAAAGTAGACCACCAGCTTGTGTACATTTTAATTTTTACAAGGAAAAGGAAAAAAAAATATGATCTTTAAGAGGAAAGTGGCAAGAAGCCACACAGGAATAAAAAAAAGTGGCAGACTCTAACTTTCTTAATCTTCTCTACTCTCATTTCCACATAGCCAGGGCAAGATCATTCTGCTTAGCTTCTGGGACACATTGTCACCAGATCAAGTGACCAAGTAGAATTTGGGCATAGTATTTCCAAAAGCTTAAGATCTGCTGCTACTTTTATTTTTAATCCTCACCCAAGCATATTTTTTCTATTGATTTTTGAGAGAGAGTGGAAGGGAGGGAGGGAGGAAGAGGAGAGAGAGAGAGAGAGAAAGAGAGAGAGAGGGAGAGAGAGAGAGAGAGAGAGAGAGAGAGAGAGAGAGAGAGAGAGAGACTGATTAGTTGCTTCCCACACGCTCCCTGACCGGGGCCAGGGATGGAACCTACAACCCAGGCCCTTAACAGGAATCAAACCTGTGACCCTTCAGTGCACAGGCTGGTGCTATAACCACTTAGCAACACTGGCCAGAGCCTGCTTCTACTGTTGTTGACATCCAGGAGAATTTTTACAGTGCAGATTGCCTTGTGGGCCACCAGTCAAAAGTCTGAGGTTGAGGAGATCCTATGTTCTAACTGATCACTGTTTTTGCCAAAGTTTAATTAGATTGTCTTAATTTGGGTACTCCCAGAAGAAGTCCCTGACACAAGGATTCAAGTACAAGCACTTTGTTTAGGGGTGATTCTGGGAAACACTGGTAGTGGATGGTAGGGAAGAAAGAGAAAGAAGAAGGAGTATATTAGGATACACTATCAAGCAAGTTTCCCAGTGAAAATTCTGGGATCCACTGCCTCAGAATTATCCCACTGAAGGGTGAGAGAGCTAGGCACTCATCCATCATTTTTCATTAGTCATTGACTGAAATTGGGAAAGAGGGGTACAAGAGTGCCTTGGGCCTGCTGTGTCCAAGAGCAGAGAAAGTCCTCAAAGAAATATAGATTCAGGCATTCAGCCTGGCATGCAGGGAAATGAATGTTGAAAGACATGGGAGGGGTATTTTCAAAGTCTGCTACACAGACTTATTTTTATGTTTAAGTGGACAAAATAGACTTAAGACTCTCAGAGTACAGCCTATCCATGTTCTGGCTGATCCACTGGCACAGAGGACATAATGAATCACTGCCAAATGGAAAAACAAAAGAATCTTTAATGGGTAACTTGACCTCGGGTCAGAACATCTCATATAGTTGAGAGTAAGGACAGAGACTTTGGTATTTAATACCTCCAGATTAAAAGGGCGGGGAGACAGTGTTCTGCACCAAAGAAGATATAGGACAACTTATTTTAATAACTTGTCAGAGGATACATGGGTGGCTAGTGCATTCTGAAATTTCTGAGGGAGACTTACCAAATGCTTAGACTGACAAAGTCAAGCTGGTCCATCTGCGTGCCAGGAATATATGGTTGCATATGTGCCACTATTTATCTGTTTGCAAAACATGCCATATGTTGACAGCCTGACATATGTTGAGCTATATGGAATATCAGTTAGAGAGAAAGAAGAGCCAGAGTATAAGAAAGAGATGGAGAAGGAAAAACATGAAAGCGAAAGAAAACCCTTGTGACTTTGGCTATGTGGTGAATTCCTTGAGCATGAGGGGTATATATTTCTCATCTTTAATCCCTAGTACCTACAGTTTTTCTGGGTACATAGAAGATGCTTAGTTAGTCACCTGAGGATGGAAAGACTTAGAACATGCAAGGTGCTTAGAACCACATCTCCTACATAGATGTTGCATGGTAAGTGTAGATGGAATGAATGTATGAGAGGCTGTTTAGAGGTAGAGACACTCTTGGAGTTTCGTTATATCACTCTTTTACACGTATAAAATGGACTCTAGGGGGAACATGAGAATGATGGCAGCCATAGCAGCCTTGGTTCCTGGGTGATGGAGCTTGTGCTTAGGTCTTGAGGTGTCATTCACTACCTTCTTTACTACATTGCTCTTACTGCTGGTATCTGGACCTTATATGTCCCTGATGCAGCTACCCCTGGTGCCCTTGGGCCTCTCATTGCATTCTAAGGCCCTGTACAACTGGTAAGTTATGGTCTGGTAGCATACAAAATGATAAAACTCCTAGAAGAAAACAAGAAAAACTTCATGACATTAGGTTGGGCAATAATTTCTCTGATACAACACTGTCAATGAAAACAAAAATAGATAAATTCGATTACATAAAACTTAAGAATTTTGTTCATCAAAGTACATAATCAACAGAGTGAAAAGGCAACCCATAGAATAGGAGAAAATGTTGCAAATTATATATTTGATAAGGGGTTAATATCTTGAATATATAAAGAAATCCTATAACTCAAAAACAAAAAAAATCAAATAACCCAATCAAAGGATGGACAAAAAGCTTGAACAGACATTTCTCCAAAGATGATATACAGATAGTTAACAAGCAAATGAAAATTTGTTCAACATCACTAATCATCAGAGAAATGCAAATGAAAACCATAATATCATATCACTCACACCCATTAGGATAGCTACTATCCAAACACACACACACAAAAGAATCTTTAATGGGCAACACAACAAAACAAAACAGAAAATACAAGTGTTGGTGGAGAAGTTAGGACTCTTGCCTTGTACACTGTTAATGGGATTGCAAAATGCTGCAACCACTATGAAAACCAGTATGGTGGTTCCTAAAAAAGTTAAAAATAGAACTACCATATAATCTAGAAATTTGGGAGATATATCTCCCAAAGAATTGAAAGCAGGGTCTCAAAGAAATATTTGCATACTCATGTTCATAGTAGCATTATTCATAATAGCCAAGAGGTAGAAGCAACACAAATGTCCATCAGTGGATGAATGCCTAAGCAAAATGTATATACATATAATGGAATATTATGCGGCCTTATAAAGGAAGGAAATGCTGTCACATTCTACAACATGGGTGAACCTTGAGGACATTATGCTAAATACATTAAGCCAGTCACAAAAGGACAAATATAGTGTGATTTCACTTATATGATGTATTTAAAGTAGTCCAATTCATAGATATAGAAAGTAGGATGGTGGTTACCAGGGGCTTAGGGAAGCAGGGCAAAAGGAAATTATTGTTTAATGGTTATAGGGTTTCAGTTTTGCAAGATGAAAAAATTATGGAGACCTGTTTTGCAACCATATAAATATACTTAACATTTTCTGTTTCTACTTTTCAAACTCTGCCAATAGGGAGCACTAGAATAGAGTAGAAGGCTATAGAGGAAGGAAGGACATTCTTTCTGTTTCCTATTCCTGTGAGCATTCACAGCAGAAGTGCAGTAGAAGTTCCTTTCTATTGTAGTTAAATCTAGTTTGTAGCTTCCTAACACTCCAGATCAACTTCATTTCCACTCCCACCCCTGCTCCTCCCTACCCCACAAAAGAAACAACAGTACCAGTGGCTGATGCCACATCCTCAGAGGTCTGGGTCTCAACCCCATGGGACTGGGGACACCTATGTTTTGGTAGTTCCAAACTCTTTCCAAAATTAGTGCCAAGATAAATTATGAGAAGGTCTTCCTTCTCTAAAGTGTCCTTATCCTGTTTCATGGGGAGAGGGGACTTTCAGCTCTGTTAGGAGAGATGTACAACCCTGATTTCACAAGGGATGTCCCCTTTCAAACTGAATAGAAAGAAGGGTGCCCTGGCCCGAGTTTAAGCATTCATGAAGAATAGCTGACATGGTCACTGAACTCCAGGCATTTTTAGGCCCTGCCACATCATTACTATATTTTGCCTCAGCCTGCAGATGGCTTACTAGTCACCTTGGCTTCTTAGGCTCCCAATGATATAGATGCAAAGGGTCTTCACAATCATCTGGACCAATGCCTCCCATTCCAAAATGAAGAAACTGAGTCCAGAGGTCTCACAGCCCAATGAATAGAAAGTCTGGACTAGGAAGACAGAGTCCTAACTCCATTCTAGTTCTCCTTCCATTCTTGCCTTCAGTTTCTTACATGCCCACATGCCCACCCACCTGCAGCCTATCTTCTGCCTTTTCTCTGTCCATCCTTCAAGTCCCTGTACACTCTTCTAGTCCATTTGTCTCCCCTCATCCCTAATTCATACTGTGCTCCAGACAAGCTCTTCCCTGAGCATAACATTGATTCCCTTTCTTCTGGACTTTTGTCCTCATTGTTTCCTCTGCCTAGAATTGCTTTCCCTCCTAATCTAACTATCAAAGGCCCAACCATCTTGAGGGTCAATCCAAATGGCACTCTATCATACATTCTTCCCTAGAATATAAAGCTGGAAATAATTTCTCCATCCTCTTTATTGTTATGACACTGTATTGCTATCAGACCACCCATTAGTTTTGCCTTGTATTATAGCTGTTTATGCTCATTGTTCTCTATAAATTATAATCCACTTGTATGCAGAAATTATTTCATCTTTGACCTTCCTCAGTGCCTATCATAGAAGCTTCAAAATAATAATAATAATAATAATAATAATTAGCAATTATTGAGTGTTTACTATATGTTAAGCATCACATTTAAAGGTTTACATGAATTGGCTCATTTATTTCTCCCAATAAGCTATGAAGCAAATACCATAATTAGTCTCATTTTGCACATGAGGAACCTAAAACACAGAGAAGTTAACAAACTTGTCTAACATAACATAGCTGGGGAGCTGGACTCAGGGCTGCTGATGTCTACGTTCAAGCTCTTACCCATAATGCTACACTTCCTTTTAAGGACCATCTGAGCATTTGCATTTTTTTCATTGTTATTACATACTGAAAAGATAATTTTCATTTAAAAAACAATTTAGTTTTTGAATCACTAAGAATATTTGTCTTTCTAGAAAGAAAGGTAGACATAAATAAAAGGCTAAGATCACTCAGTTTTTTCTTAAACATTAAATGAGCTTCATCAATTTATTAAATTTTTTTTCTCTTTCCTCTATATAAAGAGTAAGTATAAGCCTTCCTCCTTCCCAAAATCATTGTATAAAGTATAGTGTTGTTTATAAAACCTTTAAATCCGTGGAATTATAGAAAACAACATGAGTCATTGTTAGTTGGCTTACATTTTATGAGACCTCTTGTGGGTCAGAAGGGCTGGAATCACCTCAGGAGTCTGCCAATCTTGAGTTGGTGTGGACTTATTATGTTTTATTTTTATTACCTCAAATGGGACATAGCCAACTACAGCAATGTCAATTCTGTGGGAGCCTAAAGATTAGTATATAGGGATCCTTTCCTCCCCGAACCTCTAAACCACTAGCTAGTTGAAGAGGTTTTAAATGCAAGGATACATAACCATCCACTTCTCAGAACAGAGCCTTCTGAAGCATTTGGCCTGAATAAAGAAACTTGAGGAGTTAGATCACAGTTGGCCAGAGTTACTATTGTATTTCACTTGGAGAAACCACAAGAAGGTGATGGGTTAGCAGCAAGGACAGGCACAGCTTTGGGTTTACCTGAGAGGCTGTGTGGTGAAGTGTTAAAGCAGCAGACAGTTGCCAGACCTCCCATATGGTCCATCACTGCTGTTTAATAGTTTGGTAACATTGCCTAACCTACCTAGACTCTCGAAGCTGCAGTTTCCTCCTGTGTCAAATGGGGATAATGATATTCATCTTAAAAGGTTGTTATGGTGACAATAACACAGTTTGGCTTCTCAAACTTGAGTCACTTACATATCATTGTATCAGTCAGGGTAATTTTGAAGAAAGTTTTGTTACAAAAGTATGTGCAGGATTCAAGGAAACCAGCTAAGGGATAGTGCAGGACCCAAGGCTAGCAATTGTAGGGAGCTGTTATTAGTCCAGGCCTGAAAGGTGCAAGAGGAGAAAGCATGGACAGAACTGGGGAGCTTTCAGAGAAGGCAGCAAGACCGTGGCCCAGTCAACCTGCACGGACTCTTGCTGGAGAGGAAGCAAGAGACTGAAAAAGTGCCCCAGCCTAACTTTCCTCCCCACCATCTTCTGCTGGGGCTCCCCATGGGCTAAGCCTAGCCACCTCCTGATATGAGCCATGAAGATCGGCCTCCCAGGAAGGAGGAGGAGGCAAGTAGATGGGTGGGGAGGGGCAAATGGAACCAATCCAACACACTACCTGTATTAGCATTTGCCCATTTCCCCACTTAAATCTCCCTTCTATTAAATGAAATACATTTAGTTTTAAAAAGAAACTTTTAAAGTCTAAATCCTAAGCAGTGATATCCATAGGTGTGCTAGTTTTTCTTCTGTAATATACACTTTGGGAAAGTTGGCCTCAGTTCAGCAGTTGGAGCATAGTAAAAACTCAATAAAGTAATCATCTCTGTTGCTGGATGTCACAGATGAACACCTTGTGCATAGTGAAGCTAGCCTTTAAAAACACATGTTACTATTAAAAATGCAATCTTTTCTCAATATATTTTCTAACTGGAGATTGCTAATTTATAGAAAAGATGATACAAATGAGTTTTATTTGTTTTATAACTGGCCCACCTTAATGAATTTGATTATTTGGCCCATTGGTTTTTCATTTGATTCTTTTGGCTTCTTCAGGCAAACAAGTAAATCATCTGGGAATGTTTTCCACTTGATGCTGTTTAACATCATATTACAGTGGTTAGAAACTATAGGGCAGTGTTGAACAAAAGTGGAACAAGAATGGTGATGACGGGAGTTCTTTGTTTCTTCCATACTTTAATAGAAATGCTTCTAGCTCTTTTTGTTGTTTGTTTTGTAACATTAAACATGCTGTTGGCTTATAAGAGATATTATTTAACTTGGAAGTATCCTTATATTCTTAGTTGACCAAGAATTATTACCAAGAATGGGCATTATATCTTATCAAATGCCTCTTAGATGTCTATTGAGACCGTACAATCTGGAATAAGTCCTGCTGGATTATGATGTATAATTCTCTTAGTATATTGCTTTACTATTTTTTTCCTAGAAGAGTTGCATCTTGGTTGGACATAAGGAGAGTGTGTGTGTGCCTAAAAGTGATTTTCACGGTTTTAAAGAATTGAAAAGAGTGCATAAAATTAAAATACAGATCATTTATTTTGGTAAAGAATAAATATGTAAGAGTAAAATTGTATATTTTACATACAATAATGTTTAAAATAACTTTGTGTAAGAAGTAGCTGTAGTTGCAGGCTCCCAACAGTCCGCAGGCTACTCAGTCTCTCTCTTACCTCCAGCCCCTTAGCAGTTTCCTGAAGAATATAGATGCTTAAATGTGAAAGATTCTGAATATCAAAACTGAATATTCAGGATAGAATCCCAAGCTGAGATAAAGCTGGACCTTGCAGATCTGCCTACTTTTCTGAAAGCAGGTCTAGCACCAGACTTTTCTCTTTTGTCTCTACTTAGAGTAGGTAAATTTATACAAGTATGAACAAGGACAACTAATCAAGCAAGTGACAAGCCAAAATATAGTGTAAGAGAGCTGTATGTATGTTGTAAAGTGTACATGGGAGTGGGAGTACATGCGTATGCATAAATGAGATAGAAGCAAAGCTTGTAATCTGCATAAATTTGGGCCACCCTGTTGTCAGCTGCATTCAGAAGAAGCCACTCAAACAACCCCAAATAGTTGAAAAACTATTTAAAATTTTCATGTAGTATCAACAAATTGTAAAGCAGCAATTTATAACACATAAAAAACAAGTTCCTCTTTGCTCACCTTGCTCCCCGAAGCTCCATTTCATCATGACCCAACAGTTGCCCATTCTTCCCCCCCCCCCGGCCCCCCCCCCGTCTCTCACCTCCTAGATCCACTCTTTTCTCTGCCTTCCTCAGTGTGTAAACCAATGATGCTCTTTCTGATTCAGTGCCTCACCCATTGCCCAGATTTGCATGCTCAGGCCCAAGAAGTATTCTTAGAAAAACACATAGCAGGCAAGAATTTTTATTATGTTTTGTTTTGTTTTCTTATAACACATGCAAAAACAAAATTTCCAGGCAATCCTTAGCCTCTGCTCACCTAGGACTTTAATTTTTCTCCTCCAGCAAATAATTCACCATATTCTAATTTGACAGATTAGAATCCCCTCCACTCCACCAACTCAATTATAGAACAACTAATGAACAACAAAGAGGACAAAAGCAGGGAGAGGGAGAGAGATCTGTGTAGATCAGGACTTGAAAAAGGAACTCTGTGAGTAGGGGACCAAATCTGCTGGCAACATTATGGTCACTAAAGGTGCCATCTCTTCTACTTGGCCTGATTCCCCTAATGCCGAAGTTTCCCAAAAAGTATTATTAAGGCCTCAAGAATGAGGTACAGGAGGAACAAGGCGGCATTAAACTAGCTTTCTGCTTCTTAAAGCTGGAGGGTTTTCAAGGGCTGAGATGCATCTAGAATGGAGGAGGAGGGCCCTGACTGCCTTGGGTAGTTTCCATCCCGGCCCTTGCCCTCTGCCATCATCCTCTCAGTCTCCGAAGCCCAGACACCCCCTCCAGCAGAGTGAGGAACCTATTTTTAAAAGACCAGGCATACTCTGAATGAATAATGACTTCTCTTTTTCTCCACCCGGTGCCAATCAGTGACTCATCAACCATTTTCTAAATGACTATGTTTTCATTCCCCAGTTTCCTTCGCACTGCGATATTAGAGAAGATTAAATGCAGCCCCTAGCTGCCTCCCTCTGCTTTTCTGCATCTTGTTTTAGAGATGGTAATGCCCCCAAAATAGAAGCATTTCTTTGAATGTGATCATTTAGTGACAAGTGAACACAGACACACACACACAGACACACGCACACACACACACACACGGGCATGTGTTAGGGAAATGTCTATACAACTTCCAGGAAGACGTTGGGGGAAAAGATAAGTGGAATCTTGGACTATGAAAAATGTGACATCTCAACTGGACCCCATTCCCTGCCCGCCACCACTCCCCCAATTTCCTGGCTGAGGCCATTTATTAAGGACCCCTCACTATACTTTGTATAGTTACTTTCTACATTCTCTGCCAAAGGCTTCTTTTCTTTATGAGCACATCTGCTCTGCCCCACTCCCACTCCTGGCACCTTTTCCTACCCCCTCACCATATCTTTTTCTAGTTCACTATAGTCCTATTAGCAGCCACAGGAAAACACTAATTCTTGCTAGGGTCTCCTCCTCCTCCTCCTCCTATTCTTAGATATGACTGTTTCCAAAACGAGGCCATCTTTCACCCCAAGAGAATGTTTGGAAGGTGAACATAAACCCATCATCATTTGGGGAATAATTATACTCAGCCATTCTGCTGCTAATGGCCCTGTGGTCTTGTCCTCTTGACAAAAACATAACAAAATTAAACAAACAAAAGTCAAACCACACCAATACCAATCTTTGGATATCCCTTCTCTACTGTGCCGAATATCTTCTATTTGGCCTTCTCCACCCTTCTCCAACCTGCTCTGAGGCTGGGGTGCTTGATGTATGTAGATTATGTCAACAGAGTTCCCTTTTCCACAGGCTTCTAGTTGAGTTCAAAGTACAGAAAGTTCAGAAAGTAAATCAGAGGATAGGAGGATAGTAAGATGTTTATTCTGCTCAGTTCCCTCTTTGGGCTGATTCTGTCCATTGACCTAAAGTCACTGCTTATTTCAAGGAAGCCTACATGCCTCTCTCCTTCTGGCAACTTCTCTTGCCTCATCCCTTTAGGCCTAGAGATGGTAACAGCTCTGCTGCTGCTTGCCCTGAGTTCCTGCATTTCCCCACTAGCTGACATTGTGTAATAAGTTCCTTTGTAAAATAACTCTATTAAAATCACCCTCATTTGAATATGCCATCTGTTTCCCGTTGAGACCCTCTCTGGCCATATCTTCCTCTCTTCTCCACTCCCACCCTATCCTTTGACCCTACTTTGCTCTGATTTTTCTCTCTCCTCCTGTAGCATCTTCTGGCCTCTTCAGGCCCCTAGCATGATGAATGGTGGGCCTTTCAAAACATCTGTTGACCTTTTGGGAAACAGAACAAAAGGGGCTATAGTGAAAGGAATGAGCTTTTCTGGAGCAAGAAGCAGAGGCCCCAGGAGTCTTCAGACTTATGGTCTAAGTGTGATGCTCATGAGTATCAGTTGGCCAACATACACTTGCTGGGAAGAAAGGATAAGGACTCTCCACATTACTACCTACTTGTTCTGAGCCTGTGAGACTCTGTGAACCATTCTCAGATCATTTAAGGCCACAGAATATTTATAACAACAACTGAATCTCAATAATCATAATCATTATAGTGGCTGCCCAATTACTGAGTGCCAACTCTGAAGCAGGCACTGTGCCTGGTGTTTTGCCTCTTAAATAAAATGGAAGTTTCCATATAACTCTTAAAGGTTGCTTCCCTATAGTATTTGGGAAAGTTACAGCATTGAATCCCAGTGCAATCTCAAGTTGTCCAACTGTATCACTTGGCATTTCTGAGTCATGTGTTACTCCTGACTCCACTAGGGGGTGCTACAAACTTCATGGTGGGTACAGGTCTGGAATGCAGGAGGACCTTGTCCTTGGTAAGTTGATGTTGCCTAACACAGCCAGACAGTTATGTGGATCTGTAAGTCTGTGTTTGAGGAGCATCAAAAGGGAAGAACCACATGTCAAAGAAAGAATGTGAAACCTGGGGAACCCTCAAGGAGTTTAAGTTTTCACAGGGAACACTTGGAGGCACATTCCAGTTCCTGTCCTTGCTCCCCTGCCCTCATGTCAGCGCCTGTCTTTGGAATCCCCTCCTTCTCCCACCTCTGCCTTTTGTCTTTTGGAAATGTTTATTCTCTGGAGCTGTCCTCACCCATGATACATAACCCGGCCGCCCCGACCCAGCCTTTCTTCCAGTGCAAGTTACTCAATAAGTACCTCCCCAGTCTCAGAGGGTGTATTGTATCAATTCTCCATCATGATCTACATGCCCTTACTCTTCAGATTGTCCATCAGTAGCTGTGGATTTCTCTCTCTCTCTCTCTCTCTCTCTCTCTCTCTCTCTCTCTCTTGCAGAGATCTCTATCCCCAGGAGGAGGAAGAGAGCTCTTTCCCTTAGTGTTTCCATGGTTTGCACAGCCCCCTTTCTCGCAGTGGACTTGGTACCTCACATCATGATACCATAACAATTGGCTCTTTTGTTCATTTCAAGTTGTTCAGCTTTGGGTCTATGGGAACAAGCTCTTTACTGGCCTTCTCTTTAGCTACACAAAGATCTAGCCCAGGTATTGAAATGACCACTTTGAGAGCCATTACAGTTTTTAGTTAACACCCCTCCTCTGCTCTGATCTCTGTCTGGGGTAGGGGTTGGTTTCATTTGCAATTTCATATACCTTAGATCCAGACCCTCAAAGGCCTCTGGAGTGCCTGAGAGTCCTTTCTCACATTCTTTGTCTCAGTGAATCACCCATCAATCTTGGGGCCTAGGAACTGGGTTTCTTCCCTTTTTATCTCTCACACATGTATGGCATACATCACCAAGTCCCAGAGACCTTGTTTCCTTGATTTTCCTGGAACCTATCTGCCAGAACTGCATATGACTCAAATAAGGGGTTATTTTTGTCACAATACAAGAAGGCTGGAAGAGAGGGGAGTCCAGGTCTGGGGTAGCGCTGTGCTCTCTTGTATTCCAGGAGCTTTATCCCTTGGCGTGAGGCTTCTATCCTCATGTATGTCACAGGCATAAGACTGCCCTTACATCTCAACCTTGAGTCCATTCTCTGGGGCCAAAGAAAAAGAAGAAAGAAGCAGGAAGATATAGCACCTGTACCAGAAAAGCAAAAAAAAAAAAAAAAAAATTCCTAGAAATCTCTAGCAGATATCCACATAGAGATCTTTATCCAGAACTGCATAATCTGGCCAACTCTGAATGCAAAGGAGTTTAGGATGGTACGCTGATTGCCTGGTGCCATTGCTACCTGGAACAAAATAGAGATTCTTTTAGAAAAGAATGAGTAAGCAAATAACAGTGTTTGTTATTGTAGAAAAACTACACAAGATGTAAGGGTGGTTCTAAGTGAAGACTCTGTATCCCAAGAGCAAAGAAAGGCAAAATTAAAATAAAATGGAAAATAATTTTAAAAACTCAAATCCCTTTTTTTGTCTTTTTCATTTTCCCATCTTTTTATTATGACTTTCCTAGTAACCATGGATGAAGTTCTCCCTAAAGTCAGTAGGAAATACTTGAAACATATTGAAACATGTTTCTACATGGTCAAAATGAGGCTGTAGTGCAGGCCCTTGCTTATCACTTTTTCAATAAAATTCTTGGACAGCTGTTTATTTTTGTTTTAGTGGCCTGATATTCCATCTGGACACTAGTGAGTGTGTAGAATGGTCACTTTTTAAATTCTTTTTCTCTTAAGTAGGAGATTCCAATTCCTACAATGTTTCTGCTAGTGTTGCTGTTACTATAGGAGACTCCTAGGTGCTATCGTTCCTCATAGTGAGCCTTGTATTTCTCTATGGAGAAGCTTTCATTATTTCCAGACTCTTATTGAACACATTATGAGGCCATTGAGACAGGATGAGAAATAAAAATGTCTACTTTGTGCACTGGCTGTTATTCCTGGATTTTACAATTGAGGTGGAGAAAGAAAATACCTTCAGAAAAATAATTTAAGAGGCATGGCTGGTTGGTTACCTCATGTTTGATCCCAGGAGTACTGTAGTTCATATGCAAATATGAAAAGGGCCACATAAGTAAATTTTGGTGACATTTTTTATTTAAAAATATCCCGCTGCCAAAATCACCTTTCCCATCAAGGGTCATCTTCGCACATAATTTAAAGGCTGTCCCATCCAGTAAAGTGCCTTTGTGTCAAGAGTTCTGGATTTTCATTTATGGAGTTCTTTTTCTGAGTGGTCATGCTGGGTTTGAATTAGCGTGGTGAGCTTTTTGTGCCTGTGTGTTCCACATTCATTAAAAAAAATTTGGCTGTAGTTTTTGGTTGTATTGACATGAAGGCACTGAGTCAAATATCTTGACCCAAAAATACTTATCTCACACCAGCAACATCATTTTCCACAGCAAGAAATGATTTCTGCAAGTAGATTTATTAGTCAAGTTGATCAGAAGGGTATAACAGTTCCTTCTAAAGAACTAGACTCTCACCCATTATTACTAATTGGCTAGATATTGGTTTTCTTGTTTGTTATAGCTTTTCTAATGCAATATCATATATTATTATCTCAGTGAGCTTCCCATGAGGATGTTTTACACCCACATAAAATACATTATTCTATGGTTTTCTTATTAGATTTACTAACATGTCATTGTTGTAGCATTACCCTTTAACAGCCTGGGAAGAAGAAAGAACAAGCTATTACACAACTCTTGGCAAAGCCAACACCGATGTAGGGAAATCATTAAGCTTTAGGAAGTTTTAACTTTCTTGCAACGAATTTCTTATTATTAATACAAAGTTTGTATTCTTCCTGGACCCCTGATCTTGTAAAGGAAATAGAATGGGTAAAGGGGAGGGGAGACTAGGAAGAAACACAAATCAAACTGAGCCATAGCCATTTCCACTGTCTGCATTCACATCAGTGATTAATCAAACTAATGGGGAGTTCTAATTCAGTGCTTTGCTACCCTTAAGCCCTGTAATTGCGGTGTCTCTGAACCCAAAGGAAACACGTTGCGCTCTGCGTGCCCAGACGCATAGCTTTTAAATCTTCATAACTCTGTAATTACTACAGCGCTTTCCTTCAAATCTGGCTCAATTTCACTTCCTTAATGAGCATTACAATCTTGATAAAGTTTGAAGTTTGCTGCCTCTGCTGTTCACAAGGACTCAATCCCAGACTGATAATGTGAGTTGTGGATTTTACTCCCTCAAGTTCCTCTCAAAAAGAACTGATTTATTTCAGGACCACCACAGTCAAAAGCACTTCCTCTGGGTCATGGCCAGCACTGGGTGTTTTCATCACAGAAGGGTGCTTGGACAGCAAATTCTGAGCAGTTAAAAAAAGGGAGGTTGGTAGGGGGGAGCTTATGAACCCTTGGGGAATGACTGTATAGCTTTATTAGCGCCATGTGCTCTAGAGACTGTGGTTCATTTTACCCAAATGAAGACTTTTCTTTATAGTAAATATATTAAAAACCTACTTCCCCTTTATAAACTGAGCCCTGCCAAAGAGTAAGTACAAGTCAGCTTTAAAAAAAGCAACATAATTTCCACATTCTTTCTTCTACCAACTGGTTTTCAGGATTTTTCAAAGACTTGTTGGAAATGGCATTTAATGATACTCGTCTATAGCACATCTTCTCTTGCAGCTGGTTGGGGGTGGGGGGGGGGGTCTCAATTTTCACCAGTCTGTTTTACTTTTAACCATGTGGTGATGCTTGGTCTCAGCTTTTAGTTTTTCCATTTCTAGGCTGTAAGAACCAGTACTGCAGCCTGAGTTGCTTTCAGAACCCCTGCTCCAGTCTGTATCACCCCTCACCCCAGACAGTGTTAATTGTCCTAGGATTCTGAACAGTACTTAATTCTTCTCTATTATTTGTTTACATGTCTATCCCCTCTCCTAGATTCCACTCTTTGAGAGCCATGTTTATGTCTTCTTTGCTTTATATCCCTGGCAGCTAACAGAGGCCTGAGCACCCAATAAATGTTTGCACTCAGTAAATAAAGCTTCCGGTAAATGTTTGTTGCGGAAGCAGAGGAACGAATAAGTGAATGAAATGCTCTTGTTGTTTGCTATCACCATCTGCTTTAACTTTGTCAGTTATTTTGATGTATTTGCAGTTCTGACTAGATCCAGATTTGGCATGTTTAAAATTATACTCAGTTGTAAAATGTGAGGCTAGGATTTTTGAAGATAAGAAAGAAGTCTAAATTTCTCCCATTGGAAACAATGTGAGTAATCAAGTTCTTTGGAAGGGAGATAAAAAGGCTGGTTGAAACAGTCTTTGCATTCAGTCTTTGGCATTTTGGGAGAACTATTTAATAGCATTATTTTTTTCTTGCCCGTTTCCCTGTCAGTAAAATGCAGAAAGAAATCCCTGTCTTTCATACTTGATAGACTAAATGAGGATTTTTGAGGAAGAAAAGCACAAACTAAAAAAAAGAAAAACTTTCAGTAGTGGTATATAGTCTTTTTTCCCTTTAAAACCATACACTTGATAGTTGTCAATATGCATGTGCTTATATTGATGTGTATTTTGGCTTCATAGTTTGAGATACTAATGAATTTTCCCCTTGATGTTTCCTGGGAACACAGGTACACAAAGCCAAATTTAAGGTTCTTGAACTGGAAGAAATGGGACTTTTGAGTTTCAAAAACTGAGCTGTGCAGGCTTTGGACATAATGTTTATGCTGTGAACCATAGGTCTGGAAAAAGGCATGTTCCCTCCTATAAGATGGCATATATCCATGGACTACTACTGACTTCCTCTCAGGAACCAACCAGCAAAGCTAAAGGAGAGAGGCAGGTGGTGAATCCAGAGCTCAGCAACTAACATCAAACTTGGAAGAACCTCCTGGGGAGCATGAGGTGGTGGTCTCCTGTTGTGGGGGAGATAATAGTAACATCTTCCTCAGTCCTTCTCTTGGCTGTGCTAAGCCTTCTTCATGCTTCATGGCTCTCTTGACTTTAGCTTTTATTTTGCCCTAAAGATGTTTTTCTGTGCTATAACTTTATCTGTGGGTGAAGGTTGAGTATAGGATAACTATGAGCTCCAAAGAGTTTTCTGCTTGAATATGAACCATATGACTTCCCAAGAATGGCAATCTCTCCCCCCTCCTCCAGTCATTGCTAACCACTCTCAAATCTGCTTTTCTTCTTTTGGCAAGTATAATGAACCTCCATTATAATATATTACATTTTATAGACAAAAACATATTCATTTACTTTCAAATTGTTGCTTTTTACTTATATGAACTTGCTATATTTTTCTATCTGTGAAATGGTTTGGGTAACTTAGCTTGGGATGGAATAGTCATATTTATTCCAACAAAATTACTGAAAACTTTTTAAAAACAGCTTTTACTTAGTGATGGGGCTTTAAAGAGTGAACGAAAGTGATTACGTGAGGAATATATGCAATTGGGTGGAGAGCGACTTCAGTCACTATAATTACATGGTTATGCTAACAAGCCCATGTATTTCCTGGAATTCCTTAGACAAAACAAATATTTTTAAGTAGAAATAATGATGGTGCTGCATCAATGCTGGGATATTTGAAACAGAACAGACATATTTGGTGAAGAATCTTTCAGGAATCTCTGCTTTGTTGCTTGTGAGTTTCTAGAGGAAACTTGAATACCGTTTTGCAGACACAGGAAGCTAGCTGACTGCAGGCAGAGGTGCCTTATAGTGCTCTCTATGCCAATCCTTTCCTTGAACAAAGACCTTGTTCCTACTGGGCTAAAGCGAACAAGAGTGTAACTATGGGGCGTGGTGACACAGACAGGATATTTCATTCATTTTACAATGGCATAAGGTTTATATTGACTGAACATTAGAGTCTATGGGAAAATTGTGCTGGCCTTTGAGCTGAGGATTAGGCAATGGAGTCATTTTTCAGTGCTGCCTTTCCTTTCCATTTTGGCTATAAACTCATGGTAATAAATATGTGTACATGGGTAGGGGGTATATGATAGGAGAGATCAACACATGTAAGTAGGTATAAAAATCTGGCTTCAGATGTCAATTTTGATGTCATCAGAGCTTTTTGTGAGAAAACTCAGAGTAAAATGTTGCAATTGGGGATTTGAATAAGAAAGGCATAACTCCTGGGTCTGTGGGAAAGCTCATCAGCATTAAGATTTTGTACACCTGAATTGTATAATGTTATTAACCAATATTACCCCAATAAATTTAATTTTAAAAAGGGGAAAAAGAATATTCACCCATTCCATCATGATTACATGTGGTTGCTACAACTTGTTGATTTCAGTTCTATAAAGTAGGAACCAAACTAAAATATGCATGTGTGTATGTATGTGTGGCGGGGGGTAAAACATAGGAGGGGCTTGAAGTGGGAAGGGATACAGTGAAGCCAGGAGGCTGTCCTGAAGTTGCCCTTGCATAGTAGCATGCATTTCTTGTTAAGATGGTGTTCTGGGTGTATAACAATCACATTTTTACAGGTGCCTTTATTCATACCTTACAGTTGACTGAGAAATATCAACCAATCATATCAATGTATGTTTTTATTTTTATTAGTTTTGCTTTTGGTGACTGAAGGAAGCTATCTTTCAAAGTCATAAAAAGGAAAACTAAAGTGACCTTAGGTCACCAGAGACTACCAAAGATGTGTGTGTGTATGGGGGGGGGGGGAGAGTGAGAATAAAGGAGATCAAAAAGCAAAATCAAAGTTTATTTTGAGCCAAATGACTTTATTGGCATGTGACTAGAAGTCCATGTGATTACAAAGAGTTTTCCTTTTTGCATAGCTGAACTGTGCTTTGAATCATTTTGAAATCTTGACTTGGGTCTGTGCTGATCACTTTGGGGCCTTTTCTTGAACTTAATTACCCCATGGAATCTTCTACCTCCTGGGCTTGGAGGAGGACTTCCCCTCCCCTTCAATCACCTCTCTGGGTGGATGGGGGCCGTCAGGCCCAGGAAGGAATTTGCCAATAATTGGAAGCTCTCCTTAGGAGGGAGAACTCACCACCACTCATTGCCTATGTCAGAGTTCAGCTGCATCCCCTGCACTGGCCCCTTGAATGCTATTAATAGGACAGTGCTGGGAGAGGGGAGTGAGAGGCAGGGCAGACTTGCTACAAGGCTTGCTAACTGGATGCTTTTAATAACCTTCTTGTTTTTTACCTTAATATGTTTAGGGAGGAGTATGTGGCTTGGCTACCTAGCAGAGCTCATGTCCAGAATCTTGAATATATTAAAAAGTCAAGCTAAGTTTGAAAACAGCCAGCCCTAAACTTTTTTAATCTGTGAGATAAAGAACAACTCCTAAAAGATCTTTTTCCAAAGTGTTCTTTCTTTCACTTTTTATTTGGGAACCAAACCAAATTTAAAGTTGTAAGAAATGTACGATGAATCCCAATATGCCCTTTACTTAGACTCACTATTTTGCTATATATTTTTCTTTTTTTCTTTCTTTCTTTCTTTCTTTCTTTCTTTCTTTCTTTCTTTCTTTCTCTCTCTCTCCCTCTCTCTCTCTGTATATATATATATATATATATATATATATATATATATATATATACATTATTGTTATTATAATTATTATTCTTGTTATTGGTACTGAAAGATTTATGTGTACCTTGTAGACATCATGACCCTTTACCCCCAGCCTGGATCTTTTATGAACAAGGACATTCTCTTGCCAAACATCTTACTTTTTTAGGTAGAATAAGAGAAGGGTCTGTTGAAGGCTATATAACCAAAGTGTGGGCCAGTCCAAAGAGCTGATTGTGCGGCCCTGTGCTGGCTCCCACTAAGGCAGGAGTGAGGAGAGGAGACACTACCACAGGTCTGGAGGACTTTATTGTTGCCATAAAACATTTTTTCCCATGTTCTCTTTAGACACATGAAATAAAGGCTGCATTCCCAAGATCTGGCTTTAAAATAAAAAGATACTTTTACAGTATTCTTTTTGGAGGGATGAAAGCATATATTTTATTAACATTTCCCAAACTCATTTTAAAAACATTTTAGGCTGACAGCATCCAGCCTGCTGCAATAGAAATACATGGTTTTTTAGAAATTATATCTCTCAGTTAACTGAAGAGGGAAACTTTCTTCTGTGAATCATCATCTCTCTGATGGAGGACTTTAAAAACCCTGTGTATGATCAGCACAGTTGGGTGACAGAAAGGTAATCCTGCTTATTTCACTTAACATGTCAATGCGTTTTGCAAGCAGTTTTCTGAAGGGTTTGCTCATTGGTGGTTTGGGTCTCATTCATGATATTCTGTAGAGACCTGGCCAGTGATGCCTGGGAAGGGGGTATAAATGGCACCCTGGCCACTGTGGCTGCATTGGGGTGCACCCACGCCCGGTCATCCTTCCCAGCTGTCTCACTGTGCTCACAGAGCCCAGGGCACTCTTAGGGGCGGCCTGGTTTTCCCTGCTAAGAACCCAAAGGACTTGCTCAGAGCTGGAATTCGGTGAAGCAACTTGCTTCAACACGCCAGATCTGCTGCATCCCCAGT
This sequence comes from Myotis nattereri, assembly GCF_964212035.1. Classification (NCBI taxonomy): domain Eukaryota; kingdom Metazoa; phylum Chordata; class Mammalia; order Chiroptera; family Vespertilionidae; genus Myotis; species Myotis nattereri. The sequence continues at coordinate 9,334,285 of NC_138078.1, forward strand.
ACCCCACCCCTCTACCTCTGCATTTTTTTACCCACACCCCCAACCCCAACTTGAGGATTCCCCACTCCACCACGCTGACTGTCTCAATCCTAACCCCTTGGATGTGAGGAAGTGTTTTTGCGTCGGAACACGCCCGGTGAGGCCACCAGTGACTCCCAGCGGTTGCACAGGGCGCTGCGCCCCTCTGGCCCTGGACTCCCCCCTCCCACCCCCCGCCCTGCGTCGGCCCGCCGCCCCCGCGCCGCCTCCTGCGCCGGCCTGGGCTGGAGGCGGATTCCTCTCTCCGGGTTTTCAAAGCGCCTTTCTGAAACCTCCTCCTGGCCCAGAGAGGGAGAGAGCCTGGGCGCAATCGCTCCCAGGAGCGGCCAAAGGGCGCGCGGGGAGAGGCCTGCGTTGGGGTACTTTCAAACTGAGGCGCGCACACACACTCACACCCACCCACCCAGGCACACACGCGCGCGCGCGTACACACACACACACACACACACACACACGCCCATTTATATAGGCGGTGGCGGCGGCAGCAGCCGGGGCGGTGGTGGCGAGCGCAGGAATGATGGAGCTGAGCCAGCCGACCCGGGTTGGAAGCAAGTGAGCAGAGCCAAGGCGAACCCCAGGATTTCTGTGACCCACGCTTGTCATCCCCCCCCCAGGAACGTGCACTCGGAGGAGGACCCGGTACACTGATTTGCTAGAGGGAGGGCGGGGAAGAGGAGGACGCCAGGTGAACTGAGGAGACCCCTGCGTATCCGGACTGCCCCAGCGCGCCTTTTGCCCGACTCCTGCCCCCTCTGCGCCCAGGTGGGCGCGCCCGGTTCCCAGCTTGCAAGGGGGCACTTTGAGGAGACCAGAAAGTCTCAGCCCGGCAGCGCGGGATGCCTTTCGCCAAGCGGATCGTGGAGCCGCAGTGGCTGTGCCGGCAGCGGCGCCCGCCGCCCGGCCCAGCGGAGGACGCGAACGGAGGCGGCACTGAACCGCCGCCGCCCCTGCAGCCGCCCAGCCAACGGGACAAGGCCCTGGAGCCGGGGCCGGAGGAGCCTCCCCGTGCGCCCCCTGCACCTTCCGGGCCGCCGCCGCCGCCGCCGTTGCCCGCTCCGACCGATCAGGCGCAGCCACCACACGGAGAGCCACCCGCAGCGGCCGAGGAGAGCGCTGTGGGGGCCCCGGAGGCGGCGTCCGCGGCTGGCGAGGCGCCCTCGGCGGCCGCCGCGGCCGTGCTGCTCATGCTGGACCTGTGCGCGGTCAGCAACGCCGCGCTGGCTCGAGTCCTCCGGCAGCTCTCGGACGTGGCCCGGCACGCGTGCAGCCTGTTCCAGGAGCTCGAGAGCGACATCCAGCTGACCCACCGCCGCGTCTGGGCCCTGCAGGGCAAGCTCGGCGGCGTGCAGCGCGTCCTCGGCACGCTGGACCCCAAGCAGGAGACAGTGCGTGAGTATCCGCGCCTCCAGCCGGCGCTCCGCTCCTGCGCCGCACCCTCCGCCCTCCCCGGTCGCCGCAATCCCAGCCCCAAGGCGCCGCGCCCACTGCAGCTTGCACCGTACTCTCGCCTCACCCCCCCCCCCCCCTTCCCCTGGGACCCACCCCAACCCTCCAGGTGCTGAGAGTTTGCAGGGATGCAGATGCAGAGGGGAGAAAGTTAAAGGGGCGGCCTCGGAACTCAAAGGCAGCCACGGGCTGAAAGGGGACGTTTAGGGCGACACAGGAGGCAGAGGGGTCTGTCATTCACCTCTGGTGATCACCTTCCTTGTCCCTCCCCAGTGGTGGGGGTGGGGCGGGGGTTGGTGCAACTTATGTGGTTCCCAGTGGCCCAACCTGAGACCTATAGTCCGACCCCACCCCCACTCGTGCTTGGGGGCTCCAGGAGTAGTGTCTTTTGAGGGCTTCTGATTCGCCTTGACGGTTTTGTCACTCTTACTGTGACCTCAGGGGCTGCGCGGAGCCCCGAACTTGTGCCTTGCGCTCATGTGCGATGTAGCATGGCGCCGCTTGCCGCCTGGAGAGAAGAACTCTGAAGCACTTTGCTCCAACCTTGTGGCCCAGAGAGGCCTCGGGGAGGGGCATGGAGGGAGGAGTGTCTCGGGCCCTGGGGAGATCGGCGAGACCCTTGGGCCATCTCTTCTGCCCTGAACAGCATAAGTTCCTACTAAGTAACTCTGTGTTATCTGCTCTCCGAGGATCCCAGAGGCGCCCCCCCCCCCTACTGTCGCCCAAATCCGCACGCATATGGAAGACCCCTGAGCATCATTGCTGCCTGTTAACTTCACTCTTGCGACACCCTAGGGCTCTCAATACATGCCATTCTGTGTCATTTTCCCTCTGAGAGGAGCTCAGGAGGGTCCCCTGGCGCAAGATCGGTCAAATCAGGCGGCGAGGGAATCTTTTAGGAATGAGCAGAAGGTGGGCGGAGGCACTAGGCCGGTGCTCCGGTCCTTGGGCGCCTGGTCCCGCTGCAACACTCACAAGGAAGGTGATGTCAGCGGCTCTGACTTACATAAGAAGCTTCCCGCGTTGCTGCAGCAGCTGCACTGGTGCGAGGCCCGGTGGCCTGGGGGGAGGGGGGGGAAGCTCTAGCTGCATCCTTTCCGGGAACCTCTGCCCTGCAACCCAGTTCGCAGATTGCCCCCACTCAAAAAAAAAAAAAAAAAAAAAAAGCAGAAACCTCTTTGAACCCCACCCTGGGAATTGGCTGCTTTTCTGCAATAGCAACAATAATAAGCCTAATGAATAAATGATGTGCGCGATAGGTTTTAGCAGCTATAAAAGACCCGGAGTTGGGTTAATGACTGGTTGTTTAAAAGGGCAATTCCGGGGATGAGTTCTGGAAAGAATTAGGACTGCCGTAGGCCAAGTCGTATTTTACTTTTGGGACTTGAAATGAGCACTTTAATCCTGCCTCCCTTTTTACCTCAAACCACACAGCAGGGACAGCCCCTTCACTTTCAACAGCGCTGATATCTGGGGAGTGCGGTTGGGGTGAGTGGTGATTTTACTTCAAAAGAACTGGAGGGAAGTTTTGCAGACTGTTGAGTGGTGCGTACATTTCCCGTGTGTGTGTGTGTGTGTGTGTGTGTGTGTGTGTGTGTGTGTGTGTGGTGTGACACACACTGCTCTTTAAATTAGGTTTCACACAAGTGAAATTCAGTGCTGGAGCAGATTGGGTCCCCTTCTCTCTTTCTTTAGAGGCAGCAGTGGGCACTTATGCACATGGGACTTGACACAGTCCTTTTAACTGTTTAGAGTGCAAACTAATGGTTAATGGAGAAAAAAGAACTTTTTAAATGTGTGCATACAGTTGATGAATTATACTCTATGTGTATTTATACATCAATAAATAAATAATCCCAGGGATGGATGTAAAAATCTATTATATTTTAATTTTTCTGAAGTATTATCTCCACACTTCATGTCCAGACCTCCATTTAGGAGAACATTGTTCTTGTTTGATGTCATAGAAGGCATTACCTTTGGAAGGAAAGGCACAATAGTGTGTCATAGTTGGGGTTTGGCAGCATGCAGAGGCAGAGACCAGGGTTTCTGTGTAAGTGGTTTATTTCAGAGGGCAGCCAGAAAGCATAGGGAGGGAGTATAGAAGTGAGACAGTGTAGGGAGGAAAGCTCATGCACGGTGTGAGCTTGGGTACCATTGTGGGCAACCCGGGTTCAATACAGCACACACCTCAGAAATGTTCCACTGAGGAGTGAGGAAGCTGGAATATTTATTCACCAACTTCCACCCCTCACTGAGGGAAGGTAGAACCTGGAGTATGAATTCCCTGCCTCCCTTGGTCTGCTCTATGTTAGGGCTCAGCCTAGCTGAGTTACACTAGGTAGAGAGATAGGAAAAACCTAGGGATTATACAGGAATGTCTGCAGGGGTCCTGTGGGAAGGGCTATGGGTAGAGCACCAGTGGCTTCTATCTGCTACATTATAGATCTTCCTTTAACATTGCTCATGGCCTAGGGGAGTTTCACATTCCCTTTCCTTTCCCTTTGAAGGTGTCTGAGTGACTCCATACTCCTTGCATAGCCTTCCCACCAGGATCACCATTCCCCATGCAGTCTTCATGTTGCTTCGTCCTTGGACAGCTGCTTCCCATTGCCCTGAGACAGGCTCAGGGTGGGAAAGGGGTGACAGTTTGCAGGGCTGACATGATCTGACATATACTTTAGTAAAGTCACTCTTGAGGCAAGTCTGAAGGCTGATAAACCAGTTAGTATGACGGGTGATGGTAGCTAGGACTTAGGAGGTTGCTATGCAGGCATACCATCTATACACAGAGTTCCCCAGTAGGACTGAGTTCTAGTTGCCCACAGTGGTGATTTACTTGAAAATGCACCATGTATCTTCTGCCTTCCTTCCTTTCTCCATCTCACTTTCTCATTCACCTATGGCTGGTTCCTGGGGACACCTCCCACATAAACTACTTGTGGTGGAACTTGCACTCACAGGGTCTGGAGGAACCCAGATCAAAACAATTTGTTTCATCTTTGAACTGTGAGGGCAAAGACCTAGGGCCAGAAGTATGGTAGAGGTGATGTTTCTTGCTCTTTTTCCTTAAACTCTTTCTCCAGAATTATTATACTACCCACATGCCTGACCCCTCCTAGGTGTTCTGCAGTGGATCTGGAAATAACTTACTATCCTTTAGAAGAGAACTTCAGTGCTTTAGGAGTATGAGGGGCATGGGAGGAACTCAAGTCTAAGATGATGAAGATACACCACCTCAGTTCCTCAGTAGTCCATTGGCCAACCTTTTAGAGTATTGTTTGTCATCCTGTTGAATGAGGTCAGTGATGGCTCCAGGAGCTCCAAGCTTCCATATTTGAGAAGCATAATTTTTGCCTGAGCAGACACAGAAACTGCTAAACATGGAAAGAAACTAGGAAGTCACATATTGGGTGAATTCATCATTTTGGCTTGGTATGGTAATGCTAATCAAGGGTTCATTCTGCTTTTGGAAGGATGATCCTTTTCCTCCCCATTCTGTTCATTCTACTACATGCAAAAATCATTTACAAACTGGTTCATGTAGGATATTTTTAAAAAAATGTTTCAGTAACTGTGGTTAGGTTTCTTTACCTCCTGTCTCTGCTCAGCGAATTTTTTGAGGCATTATGAGACCCTAACAGCTCCATTGAAAAGTGCTTTTAAACCAATCATAGAACAACTGAGAAGAAAGCAATCTTCAAAGGTTAATATTTCATGTTATAATTTTCTCACAACAACACATTTCTTTCCAGACTTTTCTTGTTGTACTGGATTGGGCTCTTAAATCAAAACTACCGAACTACTTTACCTAGGAAATCCTTGAGATTCTTGTTGGGCTGATATTGCTAAGATAGTAACAATACTCCTTCCTTCCTTCCTTCCTTCCTTCCTTCCTTCCTTCCTTCCTTCCTTCCTTCCTTCCTTCCTTCCTTCCTTTCTCTCTCTCTCTCTCTCTCTCTCTCTCTCTCTCTCTCTCTCTCTCTCTCTCTCTCTCTCTTCCTTTCTCCTCACCTGAGGACATTTTCCCATTGATTTTTAGAGAGTGGAAGGGAGGGGGAGAGACAGAGAGAAACATTAATGTGAAAGAGACACATCCATTGATTGCCTCCTGAACAGGCCCTGACCAGGGCCAGGATTGAGCCTCCAACAGAGGCACATGCCCCTGATTAGAATTGAACCTGGGACCCTTCAGTCCACAGTCTGATGCTCTATCCACTGAGCAAAACCTGTAGGGCAAGATTTCTGTTTGTGGAGATCTTTTCCACACAATGCCATCAGGAAAATATAAATTCCACATAAGCTCTCAGAAACATCTTCAGTCTTAGAGCGTCTCATCTACATTTAATGGGCATTACCTTTAAAATGCCATGGTGTATGAAATTTCTCCTGTTGTCCCATGTTAGCCCAAGAGTCTTAAGGATCCATTGACTTCATATAATGCTTTATAATTTTATGGACAAAGACAGTTTCAAATGTGGGAATTTTGTTTTGACAGTTCAGTTTAATTTATTTTTACTCTATTAAAATACTGCAACACAAGATTTTGTAGGACACTATTAAAAAGCATGGGAAGAGTATGCCCGGAACAAACTATCAATCACAAACATTCCTAAAAGTTATTTTTGCATCAAGAATTCCTCATGAATCACATCTTGATAATAAATGAAAATAAAAAATGATGAAGTAGGAAAAGTTTCTGAATGTAAAGCTCTCATTTTAAGGTCTAAATTTATTGAAACAAGGTTTTGGAGAGCCCTCCTACCACACCACAAGCCCACAAAGGACAGCAACCCTGTCTAGCTCATCATTTTGAATGACAAAGATAGGCATGACAACTTTTGGTTTTTGATATTAATGTCCATCCCTCAATCCATTAATAAACATGAGAAGGTTTGGGTGTACTGAAATAGGAATCTGAGGACTCGGGCATCCATATTCTGAAAAATTAATTTATTATGATGTTCCTAAGTCCTTCCAAGTGAAATTAACCAATAATAAAATGAATTTAATAAGAGCTGGAGAATCTTGGGATGTTAGAGTTGGGAAAGACGTTAGCACTCATTGAATCCAATCTCCCAACCAGGGTGGGATTCTTTTTAAAGATGTCCCAAATGGCAACCCATCTGGTTTCCATGCCCTCTAAGACACCCAGGAGTGAGAAGTGGCCATCCCCACCCCAACTTTATTGCTGATTTGTTTCTGTTCTGAAACAATCCTTATCTACAATAAGACTAAATCTGTCCTTTTGTAATTCCAGCTTTTCAGTCTTAATTCTGGTGGCTGGAGCCATATGGAATCTGCTTATAATCTCTTATCCAGGATATCTTTTAAGTGGCTAGAGGTTACTTTGTCCCAGGTAAAACAACTTCAGTTCTTTCAACCAAGCCTCTCAGTGCCAAGTTTCCTGTTTTCTCTCACACTGGTTGCCCTCTCCCACAGGTGCAGAGCATGAATGGAGCCATTCCTTCCTTCATATGAATGTTCCACTAGGACTAAGATGGCCCTTCTTTTTTTAACCATTGCAGAATACTGTTGATGCATTATTGCTCTTATGGCCCAACAAACTCCTTTCCTTTATAGTGGCAGTTCTTTTACATGAGGTTTCCTTTGTTCCATTGGTGCAGTTGGTATTCTGAACTTAAATTTCATAAGGCTCCCCATTGTCTCTGTTAAATTGAATCTTGCTTGCTTTGCTCTTTCACTTCTAATCAGTCATGATGGTTTAAAATCTTGATTCAATGTGTCAGCTACTGCCCACAGCATTTTGCTCTTTGCAAACATCATAAACATGATTCTAATCTAGCCCATCACCCACATCTTTGATAAAACTGTTGCTCAGATGGACTGAAGGCCAGATCTCATTGGCAGACAGTAGTACGTCTATTAATCAACATTCATTGGGTAGCATTGTTGCAGCATTCACAAATGCTCCCCCACAGTCCCATTGAAACCACATTTCTCCACCTTGCCCACAAGATCTATCATCATGAGTGATTGTCAAATGATTGCTGAAAACAAGATACCATATGTCTGTAATATTTCTTTGATCTTCCAGTTTAATAACCCTACTCAAAAGGGAAATGAGGTTAGTCTGGCTCAAACTGGACTCCCAGCCATCAGAAGGGCCATTTAAATTTTCTTGTATATAATGGATAAATACTTTATTTTGGAAAATATACTTTGGTGTTTTGGCCATAGAATGACTGCACTGTTGGAGTTCAATGAACTTTCTGGGTCCTAGAGTCCATTTGTCTGAGTCCAAAATGCATGGTTTGTTAAAGGCAGAGAATCAGAGTGCTTATACCTTTCTTTCTTTTATGATACCCGGTGGGAACCTTATGTCCTTGTTTCTTAAGGAAATGTTTGGAATTCATGATCTTTGTAGTTTGCTTAGGCTCAGATTGAGTAAGGTTGGCAAGTGTCAGTTTTATCTAATTGTTGAGAAGCAAGTATGTGGTTTAGAGTGTGGATTCTGAAATTAGGCAGCAGGGGTTCAAATTCCAGCTCCCCCCTTCAGAGCTGTATTACTTTTGACAATTTACTGAATATTTATTTTCCTTTGGGATGGAGATAAAAACTACCTATTGCATTAGGTTGTTGACAGGACTGAAGGAGTCAAGCAAGGTACACAGGTACTGAGAACTGTGCCTGGCACATGGTGAGCCCCTGGTAATTATTTGCAGTTATTTTATTGGTATTGTAATTGGATCATGCAGAGTAGGAAGCATGTGTAAATTTTTACAAGTAGGTGAAAACCTGTCTAAATCTGTGAAATGCTGGGTCAGAGGGAAAGAGATAGCTGACCAAGCAATGCTATATCCCTCTGCGTGGTCAGATGACTATTAAGATTTCAATGTTCTTTGTGGCCTCTTTTTGTTATGCAAAGAAGTATAGAAATTAAAAAACATCGACAAAGAATCTTATCATCCAGATTCATTCATTTATTATATGCCAGGCACTATTCTAAGTGCTTAGACTTCATCAGTGTTCAGAAAGTTACAAATAATTTATAGTAGAGAGAGATTAGACCATAAACGAAAAACATAACACAGATATTTAACATAATTAAACATAATTTAAAGAGATTACAGAACATGTTAGGAGATAGTAAGTTATGGGCAAAAAGAAACTAGAGCAGGGTGAGAGCAATCCCGAGGATTGGAGTGGCGTTATCATTTTAAATGGGAAGCAACATTTTAGGGAAGATTGGAAAGAGGTGAGGGAGTTAATGATGTCAATAGCTGGAGGAAGAGCATTCCAACAGAAGGAACTAGAGCTAGTGCAAAGGCCCTGAGGTGAGAGCACGCCTGGTGTGATAAAGCAATGGTAAGGAGGCTGACATGGTAGATGTGGAGTGAGCAAGGAGACCAGGAGGAGAGGAAGTTAGGAAGGTGGGGTGGAGGGCAGCTCATGTAGGGTCTAGGAGGCCTTTGTGAAGACTTTGCTTTTTTGCTCTGAGTGAAATGGGGACTCATTGGAAGGATTTTAGTCTAATAGTGACATGATTGACTTAGAGTTTAAAAGGATCACTTTGGCTGTTGTATAGGGAAGAAACTGTGGGGGAAGGGTAGAAGCAGGGTGACTAAGTACAATAATTGCTCTGGCAGTTATCCTGGTGGGAGATGGTGGTGGTTTGGTGGAAGTAATGAGAAGAGGTTGGATCCAACTTAAAGATGTTGACATTTTCTGTTTTATGTTTAGGGCTAGCCAATTCAACCCACACAAAAGGGCATAAAAGCTGAGAAGTAAAGGAAAGCCCTCCTTTCTTCTTACGGGCCAGACTTGTTCCAAAGGACACCATGTTATAATATGCTGTGATCCTTCTAGGAGGAGCAAAAGAGAATTCTCACATAGGTCTAATGTGTTTTGTAAAGCCGCATCTGATATTGAGGAAATAGGCACTTCTAGAATCTTGATTAATCTTACTTTGCTGTCTTGGGAAAATTTAGAAGTTGTTCTAAAGAAAATTCTTGTTAAAAATCAATGTATAATTTCCATACAGTGAAATGTATGGATTGCAATTGTGTAGTTTGATGAGTTTTAACAACTGTATGCACCTCTGTAACCCACATCCCTATTAAGAGAGGGACAATTCCCTCACTTCAGATAGATAACTTCTTGAGGTAGAAAAGCAATATTTGAACTCTGGTGCTCTCATACTATTCCCTGCCAGAACTGTTGTGTTAATACGGACATGGGAGAAAATGTTTCTACAGGAACTTCTGGACTCTACAATAGGACCAGACTAAGAACTATGGATTCCATATATGAGATTTGCAGAGGAACAAACTTCCAGTTAGAAGATAAATAAGTTCCGGGGCTGTAATGTGTAGCATGTTGACCATAGTCAGTAATAGTGTATTGTATATTTGAAAGTTGCTAAGAGAGTAGATATTAAATGTTCTCATCACAAGAAAAAAAATTGTAACTCTCTGTGATGACAGATGTTAACTAGACTTATTGTGGTGATCATTTCACCATATATACAAATATCAAATCATTATGTTGTATACCTGAAATTAATATAATGATATATGTCAATTATATCACAATTTTAAAAAGATTGAGAGGGAAAAAAGATTTCCAAGACAATTGGAATAGTGGAGTTTCTTCTCTTTGGTCTGATGCTACTGGTTGTTTATAACATCTGAGTGCTCAGCTTTAGGGAGGACCCATTTGGGACAAGGATAAGAATTTGGCCTCAGAGACCCCAGGTGTAATTTAGAAGTAGAAGTTTTTCGAAGGGAAAGCTAAAATAACATTTAAAAAGACATGGGAAAAAATAACTCGTTACTTTTACACAAGTTGCTAAGTGGCAGGGAACACTAATTTGTAACTGTGTTTTTAGCTTATGCTGATGCTTGAAGCCTGGATGAAGGATGAAGAAAGTTCTTTGAAATTTGATTATTATATCTGAGTGCATTTAAATTTGTGAAAGAAACCCATTATACAGTTTGGCTACTCTTGATTTTTAATACTAAACATCTAAGAGAGGGAAGAACTAGTATCTATGAGGAAGGATGACAGCCAGTGAAACATAATGTTAATTAGAATATAATATCAATATTTATGTTTCTCTCCAGTGTGCATCTGGACGCTGTTCCTCAAGCCTATATTTATATTTTAATAATGTGAGTAAAGCTGTATTTCCCTTTTTAATTTCACATCAGAGTTTTGCTGCCTCAGCCAGTCCCCTCCTTACCCCTGAAGACTTCAATTGCAAGATGGCACATGTTTATTGAGAGGTTGATTCTAGAGATTAACTTTGAGGGGAGGAAAGTGCAGCATGAATAAATACTTCAGAAATCCTTTTCCATGTGAAAAGTCATAGGGCTTTCTGCTTCACAAACAGGAGAGACAGATGCTTCAGAGTTTGGGGTAATGTGGGCAAACCAAGGAAGAGATACTGGGAAGAATGCCCTGGAAGGTTTTCTAACAGTTTCACTTGGGTTAAATACCTTCAGTGTGAGAGAGGAGATGCTGGAACACTGCTCAGGTATCAGATGTCACTGGTGCTCATCTGGCAAGGCTTTAGCCTTTGTTAATTAAAATTAAATCCAATTTCAAAAAGAAAAATACATTATATAAGGTTGTGCTTGTGTGGCTTTATTTTAACCCTTTGACCCATATTCTAAGACCAGCAAATCTCAAGTCAGTGATGGGATAGGAAGTGATAGTGAGAAATGGGATTCACTTACAGATATATTTGAGTAAAGGCAGTGAGTGGAACTATTGGCCTGTCAATGTAAATTTGGAGCCCTTTTGGGTTTTAAAAAATTGATTTATCAATTCAAAGTTTTAATTGTTGTTGGGTGAGGAGGACAAAAAGAAAAACAAAACCCAAATAACCAAAGAGACACTCTCTTTTACTTCTCAGCTTATACCTTTTCTTCCCAAGTTGCTCTGTACACTTTTCTGTGGCCTGATCAGCTTTGTTGGATCAAGCCCTGCACTTAGGAAACTACCTGGAACCAAAAGAGTACATTCAATCTCTCTCTGTGTGTCTGTCTCTCTCTCCATATATAAATCATATATATGTTAAAAATTTAAAGATCTAATTATAACATAAATATAGCAATGTGCATAAATCACAAGTGTATAGCATCTGGAATAAGAAACATTTGCAGCCCTCCAAATTCTGCCACTGTTCCCTTCCAGTCATATCTTCCAAAAAATGGCCATTATCCTGACTTCTAACAGCCATAGATTACTTTGGCCTGTTTTGGAATCAGTATATGCTTTTTTATATCTGGGCTTTTGCTCTAAATTATATTTATTTGCCCCATTTATGTTGTTGCATATAGCTGTAGTTCATTTTTTCATTGCCGTATAGGATTTTTTCATATAAATATACCATGATTTATTTGTCCATTCTACTATTGATGGGCATTTGGAGAATTTCCAAATAAATGCTGCTATGAACATTCTAGTTCCTGTCTTTTGGTGAATGTACCTACATATTTTTGTTGGGTAAAAAGTACATAAGTTGTAGTTTTACAAAACTTTCTCCTTCAATAAGATACTTCAAGACTTTGATAATTATTGTTCTTATTCCTTGCTCTCCCTTGTCTTTTGGACTAAGCAGTAGTTTTGTTCTTTTTTTTTTTTTTTTTTTTCTGTAACGTAAAGATTATCTCTGGTCACTAATGACAAAGTTTGGGGGTCTGAAATGGAGGAAATGTGATATAATTAAAAGAACTCCCCTGCCCTCTTTTAAATTAAAGCATGGTTATGAGACCTTTTGATTCTCAGACGAAGGCTCTTCACAAAGCCATGTTTCAAATCACTTGCAAACTCTGTTTAATCGGAGTTTGACATTTGAATCTTTATTGGCTCTGCTTCAGCTCTTCCTCTGTGAGGAGAATCCTTTTGGATTTTCAAATTGCTTCCTTTCCTTGGGGAGGGAATGGAGGAGGAAGAGTGATGAGTTCTCTAATCACTTGGCTGGATTAGCCTTAGAGCTATGGGAGAGTTGCTTTTTCTAGTTGTCCCTATCAAGGTTTTATGCAAAATCTAGGCAAAACAGAACTCCTCAGGCGAGGAGGGGGAGGCCTTTCCATCCCCCCCCCCATAGGGTCTATATTCTTGTGGCTCTGTTTTCAGAATCTTGGATATCTGAGCCACAAAGTAGCAACCCTGGCTAGACAGAATTTTGTGGATTATGGGAGTTGAAAAGGCCTCAAGCAAATTCTAAAATTGCCCACAGGACTTCTTTCAAACCCCTGACATAGGCTCAGCTTCCCAGATGCCTTGGCTGAGGGTTTGTAGTCCTGGACTCAATGAGTGGTATAACCACCCACCCTCCCACTATGCCCCATCGGCCCACAGCCTTCTCACTATTTGGTTTGAAATGACCATGATTGGAGAACTGAGGGCGTGAATGTTTCAGCCTGCGCCTTCCCCTCCAAGCATCCTGGGAATGTCTGAAACACCTATGAGGCCCAGGCAGCCCCACCGCTGCCTTGTGTTTTGATGGAACGTTTGGTCACTTGGGTGTGAAGGTGTGTGAAACCTTTACAGTTAAGTCTGAAAAATGGTTGTGAGAAGCCCCCAGGGAACCATGCTGCTGAGTGACACACACCTGGGCCTTCTAAAGTGAGGTTTTATGATAAATTTGAACATGGTTTTAAACTTTACTATACTTTGCTTCATTCCTTTTCCTAACTAGAGAATAGGTGAGCTGATTTTTCCATGAGAGAGCTGCTTTGGACCATTAACCTACATTGTTTTCAAATGTAAAGGTGACTATGTAATTGAGTTTTGGCTTTTAAGAACTGGAGGCATAGTGAGGCAGCTCTGTGAAGTTGGAGTTGCAGGTGGGATTGGTGGGGGGAGGATATGCTTTCCTTTACTCACCAGGTGTGAAATGCAAAAGAGCTTTGTGCAGAATAGGAGACTTTTAAAAATCCAGATGTACTCTGAGGACCTGAGTAACTCTTACTTAAACCTGCTGCTTGTCCCAAGTTGTCATTCTCTTTTGTAGGGTATGGCTGAGACCACAGCCTACAGTTTATTCTTCTTCACCCCTTTGACTTTTTCCTGTAGCCAGCTCTGCCCCCAGTTTGTAGAAGATGGCTGAATTTTTTTGTCTCAGATGATTGAGTGTTATCACGGGGATTCTTCTAAACATGTTCAGGCAGACATCAAATAAATTCACATACACATGCATGCACCTTCCCCTCCTCCCCCCACACATACCATTAACATTTATTGTGTGACTGCTTTCTGTAATATTCTCTCACCTTATTTCACAAGCCCCTCAAAATTCTGTGTTGGAAATACGATATTCTTTGTGTGAATAAGGAAATGGAGGCTTTAAGACCACACTGTTTAAGACCACACTGTTTAACATTTGAATCCAGGATTCAGATGTGGCTTTCTGTCTTCAGTTTTGGGGCTCCATCTAGTCTACCCAGGATCCCTCCATATTACACATAGTTCCTTCCATCTCTACCACTTTATCACCACTGGGATAGCCTCTGCCTCACAGTTTCTGATAGGGAAGCAGAGGCAAAAAAAAAAAAAGAGATAAGGATGATGTCCAGGTGGGTCCTTGGATGCTCAGAAAGTCTAGGGTTGGGACCTCTGGACAAAAAGGCCCACGAATTGAGAAGTACCTACTCTGTGTCTGGAGCTGGCATATGGCTCTGTTAGAGATTAGCACGTGTAATCAGGCAAGGTAGTGGCTGCCTGAATGGCTGTAAGTAATTAGTTGTTCAATTGTAACGTAATAGTTTTGGAGAACATACTGAATGTATAAAATAAGTAATTTGCTGTAGCGGGAGTCATTTTATATGTCAAGGCCTTTACTATCTAAACCCAAATGGTTTACTTCATGGACATAGGTTTCTCTGCTAATTCAGTGGTTACTCTTCTATATTCTATATTGTTGCTTGAAAGCTGGTGTAAATTAGCTGTGGGTGACCTCAATTCAGATAACTAACCAACACAAATTAAAATAAATTGTCATTTTTTCCATTTATTCAAATAGGCCAAGATAAAAAAATTATAATGGTCATGTTTGGGGTGGGAATGAAGGTGGGGTGGGCACAAGGGTAGTTCCAGACACTACTGATAGAAGTGTAAATTTGTATAAATTTTCTGGTAGGCAGCTGGTCTTTATGAAATCAATATACAAAAAAACTGTATGCTAGAGATTTCACTTCAAAATTTAACCTAATTCCCCACAAGAAAAAAATTTTTAAAAGAATTTAACCCAAGAAAATAATTGGGAAAGTAAAATAAAAGAATGTATAGATCCCTCAGTATTGCTTACAAGTAAGAAATATTAGAAATACTCTAAATTATTAAAGTAGAAAATTGGTTGAACAAATGTTACTGTACATTGGTGCAGCAAACAACATTACTACATATTGGAACAGTGAAATACTCTATTGCCATTAAAATGATACAAATGGATATTAGTTCACTCAGAAATATTGTATGATACATTCCAAAGTTAAAATGACTTGCTACCAAATAGTATGCAGACTAGTGCATGTCTATTAAGAAGATGTAGAAATATAGGGGAAACATTATTTTAAAAACATGTTTTGGGAGTTGAAAAGGCCTCAAGCAAATTCATTATTTTTAAAACATGTTGTGATCATGATCTATAGTGTGAAATACATTTTACACTTGTGACCCAGTAGATACATGTAACTGACACAATGGTTTTTTTAAACAGTACTAACTTTTCTCTATATGGTTCATTCTGATATATGTATTTATTTTTAATTTTATTATTTACCATATTATCTTATTCTATCCTTCCTTACCCTATTCTCCTTTACTTCAATTCAATTCCTCTTCCCTTTTCTTCTGTTTCATTTTTAAGATGGCTGGTCATGACCCACTAAGTTGATTTTATAATTTCCTAATGTGCCACAAGCCACGGTTAGAAAAACTCTGCTCTAGAATGTTAACAGAGGTTATCGCTGGCAGGTGGGGTTATAGACAAATTTTATTTTTTGAGAAGGGGGGGTTCTTTTTGCATCTCCATGTTACTTATGTAATACAAAGGCTAATGAAAATTTTTAAATGATAGGATTACATTTAAAAACAAAGTGATATCCTGTAACTTTTTAGAGATGTACTGATTGTATAAAATAAGATGCCTGCTCTACTCCATAGTTATTAGGCATTCAGAATGTTCTTGGAACCTTAAAGGACATCATGGCAGGAAAAAATATATCCATTGAGACACATAGTTTAAATAATAAAACAACAAGAAAATGAAACATGACCTTACCTCTTTAAACTCAAAAGATCACCAAACATCAGTACGTTTGGTTTATCCCAGCGAAGTTGCATCAGTTCTCTGGGATTTATTTCTATTTATGTCCCAGGTTGCGTTTTTTTTCATGCTCATTCCTCACCTTTTAAAAAAAAGGATATTAAATTCATCAGACTATGTTCTTGCCAGATTATCTTGGTTTACAGTACTGTTGAAGTTAGCCTCCTTTAAAGCTAAAGATGCTTTTAAATGGAAGGTAGTCATTAAGAACTTAGAGCAGGAAGCAGAAGCTTTAAAGGAGGACAAGAAGAATCCCTGGCTTGAGCCAGTGTACTTCCCCATGGGTTTCCTGCTCTCAGCACACAGCTGAAAATCTGCAGACAGGCCCCAGGAGCACTACCTCTGTCATGGCCACACAACCAAAGGAGGTGTGGCATATGAAGTGAGCTTTCTCTGGCTCTTCTCTAGGAAAACCATTGGTGGACAAAGGGCAGAGATTTCTGCAAGAAGTTCTGTTTACATAGAACCCAAGTAAACCTTTGGGCACATGTGACAACTGCTAAGGGGGAGAAGGCAACCCACAGGGTTGGAGTTGGGGAGAGGCTGGTTGGTATTTTCAGGGTAGGAGCATGAAAGGAGATGGTTCCTGCCCTTGAAAGAAATTAATGAGAAGAAATATGCAAAAATAACTGGGGTTGCTTTCCAAGATGTACTAATTTAGTTACTGTTGTCTCAGACTTTGCTGAGAGTAATCTCACAATATTGAAAATGTTGTTTGGAGCCCTGGCTTTATACTCAGGGAGAAGGCTAAATTCATTCTATCTTTGAAAAATTGTGAATAACATGTGAAAGCTATTGATGTGCTTCTTTTAAATTAATTTTTATTTATTCCATTTATATCATATATCAGTTCAGTGGTGATTATCATTCATGTGGTTGTTCATTAATTCATTTTCCATCCATCCAACCATCTATCCACGTAAGGGCATTTTTTGACTAGATGCTTTGTATTGAGGGGCATGTGGTAATCACTAGGGTAGGGGAAGGAACTCCAAAAGGAGGGAGAGCAGTCTGTATAGTTCAGTTGCTCAGAGTCTGGTGGTACAGATAGATGAGTAAATGACTAATTACGAAATAATATGGGCAGTGTTGCTAGAAAGGCCAACATGACTTGACTCATGTAAAACTAAGTCTTCCCTTCCTGCCTACAATCATGGAATGTTAACCTAAAAAGAAGCCTTATAAAAACTGAATGCTTTCCAGACTTCATCCACAGATTGCTGGGGTACCATTCCAGGGATTGGAGTTGGGTATAGTAGGGAGGAGTTAGAGGAAGACTGAACAGATAGGGTTTAGCTTCCTCAAGAACCAGAGCAGGTTCCTTTTCATCTGTTTCATATATTGAGGTTCCTTGTAGAGTATCAGTTGAGGAAAGACCTTGTTTGCTTAATAATATTTACAAAACACTGGACTAGTCTACCATCAGTCCTTGATTCTCTGGTTTAAAAATTGAGGCCCAACAAGGTGAAGGGATTTGCACAAGGCTGTAAAATAGGTTCATTAACAATCCAGAAATAAGACCTGGTCTTCTAATTTATGTGGACATTACCTCTATATCAATTAGCTTTTGCTGTGAAACAAATAACTCCAAAACTCAGTGGCTTAAAACAACCACTGTTTGCTTAGCCCATAATTCTATGAGTGAGCAATTTGGACTAGACCCAGCTGGGTGGTTCCTCTGGTCTCAGCTGGGCTCACTCATGTCAGTGATGAATTTATGATCAGCTGGCAAGTCACCTAAGAACTGGCTGGTCTAAGTGGCCTTACATCTGAGGAATGGCTGGGTGTTGGCTTGGGTAATTAGGTAACTGAGTCTGGAATCTCTCATCACCAGCAGCACTTTAACAGAGTAGGGAAGTGTACATAGCCCCTTGAGGCCTAGGCTTGTAGCTGGTCAGAGCAAATTACAGACCAACTCATATTAAGAGGCGGAGAAAGAGACTTCTTGAATGGAGGATTACAAGGGGTGTTGCTACAGGAAGGGGAGAATTGTTGCTCTTTTTGCTATCTACCATAAGAATACTGTTATTAACATATCTTCTCTTCTTTATTTGGGCATTGAAAAGATGTATGTTTGAAAATGCTATCTAATTCCAAAGCTATCTTTACAACAAGACCATAGCCACAACTCTTTCTATATACTATGAGGCCTCTTACCTACTTGAGTTTTCAAATTCTTTGTGTTTGAGACAGATAGTATTTATTGCTTGAGGTAAGGGGTACTATACCTCAAGAACATCCCTACTTTACTCCCAATCATAATCTTTCCATCATTAGTCCTTTCCATGGAAAGACTCCTTCAGTTCTTGGTCAGTTTGATTTTTTCATATGCCTCTGAAGGATGACTTCATTCTCACCATTTCCACAAAGAATTATTGAGTGACTCCTATGTATAATACAGTTAACTAGATACTGAGGATACAAATAGTCTAAGATGAGCCTCAGATTCAGGTAATTCATAGTATGGAAGGGAAAGAAAAAGCTAAACAGATTATTACAGTGAAATATGATGAGGAAGAGGGATGGAAATTGAATTTCTTTTCAGTGTTTAGAAGGTGCAGCCAAATGATCATATAAATAGATGGGAAAAAAAGCATTCAACACAATTCATTACCCTTTCAAGACTAAAACACTTAAAATAGGAATATAAAGGAGCTTCCCCAACCTGATAAAGTACATTTATGGAAAAACTCACAGATGACATCATACTTAGTAGTAAAAAATTGAATGCTTTCCTCCTAAGATGAGATACAAGAAAAGCGGTCCATTCTTTCTATTTCTACTTAACATTATACTGCAGATCCTATACAGAGCAATTAAGAAAGAAAATAAAAGGCATTCAGATTGGAAAGGGAGAAGTAAAAGTATCTCTATTCACAGAGGACATGATTTTGTATATAGAAATTCCTAAGGAGTTCACAAAAATTATTAGAAATGGGGATATAAGATCAATATACAAAAATCAATTGTAGTCTACACACTAGCAAGAAAAATTAAGAAAAGAAATTAAGATAATAGTTTCTTTTACAATAGCAAATACTTTTACAAAAGTGCAAGACTTGTACACTGAAAAGTATAAAACACCCTTGGAAGAAAATAAAGACCTAAATAAAGAGAAACATATTCCATGTTCATTGATCAGAAGATTTAATATTGTTTAAGATGGTGATATTCCCCAAATTGATATAAAGACTCAATTCAATCCATACCGAAATCCCAGCTGACTTATTACAGAAATTGACAAGCTGATTCTAAAATTTGTATGGAAATGCAAGGGTCCCAAAATAGCCAAAACAATCTTGAAAAATAAAAACAAAATTGGAGGTCTCACACTTCCCAAGTTTCAAGAAAGTGTGGTAGTGGCATAAGAATAGACATACAGATCAATGGAATAAAATTGAAAGTCCAGAAATAAATCCTTTCTTCTATGGTCAATTGATTTTTTATAATGATGCTAGACAATTCAATGGGAGAAACTATTATCTTTTAAAACAAATGATGCCTGGACAACTGAATATCCACATGCAAAAGAATGAAGTTGAACTCTTTCCCCACAAAAAGTAACTCAAAATTATTCATTGATTTAAATTTATGAGTTAAAACTATAAAACTATTAGAAAAAAAACATAGGAGTGAATCTTTATGACCTTGAATTAGGCAATGATTTTTTAAATATGACACTAAAAGCACAAATGACAAAAAATAATGAAAAGAACTGCATCAAAATGAAAAACTTTTGTCCTTCAAAGGATACCATAAGAAATTGAAAAGTCAACCCACAAAACGGGAGAAATCTGAGAGTCATATAGCTGAGAAGGGACTTTGTATTAAATTCCTAGGGATGCTGTACTACCACAAACTGCATGGCTTAAGACAACAGAAATTTATTCTTTCATAGTTCAGGAGGATAGAAGTGCAAATATTGCTGTCAACAGAGACATACTCTCTCTGAAGTCTCTAAAGAAGAATACATTTTTGCCTTTCTCCTGGCTTCTGGTGGTTGCCAGTAATACTTAGTGTTCCTTGACTTATAGTCACATAATTCCATTCCATTCTGTCTCTATCTTCACATGGCACTCTATGTATAACATCTTGAAAAACTGCCAAACTGTTCTCCAAAGCTATGCACAGTGTCTCTGTGTCTTCACAGGCCTCTTATAAGGATACCAGGCACTGGAGTTAGGGCTTACCCTAATCCAGTATAACCTCACCTCCACTTGATTCCATCTGCAAAGAACCTATTTCCAAATAAGGTCACATTCATAGGTTCTGGAGGTTAGGACATCAACATATTTTTTTTGGAGGGGGGCACAATTCAACCCACAACAGACTTTATGTAAAATTATTTTTTAAAAAACTCTTAACTCAACAATAAAAAGAGAAATAACCTAATTTTTAAAATGGGCAAAGGATTTGAATAGACATTTCTTGAAAGAAGACATATAGATGGGCAAAAGCACATGAAAAGATGCTCAATATCATTAGTCATTAGGAAAATGCAAATCAAAACCATAATGAGATACGACTTCATAACCATTAGGATTGCTAAAATAAAAATGACAGACAATGACAAGTGTTGGTGAGGATGTGGAGAAATTAGAACCCATATGCATTGCTAGTGAGAAGGTAAAATAGTGCAGTAGCTTTGGAGAACATTTTGGCAGTTTTTCAAAATGTTATACATACATAGAGTTACCATATGACCTGGCAATTCTATTCTTAAGTATATACCCAAGAGAATTGAAAACATATGTTTAAACAAAAACATGTACATAAATGCTCATTGCTGTATTAATTACAATGGTTAAAAGATCAAAATAGCCCAAATGTCCATCAACTATAAGTGGATAAAGAAAATGTGTATTCAAGCAATGGAATATTGTTTGGCAATAAAAATGTGATAAAAGGCAATACAAATTATTGATATATGTTGCAATATGGATAAACCTTGAAACATTATTGTAAATGAAAGAAACCAGTCATACAATAATAAATATTATATGATAGCAATGATATGAAATGTCTAGAACAGGCAAATTTATCAGGGCATAAAGCGGGTTAGTGGTTGCCTAGTGTTGGAGAGAGGAGGGAGTAGAAAGTGACTGCTAATGAGTGTGAGTTTTCTTTCAGGGGTGATGAAATGTTCTAAAATTAGATAGTGGTGATGATCAACTCTGTGAATATGCTAAAAACTATTGAATTGTAAATTTTAAAGGATGAATTTTGTTCTATGTGAATTATCTATAATAATAAAAGCATAATATGCTGATTAGACTGGATGTCCTTCCGGATGTCCTTCCGGATGAAGCTGCACTGGTGGGGGCTGAGGAAGCCACTGCGGTGGGTAGGGGCCGAGCCCCTTGTACGAATTTTGTGCATCGGGCCTCTAGTATCTCAATAAAGCTCTAAAAATATAAGATGAGGTCCTCTTCCAAGGGGATGTCAGGGGAGTTGAGAAAAATGTTAATGATTTGGAATCCCTACTCAAAAGAATGGGGGAGAGAGCTGTATTTGTTAGGTTAGCTGCCACAACCAACAGCCCACAACTTTCAGTGGCTGAGCACAAAAACAGTTTCTTTCTCTCACACTATTGTCTGATCTTGGTCAGTTAACTATCCTCAGTGGCTCTATTCCACATTGTGACTCAGGCCCCCAAGTTCTCTGATCTTTTGTCTATGTCCTCTTTTAGAAATGTGGTGCCCTCTCCATTCAGCTGCTGGGCGGGGAAAGAGAATGAGTACTGAGCATGGGAGAAATTCTTGGTATAGGCCTGGAATTGACTTCCTTCACTTCCACTCATATCTATTGGCCACACCTACCTGCAGGGGAGGTTGATGCATACAGTTTACTTATGCTTCTGAGAAGAAAGGGGAAACAGGTTTGCTAAACAGTTAGCCAGCATCTGCTAGAAGGGCTGACCAAGGATAAGGAAAAAGATTTCAGGCTCAGAGCCCAGCTTGAGGTGTCATGTATCTGTGGTCACTGCTGAGAGCAGGGCTGGGTCATTTTCTCTCACTGTTCTAGGTAAAACATTTACAGGTCGAAAGTACTGTAATGGGGCACATTTGTGTGGATGAATGTAGCCCAGTCTGCATTAGTAATGCCTGGGGAGGGAAATGAACACTTTAGCATCTCTCTTTTGGAATGACAAATGTAGCCAATGCTGTCCACATTGCCATTAAATGGAGAGCTAGAGAGGAATGAATATGAGAAATAAACTATTGGGTGTGGTTTTTTTTTTTCAATTGGACATGGGATGAATAAAAATAAGAATCTTTCCCCTTTTAAGGTTGTGCTTTAAATAGAAATCTGCTTCAGGCCCTTCTTGATCTTTTTCTTCTTGGCTCCCTCTCTCTGAGTGTTATTCACTCCCAGCCACATCTGTTCCTTTGTGGTGGAGAAGCCTGAATTCTATTCTGTTTGGGAGACAACTCACCTGAGTGGATCCCTCATATTGAAGCTCTTTCCAAGTTCCTTTTTTTATAAGTTTTCAGGGCTGCCTTGACATTTCTGTGTAGTTAGTGTACCTGCCCTTATAGACAGCTGCTGTCTGTCTTCTGACAGACTGTGTCTAACTGCTAATGCTGTAGTGAAAATCACCTCATTGGTCTTTCCTTGTTTTCAGAGGCACTTGTCTCTTGGTATAATCTGGATGCTTTATAAGCATTGTTTAAGAAAAGTATAAGATAGACTAGTACAGCCCTTCCTTTGTGGTATAAGCCCATGTGAGCTTTGATGAAAGGCCTGCTGGGACCTTGAAGACAGGCTGGCAAGAAGAGGGAAGCACCAGGGTAAGGAAGAAGTGAGTCTGTTTCAGTCAGGCCCTAAGGGAAGGTGGCCAATAGTCTAAATAACAATGGCCAACGTTTTGAGTAATGGTGGGTGGGATCTGGGCTCATGTCAATGTGCAAGGCTCTGGTTCATGGAAGAGGTTTCCAATTGGTCATCATGTTAGCCTGTCTTGTTTTTCCCTAATCTATTCTCTGCACTTCTGCCTAGTGAATCTTGCAAGGCACAAATCAAATCACAGCACTCCCTGGTTCACATTTTTCCATGGCTTCTTAGTACTCTTCTAATAGCACCTAAAAGAATTGGTTTTCAAGACCAAATGAATCTCTATCTAGTCTCATCTCTGGTACCAGCATCTCTCCTGCCTTTCTAGACCCATTGCTTTGGCCCCAGTTCTAAGATCCTTCTGGTTCCTCTTATATGCCATGCGCTCTAGCTCCTACAGCTTTCTGTGGTCTTGACTTTGATACCCCTTTTCTCTTATAGGCTTCCTGAATAACTCCATTTGCCTCATTGAGTAGTTGCCACTGCACTCTGTCTGTGTCTCCCTCTCCATAGCAGTTATATCAATCTGTTGTAATTACCTGTCTGTTTTTGTGCACTTCCACTAAACTGAAAACTTTATAGGATCAGGGACAATGTACTTGAGTTGTATTAGTCAGAAATATTAATTTCTGTAACAGAGAACCCCAAACATTTAAGTAGATGAAAACAATAGAAGTTTTATTTTTTGTTCACATGACAGTTCAATGTGGATATTTGGTAGAAGACCTTTTACATGGTTATTCAGAAATCTATGCTCCTTTCATTTTGTACCTCTCTTTCCAAGTCTGCATCTGACAGGCAAATGGGAGAAGAGAGAATGGAGATCATATAAGGAAGGTTTTGGTTTTTTTTTTTTTGCTATATATAGAAGTTGTGTATTTAATTTCTACCTATACTCCATTGGCCAGAACTTAGTCATATGACTACATATAATTGCAAGTGATGCTGAATATCTATCTATCTATCTATCTATCTATCTATCTATCTATTCCTCACCCGAGGATATTTTTCCATTGATTTTTAGAAAGTGGAAGGGAGGTAAAGAGACAGAGAGAGTGAAACATGGATGTGAGAGAAACACATCATTTGATTGCCTGTACATGCCCCAACCAGGGCCAGACATTGAGCTTGCAATCAAGGTATGTGTCCTTGACCGGAATCAGACCTGGGACCCTTTAGTCTGCAGGGTGACACTCTATCCACTAAGCCAAACTGGCTAGCTAGGGCAAGATATGTTTTAAATTAATTCTAAAATGTATTTTCTCAGAGGGGACAAAGAAGGAGGTAATAGAGATGAGGAGTGAGGACTGCTTTTTTTAATTTTGTGGAATGTAATGGTGTCAGCTTTTTTTACACATTGCTCCTAGGTCTATGGAAGAAGCAAGTGGCATGTCTGTGCATGCACCTGTCATTCTTCTTTCTGCCCAGGAGGGACCAGGTGTGTGTAGCACATGTGAAATGTCCATTCTCTATTCCACCATCACAGCATACTTGAGGCCATGCTCCCTTTGACATAAGTGTCTAGCCAGACTCTTCCCTCAACCCAGCCCCCTATAGCTGACAAAACCTCATTGCCCACATTGACAGGAAGAAGCAAGAAAACCACATGGTGATAGCTACCAATGACCAAGAGTTTAGTTTGAAAATTAGCCTTTAAAGACTCAACTTCTGGATGGGTGGGGATATAATAACTCCTTGCCTGTGGGTGGCTCTAGAATTTTCCAAAGTACTTTCCCACACCTTATCTCATTTCATCCTCATAACAACATGGTGAGGTAAGAAAGCCAAGGGTTATTATGTCTGCTTTACAGATGAGCAAACCGAGGCTCAAAGTAGCTCAGATGACTTTCCCAAGATAATGTGGCTGCTCTTCCACTCTTGCTGTTTCCACCCAAGCCTCATTGCTTGAATCTGCAAACTATTTTCTAGAAGATTCCCTGTTAGCTTGCAATTAGTGGGACTGGAAAATATGTCTGATGACTGACCTTACCTCTCAACACTGGCCATTTATTTTCCTGTCTAAACAAGCGGGTCTGTAAGAAGCTACCACAAAATTCTCCTCTATATTTAAATCTCTGTGCACTGTGGATCTGTGTCCTCTCTGCGAATGTTGGGTGAGAAAGCCAAAGACAGCTAAAACATTTTACAAGTTGCAGTGCCTCACATCACAGCTCGTTACAACAGGGTCTAGGTGGGCTTGTACCATGGAACTCTTTTTTTAAATTAAGACAAAACAAAACAAAACAGTTCAGGGATGTTTCAGTCAGTGTCCATGTGCATGCTTGCTGCTGATCTCTTGTGTTGCATTCCCAGGAATCCTTAACACTCTCCCCTGACCTCACTCAGACAGAGAGCTGACATTACCTTGCCATCTCCCTAATTAAAGGCAAAGGTTATAGTTTCCCCAGTCTATCATAGTCTGGTTTATGGGTTTTGCCAGCACAGAGGAGGCGGGTAATGCTAGAGGTTGACTGTGATGTGGGAGGATGTAGGATGGGGCAGAGGGGTGTCAGGATGAGTTCCTTACCCCATAGAACCTAAAGCAAACTCCTAGCATCAAAATCCTAATGGCACAAAGTATCCTTGTGGAGGAAAGACTGGCTAATGTCAGTTCCTAAACCTTCCTCCCTCCCACTGGCTCAGGTAGACCTGGGAAACCCACATCTTCTGGTGTCATTTCCCATGCATTGTTTTCTCAGAAGCAGAGCATGACCGATATCAAATAGTATCTAAGTTGGTATCTGTCTCAGCAAATCCCTTTCTGTATTAAAAGATTAATGTAGTAAATCCAGAGTCAGGGGGAGATTGTGGTGTTTCCTCTTCTGTCATCAGAGTGTTGATTATTAATACTATTTTCTGTTTTCCTCTTTTGCTTTCCCCTCACATCCCTATAAACTATATTTCTCACTTTTCCTAATAGTAATACCAGTAAAAAGCCCAAGCAATTTGGATGGCATCTGTGCATCCTCCCTTAGGGAAGATAACCCCATTTTTCTCCAAGAGAGAAGTTACAGGTCTTTTATGATTTGTCCTAAGGTCCCTTGAATGAGGCTGATATGAAGAAATGGTGGTTGGTCCAAAAGATGTTAGGAAAGGCTCTGAAAAGCAATCTCTCTATAAGGAGTACTGATGTTGCTTTTTGTGGGGATTATTTGCCAGTGTTCAGGTGAGAGTTCAAACCTACTTCTGCTACTATTCATGACTGCCTAATGGTGTGCTTAATTCAGATACTGTGCTATGCACTAATTGCTTTGAATTGTACATTAACACATGTTATCATATAACCTTTTCTGTGAGCCAAGCACTTGCCTGGTGGAGCTGAGGATAGGGCTGTTATTGTTTCATCTTTAAAAAAATATTGAGCCCTGACCGGTTTGGCTCAGTGGATAAAGCATTGGCTGTTGGATTGAAGGGTCTCAGGTTTGATTCCTGTCAAGGGCATGTACCTTGGTTGTGGGCACATCCCCAGTAGGGAGCCTGCAGGAGGCAGCTAATCGATGTTTCTCTCTCATTGATGTTTCTAACTCTCTATCCTTCTCCTCTTGGTAAAAAAAATATTGAGTTTATTGGGGTGACATTTGTTATTAAAATTGTATAGATTTCAGGTGTACAATTTTATAATACATCATCTGTACACTGTACTGTGTGTTCACCACCCAAAGTCAAGTCTCCTTCCATCACCATTTATCCCCCGCTTCACCCTCTTCTACCTCTCCTTACTGCCCCTTTGAGTCATCTTTTGTGAGTACCTGCTGTTTATGAGACACCATACTGGTCAGCTGCCTCTTGAGATCTTTCAGGTAAGTCAGTGAGACTGAACCCAGCTCATGAAGAAGATGGCAACATTATGAAGACAGTTGCACTTCCATGTGCTGAAGGCATGTCCCCCCAACCCACTGCCATGCATATTGATTCTGCTCACAATTGAGCAGTACATGAACTTCCATGAAGAATGGTGAGATGATCAATAATTATGTACTGCCTGGTTCTGCTCCCAGCATGGTGTTTAATAGCACATGATAGGTGCTCAGCAAATGTCTGTGGTATTGAAGTAATGTGTTTACTTAATACAGTTTTCATTAGATTGTGAGTTCTTTGGAGTCAGGGCCTCTGTGTTACTTGCCTTTTGTCACCAGCTCCACACCTAATTTTACAATGCCCTTTTTTCCCCCTTTCATTATGACTTTTTAAATCCATGGGCACTCTCCTGAGCATATGGATTGCAGAAAGTTATTCATGGTTTAGAGACAAGGCAGCAGTAGCAAAAGGAGGTGGAATAGGAAAGTCAGGATAGACTAGGTTATGCTGTGCTAGTAAAGATCCCAGAAATCCCAGTGGCTGAAGATAACAAATGTTTATTTTTTCCTTACACTACATGTTGCAGGCATGTCAACAGGGGCCCTCTGCTAGTTGTAATTGTTTTGGGATCCAGGCTGATGGAGTCTCCATTTTGACACAAGCCTCACAAAGGGGAATGTAATAAATTGCACACCAGCTCCTGAAGTTTTCATGCAGAAGTGCCACATATCACTTTATGCTCATCCTTCATTGGCTAAAGTAAGTCACATGGCCATACCCAACCCCAAAGAGTTTGATGAAGCAATCTTACTAAGAAGAAAGAAAGCTAAAGTATATGGCCAACAGCACTGATTATTACTATACTGGAATAATAATGAGGCTTAGGTAAATGTGTGTGGAACTTGAGCAAAATTTGTGGCACAAATGAGAATTTTTATTTACTTTAATGCTGTTTTTAAAAAGATTGTATTTGTAAAATAATTCTAACATCTAGGATTTCTTGCTGAGCTCAGTATTTCTGTGCCTAGAATGAGATTCAGAGAATGAAACCATTTTCCACTGAGATCATGAGAGTTGCCTTTCAAGTGTCCATACAGTATAAATAACAATAGCCTGAAAGAAACAATTAAAAGCTCTCCAGGTGGCTTATCTCAGATCCACTGAGAAATGAAAACCCCCCAAACATGCCAAAACATTTTTAAAAAATGGCTCTGTCTGAGGGTGGTCTCCTTGTAATGATAAAGCTTTCTCCCCATCCTTCCTGAAAGTGATACCAGCCTGATGTTAGCAACAGTATCGCCGTCTGGAAAGGGGATGGCTGAATCTGGTGGGATTACATTTGAGCTACATAAACACAGATTGAATTGAGCATGGTGAGTTGATGATGGGGAACATAGAAAGAGTCAGGACCTTCCGTTGAGATAATAACTAGTTCATTATCTGCCCAGATAAAGGTCGTACAGGCTTTCAGCAACAGCATGGAAAAAAGACTAGATTGACCTTTTTGACAGCAACTCTGCTTCTTTCTTTCTTTTTTTTTAAACAGACCTTCGAACACCAGTGAGTAAGGAAATCCATGTTCCTCCTGACACTCTTTCTTACCCTTCCATATCCTTCCCAATGCACAGGCCTTCACTTCCATTAATTTTTGAGTGGCTGCCTTTGTTTAAATTACTTATAGTGGACCTTTCTTGGAAAAAAATCTCAAATAAGCCCATGAACATGTTATTAGTTTAAATTTTCCCAACTTTACACACTATCTCACACCTCTTCCTTGCTCCTAAATTTTACCTTTTCATCAAAAGGCAAAAATGCCATCTACTTAGTCAAAGGAAACTTCTGTCTCTTGGGTTATGTCTTTCAGTTTTCCTTAAAAGAGCCCATTATGAATCATTTGGAAGAAGTGAGCTTGCCATATTGTCTTTGTGTGATATTTAGAAAGCAGTGTGGTGTGGGTGGGGTACTTCTACCTTTAAAGAGAAATGACAGTTCCATGTGGCTTTCAAGACATTAAGGCTATTTTTGAATCCTAAGGTAAGCAATGGCAAGTTAAGCTTTTCCCAGGAGATGGTGATTTTAGTGAAGTGTCATGAAAGTGTTACCCAAAGTCAATGTTTCCAATGAGATTTCATGTGAATGATTTTCCCTTATTCATTTTGCATAATTGTTTTAATATGCCAAGTATGTTCCATAATGGGTTTGGAAACCCTGGGCAATATATTTTCTTTCTGCTACTTTAGAAATCTTGTTGATAAAATGAAGGCTAGTAATATGGATTTCTTATGTGCCTATCATTTTTCTTTGTAAGGGGAGTTACTTTGATAAGAGAAATGGGCTGTGTTGAATGCCAGATCATAATGAGGCCTCCTGGCTCCAATAAATTACATTTGCTCTAGGTTGACTAGCTATGGAATGAGGTCATGTACCCTTGATCCAAATCATGAATGTGACAGTTTGCATCTACATACAGAATAACTCAATCTTTGCTACCCTACTATACTTCATCACCGTTGCTGTCATCTTCAGGGCATGGGTTTGGCAGAGGATGACAGTAGCGATATGTATTATGCTCAATCCTTAGCCTCAAACAGTAAAAGCCTTACATTTAGATTTTTTAAAAGGAGATAATTAAATATCACCTAGGGATAATTATAGGTTCCGTGTGAGAAATGAAATCAGAATTATTGAACTTAGGAATAGATGGAAAATGAAAGATTTCTTGAAATATATTCAGATAGTATAGAATAACCTGATGATCTTCTGTAATATTTTCCTTTCCCTGACTGCCTATTTATATTTATATTCTCCACAAATGTGTTTTTGAGCATAGCACATGAGAAATAAGAACATGAGAAAAAAGAACAAGTTTTTTTGTTTTTTTTTGAAATAGTATAATCGCATCTTGTAATGGGTAAGTGGTAATGGTAGTAAATGTAGTTATGGAGGTATGTGTGTTTGTTTACATTAATGTGAGTAAAATTCTATACATGTATGAAGCTATTGAAACATGGATAAGTAACATTTGTGTAGCTCCACTTAAATGATATTTATATACTTAAAGTATGTATTTAACCTATCTAATAAAAGAGAAACATGGTAATTAGCGTAAGTCCGCTACCCTTCCCATTGGCTAATCAGGGAGATATACAAATTAACTGCCAGCCAAGATGGCGGCCAGCAGCCAGGCAGCTTGAAGCTAACATGAGGCTTGCTTGCTTCAGTGACGAAGGAAACCAAAACCAACGTTCCCCGCCTGCCTTGCTGGCCTCTGAGCTTGCAGTTTGAAACATTGCTACAAATATAGAAGTTAAACAAAACCCCAGAAACCTGCTTTCAGCCAGCCGGGATTTCAGAGCTGGAGTTGAAACAGTGTTTCGATTATAGAACCCAAACAAATCAGATACCTGCTTTCAGAAGCAGAGGCCTCAGAGCTGGAGCCAGAGCTAAAGCTGGCCCAGAATTAAAAAAAAAAGAATAGAAGGAGCAGTTGGGAGCTTCAGTCACCTGCCAGCCTGAAAACAGCCCTCAGCCCCTAACCCAGACTGGCCAGGCACCCCAGTGGGGACCCCCACCCTGAAGTGTGTGCGACCAACTGCAAACAGCCATCATCCCCTCACCCAGGCTGGCCAGGCACCCCAGTGGGGACCCCCACCCTGATCCAGGACACCCTTCAGGGCAAACCAGCCGGCCCCCACCCATGCACCAGGCCTCTACCCTATATAGTAAAAGGGTAATATGCCTCCCAGCACCGGGATCAGTGGAGCCAAGAGACCTCCTGGCACCGGGATCAGGGTGACAGGGGGCAGCACCCAAACCCCCTATCGCCCTGCGGCTCTGTGTGTGACAGGGGGCGGGGCCACAACCTCCCTATCCGCTCTGCTCTGTTCATGACAGGGGAAGGCGCCCCAACCCCCTGATCAGCCCTGCTCTGTGCCTGATAGGGGGGAGCTCCCCAACCCCCTGGTCGCCCTGCAGCTCTGTGTGTGACAGGGTGTGGTGCCCCAACCCCCCCCCCCCCCCACGGGCCCTGCTCTGTGTGTGACGTGTTAGAGCCATAACCTCCCCATCAGCCCTGCCCTGAGTGTGAGAGTGGTGGTGCCCCAACCCCCTGATCGGCCCTGCTCTGTGTGTGACAGGGGGCGGTGCCCCAACTCCCGTATCGGCCCTGCTCTGTGCGTGACAGGGGGTGGCACCGCAACCTCCCCATCGACCCTGCCTTGAGTGTGACAGGGGCTGGTGCCCCAACGCCCCAATCGGCCCTACCCTGAGCGTGACTGAGGGTGGCATCACAACCTCCCAATCCACCCTGCTCTGTGCATGACAGAGGGCGGCGCCCCTACTCCCCAATTGGCCCTGCTCTGAGCCCAACCAGGGGCTGCACCTAGGGATTGGGCCTGCCCTCTGCCACCCGGGAGCAGGCCTAAGCCAGCAGGTCGTTATCTCTCGAGGGGTCCCAGACTGTGAGAGGGCACAGGCCGGCTGAGGGACGCCCCCTCCCCTCCGAGTGCACAAATTTTTGTGCACCTGGCCTCTAGTAATATATATTGTGTCAAAATAATATATATAATATCATATTAAGAACATAACTAAAAATATTTTGAAAGAAATTAAGGTTTAAAACAAAGGTAGTAATTATGTTGTTGCAAAAGTTCCTTTTATCTGAATTCTTAGTGTGTCATGATATTTAATAACACTTTTCAATAATTTGGAAAAAAAGTCTAGAGCTTGTTGAATTAAACCTGAACAATGTGTGAAGTCTGACTAATGTGTGAATTAGAAGGTATTCATTGTCTTAATCAGGGATTGGCAAACTTTTTCTGTAATGATTCAAATAGTAAATATTTTAAGCTTTTCAGGCTATATAATCTCTGTTGCAATTACTTAACTTTGCTACTGTCATGTGAAAGCAGCCACAGACAAGAAGTCAATGATGAGCATGGCTATATTCCAATAAAACTTTATTTATAAAAACAGATGATGGGCCAGGTTGGTTTGTGGGCTAAAGTTTTCAACCCCTGATCTTAACTATGAAGCTTTTAACCTATAGCCTAATTAAATTGAAAAACAATTTATATATGGCACCTAGTTGAATATGTGACTACCTGTATATTTAGCACATGCATGTGTGCACAAATGTGTGTTTGTGCACACAAGAATTAGTTGAACTGTTAGTATGTGCTTTTCAGATCAGGCTAGAAGAATTTCTGTATATATAATTTTGTCTTATAATAAATAAATATGCTCCATTTTCTAAATAAACATTTTGATTCTCTCTGGGATTGTGGCTACCTTATCCACTTAAAGTTTAAACTGTTCTCTACTCTCTAGGTTCTTTTGGCTGGTCTAATAATCAAATGGACATGAGAAAGATTAGCAAGAGAAAATAACCAAATTTAATACATACATATGTGTGGGAACCCTGCATACCTGAGAGAGTCAGAGATTCCCACAGCAGGAGAGGTTCAGAGATAGAAAGGGAACATGGGTATATAAGGCATCCTGAGGTAAGAATGAGATAATGCACCTTGGGGGCTTCAGAGGGTCATTGCAGGATAAGAAGAGCAGATGTTTAGTAGGTAAAAGTTTGCCCTGCCATTTAGGTGGGTCAAACAGAGATTATCACTGATAATCTTTTATTATGGGCAAGGCCCCTAATTTAAATTCTTCTAGGTAGTTAAAGTGAGAGTCAGAAGTTTCTCTTGAGCTTGAAGCTAAAATTGCCTTTAGTTCAAAATAATATGCATACCACTGAGGCACATCTAGGGTGGCTCAGTCTGAACCCCCATACTCCTCTCAGTTTCATTACATCATGATCATATGGGCTACTTAATTAATACGTTAGTGAAGATGATGATATTCACAGAAACTTTTAGAAAAATGTGGGCTATGCAAGTTGCATTTGTTATGAGTCATTCTCTATTGATGTCTTTATATAGTTTTAAACTAAGCATTAATTGAAATGACACCACAGGTTTGGTCAGATTGATCACTCTTTTCAGACTCTATTCAAAATACTTTTCTTTCTCCCCCCCCCAAAAAAAAACACAACTGTAGTCATTTGCCCAGAAATGGGAGAGAGCAATGCTTTTCCAAATGATAAAGCTGTTTGTTTTGAGAAGTGAATTTATTGGGGCGATAAATCTGGCTTTTACTATCTGCTCACCTGTTTGTCCTCAGGGGAACTATTACTCTTTCTTAATCCTTTTACACTGGAAAAATTGAAATGATAGTTTCAAGTCAGACCAAAAAGAACTGATAAGGATGGGGAAAAACGACTCTTCTGCTTTGAATACATGTGGGCACAGCATGCAGGAGTACTTCCTTGTGAGAGTCAGACAGTCAGACTAGAGCTGTAGCCTTTGGTAACAGGTCTTCCTTGTCTGAGAAGCATTGTCTTATATTCAGGCTGTGAGTCTTCCTAGCTCTTGGGCAAAACATACCTATTTTTTTCACCAAAGAAATAATTGATCTTTCCTAAATAGGAAGAGTTAAAGTTAAAATGATGGTTTTCATTTAGCTAAATGACAGTAGGGCATATAAGTTTAGAAATTCAAATGAAAAAAATGTAGATATGGTTTGCATTTTATTTCTAGGCAATGACGTTTTATTTTCCCAAAGACTTTTCTGGAAATTGCCTACCTACAAGAAGAGGCATTCTGCCCCCTCTTCCCACCCTCAACTGTAACAGAAACCATCTTAGCTTTCAAAGAGCACAAAGCATACCCAACTTATCAAAAACAAAAAAAAGTCAATAGAGACCCTTTGAGGCACCCACCCCCACCCCCAAAATCTATTTCAAAAGCCATATAGAAACAGAATAACTCCTTCATCATGGGAAGGGTTTACATATTTTAGCAAAATCCAAACAAATAAATACAGTTAGACACTTATTTTTTAAAAATATATTTTTATTGATTTCAGAGAGGAAGGGAGAGGAAGAGAGAGATGGAAATATCAATGATTAGAAAGAATCATTGAATGGATGCCTCCTAAACCTCCTACCAGAGATCGAGCTCCAAACCCTGGGCATGTGCCCTGACTGGGAATTGAACTGTGATCTCCTGGATCATAGGTTAATGCCCAAACACTGAGCCACACCAGCTGGGCCAGTTAGGTACTTCTTAACCTGAGGAAACCTGAGAAAACATTCTGTTAATTTTTAAAAAAATGTTTTTATTGATTTTAGAGAGAGAGGAAGGGAGAGGGAGAGAGAAAGAGAAACAAGGATCTGTTGCCTCCCTATGGGATCAAGCCTGCAATGGGCATGTGTCCTGACCAGCAATCGAAATGATGACCTTTCAGTGCACAGGACAATACTCAACCAACTAAGTCACACTGGCCAAGGCTCTCTTAGTGTTTTTTTTAAATCAATATACTCAGTTCTATTGGGGGGAGGGGGGAGCGGCGGTTCTCTCTTCCTGAGACCAGCACAGAGAGAGAGAACGCGGGGGTTGATGAATCTTGATTAGAATGCGATGAGGTTTAAGGAAAAATGAATAAAACAAGACTGAGACAGAAATAGAGGGAAAGCTGGGACCCGGTGTGGCATCTACCCTCTGATAGAGGGGCAGACAGATGCCCAGCACCAGAAGTAAGTTTAATATATATTTGAGGTAACAGGAAGTTACATCACATCTGGGTGGGCCTTGAGTTCCTGGGGACATGATAGGATCCATCCCCCTTAGCACTTGGGCGGGAAAGTCAGACTGAGTGGCATCCTAGCCTCTTGACTAGGACCGCCCCCAGGGCGTGGCTCTGCCTGCACTCTGGGTCCAGCCAAGGATATTTTAAAAACGTCCTAAGGTGCTAGCCAGAAGCCCTCCACACAGTCCCTTTTGATACACCCCACATCTACATCACACGCATGGAATAGCGCACTGAATAACACTGATCCATCCTTTTAAAATATTAGCACCATTTGGGGTCTGAGCTACTTTTTCTGGCCTTTTCATCCACCAGGTTTTTTAGGGGGGACTCGCCCAGACAGTGACCAGATGAGATCCCCCCCACTTCCTTCTGTTCAATTGGTTGCAGCTTCTCTGCAAAACCATCCACATTCTCTTAATCTTAGTCTGCTTCTTTGTAAAATGAGCGAATCTTTAGTTCAAGGCAGCAGCAAGCAAATATGCAAAAATCACCTGAGGAGAAGGACAGAGATGAATTCATGTGGATGGAAGTTCAGTTGTGCATTCAGAAATCCCATCAGCACGTGTGCTCATGAGTGTTAGTGTGATATTTCAGTCATTCTAATCATTGTCAGTGGTGCGCTTTCATGTGCAATTTGCCCTTGGCAACACAGTCATGAGACTTCACATATGGGTGGAGACCTGACTGGGGTGGGCTGAGCCTGTGGTGGTCGCAAGACTATACTAAGAACAAGCATGAGTTCCCTTCTGGACACTGTAGCTCTACCTGGCTTCTTCCAGCACCTTCTGAATATGTTCCCTGGGGCATGTTCTAGTCTCCATATGGCCCCTATAGGTGTGTGTGTGTGTGTATGTGTGTGTGTGTGTGTGTGTGTGTGTGTTTAGTGCATCGATTTATCATAGTAAAAACTCACCAACACTAAGAGTGGAAAATAAAACAATCCCCCAGTCTCCTCTTTCCTCCCCCTTCCCGAGTCTCCATGGTATCAGATGGCTGCTTGCAACCATTTACTTCTGATTGAGTGCTCTGATTTCTTTAGTCTCTTATCGTCTCCTCTTCCCTCCCCCAGTTCCTAACTCTTCTCCCCTCTGCCCTCCTCTTCCCACAGCTTTGGTAAGAAACAGCCAGCCTTGAATTCAAGCATAATTGCTCAGTAGGGGGGACTTCCTTGAAAAAACCTCAAATTTTTGGGTTGTAACAGTGGAAATCTGTTTGAACCCTTGAACTTCCTTTATTGTTGAAATGACCACCTACAGAAACATGCTGGGGAAAGTAGCAGAAGCACAGTGGTCCCTTTTATGAGAAAAACAGTAGCTGGAATTATTTCACGTTTGTAAGAATTCTGTAATGAGGAGGAATTTCTGAAAGGAGAGTGTGGAGCAAACATTCCACAAGTTGAAGATGTCTGGGCTGCGATTGGGATTTTGTAATAATCAATGTTTCTGGGCTTGGAAACAGAGTCTTCATTCTTTCTTGGCCTCAAAAAAAGCTGGAGACTATAGCATTTCTGTATACTTTCGTTGCCATTTGCAGGGCTCTGCTCTGGATACTGGGGATTTTCAGACACACAAGCAACAATAGAGAGAGGAAGGTTTGTGTTTTTTTCCTCTTGTGAAGTAAAATTGGTGTGCTATGACTATTCTGTATTTTACAACAAACAGATTGCATGAACTCTTTCTTCAGCTCACACAGGCATTAGGATATCCTTCCATCCTGTGCACTTGATGGCCTGGGGAGGGCTTGTAGGGGATACACACTGATAAATCTCAGAAGTTGTTGCTTTCAGTCTGTCCCCCTCCTCATCCTCCATCCATCTCCCCTCCAATGTTTTTTTTTTATCTTAAAACAGAAATCTGAGCATGTTACTTCTCTGCTTAAGAAACATCTATAGCCCCAGCATTTAAAGATAAAGTCCGGACTCCTTAGCAAGGCATGGGTCTGACCCCAGGCCACTTACCAGCTCATCCTTTTATGCCCCCTCCACTCCTCTTGGACCCTATTCAGCACATGCAATGTGCAGGGCCCTCCCTAGACCTGCCATGTTTGTTTTACTTCACTGAAATATGTAGTTTCTGCTGTATAACATACCTGTTCTTCTCTTCTCACTGAAAACAACTCTTACTCAGACTTCAAATCCCGAGCCAAATGTCCCTTCCTCTGTGAAGTCTTCCCTAACTTCATCTGCTTACTCCATCCACTTTGCTACCAAAATATGTTCATATTTTACTGATATTCCTCTGAATAGTACTTATCACATGAGACCATAATAATTTGTTATATGTCTTTACAGTCCACTGCCAGCCTAGTAAGGGCAGGATTAGGTCTTACTCTTAGATTCTCTAGACCCAGAATAGTGCCTGGTATTCAGTGGGTGTTCAATCAATAGATATACTCAATGGATGGATGGGGCCCATGAGAAAAATGTGGAATAATGTGTGTGTGTGTGTGTGTGTGTGTGAGAGAGAGAGAGAGAGAGAGAGAGAGAGAGAGAGAGAGATATTGGTGTTGTTATCTAATTATAAGGGTTATAGTTTTTAAATGAGCATTGAAAGAGAAGATGTTCCCATCAAGAAATAGCAGAATAGTTACATCCACCTTTATTAGTATTCTGAACAAACACCCAAAATTGTTATAAGGTGACACAATGCTTCTGCTTTTTGCTGAGATGTGTGGGTCTATGTGACTTTCAGACAGACAGACACACACAAACATATACACACAAACTCTCAGTTTTAAAAACACTAAGATTTTTTTCATTGATTTATTACATATCAGGGGTCAGCAACTTTTTCTGTAAAGGGACAGATATTTTAGGCTTTGAGACAAACTTTATTACAACTGCTCAAGTCTACCTTGTAAAAAGAAATCAGCCACAGACAATATATAATTCAAAAACACATTTTTAAAAAATTACAGATTTAAAAATGTTTACTTTTGAATAGTGAATACTCAGCAATGATTTTATCTTAAAGTTATTTTTTTCTGCAACTTTTCAGAATTATGCAAAGCATGTGAAGTGAGATATAGCAAGGGCAAACACAAAGCATGGGTAATAGTATTGGAATCAGTTTATTTTCATGTTAACCACAAATAATTATGATGGAACTCTTGAAGCTGCCACAGTAAAATAAAATATAATACAAAATCCAAGTTTTAAGCTATACTTTTCCTTACTTATAGCTTCCATGGTTTATTTTCTCATTTACAATGATTAAACATAGGCTTATCTGAGAAAGACGAATTTTTTTCAGAGAGGATTACTGTTCCTTTTTGGCATTGTTTTGATCAGATCAGTCAGAATCTCTCATTAAAATATATAGTTGTAGAAGTTGCAGTGTGGTCAAGATATTTGCATTTTTGTAATAGCTCTGCAGAGTATTCTGTGACCCACTCTAGTGATTTGCATTTGGATGAGGAAAAAGAGACCATGGATTTTGTGTATCAATGTTGTGCCTTTGGTTAATTTCACAATTCTTTTGTCTTGTCAGTGATGGCCTCTCTTTACAGCCACATTCACAAATGCCTTATTTTAAGCAACTTAATTCCAGATCATGCATGCCACCGGACAGCACGTATACAAAAGAACTTCAAAAATTGCCAAGGCCTACAGAATTGTGGGCTTTGTTATTATTTACCTTGGGCTGCTCAAATATCCACTTAGGCATAGAAGCTGTTGATATCACTGCAGGATATTTGGAAGGTTATATCCTGTTTTTGCACATCAAGAACTCTTTCTGACAAAACTAAGCAGCAAGAAATCAATGCAAAAATAAAAGATAAAGATGAGCTGAATTGCAAATGTATGTGTTAATGCCTTAATATTACAAGACAGCAAGATGATGCATTCAGATAATTCATTCATTCTTAGAATGCTGGAATTTTTTATTGTTGCTCATTTAAAAAAACCCAAACAAACAGGTTGTGAGTCTATACATGACCCCCTCACCATCCTGGCACAGACTGGCCCTTCCTTCCTCTCCTTTCTGAGTGCTCTTGCTTTCCCCGAAGGTGCTCCCTCAGCCCAAGGCCCTCACCCTGCCTGGCCCAGGATACTCTGGGCAGTCACCTCCTTTACTTTGGGGAGCACTATAGTTTCTTCAGCTGGGCCTGCCTGGGGCCTGTCCTCAGCAGCCTCAAATCCAATTTATCAGGACACCAGCATCGAGGAGGTGTGGACATTTCCTCAACTTCTTCCACATTTAGGCTGACTTTGCAGAAAGAGAAATCTCTCCTTTGAGGATGTGTTAGTTTTTAAATCTCTATGTGGCCTTGGAGCCCATGATACATTTTCACTAAGTCCTGAGCCAAGGGTGCTTCCCAGCACATTTTCCCAAGGCTTTATGATGATGTTCATTCAGCCCATCTGATACTGAAATAAAAGAAAGAGATTGAGAGAGAGTCAGAAAATGGATAAGGAAATCTATGAGGGGGATGAGGAGGAGGCAAAGAAAAAGCAACTCTAACAGCAAAGAGCAAATAGAGGAGAATATTGACATTCAGAGTGGTGAATGGGAAACATAAATTTCATAACTAAGGCTCTCAAAGTAGACACTTCTTTTGCTGGTTCGTGTATATGTATTTGTGGATGAGATCACAAATAAATGGGATTATTCTGCTGTAAATATTTTTGCTGCAGTTTTATCTTTGTATCTTTATGGTTCAACATAGATCTTTTCCTCTGATCAATGGATCTTAAAAGCAGCAAGCTTTGCTATAGACTTTTATAAATAGAATTTTCCCTTTTTAGTGTGAATCCTAGAAATCTAAAAGGCAAGGTTGTTCTTATAGGCGGATCTTTTGTTTAAAATCTTTAATGGCTCATCATCAGCACTAGGAACATTTTAAAATTGAATTCTGAACTGTTATCTTTGGTTTGTATTAAAATGGAATACTACTTGGCCATAAAAAGAAGGAAATATTGCTGTTTGCAGCAGCATGGATGGACCTGGAGAATATTATGCTAAGTGAAATAAGCCATTCAGAGAAAGACAAATACCATATGATCTCACTTATATGTGGAATCTAATGAACAAAATAAATTAACTAACAAAATAGAAACAGACTCATTGATACAGAAAACAGATTGACAGCTGTCAAAGGGGAAGGTGGTTGGGTGGCTTGGTGAAAGAGGTGGAGCTATTGAGAGAAAAAAACCCCAAAAACAAACCCACCACCAAACACACACACACATGTAGATACAGACAAGACTATGGCGATTAACAGACAGAAAGGAGATTGGGGAAAGGTGAAAGAGGGCAAAAGGGGGGATAAATGGTGATAGAAAGAGACTTGGACATGGGATAGTGAGTGCAGTATGCAGATGTTGTATTATACAGTTGTACACTTGAAACCTGTATGGTTGTATGGTTTTATTAACCAATGTCACCCCAATAAATTCAATAAAAAGATTACCCCTGGCCCCAAAATCTCTATTTAAACTCTTTTCTTTTTCAAGTGGACCTTCTTAACTTGGGCATAAACTTCTACAATCTAGTTTGTTTCTCAAAATAATAACAATGAAAAAAAAACACTTTTGGATGACTGTAATTTCTGACTTGAAGTGAAAACAAAAATGTAGACAAAATGCACAGGTAGAAAACATGAAAAGAAAGTGTTTCCCTGGCAGGGTGGCTCAGTTGGTTGGAATGTTCTCTCATATACCAAAAAAGTTCTGGGTTCGATTCCCGGCCAGGGCACATACGAAGGTTGTGTGCAGGAGGCAACTGATCAGTGTTTTTCTGTCTCACATCTCTCTCTCTCTCTCTCTCTCTCTCTCTCTCTCTCTCTCTCTCTCTCTTTCTCTCTCTTTCTCTCTTTAAAATCAATAACTACATATCCTCAGGTGAGGATTAAGAAAAAAAAACTTATATTTAATGTCAGTGGGAAATCGAGGTGGTATTTACTCTGGGCTGCTTAAGCTTATGTAAGGTTGCTTAAACTTGGTTTGATGCTTTCAGAGTCATATATGTGTCCATGTGTACATATACATGAGAGAGAGAGAATATCTCTAAATATAGTGTGTACAGGAAAATTGATTAGAAGGTTTAGAAGGTGAGAAATGGTTGATCTTGACCGTGACCCACCGAGCCTAGGGTTCTTCCATCAACCAGCAGTAAGGTATCCTATATAATAAAAGCCTAATATGCTAAGTGTCCAGTTGTCTGGTCATCTGTTCAACCAATCAAAGCATAATATGATAATGATATGCTAAGGCCGCTCAACCGCTCGCTATGACGTGCACTGACCACCAGGGAGCAGACACTCCGACCAGTAGGTTAGCTTGCTGCTGGGGTCTGGCCAATTAGGACTGAGCAAAATGGGCCAGACATGCCCTGGAACCCTCCTGTGGTCCCTCCCTGGCTGGCCAACCTCCCACGTCCCTCCCTGGCCCCGAGTCATGCACTGGTGGGGTCCCTCAGCCTGGCCTGACCCCTCTTGCAATCCGGGATCCCTTGGGGGATGTTGGAGAGTCAGTTTTGGCCCGATTCCACAGGCCAGGTCAAGGGACCCCACTGGTGCACGAATTTGTGCACCAGGCCTCTAGTAGACCATAAAAAGCCAAGAAACCAGAAACGCCAATTAGAAAGGATATATGCACCCCTATGTTCATAGCAGCACAATTCACCATAGCTAAGATTTGGAAACAGCCTAAGTGCCCATCAGCAGATGAGTGGATTAGAAAACTGTGGTACATATACACAATGGAATACTATGCTGTGGTAAAAAAAAAAAAGGAACTCTTGCCTTTTGCAACAGCATGGATGGAACTGGAGAGCATTATGCTAAGTGAAATAAGCCAGTCAGAGAAAGATAAATACCACATGATCTCACTCATTTGTGGATTATAGAGAACAACATAGACTGATGAAAAAGGACAGACCCAAAGACTGAGAAACAGCGATCAGGCTATCAATCCCCAGAAGGAAAGTAGGGGAGGGCGGGGGTAAGGGGAAGAGATCAACAGAAGGACTTGTATACATGTATATAAGCCAAACAAATGGACATGGACAACGGGGGGATGGGAGCATGAGTTTGTGTGTGGGGGGGAGGTAGGAGGTTAAAGGGGGGGATGAGGACACATTTGTAATATCTTAACTAATAATAAAAAAAAAAGAAAGAAAAAAAAAAGCTAAGATTGTTCCCTGATGTCACTTTTAAAGGTGATATCCATGATAGCTTCTTTTCTAGACAGTTGTAGTTTTGAATTGTTAAATTATCTTGCTTATATATGCTTTTGAAATAAGTAATTCTGTAAATATTTCATAATATTTCTAGATGTTGGGATCAGATCCATGTTCACCTTATTGATGCCCTTCATGGTTTTATCGATTTCTGTTGTGTTAACCTTGGCTTTCTAGTAACTGAATAGTGTCTGTAGCCTAGTTCTTTAACTTCTGTATGCCATAGTATTCTATCTCAGTATGCAATCTTCTTATTCCTTCCACTTTCTAAAAATGAGGTTATATTTTAATTTTAAAATTGGTAAGTGTTAACTGAGAACCTATTATGAATCTGACTCAGAGATGTCATAAGTAGATGTCTAATGAAAACCATTTGAGAAGCTAAATATAATTTGCCAAAGCATGTAATCTGTTTGCTAATACTTTGTTCATTCATTTATTAACCTGACTTTCATCTTCTCATCTTCCTATCTGCTCTTTCATCCATTCATGCATCCATCCACCCCCTTCTATTCATCTATTCCCCATCATTTCATCTCTTCCTCTCTCCATCCACTTAACCACCATCCCCTTTTCCCTCCCTCCCCCCATCTATTCATCCACTCATCTATTGCCTATGATGGCCTTGCACATATCTTGGGTATTTTTAATATAAAGTTGACAAAATAGTCCCTGTCCTCCAGAAGTTCAAAATCCGAGTGGGGAGACAAGCTAAGTAAAAAAAAAAAATTCTTTATAAAGATTTTAAACTTCTTGGCAGAAAAACATTCTTCAACCACAGTGGCCTAATCACAGTAAATATATATTTGGCATTCTTTAATAGTTATTGTTTTAAAAGACAATGCTAATTCTACTTTGGCAACTGAATATTTTATTCCTGTATTCTTCTGACTTCTTGTTTAAATGTACAGTATTTTTATAATGATCTACAAGGGTATACTTTCAAAATGGAAGTAAGAAATATAGAGGCAGGTGTCATATGGAATTAAGGGCCTATGGGAATGTGCGAATTCAGTAAGGGGAAATAGCTGAGAATGTAATGGTTTTAAGAAGTCTTGCCATTTTTTTTTTCAGTAGCAGGAAACTAATGATTTTTGTTTCTTGGGAGGGAGAGGGCAGGGGTGATTTCATAATTATGAAATGCAATTGTTTAGATTTTTAAGTAGTATTATTCCTGTTATGAGCTGCCCCAGGAAGCCACATCAAAGGCAGCTGTGTGTGTGTGTGTGTGTGTGTGTGTGTGTGTGTGTGTGTGTGTTGCTAGTCCGGGTCTTGGTGAGAGACCTGTGCTGTCAAACTTGTATTTAATTTCATTGTTTAAATGGGAAATTAGTGTGTTCTTTCTGGCTGAGACAGTAATTTTTTTCCTGCCTTGTTTTCTAGCCATCAAGTCCATATTTGCATTTTAATTAAGAATGAAGATAACTCTTAGAGCTGAAATTTGGATGAAAGCTGTGAATATTTACTATTGGGAGGAGCCTTGTTAATATAAGCCTACCTGTTTAAAACCATAGTTTAAACATTTTTATACTGGGACCGATTTTTTCTTTTTAGTACTTTGTATTTTTAATTAATGTTTTCTTTTTTATTAATAAATCTTTATTGTTGAAAGTGTTACATATGTCCCTTTTTCCTCCCCATTGTCCTCTCCCACCCCTCTTTCCCCCCTAAACCTTCACCA
The DNA here is from genome assembly GCF_964212035.1 of Myotis nattereri. Taxonomy (NCBI): domain Eukaryota; kingdom Metazoa; phylum Chordata; class Mammalia; order Chiroptera; family Vespertilionidae; genus Myotis; species Myotis nattereri. Next base: position 9,377,210 of record NC_138078.1, read on the forward strand.
CCCACTGTCTGTGTCCTTGGGTTATGCATATACACATATGAGTTCATTGGTTGATCTCTTCCCCACCCTATACCCTCCCCTGCCTTCCCGCTGAGGTTTGACAGCCTGTTCGATGTTTCTATGTCTCTGGGTCTATTTATGTTCATCAGTTTATGTTGGTCATTAGATTCCACATATGAGTGAGATTGTGTGATACTTATCTTTCTCTGACTGGCTTATTTTGCTTAGCATAATGTTCTCCAGGTCTATCCATGCTGCTGCAAATGGTAAGAGCTCTTTCTTTTTCCAGCTGCATAGTATTCCATTGTATAGATGTACCATAGTTTTTTAATTCACTCATCTGCTGATGGGCACTTAGGCTGTTTCCAAATCTTAGCTATTGTAAATTGTCCTGCTATGGACATAGGGGTACATATATTCTTTCTGCTGGGTGTTTCTGGTTTCTTGGAATATATTCCTAGAAGTGGGATCATTGGGTCAAATGGCAGTTCCATTTTTAATTTTTTGAGGAATCTCCAAACTGTTTTCCACAGAGACTGCGTCAGTCTGCATTCCCACCAGCACTGCATGAGAGTTCCCTTTTCTCCACATCCTCGCCCTCACTTGTCGTTTGTTGATATGCTGATGATAGCCATTCTTACAGGTGTGAGGTGGTACCTCATTGTCATTTTTATTTGCATCTCTTGGATGATCAGTAACTTTGAACACTTTTTAATATGCTTTTTGGCCTTCTGTATGTCCATTTTGGAGAAGTATCTATTGAGATCCTTTGCCCATTTTTAATTGGGTTGTCTTCCATTTGTTAAGTTGTATGAGTCCCCTATAGATTTTGGAGGTTAACCCCTTATCAGATGTATCATTGGCAAATATGTTCTCCCATGGAGTGGCCACTCTTGTTATTTTATTGATGGTTTTGTTTGCTGTGTAGAAGCTCTTTGTTTTGATGTAGTCCCATTTTTTTATTTTCTTCTTAATTTCCATTGTCCTAGGACCGTGGTCGGCAAACAGCGGCTCTTTGGCCCCTTGAGTGTGGCTCTTCCTAAGCCTTAGGAGTACCCTAATTAAGTTAATAACAATGTACCTACCTATATAGTTTAAGTTTAAAAAATTTGGCTCTCAAAAGAAATTTCAATCGTACTGTTGATATTTGGCTCTGTTGACTAATGAGTTTGCCGACCACTGTCCTAGGAGATGTATCTGTAAACATGTTGCTACGAGAGATGTCTGAGATTTTTCTGCCAATGGTTTCTTCTAATATTTTTATGGTTTCACATCTTACATATAAGTCTGTTTTCCATTTTGAGTTTATTTTTGTGTATGGTGTAAGTTGGTGGTCTAATTTCATTTTTTTTGCATGTATCTGTCCCATTTTCCCAACACCATTTATTGAAGAGACTGTCTTGATTCCATTGTATGCTCTTGCCTCCTATATCAAATATTAAATAAGCATAATGACTTGGGTTGATTTTTGGGTTCTCTGTCCTGTTTCATTGGTCTATATGCCTGTTCTTGTGCCAGGACCAGGCTGTTTTGAGTACAGTGGCTTTGTAGTACAACTTGAAATCTGGTGTTGTTATTCCTCCAACTTTGTTTTTCTTTCTCAAGGTTGCCACAGCTATTTGGGGTCTTTTCTGATTCCATGTAAATTTCTGGAAAATTTATTCTAGCTCTGTGAAATATGCTGTTTTAATAGGGATTACATTGAATCTGTATATTGCCTTGGTAGGATGGTCATTTTAATGATGTTGGTTCTACCAATCCATGAGCACGGTATATTCTTCCATTTGTGTATATCTTCCTCTCTCTCTTTTTTCAATGTCTTGTAGTTTTCCAAATATAGGTCTTTTACCTCTATGGTTAAGTTTATTCCTAAGTATCTACAATTGACCCCATAGAGATACAAAGGATCATAACAAATGCTATGAACAACTCTATTCCAACAAACTGGACAACCTTGACCAAATGGACATATTCTTAGAAAAATATAATCTTCTAAAACTCAATCAGAAAGAATCAGAAGACCTGAATAGACTGATAACTACTGATGAAATCGAAGCAATAATAATAAAAAAAATCCCAGCAAACAAAAGCCCTGGACCGGATGGCTTCACAGGGGAGTTTTACCAAACATTCAAAGAAGAATTAATACCTATCCTCCTCAAACTATTCAAAAAAAATTCAGAAAGAAGGAACACTCACAAGCTCTTTCTACGAGGCCAGCATTACCCTAATTCCAAAACCAGATAAAGACACTACAAAGAAAGAGAATTACAGGCCAATATCCCTGATGAACATAGATGCTAAAATCCTCATCAAAACTCTAGCAAATCGGATCCAATAAGACATTAGAAAGATCATACACCATGACCAAGTGGGATTTATTCCAGGGATGCAAGGCTGGTACAAGATGCACAAATCAATAAACGTGATACATCACATAAACAAATTGAGAGACAAAAATCACATCATCATATCAATTGATGCAGACAAAGCATTTGACAAAATTCAACACCCTTTCTTGATAAAAACTCTCAGCAAAGTGGAAATAGAGGGATCATAAGCCAACATAATAAAAGCCTTATATGACAAACCTACAGCCAACATCATACTCAATGGACAAAAGCTAAAACCATTTCCCTTAAGAACAGGAACAAGACAGGGATGCCCACTCTCAGCACTCCTGTTCGACATAGTACTAGAAGAGCTAGTAATTGTGATCAGACAAAAAGAAGAAAGAAAAGGCATCCAAATTGGAAAGGAGGAAGTAAAACTGACTTTATTCACAGATAACATGGTATTGTATATGGAAAATCCTAAAGACTCCATCAGAAAACTACTAGAGTTAATTAATGAATTTGGCAACATAGAAGGATATAAAATTAATACCCATAAATCTATGGAATTTTTATACACCAATAATGAACTCTCAGAAAGGAAAACCAAACAAACAACCCCATTTACCATTGCAACAACAAAAAAATTTTAATGTTCTCTTTTTAGAAAATAAGCTATAACTGACAACTGGCATATAGGAATGTGAACAAATCTGACAAATTTTTGTGTGTATACACATACATGTGATCACCAACCAGATCCAGATATGGAACATTTCCAGTGTCCCAGAAAGTTTTCTTGTGTACCTTTTCAATCGATAGTCATAACTCACTTCCCACAACAGTATTGTGGGAATCTATTCTTCCCTCTATCATAGATTCATTTTGCTTATTTTTGAACTTCATACCAATGGAATAATATAGTATGTATCTTGTGTTGAGGCTTCTTTTGATAAATTTTATGCTTATTGTGTTCATTTATATTGTTGTATATTGAAGAGCTGTTCTGTTTATTTGTATTGCTGTGCTGTATTTTTATATAATGACTGAATCTTGACCACTTCCCTAGGTGTGTTCTCTTAAAAACCATAATAGGATTGAGATAACATCTTCTATTTTTCCATTTATATTTGCTTGTTTGCCCCCTCCCCTATGATGTAATTGAGGTCCATAATCATCAATTAAGCAACAAAAAATTATTATACCTACTATGTACCCAGCATCACCAGGGATTAAAGAAGTATAAGAAATGATCCTTGCCATCAAATCTCTTATACTTCATTTAAAGTAAATAAACTTTATGCTTTTATTCACAGACACATTTATCAAGTTTCTGCCTAAGTTCTAAGGAAATGAAATTACGACCTGAGTTGCTCTAAGTTGGGTTTGTCTGACTTCTTCGTTTTGACAACAGGGGTTGGTCCCAGTGATAGAGGCAACTAATGATTCAGTCTATCAGTCTGTCAGTTTTTATTGAAAATCCTCTCACTATGTGCTCAGCATGTGCTTCATATAGATAGTTCTCTTCTAATCCAGTTTCTCACTGTAGGTACTATTGACATTTGGGCTGGGTAATTCTTTGTTGTGGGCACTATCCTATGCACTGTAGGATGTTTAGCAATATCCCTGGCTTCTACCCACTAGAAGCCAGTAGAACCCCTATCCCCCAGCCATGATAACCAAAAATGTCTCCAGACATTACCAGAATCACCCTTGTTGAAAACCACTGTTTTAAACATACTTCTACTGCTTCCTACATTTTAGTTCATCCACCCTTTTGAATACTTACTGTGTGCTTCTGTTAGGAAGAACCATTGGAGGAAAAAGGAAGGTGGTCTCCAAGTTCTCCTTTTGTTATGTACCTGGATATGCAAATCACACAGATTTCACTTCTAGGGTTGGAAAACAGTATGAAAGAAAGCACCAAGGTAGAAATTGGTAAGCTTTTATGATAGCTATTGACAGGGCAAATAGTCAAACTTAAAAGTGGTAATTCTTAAGAGTCTGTTGGCAGTTTGAATCTCTAAGTGATTTTTAGATCTTTTTAAAATTCAAGAACTTCTAACACCACCACAGTTTGGAATTATGCCTTGAGTAACAGCCCTGGGATAGGCATAAAGTTCCTATACTGTATTTTATTATGAGGTTTTGACCAGGGTTCCAACTGGCATTTGCAGCTGGAGTTTGATCAGAGAAATTCTTGTCCTCAAATATGAGAAAACTTGACTAATAAAAGCACAATGCCAATGGATTTTCATTTATTTGTTTAGAACCTGCCTTGGTTCCAGGAAGGATTTAAGATGGTTGTCATCATTGCATGTGCTGTCTTCAACATTAATTTAAAATATCAGCCAGAGTAGATATATTAGAGAGTGCAATATCAGAATCATTGCTAAGAAGACGATTTGAGAGGGCATCTCCTCCTCTTTCATCTAACCTTCAAAAAGGACCTCCCCTAACCAGACAGTCCGGTGAAGTAATGAGTTAATTATAGATTTGGAAGAGTTAGCATGAGAGCCTTGTCTGTCTTGCCTCTGGCCCTCTGTCTGCTCTGCTGCCTCCTGGTTAGGAGCATTTGGCAGTACTCAGGTTGGGGATGAGATACCTTGGCAGACTTGGGTAGGCATCAAAGACATGGGGAAGAACCCAGCCCAGTTTCTGGCAATTGTGTCTGCACTGGGTTTTATGCCTGTGTTCAAAATATTCCATTTCTCCATCTGTGAAATGGAGATAATCCTTCCTCACCTTGCAGGGCTGTTGGGAGGATTAATTAGCTAATGTTCCTCAAGTGCTTTGAAGTTGAAAAGGCTTGTGGAAGTGCTAAGTAGTATTAAGGAAAGGCAGCCAGTGCTTGCTGGAAATGCCCTTACTTTCCTCATTGTCTTTTCAACAGTTGTGTTTCCCGTGACTTAAGTGTGTTTCTTGGAGCAAAGTGCTTTCTCAGTGGGCAGGTCGATGCACTGATCAGTATAGAACAAAGACAGTGCCGCTTTATTTTATGCCTTGGTACTAATTTGGCTTATCAGTTGGCATGACTTCTGAAGATCTTTAGCTCAGAATATTTTAATTATCAAGTTCTGGTGGTTGCCCATGGCGAGCTTAATGTACTTTGGGGTGGAGGGAGTAGATGGGGTTAGAAGAGGTCAAGCCAGATGGCCTTGAGTTAGAAGGATTTCTTGAAATGAAGGTCATTTTTGAAGTTATGATAGGTGAAAAGCCTCAAGTGAGAGAGAACCTGAGAGGAAAATGCTGTGTGTTCCCCATACTTTTACAACAGGAATAGAATTTCCACTGACTTAAAAGTAGCTTGCTCCTTGAAGCTGTCATGCCTTTCAATTATGTCTTTCATAAGGTAAATTTCTCCTTCTTAGCCCAGATTTAATAGAGGGATTCCATGTGAGGATGGATTGATTTGGCATGCCAATTGCAGCTCATCAATTTATCCTTTGCTGTCCTAAGGTTTGTGTATTAGGATGGAGTTTGCAGTGAGGGGGCTGGATGAGGGCTTTGTTGAGAAGCATGTCTATGACTCTTGCACTGGTGGCTTCTTTATATCTTGAAACCTTTTCAGAATCTTTTCTAAGCACGTTATTATTTGTAATATCTCCCTTGAGCCTGAAAGAAGAAAAATAATAGTACTAGGAGTACTCAATCATTTGTTGATTGAATCTTTTAATCTTAAAATTTCTATGGAATTCTTTCAAGAATTTTCCTTGGTCATTGATTTTAAAAACCACTTTGCTTTAGAGAATGGGTATGCTCCTGAAACACTGAGGGCAAATCAGATTTTGGTAAATCAGGTTATTTTAAGGACTCATGGCAGTTTGTAATTTGAATTATGCTTAAAGTGAATCCTTTATAAAGCAAAGTATCTTGTATATTCATGTTAACTTTATTAGGGGTGTGTGTGTGTGCGCACGCACATTTGTTGGGGGATGAGACTAAAGACCATTAGGCAACATACGGTAGGATCTCTCCCCAAGTGACTCTCTGGAAAGGGTTGTGCTTATGTCATTTGGGTGGGGCAAATCATAGGGTCAAGAAAATGGGGAGAAAGCTGAGAGGCTGGCATCCATAGGTCTTTCTCTTTAAATCAGGTCTGCTTATGATCTGTCTTGTATTTATTCATCTCCATTTCTGAAACCAAGGCCCCGGATTCACTTCTCTTTGAATGCCTCTTGGCAATCTTCCTAGGAATGGCAGAGTTCATTCTGATTGGTGTCCGGTGAGTGTAGCTCAATCATGATGGAACTCAACCTGTCAAACTCACAGAAAAATGTCCATTATATATCCCAGCTGTTGCTTAAGCACGCTCCCTAAGAGCTATTCCATTTGTTAGCTGTCAGAACAATGTAGAGTAATTGCTGCAGACCTTTGGATGTCATCAGCCACCTTTGTTTATACACCAGTTTTTTCTTTATTAGCCAATCAATGTTTGGCAAAGAGAAAGAACAGGTTAAGAACTTTCCCTGATGAGTTGCTGCCTATAGCCTTGGATATCTTCTAGCAAAAGGAAATTGAGGAGGAATTTGGTTTTCCATGTTTTCCCTCTTGCTTATGAGACCTGTGAAGGGCTGTCTGAGGCTGAATTCAAGCACCTCCATTGACATTGGCAAAGATGAACGTCTGAGCTCATGCGTCACCTTAGAAAGTGGATCCAATTGCTGCCGGGAGAGGAATGCTTGGTTACCCTGAGCATTAAAATAGGTTATGTTGATTTCACCTCTCAATACTCCTTCGTGGAGTCATCACAGATGCAGGCAGGATGAATCAAATAACTTTGGTTCTCTCTGGGTCCCATGGACATTGGAACTGGAGACTTTAATGTTTAATGACTGAGGGAGAGTGCTGCCCAAATTGTTCTCACAAACCTGAATGTCTTTTCCTTGTGAAGCAAAGGTCATTCCATCCTCCAACCCAAGTGATTTGAACTTCTTAGAAACTCAAATGATATGCTGGAGTCAGCTTGTGCCAGCACTGAAAAACTGAATGTGACATCTCTTCCTAACTTGCTTTCAATGACATCATTGGTATCTTGAAATCTAACATGGTGAGAGTATTGACACCACAGAAATTGGCAAATGCTGCAAATCAGGGCTCCCCAACATCCAAGCTGTTTGTTAAACATCTAACAGCACTCATAGGAAGTTATCCTCACCCCTCACATCTCCTTAGCCTTGATGATGGGCTGTTTAGCTTAAAGGGAAGAAACTCCCTTTGCTGTGGTTTCATTGTGTGTATTGGTTGTATAAGGCAGACTGCTCCTTTTCTCTCATCTACTATACTCAGCCTGAGAGAGAGCATTGTGGTGTGGGCTGTGTGGCAGAAGATCACCAGGGTGAGGATTCTGTTCCTTTTGCTAATAAGCTATATGGCAGGTCATTTTACCTTTCTAGTCTTCAGCTTCCTCTTCACTATAATAAAAAATAATATGGATCATTAGATGATTGCTAAGTTTCCTTTTAGCTTTGACATGCTGTGCTTTGATGAGTGCTTAGCTACTAGGAAATGTCATGTATTGTAAAGGCTTGGGACCTTTCACAGCTTTCTCATTTTCTCTCTGGACCTTGGGCTCCCAATAATTTCACTTCTGACTTTTACTTCCAGCATGAATGAATGGGGCTACTGCAGGTGAAAATCATCACTAATTAGTTTCTTGTATTTGGAGGTGTCAAAGCACTCAAGGCAGCAGTTAGTACCCTTCATGGTCAGCCTCCAAGGAAGGTTGTGTGAGTGTGCCTGCTTTACAAAGGGTTTATGATGGTGGTGCACTGAAGGTCTGGAATTATCGACTTATCTTTTTTTGATCAGAAAAGAGGCTACTTCCCGTTTTAAAGAAGTTCCAGTTTTGATATTAGTCTGATGTATATAGTCCCAGATTACTTGCTGTGCTTGGCATGGCTGACTTGCCAACAGAACAGCTGCATAGGTTTTTGCTAGTCCAGAATATTTTGAAATACATGTTTAAATAAAGCTTTCTCTTCAAAATTATTTAAAAGAATAGTGGTATGGGTTTGTAGTGGGGATTGAGGGTCAACTTAATGGAATAGTAGATGGGATGAAACCCACCTTTATGGGTTGCCTAGAAGGAAAAGGGCCTGATAGGGAGTTAGGATTGGCCACAGACTTGGTAACTTTGTGATTTTACTTAGAAACCTTGTCAAGACATATAGGCCCATATTTCAGCATTTGCAGAAATACGTATCCACAGGATGAGCCCTCTCTGCTGAATGACATGTGCCAACTCATGCCAGTTACTGTGATTGTGTTTATGAGACCATTTATTCTTGAATCAGGAATCCTGAATGCTTTTCTGACTATTTGTATGGTTGGTTACCCACCCCACCATCCCAACTGGATTGTTCGTGTTTATTGGCTGCAGCCATGATTCCCACAGCTGAAGGTTTGAGTCATTGAATCTGCCACCAAAAGCATAAGCTGTGTGAAGCGCTGGAAAAGAAGTACATTCCTCTAGGATTCAACTTCAGAGAAAAACAATATTTTGGCCTGTACAGACAACAGAGGCTGACTGCAAACCTCTTCGATTCAGACTGCCGATAGTGGCCCAACTCAGAGTTCTTCAAACTTTTCTTGTTGGAATACTTCCAAAATATATGTTTAAAAATTAAGGATACACCTTGTACATTTTACATTTGATATCTGAATTTTTGATAACTTTAATTTATTGAAAAACGTATTCTCCAGCACATTTTGTATTCTCACTGCTCAAAGTGTGATTCATGGACCAGCAACATCAGCATCCCCTGGGAGCTTGTTAGAAATGCAGGATCTCAAATCCTTCCCTAGTTTCACTAAATCAGAATCAGCATTTTAATAAGATTCCCAGGTGATTTATGTGCACATTAAAGTCTGAAAAACACTGGTGTATATCATATACATGCTTTAAGTATATCTTTATAAAAATATTTCAGTTTATGAAAAAGGTCTGTTATATGCCTTAATTGGAAAAGCCATTTCTTATTGTCAAACCAACCAGCCAAACCAGACTGGCTTTTCGTCAGTAAAAAGAATTGACTTTATTCATTGATTCAATTGAATGTGTTAAAATGTGTGCTTGACCAATCTTCTCCCTTCTGAATTTTGATTCTAGGATGAATGGGTAGCTGAATGGCTAGATAAATATATAAGGTACAAAGCTGTGCTATGAATTTGTTGCCTGAATAAAATATGGCTCTGTAGCCTTCACTATTTCTTATTGAAGGTTTCTTTGATTTACTCTTGAAATTCTCCCTCTAAACTGATGCTGTCTTAAATTATCCTTCTGGGTACCAGGAGTTTTTTGCTTCTTGGTAAGATTGAGGATCGGTGGGCAAAATAAACGTTTTATTTAGTAAAGAGAAAAGGGAGAGCAGTGAAAGAGGACTGAGGAGAATCAGGGGACCACATATCTGAAAGATTAGCTTTAGTGGGGCAACATATGAAAGCTGAGGGTCTAGAAATGGAAACTCTTAAAGCTATCTGTATGTCCATATACTGCCAAAAAGTCTTTGGGCATCCCAGTGGTAGGTGAACCCCAGCTTAAGAATGTTGAGTTGGAGAATGAGTTAATACCCTTTTGTAAATTCTTGGATTCAAGCCTTTTAATCTCCTTTCTATCCTTGATTTTGTGTTTGTGTGTGTCTCTGTGTGTTTGTGTGTACATGCATACACACCCAAGTATATCAAATTAAATAAATTTAGTCCCAGTTCACTACAACCAAAGCTTCTGCCTGTTCCCTCGTCTACTCTTGAATTCCAACTTCAACTGAATTTATCAAACATTTATTTAATACTTTCTGTGCTTCAGGTACTGTACATCAGGTACACAGGTATATAGAGGTGACAAATGCAGACATAGGGAAACAGTCACCATTAATAACCAATGGAAACACTGTGGGAATCATATAGAGATTTTCATAGGATTCTGAAAGAAGGGATAGCAAGAAACTCTCAGTGTTATCCCAGCAGCTCAGCCTCCTTATTATGGGGAGAAGTTACTAATAAAAGCTATTGAAGTCTGTTAAAGAAAAGACGCATCTGCCTCTGTGTGTACACACACGCATATGTGTTATAGCTTAAACTATCACAAACCTGCAATGTTATCCAAGTGCTTTAATGTTTAATTCCCATTGATTTGGTCCACAGTAACATCAAGTGTTTCTGTGGGCAGTTTCAAGGCATCTTAGGAGCTTTGCTGGGAATCAAATCCAGTAAGACCTTTAGAGAAATTGGAGAAGGGGAACTTTATTGGTTTTTAGGCCAGTCTTATAATTTCATTCTGTTTTCTGTCTGAGACACACATGTACAGTCTTTTATCACCTATTAGGCATGTATACTGTCAATCACAAGATTTAAGATGAGAAAAAAGCACAACAACAAGTAAATGCTTCATTGGGGAGAAAGCAGTGCCATAAGGGCACTGTGGCTGTTACCACTCTGAGGCAATCAGACGAACCCAGGATCTATGCCTCAGAAAAGAAATGGCACAGAGACTCTTCTGTCCTCCTTGAGCTGTGACCCCCAGTAACTTGTTGACTCTGCTCCTGAGATCAGGTTATTGCTGACTTTCTGTTAGTACTGATAATTGTAAAATGGTCCTCTCATACCTGAGGTGTTTATGGTGAGAATGTTCTCTGGGTGGTATCACTGAACTTCTCACCATTACTGTCTGGGAGGCCTTTGGCCCCAGTCTTCTCCCCTCAGTGCGGCCTGACCTACAGAACTTGCTGCCTTCTTCCCATAGCCCTATGTGGTTAAGTTGGCCAAAGGCTGGGGAACTCATGAAAGAGGCTCAGAGAAGAAGATGGTGGAGGTGTGGATATCCTGGAATATCCAGAGACTAGTAGTGGTCCCTGCCACATTTATTTCTGTTTTTCTTTTTCTTTAATTTGGTCATTTAAATTTTTACTGAATGCTAAAAATTTATTGAATAGAGAGCTTATTAAAGCATTTAAAAATAAGTTTTGTTGATATATAATTCACACATTTAAAACATACAGTTCTGTTGTTTTTAGTATATTCACAGAGTTGTGTAGTCATCACTACAGTCAATTTTAGAACATTATCATCACCGCAGAAAGAAACTCTGTACCCATTAGCAGCCACTCCCCATATCCCCCTGCCCCAGCAACCACTAATCTACTGTCTGTCTCTATGGACATTTCATGTAAATAGAATCACATAATAAGTGACCTTTTATGTCTGGCTTCCTTCACTTAGTATAATTTTTAAAGGTTCATCCATGTAGCATGTAACATATATCATTAGTTTTATAGCTGAATAATATTTCATTGTGTGGATGTGCCACATTTTGTTTATCCATTCATCTGTTGGTCTACCTTTTGACCATTATGCTGCTATAACCATCTGTGAAAATGTTTTTGTGTGAACATGTATTCTCATTTCTTTTTGGCCTATGCCCATGAGTGAATTGCTGGCTCATATAGTAACTCCTTGTGACCTTTGGAGGAACTAGTTATGCATTTTTGACCTGTTATTATTCTGTGAGGCTTGGAGGTAGGAAATGGGGGAGGAGTTAAGTTATTATGGGATAGATATTGGTGGATCTCAGCAGTGCTCAGCCTGGCAATGCCATTTTTATGGGCATAACGATTGTGTCTTCTCCAGTCTTTTGTGTTCTTGTTTTCCAGAGACTAACAACCCTCTGGGGTCTGTGATCCTGGCCAGAGGTAGGGAGTTTTGATTTTTAACCTCTCATGAGGGATGTCTGTGAAACACGACCCGCTAGAGTGCTTGATGGACTGTCAGCTTGTATGTGCAGGGAACACAAACCAGCTGTTCAGCTCTGTTAGCTCCTGTCTCATCTGAAACTGCTTTTCATAGGTTCCCTTCCTCGAACAATGGCCCAAGTTATAGCCTTACAGTTACCAGTCCTCTTTAATTGGGTCCTTCGTTTCATATCTGTTATTGGTGTGGTGTCTGGGCCTTGACTGGAGGGCCATAGTTTTTTATTTTTAAAATTCAACAGTTTAATAGGATGTTTGATGGATTCCTATTTCATGAAAAATGGGAGGAGTGTGTGTGTGTGTGTGTGTGTGTGTGTGTGTGTGTGTGCTGGTGAGGAGGAGCATGGCACACCAAGGAGAAATGATCTTTAAACCATAATCACAATAATCACATCAGGCTGGAAAAGCCTCCACTTTTTATACAGGACCCCTTCCCAGGGGCTTTAATTGCTAAAATGACAAAAGGGTCTTGTAGTGCCAAGGGAAACTTTCATCACTTATGTTCTGGATCACCCAGAACAAATTTCTCCTGCTTTGTTGAACTGACTTGAATTTGGGGTGGGATGCCTTCCCTGACTTACATCATCTGCAGGTTTTAGGTCCAAGTTTCATTTATGTGTCTTCAGTATGTAGCAATGGCTCAGATCATGGCAAAAACTGGGCTTGAAATTCCTTGACCTGGAATTCAAGACCATCCATGATTTAGGGCGTATCAGATAATATTGAGGGTCATGGAGGTGGAATGCCTGGGGCTAAACCCAGCTCTGGATGACTCTGGGCAAGGGGTTTAGCCTTCTGGAGTTCAGTGTTCTCATCTGTAAAATAGGAATAAGAATAGCTATCTCATGCGGTTGTTGGGCAGATAAAATAGGTTGACAGATGTAATACACTTAGAAGGTACTTAGTCAACACTTGACTGTATTTGTTATTATTATTATCATCAAATGTTGGCCCAGCTCAGATTTCACCTCTTCTGTGAAGCTGCATCTGTGTGAGTGTCTGTCTTGCTCACTACTGGATGCATGGTACAAAGCATCATGCCTGGCATATAATAATAAAATGCACAATAAATACTTGTTGAATGAATGAATACTTGAATGAGTGAATGTATTTTCCCATCTGGGAGCAATCCATTGCTCTCAAGACTTTGATAGTTCTTTGTCTCTACCCCCTGTTATGGATTTTTTCACATTTAACCTTTATTGGAGTTAATTGCACTTTAAATGTAACTCCCTTATCCAGATGGTCAGCCCTTGGAGAGTAGAGCCTGGGTCAATTGTATTGGTATTTCCTGTGAGGCTTTGCATGGAGGGCAATAAATATTTGGTAAATAATTAATCCCCTTTGGAAACGATGGTCTTAAACCATTAAATTGCCAAGTGTTTTTTACTGGATGCAAACACAGAGACATATGGGCACAGAGAAGGTATCCTTTCAACAATTTCATGGCATATGGCTTTCTTTTTTCCTAAAGGAAGTGATAAAGGTAAAAGTTAAAGAGGTGGGTAACAGTGGGAGCCAGAGACTCATAATAAATAAAAATGTGAGTTCAGTTCAAAGAACAGGTTGATGTTAAAGTTTTATTGGCGTTTAACAATTTTAGAAAATATATAGGTTTCATTCTGCTTTGAATTCTTTCAAATGTTGTGTGTGGTGTTTTTTTGTTGTTGTTTGTTTTTAATAAAAGCACACAAAAGCCAGTTGGTTCTGTCTGAAGAAAATGAATTATTTGCATTGGGTTCTGGATTTTGAAGATAATCTTTGTTACTGTGCTTCTTTAGTTCATGGTTGGGAATGCTGTGGTTGTCTAGTGGGAAGCTGAGAACTATCTCTTTTTGGACATGGCTGGTTAGAGAGAATGAGAAGTTACTTGGCCAGTGGTCCAGAATAGAGCAGGCTTGGTCAATACACAGGCTGTGCTCCTTCCTGGATGCCCAGAGGACAGGTGACAGGTCAAGGGGTGGTGCATGCCAACTGGCACTTGAATAGATTTCCCTCTTTTATTTAGGATCAGGTAATATTTGGCCTAGCTGGGAAGTAGGGAAGCACGTTACATTGAACTACTTCGCACATATTCTATAGAATGAAGCCATGTGTATCAAAACAGTAGTATGGACCGGGTCCAGATGACTTTTCTCACTTTGACCTTTGAATTTATGGATTACATGTACTCTGAAGTTTGGGTAAACTGGCAAAATAAATTTTAATACATTATCCATAGTAAGCCAACTGCTGTGACACACTCAAACCTCAGTGACTTATCCCAGAAAATTATTATTTCTCACTCACTCTACAATTTAATGTGGATTGGCAGGGGATGGAGGAGGGTGCTGTGCTATGCATGGTCACTCAAGGATCCAGGCTCCTTCTGTCTTGTGGCTCCACCCTCCCTTAGGTCCTCAGAGTTCTCTACTGGATCCCCAAATTTATCCAGCAGTCAAGGAATGAGAGAGACAGCAAGTGTTGGGGAGTGTGAGGGTAGTTTTTATGGTCCAGGGCTGGAAATGCTGTTTATCACCTCCACCCACATTCTATTGGCCAGCCTCAGTTCATGGTTACAACTAGCCACAGGGAAGCTGGGAAACATTGTCGAGCACTGTGCCCAGAGGAAAGGCAAATGGTTTGGTGAAAAACTAGTCAATCTTTGCCACAAAAATCAAACTGGAAATGTCCTCTCTCAGTTGTCATAAGGAGGGGCAGGGTATTTTACTGTGGTTTGGAAGATGCTTGACTAAAAATTGCTATCTGTGTGTCCTAGGGAAGGGATTGACACTGAATAAGCCAAGGACAATCATTTGTTCAAACAGTTTTTTATTAAGCATCTCTCTTGGGTCTGGCATTATGTTGGGCACAGAGGCTATAATGGTGAGAAACACCAAAATCAGCCCCTGTCGTTTAGGAGCTGGCATCTGTCAGAAGACAGGCAATTGAATGTGGACATTGCATACAATCTGAGGACTATGTGGGGGAAAGTAGGTGTGCTGTGGAAGCACATTGCTAGAGGCCTATGCCGATCTGGGAAAGCTAGAGAAGGTTCCAGGAACAAAATGGCATTTACATCGAGATCTACAGGAAGGGTACTAAGACTTAGCTAACTGAAGAAAGGCAGGGAAGTGGTGTGGGTGTGTGCTAGGCTCAGTAGGTCTCAACCTTACCTGCATTTTGGAGCCACTTTGGGTAGATTTGGCCAATTAACTCAGAAGCTGGTGGCAGGGGGGATAAGTCCAGGCATTGGTTTTGTTTAGCTTTTCAAAGAAGCTTCCCAGGTGATTCTGATGCATAGCCAAGGTCAAGAATCGCTAGAGTAGCAGCTTCAAAAAGAGGCCAGTGTGTGGGCGTGTATGAGGGACTGAAAGCTTTCCAGAATGGAGTTGCTTCCATGATGAGGCTTGAGTCAGTGGGAGCAGGACAGAGGGGAAAATGCTTAGTTGAGGAGAAGCCAATTCCCAGGAGCTATTTCTTCTGGGTGTCAGGAGGGATCACTTCTCTCCAGAGCTTTCAGCCTGGAGGGGTTTCACCAACACCGAAACTCCTCCCGCAGGGTCTAATTATCTCATCGCCTTTGGTGGTTTGGGGGAAGGTAGGGCAAGAACAAGGATGGCATAAATAAAAACCCGCCTATCTCTCTGATTTCTTACTCAGAGGAGGGCCAAAGTGGAGGCTCTGCTCTAGACTGGCTGGAGTCTGCTTTTCCCTGGGGCCGGGCAGGGTGCAGGTGCAGCCTCAGAACTGTCAGCTCACCATTTAGCAAGCTGGTGAGTGAGAAAGAACCCCTGGGATTTGTCTGGTCAGGTTGGGGTCCTGCCCATAATGGAGGGATCCACAGGTTGTTGTTTCTTGTCCCTTGGGCCTGTCAGTCTGTTCCCTGGGCCCTAGGCCTGCATGCTAGATAGACTTGGTTTTTGTAGGCCTCATGCCTTCCCCATTCAATTGCCTGTCTATACACCAGCTCACGTGCTTTTTACCCCCTCATGTGTTTAGAAGCCCTGGAACATCTTGGTAGCAAATACTAACCTGCTCACCCATAAGGAATTACCTTAACATGAAAAGCAAACACTTTATTCCTATTTTGAAAACATAAAGCCATAACCTTACAATTTTGTCATTCAGACTATCAAATTGGAGGGGTAAAATGTTGGGGTTGGGTATTGAATCAAAGTCAGGGCTGTGTCTCTCAGACAGTTGTGAAGTTTGGGGGGAGGATCATCCCAAATATAGATGATAGCTTGTTTAAGAATAAAACTGAAGGAAAAGTTTAGACCATTTTACTATTTTTCTCACAGAAAAACTATGGTCATTGGGTTTTTCTCAGAGATAAAGGGAACAAAATCTCCACCTCTCCTCTATCTGAGCTATGTCCTCTTGTGGTGCCCTCTTTGGCACAGAGTTTTCTAGGCATCCTGGATGCTGGGTATGGGAACAAAGCTTTGTAAATTATATCTGGATACTTACCTTGTGGATGTAAATGAATATCCAGAAACTTCCTAAAAAAAATTGTGGTGATTATCTCTGATTATATACTATAGCCATTTTGCCAGGAGATTCTAGGTAACCATTTATGCTAAAAAACAAAACAACAAAACCAAGCCACTCCCCACCCCATTGACTTCCACTGTGGGTGATCAGCCACTATGGCAGTATGGGGCTTGACTTGTGCTTTCTCAGATATTTGAATGTGACATCCAGTTGAATGCTCAAGTCTTCATTGCCATGCAGGAAAAATGAGCTATGGAGGACAGGGAAACCTTCTGGAATCCAAGATGTACAAGAGAGTCAACTTGGGTTCTCTGTAAAAACAACCCCTTACTCCAATTCAATGGCCCTTATCTCTTAGTACTCCCATTTGGAACCTGAGAAAACAGAAGACCTGAGAGGTTAAGTGCCTGGTTTAAGGTCACACAACTGTTTAGTGGCAATGCCATGGCTAGAAACCTGGTCTCCTGAAGCTTGGGGTAAACTCATTACCTTAACAGAGATGGCAGGCAGGTTTTTAATTGCATGCTAGTCTTTATCATTTGATAGTGGCTGTGAAAACACTGTGTTGAAAAGGATTCTGAGGCCTGGTGTTTACTCACTCAGAAGTGCTTCAAGTCATTAGCTTGGTCTACCTGGGGATACAGGTGAGAGGATTAGCAGTACTTTTTGTGTCTCCAACTGTTATACCACGTTATATTTTTATTTTAAAAATAGGTTCTAGAGCAGTGATGGCGAACCTTTTGAGCTCGGTGCGTCAGCATTTTGAAAAACCCTAACTTAACTCTGGTGCCGTGTCACATATAGAAATTTTTTGATATTTGAAACCATAGTAAAACAGAGATTTATATTTTTGATGTTTATTTTATATATTTAAATGCCATTTAACAAAGAAAAATCAACCAAAAAACTGAGTTCACGTGTCATCTCTGACACGCGTGTCATAGGTTCGCCATCACTGACCTAGAGCTTCTGTTGCCCCACTCCTCTGACAGTGTAAGTACTACAAGCTTCTTCAGAATGGCTTTCCATCCGTGTTTGCCACCTGTACAGAGAAGCCCTGGAGAAGGGCCACATAGCATTTTCAGCTTACTTGGGCACTTTCTTTTGACACTTCTGAATGGGGCCCATCAGAACTCCTTTTCCTAGAATGTCACACTCATTGTCTCTAACATACATTTCAGGCAATGGAAAACAAGATCAAAACAATGCTCTCACCCACCCTCCACGTACAAGTTTTCCCACCCACTTTTCTTCCTGTGCTCTATGGTAGATGGCTCTGGTCCAAGCAGGCAAATAGTTTGGGAGTTTACTTGAAGGGCAAACATACACGAATAGCATCACCCCCTTCAACTCTACCCTGAAATTTGGTGTTAATAACTCCCAGTCATGTCTTTATATATACAGGGTGGGGCAAAAGTAGGTTTATAGTTGTTGGTATGGAAAATAATACAATAATTAATAAATATTAGCAAATAACACAAGATTAAACTGTGTTTTGCATACTCAAATCTGTAAACCTACTTTTGCCCCACTCTATATCTGTATGTATTCCTAAGCAGCATCTAGTATTATTTTGCCTGATTTAAAATTTGTATCCATTGTTTTATACTGTATTATCTTTCTGCAACTTGCCTTTTTTTGCTTCACATTATGGAGCGATTACTTGTAGCTCTACTTGATTCATTTTTAATTGTTGTAATGAAAGCACTCCTGTTTATTTATCTATTCTCCTGTTGATAGACTCATAATTCTTCCTTTTCCAAACAATGCTTCACTGACAATATGTCATTTTCAATTTCATGCATATATCTGTGAGTTTTCCAGGGCAGTGTTTTTCATGAAAGTGTGTTGTGACCCATTCATGGGTCATGCACTCAAATAAATAGGTTGCAACCAGCATTGAAAAAAATGAAATATGATGTATTAGAAAATATCAGAGTATGTGGCCCATGGCAAGAGGAGGTAAATGTTACATTAAACTTGTTTCAATTAGAAGGTGACACAGCTTACTCTGACATCCAGTTACCTTGTAATTGAAACAAGTTTAATGAAATTAAACTTGCTGTGTGGGTCATGGCCAACGTAGAGATGGACTTGGTGGGTGGCGGCTATGTGTATCTTTGGCTTTGTGAGAGCTTGTCAAATTCCTCTTCCAAATGTACCAGTTCACACTTCTGTGAGTTTTTAAGTATAAAAGCTCAAGAAAATATGGACCCCAAGGACAGATGGAAGCTAGAGAATGAGTAAGAAAAAAAGTAAAGCTTAAAATTTCCACCTTCCTCCCTCCTCTTGCATGCCTCTTAAGCCTAAGTAAACATTGTGGGGTTTCTTGACCTTGTAAATTTGCTTTTAATCTTAAAAAAGAAAAAGATTTAGAAGGAAATTCCTCATCTTCCTGTCTCTCTTGCCTCAGTTCAGGAAGGGGTGACCTGGAAGGAGGTAATAAATAAGCACCCCCCTTCCTTTTTTGAATCCATTAATAGTAAGTCTGGGGAGAGCTGTGTCTAACCTTTGCTCTCTGGCTGCTGTGGGCAGTTTTTCAAAGTTGGACAAAGATTTCTCTGGATCAAGGTCAATGGTACCATCATTGTTGCTTGTTTAGAAATGAAGCAGCGATTTGGGGAGCCCAAGGAGTTGTTCTTCCATAGTTCATCTCTCTGGGAGACCTATTTAGTTCCTGCTCTGATCCTGATCTCCCACTCCCACCCCTGGGAAAACCAAGCCCTCTATGAACTGATTGCTCTCTGACTTTCTACCCTATTTTTCTGGAAGTGTGTATCTGTGTATTTTCTCTCACTCTGCACAAGCAAGACCTAGAGATGTAAAGAAGGCAGGCGTTGGAGAGGAGGAACCCCTAAGCCCTAAACCTGGCCCCTCCTCTGTGCCAGTAACTGTGCTTAGTACCTACCATTCATCATCTGAATTCCATTCTTGCAACACCCCTTTCAGTAGATGAGGAATCTAAGGCTCAGAGTTTAGGAGCACTTTCTGTACACCAGGCATTCTTCTAAGCATCTTACACAATATTTTCTTTAAATCCTTATCACATCCCGATGAGGATAGGAACCATTATTATCCCAACTTTATAGATGAAGAAACAGACACCGAGAGGTTAAATAATTGGCCTGAAATTGTACAGCCAGTGAGTGCAGAAGCCCAGATTTGAATCCAGAAATTCTGGCTCTAGTACTCAAGTACTTCCCTCTTTATGACATCTTCTGTCTGCAGTTGGGATTCAAATCTGTAGTTGATGACATCAAGCCACCCAAATTGAACATGTTTACTGAGCTTATAGTCTGACATGTCACCTAGTCTTTTGGCAGTTGATACTTTCCATCTTTTGAATGGGTTTGATAAATGACATGGCTGTCCTGCCCTATTCTGTATTATGGGTATGCCCCTCCTTCCCTTCCTTCCAGCATTTACCAATAGGTAAGGGAGAGGGTACCTGCCCATGGTAACTTGGGACAAGTATGTACAGCATAGTGGAAGCAATGTGGTCACAATGACAGTGACATGTGACGTTAAGGGCTGAAATGACTGGGTGGCACAAAGATCAGAGAAGGAAGAGCTGGATGAAGCTTGGAGATAGCCTTGTAGATTTCATCAGTAGATCATAGTTCATTTAAACCAGTGGATATCAAACTTAAGCATGCAGCAGAATTATCTAGAGGTCTCAGTAAAACACAAATGGCTGTGGTCACCATGCAAACAATATAAATTTATTTCTCACAGTTCTGATAATCTCTCTCTCTCTCTCTCTCTCTCTCTATATATATATATATATATATATATATATATATATATATATATATAATCATTATGCTGTATGCCTTAAACTAACACAATGTTATATGTGAATTATATCTCAAGGAAACTGAGGGATAAAATAATTTTATATAATTATAAAAAACCCAGATGGCTGTACTCCATCCCACCTACCAAGTTTCTGATTGAGCAGGACAGGAGTAAGGCCTGGGAATTTGCATTGCTAACAAGCTCCTGCTGCTGTTTAGGAATCACACTTGGGAAATCACTGACTTAACCAATACGTAAGATTTTTTATAAGTGCAAGAAAAAGGAAATGAGTGAATGAATGTGATTTGTGTATTAGTTAGAATAGGTTAACTGTAATAACCAACAAGCCCTACAGTCTTTGTGGTGTAACACAGTAAAGTTTTATTTATTGTTTATATTATAGTTTAGTGTGAGTTGATAAGGGAGTGCTCTGCTCCACCCATGCACTCAGGGGCCCAGGCTCCTTCTGTGACTCTGACACTCCCTGGAGACTTCAACTCCTTCATTAGAGCTTCTGAATGTAGCCAGCCGTTGAGAGAAGGGAGAATGGAGGATTGTGCAGTAGGTTTTTATGTGCCAGGTCTAAAGGAGAAACATGTTACTTCTGCCTACGTGCCATTGGCCGGAACTCAGGTACACATTTCCACCTAATGCAAGGAAGTCTGGGAAATGTGTCTCAGCCACATGCCTCGGTAGAAAGGGGAGCAGAGGCTGAATATATGGTGATCTTTGGCACAGTCTGCTTGATGATCCACAAGGAACTTGGTTTGACTGGAAAAGAACATTCGTGTTGAGAGAATAAGTGAATGTTTCATGCTCTTCCAAGGAAAGCTGCTGCAGACAGCTCAGGTCATTATTTAGCATTATTATACTGTAGCTGCAGAGTGGGAAAAATAATCACCAGATTTATGTGCAGATGCTCTTCATTGAAAACCTGGATAACTGACATTATAAAGTTATACAACTGCTCAATACCTGATTTTTTTCTATATAGAATTTGGGATAAGGTATATGAAAATCACTGGTCCAGTGCCAAACACATAACATATAGTTATTTCTGTGTTCTCTGCACTCAGATGGACAGATGGAGCCAAGCTATTGTGGCACCAGGAGCTCCTTCATGTAGGCAGCTGTGGGATTCGTCTTTTAAAGGACACAGTCTTGGCAGTTGGATGACTGTTCCAAAGGCTGTAACATTTTGCCTCAGACATACCACAGGGAATCAGGCTGGCCCAGTGAGGCCCGAGGAAGTGGTCTGGGCCTGAGACCACAGCCAGTCTCATTAAATACTGGGCTTCTGGAGTTGCTCTGATTGGAATCAACATCTTTGTGTCTCTGTTTCCTTATGCGTAAAAAGGGGCTAATCATATTACCAGCCTCATTCAGTTGTTGTAATGATGGGATGAGAAAAAGCTAAGGACTATACTGAGAAGTACTGGATAAACATTCATTAACTTCCTAGCCCTCTGTGGTATTCTGTCATTTCTCCCTCTTGCCGTCATTAGCTGAGGCCAAGATGGAGGTTCTTTGAGCATATAAATCCTTTAGCCTTTGTTTGATCTTAGAATGGCCACCGAGGCCTGACCCTCTCCTTTCTCAGTAGCTCAAGTATTTTTCAGTGATTTGGGGATCCCTGAATTGTCAATGGACATGAACACAGTCTGAGGGAGGAGGTGATACTCCCAATTCTTTTTTCAGGCTGCCCCTACATGTTTAATTAGTGGCCCATGGCCAAGTTGACCCAGCAGCAGAGATGAAAGTCTCCTGGGCTCCTTGATGCCCTAAAGGCCCTCTACCCATTCCAGCACCTGTGCAGATCTCCTTTCCCCCTAGTCTTTGCTCTCCCCAGGTCTGGGCCCTTTAAAACCCATTCTCCCCCCTTGTTCAAATGGTGCAATTGTGGGTGATTGAAACCACATTTTTATATGTGTCAAAACCAGTTCAGCCCTTAGAAAGAAATCATAATGTAAATTGGATCATATATCCTAAGTGGATGCCACCAGCTAATTCGTTTGTTAGACTGTTCAGCTACATAGGATTAAGTGAGTTTTAGTCTTAAGCAGTTACATGTGGGTCTCATTAATGCACACTCTGGTATGGCTTGTGCCTAATATCTTGTCAAATAGGGGAGCGTATAGAAGGCCCTTGTAAACCACCCAACTGCAGGGAGCTGTTACTTCTCCAGCAGCCTCTAGTGATTAATTGGGTGGGACTAGGGGAACTGGCTGCCTTTCTCTGACTTGATGTTGCAGAAACTAGGTGTCTTGCACTTCCATTGGCCTCTATTTAAAGCAGAGGAGGGAAAAAAGATGGCCCACACATCTGCTGTAGTACAAAGGGACACAGACTTGGAATCCCATTGTAAGTGGACAGAAAGGGCTAGAAAAAAAGATCGATTTTAGAATGCCCCTACCCGCTTTTGAAATGCGAACTCATTAACTTCCTTGTAGCCTCAGACAGGTGGTGGTCTCTAGTTCAAGTGGGGACATTCTCAGGCCCCAGCCCAGATCCACTGAATCAGAATCTGACTTTTTATGTGCAATGTCTGAGCATTAAAATGTAACACGTGCTAGTCTAAACCATTATTCTCAACCGTAGCTGCACACTGGATTCATCTGAAGGGTTTCTAAAAATACTGGTGCCTGCATCTCACCCCCAGAGATTCAGAAGTAATTGGTCTTGAGTGGTCCTGATCATTGGGATGTTTAAAACCTACCCAGGTGACCCTAATGTGTACCTAAGGTCGGAAACTCTAACTGGTGGTGTTTCAATCCCTCCTAGTTTTAGGGGAGATGACAATGTCTGGTTTCCAAGTAGCTGGGAGGATTGGAGGAGACAACACTGGGATCAGACAGCAAACCATGAGCACCCAGAGGTCCCTCTTCCTTTCTCCCTTCACCACATTTCTTTCTGCCCTTTCTGACTTCCTATTTTCCTACTTCCTGAAAAGAGAAGTTTATTTTGGTCCCAAGCATAAGAATGATGGAAACCAGCGCAGATGAGGGTTTGGAATCCCTGTGAATTATTTTCATCCAGAACTGTCTTTTTGTTGTTGCAACATTATAGCAAGAGCTTTATTTATTCTTGTTTTTAAAAAATATCCCCATTTCATTTCTTTATTTTCAACTGCCAACCAGTGGGAGCCAAAGTGTGGGGAAGAAAGTTTGGAAATTCTTCCTTCCTGATACCTGTACTGGAATGCAGACTCATATCATGTCTATGAAATTTCAGATGTATATTTTGTTGGCTGGTCCTGGTGTACATGGGAGCCCCGAAGGTACAGCAGGCATTTCATTTGGCCACCAGATTTGTCTTTTATAAGGGGATAGGTAAGGTGTTTTTAAATAGCTCTCCTTGTCTGGCCAGCCCACACAAGTTGGCAGATACTCAGTTCTCCCAGCTCCATCCCACTTAGCACAACTAGAAACCCTGAAAATAATGTGAGTCTAAATAATGCTAAGTACTCACTTAGCCCCAGGGGAACTACCGCCCTAACTTCTGACTTGTTAGCATTGTGTTGCCTCTTTTGTGTTTTAGGTAAATGAACCATTCATTTGTACTCTTTTGTGCCTGGCTCCATCTGCACAGTATTATGTTTGTGAGATTCACCCATGTTGTTGTGTGTAGTTATAGGGAAGGATTTTGT
This sequence comes from Myotis nattereri, assembly GCF_964212035.1. Classification (NCBI taxonomy): domain Eukaryota; kingdom Metazoa; phylum Chordata; class Mammalia; order Chiroptera; family Vespertilionidae; genus Myotis; species Myotis nattereri. The sequence goes on from NC_138078.1 coordinate 9,401,209, forward strand.
CCAAATATTGTTCTTGGACTCTGAGCAGAGTTAGGATTTGAGTAAAAGTAAATTTAACAGAAGTTTTTTTCTTAACATAGAAGCATAAGGCCTGTACAATTTAAAAAGTAAATATCAAGAAAATAAAATAATTTCTAAGTCACCACCTAAAGAGAATATCCTTTAGTATTTTCTCTGTACATATTTTTCAAAATGGGCTTATAGTTTACATATTTCTTGGTAAACTTATTTTTTCACTTATAAGAACAAGAATATCTTCTTGTGTCACCAAATATTCTTCTACCACATCCCTTAAATTGTCATAGTTTTTTCTTGGTATAGCAAAATTTGGCTTGATATTTTAAACTATTTTTTTTTTGCTTGAGATTCATGAGCTGTATAAACAGCTTTTATTAAATGTAATAAGTAATAAATATTGCCATATCTTCTGAAGGAAAACAGGCTTTAATTTTTGTCCTAATGGTGTACTTGACTGTCTCAAGCTTGTGGGTGCCAGTTGGTGTCTGCTGTGTGGTGCAAAGCTGAGTGGGCATAGTTGTCAAGATGGAAAGGTCTCCACATATTTCTGCAGTGAAGGCCAGTATTAGGTGTCTAATGTCCTGATCTCTGGTTATTTTCAGAAAATTAAGAGCTAAGGGGTGATTTTTCATTAACTCACCTTTAGGTAGGATTTATGAATTTCTGTTTACCTGCCTGCCAAAAAGTCAAACTGTTTCTTCTAGGTGTTAGGGCCACAATATTCTAATTTTGAAGGCACACCTTTTAAATTGTATGAAATAATTCAATTGTGTTAACTAGAACCTGTGAGCATTGGTTGACTTTTCCCCCCTTTATACCAAAAGGGATTAAATGGAAATAAGACTCCTAATTCTTATAGAATCTTCTAAATGAGGACCAAAGAGATAGGTAGACATTGTAGTTTTTATTAGGGATGCTATTAGAGTGTTTATAAGCCACAAAACTACTTTGGAGAACTTTAAAATACTTTGAGCCAATAAGCTCATTAATGATGAGGAAAAGGAGATAAAAGTTATCGTCTTTATACATATGCTATGGATGAAGTCCAAGTAATTTTGGCTCATAACAACATTTGCTGGCTAGCACTTTGAGAACAAATAGACACAGTATTAGCAAGATTTTGAGTGAACAATAACATTTTGACTTTGGCTACAGACACACACACACACACACACACACACACACACACACACCCACGCCTGTGTGCACACATACACATATACAAGGGGAGACAGAGAGAGAATGAGAAAGAGAGGAAGAGAGGGAGAGAGGGAGGGGGGGAGAGAGAGAGAGAGAGAGAGAGAGAGAGAGAGAGAGAGAATGAGAGTTTTCTAGTCCTTTATTTTTTAATCATAAAACAACAAGAAGAAACTGCTATATCTGAAACATTTCAGGTCCTTCCTATGTTTGCTCTTAAGAGGTATAACTATTTCTGCTTAGAAAGGTATGCTTTTATTTTATTTTATTTTATTTTTTTTTAATTTTTTTATTGCTTAAAGTATTACAAAGGGTATTACATATGTGTCCATTTTATCCCCCCGCCCTAGACAGTCCCCCAGCCTCCCCTATCCCCCAGTGTCTTATGTCCATTGGTTATGCTTATACGCATGCATACAAGTCCTTTAGTTGATCTCTTACCCCCCTACCTCCTGCCCCCCAACCCTCCCCGGCCTTCCCACTGCAGTTTGACAATCTGTTTGAGGCAGCTCTGCCTCTGAATCTATTATTGTTCAAAAGTTTATAATGGTCTCTATTATCCATGAATGAGTGAGATCATGTGGTATTTTTCCTTCATTGACTGGCTTATACAACATGTTACTGGCCTTCCTGGGATTTCAGACATCTTTTAACTCTGCCACTGTTTCATCCTCCCTATCCCCCAGCCTTGTTGAGCTGATGATTACAATTAGGGTTTGAGTAGCTTCTTTTTGACCCTCTTGTGCAGTAAGTATGGCAGTATATTTTAATTCCATGGTAACCTCCTGGGTGAGATGCTGGGGAGAAATATGTTACAGGATATTGGTAATTATACTATAAAATGTTCTAGTAGTTCATTTTCTCATTTACTACAATCAAAGCTTCTCTGAAAATTTTCATTGCTGTCTAGAACAAAAATATTTAGAGTTGTTAGATATTCCTTTTAGAAGCAAGGGTACCTTGACACTACCTAATGGCAATTTAACCTATCTCTCTCCAGCTCTGGGGCTATGGAACATTCTGTAGGTGTTATGGAATTATAGCAGTGAATAGAATTTCGAAGGTGATATTCTGAAATGAGTTGGTTTTCTATCTAGTGTTTGCTCTCCTAGGAATGAGAATAATTCAGCTCCCTGTCCCCTTCATGGATACACACTGTGGTTTGGGGCCATGAGTCTTGTCCCCCACCAGTATTTTATGGCCATTTTGTACATTCCAGATCACACAATGTCATCTCAGAATGAGTGAATCCCTCCTGCATTCAGGGAGGGAGACATTTGTATCCCCCAGACCTGCTTATGGCAAATATGTTCCTTATGAATGAGGTTCCTCTCTTTCTTTTACACGTCCTTCACTTTGATCTTTTGCCTCTGGGTTATTTATTTATTTATTTATTTATTATTTATTTATTTATGTTAATCCTCACCTGAGGATACTTTCTCCATTGAGAGAGTGGAGGGAGGAGAGAGGGAGAGAGAGAGAGAGAGAGAGAGAGAGAGAGAGAGAGAGAGAGAGAGAGAGAAACACATCGACTGGTTGCCTTCTGCATGCACCCCAACTGGGATGGGGATCTAACCTGCAACCCAGGTATGTGCCCTTGATCAGGAATTGAACCCAAGACCCTTTGGTCTGAGGACAGATACTCTAACCACTTAGCACACTGGCTAGGGCTGCCTCTTGATTTTAATGAGCAAGGGCTTTGTAAGAAGGTTAGGAGAATTTTTATATCATGAGAAACGGGGAGTTGAAGGTATATATGTACGTGCATGCATGTGTGCAAGTATGCGTGCATGTATATGTGTGCACCCATGTGTACTTGTTTATGTACACCCTGTTTACACGTGTGTGTGTGTGTTTGTGTACACCTGTGACCATGTGTTTGTATATGCATGCTGCACATTCATCAGTCTATATTGTACCCTCCAGACATCCCTGAAGGCAGTAAAGATATTGTCCAGATATTTTAATAATAATAATAGCTAATCTTTATGCAGTATCATGTTTCAAGCACTGTTGTAGGCATTTGATCCTTGTAACACCTAATGAAGTAGGTACTGTTGCTATGCTCCTTTCTGAGATGAGAAAACTGACGCACAGAGAAGTGATGAAATTTACCTGTGGTCACCCAGCTAAGAAATGGCAAAGCTAGGCTTCAAACCCAGGCTGACTGTCTACAGCTCTTACCTTGCATGCTAAACTAAAACAGATGTCACTAGAAGAAGCAAGGCCTCCCCAGCTTCCTCCAGATAAAACTGAATCTTGTTATGATGCAACTCATTGCCTTATGGCTGTGGGCCTGCTATCCTAAAGAAATGAATTTGGATACCTAGGAACTTAGGGCAGTAGGTTTTTCTGCATCAGAATCAGAAGACCTGAGTATAGCATGTTGGCATGTTCAGGGACCTTTCATCCTCTCTAGGGTCGCTTTTCTGGTGCCCCTTTTTGGTATTCAGTTGTATAAATGAGATAGATCATATGTCCTTGATCACTTTCTATTGCTCCCTTTTCTTCTGCTGTCTCTGCTATAATATGCTTAATTAGGTGCTTCAGGATTCAGGAAAGAGAGGGAGTCACATCATTTATATGAAGTTCAAAACCAGGCAAAGCTAATTTATGGGAGAGGTCAGAAGAGTGGTTATCTTGGGAGGGGGTCTAAGGGAGCCTGTTGGAGACCCTGAAAATATTTTTTAATTTTTTTTATTGATTAAAGTATTACATATGGGTCTTTATCCCCCCCCATTGTCTCCTCATCCCCCCAGTCCTGCCCTCACTCTCATCCTGTTGTCTGTATCCATTGCTTATGCTTATATGCATGTATACAAGTCCTTCGGTTGAACTCTTCCCCTTACCCCCACCCACCCCTACCTTCCCTCTGAGGTTTGAGCATCTGATCGATGCTTCTCTGTCTCTAGATCTGTTTTTGTTAATCGGTTTATGTTGTTCATTATAGTCCACAAATGAGTGAGATCATGTGATATTTATCTTGCTCTGACTGACTTATTTCACTTAGCCTAACGCTCTCCAGCTCCATCCATGATGTTGCAAATGGTAGAAGTTCCTTCCTTTTTACTACACATTGCATAGATGTGCCAAAGTTTTTTAATCCACTCATCTGCTGATGGGCACTTAGGCTGATTCCAAATCTTAGCTATTGTAAATTGTGCTGCTATGAATATAGGGGTGCATATGTCCTTTCTGATTGGTGTTTCTGATTTCTTGGGATATATTCCTAGAAGTGGGATCACTGGGTCAAATGGAAGTTCTAGTTTTAGTTTTTTGAGGGAACTCCATACTGTTCTCCACAGTGGCTGCACCAGTCTGCATTCCCACCAGCAGTGCACAAGGGTTCCTTTTTCTCCACATCCTCTCCAGCACTCGCCCTTTGTTGATTTGTTGATGATAGCCATTCTGACAGGTGTGAGATGATACCTCATTTTTGTTTTGATTTGCATCTCTCGGGTGATTAGTGACTTTGAGCATGTTTTCATATATCTCTTGGCCTTATGTTTTCTTTCAAAAGGTATCTATTTAGATCCATTGCCCATTTTTTGATTGAGTTGTTTGTCTTCCTTTTGTTAAGTTGCATGAGTTCCCTATAAATGTTGTAGATTAAACCCTTATCAGAGATTTCGTTGGCAAATATGTTCTCCCATGCAGTGGGTTTTCTTGTTTTGTTGATGTTTTTTGTTGTTGTTGTTGCTGTGCAGAAGCTTTTTATTTTGATGCAGTCCCATTTGTTTATTTTCTCTTTAGTTTTCAATGCACTAGGAGCTGTGTCGGTGAAGAAATTGCTTTGGCATAGGTCTGAGATTTGGTTGCCTTTGGATTCCTCTAGTATTTTTATGGTTTCCCATCTTACATTTAAGTCCTTTATCCATTTTGAGTTTATTTTTGTGTATGGTGTAAGTTGGTGATCTAGTTTCAGTTTTTGCATGTTATCTGTCCAATTTTCCCAACACCATTTATTGAAGAGACTGTCTTGACTCCATTGTATGTTTTTGCCTCCTTTGTCAAATATTAATTGAGCATAGTGGTTTGGGTCAATTTCTGGGTTCTTTATTCTATTCCATTGATCTATATGTCTGTTCTTGTGCCAGTACCAGCCAGTTTTGAGAACAGTGGCTTTGTAATACAGCTTGATATCTGGCATTGATATCCCTCCTACTTTGTTCTTCTTTCTCAGGATTGCTGCAGCTATTCGTTTTTGTTTTTTTGTGTTTTTTTTTAAAATATATTTTATTGATTTTTCACAGAGAGGAAGAGAGAGATATAGAGAGAGTTAGAAACATCGATGAGAGAGAAACACCGATCAGCTGCCTCCTGCACATCCGCCACTGGGGATGTGCCCGCAACCCAGGCACATGCCCCTGACCGGAATCGAACCCGGGACCTCTCAGTCCGCAGGCCGACGCTCTATCCACTGAGCCAAACCGGTCTCGGCGCGTCGTTGTTTTTTTTTAATTCCAGATGAATTTTTGGAGAGTTCTTTCCAGATCTGTGAAATATGCCACTGGTATTTTAATGGGGAGTGCATTGAATTTATATATTGCTTTGGGTAGTATCGATATTTTAATGATGTTGATTCTACCAATCCACGAACACGGTATGTTCTTCCATCTGTTTATCTCTTTTTTCAATCTCTTGTAGTTTTCTGAGTACAGGTCTTTTACCTCCTTAGTTAAGTTTATTCCTATGTATCTTAATTTTTTTGTGTGTATTGGTAAATGGGATTGTTTTTGTAATTTCTCTTTCTGTAAGTTCACTATTGGTGTATAAAAATGCCATAGATTTCTTGGAGTTAATTTTGTATCCTGCTACTTTGCCAAAGTCATTTATTAAGTCTAATAATTTTTTGATGGAGTCTTTAGGGTTTTCTATGTACAGTATCCTGTCATCTGCAAATAATGACAATTTTACTTCTTTTCCAATTTGGATGCCTTTTATTTCTTCTTCTTGTCTGATCGCTATGGCTAGTACTTCTAGTACTATGTTGAACAGGAGTGGTGAAAGCATGCATCCCTGTCTTGTTCCTGTTTTAGTTTTTTTAAAAAAAATATATTTCTTTCTTTATTTCAGAGAAGAAGGAAGAGGGAGAGAGAGATAGAAACATCAATGATGAGAGAGAATCATTGATTGGCTGCCTCCTGCACGCCCCCGACTGGGGATTGAGCCCACAACCCGGGCGTGTGCCCTTGGCCGGGATCGAACCTGGGACCCTTCAGTCTGCAGGCCGACGCTGTATCCACTGAGCTAAACTGGCTAGGGCCTGTTTTAGTTTTTGCCCATTGAGTATGATGTTGGCTGTAGGTTTGTCATATAAGACTTTTATTATGTTGAGATACGATCCTTCTATTCCCACGTTGCTGAGCGTTTTTTATCAGAAAAGGGTGCTGGACTTTGTCAAATGCCTTTTATGCATCAATTAATATGATTATGTGATTTTTGTCTCTCAATTTGTTTATGTGATGTATCACGTTTATTGGTTTGTGGATATTGTACCAGCCTTGCATCCTTGGAATAAATCCTTGCCGGATTTAACTGTCCTTCACTCACTCACACACACACCACACACATCCACACACTCTCCTTACATCCCCTCACTCACTCACTTCCTATCCCTCACCTCTGTCCTGCCAGCTGCCATCTTTTTTTTGAACTGTGTGTTTTCATGAGCTTCAGCCAAGTGGCTGGAAATATTTTGACCTGAATGCTGTTGACCTGTCTGTGGAGATATGTAAAAATTCTCCAAGCTGTACACTTAAGACTTATGTACTTTAGTGTAAATAAATATCTCAATATAAATGTAAATAAAATGGAGGCATCTATATTGATCTGTGCCCATATTGTAGAAGTGGTGCCAAGAGTGCCAAGAAAGAGAAATAGACATATATGAATGAGATTTAAAAGAAAAAATCCGTTAGGGGTTTAGCGATATAGATAGCTCTTAACTGTAAGAATCAGAGGTTATTTCCTGGAAAACATAATTGCTTGTATTCAGCAGACACTAATTTTATTACTTCTAATTTCTTCTTTATTTTTATGATTTGTATTCTGTATTCTAATACCCCGTATCACTTGTGTTTGGCCTGCTTTCATTTGATCCTGGCTGTGCCTTTTAAAAACTGTTGCTGCTGCCACTTCTCTCAAATTTAGAATGACTAACAAATGTTTTAACAGAGAAAGAAAGACAGAAAATGGGAGACATGGTCTGGTTTGTTGCAAATGGCTTTTCCTGCCAAGCTTTGGGGAATGGTATTTGGGCCAGCTTTGCCTTCATAATTGGAACCATAGCTCCTCAGATTGCCTTTAGACTGCAAATATGAGGGCCCGCCACCTTCCAGGACCATTTTATGCTAGGACACTGTGTACCGGGATTGTCAGTGGTCTGTAAGGGAGGACAGCAGAGTTCCCTTGCACTGAAAGGGAAGTTGCAAACCTCTAATCCTGTATAGGTTTTATACTTCTCTGCTACTCTCTTTCTGTCCCCCTCTGGAGTTGTTAATAATAGCACTAGTTAATATTTATTGACAACTTACTATGTGCCTGATGTAGTTATAAGCATTTTGCATGCATTAATTCATTTAATCCTCACCAACTCTAGAAGCTGCTACTACTATTGCCCTGTTATAGAGGAAGAAATTAGACACAAGGAGATGAAGTCACTTGCCCAAGGTCACATAGCTGGTAAGTGACAGAGACAGAATCTGAACCTGGTCTGGTTCCTGAGTCTGAATTCTTATTCACTATCTAAATAAAATTGATTTCCAGTGGAGTGACCCCCACAGCTATTTCCATGCTGGTTAGACCTGTGCTGTCCAATACAGCAGTCACTAGTTATACATGGCTATTGAACACTTGAGGTGTACCTATATGATTACTTGACATGTAATGTGCTCTAAGTGGAAAATACGCACTGTGTTTCTAAGATATAGTATGAGAAAAAGAACATAAAATATATCATTATATGTTTTATATTGATTATTTATTGACATATTTTAGATATATTGGGTTAAATAATATATATTATTAATCTCACCTTTTTGTGTGTGTTTTTAATGTGGATACTAGAAAATTTAACATTACACGTGGCTCGATTGTATTTCTGTTTAGGTTTTTAAAACTGAGTTAAACCATCTCTCCAGCCAATTTCAAATACAGTAAAATTTTGTTCCAGTATAGTCACAGGCAAAATGGATTTACGAGTAATGCCACAGATCAAATTCCTAGCTTCTCCCATCATCACATTGCTGACTATGTACAATTAAAGTTTTTATATATTAGGAAAAAAATCTAAACCCTTAATGAATGTCTGTTATGTACCAGTTATGGCACCAGAACCTTTCACACAATGGTTGCATTTAATCTTTCTAACTCTTCTATGAGATAAATACCATTAGCTCCATTTTATAGACAGGAAGATTGAGGCTTAGCATAACATTTTGTCCCAGTTTCTATTACTAATAAATGGTGGGGTCAGGATTTATATATAGGTCACCTGACTCCAGTTATGATGACAGTTTTCCCCAAACTATACATCTATACATCTTATACTGTATGTATACCATTATACACTGTCTTTGAGATATTATACCTGACTTACTCTTCCATATTAGTTAAATCCTTATGGAAAGGGACTGTGACCCACAGTAGGTTACAGTAAATATTCAGTGAGCTGAATTGCTTTAACAAGCATTGTATAAGAGACCTTAATTTTAATATTCTCCCACAGGGTTCAATATCTGCTACATTCTTTTCCTCTTAAGAGTTGTGGGTATGTCCCTAAAGCTTGCATCATTGAATTGTTACTTTTATGTCCCCATGACTTCCTGTAGAAATTTCACTCTTTGATGAATTCAGTAAAATCTGTTAAGTATATACTATAGTATATTTACTGTGCCAGACCTTGGAAATCCATAGGAGACGAACAAGGTTTCTGTCCTCAAGGAACTTATGGTCTGAAATGAGAAGGAGATATGTCAATAGGCATACAATGAACATTGTTCCTACAAAGATAAGAGTAGCTGAAAGAGACTTGGGAGCACTTTATTGGGGTACCTTACCCAATCTTAAGAAGTTATAGAAGGCTTCCCAGAAGGGGAAGGAAATGCTAAGTTTCAGTTCCAGGTTAGTGAAATTAAAAATGTGATTTTCTTTTTTACAGATGCTTTGAATTATATTACTGAGATTTTACTGTGGAGATGGGAAGTGGAAGGCAGTTTGAATCTAAGGCCACCATAGAGGGGCCATCTTTAGGGATCTTCACCCTTAGCTGGACTCAGCTTCTCTCTGAGTTCTCCCTTCTTATTACTCTGAGTCAAAGTATGGCATTCTTCTGTGTTTTCTTTCATCCTTGATTTATATCAGTCATAGCCTTGTTCTTGCAGTATATCTCAGTTCACATTTATGAAGAGAGCATGATAGGCTGTTTGACTCAGATCATTTAAAAAAAATCAAGCCATATCATTAGGTGTTGACCAGCCAATACTCAGGCTGCTCCTGAATCTGGTGCTCATTGTTGGTGCAATCAACTATGGCATATAAAGGCGCAGGGACATGTGGCACAAAAAAATGGCCACCAAAGTCACCCTCTACACATACACCTTTTCTGGGCTGTGGCATGACAGGCATGATCACTGACCTAGAAAGTTCTTATAATATCTAGAGCAGCAACATAATGGACAAGTGAGCAAGTTTGAAAAACCGAGGAGCCTGTCTCTTTAATAGTATCAGGGCAGGTCCCTGGATCCAGAGCATTGGGGTTGTTTTAGCTGTGGTTTCATAATGCTTGCAATACCTTGCTGCAAAACATCATCTTTTCTTCATTGTTAGGAGCTCAGAGTGTCATTTCAATATTTAGGAATTGTCCCTCCACCCTTCCCAACAACAACTAGTCATTGACACAACCCCTCATTGGTATACATGGCTCATTCATTTATTTTTCAGCAATCCATCCAGGTAGCCCCTTTCTGGGACAAAAGTCTGTCCTACCCTGAAGCCCATGACACCCCCTGGACTCCCACCCCCACATATAGAATTCATTCAGGAAAGAATGACATCTTTAGTTTCACTAACCTTAAACTGAAATTTGGCATTTCCTTCAATTTCAAATAAAGACACAAACCACAGTAGTGTTAGCTGTACCTGTGGCTTGATCACTAATAGAAATCATAGACACGTCCATGTCATATTACAATTCCTAGAGGAATCTCAGAATATGCTCATTACTTCAACATCATGGTAGTATTAGACTCACCGCTAGATCTCATTATGTCATGTACTCATAAGCACTCGGCATGATAAATAAGCACTAAGCACTCTGACCAATAGGAACAATGGCACAGCAAAGGTTAGGAACCCCTGCTCAAGGAAATAATCCTCTGATGCACATACCCGTTGTGGAGGCCACTGTCTGTTCACTCTGTGGTCTCTAATTCATTGGAACTGAACTGATTTGTATTAGTCTGAAGGAACAAAAACCTTGGGAGAGTGAATCAGGTAGTTTATAGTCAAGGGACCAAGCTATTCAAGGAATAAGTAGAACAGTAATTTAAAGAGAATGGTGGCAGGAGGCCTTTAATTAAGCCACCCTAATGCACTCACCCCATAGTATGTGTATAAACATGCTCCATGGTTTGCATGCCTTCTTCTCTGGCATTAATCGGCCCCACATGTTTTGTATTATGGAATGATATGAGACCTTAAGTCAGTGGTTCTCAACCTTCTGGCCCTTTAAATACAGTTGCTCATGTTGTGACCCAACCATAAAATTATTTTCGTTGCTTCTTCATAACTGTAATGTTGCTACTGTTATGAATTGTAATGTAAATATCTGATATGCAGGATGGTCTTAGGCAACCCCTGTGAAAGGGTCGTTTGACCGCCAAAGGGGTCACGACCCACAGGTTGAGAACCGCTGCCTTAAGTTATTGCCTCCATTCCCTGGTTTAAAGGAAATAGAGTGGGCACATTTTGTGGAGGAGCCCAAGTTTGAGTGTTTGGAGTCCTGCATTTTATATCATTGGTGCTCACTGAGGTTATCTATGTCTTCCCCATTGAAGAGCCTAGTAAGGGAAGCTACTGAGTGGATGAGATGAGGAAATAATGTAAGGGCAGAAGGGGCCACAGAATACATGAACTGCAGGAAAGTGGAGAACTCTTATGGGCACTCTTATCAGTGTTTCTAGCCACTTACAATCCCAGTTGAACATTCATGTGGGTTACCTCTAGGGCTTCCCTGATACCTACACCCAAGGCTACTGACTCCTATTCCAGTAACAATCAATTTCTTTCCTCATTTTTCTGGTGAGGAGTATATAAGCTCAATTCAGCAGTTTAGTGTTGGTAAAAGGCTGCTGGGTGAAAAGAACACAAGTTTGTGTAAGGAGACGGAGGTTCTAACTTTTACTGTTCTAATGATGCGTGATCTTGGGAGTGCCATATTGCTTCTGTTCATTTCAGTTTCACCATCTATTGAGTTCAATAAGTGCCATGATTAGAATTCTTAAGAGCACCAAAGGGTATGGAAATATGTGCGGGAGAACAAAACTTTATGGGAGCATAAGGGAATCTCAGAAGGCACCTATTAGGTCCATCACAAGAACCTCTTTGTAATTTCATCATGTCTTTCCACTGAATGTTCATTGAAGAGTAGAGTCTGAGGGAATGAGGTTTGTTTTTTATGCCTGGAATACCTCTAGTGGCTACCTGCCAAATTGTGATGAAAGGGCTTAATTTTATGCTGAATTAGAATAGGGCCCCTATTGGTTTCTACTCCTTACCAGGTTGAGCTCCAAGCTTGTGGGGTTAGAGAATGGGCGGACTTTCTTCTACTCAGGGGTCCAATTTAGCAATCATAGTGGGTCTCAGAAGATAGGGGATCATGGGTAACAGTGAAGAGCAAAATAGAATCCCCGCTTTGATTTCCCTATCTACTACCCTCGTCAGGGGCTGGCTTCCCCAGCAAATAAATGTAAGCTAGAATTCCAAGACTTTGGAAGGATCAAATGTAGTTTTTCATCAAAAAAGTCTGGTAATCTTGGAGTTGGAAGAGGAGTTTTACAAGACTAGTAGCCAGATCAATAACTACCATAGGCTCTCTCCCAATACCCAAGAGAGGTCCTTCTTCTCCTCCTAACCCTCCTCCTCCTCATTCTCATCATATCACCATCATGGTAATCACATATTACATAGCACATTCCTGTTTTGGAACTGTGCCTGTTGGTTTACATACATAGTATCATTTACTAGTAGCTCCCACAGTCATACACAATTGCATTTAGGCAACTGAGGCTTGAAGAAACCAAATAACTTGTCAAAGGACACAGCTGGTCAAATTGAGCAGATCTGCTTGAACCCAAAGCCCATACCCTCAACCAGCATGCCATATATAATTTCTTTGGTTCTCAATAAACATGTAAGAAACACATAAACAAATGGATAAAAGAACAAATGCCATAGGGTGAAAAAAGGACTGAGGGTCATGGCGGTGGATTTACCGGAGTATCATTTATTCTTTTGTTGTTTCTTCAATTCCCATCCCAAATAGTAGAACTCTGTTGCTTTGTTCCTGTATATCTCACCTCAGAGTTTAGCTGCTTTTGCTTGATGTGGCAGTTGAACCCCTCACTAAATGTTGCTTCTGAGGGTCTCTTGAGCCATAGATTGCCAGGTAGCATTTGGCTTGTAGGGAAGGCAGGTAAAACTGAATTCTTCACAGAATTCCCTGGAGATATTTTCAGGTAAATACCCCCCTCCTGAGCGGAAGGAATTTATAATTTTCAGAGGAAATATGAGGTCAATTTTGTTGCCTGTCATCTCAGCCTACCAGAACCAGAATGAACAATCTAACTTTGATAGGCAGGCCAAGGGGTGTCTTGGTTTGTATAAAATGTGGGCTCTTGGCCCCTGAGAAGTCTTATGCTGAATTATAAAATGAAGTCCATTTGTTAACCCAGAAGAGTTTGGGCTATTGGTTTATAAAAATGTGCCCATTGTGAGGCCTCTGAGCCAGTTTAGATAAACAGAGACAGCAATAATTGTCTGCAGACCTGGGATTTCAGGCAGGACAGAGAAGAGAGGAAAGAGATCAGAATTACTGTCTTTTAATCCAGCCATCCTTAGTTCCATGTTGGGGGATCAATAATCTGTGAAAACAAGAAGAAAAAGCTCTAGAAAAGAGAACCATTTGCAGCTGGCAGAAGAAACCTGCCATTGAAACTGGTAATGCCATTTTTTAATTAGGCTAAAGCATGAATGAGAGCTGCGTTAGGACCTTCTCCTTGGTGCCCTGGGTCACTGGGAGAATGTACTCCCTTTGTGTGCTTTGCCAAAGCCCACCAGCTGTCACCTTGCAGGAGAGTTACATCTGAGTCACTGGTTTCCAAAAGGGTGACAAATAAACTATGTAGCTGAATAAGAGGGGCCTGTCTTTCCTTGATCCTACCAGCTTGGGCCTGGACTTGAGCCATCCCAGCAGTGACTCTGATTTATAAAGGGATTGAATGTTTCAAGAAGCTGTTATGAGAGTGGATTGGGGAGGACAGGAAAAATAAGGTTTGAGAAGGAAGACTTTAAGCCTGGGCTGGGCTTTTTGAGGCTCAAAAGGCCTGTTTATTTTATCTTCTCACTTCTTAGTTTAACACTTTATAAGCTGACTAGAGGCCCGGTGCACAAAAATTTGTGTACTCAGGGGGTACAGGGGTCCCTCAGCCTGGCCTGTGCCCTCTCCCAGTCTGGGACCCCTCAGGGGATGACCACCTGCTGGCTTAGGCCTGCTCCCTGGGGGATTGGGCCTAAGATGGCAATCAGACATCCCTCTGGCAGCCCAGCAGCCCTCGGGGGATGTCCACTTGCCAGCAGGGAGCAGGCCTAAGCTGAAGTCGGACATCCTTAGTGCTGCTGAGGAGGCAGGAGAGGCTCCCACCACCACCACTGTACTGGCAGCCATCAGCCTGACTTGTGGCTGAGCAGAGCTCCTCCCATGTGAGAGTGCCCTGACCACCAGAGGGCAGCTCCTGCATTGAGCATCTGCCCCCTGGTGGTCAGTGTGTGTCATAGTGACCAGTCATTCCCAGTCCTTCTGCTGTTAGGGTCAGTTTGCATATTACCCTTTTACTATATAGGATAGAGGCCTGGTGCATGGGTGGGGGCTGGCTGGTTTGCCCTGAAGGGTGTCCCCGGATCAGGGTGGGGGTCCTGCTTGGGTGCCTGGCCAGCCTGGATGAGGGGGTGTTGGCTGTTTGCAGCTGGTCACACCCCCTTCAGGGTGGGGGTCCCCACTGGGGTGCTTAGCCAGTCTGGGTGAGAGGCTGAGGGCCATTTTCAGCCTGGCGGGTGACTGAAGCTCCCACCCTCTCCTTTTTTTCTTTTTTCTTTTTATTCTGGGATTTATTTACCTTCTATGGCTGTCACTGGAACTGAGAGCCAGCTTTAGCTCTGAGGCTCAGCTCCAGCTCTGAGACCTCAGCTGCTGAAAGCAGGTATCTGGCTTTGTTTGGCTTCTATAATTGAAACACTGTTGCTGCTCCAGCTCTGAGGCCTGGCTGGCTGAAAGCAGGTTTCTGGGGTTTGTTTAGAGTCTATAATTGCAACATTGTTTCTTAGAGTGCAGCTCAGAGGCCGGCAGTGGCAGGCGGGGAAGCTTGGCTTCCTCCATCACTGGAGCAAGCAAGCCTCCTGTTCACTTCAGCTGCCTGGCTGCCGGCCGCCATCTTGGTTGGCAGTTAATTTGCATATAACCCTGATTAGCCAATGGGAAGTGTGTCGGAGGTACGATTAATTACCATGTTTGTCTATTATTAGATAGGATAGATGTTAGAAGCAGAAAAATGAATAAGATGAGGTCTTTGTCCATGAAAATCTTCATCCCAACCTCTCCCTTCAGTTTCCCTTGCTTGCCATCTGGGTCTCTTCTAAGGCTAAAACTTTTCACATTTTATGTGGTGTTATTTTGTTTTGTGTATGTTCAAGTATGCACATGTGTCTTAGCTCCAGTGGTGGATTATTAACTGCTTGAGGCAAGCTGTACATGTTATTCACCATTGTGGCCTCTAAAACAGTGTTCCTCCAACTGTGATCCATGGATTGGAAATATTAACATCATCTGGAAACTTGTTAGAAATGCTGAATTCGGGCCCCATCCCTGACCTACTGAATTAGCTCTGAGGGGAGGGCCAGGAAGTTGTATTTTAATATTTCTCCAGTTGATCCCAATGCATGCTCAAGTTTAAGATGCACTGCTAGGGTATGGAACCCAGGTCCTGTCACATGTAGGTGCTCAATCAATAATCTGAATGATTGCATACATATTGACATTGAGTGGGGGAAGTGGCTTGGTCTTACTAGGTCTGGGCATGATGCCAGGTATCCATTTTGCAAAGTCTAAGGAGGCTGTGAGGAGATGGAGTCATATTTCTTTTACTCTCAAAAAATTTGGATGCATTCACTTAAATAGCCAGGAAGATAGACCCCGACAGCATCAATGCAGGAAATGGTGAGCAACTGAGCATGTGAACTGATGAGAACTGAGTGAATGGGCCAGTTCATAATGAAGGCCAGGAGATAAAACAGGGCGGAGTGAAAACACCATACAGATGGTTTGGGGCAAGATGCAAAAGACTCTAGTTGACAAGAATTATATGCTTGGAACTCTTGTCTGTTCCAGGGACTTATTACAAATCAAACTCTCCCTATTCCTGAGTTTGTGGCAGAGCCTGGCTGTAAATTTATTTCAAACTGTTTTCTTTTCTCCCATCCCATTTTCCTTTTCATGTTCTTGAACTCTCCCCTCATGCCCAGATCCTTCCTTTTTTATGCCCAAGAGGATATTGTTGTCCAGACTTTGATCAGTGTTAAAGCTACCCTGTGGCATAACATTTGTCAAGGGCAGAGATGTGTGGGCTTCTGTGTGTAATCAGCAGCTATTTTTTGGGGTCATGGCTTTAAGGAATTTCCCTCCCTCAATAGTGTGATCATCACTTCCTCCAAACACCCCCCCCCAAAAAAAAACCAACCAACAAAACCTTGCATAAGAACAGTTGGCTCAATGTAATAAAACACAGCTTGGCACCATGAGCTGCATAAACAAGAGGCATTTAATAAGCTGTGTAGCATTTTGGCAGCGGAGGGACAGTAGCAGCCAAGGAGACACACATGGCTGACTTAGCAGCATCCTGGACTCATGGGAAGAGTATCCCTGGGTTTCAATCCCTGGGACACGGAAGTAGGGTAAACAAGGGATTAGAAAGATTAGGTTGGTTCAGAATCCCTGGGAACACTGCTATGCCCAGGTTTTTTTTCTGAACAATGCTTATGTATTTTATTTGATAAACACATATAGTGCTCATTCTGGGCCAAGCACAGTTCTCTAAATCCCTTACACTTTGAGAAACATCTTTATAATTTACACACCATGAAATTCACCTGTTTTGAGTGTACCTTTCCATGAGTTTTCATAGTAAGTTTACAGAATTATGCCACCATCATCACAATCTGATTATAGAATATTTCTCTCACCTATCATGCCCATTTAAAGTCAATTCTCAGTCCCATCCCTAGCCCCAGGAAGCTACTAACCTACTTTCTGTCTCCATGAATTTACCTTTTTTTGGGAAGTTCATATAAATGTAATCATATAATATGTGATCTTTTGTGACTGGCTTCTTTCACTGAGCATAACATTTCAGAAATTTGTTCTTTTTTTTCAGTCCTCACCTGAGGATATGGTTTTTTTCTTTTTAAATTTGGTGAGAGAGAGAGAGAGAGAAAGAGAGAGAAAGAGAGAGAGAGAGAGAGTGAGAGAGAGAGAGAGAGAGAGAAAAGAAAGAAACATTGATCTGTTGCCTCCTGTACACGCCCCTATCAGGGATCAAACTCACAACCTGGGTATGTGCCCTGACCAGAAATTGAACCCGCAACCTTTTGGTGTACTGGACAATGCTCCAACCAATTGAGCCATAACACTCAGAACTGAAATATGTTCTTTTTATTGCCAAATAGTATTCAGTGGTATAGATATGGTGCTTTTCATTTATGACCTCAATTCATCCTCATAACTATCCCGCGAGGAGATGCTTTTACTATCACCATGTACAGTTGAGGAAACCAAGGTACAGTTAATAATTTGGAGGGTAATAATTCAAACCCAGGCAGTGTGGTGTTAGAGTCTGAGCTCCTGGAACCTCTTGCTATGCTGCCTCTCCATGGGTATAAAATATGTATTCATTTATAACTTGGAGAGCTTCTTTTATGTAATGGCCACTGAATTTCTAAAAGTCAGTGGCTTATTTTTGTGCAATCTGATAAGATTTTTGGAATGCCTCATTTGTGCTTGGAACTTTGCTAGGTGCTGAGAGGAAGTGAGACAATTTCCTACCTTCAAAGAATTTGTTGTTTTGTAGACAAGACACTGATGCACACAATAACGTAGATCCTCTAGGGCCATATGAAATCAGATATTATCTAAAGCCTAAATAAATGAATCTAGATATAGGAAGTCCACAAAAAGAGGTTAATGTCTGTAAGAAGAGCTGAGGATAAATTGTCAGAGGTGGCCTTGAGCCAGTTCTAGCTCTTTGGCTTAATCAGTCCCAAGTTGCATGAGTAGAAGCTTATAGTTGTTTAGAGCCCGCCCTATGTCTTAATGTCCCTTCCACCCACAAAGTTTTCTGCTTGTTAGGTTCCAGCTTTTGGATCCATCTATGTGTCTATAATTATATCAAGAAGCTTTTCCTCTTAAGATTTTTTTTGTTGTTGTTGTTAATCCTAGCATGAGGATATTTTTCCACTGATTTTTAAAGAGAGTGGAAGAGAGAGGGAAAGACAGAGAGAAACACCGATGTGAGAGAAACACATCAATTTGTTGCCTCCTGCACAAGCCCCATCCAGGGCCTGGGCCGGAGAGGAACCTGCAACTGAGGTATATGCCCTTGACTGGAATCGAGCCCAGGACCCTTTGGTCCGCAGACCAACACTCTACCCACTGAGTCAAACCAGCTAGGGCTCCTCTTAAGTTGTTTTTAATAGAAATGTCTTGAGGGTTTTTTTTCTCTCTTTAGAAAAAACTGGTTAGCCAAGGCACAGGGATTGGTGTGTGTGTGTGTGTGTGTGTGTGTGTGTGTGTGTGTGTGTGTGTGTTTAAATGCCTTCAAATGTTCTTGGGTTGGCTACAGAAGCCTGGCAGACACGAATTCACGAGTAAGAATGATACATGGAAATGCATTTTAGACTCTAGGGGGCCTGGATTAGGTGGCTTGTGCTGTGTAACAAACCTCCCCCAAACTTCCACCATTTATTTGGCTTATATTCTGTGGGTTATGTAGGCATAAAACTAATATATACTAACATGTATAGAAGACTTACACTATGCCTAGCTCTGTTCCAAGCAGTTTATATGTAGGGTGTCCCAGAAAATGTATACACATATATATTTTTAATGAATCCTCACCCAAGGATATTTTTTTACATTGATTTTTAGAGAGAGTGGAAGGAAGGGGAGAGACACAGAGAAACATCAATGTGAGAGAGACACATCAATTGGTTGCCTCCTGCATGAGCCCTGACCAGGGCCAGGGATCAAGCCTGCAATCGAGGTATGTGCCCTTGACCAGAATCGAACCCAAGGCCCTTCAGTCTCTGGGCTGATGCTCTAACCACTGAGCAAACCGGCTAAGGCTAAACATACATTTTTTGATGGCTTAATTGATGTTTCTTTCTTTTCAGATTTAACCATTTAAATGAATAATTATTCAGAGTGTGAATACATTTTTGGGGACACCCTGTATATTGTGGCATTTCATTCCCACAATCTGATCCATCCAGGACTGCTTTTACCCCCATTTTACAGATGAAGAAAACAAAGAAGTTATATGTCTAAGTATACACAGCTTGTACATGGCAAGCTAAGATTTGAATCCAGGTCTGAAGAGTAAATGATTTTTAACTAATTCACAGCATCATTTCACTTAGCTAGACTTTATTTAACAGTCTCAATTTATTGTGATTGGGGGTGTATCTTGGAACTCTCCAGGGCATAGATGATAATATAATAAAGAAAAAGGGAAAAAGGCATCTAGAGAGATAACTAGAGCTGTCATCACAAAGCCCATGCATTTGTGGGGGGAATCTATTAGTTTGTTGTCCATTTTAACTTGCAGACCCAACTGTGCACTATTCCCATTTCAGGGGAACTCTTAAAATGAACTACAATGTCAATGGCGCACTAGAGTGTGTAGTGAGGTGCTCTTGCAGTATTTGCAAGCTCACTCGTCTGGTTTTCCACTTTGTATGGGTTAGCAAAGCAAATTAAACAGGATTGGGTTAAAACATCTTTGACAGCGTACAAGATCACCATAATTGGAAAATTATGGAAGACCAGAACTAGTTTACCAAAAAGCACAAGAAGTCAAAGTATGAGGGATTATACATCTCCATAGTTCCTGAGAGGTGTCACTGTCTTACTACTTGGTACAGTAGTTGGTTTTTAGGGAGAAAAAAATATCAGATTTTGTTCATATGCTTTGGTGATCAGGGGAGGGAATTAAATAATATGACTTGGAAAGACTACCATAGATAATGATTATGATATTAATATTTCTTAGATAGAGCGCCTCATAACCTTAGATAATAGTTAAATGAGATGTTATCAAAACTGATATTCCAGGGGGGTAGTGGAATGGCATCCCTGTCTTTTCATATTTTTGTCTCTTGGTTTTCTGTTGTAATTTTAAATGAAGAAGAGTATGGGCTCCCAGGGATTAAGGAGGTTCTGGTAACCATTTAAGACTTGTGAAGAAGCTGCTTTTTTACTTAAGAGGTGGCAGGTTCCCCACTGGGAGTTTGCTCCTGGTCTTCAGGGTGGTTTGGGAGAAGAGTGAGTGCATGACAATGAGAAGGGAACTAGCATGTCTGTTGTGATTTACCAGCACCCTGAAATGAGTCCCCACCTCCACACCACTCCCCCGCATAATGGTGGAAAATGAGTCTTGTTTCTGAAGTGTTCTTCAGTTCAGTAATAGAAGGAAAATGAAGATGATTCCTCTGAATTTCCAGGATTGGAGCCAGCAGCCAGGTATAAGGAACAACTTAGAAGATCCCAGTTGTATGTGTCACTGAACAATGTCCCACCATTGTGCTCAGCTAAAACCTTTGTTACACCATTGCCTTCCCTTACTTTAAGAGCAATTTAAGAAAAAATACCAGAGTAAAATATCTCAAGTTATCACATATAGTAGGGTTTGCTTTCATTTATTTATTTATTTATTTATTTATTTATTTATTTATTTATTAAATATATTTTTATTGATTTCAGAGAGGAAAGGAGAGGGAGAGAGAGATAGAAACATCAATGATGAGAGAGAATCATTGATTGGCTGCCTCCCGCATGTCCCACACTGGAGATCGAGCCCACAACCTGGGCCTGTGCCCTGACTGGGGATCGAACCCTAACTTCCTGGTTCATAGGTCAACGCTCAACCACTGAGCCACGCCGGCTGGGCAGTAGGATTTGCTTTTGGACCAGAGGTAACCATGCCATGGTGGCAGTGCATTTGTGGAAACCAAAGAGTAGGAGAACATATATGGGGGATAGGGAGAGTCAGCCATATGGAATTGCCAGCTTGCTGAACCAAGATGGACATCATCTCTGATGCTCTAGTTTGCAATATTTGGCCTCTGGTATTATGTTTTCAAAATGCCTTAAATTCCTGGGAAGAAAGATGTAGAACAGAAGATAGGAACTTGCCACCAGTTTGTGAGAGCATTCATTGTGGCTAGTGAATCATTGATACACAAATGCATTTTTATTGGGGCTAGGAGAGCTGTTAAGGACAATGATAATAAAGGCGACCCATGTTTCAAGGTAAGGTTGTTTGAGGGATTACACATGTGGTTTAGAAAGTGTTTGGGATACAGAGTTTGACCAGGACTCAGAAGCTTGTGGATAGATTTGCGAGAGTGTGATGATACTGCAGGATACATAAATAATGCAATTGACTGCTAAGTTAATAAAAGTCTTTATAAATGCCCCAAAGCAAAAAAATCTGAGAAGAATTAAAGTAGCACTTTGGAGGTCTCCATTGAAATTTATTTTATGTGTGTCATATGTGATCAAGACAGCAGCAGACATAATAAAGGACAGGGCTCTTTGTGTCCTTGTCAGTGTGGGGCTCAGATGAGGGTGAGATTGTTCATTGTTAATACTTGTAATGGTATTTGTGGAGGGGAAAAAATGAAATTCCCTTTGGCTAATTTCTCAGATTGCTGGAGCAGTAGAGGAAGGGACAAGAACAGGTTTGAATGTGTCTCAGAAGAATCTGCTTTTCCGGGGGGAAAAAGTACTCCTTATACAATGGAAGCTAGGCTTCAGGACTGCGTGTTTTGTTTTGTTTTTCCCCTCTAGGAACACATCACTTTTTGTTTGATTTTTATCCTTTTCATACTTGTATATGCAGAAATTTCTGTTTGTCCATTTGCCTTCTCCACTTTTTTTTTTGAGAGAGAGATCAATGTAAGAGAGAAATATCGATCAGTTGCCCCCCATACACACTCCAACCAGGGACTGAACCGCAACCTAGGTACATGCCCTGACTGGGAATCAAACCCACAACCTTTTGGTGTATGGGCAGATGCAGATGCTCCAACCTACTAAGTCACACCGGCCAGGGAGACTTGTCTATTTTTAAAGCATCAAGTTCTTCAGTGTGTGGTGCCAGTTTATCATGGGTAATGTCCAACATGCCAAAGCTACTTTATATACATTTCTTGCTGGTGTTTAATTCTGTTTGGGTGCTTACCCAGCAGCACCCTTCTGTCCCCAGGGGAGGCAGCCTTCTGCTTGTCCATTGTTTCCTGTATGGCCT
Organism: Myotis nattereri; assembly: GCF_964212035.1. Lineage (NCBI taxonomy): Eukaryota > Metazoa > Chordata > Mammalia > Chiroptera > Vespertilionidae > Myotis > Myotis nattereri. The sequence goes on from NC_138078.1 coordinate 9,423,279, forward strand.
GCCCTTGTTAAATGATGGAATTTGAATGCTTAGCATATGAAAATTACTAGTACTGGTGTCACTGGGTGTATAAGCATGTGTGGCAAAATGACAGGCATCTGCATGCATGTGCCTCCCTGCAAATGCAAACAGCACAGACATGCTTATTGTGGGGGTAGTAAAATCATGTTTTTCCCTCCTGCCCTAGCAGGCATCATATTTACCTCATTGACCCTGAGAGAGCTGTAGTGGGGCAGGCAAGCAGGCCAGGACAAGGAGGGGGAGATAGAGGTGCCATATGGAAGTGGTTGGAAAACAGATGGGGAAAGTCTGGAAAAATCTAATTTGTTGTCCTCAGGTATTTTAAGGAATGTCTCGTTATTAGGGCGTTAGGAAGAATTTTAGTGCTCAAGACAGGTTAGAATTAGATGATACAAAGCAATTTCCCAGGTAGGATTGGTATATAACTAAACATTGAATAATGATGTTTAATTCATGGCTGATCAAAGAAAGGAATATCTAGGTCTGGGTATTAAGCAGAGTTTGAGTGGAAGGAGTTGGCCAGAGTTGGTATAGTCAAGCACTTCTCAGTGGAAAGAAAAGAGTCTGAAAATAATCTTATTGTAATCTTGTCAACAATAAAATGGAAAGGAGGAACAGAAAGTTCCTTTGCATCTCTGGGGAAGAAGTCATTGCCAGGATATCTGTTAATCCAGCATCAGACCCCAACATCTTATTTTTATTATCATCTGTGAGGTTTTTTGATGCAGTCTCAAAACATAGACTATCTCTTCCTGACCAATGCACCCATATAACCTATTGACAATACCTTTAGAGGTGATGGGAGCTCATTTGATGCGTTTGATCCCATGATATGAGATCAAAGGAATACTCTCTTTATGCACTTCCTTTCATGCACTTCTATTGAAGAAAATCAGATTTGCAAACAGTCATGTACTGGCTGACATGTGTAAGCCTACACGTCCATGCAAACCAGCTATTAATGTAGAATGGCCAGTGACTCCAAATGGACTAAGGGCTTCCTTTTTATTGGCTCCCATAGTGAGCATCTAGTTCTGAGATGTGAGAGCTTAGAAGGCTGAGAGGTCTTCAGATCCCTGGTCCTTAGACTTGATAAAGTGAAGGGAATGTTCTTGAGTTTCCAGCCACACTCCTAATTGAGTGCTCTTTTTGCTCTTTTATGTGTTTCCTAATTCATCTTGTCCCCTACATTAACTTAATGCTCCTAATGAACAAGATGGTCCTATTGATGTTGCCTTTTCTTTACTTTAATTTTGAAAAGAATACACAGACCTCAGAGCATGCATCTACTCTCCCCAAACTCTTTTTTATTAAATTAAATCTTTATTGTTCAGATTATTACATTTGTTCCTCTTTCCCCCCCCCCATAACTCCCCTCCTCCCAGTTCCCGCCCCACCCTCCGCCCTCACTCCCCACCCACTGTCCTCATCCATAGGTGCACGATTTTTGTCCAGTCTCTTCCCGCATCTCCCACACCCCTTTCCCCCCCAAGAATAGTCAGTCCATTCCCTTTCTATGTCCCTGATTCTATTATAATCAACAGTTCATTCTGTTCATCAGATTATTTATTCACTTGATTCTTAGATTCACTTGTTGATAGATGCATATTTGTTGTTCATAGTTTGTATCTTTACCTTTTTCTTCCTCTTCCTCTTCTTAAAGGATACCTTTCAGCATTTCATATAATCCTGGTTTGGTGGTGATGAACTCCTTTAGCTTTTCCTTATCTGTGAAGCTCTTTATCTGACCTTCAATTCTGAATGATAGCTTTGCTGGATAAAGTAATCTTGGTTGTAGGTTCTTGGTATTCATCACTTTGAATATTTCTTGCCACTCCCTTCTGGCCTGCAAAGTTTCTGTTGAGAAATCAGCTGACAGTCGTATGGGTATTCCCTTGTAGGTAACTGAGTTTCTTTCTCTTGCTGCTTTTAAGATTCTCTCTTTGTCTTTTGCTCTTGGCATTTTAATTATGATGTGTCTTGGTGTGGTCCTCTTTGGATTCGTTTTGTTTGGGGTTCTCCGCGCTTCTTGGACCTGTAAGTCCATTTCTTTCACCAGGTGGGGGAAGTTTTCTGTCATTATTTCTTCAAATAGGTTTTCAATATCTTGCTCTCTCTCATCTTCTGGCACCCCTATAATTCTGATGTTGGTAAGCTGTCCCAGAGGCTCCTTACACTATCCTCGCATTTTTGGATTCTTTTTTCATTTTGCTTTTCCGGTTGGGTGTTTTTTGCTTCCTCGCATTTCAAATCATTGACTTGATTCTTGCACTCCTCTGGTCTGCTGTCGGGAGTCTGTATAATATTCGTTATTTCAGTCTGTGTATGCTTAATTTCTAGTTGGTTCCCCAATATAACATCGAGGGTCTCATTAGTTTTCTTGTAGATCTCATTAAGTTTATCAGCAGCTTCTAAACAGTTCTTGAGAGACCTTAAAAGTGTGGTTCTGAACTCTATATCTTCCATTGACAATTTTGTCCTGTTTCTTTGTCTCCGCATTTTGTTATGCTTCCTTGGTACACCCCCTAGTGGTCTTTGTGCGCAGTCTTATAGTTAAACCTTGATTGTTGTAGCTAATACCAGGGAGGGTTTGACCTCCAGGCCAAGTGGCTATGAGAATCAGCTGTGTCTGCAGTGAGAGAACTTCTGTCCTCTAGGGAGGTGCTAATCTAGCCTTTGCCTGAGGCTATCTGGCAAATGCCTCTGTGCAGGGTTTGGGCGGGGCGGGTCTCACAGGATCAACAGGGTGGGCCGGAGAGAGCGTTATGGCGGCTCTCAGTCCTGTCCCCAGGGGCTCTGCCTCTCTGAGTCCCAGCACCCGCTGCAAACCTCGGAGAGAAAGCTGCACTTGCTCTGACCGAAGCCAGACAGTCCCGCTTCTCCCGTTTGAGTCTGGGTCCCTAAAGACTCGCCCGGATCTGGAGCTCAGAGCCTGTGACTCCCTCCCGATTGAAAACGCCAACCACGCCCTCCGCCACCAGCCCGCTCCGCACACTCCGCACCTCAGAATTTGACTTCAGCACTGCGCCTCCTCTGAGTGTCCGTATGCGTTTCTCTTTCCTCTTAGTTGTAGGACTTCCACTCAGCCAGCGTTCCAGTGGTTCTGGGTGATGTCTGTTCCGTTTTTTAGTTTCACTTTTGAAGTAGTTGTTCAAGGCAGCAAACTCCGGTGTTAACCTATGCCGCCATCTTGGTTCCCTCTCTCCCCAAACTCTTGCTCTTTCCTTTCAGTGTCCAACACAACATCCCATTCCTTGATTTCATTTCAAACTAAAAAAATTAACTTAATAACACTTCTCTGTTCCAAGAGTTGGGCATATTGGGTTCCTACTACTTTAGGACTTTTTCTTGAGGATGGAGGTTGTAAGGGGGTGATATCAACTTTCATAGTGATTAAAATTTGATTTTGGTTCACTTCATTCTTCCAAATGATAATATTGCCAATTATAATTAACATGTTTTTAGAACCTGAATTTTCTCACTTAAAGTTATTCTCTTAGATATAGCTTTTTAAAATTAAATTAATTGCCATTTCACTAATCAGTTACTCACTAATTTAACCCGATAATTGGGTAATGTAAATTAAACAGAAAAAACAAAAAACAGAAAACTACACGGAGATTTTTTTCTTAAACAGAAATATTTCTGAAAGATCAAATGATCAAATCTGTGGAATATAGGTAAAAAAATGGGATCTTGCATTTGATAGGAACCAAGGTTTGGACTTAATTAATTGGCTTACAAATTTAGTCAATTAAAACTGAAATATACTTAGAGACTCTGGATGGGAAAGAACAAATTTGTGTATTTGAACACATTAATATAAATCATCATATTGATTTTTATCTCTTTCCATACCCGACTTCCACACCAGGCATTTGTGAATATACTATTTCTGCTTATATTATGAACATATAAAAATGGACTCATTTATCTACTGTAATTGACAAAGGAAACAAATCCATGTGATTTCTAGACACAACACGGAATTCTTATACCCTTTTCACCTACCACATCCACTGCTGTTTTTTTCTGATAGTTCTATTTGCCAGTTAAAAAAAAAATAAGGAATAAGCTCACTCTGATATTTAAAATAAAAACTCCTTCAATATCCATCGCAGTTTGTAAAATACTACAAACCTTTCTCTTGTAGATTGAGATGTAAGCCTTTGGCAGGTTCAGCCATATACACGTTGGCCTGAAAGAAAGTGTCTCTCAGAGTGGGGTTTGCTACCTTGTTCATGCTCAGAACACTTACTGAAGGAATTAGGTAAGAGTGACATTTTGGCTGTGGCATCAAAACCAATGATCCCACGAAGGTCTACTTACCACCAGAGTTCAAACTCACCAAGAATTCTTTTCCAATACATTTTTATTTATTTGTGGTGCCCGCGACCGGAATTGAACCAGAGACCCTTGAGTCCACAGGTCAACGCTCTATCCCCTGAGCCAAACCAGTCAGGGCCCAATACATTTTTAAATTGAAGTGTAACACACATGTAGAAAAATATACCAAATTAATGTACAGCTTGATCAATTGTTACTAGCTCATGAGAAGAGAAGCAGCAACATTACTAGCACCCCAGAGGCCCTTCTTGTCTCTATCCACCACCATCCCACTTCTAGAATAACCATCATTATGAATTTCTAACACCATAGATTAATTTTGCTTGTTTTAATACTTTATATAAATGGAATCTTACAGTATGTGCCTTTTTTGTATGTGGCCTCTTTTACTTAACATATGTTTGTGAGCTTCAACCCCGCCATGCTGTATAGGAGTGGCTCATTCATTCACATCACTACTAATAAATTGCATTCCATCATATAAATAGGCCATAATGCATCTATAGATCTAGTCTATTGCCTATGGACAATTGGGTGTTTTCAGACTGAATATATAGTTATTGCTAATAGCTCTTCCATGAACATTCTTGTACGTGACTTTTGGAGAACATGTGTTTGTATTTCTGTTGGCTACATATCCAAGAGAGGAAATTCTGGATCATTCAAGAAAGGTTATTTAGCCAGAAATCTTGTTTCATCCCCCCTATCCCCAATCTTCAATAAGTGAAGGTGGTTATGGGATTTTGGGACTGGAGGGGCCATAGAGAACTCATATCTAGCCAGTGGTTTTCTGATTCTGCCCCACCACACTCTAGGAGTTCAGGGGTCTTAACTGAGGGGAGGGAGGAGCATGGGTGGGACTTTACGCTCTCTACCTTCAACCAGAGCAACAACCCTTTGATCAGGATCAGAGACAGTGTTGGAATTTCACAAAATATTTCATTTTAAGATTGAGTTCTGTTTGCAGTGTGGTGGTTGCCAGAGGGAAGTGGGTGCGGGGAGAAGGAGATCCTAATATAAGGTGACAGGAGAAGATTTGACTTTGGGTGCAATATACAGATCTGGTAACATAGAAACCCACACATGAAACCTATATGTTCATGTTGACCAATGTCACCCCAATCAATTTAGTTTAAAAAATTGAGTTCTGGTTCTATTTTTTAAAATTGAAAACAGTTTATTTTGTTTCATTATCCTCACTCAAGAGAGCAGAAAACAAGTCTACATGGCAGATCTTGGGAGAGCTGATGTACATGGACAGTGCTGGCACTTTATGGGTATTACTTCACTCAATCCTCTTATCAGCCCTATGAGGCAGCTGTATTTTTAGCTCTATTTTATAGCTGGAGAACCTGAGGGCTAAAATGGTTAGATGACATTCCTAAAGACATACATTTAAAAGAGACAGAGCTGAACACAGGCAGTCTGACTCCAGGGCTCCCCTTCTTAATTATCCAAACCAGAATATTCTGCTCCCACGCACTGCCCATTTCACAATATCAGACTGTGTAGTGCCTGCATGTTATAATATGGTGACAGTGGTTGACCCTTTCGGTTCAAGTTTTTATTTCTCTGGTTCAGAAGCCACAGTGTAATACAGGCTCAAATAAAACCAATCGCCCCAGCCAAAACCGGTTTGGCTCAGTGGATAGAGCGCCGGCCTGCGGACTGAAGGGTCCCAGGTTCGATTCCGGTCAAGGGCATGTACCTTGGTTGCGGGCACATTCCCAGTGGGAGATGTGCAGGAGGCAGCTGATCGATGTTTCTCTCTCATCGATGTTTCTGGCTCTCTATCTCTCTCCCTTCCTCTCTGTAAAAAATCAATAAAATATATTTAAAAAAAACAAAAAAAAAAAACAATCGCCCCCTCCCTTTTTTCTATCTCAGCAGAATTTAACCCTTTGTATTTGCCCTTCTACACATGCAATCTTCTGTGATTGTTGCTGAAAACCTGTGTGATAAGCATAAGTATTACTAGGCCTTATTTTGTCATTCTTTCTACTCATATTCCACCAACACCTCACTGCACTCTAGCTACATGGCCTCCTTAATAAGTCTCAAGACCTTTGCACTTGCTGTTCCCTCTGGTTGGAATTCTCTTTCCCACATACTCTCATGGCTTGCCTTTTAATTTCTTTCAGGGCTCTGCTCAAAGTCACTTAACTAAAAGAGCTCCTTTTCTGACCCCCCCCCCTTATATAAAATTACCTTTTCATCAATTTCCACTTCCTGACTTGCTTTACTTTTATTCAAGGGACTTCTGATACCTAGCATGCGATATATTGATTTACTTTGTTTTATATCAGTTGACAGACAAGGTAGGCTTCAAATGGGCTGTGGTATTTTAATCATTGTATATCCCTGGTACATCAATAAATATTGAATGAATGAATGGCACTGGCTTGAAAATTCAGAAAATTGACACCCAAGGATTGTAGCTGGAACCACAATATTTAATTAGGAAAACGTTGAGGTGCTGTATCCTTTTACATTCCAATATTATTTATTTTTGCAATCTCTCTTTTTTACTTGATTATTCTTGCCAGAGGTTTATCTTTTTGTTAGGCTTTTCAAAGAGCCAGCTTTTGGTTCAGTTGAGCCTTTTGTTCCATGCCTTTCTTCTTGTTTGGCTGTATGTATATTTACTTTGGTTTGTATATGTTTAATTTATCTCTCTACATTAAAGATTGTTGAGTGTTGAAATCATAACCAACCACAGCTATGATGAGGCCCGCCAACTAGGTTAGATCTTTGAACCTTCATGACTGGGAGTTCATGGTTTATATATTTCCTTTTCCTGCCCTCCCAGTTTTGCATGAGCCACTGGTGTGGACTAGAGCAACATTACATTTTTTAAAAAATTATCTCTATATATAAAAGCCTAAGCATCCATTACAACCAGATAACCAACTGGTAGCTATGACACATACTGACCACCAGGGGCATATGCTCAACACAGCAGTTGTCCCCTGGTGGTCAGTGCGCTTCCACAGCCAACCTCCCTTGGCCAGCCAACCTCCCACGGTCCCTCCCCTGGCCGGACAGCCCCGATCATCCCTGATCAGAACTGGGCCATATGGTCCCAATCGCCCTGATCGCCAGCCAGGCCAAGGGACTCCACCAGTGCATGAATTTGAGCACAGGGCCTCTAGTCAAATTAAAATTTAAACCAAGATAATTTTAAACATTTTAATTGGTATGATTTGGTTTCTAACTTGTGACTATAATTGCTATTATAATATCATTTGTTAATTCCCTTCTAACAAATGTCTTCTATTGTTTGCAGTGTTACTTCTATTATTTTACTGCTATAATTAAAACCATGGGGAGATGGAGGTTATGCTAGAATGAAAAAGTTCAAACCACATTTTGGGGCTCTTTTCTCTGGGTCTAAGTGAAATCTCACTATGCTAGACTAACAAGACAGAAAATCTATCTCTATAATTAGGAAATTAGCAGAGTCAGAGTCAAAATGAAAGAAGGTAAATCGCTAAGGGATGCCTCTCCCAGTGTACATCTTAGCCAGTAGGAAATAAAGCCTATGTGACCAAGGAGAATCCTGTGCATGGACCCTTAGGGATGGGGTTGTGTGCTTGGGGGGTGGGGGGCAGGGAAAAGATTGATGACAGCTTAATATCTAGTTTAAACACTTAACCTCTGGGGTGAAATCTTAGTCTAGAAAACAATAACTGGTTGCACAGCAAAATGCCATCTGATGAACCCTGTCTTATAAAGTGGTGGAGAAGTGGTCGTAAATTTGTTCAGAGATTCTTGTGTCTCATTCTGGCTTTGGGTAGCAATCTGATAGGCTTGATTTTTCCCAGGGAGTCTCCTGACACCATGCCCACTTCTGTTAAGATCAAGGCAGCACTTAGTATGTGAAATGTGATCAGGAAAGCACCAAGGATTCTGCAACTTGGGGAGATCATCTGACCTTAAGGGTGATCAGAGACAAGAAGTAAAGAGAAAGTAAAAGGGGGAAGAGAGAGATAAAGAGCAAGAGTGGAAATGACAGCAACAGACACACACATTTGGACTGTTGAGGATAATGAAAAAGCAGATCTGTATTGTTCTCTTAAATATGAAAATTTTACCCAATTCAATTTTTTTAGGCCCCCAACATTGAGGTCCACAGTGAGAGATGAGATTCCTAATGTCCCTTCCAGCTGAAACCCTCTACCCCCTACCCTTCGATTCTAAATACATGAACAACATTATCTGCAAGACAGGACAACTTTCAACATAACTTAGAAGGTCAAAGGTCGGTGGTGATCCCCAAGTACTATCTAACTGTGAGCACAAGAAATGTGCCCTGCAAATCATGTGTTCAGATACATCTGAGTCCAGTATCTAGACCATCATATACCTAGGATAGGATACTTTATAGAACCCACTGGGAACCAGTCTGGAATTTTTGGACACTAGGACACTGATCCAGTGGAATGATGTAGCCACTACATGCAGAGCAGTTTTCACTGGTGAGTCCCTCATTGTGTGATATCAAAGGGATGTTTTCTTTTAGCAAATGGAATTCAAGTTCTAGACAGCTGTAGCAGGAGGAAAAGGTTATATTCTATTTTTTCAAAGGTGTCAAAGAAACAGAGACCATGTATTAAGTACAAGTTTGAGTAAGGAAGATTCAAATTTTCCAATGATATGCAGAGAGTGAAGTTTGAATGTAAACACACATGATTTATTTACCACAGACTATCAAGACTATCAAGCCAAGCCAGGAAACATGAGTGTGCCAGTAAAATCTTGACAGATACCAGAAGGAAAATGAGAACCCAGCTTACTAATGAGTGGGAAAGAATAAGTGGTTATGGATTGAATTCTTTTTTAAAAAATATATTTTTATTGATTTCATAGAGGAAGGGAGAAGGAGAGAGATAGAAACATCAATGATGAGAGAGAATCATTGATTGGCTGCCTCCTGCATGTCTCCTACTGGGAATTGAGCCCCTAACTGGGCATGTGCCCTTGACTGGAATTGAACCTGGGACCCTTCAGTCTGCAGGGCGATGCTCTATCCACTGAGCCAAATGCACTAGGGCTTGAATTCTTTTTAAAAGGCCCATATAGAAATAATTTTCTTGACTAGAGGCCCATTTATACTGGAAACTTTCTCTTTAGTGTATATGAACAAGCCAGATCACTGAAAGGAAGGATACGTCTTCCCAATGGAAGAGTAACCTCATTTTTTTTCTCAACAAACTAACCAGTTTATTAATAATCCAAAATATTTAGTTGTCAAGAATGCTAAGGCTGTGCTGTCCAATATGGCAGCCACTAGCCACTGGGGCTATTGAATACTTGAATTGTGGGTAGTATGATTGAGGGCCTGAATTTTAAATAGTATTTAATTTTAATTAATTTAAGAAACTGATATTTGATTCCATTGGAAAAGGTCTAGTAGCTTTGGAACAATTTTAGTATTGTGAATCTACTTTTCCAACCTTTTCATGAAATCTCAATACAGATCAAGTACTTTTGATGAAAATTTACCACCCAAATTGAGATGTGCTTTAGGTATGAAAAACCACATAGGACTTCAAAGACTTAATATAAAAAAGAGAGTGTAATATATCTTATTAATTTTTTACATTGATCATGTATTAAAATGTTAATATTTTAGATATGTTGGGTTAAATTACATACACTATTAAAATTAATTTCACCTAATTACTTTTTTCTTTTTCTTTTTCAAAATATGGCTACTGGAAAAAGTAAAATTACATGTGAGGCATGCATTCTAGTATTATAGTTCAGTTGGACAGTGCTTTAGGCACGACATTTGGTGGTTAAGGCTAGCTTTGCCACTGAAGATTGACATGAATTGGAATCTAAGGAAAATGGTGAACCCTCTAGACCAGTGGTTCTCAACCTGTGGGTCGCGATCCCTTTGGGGGTCGAACGACCCTTTCACGGGTCGCCTAAGACCATCGGAAAACACATATATAATTACATATTGTTTTGTGATTAATCACTATGCTTTAATTATGTTCAATTTGTAACAATGAAAATACATCCTGCATATCAGATATTTACATTATGATTCATAACAGTAGCAAAATTACAGTTATGAAGTAGCAACGAAAATAATTTTCTGGTTGGGGGTCACCACAACATGAGGAACTGTATTAAAGGGTCGCGGCATTAGGAAGTTTGAGAACCACTGCTCTAGACTCATAAATTTTCCCTGCTCTTTCCTTCTGTTCCCTGAAATCAACCACTAGGTGATTTATCTAATGTAGATCTCTGTGCTGAAAAAGCTAGGTTTTACTGAACTCTGATGTATTATGTTTAAGCCTTAAGATCAGAAGGAAGGTAGGGGAGGGTGGGGGTAAGGGGGAGAGATCAACCAAAGGACTTATATGCAAGCATATAGGCCTAACCAATGGACACAGACAACAGGGGGGTGAGGGCATGAATGGGGGAATGGGGGGTAATGTGGGGATAAGGACACATATGTAATAACTTAATCAATAAAGAAATTTTTTAAAAAGATCAATGAAGAATCTAGTTGGTAAATGGTTTCGGACTATGTACTTCCTCCTAAAAGCTATCTTGAGTTGGTTTTATTGGACAGACTCTGAGATGATGATTTGTGTACATGAAGCTTCCAGGGGGTGTATGTGGGATCAACACAGGAGCAAGGGAAGCAAGGAAATGGGCAGGAGAGGAGTTGAACTGCCCTGGAGCACAACAGAGAGCGCAGCTCTTGAGGTGAGTTGGCTCTTTAGAGTTGCCCCAATTGAGGTGAGGAGGTTGGGCCTTTGTGTCCTCCAACTGACCAGTATTTTGATGTAGATTGCCCCTAATATGGTGCTGAACCTTGAGTGAGGCAGCTCCTTTCCACAGAGGGCAATTCCCAGAACAAGAAACAGCTGTGAACCCTCAGCAGCCAATACTTCTAGCACCTGGGGCTAGGAGTGCCTCAGTCTGTAATAGGGTGTCTGGTGGGCAAAGCACAGCATCTACTATGACATCTAAATCTTGCTCTAACCATCAGCCCTCAGCCAGATTTAGAAATGCAAAGCCTTTCAAATGGCATCATCCTAGACCCGGGGAACTGAAAAAAACATCCCTGTGCCTAAGAATAAGGAGTAGTATATGTATCTTCTTTCATTCCTCTCTTTCCTGACCTGTAATAGGGCACATTTTCTAGAGTACAGAAAATTAAGGGATTGGGAGAAGGGGAGAGGAGAATAGAGAGGGAGAATGAAAGGATGAATCAATGTAACTCAACTACTCTTAAATCACTGTTGTTATAAATATGCAGAGATACCTTTTATTTTCCTCTAACTTCTGGATTGGGCTGTACCTACATCCCAGCAGCCATTCAGAAATGTGGACCAGAAGGATCAAGAAAGTAGCTGGTCCCACAGCAGATACTCTCCACACATCAATTTAAAAAGAAGTCAAGACTCAGTGTAAACTAGCATTCTACTGGTACCCAGCCGCATGAAGAATTATTGTCACTCAGATAGCATGCCAAGAAAGAGAGAAGGTCTCAGGTCCTCCAGAAAGTGACCTGCAGTTGCTGCAAAGGAAATAAGAACTTGGTAACCACATGATGCCTAAGAGCTTGACTGACTTTTCTGTGTGTCTGTTTCTCTATCTCTCTGGTTCTTCTTTTCCCCCATCTTCTATTTTGTCCTTTAGGCCAAGTTTACATATTCCCAAGAATCTCCCCAGCCTATTTGTAAAAGCTGATTAATCAGAGATGCTCAACAGCCTGGACAGAAGCATTTTCCCATAACCCTCTTCTGCTTCTCCTGACTGCTATCTGTAATTTAACAGCTAAGCATGTCACATGTGACTGTGCTTACACAGACATGTACACACTCTTTAACTCACATCTCTAAAAGCATATTAGTGCAAACTGGGTTAAAGCTGCCCCCAGCTATTTCATTTACCTTCCTGACCTCCCCTTTCCTATCTCTAGCCACCTGGCTCTTTGCCTCTCATTTCATGCTACCTCTGAGAGAGAAATCTCATTATTTCTGATTTAGGGGCTCCTATGCCCTCCCCTGCTACACGTCATGCCCATTGCCAACTTGTTACAACATCACAAGAGAATTTAGAGCTCTGATTTATCTACCAGAGGGAATGACTCGGGGGGGGGGATGGGAATGGGGGAGAGTGGGACTGAGAAAGGGAGTAAAAGAGTGGGGGAAGATTGGCAGGGAAGGGCTGCAGTTTTTAGAGATGTGATAGCTTCAGGATGCTTGGATTAGTTAGGTTAGGCCCAACATGACAAATATTGTGCATTTTATCAGAAACCTGAAGAAGCAGCAGAGCATCCTTTATTTATTTAATTTTAGAGATGGGCTGGGGACATGTCATTGGGGCTCAGGGACCACTGTTGAGGAAAGCTGTAGGGGGCTTCTTAATCCTTGTTCCACTTTTCCTCCGGTAAAGTGATAAATGGTGATGATGGTCGTATAGTTTATATACATCTACCTCTGCCCCATTCATTAGGCTGAAGGCAGGAAGTAGACATCTTGTGTTGGGTTCAACACATGGTTCTGGCACAAAGTTGGGGCTAAGAAAATGTTTCCTCAATGTGTAATCAGCCAGGTCTCACAGCTGTCTTAGATTTGGTTCCCCCAGAAACAGTCCCTGAGACAATGATCAAGTGTAAGTAGTTTATTTGGGGAAATTCAGAAACACTAGCAGGGCATGAAGATATGATACAGGGAAGGAGGGAAGCCAATAAAGGGGGATTGTTGAGCTTAATTCTGTAGGAGAATTGTCCCCTCCAAGGGGCAAGGGAGCTGAAGTATTTACACTCCAACCTCCCAAGAGTCATTGGTTGGGAGCTTCTCCTGGGAGCATTAATTCCCTGGTGTTTTCAGCCCATTTCGTCCCTAGGAAGAGAGATTTTCTGTAGTTCAGGAAAACTGACTCTCAGGCTCAGAGACGGAGACAGTTGAAAAATCTACTTGAGCTTACCTAAAAGGTCTGAAAGATATGCATGGGGAACTGATGGTCTGCTACAGTAGCTAAGGTTTGTTCATTCATTCACACATTTAGCAAATATTTATTGAGCTGCCTCTATGTTTCTAAATTGTCCTAAGTGTTGAGGATACAACAATAAACAAAACACATACAAATCTCTGCCCTCAGAGAACTTATAGTCTAGTAAGTAAACTAGACTATGAGGAGACCGACATAAAATACATAAATTAGGTAGTGATAATGCCATGGAAAAAATAAAGATGGAGGCTAAGGATTGCTGAGGAAGCCTTGTAAATTGGCCAGTCAGGGAGAGCCTCAGTGAGAAGTTAACATGTGAGTGAAACCCTAGTGTGAATTATTCATGTGAATATCTGGGGGAAGAAACTTCTAAGCAGAGGAATTACTAAGTGCAAACGTCCGGAGGCAGTATTGTGCGCCTGGCATGTTCAAGGAACAGCAAGGAGGCCTTGCTGTGGTATGGTTAGAACAGAGTGGGTGAGGCATGAAGCAGTGGGAAATGAATTCAGAGAAGTAAGTCATAAGGTGGGGCTACCCTGCAGATCATGCAGGACCTTGTGGGTGATTGTAATCCTCTGCCTTTTACTCTGAACAAGATGGGGAGCTGTTGGAGGGCTTTTAGCAAAGAAGGTACATGTTCTGTCTTGTGTTGCTGTCTTGAAAAGATACCAAGGCAGGGCAGGAGTTAATGGAAACAGGAATGCCCATTAGGTGGTACATCGTCCAGGGCCTTCTACTTTACTCCATAATAAATGAATAAAAATGGAGTGTGACCAGGTCTTTTAAGGCCTCCGGTTTCTTCTGTATTCTGTTGGCTAAAACAAGTGATTAAACAAGCCCAGATTCAAGGAAGGAGAAATAGAGTCACCTATTGGTGGGAGGAGCTGCAAAATCACTTTGTAAAGGGGTGTGGCTACAGGAGGGATATTATTGTGATCATTTTCTTTATTGTGACCATTTTTTGCAAACAATCTACAGTGGCAAACAACCTCAAATCGAACTTTTAGTATCCTTGTTCCTAAAATTTCCTTTGGCCACCCCAATTCATATCTATATATATAAAAGCCTATGCGACTGTTATGACCAAACGACCAGAATGACTGGAACGACCAGGCAACCAACCAGTAGCTATGACGCGCACTGACCCAGACCTTGCTGCTGGGGCCCTGACAGCACTGAATCTGGTTCACCCGCACCCTGGACCCAGACAGGAGGGAGAAGGGAGTCCTATTCCTCGTGGAATCAGCCATTGGTTAGCTTGCTGCTGGGACCAACCTCCTGTGGTCCGTCCCGCTGGCCGGCTGGCCAATCTCCCCAGGCCAGGCCCCCCCTGATCAGCCCCAATTGCTGGCCAGGTCAAGGGACCCCACCCATGCATGAATGTGTGCACTGGACCTCTAGTTGTGAAATAAAATGGAAGGTCCAGGAAGATGTACCATGTCTATCTTGTACCATGGCCACCATCTATGCCAATGGGCATACATATGACAAATAGAGATGGGGAATACATTGTAAAAGCACTTCCCCTTGACTTCTTTGCTCCTTTAATCCTATTACAATGTTCTTTTGTCAGCTTCTTTCCTCCCTTCTCTTTACTGCCTCTTCTAGTCCTCCATGCCCTTCTTTCTTGAGAACAAACATCCAACCCTTGTGTCATGAAGAGCACTTTGCTAGATCTTCAGTAACCTTGTTCTTGATCACTTTGCACTGAATGTCTTAGTTCACTTCTAGTAGGTTCCAAGGGACTTTCCCAACCAAAAACATGGCCCTCAACCCTAACCCGCCCAAGATAAGTTCTGTGCCAGTTGTTAATGTTATTCATTTTCTAACTGCTTTACAAATGGATGTACTTGATTTTGGAACTGAAGCTATTTTAGGTTCTGTAGGTGAACAGTGGTATTCTGAATGTGGTGTTGGCAAAAGGTCTAGTACTATGTTCTTGTATTAGAATAATTAATGTGTGTATTTCTTAAAGCCAAGGTCTGTACCTGTTCCTTTGATTCTCCTCCCAATACCTAGTACCTGATGGACTTTCAATTAAGGTGACCATAGAACTAAGATCAGTTTCTACAACAATCTGTCTGGTACTTCAGACCATTCCCTCTTCTTCTCAAGCTAGGAGAGAAGGACCTTGAAAAACATCTATAGATTAACCAGATTGTTATAATCTAGACCAGTGCTATCCAATAGAAATTTATGTGATGATGAAAATGCTCCATATCTTCACAGGTCAATATGGTAGCCACAAGCCAATTGTGTCTATTGAGTACTTAACATGTGGTTACCACAAGTGAGGCATTGGATTTTTAATTCACCTTGATTTTATTTAAAATTTTAATTAATTTAAATTTAAACTTAAATACCACATTAGACTATGCAGTTCAATATAGGACTGATCAAATTTTTAGACTGAAGTACTCCTGATTATAGAGAAAAGAATGAATACCTTAATGGTTTAGGGTTCAAGTACAAAATTATTTTAAAATCTTAGCTTAAAATGCTAGATGAATTTACATTTATAATATTGTGATTTTGCTCTTTATAATATGTATATTCTATTGTGGAGCAAAATGGATGGTGTACCCATGAAGATGTACCCATGACCTCCTTAGCACATGGCTGCTATAGACTCCTGTGAGTTAGTGAATGCCAGCTGGAGATAGATGAATGCATTGTGAGTAAGTTGGTTTAAAGGTTAAACTTTACATTCTCCCTATTTTTAGTGCAACCTGAGAATGAAAACATCTCATCCAATACCCATTCACTGTGAGGAATGACCTCCTGGCTGGTGTAGGGTATAATCCTCTCACTGCAATGCAAACCTCCCATTCAATTTAAAAGAAAATTCTCCCCCAGAAAGCTCTTAAAGTGCTTTTAATGAATAAGGTGGTGTCTGTAACTTTCTGTGACATTTACTTTATAAGATGTGGGAGTGATTTAGTGATCAATGGGTAGTGACATTTGAGAAGGGAAAGACAAACTTTGCTGCTTCTGACATGACTTTTTTCCTTCCCTTCTTGACTTCTTGCATGCATGGGAAATTTGTTTCTTGAGAGAGACATTGTGTTCTCTGGGTTTTGGAAGTAATCTTATTTTTTTCTTTCAACATGTAGGCACAAATGAATTTCTCCTTAGTGTGTCTGATGGTACAATTATTTGTAGGGAGTAGCGTATGTTTTCCACAGTATTTGTACTTTCTGTCTTGTTCTGAGAAGTGTGCACGTGTGTGTGCATATGCTTTTCCTCAACATAGATTTTGTTTCATCTTGTTTAGAAGAAAAGCACACGGAAGAAAGAGAATTATGAAAGGCAGATTTAAAAATATGACATCAGATATATAACTTTAACCATATCTGATAATAACTACCCCGATCAAGATATAGAACATTATCAGCACCCCAAGGGGTTCTCTCATGTTACTTTGCCAGTCAATATATCCCACCCAGAGGTAACTCTTCTGACTTCTGTGACCACATATTAGTTTTGCCAAAATCACACAAAATGCTTTTTTCAACATTGTGTCTGTGAGAGATTCATCCATGTTGTGTGGATCAATACTTTTTATTTGCTGAATAGTTTTCCATTATACATGGTAGGACAAAAGTAGGTTTACAGTTGTTTGTATAGTAAATAATACAATCATTAATAAATAATAATACAAGAATAAATTCTGTGTTTGTGTACTCACAACTGTGAAACTACTTTTGCCCCACCCTGTATGAATATACCTATGAATATACCACAATTGATTTATTTATTTTCCCATTGATGGATATTTGAGTTGGTAGCCTTTAGCTATTATGAATGAAACTGCTGTGAATATTCTTACACTTGTCTTTTAATACGTTTTTGCACTCTTTTCTTTTGGTATATACCTACAAGTGGAGTTGCTGGGTTATCAATTAAAAGGAAGGTTTGGGTGCTCTAACAAAGACCCAACCTAACAGTGGTTTTGTCGAGGTAGAAGTTTATTTCTCTCAGGTACTAGTCAGAGACCACGATCTGCCCATTTTGATGTTCTGCTGTTTCCAAGATGTTGCCCTTGTTCTGATGGTCCAAGATGACTGACAGCATTGTTCACATTCCAGAAAAAAAGAGAACAAAGAGGGAAGTCAACAGCATGCTCCTTCCCTGTAAAGACAAACTTTCTAAGCTTGGGGCACACTACTTCTGAGAGTGCATGTACCAGAACTTGAGTTACAGCCACCCTCTCCCAAAGTGCAAGGGCTCATCTTTATTTTGAGAAACCATGTGCCCATGTAAATGTGGAAGAAGATGGGGATAAATATTGGGATATTACAAAAAGTCTTTGCCACAACTTACTTCTTGGGGTTGGCATATGCCCCATTTCAGGGAATGAGTGTGCAGGTATGAACGTTGACCTCTTCTATGCCCTAGCCCAGTGATGACGAACCTTTTGAGCTCGACGTGTCAGCATTTTGAAAAACCCTAACTTAACTCTGGTGCCGTGTCACATATAGAAATTTTTTGATATTTGCAACCATAGTAAAACAAAGATTTATATTTTTGATATTTATTTTATATATTTAAATGCCATTTAACAAAGAAAAATCAACCAAAAAAAAATGAGTTCATGTGTCACCTCTGACACGCGTGTCATAGGTTCGCCATCACTACCCTAGCCCAAGAGAACCAAGGATTTGCACCTGGTGCCATTGTGGACCAGAGAGCCTTATCTGGGGCCAGGTGAACAATGGCTGGGATTTCCAGGAAGTGAGAGAGAAGACCAGGCAGTGAGCACAGCCCTCCTATTCAATGGTTTTCTTGATGTTCTAACAGCTTGTGGTCACATGGAGTCAGGATGTTCTCAGGGGGTAGCTGCTCCACTGGGGCTCACCGAAGCAAGGCTGTTACTGTTCCAGAGGCTGTTAGAATCATCATCATCATCATCATCATCATCATCATCATCATCTAGCTTCTGTTTATAGTATCAACCCAGGAATTCTTAATAGTTATTTGAACCATGGAGCCCTTTGACAATCTAGTAAAATTTATGGATTGCTTATCGAAAAACATTTCTGAATGCATAAAATATGATACATAGGATTACAATGGAAGCCACATATATTGAGATACAATTATCAAACTATTTTAAAAATTGTAATATTGTAATAGATGTATGCTTCTTTATTAATACATTAAATAATTATAATTACTAATGAATCCAACAATGTTAATTTGAAATAGTGGTGATACAAATAATATTTCAAGACATCAACTGTAATATGATATGAAAATATCTGTAATTTCTATTGGAAACAAACTTACAAGTACTTCTAATGCCTCAAATTTCAGTTACAAATTGATGAAAAAAAAATCCATGGCTCCCTTGACCAAGTTAAGAACCTCAGTCTGTGTCAGGCATTGTGCTAACCTCTGAACAA
Organism: Myotis nattereri; assembly: GCF_964212035.1. Taxonomy (NCBI): domain Eukaryota; kingdom Metazoa; phylum Chordata; class Mammalia; order Chiroptera; family Vespertilionidae; genus Myotis; species Myotis nattereri. The sequence continues at coordinate 9,442,034 of NC_138078.1, forward strand.
GCATTATTCCTAGCCTTTACCACAACCCAGTAATGTTGGAGTTGTTACTCCAATTCTTTAGATGAGGAAACAGAGGTTCAGAGTTGGACTAACTCGCTGAAGGTCGCACGACAGGCCTTTGTGATATCAGAGCATAGGTTCTCTCTCCCACATCCTGCATGCCCTGAGCTACAGCTTCCCCTAAGGGACACTGGTTTTTGAAAAACCTTTCCTCGATTTTACATAGTTCTCTGAGGAGAAGAGAGGACCCTATCTCTTCTGTAACAAAAACCTGTCCTGTGGGTGTATCAAGGAGATTTTTTTTTTACTCTTGAGTTTCCAGGACCACATTTTGGGAATTCTCCAGCACCCCAGCAAATACTAGGAGCTCCTGCTCCATTGGTAAGCCAGAACTAACAATTGCAAGAACCATTTGTGTGCATCTTTTCTCATGCTGGTAGCTTGAAATCGGCCATGGTGGGACTATTTACTTGATAGAATCCCTAAATACTACTAATCAGGGCATTTTTAATTTAACAAAAAGCAGTTTTTAAACATTTGCCCTTGAACATTCTCCTTTGTCCCTCATATATTTCTAGGCCTCATCCCTCCGAAGGACAGGATTTGAACAACCACCTCACAATTAGAGGAACCAGTTTCCCTTGGTGATGCAAGGTCTTGGCTTACTTGCTTACTGTTCCCCATCTCCATCCATACCCATTCCTGGACACTAAAGCTATTCTAAAATGTAGGTTCTATTATTCAAATATGACAAGTCCAACAGATCAGAGGATAATTGTCATTGAAAAGGCAGTTTGTTGCTCACAGATCCCAAGAGGAGTGGCCAAGCCATACCATGGGGTGAGGGTGGGGGCACATGGGGAAGCAACAGGGTTGATCAGGAGACAAAGGGAGAGGAAAAAAACTGTGGGTAAGAGCTTTTATTATGGTTTCCAAGGGAAGGAATGGGCAAAACAGAGTAATGAGCAGATTTAGGATTGACTGGTTTGACTAATTTTAGTGGGGTCTGGAGTATAGGAGCTGTTCCTAGTTGTCTGGTACCTGACCTTGGGTGGTTAAGGCAGATTGATAGTGGCATGAAGTGCTAGAACTCCATAAAGGAAGTGGTTGGCATTGTGAACTATGGATTGACAAGCTTGCATATGAAAGACATGCTCCCAGGTGAGTGGTCAGCTAACTCTAGGAATTAGCTAGACCTAGGAGAGGCAGTCCCTTCAGGCTCAAGTCCCAAAAATGTCAAAGCATCAAAATTGTAGAATAAAAAAACATGATTATTACAGAAACCAATACTTCTCTGAGAGTGGGGGGCAGATAATTATGTTCTAGTGGTTTCCAAATAAGTGGTGTGAGGTGCCCCCCTGCTGCCTTTAGCTCCAATGGTGAGGATGTCTCACATTGCCCATATTGGCAGCTATATCTGTCCTCATAAGAAGCATGATAGAAAATAAAAGCTGAGGTTTATGGCCATTTAAAGCTTGAGGTAACTATGCTATGATGGGTCTACAGAGGTCCTCAGGTTACCTACATAGCACCAGTCAGCCCTCTGTGCATTAAATTCAAACTTCAGGAGACCCACATGTTATATTTCTAGAAACCAAGTGAGCGTTTAGAAGAAATAAACACTTGCCAGTTATTTTTTTGCTACCACATTCTATGTTGTACTTAAGAAGTATGCCTTCTGTAGAGTTGTAAACATTCTACACACGAGATCCATTATTTCATGGCTCTCAGTGGAGTCCAAATGGAATAATCTGCAGACTAAACCCTTTCTTCATCCCCAGGGCCGAGGCAGAGGTCAGTGAGGGCAGCATGGGTGAAATGGCTTCTGAGGTACCCTCTGACTCTGGAATGTGCTGACCTGGAATATTGCCAGTTAGCCCAGGTTGAATGATAGACTCTTAGATGGCCTGCATCAAAGGGATGATAAAATAACGGCCCAGCCCTTGATTCTTGCTCCTGCCAGGTTCTAAACAGTATCAGCTATTGGAGGGATTTCCAGATGAACTGCTTTTCAATTGCCCCAAGCCTCAGAAAAACAGCTGGCTGTTAAAGATCAGGACTGCGTTAGCCCAAGGGAAAGAGATATGCAACTTCCTGCCTTTCTGATCCTAGGTGTGAGCTGGGGTTTATCCAGGAAAAAGATGGCAGTGCTTTGGATCGTGTACATCAGTGGCAATTTGGAGGCTATAGAACTTTCTACAGGGCTGAGAGGATCTTGGACACTGACAGCTTTCCTGCTGAGCAGACACATGGCTGGCTAAAGACTTTGGTGGATTCCAGTGGTGATCATGGCATGCAAGCCTTCCTCCCCTGGCCAGGGCTAATGCATCATAGGGCACGACTTCGCTTTCTAAGAATCAGCATATCAGACAGTAGAAGATGACTTAGCTGCAGGAATTAAATGCAGATAGCTTTGAAACATATGTTTCCCCAGCACCTAGTGTGGTGTCTACCTGTAGGTGCTCAGTAAATGGTAGTTGGATGAATAAACTGCTGCTTGTTTTGTGCATCCTGCAGTAGAAAGACAACAACCTTTCCTGTGTTTTTTCCCCTTTTTTAAAAATAATGAGAGTTGTTAAAAATTGAGTGTGTTTTAATATTTAGCATTAAAACCACCAAAGTGTCTAAGCCAGAGCTGGATTGTAAAAATAATGATCATAAGTATCAGTCAGCCATGGCTGTGTAACAAATAACCCTCAAACTCAGTAGCATATAAAAATAAGTACCTATTCTCAGGCTTTTAATTTTGCTTATCAGCCATGGTGACTACATCGAACTGCAGTACTGCAAGTTGACTAATTTAGACTGGGCTTGGCTCTGGTCTTCAGGTTTGGTTCAGTCAGCTCCACGTGGCTTTTGTCCTCCTGGGACCAGTAGGCTAACCAGGACATATTCTTTTCATGGCAATGGCAGAAGCACAAGAAGCAAGCCCCACAGCATGAGCACATCTTACCCTTTAGCTCACATCTGATTTTCCAACTTCCCCTTGGCCAAGCAAGTAATATGGCCAAGTCTAAAATCCATAGGTGGTGAAGTATATTCTGTCCTCAGTGGGACCATGAGGGAAATGAGTAATCACTTAACACTAATTCACACTCTCATAAAACTACCATTTATTGGATTTTACTCTGTGCCAGACACTACTCTAAGCATTTTATCTGAATAAACAGTTCCACTTTACAGATAAGAAAGTTGAGAGACAGACAGAATTACTGCTGAACTTGCTGGAGGACACACAGCTAGGAGGCAGCTGAACTAGGATTCACGCTTGGCAGACTGATATTAATCCCTAGTCTCTTCACCACTTTGGTCTCTCTCTCCAGATTGCAAGTGTGCTTTACATCTTTGGAGCACCTTAAAGTCTGCAACATGTAGCACAGATAATGTTTCATTTAACTTTTGTGGGAGCCCAGGCAGGGGAGGTCTTGCTCTCTCCATTTACTATGGATGAGGACACTGATGTTCAGAGTTGTTAGGGACTTGCCCAAGTCAAACAGCTGGGTAGTGGCTGAGCCAACATGGAGTTCTGGGCCTTGCTTCTGGCAGGAATTCCTCTCCTGTGAATGATGAGCCTCTCAGCAGTTATCAAGTGTTTGTTGTTGTTTTTTTCTTTATAATTTTGCCTTGAATCCTTGGGAGGCTTCTAATTTAAGGCTCCTACCCAAAGGGCAGCCTTTTTATTTATTTTCTGGACAGGGGATTTGTGCCCTGGTTCCTTGGCATGGGATTGATGCCATGGCGAGATAGCTGCATGTTAGTTCTCACGGTCTCCAAGTCCTTAGTTTCTCATGACATGGCATGTCCCCAAGTGTCCCCTTCCCTCCCCCGTGCACCCTGCCCTGGTTTTCTTCCTTCTCAGAGAACTGTGGCAGCCCAGGCTGTCCTGTGGTATCTGGTTACAGGCTCAGAAGGGCGAAGCCAGCTCAGTGGCTGTAATTTTAGTCCTCGATGAAAGGTGAGGGGAAGTGAAGGGAGTTCTTTAGGCCTTGTTAACAGGTGTACCTGAGCCACAAGTCTCTGTCTCCTGAAACCTGGGAGAAAGCAGAGCTCCAAGTGTGTTTGGATTGTGTGGAGACATTAGAGCCTCAGCTGGAAGTTGAAATTTTAATCAAGTGTTTGGGTCTGAGCAACATTTTTACCCAAAGCTATGAGAGGATACAAGCCATCGGTTTGGGGAGCTCAAGCGAACTGGAAGTTCTCAAACCTCAAATAAGATGTAAAACAACAGCAGTGGACATAGCCTGATGAGCTTGCTGCTCATTGGCTGAAGAAGTTGTGCCAATACAGGGGTGGGCAAAAAAATATGTTTATAGTTGTGAGTATGTGAAACATGGTTTATTCTTATATTATTATTTATTAACTATTGCATTATTTTCCATATGAACAACTGTAAACCTACTTTTTCCCATCCCCTGTATGCTTTCATGCCTGCAACAGGTTTGGAAAATGTCTCCATGCCAGCAGAAATCCAGTTAATGTATTTCTCCTCACCTGTGTTCTGCTGGTATCGTACTTGCCCCTGCCCCTCCTCCTCCCAGTTTCTCTCCTGTCAGAATATGACTGCTACACCACTGTCATTCAGGAGTTTCAGCTGCAGGCAGAGATTTCTATAGATAAGGCACAAATGATCCAGAAAGGGCAAAGAGAAAAGAATGTTACTTCTTTTTTGGCCCACAGCTCAATATTTTTAAACTAGATCAGGGCTTATCTTCAAGATACTAGAAACTTCCAAATGCTGCAAGCTCCCTAACCCCCATTCTGAGTGCTACAATAATGATGACATTTGGTTTTTAGGGATGACGGACCCTTATTTTTTGTGGGGAAGAGATGGGAGATTTATTGGCGCTATAGGCAGAAGGGGCCTGCTGAGGATGTGCAGGGGCATTGCAGCGCTGCCAGGACAGGTGGTGGTGGTATGCTTTGGCTCTATGTCCTAGAAACCTGACTTAGAGCTGGGATTCCTAACTTTTTATATGCCCTGGACCCCTGTGGTGGATGGGTAAAACCTGGATCCATCAAAGATTAAGATTTGGAAATGTAAAAATATGCAGAATTACAATGGACCAACCATTAATAAAATAGTTACTAAAGAATACAGTTATTAAAATATGAATTTGTGCAAAATATGAGTGGCTATTAACCCACTAATTACCAAGATCAGCTAAAGCTTAACTGAGTGACATTTCAAGATGCCTGTAAAGACAGTTACTCTGATATGAAAATGCTTGTGGTTTCTATTGGTGACAGAATAACAGGTCCAGCTCATACTACTGTGGTTTGTTGCCTATACTCATAACTGAAAGAAATGCTATATTTCAGTTATAGGTGAGTGAAATAAAATTTAAAATTCCCTTTCAAGTGTTCAGAATTCTAGGTTAAGGACCCCAGAGGTAGCATCAGGCTGCATGACAGTATGTAAGTTCTTTCAGGGCAGGTATTATGTTCAAACCACTTATATACTTTAATTGTTTTTTCTAGTTCTGGAAAATGGTGAACATATAATAAACAGAACAATATGGTGTACCTCCCCCAGGTACCCATCGCCTAGCTTCAATTATTATTGATTCACCACCAATTTTGTTTTACATTTACCCTCACCTGCTTCCACTTCCCATATTATTTTGAAGCAAATCCCAGACATGAAATTTCATCCCATACTTTAATTTACATATAGCTGATGGACCACTAAATATTTATGAATTGCTGGAGGCTTGATTCAGAAATGCCTTTAGTAGCACTTGGTTCCACTCAGAGAACCCCACCCCCAGCCACTATTTATCTTGTACTTCCCAGCATGTATCTGATGAGGTATTTATTTGTTCACTTCTACATATATTTTCTGTCTCTTTCCACAACAATGTAAACCCCATGAGAAAAAGGCTTTGTCTACCTGTTCATGGCTGCATCCCCAGCTCCTAACACAATACCTGTAATAAAGTAAGTGCTTAGTAAATGTAATATATTTCGAATGAGTGAGTGGCTGAAAGAAAAAAGGTAGACTATGGGGATATAGGTCATTGCTACTGAAAGTGGGGTCCCAGAACCACAGAATTAATGTCTTCTGGAAGTTTGCTAGAAATCTGGAATCTCAGGCCCACACCACACCTATTATATCAGAATATACATTTAAAGAAGATTCACAGGTAATTCTGTAGGTACATCACAGTTTAAGAAACACTGATTTAGCCTCTTAAGGCCAACAAGGAAGAGCTTCCTGCTATGATTTCAAAGATCTTACCTACCCAGGAGGGCAGGGCCCCGCAGGGGCATCCTACCTGTAAACTCTGGTTCTTTAGGCCTCTGTTTTCTCATCTGAAAATTGGGGTGAATGAGGCATATCTCCCAGCATCATGGAAAGATTAAGTGAAGAAATGACTCTGGGATGTTGAGCACACTACTAGTATACAGCATACAGAAGATATATTATAAAATTGTATACCTGAAACCTATATAATTATATTAACCAATGCCACCTCAATAAATTATATTAAAAATAAAAGCTGTATTACAAAGCCACTGTTCTCAAAACTGCCTGGTACTGGCACAAGAACACACATATTGATCAATGGAATAGAAAAGAGAACCCAGAAATTGACCCGAACCAATACGCTCAATTAATATTTGACAAAGGAGGCAAGAGCATACAATGGAGTCAAGACAGTCTCTTCAATAAATGGTGTTGGGAAAATTGGACAGATACATGCAAGAAAATGAAACTAGACCACCAAATTACACCATACACAAAAATAAACTCAAAATGGATAAAGGACTTAAATGTAAGACGGGAAACCATAAAAATACTAGAGGAATCCACAGGCAACCAAATCTCAGACATATGCCGAAGCAATTTCTTCACTGATACAGCTCCTAGGGCATTGGAAACTAAAGAGAAAATAAACAAATGGGACTACATCAAAATAAAAAGCTTCTGCACAGCAAAAGAAACCATCAACAAAACAACAAGTAAGCCCACTGCATGGGAGAACATATTTGCCAATGTTATCACCAATAAGGGTTTAATCTCCAACATTTATAGGGAACTCATACAACTTAACAAAAGGAAGATAAACAATCCAACCAAAAAAATGGGCAAAGGACCTAAATAGACACTTTTGAAAAGAGGACATTCAGAAAGCCAAGAGACATGTGAAAACATGCTCAAAGTCACTAATCATCCAAGAGATGCAAATCAAAGCTACAATGAGGTACCATCGCACACCTGTCAGAATGGCTATCAATAACAAATCAACAAATGACAAGTGCTGGAGAGGATGAAGAGAAAAAGGAACACTCGTGCACTGCTGGTGGGAATGCAGACTGGTGCAGCCACTATGGAAGACAGTATGGAGTTTCCTCAAAAAGTTAAAAATGGAACTGCCATTTGACCCAGTGATCCCACTTCTAGGAATATATCCCAAGAAACCAAAAACACCAATCAGAAAGGATATATGCATCCCTATGTTCATAGCAGCACAATTTACCATAGCTAAGATTTGGAAACAGCCTAAGTGCCCATCAGCAGATGAATGGATTAGAAAACTGTGGTACATCTACACAATGGAATACTATGCTGCTGTAAAAAAGAAGGAATTCTTACTATTTGCAACAGCATGGATGGAACTGGAGAGCATTATGCTAAGTGAAATAAGCCAGTCAATGAAGGAAAAATACCACATGAGCTCACTCATTTCTGGATAATAAAGACCATTATAAACTGATGAACAAAAATAGATACAATGGCAGAACAGCATTGAACAGACTGTCAAACTACAGCTGGAAGGCCGGGAAAGGTTGGGGGTGGGGTAAGAGATCAACCGAAGGACTTGTATGCATGCATATAAGCATAACCAATGGACACAAGACACTGGGGGGGCAGGTAGGGGAGGCTGGGGGAAGGTCAAGGGGGAAGATGGAGACATATGTACTACACTTTGTAATACTTTAAGCAATAAAACAAAATTTTAAAAAATAAATGAATGAATGAATTAAAAGTAAATAATAAGGCAATGACTCTAATATGGAATGCAGAGCAGATTCTGCATAACTCCTAGGCTAAATCCACATGGCTGTCTTTCTAGAATATGAGGAAATGACATTTGTTCATCTTTCAAAGGCTCTAATAATTTTGACTTTTGATCATTTTGACTTGTTTTGGAAATCTTTTCCCATCTTGTTTGGTAATAATCATGGAAAATGCTTGGAAAATTTGTGAATTGGGAGGTTTGGCTCTGCTGCTCCCTGCCCCTCACTTCTGCATTTTCCCCCTTTTTCTGTGACATCCTTCTTCTTCTGGGGCATCACATGCACTGTCTCCTAAGATCCTGTTCCTAGGCAAAACATCCGATATTAGTGATCACAAAGCATTTCATTCCCTAAAAATTTTGGGTCCTTGATTGTAGAATAAAAGTTTCCCCCCAATGTAGGTATAAGAAGACTGGTGGGGGAAATCTTTTTAAAAACTTTGCATATATGTGTGCCACTAGAATTGCATCACATGGACAAGTGCCTGCTTTAGCCCTGGTGTTGCAAGTCCTGATGGTCATGTCCATTTCTTTTCATTGGAATCATGGACCAGGAAGCTTGAGTCAATTTAGCTCAAGCGAAGTCAGACAGTTTGGGGCCATTCTTACTTTTAAACTCACTTTGTCCTATTCTAATGTGGATGGATTCTAATCAACTAGACCATTCAGGAAGGCAGAACTCAAGCTTCTTAATGATTATGAGGAATAGTGATGGTCAAGGTGAATGTTCCTCACTGCCCTCCTCCCCCAACACTCCTCAGTCTTGCCTGGCACTCCCATTACATGACACATTGTGTTTAGCTGGGGCTTTTCAAATAGAGCTCAGCAATCCTACTTCTATCTTGCCCTGGCTGTGTATTTACATGGTAAACATTTCTGTAAAAGAAAGGGAAATATTCACTTTAAAATATCTTATAAAATTGTCCTTTAGAGATGAATGGATAGGAAAGAGCAGACATTTCATAGTTATTAAGTGAATCATTTTATAAAAATGTTACTGATAGAGCAAAAACTTAACAATAATATTGTTGATAATACAGTAATACTTGCTTAGGTTTATTTAGTATTCTACAAATATATAGGTCCTTTGCTATACATCATTTCACCTAAGCTTCTCAGCAATCTAGCAGACACTGTTAGCTCCATTTTGAAAATGAGAAAATTGGAGCTTAGAAAAGTTATTTAAATGCCAAATGTTATACCTCTGGGCAATGTTAGAGCAGGGATATGAGCCTAAGTCTTCTGACTCAAAACCAAATACCTATAGGCATATGCCAACCAAGAATAACATATAACTGTAAACACATTGGTACATAGCTACCTCAAAGTGTATGTACCACTCAGTATTTAACCAGGAAAATGGAACCAGTCTAGGTATTTCACACAGAGATAATTTAATAGAGGGGGTTGGTTACATTGACCATGGAAGAGCTGAGAAGCCAAACAGAAAATGGCAAGATAAGCCAGAGTTTAGTGATTGCAGGAAACTGCTATCACTTAAGGCAGAGGGACAGAGGGAAGGAACAATGCTGCCAGAACCCTAGGGTTGAGGCCTCTTGCAGAGGCTGGGGCAATGGTGATCCAGCTTGGTGGGAGTTGGAACCCCAGAGAAGACATGGTCATGGGCTAAGGTTGAAAGGAGGAAAAACCCTGACTTCCTCCCTCCTCCTGCTCTCCAGTCTCCTCTTAGTGCCTTCCATTGTCTGAGTAGGTGGAAGCCAGTGGACCTGGAGGATGCAGCCTGCAGGGATGAGCCCTCCCTGTGACGTCCAGCAAAACAGGGCAAGGTGAGGAATGGATCTGGGCCAGTACAGCATCTCCTCCTCCTAACTATGTTTGTGCCCTCAGATTTTCTTCCTCCAAGGACGCCTGATTCCCTCCTGTTCCTTGATGATACGCCCCTTCTATTTGCCTCCCTCCTTCTCCAACAGGTTTGTTGCAATTCATTTTTGACCAGTTTTCAGGACCAAAAATAGGAGTTGACTGGGAGTTTCCAAAGGTGAGAGAAAGTGGTTTAGATTGGTGTAGTTATGCACTTGAAGCCTAGACAGAAACTTCTGTTGCTTTTGGGACACAGGGACCAAAGCTCCAATGACCCAACAAAAGACTATGTCAGTGAGTACCTTGGCAAGCAGATGCCAAAAAGAACCCTGCCAAATGCCCCATCAGGAGAACTGGTTTGGCAACAAGCTGATAGACCCAAAGGACTGGCATACATCACCCATTCTTCTTGGTACTACTTAATTAGCCTGATTAAAATACTAATTTTAACCTTTGTAGCTTTGTAAAATCCTTTCTTGATTTGATGGATTTTGCAGGATTCTTGTCTCCTTTTGGCCACTGCCCTCCCTCTACCCCCAAATTCCATTTCCCATATATAGTTCTCTCTTAAAAGTAAGTTTGTTTGCAGGGCTTTTTTTCTTTTATTCCCCAAACTTCTGTGTAGATAATTGGAGACATCTGATGCCCTTAAACCAAAATGGGAAAACCCTGGCATAAGAAAAATCATTTCTGTGGTTCATAGCACAGTTGTGTGAATTCTTACCAATGAAAAGGGAAACTCATGGTCATTTGGGTTCATGATTGGGAAGAGATAAAAAGGAAACCCTATACCTTATTCAGGGCCAGGTGCACAATAGGTTCTCAAAAAAGAAATGCTCCCTGAATGGATGGGAATAAGCAAAATGTACAGTACCCTGTTCATTTCCTTTGACAGGTGCCTTTTTGTTTTAAATACACATGGAAGCATTTGATGAGCAGGCAACTAATAACTTGGAGTTTTTCTGGGGACTTATTAAACCTTAAAAAATAAAGTATCTTCAAGGTTTTGTTTAGTTTCAGTTCTTTTACGGAGCTATTGCCTCACCTCTCTGTACTGTTGAGTTTGTGATTAATTTGGAGCTATGCATATGTTGAGTCACTTTATCAGCTTTATCATTTTTATAATCTGTAGCTTTAAATGTTTGTTATGCAAGTTTTTAAACAGAGAATAACATAAAAGCCATGTACCCATCATCCAATTCTATCAAAGTTAACATTTATCCCATGCTTGCTTTATATTTGTTTCAAGAAATAAAGTATTATAGTTAGAATTGAAAGCCCCTTTGTTCCCTGACTAATCTGATTAACCTTTTCTCCTCCCAATGGTAACTATTATCCTTATTTTTGTGTTTATCATCTTCTCTTTGATTAGTTTTAATCTCATTACTACAGACATATATATTCAGAAACAATATTGACATGTTTTGAAATTTGCATAAATCATAGAATATTGTATGTGTCATTCTGTAACTTGTTTTATGAGTTAGACATTGATACACACAGCTCTGCTGTATTTATCTTTCGCTGCTCTGAGTAATGCTATAAAGGAATACAGTGCAATTTATTTATGTATTCTCCTATTGATGGATATTTAGGTTACTCCCAATTTCTTGCTCCTGCAAACAATGCTGCCACAAACAATTATGTCAAATGTCTTTCTGGCACATGGGGGAAGGTCTCCAGGCAGTGGACCTCAACCATTTCTATACATTCGAATTGCCTGAGAGCTTTTAAAAGTCTCAGTCAGGCTGCACCCAGCCCAATTAAATTTGAATCACTGGAAGTGGGAACTAGGCATCTGTATTTTTTAAGGCTCCCCCAGATAATTCCAATGTGCAGTCAGCATTGACAACCATTGCTTTAGGATATATATCTAGAAATGAAATTTCTGGGTCAAGGGCTTGATCCTCTTCAGCTTTTTAGATATTGCCAAATTATTATCCAAAGTGGTTGTTCCAGTGAAAATGTCACAAGCAGAGTATGAGATCTCTTGTTCCTGTGGCATTGTCTCCTCCCCTAAACTTTATTGATCTTCTCCCCACGGGGATCTCAAAGGAGGCAGAGAGCATTCTCTTTGGTGGCCTCTCATGCCTGCCTCTATATACTTCATCCCCTGACAAAATCTTGCCTCTCCCCAAGGTTGTAGAATAGGAACTGTTCTCATACAGTATAACTCAAAAGCTTGGGGCACCCAATACCACGTTATTTTGCAATTTAAGGTGTTGTGGTCAAGAGGTTCCTATCATCCATTCAACTTGGTATACTCTCATAATCTTTTCATGGCATGGTTTGGTACTCATCTGAAATATCTAGTTTTGAGGGTACCAAAGGACAAATGACATGGGCCATATTGCTATAATGTTGCTTAGCCACCGAACCAATGTGATAGTCCCCTGAGCAGCTGGAGAACCAAGATGTTCAGCCACGTCCATACCTCCATTGTGGTTAGATCAGAGTGACTGTGGAAAAGCATCAAATATATCCTAACTTTGACCTTACTCAGACCACACCAGTGTTCTCTGTCTTTGGACATTCTGGACAGCCAAGTGATGCTTTCTAACCTGCTTATACACTGAAAGCTCATATTAATCTTCTCCCCGTGTTTGTATAGATTTAGAAAATTTAACAGGTGAAAATTGGTGAGGTTATAATTGCTGTCCACTTTGAACTTAGCTGCCTTACCCTAATACATTAAAGCTCCCTCACAGTATATAAGTGAGGACCAAAAAATAATTTAAACATATAAAACATTGTGCCCTTGATGTCTACATAGCTACCTAGCCAGGAGTTCCAGGACTCTGACTGTGTGTGTGATCCTAATCCATCCCAGCACAGTCTAAGGTGGCATTCTCTGGCAGTGCTGGCCATCTCTTGCTTAAATATCAATAGGGACAGTCCTGGATATTCCAGGATATTCCAGTCTATCAGGGAAAACTGAGCCAGGAGAATACTGGGGACTCTGGGAACTAACTCTCTTCCTCCTCCCTTGCTGAGACATTTTTGCCAGTTCACTATCTAGCCTCACTTTCCCCTGCACATTTCTTCCATCCCCTCCACCAAAATAAGGACTTTACCTTGGCTCTGTTTGAAAGCACAGCCCATCACTAATTGCATTATACCAAGAATCTTGTTATCATGGGGTGTCTCATTATAGGGTTTTATTCTATTGCTTATCTTTGCTTCTAACTTTATGTCTTGAGTTGGGTTCCCTAGAGGTGGTGCCTGAGACAAGGATTCTAGTGTGTAAGATTTATTGGGAGAACACTTTCAGGAGAAACTTGTAAGGATGTGAAGGAAGCAGAATGGGGAGGGGACATTGCTGAGCTACAGTGTGGTCTCAGAGAAAGCCCAGCTTTGCTCTGATCTATAGAGGGAGGGCTTTTATATGCTATATCAGTCAGTCATTGGCTTGGAGCTGCCCCTGGGAAGGAGGTAGCCCTAACTTCCCAGGCAAGGTGGTTCTCATCAGCCAAGGGCAACTCTCCTGAAAAGGGGGAAGATGTGAGACACTAGCAGTCACTACTCACAGCAAATGGAGGATGGGTGTACAGACCTTGTAAAGGGGATTTGAGTGGGGAATCACTGTCTCTACTATCCTCTGGGATTCCCAATGGACTGGCAATATAGAATAATGCTCCCAGCTTTCACATACTGCCATGCAGGGCTCTGAAAAAGAGATGGGCTTCATGTAGTAAGTAAATAATAAGCATAATTTCCATGGATATTGAGTGCTATGACAGGACTATGATTAGTAGTGCATCTTTCTTCTGGCTATAGGTCTGTGTATATCTTTGCTATTTTTTCTTTCTTTTTTTTTCTTTATTGATTAAGGTATTACATATGTGTCCTTATCCCCTCATTGATCCCCCACCCTGACTCATACCCTCACCCCTCTGTGTCTGTGTCCATTGGTTAGGCTTATATGCATGCATACAAGTCCTTTGGTTGATCTCTCCTCCTTACCCCTCTCCCTCGCCTACCTTCCCCCTGAGGTTTGATGGTCTGATCGATGCTTCTCTGTCTCTGGATCTGTTTTTGTTCATCAGTTTATGCTGTCCATTATATTCCACAAATGAGTGAGATCATGTGATATTTATCTTTCTCTGACTGGCTTATTTTGCTTAGCAAAATGCTCTCCAGTTTCATCCATGCTGTTGCAAATGGTAAGAATTCCTTCTTTTTAACCGCAGCATAATATCCCATTGTGTACATGTACCACAGTTTTTTTAATCCACTCACCTGCTGATGGGCACTTAGGCTGCTTCTAGATCTTAGCTATTGTAAATTGTGCTGCTATGAACATAGGGATGCATATGTCCTTTCTGATTGGTGTTTCTAGTTTCTTGGGATATATTCCTAGAAGTGGGATCACCGGGTCAAATGGGAGTTCCATTTTTCATTTTTTTAAGGAAACTCCATGCTCTTTTCCACAGTGGCTGCACCAGTCTGCATTCCCACCAGCAGTGCACAAGGGTTCCTTTTTCTCTGCATCCTTGCCAGCACTGATTTGTTGATGATAGCCATATGCCAAAGCAATATCTTCACCGATACAGCTCGTAAGGCAATGGAAACTAAAGAGAAATAAACAAATGGGAGTACATCAAAATAAAAAGCTTCTGTATGGCAAAAGAAACCATGAACAAAAACAACAAGAAAACCCACTGCATGGGAGAACATATTTGCCAATGTTATCACTGATAAGGGTTTAATCTCCAACATTTACAGGGAACTCATACAATTTAACAAGAGGAAGATAAACAACCCAATAAAAAAATGGGCAACGGACCTAAATAGATACTTTTCGAAAGAGGACAAAGGAAGGCCAAGAGACATGTGAAAACATGCTCAGCATCACTAATCATCCAAGAGATACAAATCAAAACCACAGTGCGGTATCATCTCACATCTGTCAGAATGGCTATCATGGACATATCTTTGCTGTTTTAATCTTAATCCTGGAATCGAGTCTGGGACTTTCAGTGTACCTGGATGCCACTTTGAATGTATGTTGAGAAGCATTCTAAGGCACATGTGTGAACTGATAACCAGGTTAAGTGGCATGATGAAATTAATCCCCTAGTAGATGGGAAAGGAAGGCCAGTGCTTTTCCCAGTCTGGGCTCCCAGAGATGATTCACAAGCTGGGGCTTTGAGGCATGGAAAGCAAACAGTAGACCCAGGAGCCTCGGATGCAATTGCTTCCTTAAGCCATAAACCTGGGGAATCCAGATGACTGAAGTAAATGTTTGCTAGGCTGAGGTCAGGTTTTATTTTGCTGGGAGCCTTCCTTGATTCTGATTGTGTCTTATCATTTGTTTTTCATCTGGAGGTTGTGCAAGGGGAGGAAAGGATGCATAGAAATGTCCCAACTATGATCCCATTGTTGCCTGTTGCAATGTCTGGCCACATTTCCTCCTGGGGTGTCTGGTTAGTACTTCCCCTCTGAAGAAGCAGCATCAGAAATAAATAGCTAAGTCTGCAGCTCCCTTTCTATGGGAGGATAGGGAAAGGAGTCTGTGAGCTTTAACATGGCAGCTTAATTGAGAATTTATGTCTCTGTAGATATCTTTAGCTACTCCTTCAGGAGAGAACGACAAGGGTTTGAAGCAGCACGAAATATAGAAAAGTGTGTGGGAACTAGGGTTGTCTTCATTCTGCCACTATCAGCTGTGGGAGTTTCCATAGCCCGGGCCCTTAACTAATCCCAAACCCTTGTTCCAACTGAAAGTGGGGAAAAGCAAACTTGTCTTAAAGGGTAGTTTGGAGGATTGAATGAGATAGTGTTATATAAATCGCCTGTTATGTTGTAAATACTCAATAAGTGGCAGCTCTTATGGCTTTCTGAGAAAGTTCTGTTGCATTCCTGGTTTTTGGGAGTGAAGACATAGGCCAGATCTAATAGTCCTTCTTGGGGAGACCAAGAAACATATTCGGATATTTTGAGGAATTTACTTCCCTGAGACCCCAGCCGAGGAGGGAAAAAAGAAGGTTACAGGTATCCTGTCAAGATGTGGGGCAGGGTAACCATAAGTCTAAAATATTCCAGGACAGTTACAATTTCAGATATTCCATCTCAGTGGGCAACCAAGTATACAGATTTTGGATTCATAAAATATAATCACTTTTTGTGAGAAAAATGCAGCTCTAGGCTGATCTACTTGGGGATATTAGAACTCTTTAGAACACTTTCAAAGAAAGCAGTTTCTTTGTAGGTTACTTTTGGTGTTTACCACATCACTTTAAATTGTTTGGTGGAGAGTGTATTTTTAACTGCTAATTCTTGGTTAACCTCCCACTAGCCTCACTGAATATTTGGAAATGTCCTTCCAAAGCTCAGCAGGGACCAGTGACCCAGGAAGGGTGAGGTGAACAAGGTCTCCTGGCCAGTTCATTGTCCCTGAACAGCTTTACCCTCTGTGATTAGGGAGGGAGAGTGGAGGGCAGCGGATAGGCGGACACTCTCCCTTTCTCAGTCTGGAGCCTTTTCCATGCTCCAGTTAGCAAAAATGCTTTTCAGCATTCAGGCTGAAACTCAAATGCCAGCACAAGGACAGTAATGCCATGTGACTTAACAACATAAGGAGTCTGAGCTTTCTACTCTGCCAACACATCTACTTGAAAAACAAATTAAAGGGGAGGGAGGAACCTCAGTCCACCTTTATAACCCGACTTTGTATCTACTCTGTTGCCAAAAACACCCCCATTTTCCTTTGAGACCCAATACATACTACTTAAGACTTCTCTCTCTTGTCCATCCTGCATTCTGAGATTCCAGTTCTCACCTGCCTAGTCCCCAATGCTGACTGTGAACACGCTCTTAAAAAATGACCTACTCTTTCTAGAACCTAAGACTAGCAAATAAATAAATAAATAAATAAATAAATAAATAAATAAATAAATATTTTACTTGCCTTCCTGGCCCATATATATTTTTAATTACACACTATGTATTTCTGGAGGGAGAAGTGTTATTTGAATTCTTGAGATTTGCTCTGGCAGTGTGGGCATATTAACTTCTCAATAACATTGACTTTTTGACAATGGCTGAACCACTATTCTTTTGGCTTCACTTTTTAAAATTATTCTTTTATTAGAATGGGAGTGTTGTGTAATAATGGTAATGCTGGAGTAAGGTTGAGGACTGTGAGGCCCCAGTAGCTTTATTTTGCTTAAAGAAACACTTATCTAACACTTACAACTATATGCTAGGTATTGGCCTACGGGCATTGCAAATACCAGACCACTTAATCCTTATCACAAGATTACCATTATCTTCATTTTTCAGATGAGGAAATGGAGGACCAGAGAGGTCATGTCACTTGCCCAAGGTTCTGCAGAATGATGGAATTTGAAGGCAGGAATTCTGCCTCTAGAATCCAGGCTCTGAACTATGAGCCCTAGGCTGTGTTTCCTTATTTTTACTATGAAAGGGATGAGCTGTGTTATTTCTAAATTCTACTCTAGGACAAATAATGATGGAGGACAGTGATAGCTTCAGAGGGGGTTTCTTTAGCCACAGCACCTGACTTTTATAATTTTTGCCCCAATCAATATGCCAAAATACTTCTTTTGGATACAATATTCTGAGGTGTAGTTTCTACTTCCCCCATTCTCCAATCTTAACATTGAGTACTAGAGACAATCCTTGAATGAATTGGTGTCCCAAAGACAATTCTAAGACACACCAATCCAGCATCATTCTTAAAATAAAGTGTTCCCAGACAGGAATTTTGGGAGGCACTGCATCCCATGCTTCACCCTCTTGGCATTCACAATGCGCATG
The DNA here is from genome assembly GCF_964212035.1 of Myotis nattereri. Taxonomy (NCBI): domain Eukaryota; kingdom Metazoa; phylum Chordata; class Mammalia; order Chiroptera; family Vespertilionidae; genus Myotis; species Myotis nattereri. The sequence goes on from NC_138078.1 coordinate 9,459,658, forward strand.
AATTTGTTAAAGGAACATAGATGTTCCACAGTTGAGAAACCTATTTAATTTTGATTATTCAAGTGTTTAGCAGACTTGTTTTACCATGAAATCTACTCTTGGCATAGTGTTTTATTAATGTCCTCTAGAGTTGGGCTTTTGGAAGATACTGGAAACATACTGGCTTACACATTCTTTGTAAATTCTTTGTATCCATCTGTGTATATATAGCTGGATAAATATTAGGAACAACAGGAGTCTTCTGAAAAAAAAAAGGATTACATATTTGCTACCTCTTGGGATTCTCAGCTAACAAGACATATATGCTTCACCCATAGCTATACTTATGGTGAAAATATTTACTTAAATACTAGTACAAGCTGTACGCATAAAGATGTGAAATTGATCCACAAAGCATCTCTCTGCCTTCAATCCCTCCTCCTACTTCCATGCTAGCTTGAGAATGTTGTTATATGTTGATTTCTCCTCACCTGCTCCTTACATCATGTTTTCTCTCCACTTATTCTTGGGCTCTTTATATATTTATTTTCCTTGGCTTTCCACTCCTATTTTCCTCTGCCCTCTCTACTTGTCATGATTCCCAAGACAAGGATGTCCAGGGAGAGAAAGGACTGGCAGTTGGCAGAGTACCAATTTCCTAAACACTGAGCCTGGGCCACCTCATGCAGCTTCACAGTTTCTATTTGTCGATTTCTTTATTATTTTTACAATATCCACTTGCAAAAAGGGCTCCTTCACTCCATTTCCCAATCTTCTTTTATACTTTGTAATTTGAAATAAAACAAAACAAAATACATGCACAGGATTAAAAATAAAACCTCTAACTATAAAGGAAGGGATAAGATAAAATGAAGTGTGAAACCTTCCTCTCCCCTGAGTACTACTTCTTCTCGCCAAAGAGAAACACTGCTGATAGGTTCATGTGTATCATTCCACAAAGGTTTTGTTCAGTTACCTGTATGTATGTGTTTGCATGAATCTCTCTCTTTCTTTCAAATAATACAATAATACATAATAGTCATTATCTTGCTTTTTAGTTAACTTAATAACAAATCTTAGAACTCTTTCCAGTTCCAAATGAGCTACTCATTTGTTTCATCAGATAGATGCATAATATTTAAAACTCTATAACTTATTGAACCAGTCACCGCTGACAGACATAGGATTTTCTCTTTTCTGCTACCAACATTGTTGCACTGTATATCCCTGTATTTATAACTTGGTTTCCTCTTGCAGGTATATCTGGGAATTGCCAATTCAAAGGGTGGTTTGTTTTCTAGCTGGAGAGATACTGCAAAATTGCCCTCCAATTAGGTTGCACTATTCATGCTTCTCCCCTCTGTTTGAGAGCCTTCTTTCTTCTAACCTGCAACAACTCTGTATATTACTAAGCTTTTAACCTTTGCTCATCTTAAATAGATGATACAAGCTATATTAGTTAAAATGACAACTCTCATTTTCATTGTGATTTCCTTTATAAGCACCTTAGATTACATTCTCTCACTTAATATGCATAATGAATAGTGATGTTGGGGTTAGTGTTATTTTCCAAATGAGGAAGCTGAGGCTCAAAGAGGAAAAGTGACTTATCAAAGCCAAGCAGTGATAGAACAGAGAATCAAAACCAGTTTTCCTGAAAAACAAAAACAAAACAGGTTTCCTGACTCACAATTTAATTTGTTTTCATTAAATTGCATTGTCTCTCCAACAAGAATGAGGGTGGAAACATTATGTGGGAGTATGTGCATAATTCGGCTCCAGGACCTGAGAAGGGAACATAGCTGAATGTAGGGTCTTTCTCTTCTTTTCCCAACCATTCCCCCTTAATACTCTGTAAAATCCACATTTGACCCTCAGGTGCTTCCTTCTACATCATCTGATTTAATTCTCACACCCAGCATTATTATTCCTCATCTGATTCTCAGCCACATCATCACTTTGTGGATTCCACTGAAATAGAACCAGAGAATATGGAATTAAGTGCCATGTGTGAAATTTAAGCGAGAACCATGTAAGAACTTTGTCACCTTGCATCTACAAAGTACTCAGTCCTAGAAGCAGCATACACAGGCTGCCTCTCTGATCTCTTATTTTCAGACATATTCTCCAGAAACATGGGAGTATTATAAACTCTGCTTATTAAAGTCAGGTTGCCCTTGGGCTGATCGCACTGGAGAACCTTCAGGGACTTTTTAATCTCTATTGTTCTCTTCTTGCAACTGTAGGTAATTCCTTAAGAGTGAAGGGAGCTACAAAAATGTATGTTTTGCTAATTCTTTACAAGATGGAGGGTTAACACGTGAAATTTAGTTTCACCTTTTTCTAGCATGCCTTCCTGAGAGGCTGGAAAGCTGGAAACTACATTTCCTAAACTCCCTTGCTGCTAGGTTCTAGTTGGAAATTAGATTTTGACCAGTAGATGTATCTGTGCCTTTCTGAATCTACTGGGAGTTTTTCAGGTTCACTGGTTTCTAGGCAATAAATCTGTGACATATCTTCCCTTTGGACATACTTAAAAGGCTGGAAAAAACACCAGCCATCTTAGATGACCAATCTTATGTGATGGAGTGTATTTTGAAGTGTTTACTTTTAAGATTTCTTACTACCTTTTATAGTTTTTTTCCCCAGCCTGTATCTGGGTTTTGATAATCCAATTGGCCAATCTTTTTAGGCTTCTTGCTTAAACAAACTATCTCAAAATATACAACAAACAAAACCAGGACAAAAACTACCCTTTCATTTGTAAAAGGTGACTACTTCAGATGCCATATTTCATGGGCTTCATAAATGGATACTTGCTTTGGGTGTCATTAACAATCATGAAATAAGTGAAGAGATGGTTTTATTGCTGTTTTGACATATGGGTATTTAGGTGATGACATCTTTTCTATTGTGACTTATGCTCCTGTGAACTTCTATGTCACACCTTTCCTGGCCTTCATTTGTGCGGGATTTTTGCTTTGAGCTGGAAAAACACAAATACCTAAAACCACACCTCCCCACACTGTAATGAAGATCAAAGTAAAAAATGAAGAATGGCAAGACATTCAGGTGTGTCTTGAAGTCTCCAGGAAATTTCCCCTCTGGGGATTCTCTATTTTTCTTGCCAGAAAAGTCTTTCCTTTTTAGAATGTAAAACAGAGTTGCTTCTTTTTCTGCTACAGATGGGGAGTTTTAGTCAAGACTGGCCTGCTGTTATTTACCTGGGGTGCCTGGTCACCATTTGTATTGACACTTACTTGCCCAAAATACAGACAAAACCACTAGAGAACTTTGGGGTTCATTAAGTGAGGTAAAGGGGTGTGTTTGTTTTTAGAGCACAAGTTAGATTAGCCCTTTTTATTAGGAGCCAAGAATGACTTTTTTTATTGATTGATTGATCTTAGAGAGAGGAAAAGAGAGAGAGAGAAACATCGATTTGTTGTTCCACTTATTTATGCATTCATTGGTTGATTCTTGTATGTGTCCTGACCGGGGGTTGTACTCACAACCTTGCTGTATCAGGACGGTGCTTTAACCAACTGAGCTACCCGGCCAGGGCCAGAATGACATTCAGTCTTAATCTAGTTCATCTCTCACAGTGTGGTTTTGCTAAGTATTTCACCCTCTTTCTCTGAAAGATGTGGGCAGGAGTAAAAAAGGCCAGCATTTATTATTTACTCTCTGCCAGGCATAGTCCTGTTTTACACATACTATCTCATTTAATCCTCACAGTAAACCTGAGGTTGACATTATTATTTTATTATTATTATTGTTCTTTTGAATTGCATTTTAAAGTGAAGTAAAATTTACATAAATTTACAAAATAACCATTGTAAAGTTAATGATTCAGTGGCATTTAGTATATTCATCATGTTGTGCAACCACCACTTCTGTCTAGTTCCAAAACATTTTCATCACCCTAAAAGGAAACTCTATTTGCATTAAGCAGTGGCTCCCTATTCCCCTCTTTCCCAGCCCTGGCAACCATCAATTTGCTTTCTGTTTCTATGGATTTGCTTATTCTGGACATCCTATATAATAAAAGGCCAGCAACCATAATGGCATAATGACCAGAACGACCAATCGACCAGTCGCTATGAGGTGCATTGACCACCTCTCGGTCCCTCCCCCCTGCCCACAGGCTCTGATCACTGGATGGTGAACGGGAACCATGGGGAACCAGGGTGGGTGTCGGCGGCGGGGTGGGACTGGGGACTGGTGAGCGGGTGGAAGATGGCCCTGATCATAGGCCAGGCCTAGGGACCCTACCCATACACGATTTCATGGCTGGGCCTCTAGTTTCATATAATTGGAATCATACAATATTTGTCCTTTTGTGTCTGGCTTCTTTTACTTAGCATAATGTTTTGAAAGTTATGCATGTTGATATGAACTTTCATATGAGTATTTCATTCATTTTTATGTCTGAATAAAATTCCCTTGTATTGATAAGCCACATTTTGTATATCTACTCATCTATTGATGTACCTTTGAGATCTTTGCACCTTTTGGATACTGTGGATAGTACTGTATGAACATGCATATATATCTGTTTGTTTGAATACTAGTTTTTACTTTGGGGGATATATGTAAGATAGGTATTATCTTTATTAATATTTCATGTGGAAACTTGGGTAAAGAGAAGTTAAGTATGCAAATAAGGATTGGAGATAGGATTCAAACCCAAAGCCTTTATGTAACCACCACATTATGCTCCTTCCTGTGCTCACACTACAGAGCTGTCCCTGGAATCCTTCCTAGGGAACAAACTTATAACAAAGTCTCTCTAGCACTGACATTGAAAGTCTAACGGCAATGGATGGCATTCAGGTGGGATACTTTTAAAACAACTGCTGTTCTCCAGTAACTAGTGTTGTTGGGAGGCATCCTTTTTCATTACTGAACTTCAGGTAATAGTGATAAGTAATTTGAATCTGTATGCATGTTGCTATTATAAAAGATCTTTACATAAATTTTTCATTTGGCCTTTATAACAACAATCTGAGCTTGCAAAGGCCAGCTTTATAACTTGCATCTTTATTTTACAAATGAAGAAACAGGGGCTCTGCCCAGCCAGCATGGCTCAGTGGTTTAGTGTGGGACTATGAATCAGGAGGTCACAGTTCAATTCCTGGTCAGGGCACATACTCTGGTTGTGGGCTCGATCCCCAGTAGAAGGTGTGCAGGAGGCAGCCAATCAGTGATTCTTTTCATCATTGATGTTTCTATCTCCATCACCCTCTTCCTCTCCCTTCCTCTCTGAAATCAATAAAAATATATTTTAAAAAAGAAACGGGCTCAGAGAGGTTAAGGGTCATGCAGCTTAAAGGTGGGTGATCCAGGCCTTATGCTGGGTCTCCTATGGTCTTTCCATGCTGCCTCTCCAATCAGGAGTGGTTAGAAAAGTTATACAAACAAAAGTTATATAAAAGGCAGTTATACAAACTGCTTTTTAAAAATTGAGAGCCAGTTGTAATAAAGGAATGCTATTTTAAAGCAACCATGACATAATAATGATAACAGCAACAATAGCCACAATAGACAATTTCAGCATCTGTACATATGCTCATGCAGCAAATATAATCCAGTGCATAGTAACTTTCTACCAGCATATGTTAATCAGCACTTTAGTGTCTGGAATAAGCATCATAAAAGCTCACAACCCCAAAAGTTCACCTCCATAACCCAGAATCTGTCTCAAAGTTAACCACTTGGTGACATTACCCTTGACTAGAAGTAGAAACTTTTTTTATCCTCTTTTTAAATACCTCCCCTCTATTTCCCCATTTTCTCAGGTCATATGAACCCCTTTTTCAGATGAGGAGATCTGGAAATGAGAGATATCGGTGGGCAGTAACAGCTGGACTCAGAATTCTGGGTGCTTTTCTATAACTTTCCAAATTACTTTGCATTCCCTCGGAGGGCCAATCAAACCACACTTTGCCCTGAGTATAGGGCATTGGCTTTTACACAGCCTCTAAGTCTGTCTCATTCTTCATTGTGGGTTTACTGGTCTGCAGGTACCCACCTCCTCCTTTACTTTTTGGCGTATTTGTTCAGTGCTATGAACTGCTTGCTATTAATGAGTAATGGGGAAAACATTGCTTTCCAAGATGCCTAATACAAACACATGTCCAAAGTTAGCATTGTTTCTATAGCAGCATCCGAGGTGATACTTAAGTAGTGAGATTATAAATCGAGTGGTGACGGTGTTTAGATTTTCCCAAAGGAGCTTGAATGGCTGGTCTTTCCATCTCTTCTTAGCTCCAAGGGATGATTCTGTCCTTCTGATTCATACATTGTTGCATGTAAAAATAAACTCCAGCCTCATTACTCTGACATTGTATTTTTGGACTTTTTGGATTCCGCCATAACACTTCGATGGCCAATTTAATTGATGACATAGGTTTATTTACTTATCAACTTGAGAGCAACTTTCTCCATCAAGTTATTTCATTTTGTTTCATAGACAAGGAATTTGTTCAGTTGGTGAGGCTCAGAAATAAGCTATGTTTGGGTTAAGGAAAAATAAGGAATTGAGGCACAAGAAATTAATCCTGGTTGTAGACAGGCTGGTTGTCTGCAGAATTCTAGCAGACAATCGACTGCTGGTAGTGAGGTGAGATTGCCTTGTCCTTAAACTCTAGGAAATTAAAGTTATAGCAATTTCCTGAAGTTGAATTATCTCTGGGATGAGAAAAGCTATTCTGGGGCCTTAAGTGACCTTGCTTGTGGGTGGGCAGGATGTGACCTTGGATGGGAGGCCTGCATGCCTGGCCCCTCACTCTCTATAAGCCATATACTACTTACTACCCTTGCAGATTAAAGGAAGTGACAAATGAGCACAGCTGGCCCACCACCTCTTTGTCTTCTGAGAGTGGGTGCAATGGAAGGGAGTTGAGAGGCTGAGCACCAACTTAGACCTCTGCCACAGTGATATTTAGTCACTGTCCTGCCCCTGGGAACTTTTTATGTGGCCAGTTGGAATCAGGCAAAACTAGTAGGTTGTTTGTTTCACAATGTTTCCTGGATTTGCTGGATGAGACAGTCACCTTTGGAGGGTGTCAGTTGTGGGGTGAGTGTTATTCACCATTAAGGAGCTTCCCAGAATCTTCCTTTGGAGAATTTGATTCAATAGATGTGGGTGGGTTTTAGGAATCTGTATTTTAACAAGCCTTCAGTAATTCCTGGTGCTTGGCATGCTTGGGAAACCCTGGTTTATAGTAAGAGGCTTTGAAATGTGCAATCCCACACTCCTTTCTTCTGCAGTGTTTTCCCCTTTTTGCCTTTGTGGCAGATGCTCATAGGGAGATGACTCATATCCCTTGGGTTTCACCACTTCAGTGTGCTACAGGGGAATTTCCATCTATCAATAACTGCATCTTCTTGCCTTCCTGAGGGCTCAACATGCTGGAATTAACACCCCCAGGAGCAGCTCTTAACTGGGGCTAGAGGGGAGGTAGTACATAAATAACCCAGCTCCCTTTCCTCTTAGGTGGGATAAAGCTGAGCTGTGTCTTGCATTATTTCCTAGAATTTCCCTGTGGAATTGAACTCTAGTCACCCACAGTAGTAATGTGCTTCACAGCACACTCTTTATAGGCTGCCTTTCCTTCCTGTCTCACTTCCTTGTTTCCTCACCCATGTTCCTTTGCCTCACAAATAAACTGTAGTCAGTTCTGTTATAACATGACACAAGTTCCTAGAAAATCACTATACTATGCAAAATTATGTGATAAAAAGCAAAGCGCTTATGGGATCAATCAGATTAGGGTTATAGCACTTAAAAACTTAGTAACACATAAACAAATAAGATGGGAATCTAATAAAAATGGTATCAGTTTTACATATGTTACATGGTTAAGAAACATATAAATACAATAATAGCTATGGCACTCTACCTGAAGGTGACTTATACAAGTGGGCATCAGAAGTAATACAACTTAGAAGTTACTGTGAAGTGGAAGGTACATTATCGAAGACCAGACGGAGAGTTGTAACACCAAGTATGGAGGGTTAGGGGTCCTAAGGTGAACTGAGGCAGCGGTAGATGTTTGAGGTATGTGCCTGTGAGTGCATTTTGTAAATGCAGCTCCATTCATCTAGGTGCATTTTCTGTGTTCACCTACTGTTTCTTGCAGACAGAATTGCACATAAGCAAATAAAAAATTTGTGTGAGGCTGAAATCATTCCTTAATAATATCAATCACGTTGGAACAAATTTGCATTTTCAAGACAAGTGTTAGAGTAGAACTGACTGTACTTGTACCCACTTCCTTGTTGCAGGGCTTGTTTCTAAACTTAAAGTCAGATACCTATTAATGGAAGCTTGATGGAGGTTTTATTTTTTTAATTGGATCTTTCTCGTGTTGAACTAAGCTGATATGTAAAACACAAGTCCCTTCACACTCAGGTGAGTTCAATATAGAATGTGGCAGGATGTAGGAACTGGCGTCTCCAGATAAAATGTCTCCCGAAGGAGGCTCTGCATCCCAAGTCACACAGTCTAACTCATTATCTTGTAATTCTCTAGGGTACTATGACTCTGTTTTACAAGTCCTGAAAATCTTGTTGCCTATTTGAAGTTTCTTGGAACTGATTTAAACCTAAAACAAAATGCCAGATTATTATGAACTGGAGCAGAATTTTGTAAATGCTCAGCTCCTTCCTGTATTGGGGGGAGGGGTTGTGGGGGGATGATTAACATAGAACTTTCGTAGATATATTATTTGCCTGCATTCAGTGCTTCCCAGGAGGTAAAATTACAGCATGAGCTCAGCTCATTCTTAATTTCCCATGGTAGGTTACAAATGGGTTCTTTTCTATTCTACAACTTCTTTAATCTCAATACCTGATTTCTCCCACGTGTAGCTCTACACAATCAAGCAACTTATACGCCACATGGCTCATTTGTTTAACTGAATCTGCTTTGGTTTCAAGTTCATACTCTCTGCAGCCTTGATTTTTGACCTGGGTGTGCACCCAGTCTGCAAGATCAATGTTTTTCAGAGTGTGGACTATAGACCACCCACATCAGAATCCCTAGGGAGCTTGTTATAAGCACTGCTTCTTGGGCTCCACTGCAGACCTCCTGAATGGAAATATTTTGGAGTGCAGCTCAGGGATCTACTTTTTTACCATCTACTGGGTGATGCTTATGTGAACTCAAAGTTGAAACTCAAAGGTTTAGACCAGTGGGTCTCAACGGGGCAGTTGTGCCCCCCCCCAAGGGACATTTGGCAATGTCTAGAGACATTTTTGGTTGCCACAACTCAGAGGTATGTGCTAGTGACATATAGTAGGTAGAGGCCAGCGATGCTGCTTAAACATCCTGTAATACATAGGACAGCTGCACCACGCAGAATGATCTGGCCCCAAATGTCAATAATGCCAAGATTGAGAAACTCTGGTTTGGACCGTTAGGGATTTTTCCAGAGTCTGCTGTACTTTATAAGGCTGTTTCCTTTATCATTATTTCCCTTGATTTCTTCACATATGTGTGGTTTAAAAGTGACAGAGTTCTCTGGATAAACAGAAATGTGCAGGTTGGACAGACTGGCAGCTTCACATAGGTAGAATCAGGGTGGTGGGGATGATAGCTGGCTCTCTTAAAGATGCTTTCTCAGGCATCCATGAGTTGAACTGTAAATCAGGTCAGTTCAAGTCATCCCAAAGATTAAGGGACCTTGCAGAGTTAGAGCAAATAACACAAATTTGAAGATTCAGAAATGGGCTTTTCTGTCAGTGTGTAGATGTTTTGTCGAACAAGCTCAAATTTATTACCTAACTGATACATATATGATTCAGTGAAAGCTAGTCTTATTCATCACCTACCACAGTGCCTGGACTGGTACTTCCATGCTTCACTTGTTATTGATCCTTGTTTATTGAAAGATCTGGAATTACCTTTTAAGTCATCAAAGAGGATTTAGAGTAGTTAGTATCATTTCAACATTGTGCCATGAATTTTTATAAACTGGTAATTCTTCTATAGTGTAAATGGTAATTCAACTTCCAGTTCTGAAATTCTAAGAGTCTATATTATATCCCAAGGAATATGTATCTTCATTATAAGTCTGTAATTCAATGATAAAGTTTGTCAGATATTGTATGAAGAAGGACCATATGAGTGCTAATTAGTGATATTTTACAAGTTCTTCACATATATTACTTAAATGTTTTGTGTATGCTCCAGCTTGAATGTGGAACCTCTTTCATTTGTAGCCTGTTAAAGTCTGGAAAACCCTTTGGGATCTTTTAAAATTATTGAAATGTCAACATGTTTTGGATAATTACCATACCTAACATCTATTGAGCACTCACACCTGCCAGCTGCTGTTCTAAGTATCATACATTTATTTTTCTCATTTAATCCTCACAACAACGTTATAGGGTAGAAGTATTATTATTACTATTTTACAGATAAGGCTAAATACCAGGTACACACAGATGTCTAGGTGGCCAACCTACAATTGGAACCTGGGAAGTTTGTTTTTTTGTTTTGTTTTTGAGAGAAAGAGAGGAAGGGAGAGATAAAGAGAGACATCGATTTGTTGTTCTACTTACTTATGCGTTCATTGGTTGATTCTTGTATGTGCCCTGACGGGGGATCAAACCCGTAATCATGAAGTATTGGAATGATGCTCTGACCAACTGAGCTACCCTGCCAGGGCCAGTTTGGGCTCTTAATAAGAGTACTATTCTGCTGTAACTTCCTTAAGTATAGTCAACAATTTGTCACCTCTGACTTGAACCAAGTAGAATAAACATTAAAAATATTCTCTTAGTCCAGCACTGTCCAGTAGAAATAGAACATGAGTCACCTATGTAATTTAAAAATCTCCAGGAACCAAATTTTTTAAAGATGTATAAATAAACAGGTAAAATAGATTTTGATAATATATTTTGGTAACCTAAAATATACAAAATATTATAATTTCAACATGTGATCACTATAAAATATTATGAAATATTTTGTATTTTTTAAAAATAATTCTTTATTGTTGAAAGTATTACATATGTCCTCCTTTCCCCCCATTAACTCCCTCCAGCCTACCCCTGCACCCCTTGCCCCAGGCCATTACCTCCCACCCTCCCCTCCTCCCCTGCCTTCCCTCTGAGATTCAGCACTCTGTTCCATGCTTCTAGTCTCTGGAACCACAGAGGTGCCCTTGAACACTCAGACAGGGCAACAAGAACACTAGCCATTGGTATTGTCATCTTTTTGTTAATTTAATTGATGGGGGTAAGTGGCTCTTCTAGAAAAACACCCATAATCATTGAGAAACAACATACTGTAGTGAGATCACAGAAGAAAGATTTAGACTTGACTTCTGCCATTAGCTAGCTATATGACCTCCATCTCTATGGGGTAAGAAAGGGAAATGGGGTTAGATTTCAATCCAGGATTCTCGTTAGAGTCATTGGGGAGTGTTTTTAAAATGTTGATGCCCAAATCCAATTCTCGACTAATTAAATCAGAATCTCTGGGATTAGGGCTGTTTTTTCCTTTATTGATTATTTTTCCTTTATTGTTTGTGTTGTAAATGAGCCCTTCCTTTGTTGGTGGAAAGGGACACATAGGTGTCTGATTTCAAATGCTGCTTGTTTGTAATGTACTTGTAAGAGAGAGGGGAAATCCATTTATTTTACTTTAATTTCAGTTAGGCCCTTTCTAGTCTCAGAAAGAAATTAAGGTGTCAGGGAGGGGAAATAATATTGATATCTCCATCCTTCTCTCTTGAGAAGAATTCCATAGAGAAGGGAGTGCTCTGATATGTCTCATCCATTCTACAGCATAGCTGAAATCAGAGAATTCCGAAGGAAGGTGAGGATTATATCAGTCATGATAGGCCTGATAAGAAATGAACCCCAAATATCAGTGGCTTACAACAGCACAAGTTTATATCCTGCTCATAAAAATGTCTATCACAAGTCATCTGCAGCTCTGTCCTCCGTCATCTTCACTCCAGGGCTGGGCTGATGAGATCAGTCTCAGCCTAGAATATTGCAAGTCCAAGTGGTAAAGGTAGGAAAGAGAAAATAGTGAATCACACACTTGATGTTAATGCTTATGCTCAGAAGTGACACACAACATTTCTGCTCACACTTAATTGACTAAAGCATGTCTTGTGGCCAGGTCAACTCTGAGTTCAACAGAGCAGGGATGGGGTTGTATCAGCCCTCTGCAGGGATAATGGTGAGAACAATAATGCAATCCATCACAGCAGTGAAAGACAGATGCCATAATTGAGAGTGTCACCAACACCCAGTGAGTGCCCAAGTGGCCACAATACAAGGTTAGCTAATAGCTGGCATGGCTTGCCTCCCTCCCACCCCCGGGGATCTACTGGAGTTCACTTTCACCCTGAACCCATCAAACAAGAGCCCCTGAAGCATATTGTAGCAGTAATTCCTTTCGGGCTAGCCTCTGCTGACCTTTGGCCTTTCCAAAGTCCTTCCATCTACTGAAAGTTGCTTGTTTGCTCTCCATGTGGATTTTCTGATGACTTGAACAAAGACCTAGGCTAGACCCAGTCTATCCAGCTATTCTTTATTTTCTGAAGAGGCAATGAAGAGTGGTAGCTGGCAACAATGGTTCCCAAATTTGGCTGCACCCTGGAATCACCTGGGGAGCTTTAAAAAATACTGATGTCTACCCCCAGGTAATCTTATTGAGTTGGTCTTGGGCAAAGCCTGGGCCTGGATGACCCTAAAGCAAACTCTGAGGACCACTGGTTCAAACCACCCGTTTCCCAGCCAGCTGCCACCTGGGTTCAGAACTTGACTTCTCAATTTCTCAGCTGTGATGCTTTGGCCCAAGTTACTTTATTTCTCTGCTGCTTGGTTTTGGTAGGCTTTTGATGGTTACAAGAGAGATGGATAAAGCAGTAAACATTGTACCTAGATCCTATTAAGTGCTTGATGAGTTTAATGATTTCTGTTGTGGTGCTTCTTGTTACTCTGCTTCAGCATGCTTCCCACATTGCACCAATGCCTCCTGGAGAAAAACAGCTGTTCTCATAGGTTGGCTGATGAAGAAATGGTGTGTTGTAAAAGTCACACTGTGCTATTAAACGATTGCATTTTGTGATGATCTAGGCCCGTGGTCGGCAAACTGCGGCTCGCGAGCCACATGAGGCTCTTTGGCCCCTTGAGTGTAGCTCTTCCTAAGCCTTAGGAGTACCCTAATTAAGTTAATAACAATGTACCTACCTATATAGTTTAAGTTTAAAAAATGTGGCTCTCAAAAGAAATTTCAATTGTTGTACTGTTGATATTTGGCTCTGTTGACTAATGAGTTTGCCTTGCCAACCACTGGTCTAGGTTATGGGAATGAAGGCAGCTCTGGCTTTCCCTGATTTCTCAGGGCCTCAGAGAAGAAAAACACCTCAGGTCCTCCATGGATTCCTTACCACTCATCCCTCTATGTGCAGCATGGAGGCCTCAATGGGGAGAAGCTTTTATGGTAAAACAAAGAAAGAATGAAAAGCAACAATTTTGAAATGTTTTCTCCATTGCTTTGCTGCTCATTTTATTTTCCCACATGAATGAACAGACTATTTAGAAGCTGAGAGGGCTGTGTTTCACCTTCCTCCCCCAGTCTTGCATAATCAAGAGACTTGGACCAGCTGGGCTCAAACTGAGGCATGCTTGCATACACACCATCCCCCGGATATTCCTCCATGTGTTTGGGTTTCACTTTGAAATAAAACATGAAGCATGGGAAGTGCTGGAAGCAGCTGGGTGATGACCAGCTTAAAAGAGCTCTAACCACTTGCTTCTAGAGATTAGTCATGTTTCTTTGTGTTTAATTATAACCCACTAGGACCACCATTCCAAAGGACTTCCCTTTGTCACCAGGATATGTCCCGTCGTCCCAGTTTCTTTTAAAATAAGTATGTAGGGCTGCTCAGCCTTTTCATACTTATTTGACAATTTCCTTGCTTCTTAGTCTCACAATTCCTGAGATAAGACACCATCCATTTTTGCTTATGGAGTTTTAAATAATGTAACGAACAAGTGTCAAGTCTTATATTTCTGTTTCTAGGAGTTATTTTCTTTCTTTAAAAATATATTTTATTGATTTTTTACAGAGAGGAAGGGAGAGGGATAGAGAGTTAGAAACATCGATGAGAGAGAAACATCGACCAGCTGCCTCCTGCACACCCCCTACTGGGGATGTGCCTGCAACCAAGGTACATGACCTTGACTGGAATCGAACCTGGGACCTTTCAGTCCGCAGGCTGACGCTCTATCCACTGAGCCAAACCGGTTAGGGCAAGGAATTATTTTCTAATAATTTCCAATTCCTTGCATATGACATACACATCAGAGAGTTAGTTCCATTTGACATTTGTGAATTTATGGGTAGTCTCATATTTGTAGACTTTTAAAACTTGGCTGCACCCATTGAATCCACCGTATGGAGCAATTTTGCAAGTCACTGAAGGATTAGACCAGATGACCAATAAAATGCCACTTCTGTAAATTCTTATTTCTGTGTGGTTTTGATGATGAAGGGTATTTCTTAATTTTTGCCTCCCCTCTAAACATGGAAAATAAGAATGTCTTTGAATGATTAAGATCTAAGAGTGGATATTGATAGCACAGACAGTGATAGTTTCACTGACTGCCAAGAACTCGAGCTCTGTAGGGATTTGGGGCTGGCTTGGAGGAGAGTGTGGATTGCTCACATTCTATTCTGACAGAAAGGGTAATTTCTGGACCCAAACCATTTTATCCCTTTTAGACATTGCTTCTAGATTTGTGGCCCTGTGTGCAGCATGGAAGGTTCATTGGGAAGCTGGGCTGACTGAAGAACATTATGCTGAAGGTCATGTTGAAAGGATTTGTAGGGGAAGAGAAGGAGAAGTTGGATTGAGGAAGGAAATTCATAATTTACAAATGAAATTTTTCTAAGAATGACTGGAAAACAGAAGCACATTTCCATCCATTCTAAATAATGCCATCATTAATGAAATGAGATTTTGCAAGCATGACCCCTCTTTCATAATTGAAGGTGTTATTTCAAGATGGGAAGAGTGGAAGTACTAGTAGAGAGTACTTTCATTTACTTGAACTGGGATGCATCTCCAGCCCCACACCCTTCATTTGATGGTGTATTTTAAAGCCTGGCTTTTCAAAGTGAAACCAGCAGCATGGGCATCACCAAGGAGCTCATGAGTAATAGAGATTCTCCACCTCAACTCAGATGAACTGAATCAGAATCTGCATTTCAATAAGATGAGGTGGGTGGTTTATGTAAACAGAGGAAGCATTGCTCTGGGATCTTTTAAAGGGCCACAGACACTTCTCTTGCTGGGTAGACTCTCTCTAACCCAGTCAGGACACATGCAGTGGCCCAATTTGGCCCTCCCCAAGAAGCATGAAGCAAGGCACTGGCTGTGTGCTCTGCCATCTTATCTGCGTGGTGGAAATAGCAGTCAGTGCTCTGCTCTACAAAGTCTAGTTGAAAAGATGGCAGAGGCAGGTGGCAAGGGATCAGTCTGAGACCCCTCTTATTGCCACATATGACCCATGAAT
Source organism: Myotis nattereri (assembly GCF_964212035.1). Classification (NCBI taxonomy): domain Eukaryota; kingdom Metazoa; phylum Chordata; class Mammalia; order Chiroptera; family Vespertilionidae; genus Myotis; species Myotis nattereri. The sequence goes on from NC_138078.1 coordinate 9,475,186, forward strand.
CCTTGAATAATTAAACTGGATTCTCCTTTTTCTCTATGTTTTTGCCACTGAGGAAAGGTTCAGTAAATTCTATCTAAATCCCCTGCTCACTATACCCTCAACCTTGACCAACAAATATGTATTATGTCTAATGCATTATATATTTCCAAAAGTGAGATGGTAATTTTGTTGTTTTAATTTTATTCATTCATTCATTCATTTTACAAAATCAAGTATACTTTTATTTGTAGTGCTTCATTTAAAGTATCAAACTGGCTAAGGCCAGGTAGCCTTAGTTGAAGCAAAGTGGAAGATTAAGAAACGGTCTCCATTTCACTGAATGACCTTGACAAATCAGGGTTTGGCTCCAATTCTTTGAATAATTACCTCATTGCTGAGATTTGGTTTGGCAGAAGAAGCAGCCCACATGCTCGACCCATAACTGGATTCTGTCACCTCAGCCTCTGCTCCCCTGGGGGCTGTGGAGTGAGTCCCAGGCTGGGAGAACAGAGACAGATGGGCCCTTGGCCACAGCCACCTCAGCTCTTGGGCTACTCAGGAGGTGGATTCCACTGTTCTCTGTGGCATTTTAAGATCATTCTTCCTGAATCTCCACTATCTCTGTTTTGTCCAACCCCCAAATCTCCTGGAGCAAGTTCTAACATTAGCGTGTGGAGTCTCGCCTCAGAGAAATGCAGGGGCTCTTCCAGCCACCAGACTGTCATATTGGATTGGTGGACTTTGGGGGGAACTGACTTGGTAATGTTCTGACCTTGGCTGTTTCTGGATGGTTTGGGCTGGTGGATGCCATTAACTCTGAAAGGAGCCCATTTGGAGGATGGGGGTGGGGCTCTGTGCCAAGCCCACAATTTTCCTTGTTGGTAGCTCAGACACATTGGCACAAATGGTAGCAGGAAGCCTCTGAGAAGCAGCCCAGAACCTTCTGTGGTCCAGGTTTCAGAAGCTACAGCCACCTGGGTGTGGCAGCTCTTCTAAAGTTCTGGGTGCTATCATCTGGAAAACCCGGACTGGATTTCTGTTTAAGCCTGGCTCAGAGCAGGTGTGAGTTTGCCTGTAGCAATAAGCCTTTCTTTATGAAGTATTGGTTCAGTGGCCCAGAAGGTTAACTTCTGACTTTGGCAACTGGCCTGTGAGGAACCATACTGTGACACTATCCCAGATCTTTTTTTTTTTTTCTTAAAATAATTCGTCTCAAAGTTATGTGAGAATCCAGCCACTCAATCCCAGCAGCTGAGGTTGGGATCTTTTTGCTGTTGCCTGCCTGGTCACAACTAGAAGTCAGGTTTGCTCTGGCGTGTGGCTCTAGAGGTCAGTCATCTCTGGGTTACTTTATATCCAAGGCTTCTCAGAAGAAGAATGGATAGGGAAGACTCTTCAGTTGAGAAAACTTCTCATGTTGGTAACTGTCCTTTGAGGAGTTGTCCTTCAGTCAGCAAGATGATTCTGTCACTGTCTGAGCATCATGAGTCTGCAAGTGTACTCAAGGAGGTGGAATCTAGCAAGTAGGGGTGACAGAAGGGAAGTCCAATACGCCTGGTAGCTCTGCTTGGAGACAGGCAGGAGCTGGAGCACCATCAGGCTGAGTGTTAGGGCCTAGCAGGACTCCATCCCTGGCAAAACACCAGAGTGCTACAGAGGAAATAGAGGTAGTGACCCAGTGACTGGGCAGACACAGCAGCAAGTTGGAAACTCAGCAGTAGGTAACACTTAAGAGGCAGAGACCTAGTTTTCTTGCCAGGGGTGTTCTTCCAGGGCCCATCTGCCCAGAGATGGCTCAATCCACCCACATGACAGGATTGCTTATCCGCACTGAGCAGATGAGGAAACTAAGGTTCAGAGCAGCCAGAAGACCTACCTCTAGATTCCTGACAGTCCAGAGGCAGAACCAGTAACTGGGACAGTTCCTCCAGATAAGCTGACCTCAGCTGATCTTTCCACAAATGGTAGAAGATGGTCGAGATAGGGTGATATCTGACACCCCAAGGGATTGTCTTGGAACCTGTGATTTCCTGCCCATCCCTCTGTTGCCTCCCAGGCCCCCTCACACCACAGTAAAAGTACAGTCATGTCTTTCTCTCTGGATAGTGCCATCAAAGGAACTATAGCCTCCAATCACCACAATGGAAAACCTACAGGAAGAAAATGTTCAAAAGGAATTGAACTGTCACCTAGAGTGGTTTTAGTTTCCTGGCTTTCAAGGTATACAGCGACCTGGACTGCCAGAGGCCTGTGGTCACAAAAGCTCTGTCTCAGAAGAAACTAAGAGGGGGCCCTTTCTGGGGAAGGCTCTGGAGAGTGCTGCAGTGACTGAGAAGAGAGACTGCTGCCCAGTCTTGCCATGTTCTGCCACTGGCAAACCTCTGAGTTTGTGATGTTATTTGTCTGTTAACCTTTTTATTTTGCAATAATTCAAACTTTTAGGAAAGGTGCATAAATAATACAAAGAACTCTTGTATTCCTTTACCTATACTACCTGCCACATTTGTTTCACCTCTTCCCTCTCCACACGCTTGTGTGCGCATGCACACATGCACACACACACACACAAACACACACACACACTTTTATGAATATATATATGTGATTTTTTTTTCTGAACCATATGTGAGTGGGCTACTGGCTCAAACTCTCTTCACCCCCTGTATTTCCTAATAACAAGAATTTGATAGCTGTAAGCTACATGTAGCTATGAAATTCAGGAAATGCAATATCAATTTCTACTTTTGTCTAATCCATAATCCATATTGTAATTTTGGCCTAATAGTGTCCTTTAAAACAATTTTCTCATAGTTCACAAGCTATTCTTGGATCCCACATTGCATTTAGTTGTCCTGTCTCTATAGTTTTCTTTAATGCAGAACAGTTTATAAGTCTTCCTTTGTATTTTGTGACCTTGGCATTTTTGAAGAATGCTGGCCAGTTATTTTATAGAATGTCCCTTAATTTATGTTTATCTTATGTTTCCTCATGTTTTGATTCATATTTTTCCATCTTTGGCTGGAATACTATATTAGTGATGTAAGTGATTTGTCCTTCTCTGGGGGTCATATCAGGAGGCACAGATGTCCATTTGTCCTTTATTGGTGATGTCAGGTTAAACCACTTGGTTAAGGTAGTTGGTCTGTTTTTAGGAAGATAACTTTGACATTATGTAAATGTCCCACTCCTCATCAAACTTTCTCCACCTAGTTTTATCAGTCATTGAATGGCTTATTCTGAAGGTTGCATCCATCATCCCTTCTATATTTGTGAGTCCAAAATAGTACTTGATTGCCTGCCTGGTCACAACTAGAAGTTACACTCTGCTGAGATTGGTAGCTGAGCTTGGTAGCTGAGCTCATGGGAAGCAAGGGCCTTGACTGACAGCTCTTGGAAAGCCATTCTGGTCTGTTGGGTGTGTGTTTTGACACGTGTAGTAACTCATTTTGGAAATACTTATTTACTAGATGACTTTTGAGTAAGCTTTTAATGCTTTACAAAAATGCAGAATTTTGGTCACATATGTTATAATTCATTTTTGTGACATCTGCAGGAAAAATTGCACCTGGATCTTTTACATAGTGTTGATAGCAGAAAGTTGATCATGGTGACACTGTTAATAATCACTTTGCACTATGTAAATCCTGCTTCAGAGAAAGGGGGGAATTAGAGAGGTTGTTTGAACTCAGAAGGATGGTTGGACTGAAAAGGAAAACTAGATATTGGAAGCAGATGAATTACGTAAAACGTAAATGTTCAGGAATATTTCAAAATGCTATGTGGAAACTCTATTGATGGGGGAGGCTAAAGTAGTGAATGACATTGCTTGGAATTTTGTTTTTTTCCTGATTCAATTCTAAAATAATCCTTACTCAGTTTGTAGCCGTTTTTATTGTTGTTGTTTTTTGTTTGTTTGTTTTGTTTTGTGGTTTTTTTTTTTGTTTTTTTTTTTTGTCTAGTTCTTGCAGCCATTATTGCTATTTGTGGAATGGGCTTCCATGGGGAAACCTCTGAATGTTGTTTTACTAGGACTGAGATATTAAGTTCTTGGTCTTGATTTTTGTCTTTTCAAATAGTTCTATATAGCCCATAGTAGGAACAGAGGAATAGTGGGGAGTGTTTGGGAAGTTTCTCTGGTCTTACGTCATTATAACACTGGCTGTTACAGGTCCCATTAAGGTAACTGTTTTCAGAACAGCAGTAAAAGCTGGAAGTGGACATGAAGGAAAAACAGCTGTTTTTCATAAAACCTACAAATGAGCACATTCTAGTTACTCTTGTGATGTGTGATCTGGAGCAGTGTTTCCCTAAGTGTGTGTGTTCCCTAGAATGTTCATGTGTGTATACACAGAAGAGAGAAGGAGGAAAGAGGAGTAAATTTGTGCTTAAATAAGTTTCATAAACACTGCAAATCATAACCCCATCTTGGAAAATCACAAAGCAAAAGAGCATAGTCAATGCTCTGATTGATAGACCGTTGCTGGGGAACAAACCATCCCAAAACTTAGTGGCTAAAAACATAAAATGTTTACCTAGTCTGTGGTTGAACTGGTGGTGATTCCTACCTGGGCGGCTTGGACCATCTTGGACCAGTCTGGGCTCTGTCATGTGTCCACAATCCACTGGCAGGTCAGCCAGAATGACTGATGTTGATTGACCTTATCTCAGGTGTTTCTCCTGGGGGTGTTCTCTCATTGTCTAGCAGGCTAGCCCGGGCTTGTTCACACGGTGGTCACAGGATTCCAAGCTTGTGAGCAGAAGTATCCAAGGCCTGTTGAGATTCAGGCTTGGAGCTCATATGATGCCACCTGTGTTACAGTGTACTGGCCAAAGTGAATCACATATTCAAGTGTAGATCTGAGGGTACCAGAAATAAGCTCCATCTCTTGATGGGAGGGCCTGCAAGATCTCAAGCAAAGGGATGAAAGTACCAGAATGGCCATTTTCACATTCAAGCACAGAGACCAACTAAATATGCAGTTGCAGTGCCAGGGGCCTAGGTTTGGGAGAATATATAGGGGGGAAGGAAAAGAAGATACAGATAATTTATAATTGCAGAAGTTATTTAAAAAAGCTTTGGTTTGAATTTAATGAGTTAATTCATGTAAAGTGCTTTGAAGTAGCATATAATAAATGAATGCTCTATATGTGATAATATTGTTATCCTATACAATAAAGTGGTAATATGAAATTAACCCTCACACCCTCACAAGATGGCTGCCTACGACCAGGCTGGCAGGGGGGTTAGTGAGGGACGACCAAACGACTGAACAACAGGCTGCGTGGGGCGACCAGGCCGGCAGGGGGGCCATGAGGGGCGACCAGGCCAGCAGAGGGGGGTAGTTGGGGGAGACCAGGCCAGCAGGGGGGGGGCAGTTGGGAATGACCAGGCTGGCTGGGGAGGTCAGTAGGGGTGACCAGGCTGGCAGGGGGGGCAGTTAGGGGCAACCAGGCTGGCAGGGAGGGGGCAGTTGGGGGCTTCCTGGCTGGCAGCAGGGGGCAGTTAGGGGTGACCAGGTCAGTGCGGGGGGAAGTTAGGGGTGATCAGGCTGGCACGCAGAGGCAGTGAGGGGCAATCAGACCAGCACGGTGGCGGGGCGGAGGAGCGGTTCAGTTAGGGCCAGCCAGGCAGGCAGGCAGGTGAGCGGTTAGGAGCCAGCAGTCCAGGATTATGAGAGGGATTTACAACTGCCAGTTTAGGCCCGATCCCACAGGGTCCTGGATTGGGGAGGGTGTAGGCTGTGCTGAGAGGACCCCCCCCTCCCCGTGCACGAATTTTGTGCACTGGTCCTCTAGTTATTATCATGAGTGGATATGGCACAGAGGTCCCCAATCTTAGTTAGAAATCAAGCTGAGGATTAACTTGACAGTAAAGTGAACTAAGCTTCAGATCCATTCACAACATGGATAATCAAGTAAATTACAAAAAATACAGTCTGGAATATAGACCATTTTCCTCTCAGGGGCTGAAGGCCAGAAAATATGTCCAATTTACCTTCTCTGACCAGTTCACCCTGTTGGGCTTGTTTCTGACATAAGGTCAGGGCTTGGTGGGTTATTGCTAAACTGGAGTCTGTAATAAAGAGGGTAACCAGGTGTAAAGATTGTTTTCTTAAGACTTTTTCTTTGTTTGTTTACTTAGCCTTTATTAAGTGCATTGGAGCCTTAGAGGCTATCTGAAGTGTACTTTGTTATATGATAAAGGGGGCATTTAACTTTCTAGTGACTGTTTTGGCTCCTAAATGTTAAATAGGGGAGGACCCTACCAGTTTCCCTGGTCTGCCCCTTCCAGGCACCGGGGAAAGCAGTCCACTGACTGCCACATATGCCCTTGAATTTGGCCAGTGCTTTGGACTCCAAGCTGTGGAAGGAACTCTTTGCCTCTATTTTCCCTTTCACTTTACTTCTTGGTCTCAACACTGTTCCTCCCAGACTTGTGCAAAACCCTCTGCACTTAGCATAAACAAATCCCGAGCTATTTGTATGTGTGTCTGGAGGAAAAATTCTCTGAGGACTAAGAGCAGGCACACTAGAGGGAGTGTTCCCTTGTGCTTTAATCATTTCAGGCTTCTATGTGTTGACAGAAAGTTTTGTTAGTTTTCAAGTTTAAAGAAAGGAGCATTCAGGGGTGGCATTTGGAATTTTTTATGGCTTGGAATTCTTAAAGTGAGTTTGATAAGGTATGCACTGAGCCACAAGACACTCCCTTTTAAATAGGCTTCACTGTTCCTTTTATGAACTCACTGTTACCTTCAAAGGGACCCAGAAGCATGGTGAATTCTTCTGTTAGAAACTCTACCCACTGGTTTGATCTGCAAGTTGAATTTGAATTCTTTTTTGCTAAAGCTTGTGAAATGTTCCTCCTCTCTGAGCCTCTGCTCTTACGTCTCTGTATTTCTTCCTTTCTTCTCTCCCCCTCCCCTACTCCACCCCCAAAGTAATTGGTGCGTGGTGACTTTCTCTACTGTTTTCCCTTGTTCTCAAGGTGATTCTACCCCCACTTCTGATATGGCTCCTCCTTCCTTCCTGAAGGAGACTGTTCTGTGTCTAGTTTTGATTACATCATCCCTGCCTTTAAATAACTAAGTCTCACGGAAGGAGAGAATTTTTCCTTAAGGGTGCTATTGACTCTTGAATCCTGGAGTACATATGAATAACTGGGTCATGTCAGCACTGAGAATTCTTAACAGAACTCCTGGTTCTGGGTTGCTTTGGGTGGCAGCTGTGCTGAGTTTACCCACAGGGGAGCTTCGTGGCAGCTAATCTTTGACTCTTCTCTGAGGAACCAATTCTTTCTGGGACTGTTGACTGACTAACACTTTTCCAAAGACTGCTAGTGTGGCTTTAGGGTCAGATTGCTGGCTTTAAAAAAATAAAAAAAAGGAAGAAAGAAAAATAAATTAAAACACCAACACTTCAATGCAACCTCTGTGAATATATGTTACACTAGAAATGCCCCATTTCTCAAATATTTCTAAATATATGGTCTCCTCGGAATGTTCCAGATCTGTCATTTGGGAAAGTTAGAATGCACTGAGCCACTATCCTTCTTCATAAGCACAGTACATTATAACCAACACCAGACTGACAGCTGAGTGATTCCCAGGGAATGGTGACAGGTTGACCTGTGTATACCCAGGAGGTGTCAGACCTAAGACTTTGAGCTAGCCACACCTCTTTCACAAACCACGCCTTTCCTGACACCAGTCTTGCAAAAATAGTGTCTGTAAAATGACCATTCTCAGGATACCACCTTCTGGCTCTTCCCTCTTCCTCTCTCCTAGGATCACTTCATTAAACAAGGAGCAATATTCATTGAGTGCCTACTGTGTGCCCAGCACTGTTCTAGGCATTGGAGAGGTGGTAGTGAACGTAACCATTTGAGCGTCTGCCCTCATGGAGCTGACATTGTAGTGGGTGAGGCAGATAATACAGACTAGACAAAATGATGGGTGATAAGATACCAGTAGTGATAAGTGCTAGAAAAATGAAGCTGGTGAAAGGATAGAATGTGGTGGGGAGAGAGTAAAGAAGAACTCACAGAGGAGGTGGTGACATTTGAACAAGGGCCTGAATGAGGCAGAGGAACCAATCCTGTATGGCTCTCTTGGGAAGAACATTCTAGTGGACAGAAGAGCCAGGATAAAGGCCCTCAGTTGGGAACCTTAATCTTAATAGGGGTGATTTGGCACTATGTGGAAACTAGACATTGGGAGGTAAGAGCCCACGCAGGGAGCCAGTTGGGAGGTCATTGTAACAACCCAAGAGAGAGATGTTGGTGCCTTGGGCTTACCCACCCTCTCAAGCTTCCAGGCTTCCTCCATGCCCAATGTGGTACTTTAGTTTCTGTTATCTCCAGGAAAAGGAATTATGGGAGGTGGAGTTGCTCTTTGCAGTCTTCAGTTCTATCTTCAAAGTGTCTACCTAAGGTAGACTGAGAAATCTTGAGACCCACCCTAAGATGCTGAGGAGGATGTGTACTCTAGAGCCTGGAGAACAAAGGCCTTGACTCTATCTGCATCTTTCTAGGGAAGGGCCAGGGCTAAATGAGATCTCCCAAAAGTCTCTTATATATCCCTCCATATTCTCTTCTCTCTCTCTGTCTCTACTTTCCATGTGTCTCCAGCTTTCCCTTGAACCTTTCACCACTAGTCTTCTCACTGCCACTTCCGCAGTGAAGACTTTGCTACTTAGCACACCATCTCACCTCATTCAGATCAAATATTCTTTTTGAAACCATACTATCTAGCAGGGCTTTTCTCTCTCTCCCCTCTCTTTCTTTCTTTCTTTCTTTCTTTCTTTCTTTCTTTCTTTCTTCCTTCCTTCCTTCCTTCCTTCCTTCCTTCCTTCCTTCCTTCCTTTCTTTCTTTCTTTCTTTCTTTCTTTCTTTCTTTCTTTCTTTCTTTCTTTCTTCTTTTTTCTTTCTTCTTTCCATATCAGCAGGAAGGTAACACACCTTGAGTTTTGAAGCCCATCAACTACTATGGGTTGCTATTAAGAAGGGTGCTATGTAAGAGAAAATGCTGCTCTAATTTCCACATATCCCTTCCTGCTCCTTGGTGAGTTGTTTAATGAGAAGACACCATATTTTTTAGGGAAAACACTTTGAACAGAAGGCCTGATTTAGCTGGAAATGGATGTCTTTATTATGTGTCAGAGGGCTAAAAATTGCTTGTGAGATGTTGATGTGTGTATGCCTAGGAAACACAGGAAAACACAAGCATATACAGGAAGAGCAATCAAAAGAGAGATGCAGAGGGATTGGGGACAAGGAAGTGTAAGATGCTGGGGATGACCTGATTCTTGCTCAGTAGCGTGCAAGCTCCAGTTGGCTCCAGTTTGGCTAACACTGCAATGCCTTTAGTGTCCCTGAGCTGGGTAAGAGAGCTGACACACTGATTTCTAAGGGGGAAAATCTGCTCCCTCCACATTCCCAGTGCAGATAGGCAACAAAAAACAGAATGAGACTGAGCTACCCAGAATCTGTCCACACAGACTCCAACTCAGTCTTTGAATTATTTATTCAATTCTTGTCACTTTGTACATTTTCCCTCAAAAATAGTTCACAGTAGGTCTTAAAAAGCATGAAGGGGGCAACCTCATCAGGATTTGATTTGTCCCCAGAGAGAGCTTTCAAATTTTGTTCTCATGAAGAGATTTCATGCTTGGGAGATGACAGTGTGGAGTTCAGACATAGGACAGGAAGTCATCTAAAACTCAACTGCATTCTATTTACTTTTGTTGTTTGTTTACCCCTTTGGTGTTCCATGTTGACCTGTGCCTTTCACTTTTCTTTGAGACTCCCGGCATGTGCATGTTGCTTAGAGGCTTTTAGCTTGTTGGTGGCAGCCCAAGGGGCTTTCTCCCCTCTAGTTTTGGGCCACAGAGAGGAAAGAATGAAGATACTATCCTTGCAGTGACTCCAAGCTCGAGCTAATAAAGCTCCCCTCTTAAGGGAGCTAATAATTTTAAAATTGCTAGAGGAGAACTTGAAAGTGAATTTCAGCAAACTCTTCCAGCGGTATCTGGATTCAAATATTCTATCTCCCCTCCAGCCTGGTTATTGGATGGGATGGATTATTTGTATCTGCTCAATAGGTTTCTAGCCCTGCTTGGGGGAGGGGACTGTGCTAGGCTTTCCTTGGAAGAAATTTGGTTAAGGAGCATGGCATTTCTCAGGTTTCTGGAGAAATGATGTTCTGGCTTTATACCGAGTGTTCATTTGCCACCAGCGAGCAGATAGATGGTCCCTAACCCCCTGAGCTCTTGCTGGTCAGAAATGAGTCCTGGGACCAGTAGTATCATCACTGGGAATTGGTTAAACATGTGCAATATTAGGCTCCACCAATGACTGTAGAGTCAGAATTTGTCTCTCCTTAAGAACCTCTCCACTTCCTGACTGTGAATCCAGGCCCACTCTCACCTTTCATTGCCCCTCCGAGCTCTCTCCTCCCCTCCAGCAGTTTCCTAGTACTTCTCCAATGCCCCCCCCAGCTTCCCAGTTAAATTGTAAGCATCCTGTGGACTTCCCTTTCCCACACCCCCACATCTTATCTATCACCAAATTATTCATTTCATTTCCCAAGTGTCTTTCCTCCAACTTGAGCACCACCACTTGGGTCTAAGCTTGCATCTTCTTGGCAGGTGTCCTTGAACTGGTCTTCCTATAGCCTCTATTGCCTTCACCCAGTCTCTTTTCCACCCTCAACTACCAGCGCCATTTTCCAAGTCTCCTCCACCATCATTCCCTCCCCTTCACTGCCACAACTTCAGCCCTTTCAGTGGCTAGCAATTGGTTAATACCAATTAAGCCCTCCTCCAGAGGGAAAAGACAGAATGTGTGTTTTTCCTCTTGGACTCTAAGTTCCATGGAATAGAGAGACCTGATTCATTTGTGTTGATCCCTGAATCCTCAGGAACTGGCATCTAGAATGTACCCAGTAAGTATCTGCTGACAACGCCAGTGGGATCTTTTGCAATTTCATACAATGGCATGTGCATACCATGCACACCTAGAATGGACTGTCTGCCTCATTTAGAGGGTGCAGGTTTCTTAAAACATGATACTGGTAAACAAAAACCAGACTTCCCTCCAAACCTTTAACAATTGCCTTTTAAAATGTTTCTTAAATATATAATATTTCAGTTCTGAATTCCTATAGAACTGGTAGTATGAATTGGTCCTCAAGGTCAGGAAGGCTTCTTTGTTCTGGCTTTAATTAGGATAAATGGAAGCTATTTCTATGTAAATTAATCAATCCATTGACACACACTTCTTCAGGCCCGATTATATACTGACCACCAAGCTGGAACCCTGAGAAAGAGATGAATGATGCAATTTCTGGCCTTGAAGAAACAGGAGGCAGATGATGGCCTGGGGAGAGTTTAATTGCAGGGAAGAATTCAGTAACAGTATGGACTATGGAACCAGAAGTGCTTTGTTTCGGACCAGCCTCAGTGTGCCTGTCACCATGTGTTTCCAAGAGCTTGAGACATCACCATGAAAAGGCTACAGAATGTTTTTAGGGAGGAAGTGAGATTTTTGTACAGTCAGCATTGTTGGAAAGAGCCTAGACCAGCCGTGGGCAAACTACGGCCCGCGGGCCGGATCCGGCCCATTTGAAATGAATAAAACTATTGAAAAAAAAGACCGTACCCTTTTATGTAATGATGTTTACTTTGAATTTATATTAGTTCACACAAACACTCCATCCATGCTTTTGTTCCGGCCCTCTGGTCCAGTTTAAGAACCCATTGTGGCCCTCGAGTCAAAAGGTTTGCCCACCCCTGGCCTAGACTAAGGAAGGGCTGGGGTTCGGAGCTATGGTAAGCTTACTGCTCACCTGGCATCAATCCTGATCCTGCCACTCACCAGTAAGCAATTTGGGCACTTTTCAGAACTTCTCTGAGCCTCAGTTGCTTCATCTGTGAAATGGGAATAATAATATCTACCTATAGAGTCATGGTGAGGAATAAACATGATGATATAAGTGGCACACTTAGCACAGTGCCTGTAGGTAGAGATTCTAAATCTATTGTTATTATGTGTATCAGGCCTACAGAACAGTGCCTACCAAAGACATATGTGGAATTTTTAATAATGAACAATAACCATTGCCAAAACAGCCTATTAAGTTGTTGGCATGTGTCTGCCCCACCCCACCCTAGGAATGCTGTGGCATCAAAGAAATGGGGATAGGTCAAAACTCTTGGAAAAGTGAAGGTCATTGACCATGGCTTTATATGGAATCTTCCCAAGTGTGTACTCCATGTGGTTAGACAGTTTATTACTCTAAGTCCTTTACATATTTTTCAATGACCTTTTTTTGGTAAGGCTTCTTTTATTAAAAACTATTGAGCTTTAAAAAATACATTTAAAGCAATCAGGGAGTTATCACCCTCAAGTACTGAATAGAAAATGTTGACTCCCACTAGGAAAATGGGCAGCCTTGGGTCTTACAAAATTGGGTTTGTATCCTGATACAGCCCTTTGGGTTCTGTAACCTTGGGCAGGCCCACAGCCTCTCTAATTTTGTTTTTTGGCCTGTACAATGTGCTTAATAGTAATGCCTATTCTGAGGACTGTTTTGAAAATTAAATGACATAATACAAACGTGTCTAACAGTGTGTCAAGTAAATTGTTGGTTTTCCTTCTCTTCTTATTAATATGCATTTTTCTCTGAGCAAAAGTCTTGTTGGCACTTAACAGAATTAATTACAAAGTGTGCTATTTCACTATTTTCTCTTTTGATGTGATTTCTCTCACCTACTGAGAGAAAGAAAGCCCTTCAGAGTCTACAGTCTGAAAGGTCACTCTGTGTGTGTGTGTGTGTATTTTCTTCCCTCCCCACATTAACATACTTTTCCCAGGACACATTTATGATGTCTGGGCAGCTGATGGGTCTTTGTAATGAATTTGTAGGATTGGGACCACAACTTGATTTCATGAACAGAAAATTGTATATTTTGATGACAGAACATTCAAAACTGCCACCTGAAGAAGAAAGTGAAAAGAAGGCCAGTGTGCCTGGCTAGTGGATGCTTTTACAATATGCCACGGAATTCCCTGATAAGATTGATTCTCCATTGCTCATGGTGGGAACCTGTTTGATAACCTCCTCTTCATGGCTGCCTTCTCTTTCCTGTCTCACTTCTGCACTCCACCACCTGCTCCCCAAATACACTATAGATGCTCCTTGACTCACAATAGATAATTGCCCAACTATAGGCTAATGCAAGTGTTCTGAGCACATTTAAGTTAAGCTAAGCTTAGCTCCGATGTTCAGTAGGTTAGGTATATTAAATGCATGTTTGACTCATAGTATGATATTTTCAACTTACAATAGGTTTAATTGTAATTCTATTGTGCCACATATTGCTAGCCCAGAAAAGATAAAAATGCAAAGTATAGTTTCTACCAAATGCATATCACTTTCACACCATTATAAAGTAAAAACATCTTAAGTTAAACCATCATAAGTCAGGACAATCTGTACTTACAGTTGAATCTTTGTCTCAGGGTTGACTCTAGGGGGAATGCATTATACGGTAACATTTCAGAATGTCCTTTCAAAAAAGTAATGATCTAATTTACTGAAGTACAATATACAACCTGGGTTACCAACCCCAGCCCTACCATTGTTTCTGGCCTTGGACAATTAATTTTATTTCTTGAGATCTCACCTCTTCTATAAAACGAGGATCATAGGCTGTTTTGGGGATATGATATGCAGTTTGGGTGAGACAGTGACTTGTGTGGGATGAACTAGGCATTCCAAGTCATCTAGCATTTCTGGCCATGCCTACAAAAAACCAGAAACGGGCCCTCTCCTAGTCATGGTAAAAACCAACAAAACACCCCAACACACTGCAGGAGTCAGTACCATTTTTGGTTGAGGTATGCTACCAGGTCATTTCTGAAGTCCTTGCTAGTTTTGATATCCTATTATTTTGTCAATCAATAACCTCAGACATGGAGTGATATTCACTATGGCATATTTTAGTTTTGTTTTTTTTGGGGGGGGGCGTATTCAATGATAACTCTTGAGTAGATTCTATGATGTTAGAAGTAGCCACTGACATGCCTCCTTCTTAAAATGGTAAGGAAAAGAACATTTAACCCAGTCTTCGTTTCCTTGAATTCCTTGAGCCATTCTCCCCTTCATTCATTTGACAGAATTTCCTTGCCTTTGTACTCAGTGAGGAACTTTAAAAGCTTACCTGCAGATATATACATGCTCTGAAAGCATTGACTTATCCTTAGAGTAGGCTCATCACTGGGTAACAATGCTGTCAGAGACACCCCCCCCCCCATGGTGTAGAAGAAGAGAGAAGAGAGTTTGCTCTGTCATAAATGGAGTCAGTCTTGGAATTTATACCTGAGCCATTTACTATTCTACCACTTGAGTGACTTGAGGCCACTACCATTTTCCTTTTTGTTTCTTACAAAAGACTTCAAGGAATCCAATAAATTGCTTCTTTTTTCTTGAAGAAAATCTAAAACTATATTCCTGAGTGGGGAATATTGGTCTCATGATGCCACACATCTGACCACTGTCTGACATGTAGGAAACTTTCCATAAATGTGTACTGAACTGACTAATCAACAAGTTGTTCTTGTTCACTCCATGAAACTTTGAGAACTTTTCTTTGCAAAGATTTTTTTTTCCATTGTAAATGCATTGGAAGACTATGTGACCATGCTTCTTTGGTGTGTGGTGAGCTTAATTTTCCCAGGAAGGAAAGTTTAGGGGAATTATTATCTTGATTTTCCATATACTGATCAAATTGTGGAGATAAATTGAAATATGAGTCATAAAACTTATTGAAATAGCAGTAAAGACTTGCCAGATAGGAAGCAAAGCAACGACTTATCATGTTCAAGCAAGACAAGAACCAACTCTCAAAAAGGAAGGAAGTGGGCCATTTGGCTCCTATCTTTCAGGTATGAATATGGCATTAACCTTGAAGACAAGTTTTTGGTAGATATTTGCCTGTTCTATTGGGTTTCTGGCATTAGCAAAACCCACCAGCTGAGCTCTATGGAGTGTACCACAGGGAGATGGGAGGTTGATCTTTAAATTGGATTCCAAGTATAATGAATGATAAAATATCCTTTATTACAATTTTAAACTGGAATGAATCTACCTCTAGAAGAAGACAGTCTCTTTGCATGAGGAAGAGAAAGTAAAGTGAGTTAGAACTAAATTACGTAGCTGAAAATTTTCTGGAAACTGTGCTTCCTAGTGCGTCCAAAGCAGAAGTAACCACAGAGTTCTGCCTATTGCTAACTTGATGATGAGGTCAACTTATCATAAATCAGATCCTATATAGTTCTGTTTCTATAAAAGGACAAAGCTGAACTTCAGAAAAGGAAGGCTTCAAGTCACAAAAAACAGAGGTGTCCTGTTGGCTCAGCATAGTGGCTAAATCCACCAGGAAATGTGGCATCTTGCTTGGTGGTGACAGGGGAGTACATTGTGAAGGGGAGTTAGAGAAAGGTCACCAGGGTTTCAAAGAGGCGGGCATGGGGACTGTCCTGTTCAGCATCCTGCCAGGCTGATGTCAGAGGGCTTATTCAGATTTGAGGGCCTTTGTCTGGGGGGATTGGAGTGATTCCTAAGAGACAATGCTCAACTGGAGGCTGGAAGCACACGACGCCTGAATTGAATTTGGGCAGTTGCTGAGCAGATGGGATCAGAGGGACAAACAAAGGGGAGGCTGTTCCCAGCATATCTACAGGAAGAGAGGACTGCAGAGCCAGCCACCCGGCAGAAGGGCTTCCTGAGTGGCCTGGCTGAGGAGGTGCTCTGCCCCCATCTTGTGCAAGACAAAACATCCCCAAGGCTTGTGGTGCTTTGTCCATTTCCTAGAGAGAAAAGAAAGGCCGGGGTGGGAAGGATCAGGCCCATGAACTTCTCCTACAGCTCAATTTTCAGAAAGTTTGTGCCATTTTCTCATTTGTGGATCACTCACTCATAGGATGATCAAGCAGAAAGTGGCCTCATGGTTAATCCAAGTCTGACACCTTCATTTTAAGGTGCATTAAAGGAAATGAGATCTATAAAAGTGAAGTGCCTTTTCTGGACTCTGTCAGTCTTTGATTGGCTTCCTCTAACAACAGACATGAGATGAGGAATGGACTGCAAGCCTGGTATTCAGGAGGTGATCCCAGGTAACAGTGGTCAGGAACTGGGGAGGTAAGATGGGGAAGGGAGGGAAAGCAATACCGCCATGTTAATGAGCAGCTCCCAGTGGGTAACAGGGGCTCAATCCCTCTGGGACCCTTTGGGATACTGAGTAGAACACACTTGAGAACTTTTTCTCTGAACCCCGCTTAAAGCATAAAACCAAGCATTTCCCAAAAGGCTGTGAAAAATGACATCCTTAAAACTGTAAGGACTCCCACTGAGTGAATGTTCACTGTCTGCCAGCTCCTTGGCTTTAGTGGGTCACTTTAGTCAATTCATGTCATCCTTCCCACAATGTTAGGAGGTAGTAACTGCTATTATCCCATTTCACAGATGAGGAAATCGCGGCACAGAGAGGTTAAGTCACTTGCCTGGAGTTAAGTGGCAGAGTTGGAATTCAAATCCAGCAGTCTGGCTTCAGAGCGAGGTGTAAAGGTGAGAATAGTCTGTAACACATTAGGTAGCTGACTGCACAAGGCTTTCCTTCAAAATGTATAGAACGCTTTCATGGACAAATCTCTCCAACTTTCCCTCTGGAGGAGGGCTTAATTGGTATTTGTCTTCCGTGTGAAGATGAACAGCTTAGTTACGTGTTATCACATGTTAATAAAATGTGAGGAATAGTATATGTTGTAAAGAATGTGGGTATTCTGTCCAGACCCCCTAGAATTGTGTTAGGGTCCCAACACTCCAACTTTGATATCTTTCAATGGTGAGCACCTGTGGTTCATCTTCTGAGAACTGTCCTTGCTTAGGCTATTGGACCTACTTTGCCCACAGGCTGGCTGAGACAAAGTGCCTGAGCTTACACTCACGTGCATATCTACATGCTTGCGCGTGTGCACGTACACGCGTGCGCACACACACAAAACCCTGAGCCAAGACTGATAGATATAAGAGCCCAGCTTCCTTGCCACAAGCTGAGATAACTCTGAGGTGTAACTTATATCCCAGAGTTCCTTACCGCCTTAGGGGAGCTTTGCCTGACACCCCACCTTTGCTTAGCTCTTCCCCTTCTTAGTCCTGCTTCTTCCACTCCTTACCTGTCTCTCCTGGGAACATCTCTTTGATAAATCATGTGCACATGAATGCTCTTTCAGGATTCTTTCAGGGTCCACTTTTTGTTGAGCATGACCTAAGAGGGTGACATAATAAGAGTCAAAAACTCTGTCTAGTAGTTTATAATCTCAGTTTCAGTAAGAATGGACAAGAAGAGAAACATTGGAAAACAACCATAAACCTTTGCGAGAAGTGTGGTGAAGAGAGCATAATCTTCTTGGTGTGGTCAGTCATTGCCCACTAGTCACTTGACATCTATTACAGAGCTGGGCCTGCTGTGAATTGATCTCCATCCAAGCCCCCTGCCAGCACCATTGTGCAAGGCAGTCACAGCCTTTGGAAGCAGCCTGTGGAGAGCCTGCCAGGGTTCCGTGTACTTGCACGCCTGCTCCCCAGTTGCGAGAATCAGTTTTTACATTTCTGCCACTTGCCTGACCTGCTGCAGCAAAGCAGGCCGCCGGGGTGGCTTGGCATCACTGCCTGGCACTAGTGCCTGCTCCTTCCTGGCACTGGCTCATGCCAGCAGGAACAGGGACTGTGCCAAGCATGCCACCATGGCTGTGCCAGGCAATTCCACTGCAGTGACGGCCTGAGGAGGCTTGAACCTTCCCGGCTGTCATTAAAACTAATGCCAAATACACTGGAGGGGGCTGGCCATTTCCTTATTGCTTCCTGTCTCCAAGCAGTTGTGGCTTCCTGGGTCAGTCTTAATAGGTATCTATTATTCAGATGCCTGAATCCAGAGAAAGTACAGCTGCTAAAAGAAGATGTTACCCCATGGATCTTTTCCTAGGAGAAGTCCTAAATCCAGGGGAGAGGGAGAGAAATTGAGGCATGTAGTGCTTTTGCATCAGTCAGCCCTGGTTCAAACTCAGGATCCATCACTTCCAGCCTGGGTGAACTTGGGCAAGATACATGATTATTCTTCTCCTCAGTTTTCTTATCTATGAAATGAGCATAATAATGCTATCTAGTATGTGGTGGGATCATTATGAAGAGTAAAGGTAATAATGAGTAATAATGCAATTTCTAGTACATAGCAAGTATTTAGTTAATGCTAGGTGTTATTATTACTTAGATGTTATTAATAATATTCTCCTAAGTGTTTGATTCTCTAAGGAAGGTGGAATAAACCAGTGCTTTTCAAACTTTAGTTTGTATCGAATCATCAGGAGAGTTGGTAAAAATGCAAATTTCTGAGCCCTACCCTCAGAGATTCTGATTCCATAGCTCGTCATTTCTAATAAGGTCCCTGGTGATGCTGATCCTCAGACCACACTTTGAATAGCATTGGTATAAACCACAGGACAGCATTATCCTTATCTGCAACAGATATTCCGAAGTGTTTGTGGGTGGACGCAATGCATTTCATCTTAGCTCATGCCACAAGCTCCACATAGAATCATGTGATTTTTACCTAACTGAAACTCCTATTCCATTCGGCAGCAGAAATTATTAATGCTTACCATTGTCCTAAGCATTGGCAAGACAGGAAGGCAGAGCTAATGCCTAGAATAGCTTACATAACTAAGAAATGCTTAGAGCTTGAAGGCTGATCCCACTGCTGAACCTGAACGCTGCTTAGAAGTCAGAGCATATTCCCATCACTGAGAAATGTGGGTTCCCCTCCCCCAGGGATGCAGCTGGAGCTGGTGCAGAGAAATGTGATCATTGTCTGCTTCTCTTACACAGAGATCATGCAGAGAGGAAAATAAGAGTGCTTCAGAAATACTCTCTAGGCAGTTCTTGATTTTTTTCTTTTATAGTTATGAGACATGAAAATCAAATACCATTGCTATCAAAATAAGGGGCTACATTGCCCTTGGTGTCCTGTCAATTTTCCCTCTCATCTTCATTTGTTGGTGCCTTCACTCAGAGTTCAGGATTTTGCTCCCTTCTCCATGCCCCTCTCTTTTTTTCTTTCCACACAAGAAACTCCTTCAATCAAAAGTGCCTGGATTCTAGGAGTCCCTGAACTTGGGTCTTATTGAAGACAAAAATGCAAGAGAGATGGAACTATAAGGTATCCCGAAATTATGGTTTCTTTTTTGTGGTTTCTTTCCACATTTTCTTCATTGCCTACAATGAGGAAATATCACTTTTTAAATTAGAAAACCTAGCTATTTTTTTTCAATAAAGATGAAAATCCTGTACATAGCCTACAACAATAGCTAACACTTTATTTAAGCCAGGAAGACACTGGTACGTGCTTTCATGCATAACATCATTTAATTCTTGTTCCAAGTTTAATGAGATTTGAATCATTGTCCCCATTTTACAGATGAAGAAATGGAGACACAAAGATGTGAAATACTTTGCTCAAGGTTGTAAGGCTAGGAAGCAGCAGAGATAGGATTAAAATTAGACACTTTGAGCTCAGTTTTTAAACATGATGGAGGGGCCTGATCACAACCATGTAAAAGATATAATAAGCCAGGGACAGATTCTGGAAGGAAATATATCAACATTTTGACAATGATTTGTCTGGATGGTGCAGTGGTCCAACCATGCACTTTTTTCCTTCTATTCTGATTTTCCAATTTTATTTTCCCAATGACCATATATTACTTTTACACAAATACTTCACTTATTAATTGGAAGAAAAATCACTGAGCTCAGTCTCTTTCTTCCTAGTTTAATCTATAAAGTCATCCTAGGCAGATGGTCTTCAGTTGTCCTGTGAAGCATCCCAGAGATGCAAACTCTGCAAGAGCCAGTAAATTTGGTTAATCATTCTGTAAATTTACCTACACGAGGCTCCAAAAAGTGACTGACTCCATTATCTGGAAGGAAGGACTCCTTGCAATCATGTGCTTTCCTGCTGGGCAGGGACCTGCTGTCAGGAGGCTAGGTGCCCTTTGAGCTGTTCCTCCAGTTGTTGAAATGAGATCTGCTGATGAACCAAATTCCTGTTTAGCCACCTTCATGCCCCAAAGCCTGCTGCAGAGTTGGATGGCCGGGGCTACAGACAAACTGATGCCCTTGGCCTCTTTACTGGTTAGGGTATGGTAATTGCTACAACAAGCAACCCTCAAATCTCAATAGCTTAACACAATAGGCAGTCATTGTGTGCTCAGCTAACAGTTCCGTTTCATCATTTTCTATTTCCACATTTGGCAGAAGATCCTCCACCTGGTCATTCTGAGATCAGGTCCCTTCATCTGTGGTCCTGCCTCACAGGCTTCCTTTAGTCTTCTAAATCTTACAAGTCAACAAGGGAGTTTCACTCTTGGGAGATGTCTGTGGGCCAGGCCTGGAAATGGTGAGTATCACATTTGAACTTTCCACATGGCCACCCTAACTGTGAAGGAGGCTGGGGAATATAGTGCAGTTGTATTTTGAGAACGTCCAGTGGAACACATAGCAGTCTCAGCCAGAGGCATATTCATTTATTCAATGAATATTTTTGGAGTGTCTGCTGTGTCAGACCCCTAGATGCTATTTGTGTCCTGTTTGCTGCAGACATGAAGTAGTTTTGTCTTGTGTCTTTGTGTCTTCTTGGTCTAGCCCAGTGGTTGGCAAACTGTGGCTCATGAGCCACATGCGGCTCTTTGACCCCTTGAATGTGGCTCTTCCACAAAATACTGACTTCTGCGCATGGGCCACGAAGTTTCAATTGCACTGTACATGCGTGCCCGCACGTGGTATTTTGTGGAAGAGCCACACTCAAGGGGCCAAAGAGCTGCATGTGGCTCGCGAGCCGCAGTTTGCCGACCACTGGCTCTAGCCAAATTTGGAAGATCCTACTCTAGACTAAGTAGAGTTCACTGTGCCTGAATTCTAATCTTTTGGGGGAGTACATAAGGCACTGTTGCTCCTAGAAACACCCCAGTTCCCATATAAGTCAGGATTCAGCTAGGAGAAGAACAATGATACCAGTTATTTATTTTTTTTAAATATATTTTATTGATTTTTTACAGAGAGGAAGGGAGAGAGATAGAGAGTTAGAAACATCGATGAGAGAGAAACATTGATTAGCTGCCTCCAGCACATCTCCCACTGGGGATATGCCCGCAACCCAGGTACATGCCCTTGACCGGAATCGAACCTGGGACCTTTCAGTCCGCAGGCCGACGCTCTATCCACTGAGCCAAACCGGTTTCGGCGATACCAGTTATTTTGACAGAAGTCATTGGTTAAATAGGCATTAGAAAGCTGAAAAGGCAAAAAGTAAAACAGAGATGGGAACTTCAAGAAGCAATGACCACCCCAGGACTGGGGGAACAAAGGGAAGAGGTTGAGGTTATAAAAACTTAGAAGTTTGGAGGTAATATCTTAAAATGCTGCCTGGCTTATGTTGGTGTCTTAGAGGGGGCACAACAAGGCTAGTTCTGGAATTGCTGCCCCCCGCCCCACTACAAAACAGCTAGATTATGGAACCAGTGGCCACTGCTCAAATGAAGGGCTATAACTAAGGAGAGGCTGATGTGAATTGGAAGCAAAGAGAGGCACAAATCCTTTCTGCCTACATCCTACCAGTTTCTCTCTAGCTATCCTTACTGGCAGAGCCCAAGAGGGAACAGCTAGGAAAGCAGGAAGAAAGTATGTGAAGTCACAGCCCCAGTATCACCGAGCAGTGTATAGAAGGGTAGATTTGTAACAGAGACAATAATTTAATAACTGGTATAGGGGCTTTTGTTTCAAGCTCACACAATTTATGTTTTGGTTACATGGTGTAACCACAGTGGAATCTCAAAGGGTCACTCAGAGAAACCTCTGAGTACAATCCATTCATTCATTGGTTCACAGAACACATATTTTTGAATGCCAGGCATGTGCTTGGTATTAGGTATAGAACTATGAATAAGGCAGTTCTTGCCCACAAGGATCTCGCACAACACACGTGCACACACAGCATACTCGTGTGTGTACACACATGCACAGGTATGCACACATACAGTATAATTTAGAAAAGGAATTGAGAAGCACCAAAAGATATTTGGGCTTTTAAAAATTTTTTTATTGATTAAGGTATTACAAATGTGTCTTTATCCCCCCATTGCCCCCTTATTCCCCCAGTCTTGCCCTCACCCTCACCTCCTGTTGTCTGCATCCTTCACTTATGCTTACATGCATGCATACAAGTCCTTTGGCTGATCTCTCTAGCAGAAACTTTTGTTCTTCTTGGATGCCTCCATCGGAGGATTGTGTGGAAAGGAGTTTAGTTCTTCTTGGAGAAAAGAGAGGAGGAGAAAGTGGCATTTAGCATATCCTTGCCTGGCATGGAGATCATTGTTCTGCTGCCCAGATTTGCTCTCCCAGCAAGCAGCTTGCCGATTAGGGGGCAAATCAAGTGGAGATTGACCTTGACTGAATGAAATGAAAGAAGTATAAAATAAATGCGGGCAGTCAATGCACCTTGGCTTCTTGGAGGCCTCTGCTTTCCTCCCTGGGGCTCAAAGAGGAGTCTGCTCCTTTCATTTTCATCATTTAAGCATTTGCTACAGAGCACTCAGTGCTAAACGGTTTTCAACACATTGGGAAGGTGATACATTTTCTATGATTCTGTATGAGGGGAGAGAAAGGGTCGTGCAGGTAGGAACTGCAGATTTTTCTTTTAGTGTGGCAAGTTTGCCACATGCATGTCCTCATTTGACATCAATTGAGCACCTACTGTGTGCCAATGACAAAGAACAAGACAGACTCCATGGATTTGGAACAGTGGATTGTGTGTAATGATGAGGCTCATCCCCACCCCTCTGATTCAGGAAAGTCACAAGTTACCCAGACACTCCCTTTTTATTATAATTAGTGTCATGTTGCGGATGAGGCCTGCCATCAGTTTTAAGACTGATGGAAGACATATAACCTCCTTGGGTCTCTGTTTTCTCACCTTTAGAATGGGGAGTCAGATTAGATTAGCTCAAGATCCAGCCAATATTTACTGAGAGCTCACTCTGTGCCAAGCACTGCATTATTTCTAGGCTGTCATTAAAGTGACCTGTTTAACTTAGCACTTCTACGATGGCCCTGATTTCATGTATTTTGCTTTTTCTCAATAAAAAGCAACTTCTAAATATATAATCAAATGTAATTTAATGTTTTCTGTAGACTTTTTAACTGTCAGAAAACAATGAGGTCAAGTATTAGAGGTGGTGGCTTTGGGGAAGTAACAGAGGTGTATCTGTTAGCATTTGTTGTAACAGTGGCATTTAGCATGTCCTTGCCTGGCATAGAGATTGCTGATTGTTCTGCTGCCCAGATTTGCTCTCCAAACAAGCAGTCTTGCTGATTAGAGGGCAAATCAAGTGGAGGTAACTTAGTGACTTACAGGCACATATGCTTATTCTTTACCCTGATCCTACACGTTGATTGGGGAAGATCTAGTCTGGGCTGACCTGGTCAGGGCTGAAAGGTCTAGAACAGGGGTGGGCAAACTTTTTGACTCGAGGGCCACAATGGGGTCTTAAACTGGACCGGAGGGCCGGAACAAAAGCATGGATGGAGTGTTTGTGTGAACTAATATAAATTCAAAGTAAACATCATTACATAAAAGGGTACGGTCTTTTTTTTTTTTAGTTTTATTCATTTCACACGGGCCGTAGTTTGCCCACGGCTGGTCTAGAATGACCTCACTCCCAGGGCTAGGATCTCAGCCTGGACAGATGCATTGGATGGGTCCCCTTTCCATGTGGTCTCTTATCCTCTAGGAGACTATCCTGCATTTGCCCCTGTAGTGTTGAAAGGGCCCCTAGCAGCAAGAGAAGGCAATCCTGGAAGCCCAAGTGCTTCTGCATGTCTCTGCTTGAGTCAGGTTTTCTATTGTCTCTTGGACCAAAGCAAGTTGAAAGGCCAAGCCAGAGTCAGCATGGTTGGGGATGACCCAAGGGCCATTTTGCAGTTTCCATAGGAAGTAATAGGTGCCAGAGACATATTGGCAGCTTGTTTATATGTGGGGGCAAGTGAGAGGGTGGCCAGACATGTTGGTGTCAAGGATGAAGAGCTGCGAGGAATGGTGGGGTTGTTGAGAACTAGAAGATCTGAAGGAGGACCAGATTTGATGAGTCAGATTTTATTTCTCTGCAGGGGTGCTGATAGGTCTCACCTTACTACCATGTAACAGACTACTCAGAGTCATTCAACAAGTATTTCCTGAGATCCATCTATTTGTTAGATCTGCAGGTCTACTAGGACAGCGGTCGGCAAACTGCGGCTCGGCAAACCGCAGCTCGCGAGCCACATGCAGCTCTTTGGCCCCTTGAGTGTGGCTCTTCCACAAAATACCGACTTCTGCGCATGGGCCACAAAGTTTCAATTGCATTGTACATGCGCGCCTGCACGTGGTATTTTGTGGAAGAGCCACACTCAAGGGGCCAAAGAGCCGCATGTGGCTCGCGAGCCACGGTTTGCCAACCACGGCACTAGGACAAAGGCTGGGGTGGGGCTGGAGGCAATAATGTAGTAGAAACATATGACTTCTTGACATGGAGAAGATGGGAGAAAACATGGAGGAGATATTTGAGACTCTGCTAAAAGCTAGAGACACATGTGTACACATGTACATGTACCACATGCTCATACATACATATACACACATTCATGGTCCCCATGTATGCATGCTCACACACATCCACATATGTACACATGGCCATGTCTACATGGTTCCAATACCACACATGTGTACACACACTGCACCCATGTACAATGTATATGCAAATGCATGATCTTCAAACAACCTCAGAAGATTTACAGAAGCCCATCCTAGGGAACCTGAGAATTGCCAAATAAAAACTAGGCTGTGGAAAGAGGGAAATGGAGAGAGGGCCAACAACAGGCCCTATGAGAAGCTTCCTTTCCCCCTTTTAAGGTCAATGAGGGTTGAGTCAAGATACCCCCACCCCCACTGCTCTACATAATGAATGCTGAAGTACATTATTGTTCATCATACTTGTCCCATTTGTTTAAGAACAGGGATGACATATGCCTGTGAAAATTAAGTTTCCCGTCTCTATGGACACATTTTGGGGAAACAAGTCTTCATGATAATAACAGAGAAGCAGTGATGAGGCAGAATAAACTGGGGGAGTTGGGGAGTAGGAGGAGACCTGTTCTTTTTAAATGATGAGTAGATCCCTCATTTTTTAAAAAGGCCAGGCTGTACATTAGCATCAGAAAAGCAACCCAGTTTAGTGCCTGCTTCCCATTAGTGTTTGCTGGTCTCCAGGGTTGTTTATGTTAGTGGCTGTGAATAACAGACTCTTTTGGAAAATGTGGAAGTGAGAGAGCACTGTCTCTAAGTTCCCTAGAGGCTGAGTTATTCTTTTAAGTCCTATGGTGGTTCTGATCACCCATTGTTTCCAGATCTCATTGTCCCAGGCACTCATTGTCAGCAAACATGTAGGTCTCATCGCACTGGATGAAAAAGAAAGGCAGACAGGCTGTCGGCTGCCTCTCCTGATCAGTTCATGGCTTTACTCTTGTTTATGTTTAGAGGTCTTCAGCTGACAAGAGTGTCAGCTTCCATCAATGGCATTACAGCCAGCTTTTCACAGCGGTGAGTGTGAGAACATGTACAACAGAACAGCTTGATCCTGTTTGGCAGAAGTGAGTGGTGTCAGGGGGCAGCTGCTGCCATAGTCCCTTACAGAAATGGGTACTACTGATTGTCCAAGAAGCAGCTCCACATAATTTTCTCAGAGGCGAAGGCGCAGCTGATGTCAGCACCAGAAAAAACAGTTGGGGTTTTGGGTGTGTGTGTGTAGGAAGAAGGCTGGGTAGAGAGAGAATTTGCAAAACCCCTAAACAAATGTATTTCAATGGAGCCACATATCAGTCTGGAGAAAGAGACTTGATCAAGGTCCCTTGAGTCAGGAAGGGGTGTCTGTAAAAGAACATGAAGGATTTGGAAGAAAGATTGAATTTGAGCTTGACAAAGTTCAAATGCAGGACATTTATCCTGGTATCCGTAGGTCTATAATTTTTCTTAAAGTGGTATAAACAAATGTAAAGAAACAGGTGAAGAGGTGATTTCTTGAGACCCCCCCCCAACTGCTGAAAGACACAACTATTTTCTCCAGCTCTCTCACCATTTTGCACACACACACACACACACACACACACACACACACACCAAGTAGCTGGTTCTTTAAGGCAAAAAGGAATTCACCAGTTCACCTCACATGGCATTCTGCACTTGTTCAGGACCCCACACTTAACCCTTCCTTTCTAAACATTTTAAACCTTCCTTGGACTTGGTATTGCCTCTAAGGTTTATGTCCTGGAGAAATGAATTTTTCATTGTTTCAGTGCTTGTCAGGATTCTGATTAAAGATCAGGCTGGCAGATGCTTGGGTTGGCTTGTTGTGGCACCATCATGTAGCAATGTGCAGACAAAGGCAGGATGTGGCGCAGGGCACTTAGATTTTGATGTCACTTAGCCATGGGGTGGCCATTGAACACTCATGTCTGTAGCTCATCTGCTGACCAAGAAGTGAGCCAGGAGGCTCCAACCTGGAGGGACAAAGGTGGTTCGATTGGATGCCCCCAGGGTTCTTCTCTTTGCCCCAACCCCACCCCAACACCCTGAATATCTGAGGCCTAGCAGGAAGAGGTCACTCAAGCCACCATAATCTGGCCCCATGGTCTCCCTCCTCTCCAGGCTCTAGTCCATTCTGCACACAACTGCTAGAAGAGTTCTTTTAACAAAGGTCAAATCATGCCCCCCCCTCTGCTCAAAGCCATCCAAGGTCACCCATCTCACTCAGGTTAAAAGCCAAGGCCCTCACTTAGGGGTGGCCCACAAGGTCCTATGTGGTCTACCCCAGCATCTATTTCTCTCCCCACCCCCCCCCCACCTCACTCTGTCCTTATTCCAGATACACTGGCCTCCTGGCTGCTCCCAGAACACACCAAGGACTTCTATCTTAGGGCTTTCACTTTTGCTGATCCTCTACCTGAAACACTCACCTGATATCTAAATACCTCTCCCTCTTTCATCTCCTTCAAAATTTACCTTCACTGTGAAGCTTTCCCTGACCACCCTCTAAGCTCTCTGAATCCCCCTTCCTCGCTTAATTTTTCTCCATAGCATTTATCAGCACCTAACAAACTATATATTTCATGTCCATATTTTGTTTATTACCTGACTCCCCCACTAGGATGTAAGCTCTGTGAGGGCAAAGATTTCTGTTTGTCTTATTGAATATGGTCCCTACAAGGTCTATTACAGTTCTTGGCACACATAGAAGCCCAGTAAATATTCATAGAAAGAATGAAGGGAACCACACCAGAGAATGCTTTTTGGGATGGCACTTGAGTTGTCATTCAAATCCTAGTGCTTTCACGGAACTGCAGAAGCCAAACTCTTAGCTTTAATAACTAAAGTGAACTGGATGGTGTGTCTGGAAGACTTTCCCCTTTCCTAGCAGTCTTGATGTTGACTGTTGGACTCCAAAATGGCCAAAACTGTGTGGTTCCCTCACCCTCCTGTGGACACAGCTCTTGGGACAAAGAGGATTGCCTGTTTCCCTGACATCTATTAGAACTCCTTGATCTTGTGATGAGGCAGTGAACCCAGGACATTTCCTGGATTCACAGCTTCACAATGGTGGGGTTCAGGAGCTCCATTGATAAACTGCTGATCCCATAAATGGCAGGACACAGCAGACATACAAGTATAGGTGATCAAATGGAGTAGAGCAGTTTCCCAATGTGCCTCCCTGATGTACCAACATCCTTCTCTTCCCTATACACACCCTTGCTTCCCTGCACCCCTATCCTCTGCACTCCTTGCAGCCGTCCAAGGAAAGTCTCAGACAGTAGCCTGGGCCTGACACACTGCAGTTGTGGGAGGAGGAGACACTTATAATCACTGCAGTCATTCAATGCAGGTGTTCCAAACAGATGCCAGCACAGATCATATGATGTTTTCTGTAATAATATCTGCTATTTATAGAGTATCTGCTGCATGCCAAGCGTTTTACATATATCTTTAATTTTTACAAGCATCCTCCCAAGGAGACATTATTTCTCTTTAAAGAGAGGAAACTGAGGCTCAGATCGATTATATCTGTTTCAGGGCCGATTAGGGAAATAAGTAGTGGGACTGGTTTTCTACCAAGGACTGACTCTAAACACCATGCACCACACTTCCTCCATGGTTACCCTGTATGGTAACGCAGATTGTGTACTGCACAACTCCAAAGGCATTGTGAATTATGCCTCATGGAGTACACAGTGTACACGACTGTATATAACCACCCTGACTATCTGATAGGAATAGTATTTGACTTAGGGATACTAGTTGTATCAGTTAGGAATGCATTGCACTGCAAGGAATAGAAAAGCTGAACTCTCGGGGCAGGGGTATTAAACAAAATGGTGTTTTAGTTTTTTCACATAGCCAAAGGTCTGGAGGTAGGTAGCTGCAGAGATTGGTTCAGTGGCTCAACAATGCTGGTTTTCATGTCTCACAAATTCCTCATGGTTGTAAGATGGCTGCTACAGCTTGAAGCTTCACATCTATGTTCTAGGGAGAAAAAAGGCAGGGAGAGGGCACCAGTCACATCTGTTCCCTTTTTGTCATGAAAGGTAAACTTTCCCAGTCTTCCATCTATATTTCCCAGAAGATTTCTGCTCATAATTCATCAACCAGAACTGTGTCACAGGGATACCTCTAGCTCTGGATTGGGGGAGGGGGGGAGTATTTTAAATTTCAGGGCTTTGAAATGAAAGGCAACAAGGGAGAGGAGTTGGAGAGGGAAGTCTGGGTTAACAGTGCCAACTACACCAGTATTTTCAACTTGCTAACTAGGATTCCTTTTGGCAGACCTTGTGGCCAGTAGTGCCCTGTTCTATATTGGCCATGCCAACCCAATAGGACTTTTTTCTCCTCCTGGGCTGAAGCATGGAAGAGAAATCAAAAGGCTGAAGATGCTCTGATATGACTTGTGGACTACATGAAATAGTGATTATAGATCCCTGATGATGACATCATTATCATCTGGGAGCCTGTTAGAAATGCAGAATCTCATGCTCCAGACTAGGCCTATAGGAACAGAATCTGCATTTTAGCAGGTGATTCATGTGCACATTACTGTTTGAGAAGTGCTGTTTCTAGAACATAGACTGAGAACACAGGACTGTCTTCCTGGCATCCACCAAAGTTCTCTCAGCTTTCAACTCTGGAGTGATCAACACATCCCAATTTGCTCAGGAATGTCCCAATTTTAGCACTGATAGTCCCACATCATAGGAAACTCCCCAGTCCTGGGAAAACTACCCTATCAGCTCTCTAGTCACCAGACATTCTCCCTCTGTATTTACTAGAAGGCAGGAAGCCTAGAAAGCTTCCTTGGAGAAGTCAGGAAAGATAGATAAAAGGTCTTTCCTTTGGGATGTGGGATTGAACAAGGCATGAGTCAGGACTCATCATCATAGGAACATGGCAGGGCCCTGTACTCCTGGTGGGAGATATGGAGATCTGGCAAGGAAATGGTTAAGAACCCTGTGGGCTTTTCATCCAGGTGCTTTGGAGGTATCATTACTGGACTTAATAATACATCAACAGCCAGCATGAATGGGCTTTGGATTAAAAACCTGGTAATAGTAGCTTAACTCTTTCCTCTTCCATCCCTTCATGTCGCTTTCTTCCTTCTGCCAAGAAAACAGAAGAGAAATGCCCAAATCCCACACAGGAAGCACTTGTCATGAGTAGCATTGGTGACTCAGAGTTATTTTTTAGTCCTGCCAGCCAAGAGCAACAGGAATGAGCTGGAGTGATTTGATTTATTAGTGAAAAAAAAACACACAACTTTTTCTGACCTTGAACCTTCTTTGAGTCCTCCCCGTTCTGCCTCCCTGCCTCCTTCTTCATGCCCCAGGCAGCCCATGTGCCTTCCTGGAAACCCCTGTTTGGGGAGCCTAGGGGACACTTGATTTCTCAGGCCTAATACTCCAATAAGAAATATGTGCCATGGGCCTACTGGAGTGGGAAAGAGAAGACAGGGCCCGGCAACTGCAGCCCAGTGACTGGTAGCCACTTGGCAAGTAGCAGTGCAATACACTAGAACAGGGGTGGGCAAACTTTTTGACTCGAGGGCCACAGTGGGTTCTTAAACTGGACCGGAGGGCCGGAACAAAAGCATGGATGGAGTGTTTGTGTGAACTAATATAAATTCAAAGTAAACGTCATTACATAAAAGGGTACGGTCTTTTTTTTTTTTAGTTTTATTCATTTCAAACGGACCGGATCCGGCCCGCGGGCCGTAGTTTGCCCACGGCTGCACTAGACTGTCAGTATGCTACCTAGAAGAAGGGGCAAGAAATCCAACAGCAGCTGGGGCAACTTCCTTAAGAACTTTGGTTTGGTTCTTTAGTTTGGCCATTCTTATCGTGAGCCTTCTGGCTCATGAGAAATTTGTGGACCTCTCACAAAAAGCTAAGGAGCAATAATGCTTTCCCCAAGGCCTTGTCAGCTCACTACAGCCCAGTGTACCTGGATTTTTGTCTCCTTAACTGCTTTGCTACTGTATGAGATATGTTTTTGGATTCAGGGAAATGGTAGACCCAGGAGCCTTCCTGTAGAATTTGCTGGGGTGATTCAGACTCTTCTACTGTCTAGAAGGGCAGCTATGGGGTATCAGGGTGTAGTTCATGATGATGGGCAGGAATAACAAGGTGAATGGAAGATAACATGTTAGGTCCTACTTGCCAACCACAACAGGCAAACAAGGGCAACACCTGATGAGTCTCACCCCTGGACTGTGGAAGCTCTCTATTGTGCAGAACTAAAAATGACAGCATGGTTGAGCCAACAGGACTGTTCCAGTAGGAGCCATTGCTTGCTGACTGGGATGCAGTAAGATAAATTACTATCTGATTTTTCTTTTTAAAAATATTTGTTATTGATTTTAGAAAGAGAAAGCTGGGGAGGAGAGAGATAGAAACATTGATGAGAGAGAATCATTGATCGGCTGCCTCCTGCATGCCCCCTACTGGGATCAAGGTTGAAACCCAAGCATGTGCCCTGATCAGGAATTAAACTGGTGACCTCTCAGTGCATGGGAGATGCTCAACCAACTTAGTCACACCACCTAGGGATGTCTGATTTTTCATTATATTTATTTCTTAAGAGTTTGAGGCCCAATTCAAACAGGAAAACCCCTGTTTCTATTTGCACTACTATCAGGAACAGATCTGTTTAAGGGTCAGTGGCCAAGTTTACAACTGTGATGACCATTAATCTCTTTTAGTCAGAAAACCCCTCCTCTAAGGGAATTCATTGTGTTGGTGGTACAGGGTGCTGTGGGAGGGTTTTTCGGTGAGTGGGAGAGGGCTGACAGTGGATTATTATATTTCAAACCTTGGTTTGGATTTGTTTCATATTTAGTAGTTCATCTATCCCTTCACTAGACTGCAGTGTCAGATTTGAGTTCCAGGACATAGGTATCCATTGTGTGTGGCTGACTGCCTACCTAAAGCAAGGCTTCCCACATTAGAGCGTGCATAACATCACCTGGAAAGCTTGACGTTACCCAGATTGCTAGGCCCCGCCCTCAGAGATTCAGATTCAGTGAATCTGAAGTGGTCTTGAGAGTTGACATTTCTGACAAGCTCCCAAGTGATGTTGCTGCTGCTTGTTTGGGGACCACACTTGGAGCAGAAGTGGTCCAAAAGAGGTGCCAAATGCTATTACCATCAGTAGCTGCCCCTTAGCACAGATTGAATATATCTGTATAAGAAGAGCTCAATGGGATCTCTTTTCCTTTTGAGTCTAACTCTTAATTTCCACTCCCCCAATCCTCATTTGAAGTTAAGATACCATCTTGGAGTGTGACGCAGGAATCTCAGGTGCGAAGGGGTTAGCCTGGCTGTCCTCCACCATACTCCCTCTTCCGCTCCACCCCCTCCCCAGAGGAATATTGGGGATCTGCAAGTTCCTGCTGGAGCTGCAGTAGCAGGCAAAGCTTGTATCTGGAGTTACACCCAGAGGAGCAGAAACAAGCTGGAGGAGAAAATTACATTTGAAATAATTTATTTTCACATGCAGGGGAGAAATCACATTTGGTCTAGATTCATGTAAAGAAAACAGAGATTAGATTTTTAAAAATGTGTTGCTGGCAAGAGAGAAGAGCAGATGGGTTTGGATAAAATACACTTTCTGTTGAACCTGGCCTTTAGTCACAGACTGCACTTAAAGGGGTTTTGATTTAGACTATGAAGAGAATCAAGTCTGGATTTTCTTTTCTTTTAGTTCTTTTGAAATAATTTCTAGGTTGGGACTGGGAGTGACTGAAACATCTGGACTGCAGGAAAGGTTGTTTCTAGAATTTTGAACTTTTTAGGTCCACTTTGTAGGCTGATTTAGAAGTCTTATCTGAGGAGAGAGAGGTTGTTCTCTTGGTATTTCTGGCCCGAGTGTGAAGATCAATACAGGGAAGGCAATGAGGGGAGTCTGAAATAAGAGACCCCCTTGCAAAGTGAAGGCCAAACAGCGCATGCAAATGTCTACACCCCAAAGAATTCCTCTATAGTCCCTCAGTGTTAAAAAGAATCAATGTCAGGTTTAAACCAATCACAAAAATGATTAATAATCAACCACAGTAACAGCTAATTTTTATTGAGTCTTTACTGCGTACCTGGCTATGTGCACACCATAGTATTAAATCTTCACTTAGCTCCATAAAGTAGGTACTATCATTATCTCCATTTTATAGCTGAAGAAAATGGAGAGAAGTAATTTTCTGAAAGCCACATAGCTGTCTGACTTTAATGCCCAGTCCAGGAATAAGTTCAGATAATGATTAGCATCAATAGCATTACTATTGCAAATAAAGGTTCATAGTTTACATGAATGAAAATTAATAGGTTGAATCACATGAAAGGGCTATTTTTGTAGATAAAAATGCCCAAATATTGGCACTTTCATACGGTTTACTCAAATAAATGTACACATGGGCATGCGCGAGCACGTGCGCGCGCGCGCACACACACACATATGCTCATTGTTTGGAGAAGGGATAAATTGTGATGTAATAAAATGTTGGACTACTATACATGGAATATGATACAATTTATATAGAGGTGAACATATACAAAATTACATTTTGTTAAGGGTTTTATATATATCTGTATCTCTAGATATCTGTATATAAATATATGTATATATCTATATCTATATGTATATCTATATCTATATATCTATATCTATATATATATATATATATATATATATATATATATATATATATATACTTGTAGGCAGGATTTGGATTCTCATGGTCTGTTGGGCCAACGGCCTTGGTTCCTCCTCATTTACTGTTTTTCAAAAGCCACCCTAGTTTATTGACATGTAACCCACTCCACAGGGCAGCCAGATTTATCAGAGTGAGGGTTTTGAGAGACACCGAGAAAGGAGTGACAGTCTTTTATGCACTACTTATGGAAGTGATACCTCATCATTTTGTTGTATTCTATTCATTAGAAGCCAGTCACTAAATAGGTCCAGCCCACACTCAAAGAGAGGGGATTACACAAGGTTCCCTCAGATTTCCCATTGATTCCATATTCCTTCCCTTAATAGATGTCATGGCTGTGTAGTAGTGAGAAACAGTATCTGTGGTGTTGGAACAGGAAGAAATACTAACTTTTCTCTTGCTGTTTCCTTAATCCCAATCCCCATGGGCCTCTCCTCATAGTTTTTTCAGATTACCCACTTGGTAAGGGTGCAGAGGTGTTATTTTTATCCCACTCCATTGTCTGGGATTTAGAAGAGGGTTCACATAGTTATCAAGAGTGTATTGAAATGAAAAGCCCACCTTGTAGGGCCTTGGCAGGAGGGAGAGCAAAGAGAAGCCCTCTTTCCTACATAACCAGCAAGAGCCAGTGGGTAGTCACTTTGAGGTCTACACACATGAAAATGTGCATGTGCAAGTATATTCTTCTTTCCAAGAGCATGGCTTGGCTTAGTAGGGCTGGATTAGAGTTTGGAGAGATGCCTACTGCATAGTGCCACCTTTTGGAAAAATAAACAGATGACCCACTCTCAGTGGTGCAGTTTTAATCAGAAATAAAATGCACTGCAGCAGTCAGGAAAGAGATCCCTTGCCTGAAACAGAAAACATGATGTCAACCTCTCCATAAAATATTGAAAAGTTCTTAAGGGGTTGTGAGAGGAAAAATTAGGGAATTAGGGGCACAGTTGTCTCATTTTGGAGGATGATATGAAGGATCTAAATGTGTGTCGGTCAGGAACATAATCCTAGTCCAGATGAACTAGGGTCTGAAGTTTCTGGCTTTCATCTTTCCTGATATATGTTCTTAGCCTTTCCCTTAGTATGTGTGTATGTGTGCCTAATGTAGAAAAACTCTGTGCGACTTCCCTG
The DNA here is from genome assembly GCF_964212035.1 of Myotis nattereri. Taxonomy (NCBI): domain Eukaryota; kingdom Metazoa; phylum Chordata; class Mammalia; order Chiroptera; family Vespertilionidae; genus Myotis; species Myotis nattereri. The sequence goes on from NC_138078.1 coordinate 9,509,738, forward strand.
AAAAGGTAGATTTTATAAATGGATTGTTGATGACCATGTTAGTTTGGGTTCTCGAGAAGCAAACCCTAAGACGAAGGCTGATGTGTATGTAGTTTGATAGGTGATGAAAACACCAATAACGCTGGTTAGGGAAGGGATATAGGGAAGAAAGGAAGCCATGAAAAAGTTATTAAGTAAATTATCACTGTGAGCAACTGGAGCTGAATTCCAAGTGGGACTCTGGGAGACAATGAACACTCAGAGTGTTTCCACCTCAGGAGTGAGGGACCTGTGGTATTTACACTCCAATTCCCAAGAATCATTTGTTGAGATGCTTCTGGGTTTTGCTAATTCCCCAGCACTTCTGTCCAAGCCTGCAGACATAGTGGCTTTCCTCAGCTATGGGGGACAAAAGCCCGGCACAGCGATGTTTAAGTGGCCTTTGGAATTCAGCTGCATTGCACTGAGGTGAGAGGTCTGAGGGATGTCTGCAAGGCACTGATGGTAGCTGCAGAGTCACTTTGAAAAGTCTATATATATATATATATATATATATATATATATATATATATATATGTATATATTACTGGGGAGGGGGACTGTCTTGCAGATATGGTCTCTATTAATATTTCTACCCATTAATAAAATATAGTAAAATAGTTGTAATAATAAACAAAAAGTTTTAAAGAAAAAGAGCTTTTTTCAAAACCAGAGGATAATGCTGTAGGTTCTATGTTATATACATTTGTCAAAATTAATCATACTGAACATTTCAAATATATGCATTTTACTGTATGTAAATTATACCTAAATTTAAAAATAAGCAGGTATGAAATTCCAGATTTTAATACCTTTCAGTAGAATCCTAAGTTCCTGTACATTTGAGGTATACTTGCCTGAACCCCCTAAAAGTCTGCCTGCACTGTGGGCCAATAGTTGAAACCTTTTCTCTAGAATCTCAGTCAGGAAATGTTGAAATGGGGCACTGGCAAATCAATGCATTGTACCCGAGATAGTGGCTCCCCAATAACAACACAGGCTCCTTCAGTTACTTCTGTGCCATGATTTGTGCCCATGTGGCCCCTCGCTAGGTTGGCTTTGTGACTGTGGCATGCATTTTACAAGAGAAATGGCTAGGGGTTTCATATATGAGGCCACAGGTCAAACATCTGTAATGCAGAAAAAACTGAGAGAGAAAGGGTCTTATCTTACAAATTTAACCTTTGTGGTTAAACTAGTTAAGTCCACCTGCCACAGCTGTCATATAGGGAAATAAGGACGAGATGTTTTAGGATGGGACATCGCTCAGGTTCAATTTCAATGTCTGGCACATAGTGGGCACTCTATAAATGTTTGATTGGCTGAGCAGATTCCATCCAGTTCACAGATATCTCCTGAGACCAGCTTCAGCTGAGAACAGAAAGGGGTGGAGGTAGGAGAATCATGAATAATGTGGAGGCCATTGGGTCCTTCTCTTTTTCCTCAAAAGATCCAGATCTGGATCTGAAGATGTGGGGCCTTCACAGCATAGGGCCTTTCTAATGACTTTTCAATTAATTGGCTTGACGCTGGTAGGTAGAGCACCAGAGGGTGAAAAAGATGAAAGGCATTGAAGAGGAAAAGGTTTAATGTCACTGCAATTCTGTTCAGATTTGGAAAGTTTTTTTTTGTTGTTATTTGTTTTGTTTTGTTTTTTGAACTTTATATCTTAACCACTGGATTTCTCTAAATTCAGTCATGCAAAAAAATTTTGTCATTCTCTGGATTGGTTGATGATGAGGGGTTGAAGGGAAAGCCAAGATGGAAGGGCCATGTGTGATTTCTGTGGGTGGCAAGTGTGTGTGATTAGGGGTAGGGGCAGATAAAGAAAGGTACACAAGGAGGGGTAGATGGTGATGGTGGTTTCTAGGTATGAGTCACATTTTCTGAGCAGTGGTGTGCTTATTCTACAAAGTATGGCATAGATGTGTGTTTTCCAACAGTTTGTGTTCTTCAGAATTCAATGTCTTCTTACTGTGTTTGTTCCTAAAGCTAATCTAATTATGTTTACTGATACTGCCTGACCATTTAGATACACATACACACTTACACATCTTATTGATGCAAAATTTAAATAATTATAAAACTCAAAGAACTATACTGATATTGCAAATATGTGATGCATAGAATTTTAGAAGTAGACAGAACCCTAGAAAGCAATTGTGTTGTTTCCTGTTAAAGATGAGAAAATAGTGTGTTGGGCATGGGAATTGACCTCTTATTCACCTAGACCAGGGATTTTAACTTTGACATTTGTGACATTTAGAGTCAAATTAATTCTCTGCTGTGGTGGGCTGTCTTGGGAATGGATATTTAGCAGCATCCTTGACCTCTAACCACTAGATACCAGTATCACCTCCCCCAAGTCACTACATTAATATTTCACGACATTGCTAATATACCCTCAGGGGCAAAATCACCCCTGATTCAGAATGACTGGCCTCGATAGAGGCCTTAGTGGATCCTAGATTCCAACTCTCCATGCTCTGTTCAATTTGGGAGTTTCAAATGATGGCTCTTATATGTCTTCAGAATTACATACAAATATTTAAATAGAATGATTCCATGTGTGGTATGCATAAGAGAATTGGCAATGTTCAAAGATATTCGTCTTACCAGGGCACTCTATTCTCTAACAGCTCTAAATCAGATGGATTTTTTTCAGCATGTGTTAAGTTAGAGCACATGAAATTGTGTGGGGGGTTTTTGGTGTGTTTTTTTTGTGTGTGTGTGTCTGTGTGTGTGTGTGGCCCAAATGGTCAAATATCAGCAGTCTTCATGGTTCAACCTAAACACACAGAATTTAAGAGATATGTCCTGAACACCTTTTGAAACTCCGGAATTCTTGAATGTGGAAATGTTTGTTTAGGCTTGTGATTCTTCTTAGTCACATTTTCTAAGGCGAATCCAATGTTTTCCGTGCAGAGCTTCAAACCACAAGCTAACCACATTGCAAAATTCCCCTCGAAATTTCCCTTTCACCCTGTGGTCAATTAAATATGGCCACAAATTCTTTGCAGTGATTCCCATTAAGGGGTGGAGTCTGTTCTCCACCCTGTTGATTCTGGGCTGAACTTGTGACTTGCTTTGAGCAACAGAATGTGGAGGAAGTAGTGTTGTTCAGTTCCAGAGTCTAGGGGTGGGCAAACTTTTTGACTCGAGGGCCACAATGGGTTCTTAAACTGGACCGGAGGGCCGGAACAAAAGCATGAGTGGAGTGTTTGTGTGAACTAATATAAATTCAAAGTAAACATCATTACATAGAAGGGTCCGGTCTTTTTTTTCAATAGTTTTATTCATTTCAAATGGGCCGGATCCGGCCCGCGGGCTGTAGTTTGCCCACGGCTGGCTCTAGACATTTAAGAGGTCTTGCAGCTTCCACCTTGGCCACTGTCTTGAGACTACCATGTAAGAAAGCTGGTGTAGCTTACTTGAGGATGAGTGGCCATGTGGAGGAGACCCAAGGCGCCCACAAATTGCCAGTGTCACCAACAAGACATGTAAGTAGAGCCATCTTTGACTTTCTAGTCCACAGACCCTCTAGCTAAATCCAGTCAAATAAGTGAGACCAGGTGAAACCAGGAGAACCATTCAGTGTATCCATATAATTATAAGAAATAATAAATCATTGCTTGAAGCCACTAAGTTTTGGGATGGCTTGTTATACAGCAGTAAATAACTGACACACTGCTATTGTCAGTTTTATGGGTTTTAACAATATTATTAGAGTGTGACTTCAAATAGAGAGCAGCAAAGCCATGTTACCCTGATCCCTTTTTACTGGCTGATTGACTGGCATCACTCACTAGCCCAATGTCTCAGGCCCTCACACCAGCATCCTAGTAAGCACCATTAAATCACTTTCTTCAGTAAAACTGATGATTTCTATATTTGGAAGCCATAAAAAGGGATCATCAACTTATGAGTAAAAGCTACAAAGGCCAAGTGTCTTCTCTACAGAATGATTACCTACATAATATCTGCATGTACTAGATGCCTCACATATTCTGTTCCTGCATATATACCACATACCAATGTCACACATAAACACGCAGTTTAACCATGCTCAGTTCAATCATGGCATATCCCCTAGGCATGGGTATGTGATTTGAAAATATCTTAAGCAAGCCTCCATTTCCCATTGTCATAGTTTGAAAGAAGGTATTTCAAACCAAGAATTTCCTCATAAATGGTGGGCATTAATTGACTTTCTGTCTTGTTTTCACTGGATATCTCTTTTTATCTATAGCAGATGCCTTAGGAAGCCCTTTCTTTATTATCTAAGGAAAACCATAGTTTGCACTCATGATAATAATGATCTGTGAATTATTTCTTTAATGTTGTATATACCAGCCCCTACTGGACTTCACCTACATGAGAGGAGAAATTCTGACTTTCTCTTTGCTTAGGACATCCCCAGCACATAGACAGGGTTAGGTTCCTGGTTGTTCCTCAATAAATTTGTTGATGAATGAATTAATGAATGCATTATGGAAGGTGGGAGCTGGAGAAGAGCCTGGAATTCATTGCTTTCTGTCTCCTGTTCTGCTCGATGAGTGAGGACACTGAGATTCAGATAGGATTAGCATTGATTTATTTATTTTTAATTCCAGGGTTTTATTCATTTAAAAAGCTACTTGACATACCTGATTATCTGATCTGTCACAGCTTGTGATTATAGGAGAGGAGGCATTGAGGATTCCTTCTTGGGCTCAATGGGATACACTGTGAGCACCCATGACTTTGGGCTGGCTTTCTGTCATTGAAAGCAGATTTCTTCCCACCCTGCTTGGCCCTGTGACTTGTTGAGGGGCTTCCAGGCCCACCTGGGCACTGAGCAGGCACCAGATATAGCTCTCAGAATTACATTATTATTACTGTTCATCTGCCTGTCAAGCCAAGTACTTTTCTATTTTTCAGAATGTGAAAGCAAAATAGCCTTTTTCTGATATGAAGCTAATAATAGTTCTCATCTTGATTCTACTTAACACTGAGCTGAAGATTTGGCCTCTGGGGTGAGGCTTATAGTTAATTCATTTACTTTAAAAATAATTACAGAAGCCATGAAAGAAATGTCCCAATGCGGGCCATGAGTGGTCTGATTCCCAGTGTTTCTCAGTAACCAACTATGTGCTGGGTACTTGAAAGAATGAGAATGTGGCAACTCTGTTTGAAGCTTTGGGTAGAAGGTGAAGCTGCACTGGAACTACTCTGCAGTCACTCTGGTTAGGAGTAGCCATGCCTATCCCCCTGCCACCCGCTCTCTTAATTTTCTGTGATGACCTAAATGAGAAAGACAGTTGGTTTCCTTCCCCCTCAGCTTAGTCCTCTATACAGAAAAACAGGCTGCATCCCTGGCAGACTGCACTGGGGTTATTTGCTGTCTCATCTACTTAAGGATGATCTGTAGCTTTGAAGGAAAAAATAAATAAGCAAGCAAAGTCCACCCCTATCCTTAGTCTAAGAAGAAATGGATGGGTTCCCTGGCTGCCACCTCCTCCATGTCACAATTCCCCTGAGTCCCAGGGAGAGAATAGTCAGTGAAGAAAATAAATTGTTTCTAGTTGTATGTGTTTATATGTGTGTGCATGTGCATTTATGAGAGAGAGAGAGAGAGAGAGAGAGAGAGAGAGAGAGAGAGAGAGAGAGAGATATGGGGAGAGGGAGAACAAGAGAGGGGAGAAAGAGAGAGGGAAAGAAAAAGAGAGGCAATGTGAATGGCGAAGATGAAAGAAGAGGAGGGAAAAGGAGAGAGGATAAAAAGAGGAGAGAGAAGAAATAGTGAGAGAGTAAAAGAGAATAGCTTAAAAGAAGGCAAAGTAGTGAGTCAAATGGTTATTTCAAAATGTGAATAAAGCTAATTTTTAATATTGTTTAAAGTATTATATATGTCTCCTTTCCCCCAACTGACCCCCCTGGCCAGTCCTACCCCCAGGACAAGCCCCCACAACCCCAGTGTCCGTGTCGATTGGTTATACTAATATGCAGGCATACAAGTCCTTTGGTTGACCTCTTACCACACCCCTCCCCTGCCTCCTCTCTGAGGTGGGACAGTCTGCTCAGTGTTTCTCTGTCTCTGGATCTATTTTTCTTCATCAGTATGTGTTGTTCATTATGTCTCACATATGAGTAAGACCATGTGATATTTATCTTTCACTGACTGGCTTATTTCGCTTAGCATAATGTTCTCCAGGCCCATTCATGCTGTTGCAAATGGTAAGAGTTCCTTCTTTTTTATAGCAGTGTAGTATTCTATTGGATAGATGTACCACAGTTTTTTAATCCACTCATCTGCTGATGGGCACTTAGGCTGCTTCCAAATCTTAACTATTGTAAATTGTGCCGCTATAAACATAGAGATGCACATATCCTTTCTGATAGGTGTTTCTGATTTCTTGGGATATAGTCCTAGAAGTGGGATCACTGGGTCAAATGGGAGTTCCATTTTTAATTTTTTCAAGATACTCCATACTGTTTTCCACAGTGGTTGCACTAGTCTGCTTTCCCACCAGCAGTGCATGAGGGTTTCTTTTTCTCTACATCCTCACCAGCACTTGTCGTTTGTTGATTTGTTGATGATAGCCATTCTGACAGGTGTGCGATGGTACCTCATTGTAGTTTTGATTTGCATCTCTCAGATGATTAGTGACTTTGAGCATGTGTTCATATGTCTCTTGGCCATCTGTATGTCCTCTTTCTAAAAGTGTCTATTTAGGTCCTTTGCCCATTTTTTGATTAGATTTTTTATCTTCCTTTTGTTAAGTTGTATGAGTTCCCTGTAAATTTTGGAGTTTAAATTCTTATCTGAGATAGTATTGGCAAAAATATTGTCCCATGGAGTGCACTTCCTTGTTGTTTTGTTAAAGGTTTCTTCTGCTGTGCAGAAGCTTTTTATTTTGATGTAGTCCCATTTGTTTATTTTCTCCTTAGTTTCCATTGCCCTAGGAGCTGCATTGATAAAGATATTGCTACAACATATGTCTGATATTTTGCTGCCTATGGAGTCTTCTAAGATATTTATGGTTTCCCATTTTACATTTATGTCCTTTAACCATTTTGACTTTATTTTTGTGTATGGCATAAGTTGGTGATCTAGTTTCATTTTTTTTTGCATGTATCTGATTAATTTTCCCAGCACCATTTATTGAAGAGACTGTTTTGACTCCACTGTATGCTCTTGCCTCCTTTGTCAAATATTAATTGAGCATAATGGCTTGGGTTGATTTCTGGGTTCTCTGTTCTGTTCCATTGGTCTATATGTCTGTTCTTATGCCAGTACCAGGCAGTTTTGAGGACACTGGCTTTGTAATATAGCTTTATATCTGGTATTGTGATCCCTCCAACTTTGTTCTTGTTTCTCAGATTTGCTGTGGCTATTCGGGGTCTTTTTTATTCCATATGAATTTTTGGACAGTTTGTTCTAGGTCTTTGAAATATGCCATTAGTATTTTAATTGGGATTTCATTGAATGTACAAATTGCTTTGGGTAGTATGGACATTTTAATGATGTAAATTCTACCAATCCATGGACACAGTATATTCTTCCATTTGTTTATGTATTCCTCTATTTCTTTTTTCAATATGCTGTAGTTTTCCGAGTACAGGTCTTTTACCTCCTTAGTTAAGTTTATTCCTAGGTAACTTAATATTTTTTGGTGCAATGGTAAATGGGATTGTTTTTTTAGTTTCCCTTTCTGTGAGTTCATTATATATATATATATATATATATATATATATATATATATATATATATATATATATAAAAGCCTAAGCAACTATTCGACCGTTCAACCATTCGACTGGTAGCTATGATGCACACTGACCACCAGGCAGCAGATGCTCAAAGCACAGTCATGGAAATATGGAATAGACTGATGAATCCCAGAGGGAAGGAGGGAGGGGGGAGGGTGGGAAGAGATTAACCAAATATATGCATACTAGAGGTCCGGTACACTGGTGGGGTTCCTTGGCCTGGCCTGAAACTGGCTCAGTGCATGGATTCATGCACCCATGGGGCCCCGTGGCCTGGCCTGTGGGGATTAGGCCAAAACTAGCAGTCTGACATCCCCTGAGGGGACCCAGCTGGCAAGAGGGCACAGACCAGGCCAAGGGACCTCACCAGTGAATGAATCCATGCACTGGGCCTCTAGTTGGTGTATAAAAAAAGCCATAGATTTCTGGGTGTTAATTTTGTATCCTGCTACATTGCCAAATTCATTTATTAAGTTGAGTAGTTTTTTGATGGTGTCTTTAGGGTTTTCTATGTACAATATTATGTCATCTGCGAAAAATGAGTTTTACTTCTTTTCCAGTTTGGATGCCTTTTATTTCTTCTTCTTGCCTAATAGCTATGGCTAGCACTTCCAGTACTATGTTGAACAGGAGTGGTGAAAGTGGGTATCCCTGTCTTGTTCCTGTTTTTAGGGGAAATGGTTTTAGTTTTTGCAATTGAGTATGATGTTGGCTATAGGTTTGTCATATAAGGCTTTTATTATGTTGAGGTATAATCCCTCTATTCTCATTGCTGAGAGTTTTTATCAAGAAAGGGTGTTGGCCCTGACCAGTTTGGTTCAGTGAATAGAGCATCGGCCTGTGGACTGAAGGGTCCCGGGTTCGATTCTGGTCAAGGGCATGCGCCTTGGTTGTGGGCACATTCGCAGTGGGGGATGTTCAGGAGGCAGCTGATCGATGTTTCTCTCATTGATGTTTCTAACTCGCTATCCCTCTCCCTTCTTCTCTGAAAAAAATCAATAAAATATATTTAAATTTTTTTTAAAAAGAAAGGGTGTAGGATTTTGTCAAATGCTTTTTCTGCATCAATTGATATTATTATGTGATTTTTGTCTCTCAGTTTGTTTATGTGATGTATCACATTTATTGTTTTCTGAATATTGTACCATCCTTGCCTCCCCAGAATAAATCCCACTTGGTCATGGTGTATGATCTTTCTAATGTAATGCTGGATCCAATTTGCTAGAATTTTTTTCGAGGATTTTAGCATCTATGTTCATCAGGGATATTGGCCTGTAGTTTTCTTTCTTTGTAGTGTCTTTATCTGGTTTTGGAATTAGTGTAATGCTGGCTTCATAGAATGAGCTTGGAAGTGTGCCTTCCTTTTGAAGTTTTTGGAATAGTCTGAAGAGGATAGGTTTTAGTTCTTCTTTGAATGTTTGGTAAAACTCCCGTGTAAAGCCGTCCCAACCAGGGCTTTTGTTTGATGGAAGATTTTTGATTACTGCTTCAATTTCATCAGTAGTTATCAGTGCATTCAGGCTTTTTGATTCTTCATGATTGAGTTTTGGAAGCTTGTATTTTTCTAAGAATATGTCCATTTCGTCTAGGTTGTCCAGTTTGTTGGAGTGGAGTTGTTCGTAGTATTATTTTACAATACTTTGTATTTCTGTGGGGTCTGTTGTTACTTCACCTCTTTCATTTCTGCTTTTGTTCATTTGGGTCCTCTCTCTTTGCTTCTTGGTGAGCCTGGCTAGAGGTTCATCAATCTTGTTTATCCTTTCAAAGAGTCAGCTCTTGGTTTTATTGATCTTTTGTATGTATTTTTTTTTTGGTCTCTATGTCATTTATTTCCACTCTGATCTTTATTATTTCCTTCCTCCTGCTTACTCTGGGCTTTTCTTGGTGCCCTCTTTCTAATTCTTTAAGTTGTACAGTTAGATAATTTACTACCATTTTTTTTTAAGTAGGCCTGTAGAACTATGAACTTCCCTCTCAGGACTGCTATCACTGTGTCCCATCGATTTTGGATTGCTGTGTTTTCATTGTCGTTTGTTACCATGATATTTTTATTTCTTCTTTGATCTCTTTGGTAACCCAATCATTGTTTAATATCATGCTATTTAGCCTCCAAGTGTTTGATTTTTTTCATTGTTTTTATTATAGGTGATTTCTAATATTATACCATTATGATCTGAGAAGATGCTTGATATCATTTTTATCTTTTTGAATTTGAAGAGACTTTGCCTGTGTCCCAATATGTGGTCTATCTTTGAAAATTCCCCGTGTGTACTTGAGAAGAATATATATTCTGGAGCTTTTGGGCGAAATGTTCTGAAGATGTCAATTAAGTCCATCTGATCTAGTGAGTCATTTAGGATTGGTGTTTTTTTTCTGCTTATTTTTTGTTTAGAGGATTTATCCAGTGGTGTCTATGGGGTATTAAAATCCCCTACTATGACTGTATTGCTGTCAATCTCTCCTTGATATCCTCCAGAAGTTTTGTATGTATTTGTTGCTCCTGTATTGGGTGCATATATGTTTACCAGAGTTAGATCCTTTTATTAGTTAGATCCTCTTGTTAAATTGCTCCCTTTAGTATTTGAAGTGGCCTTCCTTATCTCTTGTTATGGCCTTTACTCTGAGGTCTATTTTGTCAGATATAAGTATTGCTACCCCAGCTTTTTTTTTTTTTCCATTTGCCTGAAAAATGTTTTTCCGTCCCTTCACTATCACTATGTGTAAGTCCTTTGTTCTGAGGTGGGTCTCTTGTAGACAGCAGATGTATGGGTCATGTTTTCTTATCCATTCAGCTACCCTATGTCTTTTGATTGGAACATTTAATCCATTTACATTTAAGGTTATTATTGATAGGTACTTGTTTGTTGCCATTTTTATTCTTTATGCCTGTGTTCCTTCTTCCCTTCCTATTTCTTCTTTTTACAGCAGTCCCTTTAGCATTTGTTGCATTGGTGGATTGGTGGTAATAAACACCCTTAGCCCCCTTTTTGTCTGTGAAACTCCTGATTTCACCTTCAATTTTGAATGATAGTCTTTCTGGGTAAAGTATTCTTGGATTCAGTCCCTCACTTTGCATGACTGTATATATCATTTCATTCCCTTCTGGCCTGATGTGTTTCTGTTGAGATATCAGTTGATAGTCTGATGGGCGATCCCTTATTGGTATCTTTCTGTCTCGCTCTGGCAGCCTTTAAGATTCTTACTTTGTCATTGGTGTTTGCCAATTTAATTATGATGTGTCTTGGTGGTGGTCTTTTTGGGTTCATCTTATTTGGGACTCTGTGTGCTTATTGAACTTGTGTGAGTTTTTTCTTCCCAATATCGTGGAAGTTTTCTGTCATTATTTGTTCAAACAGGTTTTCTATTCCTTACTCAGTTTCCTCTCCTTCTGGCACCACTATTATGTGGATGTTATTTATTGCAGCTATGTCATTCTTCATTTCCTCCTGATTTTTACACATGTTGAATTTGTCTTCCATCCTTTTCAGTGTCCTTATGACCATTGCTCTGAATTCTTTCTCTGACAAATTGCTTGCCTCCATTTTGTTGACTTCCTTTTCTGGTGATTCTGCCTTTCCTTTCATATGGGGGGCTGTTTCTTTTTCTCCCCATTTTTGCTCCTCTCAGGGTGTCTGGTTATGTGGCTCACTTTCTACCACGTTGACCGAAAGGCACAAAATACAACTCTACAAGACACAACACAGAGGGCACAAAACACGAATGTATTAATGACACAGATAACCCCAATAAAAGTGACTACCAGAGAAAAGAGAGTTAGGAGAGAGAAGAGAGAGCAAAAATGATATTGAGAAAAGGAAAACAAAAGTAAGAGTTAAAAGATATAGAATAAAAAAAGAAGGGGAAATATACATATATGGGGAGAAAACTCCACAAAACAAACTAACAAAAAAATGCTAACAACAAACACCCAGAAAAAAAGTGGGGGGACTGAATCTGAAGAGGCAGGGCTTATTTCCAGAAGGAATTGAATGGCCACGGTTCAGTATAGAGGAGGTAGAAAGAGTATGAGTGGATAAGGAGAAAAGTAAAAAACAAAATAATCAATAAAAAATAAAAAATACAAAAATATTCCCCTTTCTTTTATCTGTCTGTCTATCTACCTATCTATCTATCTACATAGTCATCTATTTTTGGAAAAGGAGAATAGAGCAGAGAGCAAATAGACTTAAGTTTAGTGAGTGAAACTGATTAAGCAATTCGGAGAAGAAGAGAGCAAGAGAGGAGAGGAAAAACAAAAGCATAAAAAATTGACTAGCAAAGAAAGAGAAAAGAGAAGTGTGCATGGACTTGCAGCAGGGAAGAGGAAATTAGATTTATGAGTAAGCCAACAGATACTACTATAATAGTAATGCGTCAATAAAGCAGATAAAGAAGATCATTTTTAACAAGGGGTAAAAAGAAAGGAGAGAGGAACAGAAGAAGAGAAACAGGGTGAAAAAGGGATAATTGAGGAAGAAAAGATTGGCAAAAAAATAAGATAAGGTAAAATAATGATAAAAATAATAATAAAATAAAAAATAGAATGAAGAACACTAATCCAAAAAAAGGCTTAAAAAGCCTATATAATAAAAGCCTAATATGCTAAGTGTCCAACCTTTCATTTGACCATTCAACAAGTCGCTATGACTCACACTGACCACCAGGGGGCAGACATTCTGAACAGTAGGTGAGCTTGCAGCTGGGGTCCAGCTGATTGGGACTGGGAGAGACAGGCTGGACACACCCTGGGGTCCTCCCGTGGTTCCTCCCTGGCCCTAATTGTGCACTGGTGGGGTTCCTCGCCCTGGCCTGTGCCCTCTTGCAATCTGGGATGCCTTGGGGGATTTTGGAGAGCTACTTTCAGCCCGATTTCCACAGGCCTGGCCAAGGGACCCCACTGGACTTCTAGTAATAATAATAAAATATAATAAAGAAAAAATTTGTTTCTTTCTTAAGTAAAAGGTAAAAAATAAAAAAGTGAAGTAGTAAAGTGTCATTCGCTTCAGCTGAGTTTTAATGTCCCATGGGTGCTGATTTAAGACCCCTTCTATTGTTCTGTCTGCCATTTCTCAGTTTCCTGTTAGGTAGCCAGCACCATGTTGAAGTTCCCAGAGATCCACCACTCCTCTGTGTCTGTCTCCACAGCCTTAGTTTCAGGCAGGCAGGACCAATCTGCCTGCTTTGTTTGTCTGCCTGCTTTCAGTTGTATTTACACAAGCGTCTATTTCAGACATGGGTGCTAGGTGGGGGTGTTGTGTATTAGTTTCTGGGACCAAACGGCCCCTCAACCCAGTCTCCGAGGGCTCCCTGGGGGTATTTGGATTCTTCATTTCCCTGCAGAGCTTGAGGCTGGGTGCTATTGCTCTAGTTGCCCTGCAGGTGCTGCTGTGGCAGAGAGGGGGGCTAGCTTTTTAGGAGAAAAATGGCTGTTTAGGGTTAAAGGTACTGGAAGGTCCCAGTGCTGAATTCCTAGTTGCCTCCCCCTGTGCTCCTCCCCAGCCTCCACAAAACTGCACTTCCACCTGCATCACAGCATCAGTGAGTGTTTGGAATTGAAAGATCCTATGTACTGGGTTTAGTGAGTAAAAGCAAGGAAAATATAAAGGCAGAACAACTGCTCTGCTGCGCATTTCTCTCCCCCAGCACTGCGTGGCCAGTGCGGATCTTCAGGCTCCCTTTCTGGGTGCAGCCTCCTATGGCCATGGACTTAGATCTAGATTCCCCAGCTGCCAGCAGCCCTATGGACCCCCCTTCCACAGTTGAGTGTTATGCGTGTCCCCAAGGGACGCAGATTTAGTGCAGCGCAGTTTCCTTCTGATACTCTCGTCCCTGTAGTCGGGAGTCTCTCTATCCAGCCCAAATCCCTGATCCTACTGTTCTCCAGGCTTCCTCTGTCTTTTTTGGCCACGAATTGTCTCACCAGCTGTGTTTAACTTGCCAATTCCAGGTGGATGTTATTCGATTTAGTTGTTTCTTCATCTGTTCCGTGAGACAGTGCGGGACATGTCCGCCTATTTCGCTCCCATTTTGTCTCCCCAAAGACAAACTTTTGAGGAGCCCACAGCCAGGGAGGCTGGAGTCTTGGTGTTTGTGGGGTCCCAGCTGAGGCAGCAGGTCCCTGGCTGGTATGGCTGTAGGGTCCTGGGTGGTGTCTGAGGGCACCCTGGGTGGAGGTGAGGCTGGGCTCCCAGTCACGGCAGCTCTCCCCTTCAAGATGGTGTGGCCTCTCATGAATAAAGCTATTTTTAATAAAATACTTTTCTTTCCTTAATTTCCCCTTCTTGTCCTTCCAGATATAGTTGTAAGTACCCCTTCCTCTAGTCTTACTGTCTAACTCTAAAATATATTGAAGACTTACCAGCACAATCCTCAGATAATGTCCCCTCTGAGGTAGTAAATAAGTTAAGCATTTCCATGCATCTGCTACTCTGTTGCACTTCCATGTGGCTACAAAGGTCAAGGAGACAGGATCCCACCTTTCTAGCATCTTGGTCAGCTTACATGAAAACCATTGTCTTGTTGCTGGGCTTATCAGAGAGAACTGTCCATGTCTCAACCCATCCAAACTGAGATTGTCATCTGGGTGAGCTATCCATCTAGAAAGCAGTCCCAGAAAAGGCCTTCACCCTCCATGGAAGCTGGATGAAATGTTGTACTTGTGCAATGAAGAGCCCACATGTTTCTCCATATGTATTATCACTATTTGTTAGGCTAAAAACTAAGTGAGGTGTTATATATCAAGCATATGGCACATAGTAAGTGATCAGGAAGTATTAATTACTATTATCTGAGTCACAATAATAATCACCAACTTTTTATCACTATGTGATGGGCACTTTTCTAAGCAAATCTTAAAACAGCTCTGTGAGGTAGGCACTATTTCATTCTCTTTTAACAGATGGGGGACTAAGGCACAGAATAACCCCAGTTCTCAGGACCTAGACATGAGGATCTGTTTTAACATATGGCACCCACCCAACATGAGAAGAAGCAGTGACAACAAGGGCAGAAGAGAATTCACTAATATCTTATTCCTTTGTTCCATCTCTAGAACCACTGCCCAAGACCAAGTCACCACCTCCTCTTGCCTGGTCCACGGCAGCCACCTCCTCTCTTGATGCCCTATATCCACTATTAATTGCTACAGTCCATTCTTCACACAACCATCACAACCATCAAAATGATCCTTTAACTCATGGGCCACACAATGATATGTCCCTTTAAGAACTCTTCATTCCCTTCCATTGCACTTAGAATGAAATCCACACCTGTATGACCTGGCAAACTCTGCCAATTTCTCCAGTTTCATGCTGTGACATATTCTCCTAGGCCCAGTATTCCCATGCCACTCTGACTTCTCACCAGTTTTTAAAAAACATTCAAACTCTTTCTTATGTCAGAGCATTCATACATGCAGTTCCCTCTGCTCTTGTCTCCATCCTTTATCCTTCAGAGCTCTGCTCATACTTCAGTACCCCCTCTATCCACATTTTCTATATCTCAACACCCTCTTTTTATCCTTCATTGATTTCACAACTGAGAAGTATTTTCATTTGTTTTGATTATGTCCTTGCTTTCTCTCTACTTTCCCCCACTAAACTGGAAGCTCTGTAAAAGCAACAATCATGTCCATATTGTTTGCTATTGTATCCTCAGCACTTCATACAGGCTCATGGTATGTGTGCAATAAATAGAGGTTGATAAGTAAATGGCTGGTATATTTGGAATGTATGGATTGTGATATTTGGAGACTTGACAGTCTATGGCTTGGGATCATGTTGCCTTACTTCTCTGGCTGTCAAAAGTTTTATTTGTATACTATTGTCTGCCATCTTGTGCTACAGATCTGAGCATGGGCCTGTCTCATTCCAGAGAGTTGTGACCTCATTGGAATTTCAGTGCAAAGAAGATACAGATCCATTTTGCACACAAAGAAAAGATGGTGTCTGTTACAATTGGTTTTCTTGGCCTTGTGGAAAGATGCAGAAAGGTAGAAGGATATTAGATATTCAGTAGTTCTCTTATTGTTCAGAATATCCAGGAAATTCTATTTCCTAAACAGCATTTATAGAATACCTAATATGCTGCTTCCTTGCTATTCTCAGCCACCTGAAATAGTTGAATATAAGTCCCATAGTAGTCAATCATGTATATATCCACCCTCAAATAATTTAATATTATATAATGTGAACCAATAAGCTAATTGAGTGTGCTTTTAAGAATTTAACTTTGCACCTTTGGAAGTTAATTTCTCCTTTATATTACTAGAGACATTCTCTGACAAAGATAAAGAGGTGGATAGATTTTGGTTTCTTTTCACCTTTCAGACATTCCTTGGATTTTTCTCAGAAAGATTGATATAAGGCAAATCTCATTTTTTCTTATCCCTCCACCTTTGTCTCGGCCAAAGGGTGAACTATGGGAAGATCGCATGGGTGGTGTTCTAAACAACTTTCCCTTGATTGAATAACCCTTCTCCCAAGGGCTACTTGTGCGGTTTAAATTACTTAAAAAACAAAACAAACAATCCAGGGTAAGAGCATCAGTTTGAACAAATAAAAGGTTACCAACAGACTTGCCCTGTACAGCTGGAAAAGATGTGAAAAGCAGAGGCTCCAAGTGCCAAAGAGGATAAATAAACGTGTCAAAAGTGCCATTAAGAAAACACATCTGCACATTCTCAGCAGTGAGGATAAACACACGATTATTTTCCCTTTCACAAGGAGCAATGATGGGGAGAGGCGACTTGATGGACCCCATCCAGGTCTGTTCAATTTACATCATCTTAAGGTTGAGGGATGGGCACTTATCCAGCCTTGATGCATTCCCAGAATCTCTCATCAGAAGGAAATCTTCAAAGAAAACAAATAGTATATTCATTCTCCTCCCAGCTTACAGACAGGAGAACAAACAAGGAAAGAAAGAGAGGTTATCTGGTGGACCTTAGTTGCCCAAGATTGGGGTTTTGGATTCGACATCCTTCTCTGGCTTTCATCCTTATCCTAATTGCCATGCCAGTGGGAAGAAAAAATGAAACTGACATGAATATTCCTTATAGCTGTTGAACATTAACCTGTGTTTCTTCCCTTAGCCCTAAACCTCAAATTTCCAAGGTCCATCAACTTTCCCAGTGTCTCAGTAAGTAGTTTTATAAGTTTTTATGAACCATAATCAGAATTCATGAAAGATAAGTAAGAGCCTAGATTATTATGATGAATGCATTAAATTCCTCATGGACCTAATTTGAGAAAAGGTTATGATAGATACACAAGGAAATAAAGATGACCTCTGGAGATGCCAGCAATCTGGAACCCCCATGCTTCATATTCCTAAGGTTACTGACAGTACACTATTTAAATTTTAAGTTGAATCTTCTTCATTTTGATTAGGTCAAATACCTCTTACATTATGAGACTAAATCAGGCAGTGGAATATGATAAGTATCTCAAACAGGCTTAGATTAAAACATCTATATGCTCTTAGTCACCCAAATTTCAAAATTTGGTCTAAAGTAAATTAAATATAATTTCAACTTCAATTTTTCATAATAATACAAAGTGGCCCCCAAATTGCCAACACCTCAGAAGTCACTCACATTTGACGTTGGAAGGTGTTCCTGGTTTATTAACTGACCTGCTGAAAGTTGGCTTCAAATACCATAATGGAGAGATGCAGGAATTCACTCAGGTGGAGTTAGAAACCTCTCTTCCTCCAGCTTCTCTACAACATTAAACTCTTTCCATGTCCTCATCTCTAAAAAGGGGTGGGAGTGGAGGGTTAAATTTGAGTATTTCTAAGACTCTTGCAGTATTACAGTTCTGCAATTTAATGGAATATATGTGTCCTGATATAACCTTCAGCTCTTCATGTAACAAACTTGTTAGAGCACAAATTAAGTGCTATTGTGCTATTCACAAAAGATTTTAAAAAACAAATGAGATACCATTTTTAGCCTGGAAATGACATAATATGTCTGCTAAATATACAATAAGCACTTCATAAATGCTGTTGAAGGGGTACAAACTTGAGGTTATAACAGCTCTACTGAATGATACTATCCTATCTAATAATAGACAAACATGGTAATTAACCATACCTCCGCTATGCTTCCCATTGGCTAATCAGCAGGATATGCAAATTAACTGCCAACAAAGATGGCAGCCATGCAGCTGAAGCAAACAGGAGGCTTGCTTGCTCCAGTAATGGAGGAAGCCAGGTTCCCCGCCTGCCTTAGCCTGCTCTAAACTACACTCTAAGCAACAAAGTTGCAATTATAGAAGCTAAACAAGCTCCAGATACCTGCTTTCAGCCTGCTTCGGCCTCAGAGCTTAGAGCAGCAGTGATGGCAACAATGTTTCAATTATAGAAGCAATGTTTCAATTAAACAAACCCAGATGCCTGCTTTCAGCCAGCCATTCGTCAGAGCTGGAGCCAGCTCTTAACTCCAGGTACAGCTATAGAAGGTAAATAAATCCCAGAATTAAAAAAAAAAGAAAAAAAAGGAGAGGCTGGGAGCTTCAGTCACCCGCCAGCCTGAAAATGGCCCTCAGGCCCTCACCCAGACTGGCCTGGCACCCCAGTGGGGACCCCCACCCTGAAGGGGGTGTGACCAGCTGCAAACAGCCATCAGCCCCTCATCCAGGCTGGCCAGGCACCCCAATGGGGACCCCCATCCTGACGGGGGTGTGACCAGCTGCAAACAGCCATCAGCCCCTCATCCAGGCTGGCCAGGCACCCCAGCGGGACCCCCACCCTGAAGGGGGTGTGGCCAGCCTGAAAACAGCCATTGCCCCTCATCCAGGCTGGCCAGGCACCCCAGCGGGACCCCCACCCTGATCCGGGACACCCTTCAGGGCAAACCAGCCGGCCCCCACCCGTGCACCAGGCCTCTATCCTATATAGTAAAAGGGTAATATGCAAACTGACCCTAACAGCAGAAGGACTGGGAATGACTGGTCACTATGACACACACTGACCATCAGGGGGCAGACGCTCAATGCAGAAGCTGCCCTCTGGTGGTCAGGGTGCTCTCACATGGGAGGAGCTCTGCTCAGCCATAAGCCAGGCTGATGGCTGCCAGTACAGCGGTGGTGGTGGGAGCCTCTCCTGCCTCCTCACCAGTGCTAAGGATGTCTGACTGCAGCTTAGGCCTGCTCCCCGCTGGCAAGTGGACATCCCCCGAGGGCTGCCGGGCTGCCAAAGGGATGTCTGATTGCCATCTTAGGCCCAATCCCCCGGGGAGGAGGCCTAAGCCAGCAGGTGGTCATCCCCCGAGGGGTCCCAGACTGCAAAAGGGCACAGGCCGGGCTGAGGGACCCCTCGCCCCACGTGCACAAATTTTTGTGCACTGGGCCTCTAGTGATTAATGATACTCTTTAATTTTGCCAACATTTAATATCCCATGTTAAAGACTTTTGTCATTTTCCAGTTGTTGGAAATAATCAGAGAAGTGTATATACCCAATAACTATGAAGAATGCTTCCCACGCACATAGGCCCAGAAAGGTTACATACCTCATCAAGGCTACACAAGGATAGAGGTACACCCTGGACTATGATCCAGCCCTCCTGCATCCCAGCATTCTATTAGTTGATAGTTAAGAGCGTAGGCTGGGTTCAAATTCTGGCTCTGCCACTTGGGCAAGTTATTTAACTTCTCTGTGTCTTAGTTTCCTCCTCTGTAAATTGGGACTAGAAGAGTAACTCATTGCATAGGATATATGGATTAAGTGAGTTCCTACAGGTCGAAATGCTCAGAGGGTAAATATAATGTAGTTTCATATTTAGTAACAGATGTTAGCAACTAGAAGTCAGGCTAAAATGCTTTCTGACATACAACAGAAAATCAATTGGTGTTATGGAATAATCAAAACTGGTAGTATAGCCAGTTCTTAGCTCTGTCTGTCCAATATATTTCATGAGTAAATTGTATCTCTGTCAAAAAAGAAAAACCTACTTACAACTTGCCTGGCACATGGTAAGTGTTCAATAGGTGTTAGCTATTTTCTCACTATACTGTTTCCATTTCCTGCAATGTTGGAGATGGGGTTTTAAGAACATCGTTGGAGCCCAGAGATAATGCTTCCATGTCACCCCCACTGTGTGTGTGTGTGTGTGTGCCTGTGCGTGTGCGTGTGCGAGAGAGAGAGAGAGAGAGAGAGAGAGAGAGAGAGAGAGAGAGAGTATGCCCGTGCTTGCCAGTGGATAAGAAGGTGTGTGCTAGTCACAAATCAAATAACTCATTCAGTAAAGTATCACAGCCAAAAGTTCAGTTGCAGGAAATCAAATTCAGAGCTGTAAGCCTGGTGAAATTCAAATTCCTTTTAAACCTTTATTGTCATTTCTAGGCAAGAAACATTTCCCCTGATCCAATTGTCTTGGCCAGGAAATCTTGCATTTTAAAAGTAAGTAAAAAGTGAAAAAATAATTCTCAGTACATGACACAATTTACAGTTAGCTTCTCAGGAATGTGTGTCATGTTTTAAACTCGAGTAGGTTGATATTCTGCAAACATCCCAGTGCTTCATATTTATAGAGCACTTTATTTTAGAGAGTTAACAGTGAATGAAAAAAAGTGGAACTTTCTGCAGGCATTTTTCCTTTTCTTTTTTTATGTCTTGGTGCATTTTTGATTTGGAAACTGCCTCGTTTCTCCTTTTTCAAGCACCATAGAATTCCCTTCTCTCCCACTCTCTGTTTTTCCCCAAAGGAGATACTTCAGTTGCTTTTATTGATGAGGAGAGAAAAAAATGTAAATATCAGGCAACCAGGCTAATGAGAGACAGGCTGATGTGACAACTAAGAAAGAGCAAAACCAATTACCCCTCTTCATGTAAGTATACCGGGTTCAGAAGGAAGAGTGGAGAGCTGTCACAGACCTTGTGGGTGCCCCACCCCTATCACCAAGGCCCACCCTGAGGTCACCTGTAGATTGGCAAGCAATCTGCTACACACCTACAGCCTCTCTCTCCTTCTGAGGACTTTCTCTGGACTGTAGGAGCATACTTTACAACCTCCCCAACACACCCCACTTCCCCAACATACCCTACCCACAATCTCAACCAAGAAGGGGAAGATTTGGAGGAAGAACACCCCACACCCCTCCTTGATCCCTCATGGGACAATCCTGAATGTGTTCTACACTCTCTCAGAGGGTCCCCAGCAAGATCTAGCTCTGATGGCTCACAGTGACTTGCATTGGCTCCCTTCCCTCCCCTGTTTCACCCCCGCTCCCCCACAGGCATACTCTTGCTGTGCTTTCTAGAATCACCTCTTGCACCAAAATTATCCCTTCTGGGCCTGCTTTTTGGAACCAAAACAGGACAAGATCCTAAAAGTATTTACACAATTATGTTCCCTATCCTGCTCCTCCTCACTATGTCTTAGTACCGGAATAAAAGATGGGAAAGTAATATATATATATATATATATATATATATATATATATATATATATATACTAGGATTCCATGTATTGGAGCAATTTTTATGCTATAAATTGTACGATTCTCTTTTAAGTTTCTGAAGCTAACATTTATTTGGCTGCTAATTTTCTTAATTTATTAAACAAATATTTATTCAGCAGTTACTATGTACCACACAGTTTTCTGGGTGCTGGCATTATATTACTGAGCAAAGCAGACAGATCCCTGCACCTCATGGTGATGGCATTCTAGTGGGAGGAGATACACCATAAACAATAAATGTAATGAATATATAAAATATATGTATGTTAGAAAGTTATAAATGCTACGGACTAAAGAAATCAAGCTAAGCAAGGGACATCAGCAGTGGGAGGTGTGGGGAGGGGCTGGTTGCAATTTTAACTCTGGTTGTCAATAGCTTTTCTGTTTCCTGCAGGGGCAAGGTGGTAGAGCTTGATTCTATAATGGGCTGCCCCCACCAGATAACCTCCCTCTCCCTCCTCATTTTCCAAATCAGTCTCCAAGGAGAAGCTAATGCTATTAATAGTCACTAAGGACAGGAAACAAATGTCTGTCTTCTCTCTCCAGTTGAAATTGTTTGCCCATATTAAGTTTGTTACTCATATCTGGAGCCTGGCTAACAGTAGATACCAAGAAGTAAATGTTCAATGAATGATGCATGCATGTCAGGATCTACCTCCCTGTTTGAAGTCCAGTTGAACTTTAATGACCAACCTTGCCAGAGCCACGACCACTGGGGCAGAAAGGGCAGGGAGGAAATTGGAGAGCATGCCTATGTAAATTTTCCTGTAATTAAAAATAAAGCTTAATCATTAGTTTCAAGGGCATGGGGTGGCTCACATGCGCAGTGGAGAAATACGAGTTTCACCTTCTCTTGCCTACTGGGACCATGCAGACAATACTGGAACAAACGACTAGTCTTAAGAGTGCACCTTTAGATGGGGTTACCAGGGAGATAGAGAGCAGGGGAAATTTTAATATCCAGTGTTATTATTCAGACAATGTTATTCCCCAGAGAGGAGTGAAAGTGTGCAAAGAGAACTGGGCAAAGTCAATGGTTGGGGAGGAAGGTGGAAAGCCGGTGTTGGGGGAAGAAATGGGCACTTACACCAAAAGGCTGGCATAGAGAGGCAGCCCAGAGATGTGAAGAGAGACTAGAGGTGGGGAGAGAAGCAAACAAGGCCACCTTGGAGGGTGTTCTGGGCATTGGGACCACTGGCCATCAAGCGAACTGAAGGAAGGAGTACAAGCCCAAGACACACATTTGAATTTTGTTGGAATTGGCTAATAATTCCCAAAAAAGTAAAATGAGAGATTGTCTGTGTTTGGTTAGCCTCTCTTTTGTGATTTCTGTGGAATTGCTTGGGGGAAAGACAGGGCGATCTGGTTTTCGGAATTAATGGGTTAATTAGGCAATTGGGATTTCCTGCTTCCTTGGTTGCCTCTCACCTTCCCTTCTCTTGGTGACTTGAGACTGATGAAGGCAAGATTTCTTGTGAACATTTGGGATGAAACACTTTGTCAGGAAAACAAGCAAATAAATTTGACAGCTGCTTGATGTAGGACAGTCATTAAATTTTCAAGAATGTAGGTCTTCTATTATTTAGTGACGCTAATCTCCCTTCCAAAATAGAAAAAAAGGGGGTTCCAGAATTACCGAGAGAGGAAGTTGTGTTTGCTCTGCTGAAAGTTGCCAAGGGCCCCCTCCCCCACTCGCTTTCTTCATGGGACTACCGAGCTAGGTCAGTCGGGCCAGCACATGTCAATAATTTGGTTGGGTTTCCAGGGGTTGATATTTAGGCCTTCGTTTTCATTCAGTTCCCTTACTTGCCTCCTCTTTTCTCTTCCATTGCCTGTTCTTTTGGCTATTACCCATTTTTTAGACCCACCATGGGGGAAATGTGATGAAGAATTAACACTCAAATCAGCTATTTCTGGGAAAAAGATTTGATATGAAGTGAAGTTGAAATGCTGGCGAAAAGGAGATTTTAGAATATTCTGTGGCTTTTTGTGCCCTGTTACTTAGGAGGGATGACTAAGAATTGATGTAGTTCTTTTCCAAGAAAGGCTGGGAGACCACAGGGTATTGAATTTTTTAAAAAGGTTATATAGCAATATTCCCTCTTGTCTCTATGCTAGCCTGAAAGTGAGGTTGGATGTCCAATAGTGGGGGTTTGATAAGAATTGCTTTTCTGGTGGCATTGAGAAGAAGAGAGAGACCTCCCAGACATGGAAGAAGACGGCACTCTCTCTGAGCCTGCCAGGGCACAGTCGGACTCTGCACAGAGAAACCTCCTGGGCACACTGTCTGTTTTCCCACTGTCTAAATAGATGGTGCTGCTAAAAGAATACAGTGGTAGCTAAGGACTCAAAGGTGAATCCTGCCTCTG
The DNA here is from genome assembly GCF_964212035.1 of Myotis nattereri. NCBI lineage: Eukaryota > Metazoa > Chordata > Mammalia > Chiroptera > Vespertilionidae > Myotis > Myotis nattereri. Next base: position 9,533,341 of record NC_138078.1, read on the forward strand.
CAATTTTTTCACTGCATGGTTTAGGTAAAGTCAGTTAGTCTCTGCATGCCTAAGTTTCCTATTCTATAAATAAACCCGTCATAAAAGTATGTGCCCACAGGCAGACACACACACCCATGTACATATGTACACTAGTGATGGCTTCCAGGTTAGGAAGGGCTATAGTTGTGAGTCTGAGGTAACTTGGTCAGGATCATCTTGGCATCAAGACCATGCCTTGACTCCCACTGGGATCACATGCCAAACTATTAATTGAGTCACTAGGCTTCCTATCATAGATCAGAGTTTAATTGCTCTAGATAGCATCTGAACATTTTATAGCCTTTGAAACTGAACATAAGCTGTTTCATGCCATTCAGAGAGCTGTTCTCCAATGATATTCCACATCTAATTTAGCCATGAGTAATATTTAAGAAATATTAATTGGGTACCTAATACATGATTCTAGGTCAGTGATGGCGAACCTTTTGAGCTCAGTGTGTCAGCCTTTTGAAAAACCCTAACTTAACTCTGGTGCCCTGTCACATACAGAATTTTTTTGATATTTGCAACCATAGTAAAACAAAGATGTATATTTTTGATATTTATTTTATATTTTAAATGCTATTTAACAAAGAAAAATCAACCTAAAAAATGAGTTTGCGTGACACCTCTGACACGTGTGTCATAGGTTCGCCATCACTGTTCTAGGTTTTGGAGAAGATATAATAGTTGCTAATCAGATAAGGTCCCTTACTGCATAGAGTTTATATTCTAGGGAAGAGAGGTAGACAGTAAACTATGTCAGTGGTGGTGAATATCAGGAATGCTGTGTAAAAGATATCACAAATCCATTGTTCAACATGCAAATGCCTCCAAATCCATTCATCCATTTATTCAGCAGGTAATTGATGGAGCAGTTGATGATGTAAAGAGCTTCCTGACTTCCAGGTGTTTACACAAATCACTCCCTTTCCCCTTCTCCCTAATGAGGCATCATGTGTTCAACAGAATGATCTGGGACAGTTAATTTTGAGCCAAACTCATTCAGCACAGCAATTTCTGCCAGGCGTGGCCACCCAGACAAATTATTTCCGGCAAAGGAATTACACAAATGCATTTTGTGGGCCTAGAGTTGAACTGGCAGTTGGAAGAGGAACTTCCAGCATATATGGGACTCCAAAAAGAAATGAGGGAAGTTCATCTTTGCACTCCCCCAGCCTGCCCCTCTTCATGTTCAGGCCAGTGGTGGCCACAAATTATTGTAGGATTTCCCTGTACAGTTTTCTTTGTTGGATTTGACTTGGAATAATGCATCACTAGTGAGAATTCTCTGCTATTTAGTGAGTTGTAAGTTGACTCTCACTGACATTTCAGAACAATATTCAGGTAAAAGTATATTAAGGCCATTTCCAAATTGAGCTTATTGATCTAATTATGCAGATGGATATGGAACCAGCAGGTGTCCCTGATTCTTCTTTCTCTCTCTTTGTTTTCTGAGAGAGTTGGAAGTTGGCACAGAGTAGGCCCTGATCAAAATGGATAATTCAGTCACTGAGACAGGCTATTCTGTGTCTGTGTAAGAAGACAAGAAGCTTTCCTTTTGAGGGGATGATGGGCAGTGAGGAAAGGTGGGGCAGTCAAGTTTTCTAGATGCTCTGATTTGAAAATCAGGGACTCAAAGGAAGTCTGTCCTTCCTGAGTAATTGCATCCTGAAACTGTTGCACTTCCTCTGGGTTTCGACTTTCACCCCAGCCAGGCTTGGAGGAGGGAGGACAAAGGAGAGGCCACCCTCCTCCAGGGAGGGAGGAAATAAGTGTGCAGTATGGGGTAGGCAGCCCACAGGCTGCTCCATGTGGCTGCTTTTCCTCTTGGGCAGAGGATCTGGGTGTCATTTCCCCCTTTTCTCTTGCTAGATGCTTTTGTGGGCCTCTCACTGGTCTTTGGTGTGCATCAGGGTCTATAAGGTGGCTGCCACACAAAGTTTTGTTTTGCTAAAGGAGGTGGCTCCAAAGGCAAACATCAAGTTTGGAAATAATTCATGAATTTTATTCAGCTGCTCTGATCTTGTAATTGAACAAACCTTATTAGACTGGAGGCTACTAGTGTAGAATTTGGGATATTGATTTACCAAGAACCAAAAAAAGAGTAACACTGAGAGTACTGAGAAAATGCTTAAAATGCTTCTGAAAATTCAGCATTTTAAGCTTCCCCAGTCACTTAGGGTCCTTACTTTCAGATACCTTTTCACCACTAAACAAGCAACTGCCCTAGGACACCTTCCTGTATGGTATTTGGTTGACCTGGATTCAACATTTAAAGATGTAAAACTGCTTTTTAAAATTATATTTTATATTTGTCACTAATATAAGAACTTACTATTTTTTTCATTTAATCTGAATTAGGCTCACTTTACAGTTTGGCTACATATTTTTAATTAAAAACATATAAGAGTTATGTGCTTGTGTAAAAAATAATAAAGATAAAACATAATCTATGCAATTTTTAAAAAGTGGAAGGTAGCCCCTCTCCAGCTATTCCCCAAAGTTAACCATTATTTATTGCTCAGCTGTGTGTCCTTGGTCAGGACACCTAACTTCTCCCTGCTTTAGTTTCTTCATCTATAAAATGGAGACAATACTAGTACTTATCTCACAATGTTGTCGTGAAGATTTAATATAATGTCTGATGTATATTCTGGCTAAACCAATTTTAGCTATTGTTGTCAGCAATATGCACCATTTCTATAAATCAGTGTTACCTTTGCATGTTTTCTAGATTCATAGATCTTTAAGGTTATGGTGAGGTCTCAGTAAGCAGAATTTTCACTCAGGATAGAGTCCATGTACGTGAAGAAGTCTGCCCTCTATTTGGTTTTCTTTAGTGGGATCCTGTATGGTTTGATTTCTTCATGGCTTCTAAAAAAACCACTAAACTTTCTTGAGTAGAAGGTGGGGGGAATTGGAATGTGCCTTTTGCTCTAAGGAGGGGCCTGACAGATAAAGTTATTCCTTCCCTTTTAAGATCCTAGTGCCTTAATATGAGTTCTATCACCCAGAGGAGGTTCCACTTCCTGGAAATACAGTGGGGGATTCATGGCCAAAAGACTAGTGCAGACTGACTTAAATAGAAAGAAGAGGAAATCAAAGTCTCATACTAGATGAGCTGATGGAAAATTAATTGGGGTTTTAGTTTTTTTTAAAAAAATGAAGTGTGTGTGGGAAGCTATTTTGTTTATTTTTACTATTGCACTATGAAAACCATAAAAGTATATCTGTTTGTATGTATGCAGAAAGTAGAAGAAATGAGAACCTCTAAGCCATCTGACAAAAGGCAAGACCAGACTGGAGATGCTTTTTATTTGTCTCTCTTAAAAACCAAGGGTATTTGTTATCAGGTAATTTAAAAAGTCCAGTGAAGGAGTCAGAGAACTTGTCTCCTTATCCTGGTTCTGCCATGTGTGGCCTAGAACAAGCTACTTAGCCTCTCTGTACCCAAGGCGTCTTATCTACTTAAGAAAATGAGGTTATTTCTACCCTACATAGCTATTTTGGGGAGAATCAGAGATATAATAGTGGGTTACATGGTCACATTGTTGGGTGAATGTGGGCATATCTGTCCATTCTATACCCCATAGGCTTTCTTCACAGTGTGTAGAGCTCTGAGTGTGCAAACTGAGCACAGCTACAAGTGAATTAGAAGACAAACTGCTGCTCTCATGGGACTTAGAACCAAAGAGAACCAAAGCATATGTGTAAAAGTGGCTTGAACACTTATTAAGGAAAATGATAACATTTAAGCTACCACAAGAGCATTTAATGATACTGTAATAAGATAGATGCTTGAAAGAAAATGTGGCTGAACCCACACAGAGTTTACATCGTGGCGGGATACCTTGTCAGTTGCTTGTGGGTAGAGATCAGGTTCCCAATTTTCACCACAAGCTCCCCCCCGCCCCCCCCCCCGTCACTTCTGTGAGCAAACTCAGCCCTTGGTATCTGAGATTGCCCCTAATGTCGCTTGACTCCTGGTAGGACTCGAATCCATTGCTCCCTCAGCCCACCCCTCCAATCAACCTCTCATTTCTACCTGGACTTGGGAAGCTGGGCTGTGATGCCATAAACCAACTGGCTGAAACATCAGTGAGAAGCATGGATACCACTGTTCAATGGCCAAGATGGCAGAGTAGTTCTGAAGTAAATCTCTTTGCTATGCTATAGTCTTTACACAGTCTCTTTTCCAAGCTCTCTGAAATTGACAGAATAGGAAATGATATGAAGATTTTTCTCTTAACTTCCTAAGTGACTTGCCAAGAGTTACACTGTTTATTATTGAATTATGAGGGGCAGGGAGCCTTAAAATTTGATTTCCTAATACCCAAATCAGAGTTGATATAGTAAGTTGGACTTTCTATGGTAAGATACAAATACATTGACATATATTAACTTATTGGTTAATTAATTTATGCAGTAACTACAAATCTACATTAGAGAATGCACATTTCTTCACTAATAACAAAGATGAAATGCTTCTCAGGTAATTCTTCAGCTTCTTCCAAAAACAAACTACCAAACTGGTAACATCCAATTGCAGTGGGGCCTTGACTTATGAGTTTAATTCTTCCAAGACAGAGTTCGTTAAGGAGCTCATTAAGGAGCTCATTAACACAAATTACTCTATCAACTCAATGCAAAAAATCTGCCGAGAGACAGCTGGTATCTCAAAAAACTCGTTAGTCAGGACACTCGTAAGTCAAGGCCCCACTGTAGTTGGAGTTCAACAGAGCAGTATAAAAATCCTGTAATACCACTGAGCACAATGTATTCCCTCCCTTCTTCTCCAGGTCTGCTGCTTTGGGGTAGGGGCTAGGACCCCTAGGTTTAAGACCAGCAAAAATGAATTCTTTAGCCACATACTAAAAGCGAGTCTTCCGTGCAGTGACTTTCTGGCTGAAGCCAACGGTCCACTAAATCTGCTTGGAAACTGATTTGTTAATTATTCTTTTCCTTGTGTAACATTTTTCAAGATAAACTTACATGGGCCAGCCTCCTAGAAAACCTTTTAAAATGCTAATTGTGCAATTGTGCAAATAATGTAAAAATAAGTCATGTGGTGCAGTCAGTACTTGACTAATTAACAAGCAGTAAATGAACCCTTGCCTAGCAAATTCTGTACCAGACTGTTTGAATGGCAGAAAGCTTCATGGAGGCACAGTTGGGAGAGATTAGTTTTAAGTAAATAGGTTCTTATAGGAACTGGTGAGTGGTAATCAAGAATTATTGGTCATAGCTCTATCTTTTACCAAAATTGAACATTGTTGGTGGATTAGATTCAGGGAATGTTTATTGAGCTCTTCTAGGACTCTGTGTAGGCCTGAGGAACAAGGACACAGACATGAATTTAATACAAAGGATGCCCTTGAAAGTTAATAGTCTAATGAAAGACAAAGGCGAGTAATCAAAGAGAATTATAGTATACTTTTGACTGCAAGGACACAATACCCAATTAATATGGCTTAAGTGATAAAGATATTTAATTATCTTACAAAAGATAATGTCTGAAGGTAAACTCTAGGGCCAGTTCAGTAGCTCAACAATATCTTTTGCACCAGGTTTTTCCTATTCTTTTGCTCTTCCATCCTCATTATGTTGGCTTTTTGTCCTTAGGCTTGTTGTCCTCATGGTTGCAATATGATTGTCTTGCTCCAAGCATCATATTCTCAAATGACAGAGTTCACAAGCAGTAAGCAAGGAGGGATGGTAGAAGATCATGTCCACTTTTGGTGACTACCAAAACAAGTCACATGGCCACACCTAGATACCAGGGGTGTGGGGTACGGATGTGCCTGGAAATACAGTTTGGCTGCCCAGCCACTGTCCATCCTCAATTCAGTCTCCATGATCCCTATGGAAGTAATTAAAAGAATTGTTGGGTAATTAGACATCTCTGCCATATAATATAAGTGTTCATTTTACAACAAGTACAGATGCATACAGAATTCAAAGACATTTAGTTCTGCCTTTAAAAATGATAGGAGGTTTTGTAGAGGATCTGACATTTTAGCTGAGTCACCAAGTAGATGGAGAAGAGAAATCCAAATAGTAAACCCGTTGTGCAAATGGGCAAATATTTTTTTTTACATTTTATTTATTTTTCTTTTAAAAAATCTTTACTGTTGATGTGAAGAAATGGGCAAAGATTTTTGAAATGTACACATTTGTGCTAGGTGGATAATAGACGATGTGAACATAGGGTATAATTAGTATAAAGTTGTTCATACTAGTGTTATTTGGAATAGTATTGGAATCAACACAAATGGTCAACAATCGATAATTCATTAAATGAGCTAAGCTCCATTCAGATATTTTAATGTTACCTAGATATTAATAATCAAGTTTTTCAAAGTTATTTGATGATGTGAGGGAAATGGTCATGATATAATATCTCTGAAAAAAGTCAATCTATAAGACACTATATATAACATGGTCCAAGTTTTGTAAAAGTAAATCAATATCATGCTTAGAAAATTGGATGGAAGGTAAAACACCAAAATGTGAAAATTACTATCTTTGGGTACTGCAAAAACTTGGAGCTTTAATTTTCTTTTATGCTGCTCTGAATTCTCCAAATTGTCTTGCATTGCACATGGAATGACATGGAAAAACAGTTATAAAATTAAGATAAAATATCAGGTTAGAAAAATTATCCCCCAAATCAGAATATATTGACTCCAACTATGTAAGAATATCCACACATTCTGCCCCCACCCCCACCCCCAAAAAAAGAAGATTGGAAGGAAATATGTCCAAATTTATCAATGATTTTCTATGGATGTGTTTGTATTTTCCATGATTAGCATATATTATTTTTATGAGCAGAAAAAGAAAATTGCTGCCAAATAAAACATATAAAAGAATATTCTTGAATACTGTATTACTCATAGCCATTAGTGTGGATAACCACCAACAAAACAAGTAAGTCTGAGGGCTCAGGCTTTTCTGTTCCACAGCTGGGAAGTCATTTGACCAATATGGGAAACTGGTACCCGTGTTTATCTTCTGTCTTGAATACACCAAGTCCCACGTTCTAAAAGGCAGGGTGACAAGGCCAGAGTTATGGGGCAGATGAGTGAATTTTGTTGGTATAAAATTTCTAATAGAACCTGTGCTCCAGGCTGTAGGGACTGAAGGGCAACCTGCCTATTTTTAAATTCGTGCTTGTTGAGCCAGTAGGTGCCTCTGGCTGGATGCATGGAGCTCTCTGGTGGCCAAGAGGTGTTAACGCAGTAAGTTTTGCACTCCCAGAAGGAAACCCAAGGTTGACTTGCCAAACCATGATGTTCAGAAACTACTGTATACTTGCAGACTGTGTCAAGTCCTTACAATGGGTAGGGAAACATCTGTCTCCACTATTCCCATAGTATTTCCTATGAAGAAGGTATACTTCATATCTGCCAGATAGAATAGATGCCTCTCTGCCTCATGCCCATGTCAAAGTCACTTGGTTTTGTGATAACTTATTAAATTGGGTGAGGTGTGCCAACTAGTGTGTGAGCCATGATTACATTGCTTGTTTCACAAATCGATAGTGTATGAAATTGCCCTTGTGGGTTGTTTTTTAAGTGGATCTTCATAGGCTCATAGAATGTTAGAGCTGGAAGGAACCTTAGGAACAGAGACTGAGCTCTAATTAAAGAAATGACTCATTACTGGCTGATCCAGGTATGTAACATATTCCACTCTTAAGACTTTTGTCCAGCAAGCTCCAAGATTTCCCTCAGTTTGCCTTTATCTGGATTGGTCGGCTTAAAACCAAAGCTAAGGCTTCAGACTCTCATTGTCTCTGGATAGACTTGTGTTTCTCTGTGTTTGAATCACAGTATGACTCTGTGAATCTGAGACAGGGTGAACAGCCAGTTTGTGTGTGTGTGTGTGTGTGTGTGTGTGTGTGTGTGTGTGTGTGTGTGTGTAACTTTGTGCAGTCATGCATTTATGTATCACTGTATTTCTGTGAATCTCTATCATTTCCTTTGGGCAAATTCCACACAGTAAACCATACCATAAATTCCTCGAAGGTGATCTTGTATGCCTTTTGTATTCTAATATAATACTCTTTAAAAGTGTTGGAACCATTGGCATAATTCATGTTATTTTCTTTGTAGGCCATGAATGAAAATAATGTTTGCATCATTTAGGTCCTGAGACTCAGAACTTTGTTTGTAGAATATTGTTTTATACTTAATGTTTGCATCGGCACTGGCTTTTAGAGAGGCCTGAAGATTAGTAGAAACTTACCCCTGGGTGTTATAGAATGTTCCATTGAGAGGAGGAAAAGGAATTAAGAGGAGGAAAAAGGACAATTTTTACCACCCCCCCCCCCAATTGGCAGGTCAGGTATTGGGTTATAAACTTATTTTTTTCTGAAGAAAGAGTGCTTTGGATTCTGTTTCTCTCTAACATCATTCACTAATCACCAAGGTAGCTTTGTGATGGCACCTTAGAACTTTGGTGGGCATTTGGAAGTCTAAGGTTATACCTTGAAATGATCTCTACAGTCAATCTGACTGTTCTATAGAATTTATTCATTTTGACATTTTTTTATTTTTTAAAAGAGAAATATACATAAGAAATGATAATTTAAGGGGCCTTGGGAAGCCCAGTGCTAGTAAAAAATAAGGGACCAGTATGGTGAGGGGTCTTGGAGCTAGACCTGTGAGGTTTAATTTTTGGCATTGCCAATATTAGAGGGTGGAAGTGGATAGTGGATGGGGCTCTGAATGGAGCAGATGGGCTCTAGATGGGTATTGCACATGTGTGATGTGTATGTGGGAGTTTCATTGTAAAGTTCTATCTACTCTGGGACAAGTTAAAAACTCTCCATAAGACCCTAAACTACCCACACCCCAAAGATAATCATCATATTGAAACATTTTGGCCAAAATCATTCAACAAATATAAATGGCAGAGAAAAACAACACACATAATACAAGACATAATTATAAGACCATAACACAAAGGTTATAATGAGCACAGACTTTGAAGTAGGACATGGATTCAAGTCAATTATCTTACTCCATTTGTAACCCTGAGCAAGTCACTGATCTTCAGTTCCCTCAGCTATAAAATGAGGAAACAGGACCCACCTTCCAGAGTTGTTGGGGCCATTTGAAATTAATATATGTCAAGCACCTAAAAATACATGGCCTTAGTAGACATTATATTAAAGTGATTCCTGCTGTTTAAATTAATATTCTAAGTGTATTAAGAATCCCAATGGATTCACTGGGAGTGAACAAGTTTGGGAGCAGCCATTCACTTTGTCCTAAGGAAAGCAGGAGCTCTCAGGTCACTCAGGGAGGTCAAAATCAGCAATTACAATTTCTTGGAATTTAATGATTTGGTAGCCTCTTCCAGGCTGCAATAACAACTAAATGGAGAGAATTCCCATCAAATGCCAAGGGATACCTGGTTATTTCATTGGATGGAAGTGTAAGGATCCACACAGGAAGGACTTCTAAAATAAATGACTTCTCAGTGTGGAACTGATCCCCAAGTCTCCTGCTTCGTCCTCTATCCAGATGTTCCTGGATTCCCAGGGGAAGAGGCATGCAGCTTTCATCAGCAATCATCTGTGAGCTTCTTACACGGAGTCTGTATCTAATTTACTTCTATATCTCCAATGTATAGCTCACAAAGAAGACTACGGTTTTGCTTTTTTTTTTTTGATGGATGGGTGGGTGGATGGATGGATGGATGGATGGATAGATAGGTGGGTGTGTAAATTGGGTTGAGGCAGAATACCGATGTATCTCTCTGTGTTAAGAATATAATTTTATTTTTCAGGTTTTTTTATATCCTGTTTATCTTTTTACTACATTCCCAGTAAGGAGAACTTACTGTATACCAGATAGTCTACCACTTGGCATCTATTGTGTACTAGGTAAGGTATCAGTGAACACCTAGTTTTTATATTATTTAGTCCTCACAACATTCTATGAGGGAGGCTTTATTAATACCATTTTAAAGATGCAGAAATACATGCTCAGAATAGTTGAAGAACTTGTTCACGTTCACAAGCCATATAAGTCCATGCTCCTTTCCTGCACATCATGCAATGCAAGCATACCTATAGTAAAAAAACAACAACATTCATACCAGTATAGAAGTGAGGAAGAAAGTCACTAACTCAAATACATTTCTCAGAGGCAGATAGTGACTGGTCAAAGAAAATCCAGTGGAAGAAGGGGCGTCTTCACTTGGATATGCATTGGATGGTGAGTGGCAGATGAGGGGAGGGCATGATCATTGGAGGGTGGAAAAAGGTACCAGGAAATCTTACAATCTCAGGCTTCTTCTCCAAGTGTATCTCAGTCACTGATTAGAAGGAGTGAGGTGGGTTACTCTACCTCCTCACTTGTCCACATGGGCAACCTCTGCCAACATATTCTCAGGCAAACTGGAGACAGTGAAGGAATACCAAATGTCTTGTCTGTACTTTGTTCAAGTTCAGAAAGAAAGCAGAACAGCAGCAGAAATTGAGACATTGATTATTGTGTACCTGCTTCACTGAGGGAGTGCTCTCAGGAGAAGGGGAGTAAATAAAACAGGATAGGTCAAGGGGAAAAGATCTAAGCACGTTTATGGTCTTAGCTGGACATTGGCTTCAGCCTCGTCTCATAAGAGCAGGTATTGCACCACAGAGTTTATCTCACCTTAAAGCAAGTGCTGGCCTTTTGTATCACAGTATCATTATGTTCTGCTTTATGGACTGCCTCTTGGGAAAGGGGCATCGAATTGGCCAAAGGCAGTTCTCCAGAGAAAGGATGAGCTGTGAACTGCCATTAGCAGCCAACACTCATAGCAGCTGGGGAAGGGGATTCCAGCCCAGTTAAGGGATCTGGGTGGGGCATTAACAGCATCCAATTTACCCACCAAGCTCCTGACTATGTTCTTGCTGGCATGGAGTGTACACAGAATTTCTGCAGGTGTTTTGGCCACTGAACTTCTCAAAGGAATGAAGACTGACTTGGATGGAGATAGTCCACCTAGAAGTTCATTCTTTGATCCTGAAGGAAAGGGGGTACCAAGCAAGGATCCTTCCTATGAGCCTTCCAATCTAGAGACTTTCCCCACTCACTCTTTGCTGGCCATATGCTGCTGGGATACCCCCTCTGAGTCCGTCTAAATTTAATGTTCTTGGTGAAGTGTAGCTTAGGGTTTTTACTTTAATGGCATTTATCATTCACAATTCTCTTTGATGTAGGACAGCCAATATCATGACATCTAGATTATATCTTCTGTCTTCTATGTCCATGTTTTATTTTTCCTCTTAGTTTAGATATTCCCCATATTCCTGCTAAATGCCTGTCCAATACTCTCCAATCCTGTTAATACTTAAGCTGTCAATGTTTTGTTGGGTGAAGAATAATGAAAAAGCAATCAAGTTGGCTTTGAGTGCTAAGGGAGTGAAAACTGGTTTTGTGTCTAATTTGAGACATTCCTAAGAGTGTGCCTTTCCTTTATGGCCAAGATTGAAAGAAACCAATGAATGTAGGCTTTTTAAATTGCCTTTAGACCTTAAGGATTAGTCATAGAATTGTGTTGAAATCATTCAATCCCCAGAAAAAAAAGTGATTAACATTTAACTTTCTTAATGGGCAATTACTCAGCAGCTATGCCAGTGGGTAAATATTTACTCATAATCTATTCCAAGGAGTAAATGCTAACTTGAGTCAAACAGTTACTTGTGTTGGTTCTTTAATAATGGAAAAGTGAATTTTATGTAGCTCTGAGAGCTACAATTTCCCACCAAGTTAAAACTGACTAAAGGATGTTCAGAGCCCTGAGGTGAGCTTAAATTACACATATTTTACTCACCTACTGCCCTCCTCCCCAAATCCCCAAAATACTGAAGATATATTGCAATTACCACTATTCATTGAAATCTGGCAGCCCCAAATCTCACACAGTCAAATATAATAAATCAATTAAGTTTTTAAGTCTGTAGGTCTGTGTCAGCCTCTGTTTACCACAAAACTTCCTGTTTCTTGTCATTATGGGTACAAGTCAGGGCACAGGCAAAGCCAAGATTCTGGATGGCTTGTTCTTTGTAATGCACTTGTAATTGTTCTGCCTTATAATGGGAAGGATGGCTTGGGATAACTTATCCAGCTTGGAGGGACTTGGATGCTTCCAGTCTCTTTGCTTGTGTATGTCTACACTGTACCCAATGAGATTAGTTCAAATATTCCAAACATGCACACATGGACACACAGAGCATATGGCCTGAAGACTCAGTTAAGGGAGTTATGGGCACCATTTCTAAAAATTGCAGTTCACTGTCCGGCTGGTGTGGCTCAGTGGTTGAGCATTGATCTATGATCTAGGAGATCATGGTTGGATTCCTGGTCAGGACACATGCCTGGGTTGCAGGCTCCATCCTCAGTCTGGGGTGTGCAGGAGGAAGCTGATCAATGATTCTGTCCTATCATTTTTGTTTATATCTCTCTTTCCCTCTCCCTTCCTCACTGAAATCAATAAAAATATTTTTTTAAAATAAATAAAAATTGCAGTACACTTTCAACAAGTACATTTTGATAAATAGGCAGGAAATCAGTTGAAAAGTTGAAACCTGAACCAAAATTAGAGGTTGAGAATCAGGACATGTGACTTTGATGTGGTATGGCCTACTACACAGAGAGGTCAATGACTTCTGCACAGGGAACCACTGAGAGAGGACTCGAGTGTCCAGACTTATAGAAAGAATTCAGGAGTCTGGAACTTGGTGTATTAGTCAGGGTATGCTAACTGTTGTACTAATTAATCAAGGTTTATTTCTTGCTCATGTCACATTCCAAGGGGGCTGTGTTCATGCAGACATTCCAAGACGCAAACTCCTTCCATTTTATGGCTTCACTATCCCTTGGGCCCTTCTAGACCTCTGCCTCCTGATCTACTACATCCAGCTAGCAGAAGAGGCAAAAAAGAGCATTAAGGATAGTATGGGAAGTTTTGTGGGGCCACCCATATTCTGGCCAGAGCTGTCATATGAACACACAAACATGCAGGGAAGGCTGGGGAGTCTGTGTGCCAAAGATGTAAAGGCAAATGGTTTTGTGTTAAACTAGCCAGTCTGCCACACATGGCTTCAAGAACTTGAGACCATTTGTCTAAAAAAAGGGGGGAAGGTGTAGGGAGGATACTCATTTGGAAGAGAGCTAGAGAAAGAGCAAATAAAGACAGCAGGCATGAAACTAGTTAAAACCTAGTGGGATACTCCAGGAGAGGTACCAAGTTAAGAGTAGATTCACTTACACTCATAGTAAGAGATAAAAATTGTCCTCATTTGGGTTTATTTTGTTCAGGCACAGGCTTTAGAGAGTGAGTTCAACTTACTAAAGCAAAGGATTAGATGAGAGGGAAATGTGCTTTGATTGAGGACCCAGCTGTGTCAGAAAGTAACTGGGAGAGGAAGAGCAGGTGGAGCCCCACTGTGAGCACCTGATTGTGGCAGACTCTGGAGGTGGGCTGTCAAAGGAGAGGCTCCTCGGGCTCCTCATTCACTAGGAATGTTCAAGGAAGAACAAACTTGACTGAGAGTAGGTGCTGAAACATGCACAGGCTGATTTCTGGAAATGTAGGACAATACTGCTCTCTTTTCTCTCTTTATTTCTTTTCCTATCTGCGAATGCAGCCCTGTCCCAGTCAGCTCTTTTTGGAGGAGACCTGTGATGGAAGGGAAAGTCTGGCAAGGGTGTAGGGCCTGCCCTACCCAGCAGGTAGCATCAGGGGCCTCCAGCCTGGCGCAGGGCCTGGTGTAGTTCCTAACTGGATGGTGCTCTCCCGCCCCAGCAATTCCCACAGGCTCTCTGGGGTGGACTTTTTTGTGGCAGTTTCTGGCAGTCCCAAATGTGGCTTGTTGTCAAGCCTCTGGACCAGTGCCCAGGAGCCTGTTGGAAGTCCAGACTCCCAGTCAAAAAGAACAGAATTAAATGGCCAAGTGCCAAGATATTATTTTCCCTCATAATCAAGAACTCTGCTTAGGAAATAAGTTCAACTACTTTATTTCCTTAACTCTTTTTTAATCTCCTTTAGAGTGGTGATCGTTAAAAGGCATTTTTAAGTGCATCCCCCCACCCAAGAAAACTTTTAGTTAGCAAACACTTATATGGTACTTCCTCTGGGCCTTACACTATTCTAAGTGTTGTACAGATAATAACTTACTTGATACAACAATCCCATGATATAGATACCATTATTATTCCTACTTAACAGATGAGGATATAGAGGTAAGAAAGGCTTACTGGTTTACCCACACTAATGTAGCTTATACGTGGTGTACCTGGAATTTGAACCAAGGCCACCCAGTTTCAGAGTTTGTGTTTGTAACTCTACTAAGCTGACTTTTTATATGTTCTTTCCCCCAAAGAAGACATGGGTCACTTTTGTAAAATGGTATAACATACATACAGAAAAATGCAAAGACTCAATGAGTTTTCAGTAAACACACCCAAGTACCCAATTCGTAACCCAAACAGAACATCACCAGTCCCAGAGGAATCCCTTCACCTCTACTCTGACCCCAAGCATAACCCTTATCCTGAAACAAATAGAATCATACAGTATGCTTTCTTTCCTGTCTGATTTATTTTTTCTCTGTATCACCTTTATTGTTGGATACAGTTCAAATTTATTTGTTTTTAATTACTGTATAGTATTTCAATTTTTGAACATATAACAATTGATTAATACATTTTATTATTGATGGATATTTTGCTAATATCCAGTTTGGGATGGTATGAATAGTGCTGCTATGTACACATCTTTTGGTGAACTCATGGACAGAAATATAGCCTATTTCTGGAAGAGTTTTAGACTTAGAAAATTGTGAAGATAGTATGGAGAGCTCCTATATAATCCACACCCAGTTTCCCCTATAATTAATACTTTATATTATTATGGTACATTTGTTGAAATTAATGAACCAATATTGATACCCTATCATTCATGTAATGCTTGTTAAACAGTAAACACACCTGAGAAATGAATAACAGTGTTAATTTCTTCCCCCTTTGTCAAATTGAGGGCTATTAGGTGACTGTTTCACAGTTAGATTATTCAAATGGACCAGGGGTTGGTTGATGACTCTAAACCAGCAATTTTCAACCTTTTTCATCTTGTAGCACACATAAACTAATTACTAAAATTCTGCAGCACACCAAAAAAATATACTATATTTTTTACCAATCTGACAAAAAATAGGTATAATTTTGATTCATTCACACTGGATGGCTATTGTTGTGTTGGCTTGTCACTTTTTTATTTGACACTTAAAGGGAAAAGAGGTCAGTGCCACTTACTAAACAGTCAGGTATTGCATATTTGAAAATTGTTGTGGCACACCAGTGTGCCTCTCACACGGCATATCAGTTGAAAATCATTGCTCTAATACAATTCTTTGCTTGTTAAAGTCAAACCCACCAGATGATGCAGGGAGTAGGTGCCTGGTATAAACCTCTACAATCACTGTCCTTGATCAGGGATTCTCCAAATGTGGCCCACAGAAGCACACTGGGCTCCTGTTAAAATGCCAGCTCTTGGGCCCCATGCCACACTAAGAATCAAAACCTCTGGGGATGGAGGCCAAGAGTGTCTCCTAAATCCTGGTAACCTGTGTTCTAGACATAGAAAAACAAACCCAGTAAATAATGCCTGCAATAGTTTAAATCCAGGGGCATCTCATTTTCTGAACTGGGCATCTAGTGCGAAGACACTTGTTTAGTTCACGTTGTGCTTTCATAAAATAAAGGCTCCTGGGCAAAACGACAGTCTGTTTATACCAGAGTCCTAAGGAGAATGACTCTTGAATTAGGTTTCCCAAGACCTTGACTAAAAGAGATTGCACTGGAAAACATAAATTATGCAGCTGGTCCCTAGTGGGTAAGGAAGCTGAGACAGAGAGTTAGGGCTCTTGACCCCCTTGGAATCTCAAAAGGAACTTTAATGTCAAAGAGGGTGTGGAGCACAGCAGGAAGAGATCAATGTGTAAAATATTCCAATGGCAAATTCCAGGAAAGCAGCAGTCAGAGCTAAATGGAACAAGAGACAATACACATTAATTTAAGACAACGTCATCAATTTGGTGGCATGTTTATTGAAATAGCCCTTGTGTTCTTTAAAAAAGCACTGGGGTACAGACCTCTGAATCCCTGCAGGAAACTACAAATTCCTGGGAGGGAGCAGCAACCCCAATCCTGACTTTAATAACAAAAGGCAATTATTTTTAGTATTTTCCAGTAGATCTCAGCTGTCTGGTATTGTCAGACTCTATTCATAGAGAGGTGGAATTTAGAAAGAGTAAAATGAGTGAATGGAGAGGGGAGAAAGGAAGGAAAGGAGGTAGGGGGTAAAAGAGGGAGAGAAAAAAACACGAGAGTATGAGTGGGAGCTTACAAGTTTTTTTATTACAATAAAAAATAAGACTCAAAACTTCTGGGGATGGAGGCCAAAAGTGTCTCTTAAATCCTAACCTGTGTTCTATACAGGGATATTATCTGGCATGATGGACCCCAAGGTAAAGTGCCAATCTTCAAATAATAAATGCTAAGATTAAACCTCGAGATACAAATGCAGTGGTTCTCAACCTTGGTTGCACATTAGAATCACCTGGGAATCTTTTTAAAATCCTGATTTCTGGGCCTCATCCTTCGGAAATTCTGTTTCTTTGTTATGGGGTGGGGCCCAGAAATCAGGATTTTAAAAAGATTCCCAGGTGATTCTAATGTGCAGCCAAGGTTGAGAACCACTGAAATAGAGGGACTCTAAAACAAGCAATTTGTCAGTCTGGTTTGGGGATACAGGGAAGCATAAAGAAACTAGAGAGAAAGTAGGTCAATGATAAATTCTGGTGGAAACACCTGGGACACCATTGTGGGAGCTAGTGTTGTAACTAATTAAGAGGTGGTAAAACCTTGGGAGGTGGTGGCAGGCCTTGGAAGAGAAGAAGGGTATAGAAATTTTCAAGCTGCTTGGAAAACTCAAACCTGTAGACTCAACAGATCTGATGGATGGATAGCTTGGTGAAGTAGAGCAATAGGCACCCTGTCTCTTGCCAATTAGGTTTTGAAAAATCATGGAGAAGCGGGAAGGTTGTTAAATGGAGATGTGACTCTGCAGATCATTTGTCTTTCGTGGGATTGGGGGGCAGGTGGAAAGCACAATCTTGACAATTACAGGCCAGAAAATGAACTTTAGTTCCTTATCAAAATAAAGAATAAACAGAGAAGGAAAATACTAAAAGATCCCAAGCATGGCAGAATTGTTTACAATGGGCAACTTATACATCTTAAATTAAGATAAATTGATTTGATGATGGAAAAGAGCAGTTGTCCTAAAATTACATAATTATCGGATGAGGAAGGAGAACATTATGTCTAGAACTTTAAAAGATGTTTCTATAGTGTCCTAGTAAATCTTGCTTAAAAACTCATTGAATTTGCCTGCACACTAGTAATCTCACTTAGATTTTTAAGTGGCTTAAGGAGCACAGTCTGCAAATGATAACACAGAAATATTTCAGCCTGGGAGGATCACAACTTCTTGGTGTGTTTTTTTAAGTTTTTGCTGTTAACTGTTGCTTCAACTGACCTCACCTCATATTCTGGGAAAAGAGCAACAAGCCAAAAGCTCTTTTTAGCACTGTGAGAGAGATCAGCTTCTTTAACATAAAAGGAGATTTAAACCCAGAGGCGTTAAGTCACTGTTTAAAGCAGCGGTTCTCAACCTCTGGGTCGCCAACCTGTGGGGGTCGAACGACCCTTTCACAGGGGTCGCCTAAGACCATCGGAAAACACATATATAATTACATATTGTTTTTGTGATGAATCACTATGCTTTAATTATGTTCAATTTGTAACCATGAAAATACATCCTGCATACCACATATTTACATTATGATTCATAACAGTAGCAAAATTACAGTTATGAAGTAGCAACGAAAATAATTTTATGGTTGGGGGTCACCACAACATGAGGAGCTGTATTAAAGGGTCGCGGCATTAGGAAGGTTGAGAACCCCTGGTTTAAAGTAACAAAGCTTATTTAAAAACACAAATCAAATATCCAACTGCTGTTATTTAACTTTGAGAGTTGCTTTCCATTGGTTCTCTTATAAATTGGACTTTAAATTGCAAATGTGAGGTAACCCTGCAAGACAGGTAGGAAGCAGGACCAGAAACCAAGTCCTCTGGTGTGTTTAGAGCTATTGGCTAGGACAGCAAACACAATTCCCCCCTTCTGAATAATGAGAGCTAGGATTCCTGAGTAACTGATCACACACACACACCTAGAGAATAAAATCTATGTGATTCAGAAGGTGTTCCTTAATGCACTAAGGGGTAATCTCAAAATCATTTTAGAGTCTTCCCAGGAAAGCAATCTGAATACTGAGAACTGGTAAGACAGAGAAGGGATGAAGAACACAGCTTTCTTCCACTGGGCCTCTGGTCTTTGGTGGTAACTAAAGATGCCTACTGTCATTCATTAGAAACTGGGTTTAGGGAGGCCTCTGTGGAAGAAAAGGCAAATTGCTCAACTGGAGATGGCCCAGTACACTTTAAGAAAGTAGGCTCTGTATGGCGAGACACCAGTAGAGAAAGGTAGTGTATTTGCTATAGATTGGAGAAGAGATGTCCTGCTGAGGTATCTATGGGCTTGCATGAAAGTGATATGGAGTGGCCTAGCATGGATGCTATAAGTTCCCTGCTGCTTGCTAAGCATGTCAGCTTTTACCTTTCTCTCTCTGGGAACAGTGTTTAAGGAAAGAAAAAAGTTCAAACAGAAAACTCTCTGCATTTCTTTAAGTGTGGTCTCTTTTGTGTTTTGGTGGTGGGGGGGGGGGCGGTTAGAACATAAGGCTATTTGGCAACAACCCAGCTACTGTTAACATGACAAACTTATTAAACTTTTAATTTCCATTCTTACATACATTTGCACAAATACTTATATTTCTTTTCTGAGGAATTTAGCAACAGTGATTTCAGACTTGGAGTTTAAATCAAGATAAAATATTTTCTTTCTTTCTGAAGAGCAGGATACAAGAAATATGCTGGCCAAGTGCCAGAATAGTCTCAGACAAAACATGCTGGCTTCATTTGGGGACATTGAATTGATACTTGTAACCATTTCAAACTTCTCTCCAAGATATTTCAGAGCTCAGAAAATAGAACAAAAGGAATTTGCTTTCTTTTTTTCTCTTTCCAGAGTCCATAGCTTCTCACGAATGTCTGCCAAACCTACTATACAGTTAGGCATTTATTCAGTCATTCACATTCCCATTATTAATGGCTCAAACAAAGAACATAATAAAATATATTTGTAAGTGCTAAAAGATATTTCTGTGAATTCACACCATGGCTCAACACCATCCTAATGTTACTGCTTTCATGGCCAAGTCATTAACCCTCTTTAGTTCTAACTCTGATTGGCACCCAAAACTAGAGTGAGAGTAAGAATGGGATACATTTTAATAAGATACTAGAAATTTCTTTTCTCAAACCCCTGGGACCCATGTCCCAAGAAGAAAAAAATTGGCTTGGTTTCAATCACATCTCAGAGAAGACTGTAGACTCCTTGAGGGCCATGAACTTGAAGTTAAGGGACTTAACTAAGTTCCCTGACTTACCATTTGCTTGGAGGATGCACTTCCCTAACCTGTGGCATATAGCACTTTATCATTTTGTTCCATGTAAGCAAGCTGTTTTCTCTCTCACTCAAGAAAGCAAATCAAAATGAGATGAAAATGAGCTATAGCCTTAAATCTCCATGATCTAATTGAATTAGTGATCTTAAATTCTCCATGCTCTATGCTGATATAATGGGGCATTGGTTCTCAGACGCAAGTCCTAACACATCAGTGTGTCCATTGTAAGCTCAAGTTGTAAGTCTCAACTTCTCTTCAATCACCTATTATCTCTACCCCACAGCATCCTACTCCAGGACCTTAAAAATGTCACTTAGATAATATTTGTGACCTGATAATGAAATATTGTTAATATTATTTTAATAATCGAGTTAAAAGATACGTGGTATTGGTCAAGTTAACAATAGTGTACAAATGTAAGATAACATATTTTATGTATGTACAAATATATGTTCTTAAATACATCTCCAGATATGAGATATTTATATCAAGTGAAAGACATGTGATGGGTACATTGTTTTAATTAAGTGTATCTGTGGGTTCCTTGGGATATTGGTAGGCCATTAGTAGGTCACATGCCCACATATCTGTGGTCAAGAAGGTATGAGAAAATTGTATGTTTTTAAAAAAGTGTTTATTGTAGAACCTATCAGAGCCTTTAATATCCTGAAGTACAATTTGACTCTCTAAAAGACAATAAGTATGAAGTAGCTCCCAAATTCATTTGACTATAGAACTCTAGTAATGCACCTGTCTTGGGTTCCAAGAAACACATTTTAGGAGATGCTATTTTAGAAATCAACTTTCTGCAAGAGTGATCCTTTCCAGAGTAGGCAGACTATGCCTGCAGCAATAACAAATTTCTGTGACTTCTCAGTGGAAGAAAGGGAGGTAGAAGTGGGGGAAAGGGAGTCATCAGGTATTTGAATAAGCAAGGTCATGCATTCCTTGAGGCCAGAAACTCCATGATGACTCCTAAAAGCCACCCTCACCAGCATTTTGAATAAGTGTTTGATATGTGATTGTTGGGTGAATAAATGCTTTCTCCTCAAGCTTGGAGAAATGAATGCTTTCTCCAAGCTTGAGTTAAGCCAAGTACCAACTGATCCTGGTTATCCTTTGCCCAAAGTCATATGATAATATGAAATGCATCCTAAAGATGTGGGATCCTTTACAGTAGCTAAATGATCAATTCAGGTAAAGAAATGCCAGAACTGGTTCATCTTGGGTATCTCAGAACTTTAGCTTGACCCCAATAAAATACTCAAGAGCCATGCACGTTGGGGCAGGAGGTACCTGATGCCTCCCAGTTTCACTTGAGAAAGATGAAAGTATGTTTGGTTCCATTTTGAGGTGAGCTTTGAAGGCAACACAGGAGATATTCTCCATGCTCCTATGCTGATATAATGGGGCATTGGTTCTGACGCAAGTCCTAACACATCAGTGTGTCCATTGTAAACTCAAGTTGTAAGTCTCAAGTACTTTTTATTAATGACAGGCATTTGGGAAAAGTTTACTTTTAAATATAAAAATTAGTGTGGATTTAAGGCTATAGCTCATTTTCATCTCATTTTGATTTGCTTTCTTGAGTGAGAGAGAAAACAGCTTGCTTACATGGAACAAAATGATAAAGTGCTATATGCCACAGGTTAGGGAAGTGCATCCTCCAAGCAAATGGTAAGTCAGGGAACTTAGTTAAGTCCCTTAACTGCAGGTCAGTGAGTAGTTTGGTTAACTTTCATTTCCTCTTCTTTTTTTGAGGTTCATACTGCTTTATCTGGAGTGTGAATCATGATGCTTTCTTACCATGGGTCAGTTATCTCGGGTCCTATAGTATGGAAGTCCTAAAGACCTTTTGGCTCATGGTCTTTCCCTCACAGGACTAGCCCTAATCCCAATCCTAATCATTCATTGTCAAGGATACACCATCTCTCCTAGGATATCTGTTCGCCACCCTTTGCCCTTAGGCCTGGGTTGGGGTCCAACTTCTCTGCATTCCACCTTGTCCCTGTATTGTTAGCAGGGACTGGCAAGTCTCCTTCTATGGAAAAGTTCATTACTGCCCAGTCAGTGTGGCTCAGTGTTTGAGCAAAGTCATGGTTCGATTCCTGCTCAAGGCACATGCCCAGATTGCAAGCTCAATCCCCAATGTAGGGTGTGCAGGAGGCAGCCAATTGATGATTCTCTCTCATTATCGATGTTTCTCTCTCTCTCTCCCTCTCCCTTTGAAATAAAAAATATATTTAAAAAGAAAAGTTCATCACAATGGATAAAAGACTAACTTAACCTTTTCCCCTTCTTTGTGGAAATCTGTCCTTGTGCTAGTTTTCTAGCTCTGTTGCCCTGGAAACCTGGTGGAGATGGAATGTCATCGGTGTTACCAGACAATATTGCTTATAGTAAAAATGACCTGATTGGTAGATTTCTTCTGGTGCATCAGGATTGTAAATGAATCTGAATACCTGGTAGGACACCATAGCTTTGGGCTTCCCTGAATGTGGGACTCTTGGTACTGGCATGTCCCTTCTGGTGCCCCTGGAAACTATAGTTACTTACAAGAGATATTAGCTCCAGGCAACTTCTAAGCCAAGGTGGGTCCTGTACTATTTGATGTGCCTCTTGTCTGTTTTCACCTGAGTTGCCACTTGGGGAGCCAGAAATGAGCCCCTGGACAGCATGTGGGGGCCTGTAAGGACCACTACAGAAGGGGGAATGCCTGAAGCTGGCCTGTTGGCTAGTGGTGGTTTCTAACCAGTTTCCTTATGAGCAGACTCACACCAATGGTGGCCTATGGTAATCTTGGGCATCAGAATGTTTTTTGAACCAACAAAAGCCCCTGGTAACCATTAGAGTCATAGGAAGGTGGGCATGCTCTCTGCACTTGATGAGGCTGATGTGATATGTTTTCTAACTGTCAAGGTTCAGAACCCATGCTGGTCTAGCCCTTCACATCTCAGTTTGCAGTAATTCATTTCTCTGTCCTCAGTAGATATTCAGAATCCATGTTCATTAAAAACGAACCTGTTGATTTATTTTCCTTGAACAAAAGTGATCAGTTGGAAGGGCTGAAAAGGATTTCCACTCTCAGTTTTTATAAGTTTTATGTTTCCTGTTTATGGAGTGGTTCATTCCGCTTTTTAAATCTCTCAAATAACTCTCACTCCTAGAAGCCTGCTAACATACGTGCTTCAGATGACTGGAGCAGCTTTTCAGAGTTTCATTTTATTCAGTGTAGTCAGCTCTGCTGCTTTTTGTGGACTCATTGGTAACAGTTCATACTGAGACTCCTCAGTTAGCAGGATGGGCTTGACAGGAGGAATTCAATACTAACATTTATTGAGAACTTATGAGAACAGAACTGCTCCAAGTGCTTTACATGTATTAACATCTAAAAACCACCCTATAAGGTAGGGACTATTATTTATTATCCCCATTTTAAATATAAGGCAACTGAGGCACAAAATATGTTAAATGACTTCCCCCGGGGCCACACAGCACTTAAGTGGAGGAACCAGGGAGTCAAGTTTTTCAACCCTTGTGGAAAGCTTTCCTTCTGAGTGTCATAATGAAGACGGGATTTTGGCCTCAGGGAGTTGAGGGTTGAGGTTGTTCAAGAGTGTCCCTGATGGTCCTTGGTATACTTGATAGATACATACAGCAGATTCCCAATGACTAAGCAGGAAGTGGAAGATGTTTTAGTTTCCTGCCTCATAGAGGGAAGTGGAGACACCCCACCACATTGGAATCACTCGTCCATCAAGCAATTACTAAGCACCTATTCTTAAACAGTGTGGTTGCTGTGAAGGGTACAACAGTGAACCAAAGGGCCCCAACTGCCTGCCCTTAAGGAGATTCCATCTTGGTGTATGTACTGATCACATTCTCCTATCCACAAAGACGACAAAGAGGAGAATAGGAGATAGAAAAGGGAAACTGGAGGAAGGAGAAATGTTCCAGGATTTTCTGTTACTCCCCCATAAGGAATGTTCTGTTTTCTAGCATGACCTTGCCACGCCACCATCTACCAAACAAAGTCAAATCACTGATAACACCACCCAATAGAACTTTCTGCTATTCAGTAGGGTAGCTCCTAGTTACATGTGGCTATTGAGCACTTGAAATGTGGTTAGTGTGACTAAGGAACTGAATTTTAAATTGTATTTAATTAATTAAAATTTAACTATAAATAGTCATATGTGGCTAATGGCTTCTGTAGTGGACTGCACAGTCCTATAACTTCCCTACCCTGAACATGGCATCAAGACCTTTCTTCCCAACTTGGTCTAAGTTATTCTAAGTTCCTAAATTTCACTACTAAAAGGTGACCATAGCTATAGGTTTCAAATGTTTGCTGTTGGATTAAACTTAAATCCATGAACATAGGCCACAAGCCCCCATATTCATTCAGTCTTTCTCTTCAGAGTTGAATTTCTTCCCACTGCTGCTTACTTTGAACACATTTCCAGGTAGCTAAGTAAAACATGAGCTGCTTAAAAATCATGTTGTTTTTTTTAAGGTAAGTAGAATGTAAGAGAAAGGGCAGGAGGGGAGTAAAAGAAAGGCTGATATTGTAGCATCCTACCAATCTTTGTTTCTACATCTCAGCAGCCTTGAAAGAGAACATTAAGATATCTTTTACTCTCTGGACTGGCTTCCCGGAGAGAGGGAGACACAAATGAAAGCCTGCTTTGTGCAGATATACTGTGACTGCAGAGACAATGAAAAGACTTTTTTAAATGTGTGTGTGTGTGTGTGTGTGTGTGTGTGTGTTGAAACCCTTGTCACTACAGAGTAATCTCACAATTAGCTACTGTTCACCTTCTTGGCTCCAGACTTTCTAAAAATAATTATGATAACAACTTTTAAAAAAATCTGCTGTCTACACTCAGGAAAATTTCTTGGATCCTAAAGGATTTAACAAACAGTACCCAAAGCCTTGGGCCCTAACTAACCTAATCAGATTGAAACCTGAGCAGTTTTTAAAGACTGGATCAGATATGAAGCACCATATGCTGAAACCCTGACCATTGGGCTATGGCCAAGGTTCAGTTGGGATGCACCAGCCCAGCCAGGAATCCATTGGATTGGTCATTGCCCATGCCATGCACTTATTAAGTATTATGAATATCACCCCTGAATTTCTGGCCTGTGCCAAGGCTCCAGGAAATGAAATTATTTCAGTGAGTCACTCCATCATTGATTTATTTAACACCAAATTGAGTTAGACAGTGAAAGAGACAGATATCCAAACAAGCAATTACCTTATGAAAAAGCTTGAGTCAATGCTAAAATGCAAGTGTTTATAAAAAGCTGTGGGAGGCCAGAGGAGGAAATCATTACTTTGACTTGGGTGTATCAGGGAAGTTTGAAGAAAGTGAAATTTGATCTGGCTTTTGAAAGATGAGTAGAAGTTCACCAAGACATAGAGCCCTTTAGGCAGACTATGCAGTAAGTGGAAAGCTAAAAGGGGTAAAATATCAGAAAGCAGAATTACAGGTACAAAGTGCTTGGAGCATAGAGTTTGGGTGGTGGATGTTGGGGAGGTGGTACAATAGATTAAGTGGGGGCTCTATGTTGGTGTTATATTCGAAAGTGCTTTGAATGAATGCCATGCCAGAAAGTAGACTTAATTCTGTAAGCAACAGAAAGTCAATAAAATTTATTTTAGCATTGTAAGTGATAGTGGGGTTTGATTTGAAGGAAGATGACATTTAGAGCCATGTGACAGAATGACTAGAGGGGAGAAATAGACCAGTGTCAGGGAAACCAGTGAGGAGGCAACAGTTAACATGAGAATTAGGGGGACCATTGGCCTCTGGCAGTAGCTGAAGCAATGAAAAGAAAGGAATGGATGGAGTTGAGAGCCATAAGATAGGATCAACAGCAATTGGTTATTGGATTTGGAAGACAGGGAGGAGATGAGGATGATTCTGAGGATGAGGATTCCAGCTCAGTCGACCTGGTAGAAGTGGATATTCTTAGCTAAGGTGTAGCACCCTTGGGTGAAAATGGGATGCTCAGCTCTGGATAGGAGACTTTTGAGGTGCTTGCTCCAGAATGTAGTTGGAAATCCATCAACATGTTATTCTAACCCTGTTGGGCATAAAGACTTCTCTCTATCAGTTCTTTTTGAGTTGTTAATGATCTGCTATATTCTATTGACTTTCCTTATTCATTATACAATCAAATAATCCAGGTCCTATGGTGGCCGCAGAGTTTCTACCTAAGAAGGACTTAAAGCCTGGTTGGAAGGGGGCTTCTCTGGATGCTGTATTGCATGGGAAGTTCATTGCTTTTAACAGAATTGCATATTGTATGTATAAAAATAGGATAAGGAGAAAGAACGAAAATAAAATAAATTATTACAGAAATACTATCAAAACACAATTCTTTACTTCCTATATGAGTGATGTCATCCACTGCCAAGGACTGATCACAGAGTGAAACAAAACAAGCTACATACTTGTTCTCATTCAAAAGGATACTTAAATGGGTTTGTAGAAGCAAAATTATTATTTGTTCATTTTGCATGGGTTTTGGTAGGAGTCTGATGGAGATTTGGAGAGTTTAACATTCCTCCAAGCCATCTTTTGGAGCCGCCATGATAAAGACTTCATTTCAATATGTCAGACTGAACAATTTCTCCTCTGACATACAGATTTGTCAAATAGTGGCTGTATTGCTTCTTGAAAAGCCTGTTTCAACTACAGAGATTTAGCTACTGGACTTTACTTGTTTTACTGGGTTGGACTCTACATCTATTGAACTGTTGCTCTCATGAATCATTCACAGGATATAGCTAAAGTAATGTAACTTTGTCCCTCTTTATTAAGGCTTTTATTCCCCCTTGTCTAGGCAGAGATAGCACTTGCCTCTGGCCAGGCTGTGAGAAGTCATTGTATGCAGTGAATTTAGATACCTTCCTGGGTCTGTGATCTGCAAACTTCACTCTGTGTAATCACATAGATCTGTAACCACTACTCATGTATGAACTTTGGTGAAGTCTGCTAAAGATTACAGCAGATATGCCCGTTTAGAAACTTTTACGGGCTACTGTTTTGTTTCAGGATGGCTGGCGGAACCACAAATTGAGCTTAAGATGTATCTTGAAACCCTTTAGCCATGCCCCGCATTTGATCAGCATCAGTCAACTCCTTTGAAAGTTATCATGAAACAAATAGGGGAGATAAAAGCAAAATGCTGAGTGGCTGAGGTGAAACAGACCCCTTGTTTTGGTTGGTTATTTGATCTCAAACCATATCCTGTCATTAGGCACATTGTCAGATTTAAGAACTAATTCCAGACTTCCATTTATATGAGGGAAGCCAGTGAACACAATAGAAGGCAGGGGAACTCACACAATTCATTAGATTCCTTCCCACCCTCCGCTTTCCTTTCCCTTGTTCTAGAGGCACCTCTCTTGCATTCAGGCCTAAGGCTGTGCCTACAGTGAGGCACATAAGGACCTAGAATCAGTGGGCAAACTGATTTCAGATAGCCTCCAGCTTTTAGCCCTCCCATTACTAAAACAAAGTGCTTGATGTACTGTTTGTTTGTTTTCTAAAGTCCAGAAGAACTGTCAAAGGGAAAGAGGCATTTTTAAAAGTTTTTCTTTTTACCTAATGGAAACTTGCCTGGCTTTTTCATAATAAAATTGGCTTAGCAATTTTAAATTCCCATTTATTGGGAGTTTAGGCTTTCCTAAATTCCCAAATTTGTAGGGCAAAACTCTCAAACTTCCCATATTTTACGCAAACAAACTAGAGCCAAATTCTTAGAAGAAGAGTTTAGAGAGCCTTTATCAGGTGGTTAAGTTAGGAACTATTGTTTTTACCAGCAGAGGAGTCCTCTCTTTGTTCCCTTCTAAATATGTAGAGTGTGTCTTATTGGGAGTGAAAGTCAGGGTCTTTAAATCCAGACTATCCAGCCATCCACGCTGGGGACCTTGCCAGATTTGTGTGTTCTCAGGGAATATAGACACAGACAGTTCGAGAACTGTCAAGAAAGCAAATGTAAATCTCAGTTGCTGTTTAGATCCTGTGCATTTGAAGTAAACTGGAATCTAACTTTTGGGAAAGCATAAATGCATGGTTGGTCAATGAGATTCAACAACAGTTTCTTCTAGGATTGTTTCCGCCCAGCATTTTATTATGAAAATTTTCAAACAGACAGCACAGTTTTTCCAAAGGACCCAGCATCGCCTAACTGGAACAAATAGCAGGAATTGGAATCAGATGGATTCAGACACCAAATTTACTTTGTGTATTTCCCCCTGAACTTTTAGGTGCTTTTTATTATTGTGAAAACATGATTTTTCATCTTGTTGAAATATACAAACATTGCCTTCTGGCACTTTAAACACCACATGTTTGAAGCATGTTCTCTCCTACCCCTTATCCCAGGTTCTGCCAGTCATCCCTCCATGTTCCCACTTCCCAGACTCCAAATTTCAGACCCACCTTTGGTATTCCCTGTTTTCTTCTCCATGTACAATGGGATCCTGATGGGTCCCTTGGAAACATCTTTCCAAGTCTTCTTTGCTCCTTTTGGTTGCCAGTGTCCTACTGCCCAGAAATTTATTGAGTGTTCTTTCTGTGCCAGACTGCATGCAAAACACTTTCTACACATTATCACATTTAATCCTCACAGCAATCCAATGAGGAAGGCCCTTATTAACCCTATTTTACAGATGAGAAAATAGATCCATATTACTTTATGCCCAGATTACTGTGCTATTCTCCATTGCACCCTGGAAATACCTAGAATCTTCCCATTTCTGGGCCATTGCTTCCCATGCTTTATGTGCCTTCCTCCTCTTCTCTACCCATCAAAATTCTGCTCTTTTCTCCAGGCCAGCCCTTGATCCCACAGCTGGAAATGATCTCTCTTTAAATTATAGCTCTGTCTGTACCACTCCCTTGGTTACCCTCAAACACAGCCTTCCAATCATTTTTTCCCCTATGTGCATGTCTTATCTACCGAACTAGATTGTATACTCTCAGCTGCCTGTGAATAATAGGTAAGCTGTATAGATTGATTATTTTTCAAAAGTAATCACTCTTCCACACATTTCATAGTAATGATGCAATAATGATTGCATAAAAAAGTACTCGTGCTAAGGGGGAAGTGAGGGTGGGATCTCACCATCCATCTTTACTGTGGTGTTCCAGTGCTTCAAGTTCCGGGTTCAAGATCTAAATGGCTATTCTTACTAAAAGTAATAATTCTTCCAGATTGGGTTTATTTGTGGAGCCTGGCTTCATTCCCTTTAGACCTTCTACTTGTTCTGTCATAATGTTTTGAACAAGAGCTCTTTCCTTCTGATTTTGCCTGTGATGAAAGCAGCATGTTGGGTTCCTTTTTTAGAGCTTGAGAAACTGAGTTTATGAAGGCATATCTAATGGCAGCAATAGGGGAAACACAATCCCTGGTGTCTGACTTCAACCCAGTTTTATGTTTTCAGCACATCTCCACTTTTTTTTTTCATAATTTCCTATAAAAGAACGACCCTTCCCCTTCACAGTACATTCACTTCATTTGGTTCCTCTTGAGATGGACTTTTAAAGAAATGTCAATTGACTGTGGCACCCGGATGAATACTGAAGAGTGCAGTTAAGTTCTAAGGACTTGCACTTTGGATAATGGTTGACTGGATCATTCTGACCAATGGGTCTATTGAAGACAACTAAAAATAATCATACAATATAAAGAAGCTTCAGATCCATCAGCTTCTGTGAAATGTAATAAATTAATGGTTTTGTGGCTAATCTGCTATTAAACCTTCCATTTTGCTCAATATACACTTCCTCTTGGGGGTGGGATCAGAAATATAGTGTTTGGTTTATTCTTGTGAGATTAAAAGAAGTGCCTAGTATCATTTAGTATCAATTGGGGTAGGGAGGTGGTGCTAAAATGCTGATCATTCTCCAGTAGAAGGTTTGCATTGTTGAGAAATGATATGGAGAGAGAGCAGATGAGTGATAGCTATAAGTAGTGGCCCTCCCTTTTCAGAGGCACAGAGCTGTTGACAGAACAAATAATCACATCTAAAAGACTTTGAAGCTCCCCACATGGTCAGCAGACAAGGGGCTACAAGGCTCAACCTTAAATACTGGAATTAGTTCAGAGAGCAGAAGGAAGGACTTGCCTTTTCTTGAAGCCAAAACCAATCTGAAACCACAGAACCTCAGCCTGAGGGCTAGGCAAAGAGCTTGCTTTTGAAACCTGAGCTCTTGTTGCTGTGAGGGAGGGGGTGTTGGAGAGATTGGTGTCTGTTCCACTTGTACAAGCAAACCCTCTGATAATTTTGACCCCTCAAAAATTACAAAATCCTTTAATCACAGCAGGTTACATTTTTTAAGCGCACAACTTTGACTTTTAACTGATTATAGGTGTATTGTTAGGACTCCAGAACCCATGCTTAATATGTGTTTGTTTCATTTCCAATGTTTTATGTATTACGTGTCAACAATCTACATTCATGTTATCTCATGTTTGAAAATGAATTCAGGAAATCCCAAAACGAAGATTTTCCCCCCTTGGCAATTTCCCGTCTTTGTGTGATAAACGTTTTTAGTAACAGCCAAGTACAGCATTAGGCACACCACGGGTCTATGGGTCTGTGGGCCTGTTATCAGTGTCTTATGGTAATCCAGGCTTTCTTCCAAAGAATTTGCAGTGCTATTTTTTTTAATACACCACATCATGTCAAATCCACTCTTCCTCCCGTGTTCTCTAATTGTGCTTAAAGACAAAACCATTAACTCCATCTTCTCTTCTCTTACTGGCCCCATAGCCTAATATTCATTCCTCCACAATTCCTTTTTCATATGCCCCCTCTTTGGCATTTTTCTTTCCTCATCTCAGGGCAGGCTCTTGACATTTTGACATGGTCTCCATGAGCCTGTCACTCCTGTCTTCTAAAACCACACTGGTCCCAACAGATTCATCTGGCATTCCTGGTTCTTCATCATCAAATCTCTGAACTTTTCCAACTTCATCTGTCAGGACTTCCCTCCTTTTGCCTCCTTTACAATTCCTGAAACACCATGCACATACCTACATCCTTTTCTTGCCTCAGGCTGTTTCCATCATCTGCAATGCTTCCTCCCTCCTCTCCACTGATAAAATACTCCTTATCTATCATGGTTTATCTTACATGTCAATGTATGGAAACCCCACCCTTACCTCCATAGGCAGAACTCATCACTCTTTACCCAATACTTCTGGAGCCCTTTATTGTGAACTCAATTTCAGCATTTATTTCAGTCTGAAATAATTAACTAACTAGGAAACTAGTTAAGTATGTGCTAGACTGCAAACCCTTTGAGCCCAAGGATGATACCTCATTTGTCTCTGGGCCCTGCTATGACACCTAGCAATTGGCTTGACACTAAGGAGAGCTCAATAAATGAACTAATCTGGGCCCTGCTATGACACCTAGCAATTGGCTTGACACTAAGGAGAGCTCAATAAATGAACTAAGTGAGTGAATGATATTCATGTGTTGGAGGTAAAGAGAAGTTAGCATCTACTTCTGTAGGACAGAAAAAGGGATTCATTTGTCAAAGTTCTTCAAATGACAAGTCAAGTCAATGCCACTGTCACTTTTGACACAATCCTCAGTGGCTGGGTGATGCCACCTCTTCTAAGATCCTGGTACTAGGTGTTCAGTTGCCATTTGTTATTTTATACATTGGAGGGGGAGCTGTATATATGTGCATCTGTGGCAAGAACTTGGGAAGCAGGTAGATGATACCTGTCTGTGTGAGGCCCTTTTTACTCTGATAGCACTGTCTCATAGATATACAGTTTTAGCCACAAATGTACAGGCATACCTGGTTTTATTGCACTTTACTTTATTGCAGTTTTTACAAACTGAAGTTTTGTGGCAACCTTACATCAGTCAAGGCTATTGTCACCATTTTTCTCATAAGCACAGATAATGGTTAGCATTTTGTAGCAATAAAGTATTTTTAATTGTTATGTACATTGTTGTTGTTTTTTTGACACAATGCTATTGCACATTTAATCGACTACAATGTAGTGTAAACATAACATTCATATGCACTGGGAAACAAAAATTTTGTGTAATTCACTTTTTTACAATATTCACTTTATTGTAGTTGTCTGGAATTGAACCTATAATATCTTCAAGGTATGCTGTACTCAAATTTAATAATAAAAAGTGATATTAATTTTAACACTGTATTTTAGCCTGATATATTCAAACTATTACCATTTCAGAATGTAACCAATATTTAAAAATTATTGTTTCACATTTTTTGTACTAAGTTTTCAAAATCAGGTGTGCATTGTACACTTACAGCACATCTTAATTCAAATGCTTAATTTTTTTCAGAAATATTTGATCTATGTCTAAATTTCATAAAATTTACAGTTGAAAAGGTAGAGCCACA
Source organism: Myotis nattereri (assembly GCF_964212035.1). Lineage (NCBI taxonomy): Eukaryota > Metazoa > Chordata > Mammalia > Chiroptera > Vespertilionidae > Myotis > Myotis nattereri. Next base: position 9,565,438 of record NC_138078.1, read on the forward strand.
TATCTAAGTTCTTCCAAATGTGTTTACAACTTTTCCAATAATTGAATTTAACAGCAGCTTTTAAATTTAAACTTAATTAAAATAAAATAAAGTTTTAAAATTCCATTTCTCAGTAGTTCTAATTTTATTTCAAACTAGAGGCCTGGTGCATGAAATTAGTGCATGGGGGCACATCTCAGCCCTGCCTGGGCCCTCTCACAATCTGGGACCTCTCAGGTAGGGTCCCTAGGCCTGGCCAGTGTGATCAGGGCCTATCTGGGGCTTTTCTTCCCCCAGTGGCTGGCAGCTGGCCCTGCTCCTGCCACTGCCACTGCTTGCCATCTGTGCAGCGCTTCCCTCACCCCGCCCTGCCACCGGTCACTTCCCTCTGCAGGCAACAAGCATGGGGTGCAATCGCTTGGCTGGCCTGGACCTCCCTCTGCAGGGCAATTGCTGGCTGCCCCCGCACACCTGCCACAGTGTCACTGGCCGGTGGCCTGAGCCGCCCTCTGTGGGGTGATCAATAGCAGGGGCTCCGTGATCGATTGCCCAGCAGAGGATGGCCTGGGCCTCCCTCTGCGGGGCAATCATGGGGCAATGGCAGGGCCACCTGACCAATTGCATCACACCCACCTTGGCTGGCCTGGCACCAGTGTGTGTCATAGCATGGTCATCCAGAAGGTCGTGCAGATGGTCGTTCAGCTGTTTGGTTGTTCAGTTGATTTGCATATTACACTTTTATTATTATAGATGCTCAATAGCCACATGTGCCTAGTATCTACTATTCTGGAACTTGCAGCCCTAGGATACAAAGATTACTAAGTATCATTTAGCTCATTCCTCCGCTCCTACAATGTTTTTTAAGAACTAAGTGTGATGGGGAGAGTTATTAGAGAACTCTGATTAGCCAGCATTGCCACGAAGTCCTTCGTGAAACTGGAGCCTGCTGGTGACTTCCTGGGACTGCCATGAAAGATAATAGGGTGCTACTGAGGGAGCAGTTGAAAATCCAAGGATGAAACAACCCATGCAATTCTCAGGCTTGTTGGCCAGGCTGGATTGTGGATTGGGGTCTGTGTCTGCACAGTAGCTGCCCTATCACAACCATGCTGATCTGTGCTTCCTTCTGCGGTCAATGTCTACACCAGCATCTGACAACATGTGTGTCAACTTCATGTGTCAGTGGCATGTTTTATCATCTGCAGCACAGGAATAACAATTTTATATGCTCACAACTTTTGTCAGATTAAAACATATTTGAAGTTTCAGTGCTTAACTACTTTTGAGTGATCAAAAAAAAATGAGGTGTGTCACCTAACCTAGTATCTAACCACCTGTATCTCATGCGAAACCATCAAAGCATTCAGCATTACTTACTTATAATAGGAAACCAAGGTTAGGAATTGATTTCCCCAGAATTCTATGAGGGTGAGGCATGGCCCTGTGGCTGGCTCTGATGTAAGATTTGAGGCCTAAGGGGAAACTGAAATGAGTCTAGATCCTTAAGGGTTTTGAAACAGGTGCAGTCTCTCTTCCTGCCCTCCGGGAAGCGTGCTGTCCACAGTTGGATGAGTGGTTCAGCAGAAGTTCACTGAGCTCTTGGATGAAAATGGCAAATTTCTCCCCAAATGAGCTTATTTTCTGCTGCTGTTGGGTGCAAGGCATCCTTCAGCTATAGCGGGAATTACAGCTTCCATCTGTTCCCTAATGTGAAAAATGTGTGCAGGCCTCTTTGCTACCAAGCTACATGAACTTTAGACATTCAGATCTGCTGACATATTTGAGTCACGGCCCTCAGAATGTCTTTTGTCAATTATTTCATTACATATCCAAATAACCATACTGAGGGTGGTCTGGATTTGTGATCTGTAACAGTGTGGTGCTGACACATTTCTTGACCTTGGAACTATCTGTTTTTTGGCTTTGTTTAGGAGTCAATGATATATAAGTACTCAGTATATTTAATAATTATTACTTTTGAAGTTAGTACAATGCCGCCAATATGAAAAATTCTTGGGCACAGTTGCAGCCAAATCCACATCATTAATTCTTGGCTTCTTCCCAACATCTCCAGTCTTTCACCTTGCTCCATCGTTTTGCTCAGACAAATCAAATATTGCTTTGTGCTTAGAGAGCAACTTTCATCAGAAAATTGCAAGGCCTCTGTAAACTTTTATTTCTCTAAGTACAAATAAATATCTTCAGAGAGCCCTGCATACTTAAGTGTGTTTATTCATACTGGGGTTTTTTCAAAGGGCAAGAAAAATTATGGCTTTCTATGTGTTCACTTTGGAATATAGACATGTAATGTGCAGAATTAAATTTGACTTGACATATTTAATAAATATCCCTTGAGTAAATGATTAGATATAGAGTCAGGTATACCCTTGAGAATATGGCCAAGCATTAATTTCTTCTACTAATTTTATATACTTGAACATTTTCAGAGTTACATCCTGTACATTAGATGGAGAAATTGTTTTCATCAATTAATAACTGTTTCTGACTGTTACCAGGAAGAGAAAATGCTAACTAAATTTCTAGCAGGATTAACTCACCAATTGAAAAATAGAGTCAGTTATTTAAGACTTGGCTCATGATTTGTTGAGTTTACATAACTCCACCAATTTATTTCCACTACATTGACCCATTCTGTATTATATCTCACTGTTAAGTGCCCTTGTGGCAGAGGCAATGCTAAGTGTTTACCCAATCCCATTTTCTTTTCTTCCCAGGTATACAGACTACATTTCCCAGCATGCCTTATGGTCAGGTGGAACCCTATGACTCAGTTCTGACCAATGAGATGTGAACAGAAGTAATGGACTCTTTCAGCCCTGGCCTTGAAATTTTTCCTTCTAGTCTTCCACATTCTCTCTCTTTCTTTGCTTGTTAGATAGGTGCAGAGAAACAGGTGGAAGATCCTGGGCCTCTGGGACATGATTGGAGTACAATATAGTATGGATTTAGTTTCCTGAACAACTGCATGGAGCAGAGCATCTCAGCTGAACTGCCTTGGGTGTGATATCAGCAAGAAATTAAACTTTGTTGTATAAAGCCAGTGAGATATGGGGATTGTTACACCAGTTAGCCTACCCTAACTAATATTTGTATAAATGTAGCAGAAAACCAATACTCTCCTTTTATACATTCTAAAAATTGCAAGGGGTCATGGAACATGCAGAACACATTGCTGGAATTTAACAGTAGGTTGTGAAAATGTGTAACCAGTGAACCATGTGGCTCTCTGATCACCATATCCAATTAAGCCACATGGTTACTAGGATATTCTGGTTTGAGTCAGCCTTTTATCTGGGGCACATACAACCATGGAGAGTTTCATGTAGTGAAAACTGATGATTTCAATAAGTGGCTTTCCCAAAGGAGGGAGGAGAGGGTGCAGAAATTCATATAAATTACCAAGAACTTCAGTATTTAGCTTTATTTTTTCACTGAGAGGACTTCCTTAACCCATAGCCATGTCTGGGTTGCTCACTTCTAATGCCTAATACCCTATGTCTTGTCACCATCCATGTATCTTCATCATACTTCTTACTTCACTGTCTAGTAATGTCTAGCTCTTGATCTGGAAGCTTCCTCTCTAACCATATGTCTTAGAGGACAGAGGCCATTTCAACTTGGTTCACTATTTTATCCCCAGCATTCTGCCCATTGCCTGGCACATACATGTTGTTGACTGAATGATTAAGGGAATGAATGACAATGTGAGTTTGGTTATCAGGCATGAGCAATAGCCTTAGGATCATTCATGAGCAAGTATGACAGGCTGGAATGCTTTTAATTTCCTGATTAGAAATAGGAAACTTAAAGGGGTAAACTGACTTTAGCTTTGTCAAGAGTCAAAGTACAAATCAGTATTAGAAACAAGAACAGTTTCCATTTTCAGATTTTATTTTATTAGCCACCATGAGTTTTTAAGAGCTGCAGCTCAATTAATTTATGTCCTGAGTCCATTAGTTAAAACATTCAAGAACAAAAATATAAGTAGCAGTTAGAGCCAGATCACTTTGTTTATGGACCAGGACAGATCTTGATGTTTTACTCTTTCATGAATTCATTTGCCAAACATTTATTGAGCTGCTTCCAGGGCAGAGCCTGGTTCTAGATTCTGGGACAAATGGTACACAAGACAAAAAATGACCCAGCTCTCAAGGAGGTTCCAGTCAATTGGGGAATAGATGAACAGAAATGAGAAAATGTCAGATGGAGATAACATTCTGTGAAAAAAATTCAAACAGGTCATTGTGATTAAAAAATGCCAGGTCAGCAAGATTTCATTAGTGGTCAGGAAGGCCTCTGGGGAACAGCTAATTTCATTACATGCAAGCTGAAGCCTGAATGACAAAAAGAAACCAACTACATAGAAATCCAGAAAGAGAACATTCCAGGCAAAGGGACATCGTAAGGTTTTATCTGGCTCTGAGGTAAAAGAGTAGCCTGTCTAGAGAAGGAGGCAAAGGGTGGTTAATGAAGAGCCTCATTTACTGTTTCCAGAGTCAGGATTTTAGCCTGTGAGCAATGGGAGCCATGAGAAAGATTGTAAGCAGAGGAGAGAAATGAGCTGATGTGTGTTTTAGGAAGAACACTGACTGCCCTGTGGAAAAACTGCCCCAACCCAAGCACCAACTGGAGGCCTGATTAGAAGGAGGGTTTCAAGTTGTCAAAGGAAGCAGCCAGTTTTGGAACTTCTTGGAAGGTAGAAGTTATGGCACCTGGAAATGGACTGGACATGGGGATTGAAGCAGAGGGTGTAATCCAAGGCATTCCTGGGTTTCTGGCTTGGTCAGTGGTAGTGGAGGTGGGAGTACCCTCCTCTGAGACAGGAAACCTTGAGAAAGAGCAGGTATGCATAGGAGGCTAAAGTGGTCCAGAATGGTGAAACTGAGGTGCACATGGCATTGCAAATAGGGGATGTGCAGGAGACAGGTGAATATGTGACTAGGCCAAGAGAAAAGAAGAGGGAATTTTAAGTAGGCAATCAGATGTTGGAATATGTAGGAAAGATATAAGGAAAGACAGGTCAGATCAGGTTTCTGAACCTCAACCACTTGATTTTATGTGAATTTTTTTTGCTTCCTTACCCATCTCCTTTTTAAGATGCTGATGAGTCATTTCTGCCTCTCCAAACGGGTCTTCCCAAATCTTGACTTCTAGTCTCCATTCTGCTTCTTACCCATTGGCTTTTCTCCTCAGAGATCTCCCCCTTCATTTATTTTTTTTCTTTGCAGCTCTATGAAATGAGCCCCCAAGTGATGGCTTATGCCCTGAGCATTACTGATGAGGAGGGTGCTGCTGGAGTCTGTATACAAGTCTAGATGTATGTGCAAGTTCTGCCATTCTCTAGTTGTGTGGTCCAGGCCACCTTTTCCTCATCTAGAAAATGAAGGGATTGAACTGAAGAGCACTTTGAGTTTTAATGTTTTCTGAATTTAAGTTGTCTCAGCTCTCAGGGTGAAGTGAGTGCACTCTTCCAAAATTGACAGTAGGAGCTGGTATAATAGCCATCAATATCTGCGAGAGAATAGCTTTCATTCTTTTTTTCTTTGGGGGGGGGGCTATTGTTATTTATTTATTTATTAACTTTTTCATTAAATTTATTGGGGAGACATTGCTTAATAAAATTATATAGGTTGCAGGTGTACAATTCTATAACACATCTTCTGTATTGTGTGTTCACCACCCCAAGTAGCTTTTGTTCTTTTGTGCAAGGCCCTGTGGAGGCTGGGTGGGCTGCAGCTGTTCAGCTTTAATTAAAAACATACACAAACCTCCTGCTTTGTTTCTATTTCAAACTTTGACCATCTGACAGAGCACATCTGAATTCCTAAGAGTCCAGTGTAGGTGTTAGGAGGTACTATTCCACAGGCCTAATGCAACCCCTCCTCTTGCTTCCCAAATTTTATACATTGAGGGCAGAAGAAATTTCAAAGTCTTAGGGACACAAGGAGAGAATGTACTTTGGTTTTGAAGCCATCGGCAAGCAGGTTCCAGTACACAATTATCCATCCCCAATTGAGGGCTCCTTAGATGGCAACATGTGCTTATGAATGAGTCCAGTGTTTAGGCAAACATTTCTGAGTAGCTTAAGAGAGGAAATAGGTCTGTCTATTATGAAGACAGTCTACCAACTGTCTGTGGTGATCCTGAAGCAAAGTTAACTACTCCAACAAGGTCAGGAGTCAGGACCTCCAAACAAAGTCATATTTTAGAATCTCAGGCAGCTGTCATCTTACTTCAGGGTGGGGCACTTCAGGCCTGAGGTGGCATCCATCTCTGCTCAGGAGTAGTCCTAAGTTCATAGTCTCCAGCTTGTTCACCAGATGAACAAATGATAACAAGAGATGGGCTGTGATTCCACTCAGTAGTAGTGGTGGAATAGGTAGCAGGGCCCAGGACAACGATCCTGGCAGATGTAGGACATGATAGGTATTGTAGTCCAGCTGGCCACACACTTTGGGTTATGGATTCAAGCAAGTGTGAGAAGTCCAGGAGTCTGGAACATCAGAGGTAGAGGCAAGGCACATGGGAGAGCTCCATGTGAGTTTTGATGCCAGAGCAGAGAAGGACATCTCAGTGGCCTCTTTTATGCCCCATGCCGAGTGTTGTTGGCTCTCCAGGCAGGAAGATGGGTGTTAACATGAGGCAGAGACAGATACTTCTCACCAGTGTCCATGTTCTCCTCTTTTTCCTGGGCATACTACTAGATCACATTTCCCACCATTCCTTGTAGTTAGTGGAGTCAGGCTGGACTATGAGCCTAGGCTTTCCCCCTACCTTTCTTGTGCATGTGCCTGTGTGAGGAAGGGCAGGGAGAATGGAACTGAGGTAAAGCTAGGAGGTGTAGCTGACTCCTGATTAAGGTGGAGGCTAGGGTGCTGGGTCTTCTGAAAGGTCTTTATAGTCTCCTCCCAGAGACCCATGTGAATGACTGGATGCAGGCATGAGTCCTGACTGACAAGAAACTCAGCTTTTGGAAGTAACGGGAATGGCAAAAGTGACTTCTTGACTGTAGAATTGTCTCACAGGCCTGCTCATAAGGTCACATTAATAGCCCCTAGACAGTGGTGCCCTCATCATAAACCCTGGCCTGTCAGTCTCTCTGCTAACCTTTTCTCTCAGAGGGCCCTTGGGAACACAGCACACAAACTGGCTCATTCCCACCCTCCATGCTCTTCTTCCTCACCCTATCCCTGCCCTCTCTCTAGCTACACTCTTGGCCATCACTATCAATACAATGAGCTGGGTCTCCATTGCACACTAGCTCAAGTCACCTCTAGAGTCATCATTTATGTTACATTCCTCAAACTCAAGTCCCATAAGGGTCAGGCGTACAGCTTAAATGTGGGAAAGAACCAGTATAGTATAATAAAGAGTGGTGGGGACTGACATGCTGTGTGCATTGTAAGTAAATAAAGGCATTCAAAGTAAATTAAAAACAAGCCATCATGCTATCCAAGCCAAACAACTGACCAAATTGCCTCCTCCAAATTAAATCTGCTATTATTTACTAGAAACCATAACAATGTATGAAAATTATATTTTATCCTCTCCTGTGCCTAGTCGAGCAGGTGTAAAAACAGTAATTAATATTTGATTTTTTAACCTTGAGTGATGTCTAACATACATACAGAAAAGTGCTCAAATCATACAGATCAATGAATTATTAAGAAATGAATGACCCTTGCCCTGACTGGTTTGGTTCAGTGAATAGAGCCTGCGGACTGAAGGGTCCCAGGTTCAATTCCAATCAAAGTAATGTACTTTGGTTGTGGGCACATCCCCAGTAGGGGGTGTGCAGGAGGCAGCTGATCCATGTTTCTCTCTCATCGATGTTTCTAGCTCTCTATGCCTCTCCCTTCCTCTCTGTGAAAAAATAAATGAAATATATTTTTAAAAAAGAAAAGAAATGAATGACCAGGTAGGTCAAGGCCTAGAATGTTATCAACTCCCAGAATTACACATAGGTTCTTCTTCCTCCACAAAGGCAATCACTATCTTTGAAAAAGTTAAATAAAAGTATTGGGACTATTAGGGACCTTTGGAGATTATGTAATGCTGTCTCTCTGTCCCTGAATGGTCCTGTTCTTAAGACCATTTTAATGTTCTTTCCATCTTCTGGGTACAATATAGTTTTACTAGGATCCTCAAGAAATCATTAATGAAGTGTTAACTAGTTCTAGAACTATAGAAAGCCCAATGCTTTATCTTCTTCCATGCCCAAATTATCTTCCACCTGCTGACTGATACATCTAGTTCCCCCATTCCAGGTTTATCCTTTCAGCCATAGGCCTCAAATTATCATTAAAATAGAAATACCCTGGGAAAAGCTAATACTTAACTATTTTCACTTTGGTAATGGGGTCAAAATAAGGTGTTTTGTATCAGTAAGGCAAGGGGGTTGGAGAAAGAGAGAGTGCCGACTGAAAGGACAAGAAGCCTCCGTTTTGGAGTTGGGGGCATTACTTAAGGCTCAACAAACTCTGGTTCCTTCTTCCAAAACATCTGCATTTTTATGAATTTATCTTTGGACTTCCTGCGGTGATCTAGTACTTAGTAATTGTTCTTGCCAAAACTGGAGCACCTGCCAAGTGGAAGGTTCTGATACTGAGGGGCAGCTCAGGCCCAGGGTAAGGGTTCTCAACCTTGCCAGAAGGGTATGTTAGTACCTTTTGAATTTTAGTTTGTGGAAATGGCAGTGGGGAGTTATGCAAGGTGGAGAGGTTAGGGTCTTGTTTTTAATTTTATTATGAACTAGAGGCCCAGTGCATGGATTCATGCACCAGTGGGGTCCCTCGTTCTGGCCTGCGCCCTCTTGCAATCCCAGACCCCTTGGGGGATATTGGACTGTCAGTTTCTGCCCGATCCCCACAGGCCAGTCCAAGGGACCCCACTGGTACACAAATCTGTGCACCCGGTTTCTAGTATGCATATAAGATCTTTGGTTAATCTCTTCCCGCTCTACCCCCCCCCCCTTCCCTCTGAGATTCATCCATCTATTCCATGTTTCCATGCCTGTGCATTGAACGTCTGCCCCCTAGTGGTCAGTGCATGTTATAGCTAACAGTCGAACAGTCAAATGGTCACTTAGGCTTTTATATCTATATCTATATCTATATCTATATCTATCTATATCTATATATATATATATATATAGATAGATATAGATAGATATATCTATCTATATCTATATCTATATCTATCTATATCTATCTATATCTATATCTAAATCTAAATCTAAATCTATATATCTATATATCTATATATCTATATATCTATATATCTGTATCTCTATATCTCTATCTATCTATCTATCTATCTATCTATCTATCTATCTATAGGAACTCCTTATCCAGAATCAAGGAAGAGCATTGCATAAGAGAGTATATATAGTTACTCATTCATGCACATTCATGCACATACCCCTGGAAGTAGCCTGCCCCCTCCTCTCTCTCTCTCTCTCTCTCTCTCTCTCTCTCTCTCTCTCTCACACACACACACACACACACACATGAATGTTCCTCCTGAAAAACTCAGCAAAGCAAATGACAGGCATTTTCTGTGGGTTGCTAGGATTTTAATCCTGGTCTTGCCTTATTGTTGACTTGGGGTTGAGTGATGAGAGATGTTGAGTCTATGCTTCTTGAGGCATGATAATGAGTTACCTCATCTATATTTTTGGGGTAATCTAGCATAGTGGTTAGGAGTCCAGGCTGTACCATTTACCACCTCCAATGCCTTAGTCAAGTTATTTAACCTCTATGCACATCAGTATCTTGATCTGTAAAATTGATTCAACACTGCTATCTACCTCATGGAATTGTGAGAATTAACTGTAATAGCATATAAAGAGCATTTAAAATACATAGTAGGTCCTTAATAAATATCTTCTAAATTAATAGAATATTAATTTTCTCATTATTATATTATTACCATGAGAAACTTTCATTATGTGATGGTTTCAGATTTAGTAGGAAGAGTGAGGAGATCCCTATTCAGTATCACAACTTCTGTTATTATGGTAGGGCCAGATTGCCAAACAGACTCATCTAAAGATATTTCTCAGTATATGAAGGGAAAAGAAAAAACAACAATTAAATGACTCAAAACAAAACAAACAATGAAATTGGGGGTGAGATGGAGAAGGGGATTGACATCTTAAAATTAAATAAAGGCATTGCCACGGAGCAACTACTGGGGAGACAGTTGAGCCAGGCCTGGGTCTTTTATTTTTCTAGCTCAAGACTTTGACTAATTGGAAGTGTTGAGTTTCCTCTTGGATTTGAATAAACCACAAAAGGAAAGAATATTGTTCCTTTTTTTCAGCACTTTTACATCTTGCTTCTTTTTCTGCTTCCTTCCCTGGGTCTCTGCTCCAATATAAGAAACCAAAATGGTGGCACTTCCTTCATGAGAACAGAAACTGAGCAGCTGTGGGCTCCATGGAGGGATGGAATACTACATAAATTGTACTTGGTTCATCTCCTGATGAAAAGCAGCTGGAAGATGGGGATCTGGGTGTACTTTATCATTCATGCTCCCCATTTCTTGGCCATGTGGTAAGGACTGCTTCAACAGACCCTGACATTAAGCCCGGTGGGGCTGGAACAGCTATGGGGCAAGCCAATCCCAAGCTGGGGCCTACTGGGCTTTTAATTTTCCATACACGTACAGATATGTACAGGAATCCAGCATGTGGACTGCAAGTAAGCTTGGGTAACAATCCACTGACAAGTATCAGTATCTATGAATAAATCACAGTGGCTTGGGCTGCAAATTTAGCTCCAGGAAATAGGGACTTAGACAAACAAGGAGAAAAGGCGTTCACTCAACTTTTTCCTGAAATGCCAGAGGAATAAAACAGGTCAGTGGTTAATACAAAATTATCTTTTGGCCAGTCTCCAAAGTGATTTGACCTATTTAGGAGTCATTGAGAATGAGCCAAAGGAAGTTCAGTGGCCTGCATCTTGATTTGTCAAGGGAGAGAGGATATGGACCGCCAGATGCCCTGAGTCACTTATTATGGAGCATATGAGTGAATATGGCTGAAACTCATAAGAAGGGTTCTAGGACTGTGACTTTGGGCCAACTCCTGACACAATTTAGCTTGCAAATGATAACCCCAGCAGATGCATTGGCAACCAGGTGTGCTAACTTAGTGGCCTTGGTCACTGAAAGGACCATATAGGATTCTGAAAGCCTTCCTACAGGTTAAACTCTTCTCCAAGACCCTTCTGTAAAAGGTAAACTAAGATCAAGTCAGCAAAGGAGTGCAGACATTAAGACTTCAGTGGAGAGCAAAGCTACAAAAATACTGAGGCCAACTCCACTTTAGCCAAGCAGATTGGAGTTGGTAGTGGATGCTGTTGGTGCCCTGCTAGCTTTAATTTTTTTTTTTTCATTTATTGATGAGAGAGAGAGAGAGAGAGAGAGAGAGAGATTGATTTGTCATTCTACTTATTTATGCATTCATTGGTTGCTCCTTGTATGTGCCCTGACTGGGGATTGAACCTGAAACCTTGGCATATCAGGATGACACTCTAACCCAAGCATGTCAAACTTGAGGCCTGTGGGCTACATGCGGCCAACAACAAATACTAATGAACGATTACTCATTTACTTCAGCCCTTTGTATTCAGCATGTCTCTATAGAAATAAACCTACGTTTCTATGAAAGTGGAAGCTTTTGTTTTTTTGCAGCCCACATAAACTTAAACCTTGTTTATTTGGCCCGTGTTAGCCTTTGTGTTTGACATGCATGCTCTAACCAATTGAGAGACCCAGCCAGGCCAACTACTGCTAGCTTAATAGCTGTGTGATCTTAGTCAAGTTCCTCAAACTATCTTGGCCTCAGTTTCCTCATCTATAAATGAGGAATAACGAAATGCATAGCATTGTTGTAAAGATTACATAAGATTCTGTGTAGAAAGCACAGTCACTGGCACATCATTAATTTTTTACACATCAATGTAATTTGAAACTGGTACCTATCACTATTATTGTTGTTATAAACATGTATATCTTCCCCCATTGGCTGTAAACTTCTCCTGGGCTAGAATAGTACCCAAGGCCTTCTGGTATCACCCAAATATCTTACCAGAATAGGGGCTTAATACATGTTGGTAGAGTGGATAAAAAGCATCTCACTGTGGAAAGGACTTCCTGCTTTCTCATACTGTAGATTTAGGAACCAGTAAGAAATAGATGAGGCCCGTGGGAACTTTTTTCCCCCCTAATTTAATCTATGAGAGTTGTGGTGGGTGGTGTGCTAAAGAAAATCAAGACTGAATAAGAATCTACTCCTCATACTCTCCCAGAAGTCTGCAGAAAGAAAATATACTCTATTTGTTTTAGGGTTTCCCACCCCCCCACACACCCTTTTTTGCATTCTCTGATAGATTTAGTGTGCCAGTAAGTCCTGCTGACCTCTTTTTGTTTTTTTCTTTTCTGTCTTTTAATTCTCTTTTCCATTTTTCTCCATTGCTCATCTTGGTGTTTTTTTGTTGTTTTTTTCACCTTGGTTTTTGTCTTCTATGGGATTAGTCTGCTGGCCTAGTGTCCATAGGAGAAACTCTGGAAGTCAAGAGGTATTGTGCAACTAGGGTCCCAGAACTTCCCATAGACCCTACAAAGAGCTAGCCAGCTGTTGCATCAAAACCATATGTCAGGATTGTTGATCATCAAACTCCCTCCATTTTGTTTTCTCATCCCAGACTTCCCTTTGGCCCTTCTGCAAAGGTGAAAGGAAAATTCACAGGATTCTGGGTCTTCTTTCTTTTCTGACATCTGGTTTGATTCTGGGCAACTAAATAGTGGCTTTGCCATGAACAACAAAAGCTAATTCACTATGGTTTTTAAACACCAAGTGCAAATATTTTTCCTTTTCAGCTTGGGGTCACTGGAAGGGAAAAAAACAGGACTGAGAAGGAGATTAACCTTTTAAAAACTCTTACAACTTCCCATAGAAAATAAAACAATGGCATCATTTCCTCCCATTCATGAAAGTCGTTTTATGAGTGATTGAGGTAAGACTAGGGATCTGAAGAAGAGTTTTAGCTTGGTTGTCTACTCAAAAGCCCACCATGATTGCTTTTAAGAGGCCACACAAATCCCAGTAAAGCCCTGGGCCACCCTCTTTGCTTTCTCTCTCCCCTGTCTTCATCCCTGGCTGACTTTCCCTCTACCTTCTCTCCAGCCCTTTGATTTCCTCCCTCATGCAGGGCCCTGACCCACTGCTAATGAGAGGGAAATGTTAGGCAGGAGCATTGCAATTTATAGTATTTAGGCAATGGCCATGCCATCCAATGATGCCATTAACAGATGCTTGGAAGGATGAAGATTCTGTCTGGGTCACTTCCCCAAGGTTCTAGCCAGACTTTCTGTTGATTTGGGCTAGCTTAATGCATCCCAGAAACTCAGCACCATTCAGTTACTCCTCAGAAATGAAGTCACCTACTCTGGCTCTTGCTCCACATGATTAAGGAGTAGAAACATCCAATGCAGGAAACTGATGCCATCTGCAGAGACCTGGCAACTCTCAGAAGAAAGCAAGTCCATCTACCTCACTATTAGCTATTTCAATGTTTTTTTCTAGACAACAAAACAAAAGCTCTTTTCCAACTTTCCATTACTTTATCTTCCTTCTTTCACTCTACCCATCCAGCTTTTGCATATGGATTCAGTTCCTGGGTTCAGGTGGGAGGTGAAGCATATGCCATGATGGCATATGCCTTGATGACATAAAGGCTATTAGAGCAAAACTGTAGAAGTCCCTAAATTCTCCCTTTCTTGCCAAGAGGATGATCTGGGTAGGCTTCAGGATGACTGGTGCTTGTGAAGGAGCTTAAAGATTCTTGCCATGCACTATTACTGTTGTTATTGGCATTGCCAGAATCTGACATGTTGATACAGGTGGTATATGTGTTGAGGGTAGATAATTATCAGAAATTGATCTTTAGCCTGCAAAGAAAAACTGAAGCTGTATCCCCTTGCATCCTTTCAGTGCGTGTGCAAACATATGCAGACCTGCTGAACAGCTCACCCTCGCACATACCTAAAATTACACAGCCAAGTAAACCAGCCCCAGTCTGGTGAGAGAATGGGTGGCAATGTGGATAGCCATGGGGTGATGGAATGGGATGTATTCCTTCTTGTTACTGGACAACTGGCATAGGGGCTGGGCTGCTGTGGCTCCCTGGGTTTTAATATTTGTCCAGTTACCTACTCTGGCATCATGCTAATCATTTCCATAGCCACATGGCACTTGGCAGTGCTTTTTAAGCTGGTGGGGCCTGAGAGTCTGCATTTCTAACAAGGTCCCAGGTGATGCCTGACCCCTGGCCTATTGCACTTGGAGCAGCAAGGCTGTGAAAATGTACCACTGCATTCTAAACTCCTCCAGGGCTGGAAAAGGAAAGTACTAAGCTCCTCCTCTGGAGACAGGGTGTGTCAGAAGCTGCCCTGGAGTCCTGATTTGCCATTCAAGTGAACCCCAGAGGGATTAGCCGCTGGCCCAGCACTTGGGTGAGACCATCTGCCCCTCCATGGGGGAGTCCTGGAGGCAGCACAGATGTTGTGTGAAAATCTGCCACCATCCTTGCTGAAGGTTGCCCTCTCTCACCCTCCCGCCACCCCCTGCTCTGCCTGCTGACTTAAGCAGATCAGCTTTCAGCTCTCTGGGACTCCAAAGAGGGCTTTGGATAAAAGAAAAGGCCTGTCCTTAAGAAGCAGAGCTGGAATCCAAGCATGCCTCTCGCCGCCTGCTGCATGCCCAAGAATGCAGGTATTTGGGGTTTGCAGCATTTCCTGGCTAAACAGAGGGGGAGGGGAATGGGGGGTGGTAAGCCAGACATAGTGGAGAGGGGCATGAGCTGCAGTTGCTTCCTATTCTGGGGGTACTAAGTATGTTTTTTGAAAAATGTGAGCCCTTGCACAGGAACAGACATGAACAAGGGAGACTCTGCCTGAACCTCAGGGTTGACCTTGACAATTGGGGCCAGTGGCTACTAAGCTTTAAGGACTTTGGGGTCTTCATATGGGCTGGCCATGTTTGCAACTTTGCTCCTTCTGAAGTGTTGGACTACTTAAGACAGAAAGGACAAGACTTTCTCCCTCCTCTTCTTCCACTCTGACATTTGGATGTCTTCCAAGAGGGTTCCAGGGTAGGATTCCCCAGGGCTGCTGGGATGAGGCTGCAGTAGGCTCAGGCCTGCATCCTGCCTCCAATTGCACTGTGCCCCACCGGCTTGTCCTTTCTTCTCCCCCTCCCACCCCCGCCCCAATCCTGTCTTCTTGGAATTCCTCAATATTCTACCCTTACCCTGAGAGTACACAGAGAGATTTCTTTCTCTCTCTATGGCTCAAATCAGCCCTGAATCGGGAGTCCCTAGACCCAAATTTCCCAATATTTTGTTTCTGTTCCATCTTAAATAGTCTCAAACCATTTGGTAGTATGTCTTGACTTCTTTAGTCCTTTAAACCTTCCTTCATGATATTCCTTTATTATGGAATGTTGGCCACACAATGGAATGCTCTTTGAAAAGTATTGAACTCTTTGTGATATTCGTCCTGCATTGGGGTAGTCCTTCCATTTTAACTCAGACTCCTAAATGTCAGAGACAGTGCCTTTCTTATATTCTTTCTCCCCCCTCCTCCCCTAGTCATGTGGAACATTCATGGGTGAGCAGTGTGAGTGTTGTAGATTTGCCTCCACTGTCTCTGTGGAGACTGATGCATGGCATGGCCATGCTCCAAGAGCCACATGTTAGCCTAACCACTCCCAATATGGTTGTGTGCAGCCCTGCTGCATGAAAGTGTTATTCTGCCCTGCCATCTCAGAATACACCCTCTGAGTTGCTTTTCCAGGTGTGGTGATGGGGAGGCACTGATTTGTGCCTGCTTTGTTATCTAAAATCCTTTAGGAAGGGAATGAATCATGCTTGTGGACCAGGCAGCTTCTGGTGGGTACCCCTGAACCTCTGTCAGTTTCTTCAGGCCATTACAGTTTCCGAATCTGGGGGTGAAGCTGTTCAAATCCAAATTCCTAGTATCATATATACTTATGATGAATAAGCATTATTTGATGTGCAGGCCACATTTCAGACTAATTAACTCAGAATCTCTGGGGATGAACCCAGGCATCAGTGCGTTTTTTAAAAAGCTCCCAGGGTGAATTCAAATGTGCATCCAGGCTTGAAAATCACTGACTTAGGTAAGAAGTAAGAATTCCACTCCCACTCTAACCCCAACTTCCTCAGGGAACTGAGTGAGACAATTAAAGATGTAAGTCCACACATTTTCATAAGTTTCAGTGGATTCAGGGGAAAGTGTCCAACAGCCAGGAAGTATTCATAAGGCCAGAAGACTAAGTAATGGGATGGAGACCAAAGAAATGAGGCCCCTCCAGGTACCTTCCAGAAGGTTCCATTCTAAGCTCAAAGAGAAACATGGGAAAAGGCTGTTAGAATAGCTTGACTCAGTTTACCTCAGAGAGTTGGAGATCCAAGGCATGGGGTGGCTGGCAGGCCAGGGAGGGATAGGGGAAGCTTGCAGGGCTACAGACAGAGGGCTCAAGCTTGTTGCAGCTGCTGGCACTTTATGAGTTTGGTCATCTTCTGGCATTAGTTCCAAAAGGTCATGGCACCCCCTGCCAACTCTGGACAGCACATAAGTGGAGAGACCAGGCTCTTAATCAAAGATGCCTCCAAGTAGGAGTTGGCAGATATTGCATTCAGCACAATAAAAGCTGAGGAGAAAATGACTGCTTTTTGCCTCAACACAAATTTTATTATACCAGATTTTATTATAAATGTTATAGTTTTGGGTGTGTGTTTACTACATAAACAATGCAGTTACTCTGATCTTCACCATCTTTCAAACTGGAATCTTAAGGGGAGTTTTATTTATAAGATTTAAAGCTATTGAACAATTGTTTTATATGATTGCCTTATAAGCATAGGAATAATTCAGGGGAAAATAAAACTGTGCTTTATTTCCTCCTTAACCCCTGATCAATCTCCCGAACCTGGGGACAGGCACAGCCACATGTGCTGACAATGTTAGATCTTAAAGCTGATAGATTATAGCTGAGTAGACATCAAAAGGATAGTGTGGTCTTTAGGAAAAATGGAACATGGGACTCAAGCTTCAGGCTCCTGTTGCATCCCACCTACAAGGATGTCCTGGTGGCTTCGGCAGGAGTGAGAATCACTTAAGCTTATTGGGCAAGCTCTCTGGGCCCAGACAGACCCTTAAGCCAGTCCATAGTCAGGGGCCAGGGGGCCCATTAGCTACTGCCATTATTTATGTCCAGATCTCTGGACATTAGTATTTCCCAGAAAGAAAGAATTCACATTAGTATGAATGTCAGCTCAGGTCCCTTAGTTCATTCCTGGGAACTCCACATTCAGGGAGAGCAAAGTGTAGGCTGCCATCATCTTATGGCAATGTCTGTTTTGTCCATTTTATTGGTGTTTTCCATTTTTAACTTATCTGATTTTATATTCATTTACTTGAGATTTTAACTTTTTTTCTATTTCTTAATTTGAATGCTTAGTTTAAAAAATAAATATAAGACCCTGGCAGGTGGCAATCAGTTGCTTGAGTGTCCTCCCATGCACCAAAAGGTGCCAGTTCAATTCCAGGTCAGGGCACGTACCTGGGTTGCAGGCTTGATCCCAGTAAGGGGTGTGCAGGAGGCAGCTGAATAATGTTTCTCTCACACATCAATTTTCCTCTCTCCCCCTCTCCCTTTTTTTCTCTCTCTCTTAAATAAATAAATAAATAAATAAATAAATAAATAAATAAATAAATAAAATAATTGAGAACTATAAATTTAACTCAGAATTAAATTTAGCCTTGGCAATTTGCATTGGTTTTATATGTTGGTTTATTATGGGTTTCATCCTCTAGGTAGGTTTTAAAGAGGCAGCATGGTATAGAGAAAATGGACTTTGGTATCTGTCAGATCTGGGTTTGAATTCTTACTCTACCACTTATCAGTTGTATGACTTCGGGAAAGTTCCGGGATTGCAACTTCCTAATTTTTCAAATGAAGATGATAATATTTTCCTTGTGTAGTCTTTAAATTAGAAAGAAATGAAAGAATGCCAGCACAAGACTTAGCATAGCGCACCTAGTAGCTGCTCAATCTATAGTAGCTATGGATGATAATCATATTTAAAATAATATGCCTTTGGCACAGGCAAAAGCTTTGTGGCTGTGAAGCTGCTCTCCATTTGCATGGCTTAGGCAGAAGGCCAGGACAGTGGGTGTCCTTTCTGGATCAACCCACTTATATTAATGTCCTCCAGAGGCACTGGCAGATGGGACATGAAAATACCAACATTGTGCCTAGGGGAAGGCATGCAGCCAAATGTTACACTGGATTGAGCATGCTGAAGTGAGCCAGGAAAAACTCGGCACAGCACACAAAATCTTGCCATTGAGAAATTCCTCCCAAGTTTCTTACTCCCTGTCTCTTGTGGAATAGAATATTTGAGTTGCTCTGTCCCAGATTTGGCCCCTTTCTTGGCTGCTCAACTGAGTCGCTTCTCATTCTGTAGGGAACTGAGCATTGGGGGAGCTAAACTTTTTGAAGTCACATCTTGGTGCTGGGCTTTGTGTATGAAACATGACAAAGACACAGTTCTGCCCTTGTGGACTTCGGAGTCAGGAGGATACTGACCCATGAGCATCGACCGGAAAGCTGGATACCTCAGGGCCCATCCACAGGAAGGAGGGGCCAACTCTCTCTCATGGGGTGGCTCAGCTAGTCAACTAGGACCATTGGAGGAGGTGATTTTTGAACCAACTCTGTTATGGTATATAGGTTAAGACATACCAAGTTTTAGGTGTGTTATTGTTTGTGGGGATTTTTTGGTTTTGTCTTATTTTTTAGAATACAATATAATGAGCTCACTCTGATGATTTTCAAAACTAAAGAAAAAAAAGTTCCTGGTCTCTAAAACCAAGGGAAACATCTTATATAGCCAAAATTTTGCAGAAAATTACAGCCTATTTGCTTTGGTTTGATTCTTGCCTTCTCACAGTCTGGGGGGTGGGGAGGTAGAGGAGATGGTAAGATTAGGAAAAGGTAACACTGCAGGAAGTTATCAGCAATTATAATCTGCTGTCCACATTCTCTCTATCCTGCACAAGCCCTCTATATGTAAATTCAGGTGGAAGTTACTTGACTGTTCAAGGAAGAATCTTCTAGTCTTCTCTGAAGCCTACCCATGCCAAATGTCAAACTCCAATAAAGGTAAAAATACAAATGTTTCCTCAACTTTGAATAACTGAGGCCTCCCAGGAATGTTATCTTTATTCCTTTCTTGCCCTACCCTACAATGAAGCAAAGAGGAAATTTTTATTATTCTTCAAGATAGAATACTCACTCTTCGCTAACTGCCTTGTTTTACTGTTATGCTTGCCATAGATGGCATTTGGCTATTAACAACTAGGATCCCTCTTCCATCTAAATTTTTATCGCTGGAAACCTTCACCAGCAAGTTGGAGCTGGATGATTAATTTGAAAATAACAATGTGCTTGAGAACAGGCCAGAGGCACACATCAACAACCACAGAGCCCTTAGCTTAAATGAGTGATAAATTACTCATCCCAACCAACATAGACCTACAGTTCCTGCTCTGAATACCAGGAGTGATGACAGGTGCCACGGGTTTCTAGTACTTTCCATGCCTACCTTGGAAAGCAAGGAAAATGGCCGCCTGAGATAATTAAGATAATTGTATACTGAGTGCTTTTCCTTGGAAAGAAGTTGATTTGTGGCTTCTCTTGATTAATTGGCCTTTTATTTTTCACCTTCTGCCCCTCTCCTCTTGTCATTTACTTGCTTTTTTTTTTCTTTCACCAAAGACATCATGGGTAAAAAGAGGAGATTTTATTTTGAAGAACAATGATCACATTAACAAGGTGACAGCAGATAAGCTAAAAGTCACTCCATTTTCTGCCGGGGGAAAAATGTTCTTTGCCACCAAATTGCATTCTGCTTCTCTTTGTCTACTCTCCTTTTACAGGAGGGTGACAGGCCTAGCCACTGATGGACTCAGAAGAAATAACTGGGAGATAAGATATACCTTTGATTTATGTAAGAAGGGAAACTTTTGAGTTGGATGATAAAAAAATGAGTTTCTTTCCTGTTCCACAACATTCTTGTGGATGGAGCTCTCTGTAGGACAGTGACATTTCTCAGCCTTTGGTCTAAAGTATCCAGCAGAAAATAACTATGAAATCCAAAACTTGGTAAAAGGCAAAAATCCAATTCAGTACAATTTTATAGATGTCTAGGCCTGGATCAGATTCTGTAGGTACAGAATATCCCTACATCCTATCCTATATTTGGGGCAAAACCTTTCAGGTATTAAAGCCACATCCAGAGACACAGCCAGTACTCCGTGAAAGAGAAACCAAAACAAACTGGTGTATGGCTATGTCTCCAAGTGTGTCTACTAAAAAAAACACACAACAAAAAAAACCCACAAAAAACACACTACAGGCTTCAAAATGATCAAATAAAGAGTGAATGGGGGATGAAGGAGGTGAAGAGGGAAAGGGAAAGTTACCCAAGGAGGTGAAATTTGAGCTAGACTTTGGTGGACTGGTAGGAATTTGTTAGCCAGGAGAAATATTCTGAGGTTAAACCTCTCTAAGCTGCTGTTTCTTCTGCAAAATCTCATAGGCTTGTCGTGATGTGATGAAAATAAAGTGCATAACACAGTTCTTGGCATATGATAAAGCTGAATATTTACTGTTGTTATTATCATTATCACTGTCATTGCCAACATCATCACAGCATCATCATCATCATCATCATCATCATCAACATCATCATCATCATCATCAGGATTTGGTGTTGGAAGTGTGTGAGAAAAATCTTCAGGGTCTTTCATGGGTCAATGGTACTATCAGTCACAGGTAATTAAAACCCCTGTCCCTCTAAGCTTACTCTACTTTTTCTGAGGTTGACCTTCATCTTTCATGTCCTGGCATACTTTGGTTAATATCAGTTCACCTCTGGCAAATGAAAGCGGACTCAACCAAGTATCAAAAGATGTTTTTAACCTTACTCCATTTCCCAATATAACATTTTATACACTTGTTTATAATTTCAGTAGTGGGTGGCTATTTGAGTGAAGGTGTAAATATAAAACCAGTAGCTTATGTTAGCATTTCTCTTGGGTCTTTGTTTTCAACATCTTATTTTAGCAACTTCAAAAAATATTCACTCAGGGTATGTTTTTTCTTCCAACCTGTTTATCCTTCACTGGTTTCATTCATGTTACAAAGGAAAGGAGGTTCTGGAAAGAAGCAGAGAGAGGTTAATGGGGGAAAAAGAAGACTTATGTAATACTTTAAACAATAAAGAATTAAAACATGCTGTTATAGAGATATTAGCAATAAAAATTCATTGTTAAATTATATTTTAAAAAAGAAGCAATGAAACATTTCTTCTAAACTTTGAGAGTTAAAATAGAAAGCTAAGTACTTTTGCATCATACATAATCAATATAATGTGTTTGAGAAGGGCTTGTCCATTTGGCATTGGGGGCTGAGGAGATTTGGGCCCTGTGGTTAGGGAAAAACCAGGATGTTAACATTGAAAGTCATTTAATGACCCCTTATTATGTGCTCAGCAGGACTAGCTAATTGCTCTGTCATAGTTGATACTGCACAATTATTATGCTCATTCAGTAGACGAAGAAAATCAGGTTTAGAGTATTTATGTAACTTGCCTAAGATTACAGCTCGGATGTTGCAGAGCCAGGACTTGGATCCAATTCTGTCTGATTCCCAAACCTGGGCTTTTTACCACCAGGTTATTCTGCCTGCAAGGGTTTGAAAAAAATGACCCCAGACTAAACATGTGGGTGGCATTTTTATGTTATATAGGTTTAAAAGATTTGCTTTGGCCTATGCTACAATCTCAGGTTAGGTCACCCAAAGTAGAAGGAAACTCAGTTTTGATTTGAAGGAACAAAAACTAATCCACAGAGATGGCCCCCACCAAAATATGACACTGTGAGCTAAGAAGAAAGACAAGGGAGAGAATCAATAGTGTCCTTTGGCTTGACAAAACAGAGAGGAAAAGGCAAGGCCTTTTCCTTTCTCTTTCAATTCCTATAATGACTTTACTTTTTGCTAATTAAC
The DNA here is from genome assembly GCF_964212035.1 of Myotis nattereri. NCBI lineage: Eukaryota > Metazoa > Chordata > Mammalia > Chiroptera > Vespertilionidae > Myotis > Myotis nattereri. The sequence goes on from NC_138078.1 coordinate 9,587,603, forward strand.
TTGACTGCCTGTGACTGATATATTTATTACCCAGCATTGTTTATCAATGACATATTGTTTAAATATTCATTTCCTAGAAAAGGGTTATAAGTGTCTTCTGGGATCATAAAAGGTGATGGTTTACAAGTGCTGGAGGTTGTGGCAGGTTAAGAAGTTACAATGCAGAATTTTCCACACCTTTGCTTGAATGTGTTGGCAGTTCAGAGTGCAGAGATAGTGTTTTTCAGTGGTGACAAAAAGGATATTTTGTCTTCTAATTTCTTAACTTCACATCCTGGTGTAGGTGTTTGCAGGGATAATACTTCATCTTATTCAAAGTTTCAGAGCAAAGTAACAAGTAGCAGATATGATTACAGCTTTTCCTGGAATCACAAAAACCAATTTTTAAATGTTTCCCTTCTCTACTTGGTCATCCTCATACCACCATCTGCTTTCCAAAATTTCCCAAAGCCAGGTGCTCTGGATAGTCACCAAGCTTCCCTGGGCCAACAGCACCACTTGTTGGCTACAACAGAGAATTCTTGGACTCAACATCCTTCTGTGTCCTCTGAGATGATAATGCACATATCACTGAAATTCCCTGCACTAGCTGGGTAGTTTCAGTCATGCAAAATTGCTTACATTTGTTCATCACACCAAGCTCTCTAACACACCTCCAGATCTATGTATACTGTTTTCTTTCTATAATCTTTTATGACCTGTTTCCTCTGGCCAACTCCTAGTCAGTTTGGAAGCTTTGGCTTAAGTATCACCTTCCTTGAGAAATCTTTCTTGAAATTGCCCAGGATGATTTAGCCATCTCCCTTTCCATAGCCTATATGTTGTACATGCCTATATTTCAGTGGTTCTTCTAAGAGCAGAGGATGGATTAGTACTCCTAAGGGGGTCTGAGCCAAATGGTAGAGACAGAGTGGGGTAGAGTTGGGTATGGCACAAACAGCCTTCCATAGATCTTAAGATTTCTTTTTAATCATATGTGTCATCCTAAAATTCCTATAAAATTAATACTATTATGTACATTACCTAACATAAAATAATATCCCCCAACAATTACTGAGTACAATTAGTGGTCCATATCTATACTGTGGCTTCCTGAACCCCCAGGCACAACACACTGTATCTCGGAAGTAGGCGTAAGTCCCTCTGAAGGCCATGTATAGTACAGTGTCTTTCTAGTCTGTGATTCAAGGGGCTAGGGACTAGGGACTAGGTCTACTATAATATTTCCTAGTGAAATTCAGATACTAAAAAATAATATTTTTGGAGGAATGAGTGAATTTTTCCAGTAATATTGGGCATAATAAAGAACCAGTGTTATTAATCCTCTAGTTGTAGATCCAATGTCTTCATCAGCCCACTACTCTTTCTCTACTTTTTCTTGTATTTCATTCACAACTAGCATTTAAGATTAATTTTTAAAACCATTTTCTTGAGTTATATTAACGTTTATTCGCTACCACTCTTATGCATTGCAAATGCATATTTCCCCGGCAATATTGTGGAGGAATTAAAACTTAATGGGCAAACCTGGAATTCTAAATGCCATTTGTAACTTTTTTTCCATAGGAAAATGTGGCCTGAATTAAAAAGAAAAACTTACAAATGAACTTTGGAATATTCTGAGGCTGGAGACAGACTTTATCAAACTCCCACATCCTACAGCTTCAGTTTATATGGGTTACTGTCCACAACCTGAAGTAGGGGGAAGGAAGACTAAAGCTACAGATGCGGAGTGACATCCCAGAATCACTGGAATGGGCAGGAGAACCTCAGATTGGTCCTTCCCTCGGGTCTCTCAGGGTTCTGTGGGCATTATCATCAGGCTAGCTTTCTCAGGAAGCCAGAAAAATTCATTCTTACAAATGCTACTGACATTTGCATATCTATGATTCTAAAACTGTTCCCTCTCCGAGACAAATGAACACCTGAGTCATCTGTTATATCTGATTTTAAAAAATCTGATTTTAAAAAAATCAAATTTATTAAGAAATATTTATGAGTAAAAGAGCTCCCTAGGTGCAAAGTAACTTTTAAAATTTATTATAAAGTTATTCTTTGTAAACTTCCCACTGCTTCCTCTTTCTTCTTTTTGAAATTAATTACTTGAAACCAAAACCCTTCAAGAACAGGGCAAACTATGCCTTAATTCTTCTCCATGTGGTAAAACATAGATAAAGGACTTCTGGCAAGAAGGGCAGACTTCTCTACCTGGCTTCTCTAGTGTAGTACATTATAGGGGCCATTGATTCTCCCCATGTAGTCATTTCTCTTTCTGTTATTCAATTTGACCCTATCCTATAAAATAAAGAGGTAATATACAAATTGACCATCATTTCAACACACAAGATGGCCTCCCGCATGTGGTCAAAGATGGCCACCCCCATGTGGACACAAGATGGCTGGCAGGGGAGGGCAGTTAGGGGTGACCGGGCCAGCAGGTGAAGGCAATTAGGAGTGATGGGTCAGCAAGAGAGGGCAGTTGGGGGCGACCAGGCTGACAAGGGAGGGCAGTTGGGGGGAACCAGGCCTGCAGGGGAGGGCAGTTAGGGGCAACCAGGCCGGTAGGGGAGGGCAATTAGGGGCAATTGGCCCGGCAGGGGAGGGCAGTTAGGGGCAATTGGGCCAGCAGGGGAGGGCAGTTGTGGGTGATTGGGCCAGCAGGGGAGCAGTTGGGCGTCAATCAGGCTGGCAGGGGAGTGGTTAGGGGGTGATCAGGCTGGCAGGCAGAATCGGTTAGGGGCAATATGCAGGCAGGCAGGCGAGTGGTTGGGAGTCAGCAGTCCCGGATTGTGAGAAGGATGTCTGACTGCACGTTTAGGCCTGATCCCATTGGGCAGTCGGACATTCCTCAAAGGGTCCCAGTTTGGAGAGGGTGTAGGCTGGGCTGAGGGACACACCCCCCATGCACGAATTTCATGCACTGGGCCTCTAGTCCTATATAATAAAAGCCTAATATGCAAATTGTCCCCTCGGGCAGTCCTGTGACTGCCAGTTCACCTGGGAGACTGGGAGTTTCACCACTTGCTATGACCTGTGCTGACCACCAGGGGGTGGCATGGAACATGGCAGGCATTGGTGATGAGGCACTGGCAGTGGGTGGCAGTTGAGGTGCTGCCGGCCTGTTGGGCCCAATGGTCCCTGATGAGAGTGGGACTGTGGCAGGATGGTGGAGCAGGTGAGCAGGTGGTGCCAGGCCAAGGTGGGTATGAACAGGGTCCTGATGGCCCCACCGATCACCCCACAGATGGCGACCAGTGGTGGCAGCAGGGGGCAGGGCCGCTGCCTGGCTCCCAGGTGCTGAGGGAGATGGGCGGGGGCGGAGGGACCCGGCCCGATTGATCACCCTTGCAGGTGGGATGGTGGAGCAGGTGTAGGGGCAGCACCAGGCCAAGGCGGGGTGCCAGGCGGGGCTGGGGGCTGAGAGGCTGGGAACATGAGCTGGGGCCCGATCTCCACAGGCCACCCCGAGGGACCCCACCCGTGCACAAATTCTTGCACTGGGCCTCTAGTCCTTAAATGAAAAACCATCTCCCTTCCCAATTGGCACATAATACTATTTTTATGTTGACTCTGATCTGAAAATTTCATTTTTGATTCTACCTAGAAAGTAACTGGAGATCCCAGCCTAGAGCCTAAATCCAGTGTCCTGGCCACATTCTTAGACGGGGAAAGCTGTTGGGAAACAGTTCAGAGCCTGAATTGGAAATAAGGGCAAACAATGGTATAGAGAAGGTTTTTCTTTAACTTATAAAGTTTCTCAGTAAAACAACCCCTTTTCTGGAATGTAATTAGTATGTGTTTAACCACAAATGTAGAAAAATTGCTTAGGATTGACCAACATATTTTCTCAGAACTACAAAGAAGGTTCCTTTCTTTCTCTTTCTCCTTTATATGCTCCTTATAAAACCTTGCCAGAGTCAACTAAAAGGGAACCCATCTCATTACATATACTTTTCCCCAAGAAGTAAAATGAACTAAATTAATTCATTCACTTACCACTATAAATACCAAATGAAAAGGCCATAGATATATAGATGTAAATACTGCCTCTATAATTATTTTTTTTGTGTTAGTATAACTAGAGGGCACTGAGAGAAAGAAAAATAAATTATTCAAAGTTCAAAGGTTCCAAGATTTACTAAGAAAATAAGAAAAGGAAAAAAAAAAAAAAGCCCAAGCATCCACATGCTAAGACAGCCAAAGAATCTGCTACTATGTTTACTCACCAGCATTTTCTTCAAAAGAAATGGCTTTTGTCAAAATTGGTGGGAACTCCAAATGCAGAACATTTTTTCCTATTAAATAAAGTTAGCAATGTTGTAATTAAGACTGCAGGAGCTGATTTCACTATGTTGAAATTGCAACAACGTACAGCCATGGTTGAGAACTACTGCTGGAGGTATTTAGTTATAATGATCAATTTTTCCTTTATTAGATAGTTCATTTGGCTCTAATTTAGTTTATAATTTTCTCCCTTTCAAGGCTCTTCCTCTGTAAGTTTCCTAAGTGTGTGGGAAAGGGAAGGTGTACATTTCTTTTAATCTTCTCACCTGTGTCTTGGATGCTCTATCTTCTTAAGAAGACAGCCATGACCATTGTTGTTGAATATTATAAAACTGACATATAAGCATAACCAATGGACATAAGACACTGGGCGGTAGGGGAGGCCAGGGGACTGTCAAGGGCGGGGGGAAAAAGGACACATATGTAATACCCTTTGTAATACTTTAAGCAATAAAAAAAAAATTAAAAAAAAGACTGAAAAAAAAAACTGACACCATATCCTAGCACATTGAAGTTCTTGTTCCATGGCATTACTCCTCTATTTATTTGAGGGGTTTCTGGGGTTATGTGTTGGCATTTGTTGTCTTAAACACATCATCTCTTCTCTTCCTTCCATTTCCTGATTGTCTCTTGAGGGTGGCTCTGGGCCACTCACCTTGGTGATTCTTTGCCCTAAACCATGTGACCCAATATCAACCTGACAAGCCTCGGATTGGAGAAAGGGAGATGGTCTTCTGAGCCTGAAGGCTATCTATATGAAGCCTCTCTGAACTGGTATTTTCGGCATAATTGAGATGATGAGAAGACTTTGAACTATCACAATATTTTGAGCCATAAAAAAGGTTTTATTTTATTTTAAAGAAGGCTTTAGTTTATGATATCTTGGTTAAACTAACAATTCTCAACCATTAGTGTCTGTTTTGATATATGGCTAGAAATTTATTTTAAAGAACTTGATCAGTTAGCCTTTTCTGTGTATGAATCACCCCAGTATTTAGTGGCTTAAAATTTCGTGGTCTGGGCTAGGTTGGTTGAGCTCTGCAGGGCTTGCTTATGTGTCTGTAATCACTCAGCTGGGAACAGAAAACATGGGGTGTCCTCATCCATACATCTGGTGGTCAGCACGCTATGGGTCAGATTGAGATGGGCAACTGGGGCACATGTGTCTCATTATCTAAAAGGTTATCTCAGTCTTGTTTGTAGAGTGGCATTAAACATGGGTAGGTACCAAGGTCAGCAAAAGTAGAAGCTACAAGGCTGCTGGAGGCCCAGGCTCAGATCATGCATGTTGTTACTTCTACCACAGTCTATTGGCCAAATCAAGTCACAGTCTTGATGGGAAGAGCTGAAAAGTACTATAGCTATTTTTGAAATCTCCACAATAACAAACCACTCTTATTTGCAAAATTTTAATGTATAAATTAAAATGGATGTGGGTTATATTAGAACAAGACTGTGAACAACTATCCAAACAGTAGTGTGGTGAGGTCGAAGACCATGAATCTTAGAATCAGACAGACCTGAGTTCAAACTCTATCTCCCAACTGGTTAGCTGGGTGGCCTTTAGCAAGTTACTCAGCCTCTCTAAGCATCTGTTTTCTCAACCAAAAACCAGGAAGAAAAAGAATACTTAGCCCTAACCAGTTTGGCTCAGTGGATAGAGCGTCAGCCTGCGGACTGAAAGGTCCCGGGTTTGATTCTGGTCAAAGGCATGTACCTTGGTTGTGGGCACATCCCCAGTTGTGGGTGTGCAGGAGGCAGCTGATCAATGTTTCTCTCTCATTGATGTTTCTAACACTCTATTCCTCTCCCTTCCTCTCTGTAAAAAAATCAATAAAATATATATTTTTTTAAAAAAGAATACTTAATGCACAGGGCTGTTGTGAGGATTAAATGAAATTATGGTGTAATGCCCAACACATAGTAAAGAGCCATTTCATTCTGGCTTACTTCCCTGTCCCCTTAATTTTTTGAAATTCATGTATAGAGGGCCTAGTAAATCTCTTCTACTCAGAATCAAAGCTGCCCAGTCCCCTCTTCTGCCAGATACCAGCTTTTCTTTGTCTATGCATTGCATATCTTTGAGATATGACTTTGATATAGAAATTTTCAATTGGGGATCTTGGCAGTGTTCTCAAACATAAGCTTACAGTTAAAAATTCCAAGACAAATCTTAGTTTTGGTGCAACAAATTATTTCACATGTTTAGTTGTGTATAGCTGGTTTTTCTTTATGGTCTGGGTATACTTGGGAATTTTGAAAAACACACCATCAGAAAAGAAAGTTTTGAAAAAATAGAAGTTGAGCAGCAATGTATGGGAATGATGTTCTCTCAGAAAGGATACATTTACCAGATAAGGTTTTAAAACATATCCCAGGGCTCTAAATAGTGAGGTTAGTCTTTGGGGTCAGAGGGGGCCAGATTGGGCAAAACCTCTGCTTCTTCTTTGATGCATTCCATAGGGCTTCATTTTGGCTAAATCATCATAATTCCCACCAAGACAGCACAGAATGATAATGGTTTTATTTATTATTTTATATGCATTGCCAGTATATGCAAAGCTTTATAGCATGCCATAAATAGAGAGGGATTATCACAGCTGTTACTTATTTTAACAGGTCACAATACAGTAGTTTATGCCAGATGGTTTAGAGAATTTTGAGAGAGAAATTTTATACAGGCAGCCATATAGATACTAGCTTGGGTAGTTGAGCCCTGAAATTAATTTACATTTGTTATGCTATATAAATAAACACATAGTTACTTATGAATGAGTGAGCCATTTTATAGCAGTGATTTCTTCTGGAAGTCATGAGGTCTCTTATAAGCAGTGGTGGGGCAGCAGCAGTAGTAATGTGCTGCTGCTAGGATAGAGGAGATATATTACCCAGCCACATCCTTAGCTATGGAGAGGATATCCAACTTGCTCCACAGAAATATATTTTGGAGCCAAACTGAGTTTTTATTATTGAAGCCAAAGAGACTAAAGCAGGGAAGCCATCCTAGATAAACATAAGGAAGGTGTGTGTATGGCAGAGAGAAGAGCTGGAATTGGGATCCCCAAAGTCATCAGCAAGGTCAGTCTGGGGCAAATCACAGAACATATTGCCCTTGCCTGGGCAGATCACAGAACGTATTGCCCTTGCAGATACTGAAGTTCATGTGTAGAGTGGTTAGTTCTGGATGATGAGCAGAAATGGAAAGAAGAAATAAGTACTGATGATCAGAAATCATTTCAGAAGGTGTTTTTGGTTCTAGATTTCAAAGACCAATAGGTTTCCAGAATGGAATGAGAAACTTAGAGAAAACCTTACATATCTTTACCCTTCTTGTCTTATAGATGAAGAAATAGACAAAGAGGATCGATCATTTAAATATGATCATCTTGTTTTTTTTTCAATAAACAAGTAAAATCAGACTGTCATGGTATTTGGACTTTGTCAACCTCCTCCAGTCTCTCTCCCCTTGATCCACCCCACCAATTCCTCTCATGCTTTCCACCTCATGCTAGATAAGGACCACATCTCCACCTCTCAGAATAATCCAAAGACCAGGTCTAAAACACAGTTGGGTTTTCTCGGTAAATCGCCTTGAGATATAGTAAAGTTAATATACCATCTCTGTAACAGGAATAAAATTATTTAGCATTTTTTTGCATCAGTTCTTCCATCTCCTATAAGATAGGGGTCAACTAAGACCTGTTGGTATCAACAAAATAATTAAGCAGAAAAGGTGAGTTTAAAATATATGATGAGCATATAACTAGTATAATCTATGCTAGAAAATCAGGTAGCGACAGTATTTCAAAAGTTGAGTAGCCCATGAATGTCAAGGGACAAACCAGAACTTTATTATTGACTAGGGGCCCAGTGCACAAAGTTGTGCACCTTGAAAGGAGCTGTGGTGGGCATAGGTGCAGGCCGTGGCCCATCCTCTGCGCCTCCGCCCAGCCCCTCCCACCACAGCCCCTGCCTGGTCCCCTGTCTGCTGGCAGCCATGCTCCCGCTGCCGCCACTCCCACACGTTGATGGTGCTGAGCAATCTGGACTGGTGCAGCACTGGCAGTAGGTGCAAGCAGCAGCTCCAGCGCTGGCAGCAGGTGCAAGCACCAGGTGGGACCACGGCACACAGGAGCAAAGAATTTTCAGTAACCACCAGAGGCTCACCCCAATGACAGTGACCGGTGCCCCGCCTTGGTCTGGCACCACTGCTTACCTACTCCACCATCCTGCCACAGCTGACGCCCCCATGTTCTGTGCTCTGCCGCCTGCTGCTGATGCCTGCCATGTTCCACACATGCCCCCTGGTGGTCAGTGCACGTCATAATGACTGGTTGTTTGGTTGTTCGGTTGTTTCACCATTCGATTTATTTGTATATTAGGGTTTTATATATATAGATTCTCCAAAGATGACTAGTTGAAGAATTAAAGCTTTGAAAGTTTGTAAGCTAGATAATACCAAAATGTCCAACTCTTTTCAGAGATGCTGAGTTCTCAATAACTTCAGCAATCTGAACATAGCACTAAGCCTGAAAGTAAGTAAAAGGAGCTTCCTAAGGCCACAGATAGTTGTCAACAAGCCCATGCACTTTATGGCTTAGCATCTTGCTCAGACTTTTTTAATGGGCAGATATTACCCAGCCATGGTGTCTGTTTTCCTTAGCCCACTGTAGACTCAAACTATGGGGAAGAGTTAGAAGGAGGGTGAGAGAGGAATGACAGTGGAGAGCTAAATATCAAGAAAAGAGCTTGGAAATTTAAAAGAGGAGTCTTTGAAATGTGTTACCATAGAGACCAATAATAAGCCTTCTTAATAAAGACCCTAAGTTAATCAGCAAAGCATTAAATTGTGTTTTGTATCATCTGATTAGAGAGATAGGAAAGTGAATTGTTCAAGGTAGGCTAATTCTGGTAATAAAACCTCCAACATTCCAGGAGCTTATTTCTTATGTACATTTCAGTCTAATGCAGGTTAGCATACAGTCATTTGGGTACCCAGATTCCTTCCATCTTGGGGTTCTAATGCCCCACCCTCTGTGGAGCTTCTATGTTCAGCCAGCAGTGCAGAGAAGGGAGTGTGTAGAATTGTATAGGAGTTTTTATGGGCCAGGCTTAGAGGCACACATCCCTTTGCTCACATTCTATTGGCTAGCACCCAGTTCCATGGCTGCACAGAACTGCAATGGAAACTGGTTACAGGAGAAATTAAAAGATGCATATAAGAGATGCTCAGTAAATGCTTTTGTTTGAATCATCAAGCTATAGAAAGTGTCAGGCACTCTAACCGCTGTACAGGGGATAAGGATTCCAGAAAAACTACAATATGAGCATATGTGTGAAGACCTCAAACATAGGAAGGTACTGCCTTCATTGGGCTTTTATTATATGAGAGGTACCATCATGGTGCATTATATGTATTATTTTATTTACTCTTCCTAACAACCCCATAAATTATGTATTCTTGTTTGCATTTTACAAATGAGGAAACCAAGGTTCAGAGAAGTTAAATCATTTTTCCAAGATCATGCTGCTAAAAGATGGAGGAACTAGGATTCAAACTCAGGTCTTTCAAGGACCAAAGCCCAGGTTTTCTTCCTCTACACCATGGGATTTGCTAAAACCTGATTCAAATGTAAACTATCTAGTTACATCATTATTTTCATCATCACTGTTAACAGCAACTTTATTATTATAAAAATCAATGCAAAGGGGAAGACATGGCCATTTTCATTGCTTTATGGAGTTCTGCAGGTCTCGTTGCCAAAGCTCTCCCCTGATAAAGCAGCCCTGAAAACCCAGAGCAACACAGTTCATCTCATTGAGTTGTGTGATTAGTGACTTGGACACTAGCTTCCCATGATCTTGCCAGGGATTGCTATAGAGAGCAGCCATTTTGCTCATCCGAAAATAAATTTTCATTTCAAGGCCTGAGGTCTTTGAGTCCACACATGATAGTGCTTCCGGTGACACAAGTGAAGCCAGTCTGGGAGCTTGTTAACAAAGAGATGGTCAGGCTTCACGCTGAGTCTGATTAAGCCTGTCGGGGTGGGGCCTGAGCATGTACACCTCGAACAAGCTCTGGGTGCTCCTGTGCTCATGGTCCTTGGATGAGCAAAGCTAAGGGAAAGACTCCCCTTCTATTTTTTAGAAGTTCCAACTGGCCTTCACACCCATTCCACACTTCCTACCAATGTCCACTCCATCAGGCCTTCTTGAAGCCCAAGGGACCCAGGTCTGCCCTTGATAGGCAGAACTACTTCCACTAACCTCTCAGTGACATTTGGAATTCTTGATCATGCTGCCTTCTTGAAACCCTTTTGTGCCCTGATTTCTGAGATGGAGTCCTCCTTCCCTCCTGGTCTCTTGCTTCTGTGACTCATCACTCTTTCTCTCTGGTGGCCTCTTTTTTCCTTAGAACCCCTTAAATTTGGGGGTTTATGTATCTATTCTTACCCTCATTGGAAGAGTGACCATGCCACCCCTCCCGCCCTATCCTTCCTCTCCTAGCCATACTCTGTCTTCCAGCCAGATTCCCCATCTTCACTAGTGATTGGCAGCCCTCCCAGAAGGGTGGCATGGGTGGAGTCAGAGGAGAGCAGCCAACTTGGGTTCAGTGTGATACTTCATGTGACCCAATAATAATTCATAATAATGTCAATTAGGAAGTACTCTTTACCAGTGCTCGTGCAAACCTTGTGATTTGCTGTGACCTTGGCAAGTCCAGTGTTTCATCACAATTTGTGAATTATGGAGGAATCATGAGGCCCATGGACACAGTACTGCCTACTCATGCAAATCTGCCCAGGGCATAGACCTCACTTTTTGAAAATAGGTGGCCTGGTCAGAAAATAGCCAAATTTTTCCTAAATGGGTTTCCAAGGCTTCAATACAAATTACCAAAAAAAACTGTGTCCCACAAAGCATCTTTTGATAATTTCATTCACTGACTTTCTCCCTTATTATATATTAGGATCTATCCCATAAGTGGTGTGTTTTAAATGGCCCTAAATGGTTTTCTGTCTTCTACATGTGTCTGTTATATATAGAATCTGCCCGCCTAAGGCATGGGCACACACTGCCATGGTTTTTAACCCTGCTTCAACCTCAGAGCTGGTTTAGTAAATCACTCTTCCCTGGAGATGAGTACATCGCAGAGAAGGCATTGTCTTTGCAGTGTTTTAAGCCAAGGCAGGGTGAGTTGTGTCTAGGATGGGAGGTTTCAGGTCATGGGATGAATAGGGGGAAGGGACGCAATGTTACAATTTTATGGTCACTCTATTCCTGTTACACACGGGCACATGCCCCACGGCAGTCTCTGTCCTCCCTCTTGCTGGGGCTGGAGGAGTTGGCATGGTCGGTGTCTCTGACTCCTCTGCTGTTGGCTAGAGACCCGAGAAAAGGGAGGTGAGAAGGGAGCCACGGGGGTGCGGTGCTGAGCAGCCGCGGTGGGTCCAGCCTGTTGGTGATGTGCCCAGCCCGCCACCACTCTGGGCATGGGTAACGCGCAGCACCAGCGGTCGCGCTACCCGAGAAGGAAACGCACAGGTACCAGAAATCCGGATCCGGGATCCTCCGCATCCCCCGGCTTGTCTAAGAGCACAGGGCCCCGCGCTGTGGCCGGCTCCCGCAAGCGCCACCGAGTTTGGGGCTAGGGGCTGAGTCCTGCAGCTCACTGCGGCTGGCGGCAGGGGACGGATTATTTTTAGCAGGTTTCCTTTAGCCCAGTAGAGCCAGGAGATGTTCGCAGAGCCAGGCGGCTGTCTGCAGAGCGTCGGTGCAACCGTGCTGGCTGCCTGGCAGGTTTGGCTGCCGCAGTCCCCTCCATTCACTGGGCTGTAAATCGAAGCTGTCTACACCAGCAAGGCGCTGGATCCCAGCGTGGCCCTGGGGCTACGTCCCGCCCAGGTCTCCCGGCACCTGATTTCCCAGTGGTCAATTAGGTGTCTCAGCCTGCAGCATTGAAGCAGTGGAGGGGCCAATGCCCCGGCTTTGATGGAGCGCGCCGTGCGCAGAGACCTCCCCAGTCGACTTCCTCATCAGAAGGCAGCATCCATTCATAATTCTCTCTCTGCCTGTGGAACGAGTTAGGCTGGAGCTGGGCATGGACTCCTGAATCTCTCTTTTTGCTTGTGAAGAAGAAACTAAGATAAAAGGGAAAAGAAAGGGGGAATGCAGTCATAACGCAACAAGGCGCTGGAAAGCCCCTGAGAGGCCTCTCCTTTGCGGGGAGAGGGAGAAGAAGCAGATCCCAAGCCCAGCGCCCCAGCCAGCTGCTGCTTTGCTACGGAGCCGGCCCGCATGCCTACCTCACCTGACGGCCGCATTCCCGGGGAGCCGGCACCGGGCCCGGCGGCGCGCCCAGGGCGCACGGGCGGTAGGATTTCTGCACCGGGGGAAAGAGGCGCGGGCGGGCTTCCCAGGGCCGAGCCTGAGCCTGAGCCTGAGCGAGCGCCGGGAGAGGCTAGCCTCAGCGCGGCGCCCCACCGCAACCCCCCGGGATGCTCTGCGACTCGCAGCCCAGGCCACGCGGGTGTGTGTGAGATGGTACCAGCTTGGGGGCGGGGGGAGGGGGTATGGGCAGGTGACATCAATTTAAACTAAATTTTCACAGCTCTGGGAGGTGGGTGAACTTGGGAGACTAAGGAGGCAAGAGCTGCAGCCCCAGCGCGTGCTAGCCTGAGAGGAAATCCCTCAGGCTGAGGTCTGAGAGCTTGGTACCCTTGACAGAGCTGAATGAGGGTGAGCGGGTGGTCAAGATGGACAGAGCATAGCTCCAAGGGATGAGGGGAGCAGCTCTGGCTTTCAGGGGTCTTTTTTTTTTTTTTTAAGCATATTGCCGCTGCAGCTTTGAAGTTTGCCGCCTCCTCCCCAACCCCCATCCTGGATTCTGGGGCGGGGCGGTACTTTTCCATTTAGCTGCCCAGGCCCTCACCAGCTGCTAAGAGGGGGCTGCAGGGGTTGCAGTGTCTAGTGGTGGGCTTTCTGCAGAGGACTCGGGGACTTGAGGGCGCTGCGATTGGGAGTGAGTCCTGAAGCTCAGCCTTTTGGGAGCTCTGAGAGCTGGGGAGAAGTCAGGGATCTTGCCTCCTGTCCCATCCTGTTTCCTTGCCCTGGCACTTGGTTTTAGGTGACATTTTGCCTGTGCAGGGGTTTCACTATCATAGAGCTGTCTGTGATGCTGTAAGGCAAGTGGACTGTTAGGATGAGACTGAAGAGAGACAAGAGAGCAGGAGCTTTTCCTTTTGTGGCAGTGTTAACCCCATCCAGCCTGCTCCCTTGGCACAGCTGTCCACCTGGGTCACCATCTGTGGGTGTAAGTGGATCTGCCCGGCTGACTAGCTCTGCCTGGGTCAGTGGACCAAAGCTGGACTTGCCCAGGACATGCCATGCCAGGAATGTGTGGGCAGTAAAAGAGTGAAACCCCACCTGGCACCCCCTCCAGAAAAGGTTAAGCAGGCCCCACCATGATGGTGCCCAGTATTTTTGCCATAGTATGGTCTCCTCTTGAGTTTGGGAGCTCTTGTTTTATGAGATTTTTATTTTGCAGTTTCGTGCCTCCTGGTCACCAGTTTGGTTTTCACAGCTGCTTGTGAGCAAGGCAAAGATAACAGCATCTAAAAATAGCCCTGCGGCTGGAGATGCAGCTTAGCTTGACCCTACTATTACAAGGATGGGGGTCTTCTTACCCAGCTGTGTCAGTGTGAGCCGAATTTGGGCCCCCACCCCACAATCTGAGACCAGGTCCACACATCCTTCAGAATAGTTCAGTCTCAAGGCAGCGCGGGGATGCTGAGGTGCTCCTCTGTGTGAGAAGGGCAATAGCTCATCCATTCATAGTGAGGCCTGAACAACTGGGCTGCAAGATTGGGGGATGGGATCCCCAACAGAGACCCCTTCCCTGCCCCTCGCCATGGATATCTGTAGCTTTATATTCCCTCTGAGTTCCACCCAGCCATATATGGGGATTCCTCCTCTGTGCTTCAGGGGCCAGCAGACCCCTCCCCCCAAAGGAGTTTGGCCCAGAATACAGAGAGACCAAAGGGTCTAGGGTGGCACTTAAGTCATGCTGTCTTTCCCGGCGCAGATAGTAGCTAGGGTGCTACTCTTTCCTTTCTAAATGGAACCCCCTGGACAGTTGAGTGAGGCACCTCTTCCTGATAAGCAAGTGGTACTCAGTCTGCCTGAAGGGGGCAGCCCCCAACTGATGGGGAAGGTACCACATCGAATGGAGACTTTTCAGTGATTGCAACGGAGGCCGAGGTTTCTCCTGTGGGTCCTGAATCCCTCTGAGAACCTGCTGGGCCTCTCCCATTATTTATTTTCCAACACCTTTATTTCCCTTATGTTCACATTTTTCTTGGTGGCAAAGCCAAGACAAAAAGTTCTTGCTTTGGTTGAGCGATGGATTTTTTTTTTGCAAAAATGTTTTAGTAACTGCTGAAAAATGCAAATGCCTAATTTTTCTACAGTGAAGGAAACAGACTAAAGAACATGGGAATTTATGAGGGAAGGTGTGAATCCCTACCTTCAGTTCTCTATTCAAGATAGAACTTACCAGGTGATTCTTCCATCCCTTTCAAAGTGAACTTTGATTTTTACATTTTACATTTATTTTCTGTAAGTCATAAATATAATCACCAAGCAAATATTAAGATAAATAGCTTGATTTGGGAGGAGGAAGAGACCAAGAAACAGCACCTCTGAGGAATCCATCATTCCTCTAGTCTTCCAGTAGAGACTTGAGAATAGGTGTTGGTTTATCTTTAAAATGTCCCCAATCTTTGTGTTTGGGGATTACTGATCATCAAGATTACTGATGATTCAATGTAGCCAAAAGGCCCAGTGCAACAGTGGCTAACTCTCTGGCCCACTTAGAAGAGTAGATGGGAAGACCATGAGCTGGGATTCAGATTTATAGATGTGTCATTGATTTGGCTCTGTCTGTAGCAAATAAATGTCAATGATCCCTTGCTCTTACATAGAAAGGGCCTGCTTCCTCTTGAAGCTCAGAACCTGAATCAGCAATTAACTAGAGATTTAAACTGAGTGTATTGTCTAAAGAAAATGAAATAATGTAACAAGCCTCAAATCTCAGGAGTTTAACACAATGCAGTTTATTTTTTATCAAATAAAGTCTAATCAATGTTTGGCTTGTGATGACAAAGACTTAAGCCTCATGCCCTATAGTGGTTCTACCATCCACCCCCTTGGGCCTGAGAGTCCCTCCTGGGTTCCTCTGCATCTAGCCAGCAGAAGGGGAAAGAGAGAGCATGGAGGATTAGAAGTAGCACACCTCATCCCCACCCACATTTCACTGGCCAAAACTCAACCCTTGGCCACATATAACTACAAGGGAGGCTGGGAAATGTAGTCTGTACCATGGCAATAATCTCTCTGTTATCGAAGACCCTCTTTTTAGCTCTACTTTGGGATTTGTATTTGGCTCTGGACAAGTCATATGGCCAAATATAGATCTCCATCTTAAAAATGGTGGTAACTCCACCTGCACTTTCCTGTCTGAACAGGGATTTGGAGAAAGGTATTGAAACATAAAAAGGCTCCTAGAAGAACCATCTGGTCTAGCCTCTTTAGGCAAGGTCAGTGTCATCCCCATGTTATAGATCACTTGCCCAATATGACACAGCTAGTTTATGAAAGGTCTGGAATTAGAACCTAGATATCCTTTTCTTAGTTCAGTGTTCCTTCCACCATGCTCTGTTCACTACTCTCTTATGAAAACAGTTGTAGAGAATATACTTTCAGAAAGCTGATATATAGTCACTGGATAGCCTTTAATCTTGTATAATCACTAAAAACAGCTATTCATATTATTTAAAATCCATCTGAGTTTTTTTCCAAGTTATACTTATACTCAGGCTCAGAATAGCCAGGCACTGGTCTATGCCTTATACATGTATGAACTCATTCAATTCTCACAATAACCATAGGAGGCAGAGACTATTATTATCCTTACTTTGTAGATGAGGATGCTGAGGCACAGTGAGGTAAGTAACTTGCCCAAGGTTTGACAGCTAACAAGTGATAGATCTGGGATTTGATCCCAGGCAATCTGGCTCCAGAATCCAGCCCTGGATTATTTTACTACACTATATCTCTGATCTGGTGGACTCTGTGTCCAGCCCTCTCTGGTTTGTCCCATTGAAGCAGACCCTGATACTGAGGACTTAATAATATTCTGAATTTCCTCTATTAGTGAGTGACCTTGAAGGTCTGATAGGGAGTCATTTGTAAATCTGCTGAGGCATGAATTTGAGCCCCAGGCATATGAAATTGCTACACAAAATTGAGCTAGTTAACTAGGAAAGGAGCCCAATCCCCAACCTCCAGTTCTGACATCCCATTAAGGCTTTTTTGTTTCTCTTTTTAAAAAATTTGCTCTACTTATCACTGGGTAGGCAGTAACTATTGTGAAATAATAAAAATGTTTGTTACTTAGTGAAAAGCAGACATCCAATGAAGGACTCTTCTGTGCAAGGTTAAAAGGCAGTTGATTTGTTGGGGGTGGGGCAAGACAAGCACAGTCTGTTTTATCTATCTATTGTTACATAAGAAACTACCCCAAAATTTACTGACGTAAACAGCAGTCAATCTATTGATTTAAAATTCTGCAGTCTGGGATAGGTTCACTGGGCAGGTCTGCTAATCTTGCTGGTGGTCAGTCAGTTGGAATGTCACCTAGGGGCAAGGCTCAGCTGGGACTCTGGGCTGGATGTACTTCTTTCACGTTCTTATAGTGTCAGGGCTTCTCCCTTTCCAAGCAGCCTGTC
Source organism: Myotis nattereri (assembly GCF_964212035.1). Lineage (NCBI taxonomy): Eukaryota > Metazoa > Chordata > Mammalia > Chiroptera > Vespertilionidae > Myotis > Myotis nattereri. The sequence goes on from NC_138078.1 coordinate 9,604,675, forward strand.
CATGAGGTCCCTCCACATAGTCTGCTTAGCAGGGTAACTGAACTTCTTACCTAGCTGGGTAGTATTCCCAAGAGCACAAAGGCAGAAGCTTCCAGGATTTCTCAAGACTGAGCCTCTCACTTGTTCTACTAACAGAATGAGGCAAGTCACACATCCAGGCCAAACTCCAGGGCAGGGAATTAACCAAGGATGTGAATACTAGGAGGCCAGGAAACAGACTGCCACAGTGGTAAAGTCAGAAGCTTCTGTATTTACAAATCTGAGGATTTCCAAAGGTCTCTGAAGTTAACTGTACATTAAAATGTAGGTCAAATAAAGTCCATTATTTTTACTCCAATGGAGAGAGGCTGTTATATATGCTTGGTTCTTTCTCCATCCACAGACTGATGGATCATTTATGCCCACGAAAGTATCAATGCTGTAGATGTGACTGCCCCAAAGGAAAGGGAACCGAAGTGTGTGACTTCTGCTCTCTTGCCCCTCCTATGCTGTATCTCAAAGATATTAATTTTTAAAATGATCTCAGTACTCACCCTCAGACATAAACTAAGAATAATTTCTGAAAAGTCAGGAGCATATCAAGTAGCTCTCCATCTATGGTTTTCTAGCAACTCACACATTCTGAGGTGACTTAGCATGCAGAACAGAAGCCCCTGACTGCCTCAGAAGGTAGAGCTGCTCTCCTGCAGAAATGGGTTAGTAAGTTCAATTGTCAGGCTTCCATTTCAGAACATCTTCCCCAGGCCCTTGAATCACTATAACCAATGGCGGTACAATGGCTACTTTGATGTACCACCCACATTCCCCTTCCTCATCATGACTCAAGCACTCATTCCCTAAGTACTCATTTGTCAGAGCTGGGCACTGGTGGCTAACAGCTCACAGCCAAGTCCCTGAATTGTCCTTGGCTAAAGAGAGCTACCTTGCCTGAGGTCATACCCCTTCCCAGGTCAGCGCACATCCAATGACCTGTCACCTTGCCTTAAATCAGGATTCTGCAGGGCCGTCCCAGCTCCAGAAATCCCCCATGGGAGTGGCCAAGCCATTGTTGTGACTGTATCACAGCCCAACTTTTCTCTCTGCCCAATCATGCTTAATTCCTCCATAGGAGTTGACCCAAAGAGTATTTCCTACTAAGCTTCCCACACACCAATGTCTGCCTGAAAGTCTACTTCCAGAGAACTTGACCCAAGATAGAGGGCTTGTACACCAGATTACTCCCTATTACAGCTTGGGCCACTGTAGCACACATAGAAGCAGGATGCACAGCATGGGACTTCCTTAAACTCTTTCAGTTGGGAAGAGATGACAAATACTTAAGCAATAATATGAGAAAATGAGCAAATATCATGTAACAAAGTCATAAGTAAGTCTGATGCCTCAATGATTTTTTGCCTTCCTTACTCTACCCTACACAACTTCCCCCAAAGTTATTCTTTTAGGGGATGGGTGATTCATGACATTGATTATATGGTTAACAATTGTACCTAAGCACTCTCCCACCTGATTATTTCTTCCTTTGGGTATGGCACTGGCAATCAAAATTTATCTTTCAAATTAAGGCTATAATTATATTTTGATAAAGATCTAGCAATTCAATGAGAATGAAATTTTGAAGGTTGCCAGGATACGGATGACTCTGGGTTATAGAAAAGGGTTTGCATGCAGAATACTAATAGGTGGTTCAGCACTCTTATCTAGACCTTTCCAATAGCGTCTGATAATGCAGGCCAATCAAGTACTGTTTCTCTGCTATTATTCTAGGAGGATAAAAGTGATGAAAGATATTAGCAAGGTTTCATGAATGAAAAGGTGATTCATCAGATGTCTATCTCACTAGAGTTAAGAAATCACTAGAGTAATAATTATGTGGTGTTACCTAAAAATATAGGAGACAAAAGCTTTCTCTTACTTCATTGCCTCCTCTTTTATTGTAAATAAAAGCAAGATTTCTTAGATATTGGGTTGTTGTTTTGTGTTGGGACATAAGAACCTATGTTTGCAATGGTGTTGACTTCTAGGAAAATAGAAACAGTGGAAATGTGTGTGATATCATATTCTCATTTTTTTCTTTACCTTTTCTACTGACAGATTATTAGTCATTCATTGATTCACCAAATATGCTGTCTCCAGTATTGTGCAGGTCTTGATAAGGGATCTAAGAAACTTTTAAATGAAAAACCACATATGAAAATAATAAGTATGTGTAACAATACAATACAATAGCACCCGACATGTTTTTGGGGGGAGGAAGAGGGGATAATGTTTTTTAATTGAAATAACACTTGCAATTAATACAATTAAGTTCTATACAGGTTTTAAGTGTTTAGTTCAATGAGCCCTGACATGTACATTTGTTACCTCCTCTTGAAATAATATACACATAGACATACTTCAGAGATATTGTGAGTTCTGTTCCAGACCACCGCAATAAAGCAAGTGACACAATTTTTTTTATTTCCCAGTGTGTGTGTGTGTGTGTGTGTGTGTGTGTGTGTATGTTATGTTTATACTATACTGTAGTCTATTAAGTGTACAATAACATTGTCTTAAAAATAATGTATATATCTTAATTTAAAAATACTTTATTGCTAAAAAATGCTAACCACCACTTGAGCATTTAATGGGTCATAATCATTTTGCTGGTGGAGGTCCTTACCTTTAATTTGTAAAAAAAATGAAATATCTGTGAAGTGCAATATAGTGGAGTACAATAAAATGAGGTATGCCTATATCAGTGATGGCGAACCTTTTGAGCTCAGCGTGTCAGCATTTTGAAAAACCCTAACTTAACTCTGGTGCCCTGTCACATATAGAAATTTTTTGATATTTGCAACCATAGTAAAACACAGACTTATATTTTTGATATTTATTTTATATATTTAAATGCCATTTAACAAAGAAAAATCAACCAAAAAAATGAGTTTGCGTGTCACCTCTGACAGCGCTATCACTGGCCTATATGATACTTTTCCATCCCCCCTAAAATTTTTAGTACCCATTTCCAATCTTTCACCCCCTTTGGCAGCCATTGTTTTGATTTCCATCACATATATTAGATTTGTCCAAGAGCTTCATATAAATTGAATCATACAGTATGATTTTAAGTAAATGTCTAGCTTCTTTCATTCAGCATAATATTTTTTTGAAATTTACCTATGCTATTACATGTATCAATAGTTCATTCCTTTTTATTGCTGAACAGTAATCCATTGTAAGAATATACCACAGTTTGTTTATCCTTTTAGTTAGGCTGGTTCCCGTTTGAGGTTATTATGAATAAAGCTGCTACGAATATTTTTGTACAAGTCTTTTTGTGGATTTATGTTTTCATTTCTCGTGGGTAAATATCAAGTAGTGAAATAGTCATAGGGTAAGTGTATGTTTAATTTCATAAGAAACTGGCAGAAATTCTTCCAAAACTGTTGTACCATTTTACACTCCCACCAGCAATGTATTACAGTTCTTGTTGCTTTGCATTTTCCCAAATGCTGGTACATCAGCAGTCATTCCAGTGGATATAAAATGGTATCTCATTGTGGTTTTAATTTGAACTTCTCTGATGACAAATAATGTTGAATACCTTGTCATGTGCTTATTAGACATTCATATAGCTTCTCTTGTGAAATGTCTAGTTAAGTCTTTTCCTTATTTTTAACTGGGTTCTTTTTATTATTGTTCTGTAGTAGCAGTTTATATACTCTGAATGAAAATTCTTTATCAAATATATGAATTGCAAATATTTATTCCCAGTATGTGCCTTGCCAATTTATTTTTAATAATGCTTTTTTGATAAACAGAAATTTTTTAAGTTTTAACAAAGTCCATTCACCACTATTTTATTTTTTGCTTAGTCTCTTTTGAGCCTTGCCAGAAAAATCTGATTTCCTAAAGTTCATGAAAAATTTTACATGCATTTTCTTCTAGAGGTTTTATTGTTCTTTTATAGTTAGGTCTATGATCCTTCAGTAATTACTTCTTATGTGGGGGTAAGGAGTGTGGTAGGGGTCGAAACTCATTTTCCTCCCATATGTATTATTCAGTTGTTTCAGAACCATTTGGGAAACAAACAAATAAATAAGCAAAAAAGTCTTTCTTTTCCTGAGTTGAATTGATTTAATGCCTTTTTCAAAAAATCAATTGTATGTGTGTGAGTATTTCTGGACTCTTTGTTCTGATCTATTGATCTATATGTCCTCTCTTGCCAAAACCACACTGTCTTGACCTCCACAGATTTATAGTAAGTCTTGAAATAGGGTAGTATAAATCCTCCAAATTTGTTCTTCTCTTTCAAGATTGTTTTAGCACCTATGCATTTTCATATACATTTTAGAAACAGCTTATCACTTTCTTTAAAAAATACTGGTATTTTTATTGGTCATTTATTTTAACTTATAAATGAATTTTGGAAGGATGGATATCTTTAGCAGTGTTTTGTCTTCCAATCCTTGCATATATTATAGCTTTGGATTATATAGATCTTTAATTTATCTTAGCAATGTTTTGCAGTTTACAGTGACTCTCACATCTTTTGTTAGATTTATTCCTATGTGTTTGATATTTTTATGATATTGTAAATGGTATTCTTATTTCATTTTCCAATTTTTTTACTAGTATGTTAATATATGGATAAAATAAATACAATTGTTTTTATATATTTACCTTATATCTAGTTACTTTTCTAAATTCACTTTTTCTAGCAATTTTTGTAAATTTCATAGGGTTTTTAACCTACACAATCATATTGTCTGATAATGATCCTATTTACTACTTCCTTTCTTATACTTATATCTTATTATACTGTTAAGGGTAGATGTTTTGCTTTCTTTCCAATCTTAGGGGAAAGCAGTTAATGTTTCACCATTAAATATGATGTTAGCTAGAGCTTTTTCAGAGATGTCTCTCATCAAATTTTGGTATTAAGGTTATACAGGCTTCCTACAATGAGTTGGCAAATGTTCTCTCCCTTTATTTTATGAAAGAATTTGTGTCAATTGGTATTATTTCTTCCTAAAATGTTTTATGGTATTTGCTGCTAAAGCCACCTGGGCCTGGAATTTTCTTTGTGGAAAGGGTTTTGATTAAGAATTTGATTTCTTTAGGAGATATGGGAAAATTCATATTTTCTATTTCTTCTGTGTCCCTTGCTAGGTCCCCCCCCCCCCAATGAATTGTTCATTTCATCTAAATTGTTGAATGTATTAACACTGAAGAGAAGAGACTTAAGCAGACAAGAAGGGGAGTGCTAGGGAAAGAATGGTGTGAGAAAAGACATGGGAGTGGGATCTCCAATGGTGTACATTTTTGGACATAGGTTATGCCAATCTGGTTGAAGGGGAAACTATGGGTGAAGGAGAAGTGGAAAACAATGTTTGAAAAACAGCTCACAACTGGATCAATGCCAAATTGAAGAGTTTGAACCTTTTGTAGGCAATGAAAAACCCCTAGATGACTTTCAAACAGGGGCATGACCTATAGAAATGGTACTTTAGAAAGATTGATTTGAAACAATGTGCTAGTAGAAAGGAATAGGGGTAAATGTGATTCTTTTAGAATGGGTGCAGTATGCAGGGGTGAGCATTACCTAGATGAAAGTAGTCTGATAAAAAATTTAACTAGGAAGAGTCTAGTGCTTGAAGCTTTCTCAAGGTAAAGGCCTTTGAATATTTATTTCTCTGCACACAGCATAATATTATGCACTTGGTGGACACTTGTCACACGTTATTATTGCCTCTGCTCCCATAGCTGCCTCATCACCTAGACATCCAGCACCTCCAGGGGAAAACTCAAGGTTTATTGATGCTAAAGTACTAGTACATAGCCAATTACTACCAAGTGAATGAATGACACCTGAAAGTATGAATGAGTAAATGAGTGAATGAATAGGCAGAATAAAGAAAAACTGTATTAGTCAGTATAGGCTATGCTATGCTATGCAATGCTATGATAACAGATAAACCAACAGAGCTTAGTGCCTTAATACAGTAAAAGTTCTATTTCTTCCTCACATAAAGTGTGATGTGAGTCTATAACACATAGTCACCAAGCAATAGAGGGAAATAAAGAAGCAAAGATCTTGGGATATTTTGTAAGGACCAAGCATCAAAGTGGTGTACATTACTTCCGCCCACATCCCACTGGCTAGTAGCCAGTACTCTGTCACTTGGCCCTAATCTAACTGTATAGGGAAAGGGAAAATGTAGATATGCACATGGACATTGGGTAAACACTAAGAAGAACATTTAGAAAGGAGTATAAGTGAATCCTAATAACTATTTGTTATTGCTGACCGCCTGAGAAAAACCTAAGCCCCAGAGACATTAAGGGACTTACTGAGGACCACCCACACAGACCATAGACCAGTTCTGCCAATAAAACTGAGTCTCCCTTGTCTGCCTTTTAGGCCTTAATAGTTATCACCTCAGGGCTCGCTTACTGCTAAACTAATTTTTAGATGCCAACTCCTCCAGAAGGAACTGTGAGCAGAACAAATCACTAATAGACTTCGCCGTCAGTTATCCAGTAGCTTTAGCCAAAAGCACAAATAGAGAAAGGTACGATATGGGTCAGGGCTGGAAGTTTTGATGATGAACCTCCTACGAGGCAGCAAAGCAGTCCTGTTCCATGAGGCATCTGCGCTCATGCCAGCTGCCTAAAGAGAACTCCACATCCTTTGTGATCTGGAATCTCCCATTCTGGATCAAAGTAGCTGCCTCAGCAGGGCCCAGAATGCATGGTGAAGGCACTGTGGCCTCAGCAGTCACTGCTGGGGTGAGTCAGAGGGTTTCATCTGCCACAAGAGAGTGACAAAGGAGGAAAGTTGCCTTCCTGGGCTGGGCTGTAGTTACTGTTTAGTTTTCAGAGCTGGTATGAGGGTCAGAGATGATGAAGGCTAAGCCAATGGCATGAAGTTTGGCACATAATGGGTTCTCAGGAGGTGTCATTGATGAAAATGATGATAGAAATAGATAGGAGAAAATGAAGTCTCCCATCTTTAAAAAAAAATTTGGGATGGGTACTACTGAAGAGAGCCTGCTGCTTTTCTCCTGAGGCTGCCTTCCTAAGCAGAACTGTGCACAGTCTCACAGAACCCCTGCACCAATCAGTGGTAGACACATTTAAATAGAGTGAAATTAAAAAATGCAAATAAAATGGCAGAACTCAGAAAATGAGCCATCAGAGAAATGAGAAGTGAACCAACTGGAGGAAATAGTGAAAGAACGGATTAAAGGAGATATTGTATCTATAAAATGAGGAAAGTAAAAACGATATATTCTAACACCCTTTCCCTTACCCATTCTGTTGCTGTACTCTGGCTTTGTTGTTCTTCAAATACTAAAACATGATCCCACCCAGGAGCCTTTGGTTTTTTTGTTCTCTCTACTTGGAATTCTTTTACTGCACAGTTTCACTTAACTGCCCCCTTCATGGGATCAAATATCTGCTTAAATGTCACCTTCCTTAACTACCTATCTTAATTTGGGTTTCCCCAGAAGTAGACCCTGAAACAAGGATTGGAGTACAAGTGGTTTATATGAGTGGTAATCCAATAACACCTGCAGGGGCATGGGAGGAGAGACAGAGGAAGGAACGTACCTAATAAACATGTGCTATCAAGTAGTCACCACACAGTCAGTTGGAGCTCAGTCCTGCTGAGGAACTCGGGAAGAGGTGAAGACCACACTCCTGGTGCCCTCAGAAGAAGGCATCTGTGATTGGTGAGAGCTGCTCTCAGGGGCATGCATTCTCTAATACTTCTTGCTTGCCCTGCTTGTGGGCCAAGCAGTCTTCCATTGCCAGCAACAACAACAAAAAAATCTCTTCTGGCCACAGTGTCAGAGATTAATGGGGACTTCCCTTTGGAATGTGTAGGTGAATTCTAAGGGGATGCTGTCAAGGAACTGAGCTTATCTGCTATACCATCTTCTCTAAAATAGTGCCCCTACCACTCTTTATCCCCTTTCTCCACTTGCTTACTTTCTCACAGAACTTATATCACCTGACATTTCTGTATGCTTATTTGTCATCTGTCTCTTCTACTAGCCAGCAAGCTCCAGGAGGACAGAGATCTCATATGTGTCTCAGTGCCTCAGGCAGGGATAGAATTCAGTAGATGCTCAGTAATTATTTGTTGAACAATGACTATTCAGAGAAAGATAGAAACATGTTGATATCACTATTACCCTCAGCACATGAAGGTATGGGAGAAGCAGGGCAGAATAACTTGAAGGAACAAAGGTTAACATTATATAATGGAGGGCCATGGCAGGTGCCTGATTAATATTTATTGAGTGAGCAGTGTCATTGTTTTTTTTTTTTTAATGGACAAAGAATGAAGAACAGACCATGACGAGTCAGTCCAGTTTCTTAGTCTGATTTTTCTGGATACTCAAGGATTTCATTCTTGTCATGGTCATGAGAGCTATTACTTTTGCCCCATATACCAAATGTAGAAAACTACCAATAACAGGAGTTTCTTTACAGGCCGGTAATGTAATATATCTAAAAAGGGCAGGCTAGTCATGGTCTGTCAGAGGGCCAGGCCCTCACCAAGGACTACAGGGAAAGGAGTGTTTAGGGGACAGAAAAAAGGAATTGGAGAAAGACAGTGATGGAGAAAAGTTCAGTCTAGGGAAGTAGCAGACAAAGGAAAAGCCTAACAATCTTTGAGTTCTCACTAACAATTGAATATTCAACGGGGATTTTCTTAATTCTTGAGATGCGCCTTTTTGAGTCTATCCCACTCCAAAGCCCTAAATCCATACTTGTTACGAAAAAGGCCCTGGTAGTCCCAGAGTTCAGACACTGGTTTGAATTCACCCCAGGAGAAGAGAATTTCTTGTTTGTCACCCCTGAAAAGGCAGTTTGCTTAGACAGTCCTAGCCGATCTTGTTCTCTGTGAATTTGCAGAAAGCCCTACCACAGAGGAAACTGGTATTCCTGCAATGGACTTCAGCCAGTACCCAATATTTAAAAAAGACCTGGGAGGGCACAATGGTAAGCTAACACAATGGCGAGAGAGATGGGAATCTAGCCACCTTTGTGTATCACTTGTCCCAGGTGGATTTTGTTCTAGAAAGAGCAAACCTTTACCTGGGTAGATAAAGGCAAAGAAATGTGCTCACCAAAACTATTGTTTAGACAGCCTTTAAAAGAAAGTGGGGGGAAAAAGAGTCAGAACATTGTCTGAAAGTCATTCCCAAGTTGAGACCATTCCTTTCCTGATCTTGCTCTTTTGCCAAATTGTCCTGGCTTTGGTGTCTCGGATTGCTGAAGCTCTGCACTGTGACCCTCAAGGAAAGTTGATATCTGGAGCAGAAAGACACTGTGAAGGCAAGAACTATGTGGGGCTGGCCAATTTGGCCTGAGTGCACTGAGAAGGCACCTCAGCATAGGCTAGCTGCAGTCACTCCCTGGAACCCATGCAGTGCCTGAGGATTGGCCCTGAAAAGAAATCAAGCACAGTATTTTGGCTAACTGGGTGCTTGCAGCTTCCACTGAGTAGATGACTTACAGAGGTGTGTGTCTAGACAGAATAACTCTGCCTGTAGACTTCTAGAGATAATTTGGAGTTAGTTTTGGAAGAAAGAGCAAAGGAGGAGGAAAAGCCAGCACTTAGAGCAGCAGGAAAGCAGAGTCCTATTTAGTGTGCCCTCCACACAATCCCCATTTCTGTGGATGCCCTGAAGCGACTTGTAATTCAGCCTGATTTCCATGCATCTGGTTTTCAAGGGAAAGCTTTTGTTAATGCTGACTGTAAATTGAGGGGCTGGCTTTAGAGATGTTTTCTGAAGAACAAAATCGTTTGCAGATTATTTCCAAAGCATGCCAGCATATTTAACAACATTAAATAACCTTATTCATTCATTCAACAAGCGTTTACTGAGTACCTACTGTGTACCTGACTCTGTGCTTGGTGCTGAGATATACAAAAGAAATACTCTTTGTCCTGAAAAGCATACAGCCTGACAGGGAAATAAGCAACTACAGCAATGTGTGGATAGTACTGTCATATTGACCCTGTCCCCACCAATTCAGAAATGATCATAATTTGGGGAAGGATTGATATAAGGATTGTATTTGTAATAGACTAGAAAACATGTCTTTAAAGCAAACTAAAAGAGAAAAAATGAAAGCATTAACCATTCCCCTACCTAAAAATACAAATGACTTCAAGGGCCATAAAATCATCCATTGACAGGATATAACAGTGAAAGCAGAATCCCACTTTGGTGAACAGATAATATATCAAAGCACTCCCCTAAGAAGAGCAACCCTCTGATTGCAGTGTGGCCATCTGAGTTGAGGGGATGGGACCCACAGGAAGGAAAAGTGTACTGAAAGTACAGAGGTAAAGAGTAATACAATAGGAACCATGTCAGAGGCCCAGAAGGGACCAAATAAGTAGCCATGGCAATGATACAATGACTTTAGTGAATTAGCATAATGTGAGCTGCTACAGCAAATAACCTCTAATATCTAAGTGACTTAATAACATTCAGGTTTATTCCTAACTTGCATAGTGTCCAAATTGGTTTTTCTTCATTGGTGGGTAGCTCCTCTCCTAGCTGAAGTTCAATGGTCTAGGTTCCTTCTATCTCATGAATCTACTATCTTCAGTATATACCTTCTAAGGTATCAAGAACATGAAGGAGAATGTATGGGAGGGCTGTGCTGGAAGTGGTACATATCTCTTCTGCTCACATTCTACTGCTAAACTTAAATACATCACCATGTCCAACTGCAAGGGAGGCTGGCAAAAGTCATTCAGCTGTCTGCACAGGAAGAAGAGGAAATGACTTTAATAACCAGCTAAGCCAGAATGCCACACTGAACTTGAGGAAGAGGTCATTCCATTAGAGGTCAGGTCCATATGGATAGGTACCCTCTCTCCCTTTGAGGCCTAGTTGAGAATCTCAGGCCTTCCTGGTCATTAGAGCTGTACTGTCAGTTTCTCCATGCCATGCCTCCCTCTAGCCTTGCTCTCTCTCATATCCATCCCCCAGAGTGCTTATTACTACCTGATTATATCCTTCCTTATTAATCAGGTTGTTTCTTGGCCTTGTTCCTACCTGGATATAAGCTCCACAAGGGCAAGGATTGTGTCTGTCATGTCCACCACTGTACTATATTCCAGTGCCTAGCACAGTGCCAGGCATGTGTGAGGTCCTTAATCGCTCATTGCTCAATAAATGAATTAAACAACTGGGCCCTGGGGATCTTGAAGGACTTCATGGAAGAGGTACAATTTGAGCTGGGTATTGAGTAGAATTTATCTGGGGGGAAAGAAATCAGGAAAAGACAGGAAGTAGACTAAAAAAGAGACAAAAAGGGCCACAAAATGCATAGCTTGAACCATTTATATGGTTTAACCACATCCTTTCAACCCAAATACTTGAACTTCTATAACATATAAATCAGTGGTCTGAGACTGTTGCTTAGCTAAAGGGTGCAAAAGATACACAAGAAACCCCATCTCTATTCTCAAACAACTTGTCTTGAGTTATGCTTTGGGAGGCAACTAAGACATTCCCCATTATGTAGCAGGTTCCTCATCCTGGCCACCAGGGATCTCCAGTGAAAGATTTCAGTCTTCCTTTCCAGAATGACCATTGTCTTCCCAAATGGACATCTGCTCTTGTGTAAGTTAGAAAGTGGAGTAGCAAGGCAGAAAGTGGTGAAAGGCTTTGAGATCGGATATACTCACTTCAAGTCTTAGCTCTAGCATTTATAATCTTAGAGCAATTATGCAAGTTTCTTACCCTTTCTGTGCCTATTCAGTAAATTGAAGATAATCAAATGCACTTCCTTGGTTTATTGTGGGACCCAAATGAGATTACCTCTATCAAGAGCCTAACCCAGTGCCTGGTTCATGCACATGCTAAGTGATATTGTCTTTCTCCTTGGCAGCTTCTAACCTGCCTACCTCTACTTCACACAACTCCTGACCTAGCTGCAGTGGTCCTCCTGGGACCCACACTGAGACTGTCCAACATTCATATTTGGTTGCCTTGTAGAAAATTGCAAGTATTAAAATCTTTCTTACCTCAAAATGGAAATTTCATATGGCTCTTTTCTAGCATTTTCCAACCTCCCTGCTAATTCTATCTGTCGACCCCACCCCATTACCACTATATCAAGGTTACTGCTTCCTTGTACTCATTGCCGAAGCAGAGAGCATTTCTTTTGTATCTTTGGCACAGAGATTCTCTCAGGGTGCACACTTGATTCCTCCTGGGATAATAATCTAATCTGTCTTATTTGGCTACTAGGTTTTAAACCCATCAAGGTACTGATAACATCTCTTTCTCTTTAAAGTACATCTGCATAGTACCTTGCACTTAATGAGAGATGACATATTCTATTTCCCAGGCCCAAGTACAGTTAGATAGGGAGATCTGTTGGTAGGCCTCTGAACCATGTTGGGCAGCACTGGGCCAGAGGCCCTTGTTCTCTAATGAGACCCTCTAGAGTAGTTGCCTGTATGCATATCTTTCCCCTACTCTTCTCCTCTTGTCTCTGCCTGCCTCCTTAGCAAATCAAACTGAAAAGAGAAACTTGACATATATGCCTTGAAGTTGGGAGAGGAAAATAGGGTGGCATTTATCCATTTTAAAAAATTATTGAGTTTTTGGATCATCATTTGCTTATTTAAGAGCTATAAGGTTGAACCATATGAAGTCCACAATACCCAACTATTTTGACCTACAAAAATACCAATTTCATATGGTTCAACCTAGTGTTTTGGTATTTGGGCTCATTTACATCATTCACAGGTGAAGTGGTCTGATCCCTGTGTGTGGTTTATTCAGTCAAAGTCTTGGTAAAGAGATTCCCCAGAGAGGCTTCTTATAACTTCTCAGGGCTCATGGCCTTCAGTAGCTTCTGCCATTGCTTATGGAGTTTCCATCACAGGCTCTGGATTAAAAAAATGGCTTGTTCATTTCCCTTTTCCCTGTAGGTGCCAACATATGTGTTTTATCTCTGGGATAAATGCCAATACCTCCAAGCTTGAGTTTTCAAGTCTTCTGGAGATCAAAGTCTCTCTTCATCACCACATGGACTTTTCTGTGCTGTTACTCAACAAACCCAGTCCAGCTTCTCTAAGGGCCAGTGGCTGAGTTCCCAAGAGACAAGGAGGGAAGGGAAGGAACTTCTAGTTTTCTAAATATTGCAACACATGGGGGCATATGAGCATGAAGGGCAAAAAGGCATGTACGTTTTTCTCAAAGTGTAAATTAAAAATGTAGAAACTTTAGTTGGATTTTAGTTATTTATAAACTAGATCCACCTAAATGGGGCAGTGGTTACATTCCTGAAACACCTAAGACTATGGGTTCCCTGCACATATTCCCTCATCCTTATCACTTCAGTGCACAGAAGCTGGACTTACATCTCCTTGCATTCTTTGCCTGAGGGCTTTCTCTGGCCAGGAGCCTATATTTTAGAACTACCAGGGAAATATTGCTACCTAGGTAGCCCTCAGACAATGACTGATAGAAGTGGTAGATAAATATCCCAACTCTCTTGCTTCTAAGGTGTGTGTTCTACACTGGCTTCTGGTGTGATCCAGCCTCAGTTACCCACCATGATAGCATGCTCTTAAGCACACCCTTTATTGGTTTCCTTCCCTCCCCCTTTTTACTTCCCTGCACCCCCTACTTGGTAGCTTTCTAGCATTACCTCCCAAAAAACTACTTGTACCTACCTGAACCTTTGTTTAAATGCCTGCCTTAGGGAAACCCAAAGTCTTATTTTCATTCTCTGAGCCTGTCTTCCACAGGCATATAGAGGCATTGAGGCATTGACCACGGAAAGAGGACCTCCCTAGGTATCGCTTCAGACTCAGCTAGATTCAGGCTAATTGAGTCAGAAGCTAGCACATCTTGTCTGACTCCAGATTCAGTGTATTGTGTGTTAAGTATCTCCCGCTCATATAGCTTATACTGTCTCTTTTATAAGCGAGCACAGAACTCATAATAAGTGTCTAGGTTTCTAAATATCCTCAGAAAAGAATTCCTTTTGGTTTGCAGGCTCATATATTTATAGTTTCTTTGTTGGCCCAATAAAGGGCATCATTTCTCTTCCACCTACAAAAGTACTAATTAGCAAGTAATAATTCTAAGTAAGTGCAGTGGAGGTGGTATGTGGGACCTTTTGTAACTATTTTTAAATTTTTCATTGTTGCTGATAATCTCTAAGTAAATTTTAAGAGACTAACCTCTACCTAAGAGAATATATTTATTAGTATATATAATTGGGTGTCACGTGCTAATTACCTTATTGCTTCACGATTTAACAAAGATATGGACATCTATCCAGGAGGATCAGAGAAGTTCTGTGCACCATACTGAAAGTAGAACCCTTTCCTCTTACATCCAGTGGCTGTGTGCAGTGTCTCCTAAATAAAAAAGTGATTTCACATGCTTTTTCTAAGCTGACTTTCCCACTTCAGCTCCACTTTCTTCCCTTGAATGTCAAAGTTGCCCATGTTCATGACATCACATCTGTAGTTTGAGCAGGAGGGAAGGGACTTAAAAACATATTAATCTTTGTGGGCAGAGTGTCATCTTTCCTCTCTATTTCCCTTCTTCCAAGGAACTAAGAGTACCAAACAATGATACTCATGGTTGTCCCTGTAACCAACCTCATCTGGTTCTTTGCAAATAATGAAAACATTTATGACATTCAACCTTTTCTTAATCTTGGAAGTATTTCTTAACTATCCATTTGGCTCTCCTAGAAGATCCAATTCCTTATTTTTGATGAGTATTATCTTTTTCTATACTTTAACTTGCAAACTTTTAAAACTGCCAGTGTCTCTTTAAGAGGCGTGGGGCTAATAAAGCAAGGGTTGAGCCAAGCTCCTATTCCTCCCACTCTGATTTAAACTTAGGCATGAAAGCCTTGAAAATTGGAACAAATGTGTTATGATTTGGTGATGGGCTGGTCATTTTCAGTCCAAATTGCTAGAAAGCAAGTACTTTATCACTAACATTATGTCCCCTCTGATAAAGCTAACTTCATGGTTGATCTAATTATTAGATTGAGCTATCAATGTAGTTTTTGTAGAGCAAACTAGCTGACTCTCACTAATTTATGATTGTTCAATCAAATACCTATCTTGTAGCCTTGATCTCTCATTCTTTAAACTAGTGCTACTCAATATGAGGTCTGCTAACTGATGGTGATATCAGCATCCTTAGAGAAATTGTTCTTTGCTCTCTGGGCTGACATGCTTCTGGAATCCTAAAATAAAAAATGGCTGGTTCCTTAGAGAACAGTGAGAAAGTGTGGGATATTTTTCGGTGGAAGGACAAACTGATAGATGTCATAGGTAGCAAATCATTACTGAGAGAGATAAAGGGTTCAGCAGCCAGGCTGACTGTTGACATGGGAGAAAGAGGTTGCCAAGGGAAGTGCATGGACCCAGGGTCAGGAGACCTGAGCTTTACTTCTGCCTCTGCCAAATATCAGCTCTGTAATCTTGGGTCAAATCTTTGAACTTCAATACATGAGAATAGTGGCCTAAACAGTAGTTTTCAATGTGCTGACTGCTACCAGAACAAGAAACACATTTTACATCACAACCCTGCATACACACACATACATATACTGTACACATGCACACACATGTAACAGAAACAATAACTTCATAAAACAATACTTCATGTAGTGTGCTTTGGTATTTTTCTATTTTCTTCTATTTCATTATTTTAAAAATACTAGTCATTACCTGCTGAATGGATTTAACAATCCACTAATGGGTCATGCCCTGTAGTTTAAAAAAAGCACACAACTCTATAATTTCTGAGGTCCCTTCCAGTGGTAGTATCTAATGACTCTGCTAGCTGCCTAAAAGGAATTTTCTTAAAACAATAGATGAACTGTGACAGATGGCTACATGCTTACATTCTGGAGGAAGTGCATGGTGTATAACATGGCAGCAGAATGACCTGAAGATAAACAAGTAAATTATAAACTGCTTCCAAGGAGTTTACAGTTCTGCAGCTCTGACAGTGACTCAGAGAATTAGGATCTCCAAGTCATTACACTGAATGCTGCCCAAGTCAACAACATCAGAGACTGAGGATCCAAACTGCCAGAGAAGTCACAGACTCTCTGGTAGTGAGCAGCCTTCTTTTCAGTTTTCAGATTGTCAGACACCCGCCCTCCTACCACCACCACCAGAGTGCTCTCTAGTGGCCTCATCTTTGTTTATACATCACTTATCAAAAGACAGGAAAATAAAGAAAAAAGAAAAAGAGAAACTTGTAGAGCTCCATGCTTTCCTCTTTTGAACTTAGACCCCAATCCTGGCCTCTTGGTCTTCTTTTGTTTCCAGTCCAGGAAAGGGAACTAACCTTTAGTAAGCAGTAAGATGGCAAGGACTTGATCATTTCATTGGATCCTCAGAACTGTTCTATAAAGGTTCTAGGATTCCAACTTAACAGAGGAGGGTACAGAGGCCCAAAGAGTTCACTAACTCATTCTGGATCCACTGCTGCTGTGATGAATCCCCAGCTTTCCATCCCAGAGCCCAGGACCATTCCCCAACTGCATCCTGCCATAGCTTGAATACAAAGTCTTTCAGAGTGGATAATATAACCTCACTTAATTTTGGTGACTAGTAGAAATAAGAGTCATAACCAGAACACAACAGGACTCATGACCCAGAGAACAGAAGGTCCAAATCCTCATTTGTAAAGATGGGGAGTAGAATCCTGGGAATGTTTGGTAACAAGCACAAGGGCACAGAGCAGCAAGTAGAACCCAGGTTTCTAGTGATCTTTCCACAGAATGTTGGACATTAAAACAACAATATCAGTAATAATTAAACAGTACTCCTGGTATTTTGTTTTAGAATATGGAGAAATATTTCTATGGGAAAAATAAATAAATAAATACACATACATTTTTCATTCTCTGGGTGCTGTAATGTTTCAGTGTAACCAAAAAAATGCAGGTTTGGCTGTCTGCTGTAAGGAAAGCCAAACTTGTGAGATAGATACTGGTGAAAAAAGAAAGAGGTTTTATTCAGGTGCCACCACCTAGGAGAATGGTGGACTCCTGTCTCAAAGACCATATTCCCTTCCTGCCCTAGGCTTCTGCTTTTCTTATAGGGATAGGGTTGGGAGGCCTTTTATGCCCATCCAATCATCTTTCTAACTTTTGGTGGGCTGGGTGTAAGAATCGCCCCTTGCGCCATCTTGCCAGTAGGAGAGTCTCCCTGAGGCTCCCTGCTGGTCTACAGCAGCAGAGAGGGGGGCTACAGGACCCCCATCAGGAAGCCTGGAGTTGATGCTGCACCCCTCCCCCCATGCTGGACACAGTGCCTGCACATCTGAGGGAACCAGTTGGAGTCCACAGGACACCTCTGGATCCTGGTGTGCTGGGGTCCTCTGTGGAGAAGTATGTTCCTGCAGCCCACCCCTCCAAAGTTTCCAGCCAGGACTGACAGCTGCTTATGATAACATCAGGACGCTGAAACTTGTCAGGAAGCTTAGATTTTTCTGATGCTGAGGGGCCCACATCGGATGCTATATCAATAGTGGTGGACAAGTCAGTATTATGGTCCTACAGACTAGGAAACCCAGCAGTAGGGACAGACTGGGAACCTGGCTATGGTGTTGGGCTGCTCCACAGGTGGCAGAGCCTTTCTCCTCCACATTGCCAAGCAGAGTGGTCAAGGGGCTGGTTGCCAACAAGGGAGGAGAGGCGGGAATAAATGGTTTCACTTGGTGAAATTCCCTCCCTAGTTCCCTAACAAATCTGAGGACTCATACAGCAGCAACAGAGACCCTAAGTAGATTTTCATTTTGCTTACCAAACTGATAACTGCTGAGGATTATCTTATACATAGCAGGGATCCAGGGAACAAATCTGTGACATATCTGTGACACTGACTATTTCAGATGCTCATTAATATGTTAATGTGCTAACACACTCCCTGCTGCTTTCTGTCACAGAGCATCAGAGTGGATGGTTTGTGGAGAAGTATGTTCCTGGCAAGACAGCTGTGTGATGGGGGGTGGGTGTGATAGGTTGAAGGGCAGGAGGTTAGCAAGGTGTATGTGGGTAGTTAATCCTGTAAGAACTCCAAGAACATTTTAAAATATCTCTTCCCTCCTGCCCTGGCAGATGTGACTTGGTTGGAGCGTCATCCTGTACACCAAAGGGTGGTGGGTTCTATCTTGGTCAGGGTCCATAACCAGGTTGCAGGTTTGATCCCTGGTTAGAGTGCATGCAGGAAGCAACTGAACATCTTTCTCTCTCACATCAGTGTTTTTTTTCTCTCTCTCTCTCCCTTCCTCTCTCTAAAAAATCAATAAAAATTAAAAATATCTTCCCTCTCTTGAAGAGATAGAAATTCCATTTCTGAGTAACTTTGCAACTTTTTCTGAAATTTTCACCCTAGGTATTATTCAAACTTTGATTTCAGCTGTCACCTTCCCCCTTTTAAGGTCCTGAGAGGCTGGGAGAAGGAAGACAATGTAGCATGGGTAGAGAGCCAGCGGCAGGGGTGGAGACTTGAGGTAGAGAAGCTTTCTAGGAAGAGAGGCCAACAATAAACAATTTTTTACTTCTCCCAGGGCTAATAAAGCTTTAAGGGAGTGAGAGGCTCATGAAGCCAGGAAAGGCAGTGTTGAACAAGTACCAAACCTAGCAGGGCAGGGACATACTGGGGACTTGAGAGGGTTGGGGCAAGATTATATCTGCCCCTGAATTTTACCCCTTCCTAACAGTTCCTAAACTCAAGTATCCTCCTGCCCTTAAAAAAGGGCCTGGCCTTTCCAAGAGAGTGGCAGCCATTAGTTTTCCTCAACTTCCACATCAGCTCATTTCAGATGAACTCAGTGACCCATGCTTTCAATACATCACTGTGAATCAAGGTCTAGACAATTCCATTATCCCCAGAGCTCAACAGGGGGAATGAATTAAGTCCAGTCTATAAAGACTTCACTGCTCTGTAGACATTGCCTACAATGTCATTTTCTTCCAGCAGTTTGGTGTTTGCGGTGCTGTTTGTGTTTCTATAATATGACAAGTCTACTGGGCACTTTTTGAAAGATTCACTGAGTTCTTGGTTATACCTAATACTATGGGTGAACACAAAAAGTATCAGTTCTGAATCCTTTATTTTGATTTTGAGAAGCACTAAATACTTTTATATGGCAGACATCCCACTTCACCCCACTCCCCAATCAGCCTTATCTTAGGCAAACTTATTTCAATACTAGAGGCCCAATGCACAAAATTTGTGCACTGTGTGTGTGGGGGGGTCCCTCAGCCCGCCTGCTCACTCTTTACTGCCTGCCTGCTCGCTCTTTACTGCTTGGCTTGCTGCTCCTTAGCACTGCCACAGGGGCTGGAGAGGCTCCTGCCACCACCACTGCGCTCACCAGCCATGAACCCAGCTTCTGGCTGAGAGGCGCTCCAGCTGTGGGAGTGCACTGACCACCAGGGGCAGCTTCTGCCTTGAGTGTCTGCCCCCTGGTGGTCAGTGTGCATCATAGCAACCAGTTGTTCTGGTCATTCTGCTGTAACTGTCTCTGGGCTTTTATATATATTTAGATTGGTTTTAGAAAGCTACTTGCTTAGAAACCAAAGATGGTTTTTAACTCCAGATCTTCCACTTGCCAGGTATGCGATTTTGGAAATTTACTTACTTTTTCGGAGTTTCTGTTTCCTTATTTGTAAAATGGGAGCAATATTTTAATCCTTGCATTATGTGACAGTGTCATGAATATAATGAACTTGGCTTAGAGCTTAGCATATGGCTGGAGCTCTTTGCAAGAGCCTATAGTCTTGGACAGGAGAAATGATACTTACACATAAACTTTTTTTCCTGCTGTAGGGGATAAAAAAAAAAAAAGACACATAGCCCTATTTCATATTGCAACCCATACCATTATCTGTCCCTTTCTTGGAGAGCAGTAACAAAGGGAGGACAGAAGGACAACTAGGTAAGGCAGGTGACTGACTCTAGGGAAATAGATAAAATAGTGGGAAGGTGTATTAGTTTTCTATTGTCACATAACAAATTACTACATATTTAGCAGCTTAAAACAACACCCATTTATGATCTTGCAATTTCTGTGGGTCAGTATTCTGGGCATAGGTTAACTGGGTCTTCTGCTCTGGGTCCCAATGATCTGCAATCAAGGTTTTGGCTTGGGCTTATTTCTCATCTGAGGCCTGATGAGGGGGTCTATTCCAAGTTCATTGGTTGTTGCCAGAATTCAGTTAATTGAGATTATAGGACTGAGACTCTTAGCTCTCAGAGGTTACTGACCATTACTTGTCATGTGGCCTTCTCTACATTGTGGCAGTTTGTTCTTCAAGGCCAGCAGGAGAGAGTCTTTTCTGCTTCTTGTCTCTTTTTAAGGCATGGGTGGGAAATGTCAGGCTCATGGGCTGTATAAGGCCGCAAAATCATTTGGTCTGGCCCTGCCAAGGCAACTGCAGATGGGACTCGAAATTATATAAATCTAGAAGCTTTTTTCATGGGAACATAAATTTATATTCAGTGAATTATATTAAGGGAATGATGTTATAAATATCCAAATGGCCCTTTGCAGAAAAAAAAGGTTTCCCACCCGTTTTAAGGACTCACCTGATTAGGCCAGATACATTCAGGATACTTATATCCTTTTTGATTAACGAAGTAAACTGAGTAGGGATCTTAAAATCCCTTTTGCAACGTAAGGCAACATACATAATTTACTGGTTCTACCTAAACTCAAGAGCAGGGGACTATACAGGATATGTACCCGAGAGGGCAGGAAACTTGGTGGCTATCCTAGGATTCTACCTACCACAGAGTGATTCTTGGATGTATCCAAATAAGCAGGGGAGAAATCTTTTTTGTTCTCTTTGTATCATATTTATGAGAACAAACATTACTGGGAGTACTAAGCCAGCTGTATTGCATGGCTTAGCCATGGTGAAATTGTTAAACAGGGAGAAAAGGGGACAGGGTGAACCTGAAGATTCGGGACAGCCTTGCAATGGCAATGGTAGAGTGAGCTTATGAATGAGTGAATTCAAGTTTCACTGGACTGTTACTTAGGAAAAGGAATAGATATTTTAAAGAAGGAAAATGAGATAGTTTTCCCTGGAAGAGCTCTATTATTAGTGTCTGTCTGTTTGCCTCTGGTGGACACATAATACTGTTAATGCTCTATAGCCAAAGGACAAAACTGAAAGCAAAGTCATTACAGAGTTTTCCTTCCCTTCCCTAAGAGATAAACATTATTGTAGCCACTGATGAGTGAAATTTTCACTTGTTAATGCACGGCAGGAATCCGTTATTGCTTCTCAGCAAATAAAGAAAAATACCAGGGAAGAGGTGAGGATTCCTAGCCCTGAAGGCTATATTGTGAGAGCTGGTTCTTCCCAGGAACCATAACTTGGCTGCCCACTCTGGAGCTCACATATTAGTCTTTGCATCTGCAAATCCACAGTCCCTGAGCAGCAGGCAGTTTAGCCGCCCAGAAACTCAGAGCTGGCCTGCCCAGTAGGCACAGTAAGAATGTGTTTAGGGCATCAAAAATCAGGGGCACCAAAAACTGCTTTTTTCAAATAACCTGATATTTAATAAGAAAAGAGAATTTTGCTGAACTTCATTACATTTATTTTACAATATGATAATTTATTCTTTAATTTGAGACCTACTGCCAAAAGGTGGAGGTGGACAAGTAGGGAGTATAATCTTTTTGGTGTTTGTGGCCTTTAGAATCTAGTGGGCTTAAGCAATCCCCAGGGAATTGTATAATGAAACAGGAAGAATCTGCTAGAGATGACATCTTCCAACCTGTTGCTTCCAGGTAGAATCATACCTAAACCATTTTCACACAGAATCAGAAAATGTGCACTCCATGTTTTGTTCTGTGCTATATCCCAGCACCTAGTTCTGTGCCTGGGACATAATAGCTATTTAGAAAACATTCCATGTGTGGATGGGTGTTTCCATTTTTATCAGTTTCTTTCCTTCCCCCATGTGGCCCAATCTCCCTTCACTCCCGAAAGATTCCAAGGAATAATCAGATAACATTTTGTGTTTCTCAAACTGCCTGTTGATAAAAAAAAAAAAAAATAACCCAGGGCCACTTTTCAAATACACAGGTTACTAGGCCTCTCTGTGGGAAACTTTGGTTTAAGAAATCTAGGCTGGAGCCCAAGAATCTGTGTTATTGATAATTACTTCTGATGAGTCTTCATTTTAGATCAATATTGAGATAAATAGCAGGAGCTCAGCTCTCACCACACAAAGATTGAGGAGCCACAGCCACTTGATCCAGTTCTGAGAGAGTGAGGGGCTATAAGAGTTCTGGTCTACTCCCAAGTCACATGGGCCCAGCTCCAAATCCTGGTTCCTCCCTTCCTAAAGGAATGGATCTAGGAGAGGAAGTACTTGGAAGCCCCTCTATTTTTGGGACTGCCCACTGAACTTCATGCCTCGTCTTTCCCCTAGGCAAGCTTTCTGTTCTGTCCCTTCTCCCAGCCACAACTAGCATATTAATTCACAGCCACCTCTGTTGGGTAGGAGTTGACCTCTGCATCCAGAAAGAAGCTAACTTTTTAGTCAATCTTGGTCACTGAATCTGAGTGTCCCTCTGATGGTGGCTAAATAAAGCCTCTGTTTTTAGCACTCCCCTTTATTTTACACTTGAGAAAAGGGAAGATCTGATCCACATATGGCCCGCTCTTTCTATCCCAAGGCCTCCCATACCTCATCTGATGCCTGAAGA
The DNA here is from genome assembly GCF_964212035.1 of Myotis nattereri. Classification (NCBI taxonomy): domain Eukaryota; kingdom Metazoa; phylum Chordata; class Mammalia; order Chiroptera; family Vespertilionidae; genus Myotis; species Myotis nattereri. Next base: position 9,627,429 of record NC_138078.1, read on the forward strand.
GGCTGACTTCTCTCTCAGCAATTCCTCCTAGGTTTTCTTATCCCCAGGACCTAGTGACTCCTGACTGGTTCCCCAAACACTTATAGTTTCCAAGGAAAGGACTGAAGTTTTAGAGTAGCTCAAGGAGAAAAGTTGCTGCTTTTATTCTTGGCTCCATAAAACTCTTTCCTAAAATACTATCTCCTACCCAGGAAGATAATCGTGGGATCTCTAACCCTTGGGCTTGAATTCTTGGCAATTAAATACAAAGAAAGGATAAATCTAGGTCAAAGGGAGTAATCTGCTCTGTAGCTGAAGGTGAGAGAATATAACAGACTATTTATTATTATGGTTGGCTAATACAATAGCCACCTATGGCTATTTATATTAATTTAAATTTTTTAAATTAAAAATTTAAAAGTACTTAATAGCCAATGTACCACATTGAATGGCACAGTTATAGAGACCATTTCATCAGCACTGTTTCAGGGGCATGGCATTGCCCTTTGACCCTGCCAATGTGGTGTTTCTTTAGCATCTTTGGAAATATGTCTTTGTTTCTATTGGTACTCTTTGTGGGTATGATGCATTATTCTAGAAAAACACACTACTGATGACTGAATTAAAACACAAAAGCAAAACCAAAAATAACTGCCATAAATACAGTAGTTGGAGGGAGGTACATTATCAAAAGGCTGCATTTTCCCCAGTTTTCTTTTTTCTAATCCCCTCCTGCAAAAGCATTCTTCCTTCTTTTTCATTTACCTTTCTGTTCTATCTGTAGAGTATCTTATTCTAGGTATGGCTTCTCAGACAAAGTGAAATGGTAGACTTGACCTCAAAAAGAAAAGGATCAGAAAAAAACCAAAAGTCTGTTTAGGGCACAGGAATACACATTTGGGCAGAATACCCCCAAATCACATACCAGGAGAAAGGAAAAGAACCAGAAAGACACAATGAGACTGGGAGGAGCTAATGAGCCCAGGACAGGGGTCTAGTCTGGAAAGTAGGTCTGGAGGGTAAGGCAGACTGGGCCAGTGCTCACAATTCCTGAGGCTGGCAGGCTGCCCAGGTGCTCAGGAGTTCCTTTGTGCAAGAATTTCCTCTTCAGAATCCTCCCTCTTAGGAGCAGCTTCTTCCATAAGAATTTGCCTTCAACTCATGAGTGATCGCCATCCTAGACTCAGTGTGTACATGAAGAAGATATAATGGGTTAATTGCTGTGCTTTGAGGAAGGAGGCCTCCATCCCTGATCTCTTGGATGAGTTGCAAGGACTGTGCTCCTCTCCTTACCAGCACTGTCTGTGGTTTCCCTCTCTTAACACCCATACCCATGTAATGGGATCTTTAATGCTTGTGTTCTCCCCTAGGTGAAACTAGGGAGACTGAGTAATGCTTTGAAACATGGCAGGCAATGAGGTTGGCAGGTTAAAAGCAGGATAAGATTTAAATAGTGAGGGTCAGGGGCCAAGGATCACAGGAGACAGAAAGCAGGGCAAGCAAGGGGAAAATTGAGGTGGGCATTAGGAGCAGGTGTGTAGAACTATACACTGAGTGGCCAGATTATTATGACTGGCCAGATTATTACGACCACCCCATCAGTACTTTGTTGGGCCACCTTTTGCCTTCAATACTGCAGCGATTCTTCTTGGCATTGACTCCATGAGATGTTGAAAGGTGATGCGAGGAATCTGACACCATGCCTGATGAATAGCACTGTCCAGTTCTGTGAGATTTGATGGTTGTGGAACCAGCTGCCTGATGGCCCTTTTAACTTTGTCCCACAAATGCTCAATTGGATTGAGATCTGGTGATTGTGGGGGCCATCTAAGCAAGGTACAGTCTCCCTTATGTTCTTGAAACCACTCCTGCACAATATGAGCACCATGGCATGGCGCATTGTCTTGTTGGAAGAATCCATCTCCATTGGGATACACCATCAACATGATAGGATGAACTTGATCAGCAACAATACTTAGGTATGTTGTGCTATTGAGACGTTTATAATGGTCTGGCCCTCTAGCAACTTCAGTGTGAAATTATAATTTGCCTACAAACGTCAGGTGGTCATAATAATCTGGCCACTCAGTGTATATAGTTCTGCAGCCCTGAAGCCAGAAGACTGGAGATGGGGCAACTTTTTGGACTCATCCCTGAGGCTTTTCTCTGCTTTCTTGGAAAGTAGGACCCACCCCCCACCCCTAAGCATGGCTGGCCACAGGCTTGTCCAGGTTGATCACAGTACAAAGTGAAGGTGTGGATAAGAAGTTAGCTGGTTGGTGTTCTGGGGTTTCCCATCCCTTGGAGGGGGGCAAAGGTTGTGCCTCTCTGTATTGTAAACTTCAAATCTTTCTTCAGTCTTGAGTGAGTTCCCAATGTGAATGCAGCAATCAGGACTTCCACTCTACCTGGACTCCGCCCCTGCCGCCTTCCACCCCAGTGTCTGCCAAATGCACAGTTTAAAGCTACTGATGTATAATGCCCCATTTCCCTTTTTGTCTTGCAGCTGTCTCCAACCTGGACATTGAGAGTAAGCTGAGCGTGTACTACCGTGCACCGTGGCACCAGCATAGAAACATCTTCCTCCCGGCCACGAGGCCACCCTGTGTGGAGGAACTGCACCGCCATGCCCGGCAGAGCCTGCAAGCCCTGCGCAGAGGTAATTAATCCCAGGCTTGGAGGGCTTTTCAAGGAGAGAACTCAGAGAATGTCCCATTCAGTTGTTCTCTCCCATTACTCGCAACACTTCCTTTTGTTATAGCAAGTATTTTGAAACACTCCCTTTTCTAACCTGAAATGAAGTCATAGATAATATAAACTACCTATACACATAATTAAAAGTAGCATTATGGTCTAAATATGATAATAAACAGAATTTAAAAGGAAAATATTTATTGTGATAGTAATACTTGCAACATGCAAATGCCTGGGCATGACTACACTAGAACACATAATGAAGCAGGGTTTACACCTATCAAAGTAATTTTGAATTAAAAACAATCACAAGTCATTCTGAAAAAAAAAATTATTGGGGAATGAAGGGGTTGAGGGGTAAGAGGACACACCATAAACACTGGTGTATTCAGAGTACATGAAACATGATCCCAAAAACCACACACACCCTTGGATTATAACTAAAGGGATTTAGGTTTGATTCAGAAATAGGTTCTAGAGTTTCCCTTTACAAGAAGTTCTGGCGGGATATTTGTGGGACTTGGGGCACTGTTTCATTGTTCAGGACTGTCCTGTACATTGTACATTTTACATTGTACATTGTAGGACAGCTGTCATCCTTGGCTCCTGTCCAGTCATCAAACAACCAGACCTCTCCCATAGAGCTCTTCTGCTCCTGCTGAGAATCAGTGATCTGGTCCATTCTACAGTGGAACACGTGGGGGCCTAGAGATGTCAGGAAACTTGCTCAGGGTCACATATAGCAGGTTAGGTACAGTGCCAGGACCCAGACCTGGGCCTCCAGACCTCCAGCCAGAGCTCGTTCCCTCTTCACTATATACCGTGTTCTAGGTAAATAACTAAATATTTCTATTTTGGTTTCTCTCACAGTCCTGAGAAAGCTGGACTTAGGCACATAGCAGTTAAGGTAAAAGATACAGCCCTTTCTTACACTGGTTACTTTTCAATGCCTTAAAATCATTCTAATTAGGACAAGGAGATTACAATCTGGTATCATTCTCTTAGAAACTCCTAACTTGGGTATCAGAAGTTTGCATGTCAGCTTTTTTGGCCTTTATATTTGTGCTATGGAGAAGATAGTGCCTGTACATTCAATGTCTTTGTTCCACATTCTTAATGCTCCTTTAAAAAACTGTATCTTGCCCTAATCGGTTTGGCTCAGTGGATAGAGTGTTGGCCTGTGGACTGAAAGGTCCCAGGTTCAATTCCGGTCAAGGGCATGTACCTTCGTTGCAGGCACATCACCAGTAGGGGGTGTGCAGGAGGCAGCTAATGGATGTTTCTCTCTCATCGATGTTTCTAACTCTCTATCCCTCTCTCTTCCTCTCTGTAAAAAATCAATAAAATATTTTTTAAAAAACTGTATCTTGCAAAAGTATTAATATTCAAATAAAATATTTTAAAGTCACTATCAAAATGGGGAAATAAATTGACAAATGTTGGTTTCAGCTTATTTTTTCCACATATGTATGACTTCTCCCTTTTCTCCAATTCCTAGTCATTTTCCCCTTTAATAAAAGAGCTAACCTACTGATATCCCTAACACAATTGTTTCTCAAAATTCCCCTTGGTTATTAGTAGTAGACACTGTGATGCTTACAATGAAGAATGATGATCAGTATCCTCTAGAAAGAAGTATCTCTGGCATTTTTATTATTCCTTTGATATTATACATGGCTTAAAAGGCCTTCTTTACCAAATTTTTAGTGCAAGCCACCTTCTGGAAATCTTCCCTAAAACTCTTGCCATTCCTTTGCAGGTTGGATTAGACACCCTTCCCATAATATCCTGTGCATCTTCCCATCATGTCACTTATAAGCTTATATTATAACTAAAAACCTATAGGCCTATCTTCCACCATTACTCCATGAGCAACTCAAGGGCAAGGATATCTTATTAAATTTTTTTTTATTCCAAGCATTTAACATGAATGTGACATATAATAGGTCCTCAATGAATGTGCAACTGAATGAAATTCTGCAGAAAACTGGTTGAGCATTGAGGGCACAGAATGATGACAGGGAAATGTGATCATTCTCACTAAATACTTTCTTTGATCCCATCATTATAGAGCTCGAGTAACATTAGCCCTTTAGCCATAATTATTTTTATCCATTTATTATTATTATTCATAAATCAGTCTTGATTCAATTTTTTCCAGATTCAACCAGATAACTTTAAGCTGTTCATAGCTATCATATTTCACTGTGTTGTCAGGTTTGAGCTTAATGGCATAACTGAGAAACAGCAAGTGCCAATATCAGTTTTCTGTGAACTTCCTCCTAGGGGCTGAGAGAGGGATGTGGGGGCTCGTGGGGTTTGGAAGGAAGACCCTGGAGCTGCATCTTGCCTCCACAGACTGGCTGGCTTTGTGGTTGTCTCAATAACAAATCTTGGGTGTGGTGGTTTTAATAGCACTGCAGAGAGCCATAAACAGAAATTATAGGCATCATAGAATTAAAAACATGCAGTGTAGAATTAAAATTAGAAAGTGACTTTTTTTTTTAACCTTGTCCAAGAAACACAGCGGCTTAGCAGTGACATCAACAGAATAGTACTTCTGCCATCTGGTGGCCATGACTAATTCTGACCTATCAGACAATGGCCTTGCTCAGCAAATGCTGCAGTGAGTTTCCCTGTAGATTTTCTATTTGGACAGCTGGAATATCCTGGCTTCCACCAGCGGGGAGAGGATGCTGAAGCTATAAGGAGGGAGCTGGAGTATTGAGATCAGAACCTAGAAATTGGCTGCATTCAAGATCTGTTCAATAGCAAACCACTCAACAATGTCTATTGAGGGTCAGACATTGTGATAAACCTGGGATTCAGACAGCAATAATGTTATTGTCCCTGCCCACAAGGAATTCCTGATCTAGTTAGGAAGATAAGTAACCAGGTAATTTCAACATTGTGATATGAGGCTCAGAGAAAAGGCAATAATTATGTCATGGAGCTTCAGGGAAGGCTCCCCAGAAGAACTAGCATCTTAATGTATTTCAAGTTATTTAGAATCTGATTCCTCTTTTTCCTCCATTTCTTAGCAATTCTTTATACTCAGAGACAATAATGGCTCTGAGTAATGCCATTGTTTATGTTTGTAAGATAGGGAGAGATTACTAGATGGCTAAAAAGAGATATTTATATTTTATATTTCCTTTCCTTTCAAGTTGCAGGGCTAAGGTTTAAGTTCCATTTACCTACAGTAATAAGAACCAAGGGTTGACTGTAGTGTCAGGCTCTAGTAGACAAATGTTCTCCCCACCCCACCGCCAGAGAAGAGCATTATCAGGGAGCCATTAATCTAGCCTGCTTGCTCCCTGCCTAGGGTTAATGAAAGAGATCTATTTAAGAAAGGGTAGGAGGGAAGCAATTGAATGGGAAATTGAGTCAATGTCTCCCTCCGGACTCCTCCCTTCCTTCCACCTTTTCCTAACTATTGACACCTGTATTCTATTCTTCATTATGAATTTAAGACTGCCAAAGCTTTCCCTTGCACTGCTCATTTAGTAAAAAGCCCACTGTTTGCTTGTAGAGAAAAATGAGGGTGGTACTGTAGGTAGACACTGTAACAAAGAAGACATTTATCTAAAAAAATGTAGTTCTGTTTCCTGATAAACATTGGCTGTGAAGGCAGTTTAGCTAAGACTACCTACATGGTGATGAAGACTTTTTTTGTTTGCTAATTGGAGTCAACATTTGACTAAAGAATCCCAAGAAAAGGAAGATGAGGAATACTACCATGTTTTCCTGCCACAAACAAAGTCAGTAGTTTAGGCAGAGAGACCCACAGATAGCCAAATCAGACATGGAAAGAAATATGAAAGCTCAAGAGTGCATGGGTAAATTTAGAGTGTAGCACACTGACTACAGTGAAGAGGAAATGGGGCTGGCGTTAACAAAGCCAGTGGAAACAGGCAACAGGACCTAGAGAAGGTCCTACCAATTAGTGAAAAAGATAGGGGTATGGAGTACACTCTAATATTAAAAGACTAGACTTTGACCAAAGTATTAATTCATTCTACCTTTCAGTCTCTCAACAAACATTTATTTAGACCACACTACATCTCAACCTAAATAAAATGTAGTCTCTGCCTTCCCACTAGTGATAAAGGCAGGCATATAGCGATATCTTGATTTTTATTAATACAGTGATAGAGTGATCAGGACTTTGGAGAAAGGGCTTACTTCTGATGTCACCTGAGAGGATCAGTATAGTTAGTTCTGTTTCCTAACATGGGTAAAAAAACAAGTAGTGTCTTATGAGCTGTCAAATATACTATATTCTATTATCAATATTCAAAGAATTAGAATGTGATAAAATATAATCCAATATTATAAAACCTAAGCAGTCTTGCTCTGATGAGTGAGAAAGTATGTTAGGGCCTTACAGTGCCTATAGATTAAGTAGTGGTAAAGAGCAGGGTCCTTGGGCCAAGTGTGTACCACTGATAGCTCGGCCTAGCCTCCCTGAGCCTGTTTAGGCATCTGCAGAAGAGGTGTGGTGTCAGCACCTACTTTGAGATGCATATAAGAGCTTTAACAAAGTGTCTTTGGCATAGGGCAATTGCTCAGTAAATACTGGGCATCATAGTTATAATTATTGATGTTCTGAGTAGTGGTGATTTTAAATAAGAGAAGGGATGATTAAGAAATATGCTGTACCAATATGTACCTTCGTCATGATGTAGTCATGAGATTTCAGGTCCTGGGCATGAGTATAGGCTAGTTTTTGGCAGGTGGAATGGCATTTGGTGTGGCCAGTGTGTTAGGCTGGGCATGCCTTGGGGCTTATTTAAACACCCAGAAAGCTAAATGGTTCTTTTAGTGTCTCAGTGATTCTTGCTATGAAGTCAGCACCATTTCATCCCACATATGAAAATTTCTTGGCTTTGCCCAGTGGTAGCTTTATTCCTAAATCAGACAACTGTTGTCATTGAGAGTTCTTTACTTTCCCTAGGAGCCCAGAGTTTCAAAGCCCTCTGAGTGTTATGGGTGACAGGGCTCAGATGACTGAAATTGTGTGCTGGTCACAGGCTCTCTAAACAAACAAACAAAAGTAATAAAGTAAACAAAAAAACCAAAAGCCCTGATATATAGTTCTCACCAATACCTGTGATATAAATTCTCACACTATGGCCTATTTCAAGCTACCAACAGTTTAAAAACTAGCTTGTAAAATTCCTGAACATACAGCACTTAGCACCTCTGAGCCTATATGAGCTGGTCCAGCACCTTCGAGATGGCTGTGAGCATTTATCCCTGGCACTCCCTGGGTGTCTCTGGCATGTCTGTGCCACCACATCTTCCACCATTGTTCTGGATATATTTTGCTCATGTTGTTTTGAAATGAAGCACATTTAGAAATATGCTGCTTTTTCCAAACTCAAGATTGAACCATCTTGTATGAAGATTATGAGATAGACCCACTGAAATGTAAGTGTATAACTTCATATTAATATGAAGTGAAAGTTTAGTTCAGAACCATTCTGAAAATCTTATTTGATATACAAATGAACTAACTTAGCAACTCACCTTTCTCCAGCCCTTTGCTCAGCCTCCCATCAAGACAAGAGACATTGAAAATGCGAAGTATGTTTATGCATTACTGCTTTTTCTGCCCCTAGAACATCGGAGCCGGAATGATCGTCGGGAGCAAAGAACTGCTGTGCCCCTTTCTGTAACTGCTCCTCCATTGCCAGCGTACCCCCCAGCTCACAGCCAGAGGAGGCGCGAAATTAAGGAACGTCACTTCCTAACGGTGAGCTTTGTGGCCAGCTGGCAGCCCTGTCCTTGCTCATCAGGAAGCAGGAGTAGGTTTTAGGAATTAGTTTCCCTCCTAGCGAAGGAGACTGGGCTGCCTGAGAGATTGAATCATGTGCATTTGAAAACAACTTAATTTTCCCCCTTTCATTCCTGAAAAAAAAATGCCTCTTTTTTTTTTTTTTTTTTTTTTTTTTTTTTGCATAGAGTGGGGATACAGATATATATTTTTTTCAGTTCCTGGTTGTATAATGCAGTAAAGCAGTAACAGTTAAGGAATCTGAAAATCAGAGGTAAATTTTACTTCAAAACCTTCTTCTGCACACAAACTGAAAGATTTAGGGCAGGTTACTTACCTTCTTTGCCTTCAGTTCCCTTGTCTGTCACACGAGGATATTAAGTGTACCTAGATTATAGTGTTTGTGGGTTAAATGAGACAAGGCATGAAAATAACTTAGCACAGTGCTTGGCACGGAGTAAGACCTCAATAAACGTTAACTACTACAACCACCACTATTATTCCTAGTCAAGTGAGAGTTTGGCTGATTCAATGGGATGAGCTGGGAGAGAACTTAAATGATGTGTTAACTTTCCATTTGTGCACAATTCATTTCATCATTTCATGCTTCCCCATTCTATAAAGGAGGCTAGTTCTTCAGGGTAGCCAATTACCAGAGTGATGTCATCACCAAAGGTGATTTCAGCCTTGCCCAGGTGGCTGTGACTGTAGCTTAGACCAACCCCCAAGTATAGATCACAAATGATGAAGCTAAGCACAGCTCAGAACATCTGCATTCCCCTGCAGACTATTAGCAGCCACTGCACAAACCATCGGCCCAGATGTGCCTTCTGGGGCCTCAGTGGGGACAGCTTTGTGCCTCTGAGTAGGGCATCACTGTCATGAGGGGCTATGGTTTTTGTGACCAAATCAGGCCATACTGCCTGCCTGAATGGCTGGACCCCTGCTCTCTTGTCATTTTAGTTTGAGGCCCAAAGTCTAAAGAAGTTACAAGAGTGTGGTTACACGGTGAGATTTTTATTTGAATTAAATTTATGTGTATGACTATAAACCCTGCACCCTTATGGCTTTTACAATATGCAAAATAGATGCAAATTATTTGGGTCAGATGATGCCAAACATCCAGATAAACAGACTTCATCTGAATGAGTCTGCATGATATGACGTATCCAGATAAAACAGTGAGTGATATTGGACAATACATAGACATATTTCCTACTTGTGGCTGGACAGTAAGCTTCATGTCCTTCAGACTCATAGAATGTCTACTGAGTGTCATGTCACCCTCACTACATTGCTGAAATGCAGCCCAGGAGTAAAGAAAGAAGGTAAGCACCTCTTAGAGTTTTCTAGGTCTTTTTATAGAGCAGTTACACATGCTAGTGATTTGTCATAAAAGCCCCTGCTCAACAAAAGCTCATATTAAGCTCAGCTCTGCTTGCTGAAGTATTTGCTTTTAATGAGGCATTTTCTGCATAAAATGCTAAAAATATTTTCCCCATTCGTTATATATGTCTTGTGGCTCATTAAGTTGGTTTTCTCGGGGGAGGGGAGAGAGGAATGTTGAGCATTTATAGAAATGACCTAAAAATATTACCCTTAGTCATATTCTGCATAATTTTTAATAATGTCTAAATACCAAAGTAAGACTACAGGAAAAGGCTTAAAATAATGAACAGCAATGAGAGTATTTACCCAAGAAACATCAATAAGAGTGTAGATCATACTTATGTAAATTCCAGAAAATTTACCCATCTCAAATTGTAATAGTTAGTATTTAAGTAAGTTGGGGAAATTTAAAATGCTTCATTTGTTCAATTGAGTTTGGGTCACCAGGATCATGGGAAGATTTTCCATTCATGTCATATCCCTCAGACTTGGAGCTGACTCAGAATAGAACATGGTTCTATGCAATTGGCTTACAGGACTGTATATTACTATAATAAAAAAAGCTGCAGGTATAAGGACAAAAAATTTGCAGCCAAGTTTCTAGATACACATTTTCTTAGATAGCAAATTGCTTGATAGACCTTTTCTTAGACAGCAGCTCTCCTTTCAACTATAAGACTTTAGGTTAGCCATTTTTTCCTCCTATAAAAAAGCATTCATAATGAGAGTATGATATACAATATTCCACAGCTCTGCAAACTGTGATACTGTACTTTGGTCATTAATAGCATGGACTGTGAAGCCAAACTGCCTGGACTTGAATACCAACTCTACCATTTACTAGCTGTGTGACCCTGGACAAGTGAATCATTTCAGTGACTCGGGGATAATGTAGATAATACCTCATAAGTTTGGAACAAGAATGTGTTTATACATGTCAACAGTACCTGATACCTAATAAGCAATATGTAGTAGACATAATCATTGTTATTTTTATTAGCCAATCAAGTCTCTGATGTATCACTGATGTATGTAGTGATAATATTATAGGTCTAACTAGGTTTAAATCCTAGCTCTACAACTTTTTGGTTATGTGATTTGGCAGATTTTATTATATCTTTCTGAGTCCCAGTTTCTTTATCTGAAAAATGGGGATAATAGCTTCAATTTTACAAGGCTGTTAAGAAGGCTTAATACAATGTTATGTAAGTATGTTTAAATTGAGTGTGTGTGTGGGTGTGAAAGTATCAGCACAGTGCCTAAAATACATGAATATCTGAATCTATATTCATAATCACAATAAAACTCTTACCATAACATTAAAAACCTATAATGTATACCCATGTATAAGACTGGAGGAAGTAAAAGTTGTCACATCTTTTCTACAGGGCAATTTCCCAATACTTATCAACACTATTATAGATTCATATCTTTTGATCCAGCAAGTCTATGTGTAGGAATTTATCCCAGGGCAATAACAAGAGTGATGCAAACATTTAATCACTAGGGTGTTCACCAAAATATTGTCTACAATAGGGAAAATAATTACAAATATCCTAAAAGTTCACCAGTAGAGATTTGCTTTAATGAATTCTGTTATATGCATAAGTAAGTATATAATATAAAAATGTATTATAGAAGAATATAATGACATAGAATATGTTTTATCATCAGGGATTTTTAAACAGTATATAGTATGACCTCAAAAAATATCTATGAGTATATATGTGAGTATGTATACACATATGCAGAGGGAAAAAGGTTGAAAGGCTATACACCATATACCGTGGTTCCCAAACTGTGTGATGAGGTACTCCAGGGCACTATAGTAAAATCATAAGGGTGCCTTGGGTTATTTAAATTTTTCAAGGGACAAGGTGTCATTTGTCTAGTGACATTTGGTGATGGCTCCAAAGTAGCCTCATAGCTTCTATAAGTGGAAAGAGGGGAAACTTAGTTTCTTGACATTTGATTTCTATCAACAGTTCTCCAAGAGGAACTCACAGGAAACTGACCATCCAATTTAGCTTAAAACCCTCTGTCAGTTGAAAATTCAAGGGGTGTCTTCTAATTAAAGTGCATCTTGTAGTCCTCCCTCATCATGGATGGCAAAGGAGGTGATTTTAGGCTCAGATGGATTCCCAGAGGAATTGTTCTAAGCCTTCAAAGTCCAGATAATCCCAATGCCCTAATTTCAGAGCATTAAAAAAGCATGGTACATTTATACCATGGAATACTATGCAGCAGTAAAAAGAAGGATATCTTATCCTTTGAGACAGCATGGAGAGACCTGGAGAGTATTATGCTAAGCGAAATAAGCCAGTCAGAGAAAGACAAGTGTCACATGATCTCATTCATATGTGGAATCTAATGAACAAAATAGATTCTAGAGAAACAGAAGCACAGAACAGACTGTGGAATCTCGGAGTGGGGGGTGGGTGGATGGATGGGAAGAGATAAACCAAAAAACTTGTATGCATAGTGCATAAACCATGGACAGACAATAGGGTGGTAAAGGCCTGGGGTGAGGGGCAAGGGCAGGCCAGAAGGGGTTCATCGGGAAAGAAAGAGTACATATGTGATTCTTTCAACAATATAGATTTAACTGTAAAAAGAAAATGAAGTAGAATGTCCCCATTTCTTACTTAAGGGGAAACAGGCATTTTCACTAAAATCTGGAACAAGGCAAGGATGCTCACTATCTCTGCTGCTAATTAGCATTATGTTAATCAATGCAACTAGACAAAATAAATCAATTATATAAGAATTGGTAAAGAAGAAGTAAACCTATATCTAGTTGCAGATGATATGATACTATACCAGAAAAATCCTAGAGAATCAATGATAAAGCTGATGCAAACAAAAGAATTCAGCAAGTTAGTAGGATATAAACACACAAAAAGCAGTACCCTTCGTTTAAACAAATGATAGACAACTAGAAGATCTAGTGGTAGGGAAAACTCCATTTACAGCAATAACAAAGAAGATTAAATACTTGGAATTAATTTTCCGGAAATGTACAAAACCTATCTGAAAAAAAAAAACTTTAAAGCATTCTTAAAAGACACAAAATTATATTTTCTCAAATGGAAGGATGTCTTCTGTTCTTGGATAGAATGATTCAGCATTATAAGCAAGTCAGTTATCTCTAAGTTAATTTATAAATTTAACACAATCCCCATAAATTTACCAAAAAGTTTTTTTAAAAAATGCAGTTAGACCCACTGATACAAAGGTTTTATGGAGAAACAAAGAATAGCCAGGAAAACACTGAAAAAGTAAACCCACAAAGGGCAACTAGAACTCCAGACATTAAAATATTTTAAAGTCTTTATAATTACAACAATGAATGCGGTAGGGAAGAAAATAGCTAACCTAAGTAACTTAGGAAAGAATATTTTTTGTGTGTTTTCACACATATATTTATTGATGGGTTGATGAATATAATTTTAACTAAAACAGCAAGCCATAACTCTAAAAGAGGAAACAGCCATAACTAGGAACTTTAAATATTCAAGTCAAAGAGCCTCTGAGTAATCCAAATAGATAAGTATCAAATAATTTCCCTTTTATACAATTTCTATATTACATCACTTGATCACAAAGCCAGAATAATACTTCATACAGAATTCCTCATTCATTTATACTTGAATCATCCCACCTGGATACTTTTCTGTTCCCCACTCCTTTCCTTTCCTTTGCAGTGGTGTTCTGTAGCCATTTCCTTCCTGAAGAAGTGTGCACACATCTTTCTTCCCAAGCAAGTAAGTCAGCAAGCAAGGAATGAGTCAGAGAATGTCAGTCACAGGCAGATATATGAATGAATAGACTTAGAGTCTTAGACAGACATTAGAATGGCAACAGCTTGATTCAATGAGGTCTAAATTAAGCTGACTTAGGTTAAAAAAAGCAAAAACAAAAAGCTGCTCTGGATCACTGAAAGGTCTGTAATGCCACTTCAGGTTGTGCGAACACCTCTAGATCCTGTGTTTCTAAGAGATTAGCAGTGGTCTACACAGGAAAGTAGGAAGCCAATGTAACCAGATAGCTAATGCTTTGGACCTCTATTGGGAGCTGACCATGGCTTCCAGCATAATCATTTTTCAAAACTTTCAGGATACTGAACACATTCTTTTTTCTTTTTTTAAAGATGTATTTTTATTTATTTCATAGAGGAAGGGAGAGGGAAGGAGAGATAGAAACATCAATGATGAGAGAATCATTGATTGGCTGCCTTCTGCATGCCCCCTACTGGGGATCAAGCCTACAACCCGGGCATGTGCCCTTGACCAGAAATGAACCCTGGACCCTTCAGTCCACATGCTGACTCTCTATCCATTGAGCCAAACCAGCTAGGGCCACAATCTTTAAATCTCTTGGGAAGAATAAGTTAAGTATCTTAATAACTCTAATCTTTCTACTTGGATATGTGAGGTAAAAAACATCCAAGGACATGCAACACTGAGGCATAAACAATGTTGCAGAGGTGGATATGTAGGAGACTTTTAAGGTCCCTAGCTTTTTTGTTCAAACAGCCATGATAAAGTCCCCAAGAATATTATCTGATCAGCCATTCTGATGGTGACACTCTGGTAACACTGAAGACATCTAGTGCCCAGATCTTTTTTCTGAATACTATTCTCTAATAAAAGAAACCAGGTTCCTTGGAGAAATTGTTTATATGGTGAAAAGAAGAATATAACATAATCCTAGACTCTCTTGAGATGCCAGAAAGCAGCAAGTTCTCGTAAAATAATAGGGGTATGTCAAAAGGACATAAGAGCCAACATGGAAGGATCCCAATGGCCAAACCTGGGACACTTTGTGCAATAAAATAATAGTAATAGATTATAACACAGAAAATAAAATAAATACCTGTGAATGTATACTGATATTAAGTAAATTGGGATATGTAAATAAATACATGGGGATGGAGTAGCTCTTCCTTACAGAAAAATTCTAATTAATAAATGTATAAGTATTGATGGAAATTTTAAAAATCACCATTACTCAAATATGACAGTAACAATTTTTGCAGGCAGTAATCATCAATGAATGCTAAAATTAGTTGGGTGAAATTACTTTAAGAAACAGGATAATTGCATAAGTCTCAAAATTTCTCACCACAACATAACTCGTTGATTAACAAGAGAAAATAGTAACTTGGAAGCTGCTGCAAAAACTTGGCAGACACCATCAAAGTTAACATGACCAGTAGTAGGAGATATATATATATATATATATATATATATATATATATATATATCTCCTATCTAATAAAAGAGTAATATGCAAATTAACCATCACACCCTCACTCCATCAGTCCGTCACAGAGATGGCTGCAGCCATGGAGCTGGAGCCAGCAGGAGGCTTGCATTGCCCCCGGCGATGGAGGAAGCCAAGCTTCCCGCCTTCTCTGGCTGGCCCTGAGCTCCACTCAAGGCTACAAAGTTTCAATTATAGAAGATAAATAAACCCCAGATACCTGCTTCCAGCCAGTGTTACCTCCGCTCAAGAGGCTGGGAGCCTCAGTGGCCAGGGGCAACCCGACCTGGGCTCCACTCAAGGCTAAAAAGTTTCAATTATAGAAGTTAAATAAATCCCAGATACCTGCTTCCAGCCCGCGGGCATGGCCAGCCTGAAAACGGCCATCAGCCCCTCACCCAGGCTGGCCAGGCACCCCAGTAAGGCCCCCACCCTGAAGGGGCTGTGGCCAGCTTGCAAACAGCCATCAACCCCTCACCCAGGCTGGCCAGGCACCCCAGTGGGACCCCACCTACCCTGAAGGGGCTGTGGCCAGCCCCTCACCCAGGCTGAGGCACCCCAGCAGGGACCCCTATCCTGAAGGGGCTGTGGCCAGCCTGCAACCATCAGCCCCTCACCCAGGCTGGCCAGGCACCCCAGTGGGGACCCCCACCCTGAAGGGGGTATGGCCAGCCTGAAAACAGCCCTCAGCCCCTCACCCAGGCTGGCCAGGCACCCCAACAGGACCCCCACCCTGATCCGAGACAACCTTCAGGGCAAACCAGCTGGCCCCCACCCGTGCACCAGGCCTCTATCCTATATAGTAAAAGGGTAATATGCAAATGGACCCTAACAACAAAACAACTGGGAATGACTGGTCACTATGACACACACTGACCACTAGGGGGCAAACGCTCAATGCAGGAGATGCCTCCTGGTGGTCAGTGCGCTCCCACCGGAGGAGGTCTGCTCAGCCACAAGCCAGGCTGCCAGCTGCCAGCACAGAGGTGGTGGTGGGAGACTCTCCTGCCTCCTCAGCAGCACTAAGGATGTCCACCTGCTCCTTAGGCCTGCTCCCCGCTGGCAAGTAGACGTTCCCCAAGGGCTCCTGGGCTGCCAGAGGGATGTCTGACTGCCAGCTTAGGCCCGATCCCCCCAGGGAACTGGCCTAAGCCAGCAGGTGGACATCTCCCAAGGGGTCCCAGACTGCGAGAGGGCACAGGCCAGGCTGAGAGACCCCCCCACCCCCCCGAGTGCACAAATTTTTGTGCACTGGGCCTCTAATATATATATAGCAGTCTCACCAAGTGTCCCTCTCCCAGCCTTATAAGTGATTGAGCGGTAGAATGTCTAGTTGTATTGGAGGAAGATGTTTTACATAAGATGGAGCCCTATGCCAGTAGTTGATCAGGTTCCAGAGGAACACTGGGGCCTAAATCCTTATCATCAGGATTGACAGTTAACTCATTACAATGTATTGTGTCCACAATTATATTCCTTGTCTGACTTGATAAAAGTAGCTGGGAAAGAATATTAGGGATTCCTTATTATTTTATATTCTGATAATGGTTTTCTAACATACCACTGTGGCATCCATGGATTTTAAAAGAAAAGTCTGTCAAATCATACTTTTCTTCTTACCACGGAGGTGCATTTGGAAGACAAGGGACATTCCAGCAGCCTTCTTGGTAAGTCAATGGAGGAAATCACTCAAACTAAGACCCAGACCTTCTTGGTCATATTCCAGAATTATAAACAGTGACTATGTTTACTCTTCCACTTTATATTTAGAAGAAAAAAATTGACCTTAAGAGAAAGCAGCTTCGTAGAAAAACTGAACTAATTTACAGAAGAATCAGAACAGTGAGAATGGACTTCTGAGTCAGGAAAGAAGATTAAAGACAAGAGCTGGCAGAAATGGTATTTCGATAGTATTTGACCTACTGTGGGATAAAGACCTTCTCACTGCCTCACTCTCCCATCACCAGCTCTATCTTAGGCTTACTCAGCCCCTCCCTTCCCCTTTCTCCATGGGTCCACATTTAGAAATGTTTGATATTCTATTGGTTTATAAGAACTTGGACTGAGAAACACTGTCAGAGCCTTTCCTTTACTACAAAAGAATTATACACACTACAGTGTCCTAGACAGGTCTTGTTTTGCTTTTATAAACTATCTTCATAGTTTTGCAAGCTCTCTCAGAAGTATTCTGTTGATTTATGACCTGTCTTAAAATGGTTTTGTCCATCCAGTCTCTCTTGCTTAAGCTTAGGTGTTTCCTTTTGTCACATCTAATTTGCTCCCTTAAACCAGTTAACAAAATTCTAACCTTGGTAGGAGAACCTTTGACATACAAATTCTTCTGTAATCCTAAGCCTTCAATTGCTTCATTCTGCCTAAAGAAATGTTCAAATACTTAGTCCTACTCTCTTGCCTCTGTATAATCTGGTCCTAACTTATCTTTCCAGATGGATTTCCCACAAATCCTTTGCACAGACCTTAGACCTCAGTCAAACCGAACTATATGTACTCATCTAGAAAATATCCTGCACTCTCAAAGCAGTATCTCCATTTGGAATGCCCTCTATCCCATTGTGGCCTCTCATTTATTCCTTCATTTTGAAAAACAACAGCAATAACTGAGCAGCTACTATCAATAAGTACTAAAGGAATACAAAAGTGAGTGAGACATAATATCTGTCATGTAAGGAAATTATATGGTACTGACTATAAGGTGTAACTGGTGTGAGGTGTTAGAATGGGGTTGGATTTTAAGATCAAACTTCATGGTAAAGGTAGCATTTGGGAAGGCCTTGAAGGATGGAGTAGAATTTTGATGTGAATGCTGGGAAGAAAAGGATTAAAGGCTGAGGAAACTATGAGAGCAAGCACACAGAGGCAGGAGAAAGTACAGTGCTTATCCATGGATACAGATACTTTGTTTCGGCTGCGATACTTCAATAGACCAGATCTTGAAGGATTTTGAATGCCAGACTAAAAAGTTTGAATTTATTCCATGGGCATAGGAAATTATTGAAGGGCACAGAAGTAACATGATCAGAAAGAGCCTTGCTTTATGAAAATACCAGCCATGAATGTATAGGGTTAATTTCCTCAATTTCTAGAGGCTTTTTCTTAGTATAGTAGGGAGAGAAGAACCTGACATTAGTTTCAAACATTAGGTTGTAGGAATGGTGATGCCTGTCACACTCTCCATTTAAATTACCTGTCTGGTCTTTGCAGAAGGTAGATGGATCTGGGAGACTGGCTGCAAATAGCCTGTGACCTTCATTGTAGTTGCTGTTTCAATGTGATATTTTTTTGGAGCAAATCAGCACAGCACCTAGCATGTGCAATGATACAGCTATTGAGCCCAGCAAATACTTTTCCCCTCTATAACCATTTTCAAGGGTCACCAGAAACACTTTGCTTTTGAGACTACGTCAGCACTCCTGCTCTCTGCCATAAACTGCAGAGATCATTATTGTCTTGACACCTCACAGAACATCATACTGCTTCATACTTTCCTCATTGGACTGAGAAACCAGAAGGAACAAGTACATTAGATGCCTCTGATACAAGCAAACCAGGGGTGAAAGCCTGGTAGCACGTATTTTATCAATCAGGGTCCAGTCAGGAAAATAGAAACCATACCAGTTATTTTAACGGAAATAATTCTAAATGGAGGTATTATGACATTGACATGATAAATGGAAAACTGAGGTGACACAGAGATAGTAACTACAGAAAACAGCTGACACTCCCAGGGAAGAACCTAACAGAATGTAGCTGGTGAGGAAGAAATGATGTTTGCAGAGTCGCAGCATAAAAATGTAGAATATGGAAGAACAGATTTAGAGCTGTCAGACATCTTAATAGCCAGCACAGTAACTACCTAAAGCATTAGCCAATGAGTCTGGTTTATATGAAGTATTCTGAGACATAAAGAAATATTTTTGTTGCAGATTTTAGTTTTGGAATTCTTTCTTTTTGAAACATTAGCCTGGCTGTGGAACAGCCAATAAAATTACTTCTCTGTACACATTATTACAGAATATTCTCAGGTTGACATTCTCCTGCATGCTTGAGACATTTACTAGTAATTCATTGTTCAAAGTATAAGCAGGCAATGGAATACTACTGACAATAATAAGGAATGAATTACTGATACACACAACAATTTGGATGGATCTCAAAGGCATTATGCTGAATGAAAGAAACCAGTCTCAAAAGGTATGATTCCATTTAGATGACACTTTCAAAAAGACAAAACCGTAGTGATGGAGAAAGAGATTAGTGGGTGCCAGGGGCTAGGAATGGGAGGAGACTTTGACTATAAAGGGATAGTGCAGGGGCCTTTTTCGGGGTAATGGCAATGTTCTGAGTCCTGATTGTGGTAGGATTACGTGAGTCTATGTGATAACATTCACAGAGCCACACTCAAAAAGTGTCGATTCAAAAAAGGAAAAAAAAAGGAAACAGGGTAAAAGTTAAAACAGAATGTGCATGGCTTGTGTGTGAGAAGGTATTTTTTTTTTAATTTCCTGTGATAAGGTCAAGTATGAGCCCACTGGGCTTTTGCCATATCTGACCTGAGTTGTGAAGGAAAAGTGTCACTTAGAGTGAGACTAAATGTGCAACATTTCTTCAGTTTCCACACACCCTGGGAGCCCCTGGCTGAGGGCAAAGCATAGAGCAGGGGTCCTCAAACTTTTTAAACAGGGGGCCAGTTCACTGTCCCTCAGACCGTTGGAGGGCCGGACTATAGTTTAAAAAAAAACACCTATGAACAAATTCCTATGCGCACTGCACATATCTTATTTTGAAGTAAAAAAACAAAACGGGAACAAATACAATATTTGTATTTGCATGTGGCCCGTGGGCCGTAGTTTGAGGACCCCTGGCATAGAGGGTGAGGAAGGAACTCTCCTTGAATCTCTGGGCTGTTCTGGAACTCATGCTGCCAGCTCCTGCAATTTGAGTGAGTGTATTTGTGCTGTTTGTAGCAGTTCAAAGTCTTCTTCCTTTCCCTGCACTTCAAAGCCTGGCCTGCCAATTCCCCGCTTATGGCTTTTATTTGGTGCTAGCAACTTTTGAGGATTGACACTAAGTGGCCCTTGGTGGCCCTTGGTAGTGACCCTACTAATTAGCAAAGCTGGCCACAGGGGATGAATAAGCTACTCACTGGCATCAACATCACAGTGATCATGATCCAGTGGACCTTGTTTTGTGTTCTTCTTCTTTTTTTTTTTTAATATATTTTATTGATTTTTCACAGAGAGGAAGGGAGAGAGATAGAAAGTTAGAAACATCGATGAGAGAGAAACATCGATCAGCTGCCTCCTGCACATCTCCCACTGGGGATGTGCCCACAACCCAGGTACATGCCCTTGACCGGAATCGAACCTGGAACCTTTCAGTCCGCAGGCCGACGCTCTATCCACTGAGCCAAACCGGTTTCGGCATTGTGTTCTTCTTGACAGTCCAGAGCAATTCCTGTGAATAAACAGAGTGGCAGCAGAAAGTGTTCTCCTAGCCTCCTGGGAGCACTCTTTTCCATTCATGCAGGAACTACTTTCCACACATGCCTCAAAATACAATTTTGTTATGTTCTGCACATTTAAATTGCTTCATTAATAGAAGCCTATTAAAGAAAGTGTTCCCGGACTTTAAAATACATAAAATCGTTTTGCATTCTATCACCCTAATAATTTTTGTTCAATTCCAACTGAGATCAAAAGGAAATAAATATTCTTTGCAGTTAATATACTGTATTTCAGAAAGCCTCCCTTTGAATGAAAACTGCACCAATGTCATTGCCCTTCAAGGTCTGCTCACTAGGGGGTTGATCTTATACTCAAAACATCTATCATCTATTATAGAAGGATTCTATAATGAAGGAGCATGGCCCTAGCTGGTTTCACTCAATGTATAGTGCATCATCCTGTGGACTGAAGGGTCCTGGGTTTGATTCTGGTCAAAGGCACATGCCTGGGTTGTGGGCTCGATCCCCAGTGTGGGGTGTGCAGGAAGCAGCCGAGCAATGATTCTCAGTCATCATTGATATTTCTATCTCTCTCCCCATCTCCCATCCTTTCTGAAATCAATAAAAATATTTTAAAAAATAAAAATAAAATGAAGGAGAGCTTACTCTTTTGTGTCTGGTTTATTTGGCTCTTGGTTTCATTAATCTTTTCCATTGTTTTTTAGACTCTATTTTATTTCTGCTCTTAGCTTTGTTATTTCCTTTGTTCTACTCACTTTGGGCTTTTTTGTTGTTCTTTTTCTAGTGCCTTTAAGTGTAATGTCAGATTGTTTATTTGATATTTTTGTTTGTTTCTTGAGATAGGTGTACAATGCTATGCATTTCCCTCTTAAGACTGCTTTGGCTGTTTCCCATAGATTTTTTTTTTGGGGGGGCGGGGGGTTGTTATGTTCTTATTTTCATTTGTTTCAAGGTATCTTTTTATTTCTTCCTTGATAATATTGTCAAGCCATTCATAGTTTAGTAACATGTTATTTAGTGTCCATGTCTTTGTGAGTTTTTTTTCTTGTGATTAATTTCTAGTTTCATACTATTATGCTCAGAGAAGATGCTTGATGTGATTTCAGTCTTCTTAAATGTCTTGAGACTCATTTTGTGTCCAAACATGTGGTCTATCCCAAATATGTTACATATACACTTGAAAAGAATGTATACAGACAGTCCTCGGGTTACATTGGAGTTGACATATGTTGTTTCATGGTTACATCACTATCTCCCATTTATTTATAAAAAAAAGTTCCATCATTTCGACATATGTACATATGTGCTTTATGTTTTTTTATTATTTATTCACCACAAGTAAAGGTCAGGAATTGTTATCTTTCTTTTAATTTTTTTTTTTTTTACTGTTTCACTTCATTACTGCTGTGTATGTGCTCCATGTGAGTGACGTAGGTGCTTCTGTAGGTGGGTTCCAACTTACAGCAAAAATCGTGATATGTTGCGTTGCGCCGTAGGAACAGATCTCCAATGTAACCTGAGGACCTACTGTATTCTGCTGCTTTGAGGTGAAATGCTCTGAAGATATCAATTCAATCTATGTGATCTGTGTCATTTAAGGCTGCTGTTTCCTTGCTGGTTTTCTGTCTGGAAGATCTGTCCATTGATGTCAATGGGTGTTAAAATCCCCCATGACCATATTTTATATGTTTTGGGGTTTTTTTTGCAAAGTACTTCTCTGGAGAGTTGCGGACTTTATGGTAGCAATATCTGTTAAGGAAGAGAAATAAAGGTGTGGTTTGGAAAAGCAGAGTTATCAATAATAAGGTCATTTTCCCCAGTCTGATTAGTTATGCATTTTCATGTTTTAAATAGATATTAATGTATAATCTATACTAATAAAAGAGAAAGACACAAATTGACTGCCCCTCCGTGATGCCCACAAGCCACACCCACCAGTCAATCAGGAGTGAATATGCAAATTAACCTGACAAAGATGGAAGGTTAATTTGCATATGCAGGTGTCAAGTGCCCCGGGAGGCAATGGCAGCCATGAGCTCCTGGGACCATTGTCGGCCCCGGGAGGTGAGGCCGGCCACACCTAGCCACGCCCACAGGCTCCCCGGACCTTCACCAGCGGAGAGCAGAGTGGGAGAGCAGGCAGAGAGTGGGAGGTTTGGAAGACTTGGCAGAGCAGGAGGCCGCTGGACGTACAGAGCGAGAGAGAGGGTGGCTTGGAGGGCATGGCTCCCTCTGTCACCCCAGCTTCCTCATCACAGCTGTGGAAACTGACAGCAAAAAGGAGGAAGTCCCACCCCCACAGAATCAGCCAGAATAAGCTATTGGTCAGACAGCTCTCAGCGGCCTGACAGCCAAGACTCTCATTCACCTGCATCTCAGAACGTGACAGTAGAGAGGTGGACTATGTCTAAAGAACAACTGTTGATACAACATAGTTCTGCAGCTGAAAGAAGCCGGCATTATCGACATAAAATGTCTGCAGAACAGCGTGCGTCTGATCTTGAAAGAAGGCGGCACCTGCAACAGAATGTATCTGAACACCAGCTACTGGAAAAATGTCGCTCTGATGCCGAAAAACACCAGCGTTGTCGCAGACAATGTCTAAAGACCAATGTGCCTTTGAAGTTGAAAGAAGGTGGTGGCGATGACAGAATATGTCTAGAGAATAGTCATCAATAAGTACTACCAATACTGGTAGGAACTTCCTTCTCAGCAACAATGGAGTACATGAGGATGCAATTTCAAACATAGTTGTGGTGGAATGACTGTTAGATGTGAATTTTGCCTATCACTAAATTTCTCTGATGAAAAACCATCCAATGGGAAATTTACTTGATGTTGTAGCAAAGAGAAAGTCTGTCCAAATGATATATATTTCTCCAGATTACCTGGCATATTTAAAAAGATTAATGACAAACGATGATTCTGACAGTAAAACTTTCATAGAAAATATCCATTCCATAAATAGTTCTTTTGCTTTTACTTCCATGGGTGCAAATATTGCATCGCCATCAGAATATGGGCTATACTGTTTTAGAATACAGGTTTATCACTGTACTGCAACTTTACATCCTTTGGATGGTGTTTCTCAGAAGTTTGCTCAACTCTATATTTTGGATACAGCCGAAGCTACAAGTAAAAGATTAGCAATGCCAGAAAACCAGGGCTGCTCAGACTCATGATCAACATCAACAACCTCATGCATGAAATAAATGAATTAACAAAATTGTACAAGATGCTACATGAGGTAGAAAAGGAAGCCCAATCTGAAGCAGCAGCAAAAGGTATTACTCCCACAGAAGTAACAATGATGATTAAATATTATCGTAACAAAAAACCTTTCATCTCAGAGAAACCAAGATGGCAGCATAGGTGAACACCAGCAATTGCTTCCTCCCACAAAACTTCAAAAATACAACGAAAAGACAAAACGGACATCATCCAGAACTACAGGAAAGCTGCCTGAGTGGAAATTCTACAACTAGAAGAAAAGGTAAAAGCACACTGAGACTCAGAGGAGCTGCGGAAGTGAAGTGCAGAGGTACGGAGGCTCTAGCACACGAGGAAAGGGAGGCTTGAGCATGCGCGGAAAGGGGCTGGTACCTGAGGACGCGGCTGTCTTTTTGAATCGGGAAGGAGTCACAAGCTCCCAACTGCCCTGAACTCCGGTTCAGGGAAGTCTCTGGGGACCCAGGGCTCATACGGGGAGAAACTGGACTGTCTGGCAGTGGTTAGAACTCGGAACATGAGGGCGGCTTTCCCTCAGAGGTGCTTGCAGCAATTACCAGGACACTGAGACGCAGGGCCCCTTAGGGCAGGGCTGAAGATCAACCATAGCTGCTTGCTCCGCCCTTTGATTCCCTGAGACCCTGTCCCACCCAGGCTGCAGCAGAGGCTTTTGCATATGAATGCCCTGGCCTTTTGCAACCTGAAAATTACCTAACAAATTGCAGCTGGGCCAGACAGACCCAGAAATTCCAAGAGAAGGCCCAAGGCCCCACAGCAGCTTTCATTGCTTCACAGCTGGGCCTCATCTGGGCACCTCCAAACCCCAAAAAAGGAAGGGGAATCTGCAGATCTCTTCGTAGCTCCTGCTGGGTAACCTCAGGCAGAGGCTAAATTAGCACCTCCTTAGATCCAAGAGCCAGTGTACCCAGTGGTCAGAGTGGGACCATCCAGATTACAACTCCTCAGATCCATAAAGGACACACTCAGGGGGCAGACTCAGTGAGCACCAAAGCCCCACTGAAGCAAGTCTTGCCCCAGAAGGGTGTCTTCAGCACAGAAGTTCTCCCACTGCAGACACAGCTGATTCTCACTGCCAACTGGCCTGGAGGTCAATTCCTCCCAGTGATACCTGAAACAATCAAGGCATAACTACAATAAGACTGTGCACAAAGCCCACAAGGGGGTGCACCAAGAGTGTCCACCTCAGGTAATTGAGGAGGCTGAGTCACTGGACCCTATAGGACACCTAGCACACAAAACCACTCTACCAACACAGGGAAGCATAAAAAATGCAGAGACAAAGAAACAGGCCACAAATGACAGAAATGGAGGAAAGAAAACGACTGGGTATAGAGTTCA
Source organism: Myotis nattereri (assembly GCF_964212035.1). NCBI lineage: Eukaryota > Metazoa > Chordata > Mammalia > Chiroptera > Vespertilionidae > Myotis > Myotis nattereri. Next base: position 9,652,607 of record NC_138078.1, read on the forward strand.
AAACCACAGTTATAAGGTTTTTCAAGAATTTTCTGGAAACCGCCAATAAATTTAGTGAGACCCTGGAGGATGTGAAAAAAGACCAACTAGAAATTAAGCATACACTGACTGAAATAAAGAATAATATACAGAGATCCAACAGCAGACAAGAGGATCCCAAGAATCAAGTCAAAGATTTGAAATATGAAGAAGCAAAAAATACCCAACCGTAAAAGCAAAAAGCAAAAAGAATCCAAAAATATGAAGATAGTTTAAGGAGCCTCTGGGACAACTTCAAGTGTACCAACATCAGAATTATAGGGGTGCCAGGAGAAGAGAGAGGGCAAGATATTGAAAACCCAATTGAAGAAATAATGACAGAAAACTTCCCCTACCTGGTGAAAAAAATAGACTTACAAGTCCAGGAAGCGCAGAGAACTCCAAACAAAAGGAACCCAAAGAGGACTACACCAAGACACATCATAATTAAAATGCCAAGAGCAAAAGACAAAGAGAGAATCTTAAAAGCAGCAAGAGAAAAAAAGTCAGTTATCTACAAGGGAGTACCTATACGACTGTCAGCTGATTTCTCAACAGAAACCATCCAAGCCATAAGAGATTGGCAAGAAATATTCAAAGTGATGAATAGCAAGAACCTACAACCAAGATTACTTTATCCAGCAAAGCTATCATTCAGAATTGAAGGTCAGATAAAGAGCTTCACAGATAAGCAAAAGCTAAAGGAGTTCATCACCACCAAACCAGCATTATATAAAATGCTGAAAGGTATTCTTTAAGAAGAGGAAGAAGAAAAAGGAACTCTTACCATTTGCCACAGCATGGATGGAACTAGAGAGCATTATGCTAAGTGAAATAAGCCAGTCAGAGAAGCATAAATACCACATGATCTCACTCATGTGTGGAATATAATGAACAACATAAACTGATGAACAAGGACTGATCCAGAGACAGAGAGGCATTGATTGGACTGTAGGGCCTTGCTGGGAAGGTAGGGGAGGGTGGGGGTAAGGGGGACAGATCAACCAAAGGACTTACATGCAAGCATATAGGTCTAACCAATGGACACAGACAACAGGGGGGGGGTGGTGAGGGCATGAGCAGGGGGGCGGTAGGGGGTAACGTGGGGGTAAGGACACATATGTAATATCTTAATCAATAAAAAATATATTTTAAAAAATAAATATGGTCATAACAGTGACCCAGGTAGATATAATTCTCCCCGTGTAACCGAGGTTGCTATCATATTCAGAAACAAAGATGGAGAACATCCTTTTGAAAGGGACTTGCTCATTCATTGTAAACCATACCCCAATAATCCAAATGCCACTAAAATGAAACAAATCAATATCCTGTTTCCTACATTAGATGCAATGACATATCCTATTCTTTTTCCACATGGCAAAAAAGGCTGGGGAACAGATATTGCATTAAGGCTCAGAGACAACAGTGAAATTGACAATAATACTAGACAAAATGTAAGGAAACGAGTCACACAAATGCAGTATAATGGATTTCATCTCTGTGAGGGACATGTTCAATCCTATTTTAAATGCAGGAAAATTAACTCAACAGTTTATCGTGGATTCATATTAAAAAATGGAGGCCAATCGGATAAACTTCATCAAAGCAAACCAATCTAAGTTGAGAGTTGAAAAATACAGTGGTTTGATGGATTGTCTCAAATCTAGATCTGAAAATGACAATGTGCCGATTGGTTAAATGGTAATACTTCCATCATCTTTTGAGGGTAGTCCCAGAAATATGTAGCAGCGATATCAGGATGTTATGGCAATTGTAACGAAGTATGGCAAGCCTGATTTATTCATAACCATGACATGCAGCCCCAAATGAGCAGATATTGCAAACAATTTGCAATGCTGGCAAAAAGTTGAAAACAGACCTGACTTGGTAGCCAGAGTTTTTAATATTAAGCTGAATGCTCTTTTAAATGATATCTGTAAATTCCATTTATTTGGCAAAGTAATAACTAAAATTCATGTCATTGAATTTCAGAAAGGTGGACTGCCTCACGCTCACATCCTCTAATTAATTCCCTTTCAATGTGCATGAATTTCGTGCACTGGGCCACTAGTGTAGTTATAAGAAGAACCCAGTAAGCACTTATTCCCAAGGCAGTGTGAAGGATTTGAGCACTTGGGAGTTGCTAAATTCAGGTCCTTTGGATAAGCATGAAGGCCCTGACTGCCAAAGCATAAACCAGGAAATGGAAAAAAGACTTGGGACATAGAAAGCATAGAATATGCCCTGAACTTTTATTTACCTCATCATCCGCGCCCCCCCCCCCCGCAAGTTGCTCACTTTGGTAATGTTAGAGTTGAGGAGAAAGGAAGGGAAGAAGCACAGTATGAGTTAAAAATATTATAAAGCATGCTTGGAAGACAAGAGTACAGTGTCAGCTAGTAGGAGACTTTGGGACAGTTTCAAGGGAATAAAAGTGCTGTGCAATTACAACAGCAACACTGATAAGTGAAGAAGGTATTGCCAGACTCCTTTAAGCCTTCAGAAGGATCAAAGTACTTCATATTTATGTACAATTCATATAAACACTTCAGTGAAGAAAAAATGAGGCAAACAAGGCCCCCTCCATCTCACAGATGGGTCATAATATGTGCAGAAATGTGGGGACTTGGTCTATGGACAAACAAGCCCTAGGATAGAATGAGAATAAGACCCCAGATCACCTCACTAGGAACCCAGTGTGCCTTGCATTGGTCGTCTTCAAACTAATGTTTTGTTCTTGTATTTAAATATACCACAGCATCCATTTTTTTTAAATGGGTACATTTTTATTTCAAGAAAAATGATTTTAAATGTAATAATGTTACATGCAATAAACATTAATATTTTAAGAAAAACAATCTTATATATAATAATACATGCAATAAACATTAATATCTCAAGAAAAACTATTTTAAAAATAATAATGTTACATGCAGTAAACACCAATTATTCAAGAAAAATGATCTTAAATATAATAATATTACATGCAATAAACATTAATACTTCAAAAAAAGGATTTTGAGTATAATAATATTACCAAAAGTTGTAGGAAATATTAAAAATATGCAAATAACTTCTATTATATTCTAAAATATGATCCCCCCAGCTCTATTTTTGTTCATCAGTTTATGTTGTTCATTATATTCCACAAATAGTGAGAACATGTGATATTTATCTTTCTCCGACTGACTTATTTCGCTTAGCATGATGTTCTCCAGGTCCATCCATGCTGTTGCAAAGAGTTCCTTCTTTTTTACAGCAGTGTAGTATGTAGTCCATGTGTAGATGTACCACAGTATTTTAGTCCACTCATCTGCTGATGGGCACTTAGGCTGTTTCCAAATCTTAGCTATTGTATATTGTGCTGCTATGAACATAGGAGTGCATATATCCTTTCTAATTGGTGTTTCTAGTTTCTTGGGATATATTCCTAGAAGTGGGATCACTGGGTCAAATGGGAGTTCCATTTTTAATTTTTGAGGAAACTCCATACTGTTCTCCACAGTGGCTGTACCAGTCTGCATTCCCACCAGCAGTGCACAAGTGTTCCTTTTTCTCTGCATCCTCACCAGCACTTGTCGTTTGTTGATTTGTTGATGATAGCCATTCTGACAGATGTGAGATGGTACCTCATTGTTGTTTTGATTTGCATCTCTCGGATGATTAGTGACTTTCAGCATGTTTTCATATATCTCTTGGCCTTCTGTATGTCCTCTTTTGAAAAGTGTCTATTTAGGTCTTTGCCCGTTGTTTTGTTTTGTTTTTGATTGTTTATCTTCCTTTTATTAAGTTGTATGAGTTCCATGTAAATTTTGGAGATTAAACCCTTATCAGAGATAACATTGGCAAATATGTTCTCCCATGCAGTGGGCTTTCTTGCACAACATCCATTCTCTAGAAATATTTTTCATGTTTAAGACAGCATGATAGTAATAAATGAGCTCTGAAAGTCGACTGCTATAAGTGCCATGTGGTATCAGTTAGATCACAAGCCAAAGCCAATTTTTCAAAACATTTCCTGCTGGAATACCCACAACATTTTAACAGATGTCTTTTGGAAAGTTCTGAAACAAAATAAACCCCATCAGTATATGAAATAAAACCAAAAATAAAGTAAAATGTGGAGGGATGGTTTTTTCTTTTGGCAGCAAGAGAAAGGATGGGGAAAATCTTGAGATCTTTGGAGAAATAGCCACAAAAGTGAAGAAATGAACTTTTCTTATACACAACACTAGAAATATTGGGGTTTGGAAAATGTATTTTGTTATTCACCAAAAAAATGTCTTTGACTGCTTTTGAGTATAATGCCTATTATTTCTTGTTCTGAACACCCGCCATAACTATAACTAGCTTTTGTTGAAGCAGATTTATGAGAATCTAGGGAAAGGATTTGAGAGTATAACTGATAGGCCACCAGGAAAAGAATAGGGTGAAAGTATCAAAGAAGCATCTTTTGTCAGGGACAAGATGGGCATAACTGGTAGTGGCTGATTCTAAAATGGTGCAACTTAAAGTCTGAGGCCTCTCAAAATCAGTGGTAGGAAGGTCAGAATGGGAGCCTGGAAAAGGAAGGAGACATTTTTTTCTCCAACATTTTATTATGAAAAATTTCAAAAGTACAGAAAAGTCTAAAGAATTATGCAATAAGTACTGACAAAAAATAAAGAATTATGCAATAAGCATGCATATACTCATGAGGGAGATTTTATTTTTAATTTATTTGTTTCACTGGGGCTGATTTTTACCCTTATCAAAGAAATGCTCTTGAGTGAATGAATGAATGAATGAGTGGTCTAATAATCTTTTCACACACTTATTCTGGGCAAGCCATGGTAGTTCACTGCTACTCCTGCATGGAGTCGTAATTCCAAAATCAGGAGTCCCTATGGGTCTGCTTCTATAATCTGTTGTTGGTATGCTTCTTGCTCATGCTGTCTTGTCTCCTCCTTGCCTTGTTATCTTTCACTTTGACAATGTTGTACTGAACAATCATATGTGGACATAATTTAATATTATTCCTTTAGAGAGGATTGTTTTGCTTGCGTATGCCAGGAACATGGGGGTGTTAGCAGTACAACAAATATTTATTGAGCATTACTGAGGCAGTAGAAATACAGTTATGAACAAGAAATGGTTCCTGCCCTTACAAGTCTTACCAAAATAAGCAATAGGATTCATTTAAAAGGAGCCTTTAAAGAATAATTTAGTGCATACAAGTATGATCAGCATGCAGCTTTTCCTAACCTTATCCATCTGCACCCATTAAGGAGTGGCATACTGGGCCATGCAGAGATGCCCTGAGGTTTCAGTACTTTTCCAGTTTTATTTCATAGATAATTTAGTAAAAAAATTCTATGAACTGATTATTGTATTCATCACATAAAATACTAATCAGAACAATTTTACCTCCTTTGACCAAACACCTAGGAAAGATGATGCTTTAAAACACTATACTAAGGCAGTTACTAATTCATGGCAGAAATAAAACCATAGCCTATTTGAATATTATGAATCAAAATACTCTAAATCAACTGACCATATGCAGGGACTCAAGTGCTTGTGTCTAGGACAGTGATGGCGAGCCTTTTGAGCTCGGCGTGTCAGCATTTGGAAAAACCCTAACTTAACTCTGGTGCCGTGTCACATATAGAAATTTTTTGATCTTTGCAACCATAGTAAAACAAAGACTTATATTTTTGATATTTATTTTATATATTCAAATGCCATTTAACCAAGAAAAATCAACCAAAAAAATGAGTTCGCGTGTCACCTCTGACACGCGTGTCATGGGTTCGCCATCACTGGTCTAGGTGGTAGAGCCAAAGAACATAATCCTTTCACAGACAAGCTCAAGAGTACCTAATTTCATCCTTCACAAACTGGAGGTTGGAGTCACTATCAAGAGAATGATTAGTTGAAAAGGAATATTCTGTGGAGTGTAACCCACGGAGACCTTGACTTCATATTGATGACCCAAACTGAACAGTCTGAGCTCTCCCTCTCTCTCTCTCTGGACTTACTATCCTTAGTCATTTCCAGGTGCTACCCCATGCTTGTTTAATGGGATAGGTTTTTTTTTTCAAACAGATGAAAAATCATTCCTCATCTCTCACTCCTGAAAAAAATACTCAACAGGAGAAGTGACTTAGGAGATTTAAGACAAGTTACCAAATTTAATATATTAATATCATTAATACGTTTTCTGCCTTGCAGTTTCCTGCTGTTTGACTTTTTGAAATCCTTTCATGAGACACCAAAGCCTTTGGTTTCTTGGAAACAAATTCCTTTACCATGTAGGTTTTACTGTCAGGCTCCCTTTTTCTTACTTCCATGAGTTTGCTCTCTATTTTGTATACCCCAGTGTCTTACTTGTGACCTGCACATCACTATCTGTGACTGCTTCTTATGAGAGAGCCAGGTTAAGTGTCTGAACTCAGGCCACATATGCCATATCTATCAAATGATCACTTTCAGTGGGAAAGCCATTGACCCTACAAAATCATTTGTCTTAAATAATATATAGATCAAAATTAACTATGTCTGAGGAGATGGCATTTGCCCTGCTTAAAAATTAATGAACAACAATGCATGCATGCCAGTGGCTTAAGAATAACTAGAACCAGCATACGTCAGTACCATGCCAGTGATGGAACCAAGGGTTACTTGTGGTTTCCTCTGTTTGTTTTCACCTATTTGCACTAAGGTGGTAAGTTCTCTTGGAATCTGTGGCACCTGATTCCCCCTGAGATCTTGAGTATGACCCTTACTTTATTTTGGTTTCCCATCACTGTTAAGAAGCACAGAGCTGGTATCATTCAAGTTTACAAATAGTTTGTTAGAGCTCTTACAATGAGGAGGAGTTTTGTTGGCATCATGAAAGACTGAAAGGAAAATGAAATATAGCTCCTGACCTCTAGGAATTTTTAACTTAATAAATGAAAAAAGACACATCAGGGATAATTCATGTTACATTAAAGCCATGCTACATGGAAAGTGCTGTAATAGAAGCCTAATTGAATCCAACGCTGACATGGTTTAAAATTTAAAAAGAGTTCTAACATCTTAGTAGATACTGAAAAGTGGATTCTGGTTACCAGATTATTCTCCAAAGAAGGTTGGCTACATAATTTGTGGGTCCCAGTGCAAAATGAAAATGTGGCCCCTTACTTAAAAACTAAGAATTTCAAGACAGTGACAGCTGTGAAATAAGTGTGGAATCCTTCTCAGTGCGGGGTCCTGTGTGACTGCACAGGTCACATGCTCATCAAATACAGTCAACGAATATGAGGAAGAGATAAATTCTGAACAGCCCAAAGGAGGAATTTTTACACAGGAAATTTTCTTCCAAGTAGTTCATAGGAAAATAAACTCACTCTAAGGAAAGAAAATAATTCATTATTTTCCCAATTAGAAAATGGGATTGGAATCTAAAAGATAGAAAGTTACAATTTCAAAAACAATTTCACAGATCTTTGCAGCTACAAAGTAGGGATAATAGTAATAATAGTGATAGTTGTAGCTGACGCTAACATATAGAGCTTATTATGTGCCAGGACTTTACTAAGTCTATTATGATATTTACTCATGTACTCCTCAAAACAGCCCTGGAGGGTAGATACTATTATTTTTCTACCCTGCAGATGAGGAAACTGATCTTAGAAGAGTTGTGTAATTGTCCCAGTTATGTAGCAAATAAGTGGTAGAGCCAGGATTTGAACTTGGTCTAGCTCCAGATCCTGTGCTCTTAACCACTATTTATGCTACTTCTCATAAAATAAAGATGAAGGAAGGATGGAAGGAAGGAAAAAGGGAAGAAGGAAGATGTTATCCCATTACATTCATTCATTAATATCATAGATTTGTCTTAACCAGGGTATATACAGTGTGTTGTGTGCATGTTTTAATTGTTTTCTTTTTTTTTTTTTTTGCATTTCATGTTCATAGTTTAACAGCACCCGTTCACCCTCCCCCACTGAGTGTTGCCACATGACCCCATGGAGTAGAAAGGTACTGGTTCTGAAAACATTCCGTTGCACCCTATCCCACTTTCTCCAGACACTTCCACTTTCTTCTCTTTACTTTGTGGCAAACTCTGTTGTTTCTAACTAACACAGATATTCTTTTAAATCAATTTAAAGAGTGGGTCTTTTCCTAACTTGAATTAAAATTAAAATTTCCTAACTTGAATTATGATTTAGACAGCCATGCCATTCATTGACTTTCTTTTCCATTTACTTCCCCACACAACATACACACCCCTAAGTTGCAAATAAGGCTCTGTTCAACAAGAGCATCACCTAACACTGCTCCTGACCTTGTAGTTCGGAGGAAAGAAATTCCACTTCCTTATATTTATCAAAATTATAAAGGTTCGTCTTCTCAAATAAAAAAACAACAACAAACAAACAGACAACAGGACAAAAGGATTCTTTAGCAGTCAGTTGTCTCTGTCACCACTAAATAAAAAGTGCTTTTGGCTGTTGGTCAGAGCCTGCAGTCAGGTCACTATTCTTTCTTTGTTTCCCAGTCCATTGTTATTCAAGGAAGGAATCACCTACAAAATGTGGCCATTGGTGGTGGGGGTTTCTCTCCAGCTCTTGTGCTCTCTCTGTCTCTTTCTGTCTCTCCTTCTGCATGCACCAAACTTTTTTTTCTTTTTGGAAATTACCTAGGAAACAAAGTCTTTTGTTCTCCAACTTTATTTGAGCTCCAACTTCACTTCCCTGGGAGTCTGCACAAAAGCTGAAGAGAGAAAGAAAGTTGCAATGTTTTTACTAAAACATTCATGGCAAACACATTTTTCTCAAAGGGGGGATCTTATCCTGTTGGGTGTATTAGGGGGCTTTGAAGATACCTATAACAAGGTAAGCACATGTTGGGGATTAGTTTAAACAACTGGCTCTGGAATCTTCTCTTTAAGGGGACTTAAGAACAGTTCATTTGGCAATATGTGAAATCCTCTGAGTCAACAGGGCATAATGCTTCCAAATATGAAGATGAGAAAAATTTTTAATGGTCCTGACTTTAGGACAGGATATTATTAAAATCTAACTGGAACAAAAGGAAAAATTTTTTTTTCTACTAAACCTGCCTTCCTCCAAATTATGGAAAGACATAAAAATAGGTTCGGTAGTGGAAACTAGGTCTTTTAATAATCTGAAATCAAAATTGGGATGGGGCCTTTTTAATAATCTGGGCTAGGAACCCAAACCTGAAATCAAATCAGACAATATTAATATCTATCAAAGGTTTGATTGGAGAATTTTCAAATGTCCTATAGAAGTCAAGGCCCCTAACTACACAGCTGGAAGAAAAGCTTAGCACTGCAAAACTGAAAGATAATAAACAAGGACTGTTTTACTCTTCCAGATTTGAAAAAGAAACCCATTTGAATCCCCCCAACACCATTTATATTTTTCACTATTGTCTGGGGGGAGATTCTTCACTTTTGCTTTTCCATGTGCATATAGTGTTTGTTAAATGTTATTCACAAACTCCATAGTCCTGGAGTAAAATAACTCTTTGTGTTTTAATCCGGTCTCTCAGGTTAGGTTGGTTTGTCCTTCACATGATGTGCTCTGGAATGTCTCCTGATTCCAGGTTTTCTGGCACATTTTCAAAAATGTTTCATAGGCATCCAAATCATCTCCTCCTTTTGACCCTAGGCATCTAGAGCTCTCAAGACTTTCAATAGGAATTTATGGCAAGATGGATATCAAGAAAGTAGATCTACCTCTTAATGGGTTAGAGACTTACCCATTTTTCTTCAGGTTGAAGTTTGGGGATTTCTGGCTACTTTGTCTCTTGTCTTAATTCCATTTGACCTGAAAAGCATGTTTATTTAACTTACTTTTCCCTCTTGTGTCACTTTATTATTAAAATTATAACTTTCAATTAGTTGTGTTTACTATTTATATGAATTCTTCCTTTGACCTAAAAGCTTATTTCTGATCAAATCTTTCTTAACTAAACTGTGAAATTTCTTATATGTGTGATTTTATATAAACCTTGATGGTTGAGTCCCAATGTACTACATTTGCAGTCCCATCCCCCGGAGGATGAAGATACAGATGTCATGTTAGGACAAAGGCCGAAAAACCCAGTACACAATATCCCCTCCACACTGGACAAGCAGACCAACTGGAGCAAAGCACTACCTCTCCCGACACCAGAGGAGAAGATGAAACAAGATGCTCAAGTGATTTCTTCTTGCATTATTCCCATCAATGTCACTGGTATTGTTCTGTTCTTTTCTTAGGGGCAGTTGGGTCAGAATATTCTGTGTAGTAAATGTGTTCAAAACCTGTGCTGCTGGGGGTACTAATTAAGAATACTGCTTTGTGAACAAGTAATACCTTTTTAACAGAATACAACTCAGATGTTCAATATGCTTTTGTCAGGCTTTGAACATCAATTTGCATATGTTTCACTGGGCCCCTTGTTATGTAAATGATTAGCAGTTTCTTTTTGGAAACAAAAATTCACCAAATAGTTCTTTGGCCATAGCTGACTGAAATAATGGAAAAAGCAGTAGTGATTAATCATATTATAATGACGCATGGCACAGCAGGAAACAACAACAACAACAACAACAAAAAAGCAAACCCTGGGTTCCTAAAACTGCAAGTAATGATCCTGTAGACCAAGTATAAAATCTGTTTGCATGCTTCCTTGGATGAAGATAGGCTTGTTTAAAAGATTGTTTAGAATTCTGAAGTGATTTTAGGGATTTTTGACCTAAAAATATATGGATTCATAGATGAAAGCTGAATTCTACTCTAAAGCCAGAAAGCCTGTCTTCTGTGCACTCTGCTTTCCTCCTCCTGTGTATTGAGAGTGTGAATATTAGTCTAGACTCTAGGTTGAACGCAAGCCTGTCCAGGCTTTTCTGGAAAAGTTTATTGGCAGCAATTGTAAATTCCAGAATTGGATCTGGTAATCTTTGTAAGTAAAATAATGTTATAAAACATTCTAACTTTCAAAGATGGAAATTAAATGACCTATTTATTGGGCTTTCTTGAAACTTCTCTAATAGTTATATTTTAACTTATTTATATATTGAAAATTTCAAAATGGCCATATTATGACTGATTTTTCATCCTTATACCAAATGACTACAGATTGCATGTTATGTGAGATGAAATTTGGACACAGCTATTATTAACCCCACTCAAATTTCTCTCACATAAAGTGGGGATCAAATGATGACCTTGTATTTGGCATAGTTATTTCCTTCTTGAAATAAAAAAGGAGTACCAGTTGGTCAGCTGACTGTGAGCTGGTGGTTCATTTTCTTCATGACCTATTCAACTTATAGAATAAATTATTCTCAGAATATGTATCTGATCCCCATGATCTAAATGGGATGGATTAGGGGAGTTCAGCTGTCAAATGGATCCCTTTGACATCCTCATAAACTAACTTTCAGTTCTGGGGACATCTGATTATTAGCAGCACCTGCTTTCTTCATGGCACTGTAAGTAAAATCTTGTTTTCAAATTTAGTTCTGATCGTGGGTCTTGTGATTCAGGAAAGGGGAAGATCTTTCCTTCTGCTTTATTTCAGGAATGCTCAGACTAAAGTCTAGATTATCTGTTGATTTCAAGAGCTTTACTGAGCAAGTTGTTGATTATGCCCATATAACACAAAGTGTCTGTGTCTGTATGTTCTGTGTTCTATAATTATTATGATTAGAATGAAGAATTTTAATTTTTGTTTGGAATTAAGAAAGAAAAATTCCATTAGTACAAATTCTCCAATAATATTATAATTATTCATCATGTGATATATCATACAGATTTTTCAAAGTGAGTTCTAGAAACTGTTGTCACTGTGATGCTAAGCAAAACTCAAACTGCTTCATTATATAGCTCAACAAGGTTTAACATTCCATCCTGCCCCATACTTAACAATCAGGATAAATGATGAGACAATCAAATTCCAAAGCACTTTTGTTATCATGGCTTCCTGAGGCAAAGCTCACTCTGAAAATTACATGGTGCATACCTATGCCAGAGGAGTTTAAGTTTTTACCTCCTTCCTCAGTGTTCTAGATTGGATAGGAATGCATATACTATGTCAATAATGTGGTTATAGATAGAGAAACTAACAGGTGTCATGGTCCGCCCCCTGTATTTACTAAAGCAAACACATTGTAAATATTGGGAATTCCAGCTTTATTTATAGTTGATCCACTTAAGTGCAGGACTGAGGACTGCCTTGTATTTTTATTATATAGTGATAAGACACTGGTGCTAAACCAAAAAGTGTCCAATTCAGTCCGTAGAAGAAAGTAGACAGTTACTAGGTATAACACTTAATAATGCGGATTTTTTTCAATAGATGGAGTTACACATATGTTGATATACTATACATGATGATTTAAAAAACAAATCTCTAGGCTGTTGTTTCCTCTCAGCATGTGTGTGTTTTAGGGGGTGGGCATAGTGGGTACAGAGGAAAAATACAAAGATGCACTTAATGAAGAGAAGGGTCAGGATATGTTAGCTGAACTAATTTGGGTTAACATCTTGGCTCTGGATCTACTATGTATAGATACCAGATTCCGAGAGCCCAGAGATAGACCAGTAAATAGTAGTAACTAAAGGTTTAAGTCCTTAAAGCATCATTTGTATATGAGGGTTATTCTTTGATGTTATTTTTATGTCCTTTTACTTTTGATTTTCCTACCTTTCTTGTTAATTTTGGCAGTTCAAGCTGTTGTGGAGAGCTGCATTCAGAAGTAAAGCTTAATGTACTGCAGCATAATTTAAAGAAGAGCTGAATAAGGGCTCCCTTATATTTGTTTATAGGCTTAATTCAAATTCTTGCTTTCCTTCAATAAATATCACTGTGTTCCAAGCAAATGAAAGTGTGTTTGCAATTTCTAAAGGCTAATGAGATTTATTTGTGGGTTGCAGGAGTTGGTTTTGACAGAGAAGCTAGTATACGCTGCTCTCTTGTTCATTCACAATCTGTACTACAGCGGAGACGAAAACTGAGGAGGAGGAAGACCATCTCTGGTATCCCTAGAAGAGTCCAACAAGAAATAGGTGTGGTATAAAACTATTAATGGTTAACATTCTGTTGGGTGCCGATTTTAAGGAGATGAAATAGAAACCACCTAACCTTTAATCAGCTTCCTTTGAAAAAGTCAACCCTGTAACTTGTAAAGGTTTTGAAAAGATTTTTATTTGTCCTGTGTTCAGCAAGCCAGGTTGTATGGCATTCTAAGTTTCTGTTTTGGACTGAGAAGGTTTGACCTTATAGATTTAGGCATATACATTCAGGTCTTATGGTTGAAATTATATTTCAGTTAGTTTTGCTAATTTTTAAAAGCTTTATGAAGGTGGAAATTATAAATAAAGTAACAAGGTTCAATGAAGATTCATTTTAAAAAGTATACCTTTATTTGAAGAGACACTTTTATGACATTAATAATTAAAAAGGTAAATTTCAAGGATACTCAATTAAATATTGAATAATGATAACATGATATTCTTGATGACATTTTTCCTATTGTTTTCTGTTCAATGTGTTTAGGATATCTCTTCATGTGTTTATTACTGAAGGCCTGGTGCACAGATTTGTGCACTGGTGGGGTCCCTTGGCCTGGCCTACAGACATCCCCTGAGGGGTTCCAGATTGTGAGAGGGCAAAGGCCAGACCGAGGGACCCCACCAGTGCATGATCAGGGCCAGGGAGGGACTGCAGGAGAGCTCCAGGGCATGTCCAGCCCTTCTTGCCCAGTCCCAATTAGCCAAACTCTAGCAGCAAGCTAACCTACTGGTCAGAGGATCTGCCCACTGGTGATCAGTGCACATCATAGCGACTGGTCAAACTGTCAAACAAATGGTCAGACACTTGCATATTAGGCTTTTATTATATAAGATTAGTGTATCATCTCTTGTAAATAAGACTTTTATTTCTTACTAGAGGCCCAGTGCACGGATTCATGCACCAGTGGAGTCCCTTGGCCTGGCCTGCAGGATCGGCCAAAACTGGCTCTCCAACATCCCCCAAGGGGTTCTGGATTGAGAGAAGGTGCAGGCCAGGCCTAGGGAACCCACCGGTGCACAATTGGGCCAGGGAGGGATGCGGGAGGTTGGCCAGCTGGGGAAGGACTGTGGGAGGGCTCCAGGGCATGTCCAGCCTGTCTCGCTCAGTCCCGATCGCCTGGACCTCAGCAGCAACCTAACCTACTGGTCGGAGCATCTGCCCCCTGGTGGTCAGTGCACATCATTGCAAGCTGTTTAGCAGCCTTAGCATATCATTAGCATATTACACTTTGATTGGTTGAACAGACAACCAACGACCAGACGCTTACCATATTAGGCTTTTATTACATAGGATAGTGAATTCTAATATTTTATTTCATTATGTTTATATTAAAAAATAAAAAAATGAATAGTGGCCAAGAAGATAAAATGGACTTTAGTTTGAAAAAAACAGACAAAGTAATTTGGGACAAAGTAATTTGATATTGAAGAAAGAGAATTAACAAAAGATCTAAAAGTATATCTTATCTTAGTATATATATACTACATACATATATGTAGTGTGTGTATATCTGTATCTAAATCTATCTAATAATCTATAATTATATCTAGAGAGAGGGGAGGCAGAGAGAGAGATTCCCCAAAGCATTTTAACTTTCTATTTTATTTTAATCCTCACCCAAGGATATGTTTTACTGATGTTAAAGAGAGGGGGAGGGAGAGAGAGAGAAAAAATCCATGTATGAGAGAAACATCAACATTTGCCTTCCATACTCCTCCTCACTGGGAATTGAACCCACAATTTAGGTATGTGCCCTGAGCGGCAATTGAACCAGCAACTTTTCAGTGCACGGGATGATGCTCCAACCAACTGATCCATACTGTCCAGGCCTCCTAATTTTTTATGCTGATATTGTCTTTAGGAAAAAGCTCCTACATGCGCCAGCACCCAGATTTGTGGGTGTTTCTCAGAATGTCTTTTAGTATGCTGTTGAAAAAAATATCTCACTATGTTTTCCATGTGCCCTAGACTCTGATGAATCACCCGTGGCCAGAGAAAGGAATGTGATTGTGCACACAAATCCAGACCCTTCCAACACTGTCAATAGGAGGTCTGGAACCAGGGACTCTGAGTGCCAAACTGAGGACATTTTGATTGCTGCTCCATCCAGAAGGAGAATCAGAGCTCAAAGGGGTCAAAGTATTGCAGCTTCTCTTTCACATTCGGCAGGCAACATTTCTGCATTGGCAGACAAAGGTGATGCCATGTTTACAACTGCAGTGAGTAGCCGCACAAGATCTCGGAGCCTTCCCCGAGAGGGCAATAGAGGTGGAGATGGTGAGCCCAAAGTTGGTCTTAAACCCTCAGCATATGAAGAGGGAGAGTCTTTTGTGGGTGATCAAGAAAGAATCCCTAATGATTGCAGTGAGGCCCCCAGCAGCCCAAGTGCCCAGGAACACCAGCCTGCTTTGGATCTGGCCTGTTCTCAACATCTCCACAGCCCCCAGCACAAGTTAAGTGAGAGAGGGAGGTCACGTCTGTCCCGAATGGCTGCTGACTCTGGAAGTTGTGACATCTCCTCCAACTCAGACACCTTTGGGAGCCCCATCCACTGCATCTCCACGGCTGGTGTCCTCCTCAGCAGCCACATGGACCAGAAAGACGATCACCAGTCATCCAGTGGCAACTGGAGTGGGAGTAGCTCCACATGCCCCTCACAGACCTCAGAGACAATCCCTCCTGCAGCTTCTCCCCCCCTCACTGGTTCTTCACACTGTGATTCAGAGTTGTCACTAAACACAGCCCCTCATGCTAATGAGGATGCCAGTGTCTTCGTGACAGAGCAGTACAATGAGCACTTGGATAAAGTGAGAGGCCACCGGGCAAACTCCTTTACCTCCACTGTGGCAGATCTCCTGGATGACCCCAATAATAGCAACACAAGTGACAGTGAGTGGAATTACCTACACCACCATCATGATGCCTCCTGCCACCATGATTTTAGTCCTGAGCGCCCCAAGGCAGACAGCTTGGGCTGTCCAAGCTTCACAAGCATGGCCACATATGATAGCTTTCTGGAAAAGTCTCCATCAGACAAAGCTGACACTAGCTCTCACTTTTCAGTGGATACAGAAGGATACTACACCTCCATGCACTTTGACTGTGGTCTCAAAGGTAGTAAGAATTATGTCTGCCACTATGCAGCCCTGAGCCCAGAGAATGGCCAGGGCATTGGAGCTCCTCCTACTCTTCCAGACTGTGCCTGGCAGGACTACTTAGATCACAGGAGGCAGGGGAGACCAAGCATCTCTTTCAGGAAACCAAAGGCAAAGCCGACCCCACCTAAAAGGAGCTCATCATTGAGGAAATTCGATGGAAATGCAGACATTTCTGAAAAGAAAGAACCAAAGATTAGCAGTGCCCAGCTCCTGCCTCACAGTTCCAGGGAAATGAAGTTGCCTCTTGATTTCTCCAACACGCCTTCTCAAATGGAAAATACCAATATTTCCACCAAGCAAGAACCTTCCTGGATTAACCAGGATGAACATGGTAGTAAAGAACCTCAGTTAGACACTTCAGATATTCCACCATTCAAAGATGAAGGTGCTGAATCAACTCACTATGCAGACCTCTGGCTTCTAAATGACTTGAAAACAAATGATCCCTACAGATCTTTATCTAATTCAAGCACTGCTACGGGTACCACAGTTATTGAATGCATCAAATCTCCAGAGAGCTCTGAATCCCAAACATCCCAGTCAGAATCAAGAGCCACGACTCCATCCCTTCCTTCTGTTGACAATGAGTTTAAACTGGCTTCACCAGAAAAGTTGGCTGGCTTGGCATCTCCATCAAGTGGCTACTCAAGCCAGTCTGAAACACCAACATCCTCTTTCCCTACAGCTTTCTTTTCTGGTCCATTGTCTCCTGGAGGTAGCAAAAGAAAACCGAAAGTCCCAGAAAGGAAATCCTCACTACAGCAACCTTCTTTAAAAGATGGAGCTCTATCACTAAGTAAAGACCTTGAACTTCCAATTATACCTCCTACCCATCTTGACCTAAGTGCTCTTCATGTCTTGAATAAACCATTCCACCACCGTAACCCATTGCATGTTTTTAGTCATAATAAGCAGAATACCGTAGGGGAAACACTGAGGTCAAATCCTCCACCATCCCTTGCAATTACACCAACAGTCTTGAGATCTGTTAACCTTAGGTCCATCAGCAAGTCTGAAGAAATTAAGCAAAAAGAAGGCAATAATATGGAACACCCCTACTTAGAGCAAAGCACTCTCACAATGGCTGCTCTATCTCCAGGTAAGATTAGGCCACATACAGCTAAGAAATCACTATCACGTCAGTACTCCACTGAAGACACCATATTGTCCTTTTTTGACTCCTCTTCAGTTGAGATGGGACCAGATAAACTACAGTTAGGAAAAAAACATGCTTTTGATGTAAAGAATCATTGTGATCCAGAAACAGTAACCTCAGCTGGTAGCAATCTTCTAGATTCAAGTGCCATAAAAGACCAAATACATATGGAGAGTGAGCCTATTCCAGAAAACACACCAAGTAAAAATTGTGACTTTCCCAAAGAAGGATTTCAAAGGGTCTCTGCTGCCCGCTCAAATGATTTGGATGGTAAAATACTACAATATGGAGCTGATCCAGATGGAATCCTTGCACAGGTCCAGAAGGCATCCTCTGTAGAGCAGGAGGAAGTTGTACATCCTGAGTCCATGGATGTGCTTACATCTCAATCAAATTCACCAACTAGAGCCACAGACATAAGCAATCAACTTAAGCATCAACTTGGGATGAGCCGCTACCATGACAAAGTGCCTGGGAATATCAGCTATGAAGCAGAGCTATCAACTGTAAATTCATGCCCTGAAAAATGTTCAGAGCAGGAAAATATTGCTTCAGGTATTTCAGCCAAAAGTGCCTCTGATAACAGCGGAGCAGAGGAGACCCAAGGAAGTATGGATGAGGTTTCATTGAAAGGTTAGTTTGTCCCTATGAAAAGGAGTCTCATGGTACTTCCTGAATTTTTTCTTTCTTACATTCCCCATAATGTGGTACAGCCCTGTGTGTTGGGATCCCTCCATTATTTCTTTTCCCTTATTTTTAAATATTTCTTTATTGATTTCAGAGAGGAAGGGAGGAGAGAGAGATAGAAACATCAATGATGAGAAAGAATCATTGATTGGCTGCCTCCTGTATGCCCCCCACTGGGGATCGAGCCTGCAACCCAGGCATGTGCTCTTGGCCAGAATCGAACCCAGGATCCCTCCGTCGCAGGCTGATGCTCCACTGAGCCAAGCCGGCTAGGGCCTTCTTTTCCCTTATTAAGACAATTGAGATAAAAGCTTTTACTATTGATGGATTAAGGAGTGACAGATATAGCTCTCATTTTAAAAATGTCAGTAAAGTTATTTTTTCCTTGAGTCAGCGAAGCACAGCAGTATGCGGTAACTTTCTCCTAAAGATGCTTTTGTTTTTAATTTAAGAATCGTCACCAAGTGATGACTCTATGATTTCACCACTTAATGAAGACTCTCAGACTGAAGTGGAAGGTGTGTTTGTATCTCCAAACAAACCTCGAACAACTGAGGATTTATTTGCAGTCATTCACAGGTGAGACAACAATATGAAAGGTTTTGCTTCTTATGGTACTTCTCATCAAATGCAAATAATGGGAAAGCCTTGTGTAGTTGTAGTACATTTAACAATAACAAAAAACCCCACTAAATCCACCAAAGAAATATTTTTCCAAATCAAATTGATAGACTTGTATTTAAGTTGGGAAATATGAGTCTTTTTATATCGTTAGATTGACTTCAATTGAGAGACACTCATAAGAAATGCTGAGGAAAGGTATTTTTGTTTGTTTGTTTTCCCTAGGAAAGATATTCTGGAACAAGTTTTTATTTGAAAACTGTTTGTGGCTAAGTAACGTAGAGTGAAATCTGAAACTCTAGTGCAATCTCTGGTTTTAAATAATATCTTTTCTAAAAAATATGCTTAAAGCTGTAATCCTATATAAACAGAGATAAATTGTAAGTTAATGCACTAAACAGAGCCCCAAATTTGAGACAACAGTGTATTAAAACCTACTCATATCATAGTTCAGAACTAACCACTGCTCCCTTTTTCCCTCTCTTCCTAAAACTTAAATTTCTTTAATAACACTGGCCTTCTCTAAAATGAATGCTCCATATCCCCTGAATAGGGAATGTCCTCTAGGCTGCTTTTTAGGGCAGTGTTGTGTCCATGCTTCCCTTTCAAATTCTCTCATCCTTCCCCTGCATCCTTGTGGTCAGTGCCCATATTGGCAAGAATACTTACAACCTGTGACTGAAGAACAGAATAGGAACTAACCTTTGGAAACTGAACCAATATCAGACTGAGCTACCCAATCATAGTGTGCCTACTCCTTTCATAACTGACTACTTTCTCCCAGTAGGCCTCAGTGACTTATATGGGATTCCCAAGTGAAAAATCTTGCAAGCAGCTTACCATTGTATCACCCAGAATTCTACTTTTTTAATGGAACTTGGGTTTTCTCTTGGCGTGATTCTCTTATAAAGAAGGAGCCAACTCTTTAACAACTTTTTGAAAGGAGTCAATCAGAAATGCCTTCTGTGTATACCCTAGCAGGCATGCTTCTCCATTCAGAGTGTGAAGAGTCATTAGTTTATTTTTCTTTTGCCCTGTGTGTAGTCTAAGCTCCAGTTATATTCCTCTCACCCCACTTTATCTTCAACCTTAGGACAAGTTACTAAGATGCTATGTAAGTTAAAGAGCCAAACTCTTACCCCAAAGAACCAAATGCTAGTGTCTGGAATAATGGACATAAAGTAAGTAGTGGAGTAAAAAAGACCTGGAATTGAATCCCAGTGCTGCCACTTCTTAACCAGTCTTGAGTCAGTTAAAACCTCTGTACTTATCTATTCCCTGATTGGAAATGGAGAGACTTAGAGTTCACATTCTCAGTTTTGATGATAAAATAACATTTTACTATCTAGAATATAATAGATGCTAAAATAAATGTTAGCTTGAAACTCCTACCCTATTGGAGTACTGGACACTGGCATACACTGGCATACACAAGATAACAACCACAAAGGTTTTAGTGAACCCGAATAAGGCTGGTCTCTAATTGCAAAACGGACATTTTCTCTACCCTATGGATTTCTAGAATACTTACCAATGAGCTCAGTCATGCTGAAGATTCACAGAATGTACACTGGTTTACTTATCAAGATAAATATGATGGGTACCTAGGTTTGGTAGACTTACTAAGTTTTTTAAATCTAGGTTAGCATTTGTTTAGTATGTATGTATGTATGTGCAGCACAGTGACAAGAAGAATTTTGTGTTGTTTTTTTGAAGGGAAAGTATTTTTTGAATATTTCCTTGTTCTTCTTGTGAATGCAATGCAATTCAAACTTGAAAGAAATATTTAACACAGAAATAGAAATCCAGTCATTCTAAGATAACTGCTATTAAATTTGGAGTCTATTCCTTCGTATTTTTCCCATGTATAATAAACACATATTATATTCTAACTTGTGTATTTAATATTTTTCTTTCTTGTAAAATATATTTTATTGATTTCAGAAAGGAAGAGAGAGGGAGAAAGAGAGAGAAACATCAATGATGAAAGAGAATCATTGATTAGCTGTCTCCTGCACAGCCCTTACTGGGGATCAAGCATGTGCCCTGACCGGGAATCGAATCTTGACCTCCTGGTTCATAGGTTGACCCTCAACCACAGGGCCACAATGGCCAGGCTCCTTTTATTTTTTTCAATTACAGTTAACATTCAATATTATATTAGTTTCAGGAGTGCAGCATAGTGGTTAGACATTTACATAACTTATGAAGTGATCCTTTGATAAATCTAGTACCCACCTAGCACCATACAGAATTATTACAGTATTATTGACTATATTACCTATGCTGTAATTTACATTCCCATGACTATTTTCTGTGAGTCTGTACTTCTTAATCCTTTCACATTTTCACTCAGCCCCCCCAGTCTCCCTTACATATGGAAATAATCAGTTTGTTTTCTGTATCTGAGTCTGTTTCTGTTTTGTTTGTTCATTTATTTTGTTCTTTAGATTCCACATATAAGTGAAATCGTATGGCATTTGTCTTTCTGTGTCTAATATCACTTAGCATAATATCCTATAGTTCCATCCATGTTGTCGCAAATGGTAATGTGTCATTCTTTTTTATGGTCAAATAATTTTCTATTGCATATATGTACCACAGCTTTTTTATACACTTGTCTATTGATGGGCATTTAGGTTACTTCCATATCTTGGCTATTGTAAATAACATTGCAATGAACAGAGAGATGTGTATGTCTTTTCAAAATCGTGCTTTGGATTTCTTCAGATAATTACTCAGAAGTGGAATTGCTGGGTCATAAGGTAGTTCTATTTTTAATTCTCTGAGGAACGCCCACACTGTTTTCCATAGTGGCCGCACCAATCCCAAAATTCCAATTTGCAGTGCATGAGGGTTCCCTTTTTTCCACATCCTTACCAAAACTTGTTTATTGATTTATTGATGGTGGTCATTCTGACAGGTGTGAGGTGTTATCTCATTGTGGTTTTAATTTGCATTTCTCTGATGATTAGTGACGTTGAGTATCTTTTCATAAGTCTATTGGCCATCTTTATTTCCTCCTTGGATAAATGTATATTCAAGCCCTCTACCCATTTTTAAAATTATATTGTTTATTGTTTTGGTATTAAGTTGTATGAGTTCTTTGTAAATTTTGCATATTGACCCCTTATCAGATGTATCATTGGTGAATATCTTCTCCCATTCCATAGGTTGTCTGTTTTGTTGATGGTTTCCTTTCAAGAGCAAATCAGGGAGTTTGCTGTTTATGTTTTCTTCTAGGAATTTCATGGTTTGGAGTCGCATATTTAAGTCTTTAATCCATTTTGAGTTTATTTTTGTATATGGTGTGAAGGTAGTCTAGTTTCATTTTTTTTGTATGTATCTGTCCAGTTTTCCCAACACCATTTATTGAAAAGACTGTCTTTACCCCATTGTATATTTTTGTATCCTCTGCCATAGATTAATTGAGCATTTAGGTGTGGGTTTGTTTCTGGGCTCTCTATTATGTTCCATTGATCTCTGTTTCTGTTTATGCCAGTACCATGCGGTTTTGATTACTATAGAGTTGTAGAATAGCTTGCTATCAGATAGTGTGATACCTCCAACTTAGTTCTTCTTTTTCAAGATTGATGTTTCTATTTGGGGGTCTTTTGTGATTCCATATAAAATTTTGGATTATTTGTTCTAGTTCTGTGAAAAATGCCACTGGTATTTTGATAGGGATTGCATTAGACCTATAGATTGCTTTGGGTAGTATGGACAACTTTTGTTGTTATTAATCCTCACCTGAGGATATTTTTCCCATTGATTTTTTTTCAGAGAGTGTGGAGGAAGGGGAGAGAGAGAGAGAGAGAGAGAGAGAGAGAGAGAGAGAGAGAGAGAGAGAGATGAGAGAGACACATCAATTGGTTGCCTCCCACACATACCTTGATCAGGGCTGGGGATCGAACCTGCAACCCATGTACTTGCCCTTAACTGGGAATTGAACTGGCAACCCTTCTGTGCACGGTGCCAATTCTCTAATGACTTAGAAACACTGGCCAGGGTAAGGACATTTTTAAAAAATATATTTTTTATTGATTTCAGAGAGGATGGGAGAGGGAGAGAGAGAAAGAAACATCAATGATAAGAGAAAATCATTTATTGGCTGCCTCCTACACTCCCCACACTGGGGATTGAGACTGCAACTTGGGCATGTGTCTGACTGGGAATGGAACCATGACATTCTGGTTGATAGGTTGACACTCAACCACTGAACCAGGCTGGATGGGTGAGTATATTTTAAAGAAGTTAATCCTTCCTGTCCATTAGCACAATATATGCACCCATTTATTTGTATTTTCTTAAGAATGGTTTTGTTTTCTTGATAACTTACAGCGTACAAAGCTTTAAGAGATCCAGATGTGGTCTAGGTTTTCAGCTCCTTATAGAAAGTTGGTTCACTGATTAATACACTGTTGATGTTCCTAAGCAGCTATGGATAATGCTATTTGCAGCTCCAAAATGGATTAAGTTATTTAAAAAGTCATGTAAGAATTTTTTAATTTAAAAAGCAGATAGAATAGTATAATGCACACAAGACCTTCCCTCCCCCCTCCACACACACAGACACACATATCCATCACCCAAGCCTGTAAACTAGAAACATATAGCTAAACCTGTCTCATCCACAGTTCCATCTACTTTGCTCCTCTGGTATTCATTAGAATATCAAACATCAAAGCATTTTGTCTGTATCAGAGAGAGAGATTTAATAAAAGAAAGCTACACTTCTTCACTGTCTACACTTTAACCAAGACTCAGACAGCAGTATTTTCTTATACTAAAACTAGAGGCCCAGTGCACAAAAATGTGTGCACTCGGGGGGGTGGGGGTGGTCCCTCAGCCCGGACTGTGCCCTCTCGCAGTCTGGGACCCCTCGGGAGATAACGACCTGCTGGCTTAGGCCTGCTCCCGGGTGGCAGAGGGCAGGCCCAATCCCTAGGTGCAGCCCCTGGTCGGGCTCAGAGCAGGGCCGATTGGGGAGTTGGGGCGCTGCCCCCTGTCATGCACAGAGCAGGGTGGATTGGGAGGTTGCAATGCCACCCTCAGTCACGCTCAGGGTAGGGCCGATGAGGGGGTTGGGGCACCATCCCCTGTCACACTCAAGGCAGGGTCGATGGGGAGGTTGCAGCGCCACCCCCTGTCATGCACAGAGCAGGGCCAATCAGGGGGTTGGGGTGCTGCCCCCTGTCATGCACAGAGCAGGGCCCATCAGGAGGTTAGGGCTCCGTACCCTGTCACACACAGAGCAGGGTCAATCAGGGGGTTGGGGAGCTCCCCCCTGTCATGCACAGAGCAGGGCCCATCAGGGGGTTGGGGCACCGCACCCTGTCACACACAGAGCTGCAGGGCAATCAGGGGAGCTCCCACCTGTCACGCACAGAGCAGGGCTGATCAGGAGGTTGGGGTGCCTCCCCCTGTCACGAACAGAGCAGGGCGGATAGGGAGGTTGTGGCCCCACCCCCTGTCACACACAGAGCCGCAGGGCGATCAGGGGGTTTGGGCGCTGTCCCCTGTCACACTGACCCCGGTGCCGGGAGGCCTCTCAGCTCTGCTGATCCCGGTGCCAGGAGGCCTCGCGGCTCCGCTGATCCCGGTGCTGGGAGGCATATTACCCTTTTACTATATAGGATAGAGGCCTGGTGCATGGTTGGGGCTGGCTGGTTTGCCCTGAAGGGTGTCCTGGATCAGGTTGGGGGGGTCCCCACTGTGGTGCCTGGCCAGCCTGGGTGAGGGGATGATGGCTGTTCGCAGCTGGTCACACACCCTTCAGGGTGGGGGTCCCCACTGGGGTGCCTGGCCAGTCTGGGTGAGGGGCTGAGGGCTGTTTTCAGGCTGGCGGGTGACTGAAGCTCCAAACTGCTCCTTTTTTTATTTTTCTTTTTTATTCTGGGCCAGCTTTAGCTCTGGCTCCAGCTCTGAGGCCTCTGCTGCTGAAAGCAGGTATCTGGTTTGTTTGGGTTCTGTAATCGAAACACTGTATCAGCTCCAGCTCTGAGATCCCAGCTGGCTGAAAGCAGGTTTCTGGGGTTTTGTTTAGCTTCTATATTTGTAACAATGTTTCAAAGTGCAGGCTCAGAGGCCGGCAAGGCAGGGGGGGAATGTTTGAGTCCTCCATCACTGAAGCAAGCAAGCCTCATGTTCGCTTCAAGCTGCCTGGCTGCCGGCCGCCATCTTGGCTGGTAGTTAATTTGCATATCACCCTGATTAGCCAATGGGAAGGGTAGCGGTCATATGCCAATTACCATGTTTCTCTTTTATTAGATAGGATATCCCAATAAGTCCTCCTCTGGAACCTCTAGCCTCCACATTAGTCATTATTTGAAATAGTCATTTCCAAAATCTAATTTGTGTCCAATGGTTATCAGATAATTTCCCTCAAGTTGTAAGTGCTACAAGGGTAAGGACTGTATCCTACTCCTCATCTCCACAGCCCTAATACATAGTATCCAATCAGATAGGGTGCACCAAAATTCTCTTTAAGGAGATGTGTGAACGTGACTTAACAGTTTCAGTTTCATAAAAATGTAACTGAACTGAGATTCTTCCTTTTCTTAAAAGGTCTAAAAGGAAAGTACTTGGAAGAAAAGATTCTGGGGACATGTCTGTTCGAAGCAAATCAAGAGCTTCCCTTGGCAGCAGTAGCAGTAGCAGCACTGGTTCCGTCACTTCACCCAACAGCAATGTGACCACCGCCATCAGCCAGAGGTCTCCTGGCCTTATCTACCGAAATGCTAAGAAGTCCAACACATCCAATGAAGAGTTTAAGCTGTTACTCCTCAAGAAAGGCAGTCGTTCAGATTCCAGTTATCGCATGTCTGCTACTGAGATTCTGAAGAGTCCCATCCTGCCTAAACCTCCTGGGGAGCTCACAGCCGAGTCTCCCCAAAGCACCCATGAGGCCCATCAGGGGACACTTGGGGCCGAGGCATTGTCCCCACTCTCTCCATGCTCCCCACGAGTTAATTCAGAAGGATTTTCCTCGAAGAACTTTGCCACCTCAGCATCAGCAAGGGTTGGACGTTCTCGGGCTCCTCCTGTGGCCAGCAGCAGCCGCTACAGTGTCCGCTGCAGGCTGTACAATGCGCCCATGCAGGCCATCTCTGAGGGGGAGACAGAAAATTCCGATGGGAGCCCACATGATGACCGATCCTCTCAGAGCTCAACATAGGTAGCCCGTGCCCGACTGGCTATCAAAGGCCAAAACCCTTAGTCTATGAGTATGGGGGAATAGAACAGAAAGCTAGGGAGAAGTCAGCATGTCACAGGGTACCATCACTTATTACCAATGAATTCCTAAATATTTGCTGGGGAAACAGAAGGTGGTTTAGTCTTTCTTGATTATTTTCCATGTTTTAAGTAGCTGTACTGTCTTTCATATTTTTCTTTAGCTTAGTTTGATTTACTCAATGCCATTCTTTTTGATAACATAGAATTTTAAAATGTCTGCTTTTCATGAAACCTAGAAAACAATTTTCCCAGAGCTGCCTATTCAGAAAAGAAAACCCTCACTGTCATAATTCTTAAAAAGATGAAATTACTCTGGAGGTTTGGTATTTTTTTACATTAAAATGAACTAAAGCAAAATTTAGAAGAAAGAACTACACACATGTAAATACCATATTTTTGATAAAAATGTGTAAATAGATTTATCAATGACAAGTGGACATGTGGCCAATTATCTACTGCACACCAACTGTTTATAGAACATAACAGATAAAGTGTAATAATTGTATTCTGTGAATACCATTTTCATATTAATTACCATATTTAAATGTCCACCAATATGATTTCTGCGTGATAAACCTCATATATGAATTTTAAACTAGTGAAATAAAGGAAATCTTGAGGTCATATACTGAAATGTGATTAATTTAAAATAAGGAATTCAGACCTAACTATTTTTGTGACAAATTGCAGCACCAAACAAGCTAATAGTAATTATCATGTGGCTATGATTTGCCATATGGTAATTTGGACAGAATGAAAAGCATGCTTTTGATTTTTTAATCAATGAGAGAAATAATCATTCTCAATACAAAACCCTGAACAACAACATTTGACAGTGTCCTTTAAACTTTAATTTTTCAATGAATTGCTTTAAAGAGAATGAGCAGGGAAAACTAGTTAATTTTAGATTATGTTTTATATTAGGCTCCCAGAGATATAAAAAGTCATAATCTAATGACTATAATTTTAAAACTCCTTAAACAGTCTAGAAATTAGTTCCAGGTTCTTTAACTAACAAAAATAAAACATAAGCATGCTACAGAGTTGTTGATTTATCAGTAAATACCTGCAATGAGTTTTCAGTGAAGCTTCTCTCTGTGCTGATGAGATTTGTGCTACCTAAAAATTAACAGAAATGACACTGTGAACAATGTAGTTGGGAAATAGGTATGTGTATATGCATTATTTATATTCACTGTTAAGCTGGGAATGGGGGACAGCTCTGGTTCACAATGCTACATACACCTGAGTTTTTGTCTGATTTTACTATATCTGCTTGATGGCAAAAGGGGAGGGGTGGTGGGTGGGAAAGGAAATGTCAGAGCAAGTGCTCTGATAAAAAATGAAGGCAGGGAAACAAGCTGAATTACTTGAAATTACTTGAATTTTCTTGTCTTAAGATGGAAAAAAATGTAGTTACAAGTTGAAATCTGCAAATAGTTTTTACACCTCTGATTTTAACATGAACTGATGTTAATGTTTGAAATGTCAGAAATATAAGTAGTTATATATTTAGAATATGTTTTGAATGGGAAAAGGTAGCAAGTGGCGAGAACTAAGGAGGGATATGGCCTATAAAAGAATAGAATGCAATTAGAATGATAGAACATACCAGAGTTACCAAGAAATTGATATGCGTCTGGCTTTAAGCTTATGCAAGTGGTATTTGGGAAAGTAGGATGTGTGAAAAAGGGGGTGTGGTTTTGATTTCATTCATGCAATATGAAGGGAGCAACCTGGTCTAAGAAGATGCTGTATTTCAAAAGAAACACTTTCTAAGATGTTACAGATTGAGAATTAGAGAATCTGATTCTGTTGGGTTTTTTTGTTTGTTTGTCTGGAAAAAGAGAACAAGTCTGGCTTCTATTTGTTTTCACTATCAAATTGTGTTACTTAATTTCTTGTCATCCGTGTATGTAAAATGGGTGCAGGGGGTGGCGGGGTAGAGGAGGGAGAATGTGTATGTGTGTGTGCATGTGTACGTGCGTGCACACGCACGCTCTTGGGCTGGGATAGATAAGCTACCTGGTAAAGGGTACATTTGAACATTTATGAAATGTTATACTTTTTATTAAAAGAAATATGTTTGGGGTTTGAAAAAAATGTACCATCATTTCTCATTGGAACCCATGACTTAAGAAAACCAACATGGTTTGACACCACATGGGAACATGAATATCTTTTTCTCATGCTTTGAAAAGTACATTTGGCAAAATTTTAAAAAATAAAGTTTTTAGACAAATGTGGTAAGAAACAGTCATTTCCAGTCACAATAGGTCATCTTTTGTAATTTTCATAAAAGCAGTTCGTTTGCAGTATGGCTTTGTGTAGTTAGGGGGGTTTTAAGTGTTAAGAAAGGTATGTGGGCTTTAAAAGTGATTCTAAATCATGAATAGAAACATGAATTGGCTTTAATAAATGTCACCTTTTTATTATTGACATTAATTTAAGTAATGGTACCATGTATAGCTTAAAATACATATTGACTTGAATTGTGAGGCAATAAGATACCTTCTATATGTAATGATCACAGAACTAACCCTTATAATATAGTTTTACTTATTTTGTTTACTCTAAAAATCTATAGCAGAGTTTCTCTATTTTATATTTCATAGATTTAAAAAACCCCAAATAAAGATAGATTTTAAATTCACTGTGGAAAATACTATTGAGTAACAAACTGAGTAAAAAAAAAAAAAAGCAAGGAATTCCTTAGTAATCTGGAATATTCTACATGGCTTTGTAACATAGTATATAAAACCAAGATTTGGAGGCTGTCTTCAACATCACTGCCATCTTGAAGCAGGGTACACACATTAGGTATTGCAAAAAACATCAATCCAAGTTTTCTTCTGTTGTTTGCACTGATGCTAATTTTTTGTGCTTTTAGGTTTATACAACATGTCTATGTTGTGTGGGGGATTTTTTTTCCTTACTCTGATTTTTTTTTTTTTATGTTTTGGCTAAGTAGAGGACATGGACTAGTTATAGCAAACAAAACATACCGTTTGCTCTTGCCAAAGGTCAGTGAGTGAGTACATTTGCTGCAGTGGTGGCTGACTTAGAAAACTAGATCATGACAAAAAGATTTAAAACTATGATGTGTCACTATTTTGGTACTAGGACCAATTCATGCTGGCCGAAAAGACAATGGTTTATGGACTTGCATCCATTTTGTATTTTTGTAATATTTGTAAATATGAACTTTTTAAATTGTTGCAAAAAATGGTTTCTTTTGTAAGATGTTTTCAACGTTTACATTCAATTCAAGCCTTTGTATATTTTAGAGCTGTGCAACACTTTAAGTCTTGTATTTATTTTTAGTAAAAATGGTGACAGTTTCATTGTGAACCCCTTTAAAAAATGTACCAGGAAAGTTTGATTACCTAGAAAGTGTGTATTGAAACTGCAAATAAACGTGACTGCAATTAAATTGGTTTCTCTCTTCATTGTTATATAACTGCATTCTTGGGGTTTCACAAACACAAGCATTTTATACGGAACTGGACATAAAGGAGGGGAGACTACTATGGCAAAACTATGAGCAAAATAATAATAATAATAATAATAATAATAATAATAATAGTGTTTCTACAATGGGCTCAAATCTTGCTTTGTATTTGAGAAGAGAAAAAACACATTTCCAATGTTGGATACACTTTTCCGTAGCCCCTTTCTGGGCTAGGAAAAGATTTCTGGCTTTGAAATATTCACCTTTACTTCTGATAAGTACTCAGACTGTTCCACACTGTTCCTTCTTCCCAAGATGGGCAGCCTCAATATATATAAGACGATATGCCACTAAATAATGTCATGCAATCTTTATTACATAGCAAATTCTTGTGCCAGATAGTGTTCTAAGTGCTTTGCTTACTCCAACTCATGTACTCCCCACATTGTGCCCATTTTACAGATAGGGAAACTAAAGCACAGAGCGTTACCTGACTTGCCCAAAGTCATAGAGTAACTAATGTTGGGGCTGAGATTCCAACCCAGAAAATTTGACTCCAGGGTCAGTACTAGTACTAAACCACAATTACTAAGGTTGATCACTATGACCCCGCCCCTCTCCCTCTCAAATTCCTATACTGATGAGCACACTTAGAATCCGGTCAAAGTGGACCTTAGAGGGAGGGGTAGGAGAGGGATGACGTTTCAAAGAAAGCTTCAAAGAACCAATCAGTGACAGTGGGAGGGCACAAGCCTAAGTGCCATATCCCCAAGAGCTGCCGCCACAAACCCGAGAGCTGCCTCCACAACCCCCCCGAGAGCTGCCTCCACAACCCCCCAAGAGCTGCCTCCACAACCCCCCGAGAGCTGCTTCCACACCCCCGAGAGCTGCCTCCACAACCCCCCGAGAGCTGCCTCCACAACCCCCGAGAGCTGCTTCCACAACCCCCGAGAGCTGCCTCCACACCCCCCGAGAGCTGCCTCCACAATCCCCGATAGCTGCCTCCACAAACCCCAAGAGCTGCCTCCACAACCCCCCAAGAGCTGCCTCCACAACCCCCCGAGAGCTGCTTCCACAACCCCCGAGAGCTGCCTCCACAACCCCCGAGAGCTGCCTCCACAATCCCCAAGAGCTGCCTCCACAAACCCCAAGAGCTGCCTCCACAAACCATCCCATGCGCATGCGCGAACAGCTCC
Source organism: Myotis nattereri (assembly GCF_964212035.1). Taxonomy (NCBI): domain Eukaryota; kingdom Metazoa; phylum Chordata; class Mammalia; order Chiroptera; family Vespertilionidae; genus Myotis; species Myotis nattereri. The sequence goes on from NC_138078.1 coordinate 9,683,192, forward strand.
TGCCCAGTTCCAGAAGCCCCGCCCAGCATTAGAGGTTCGTGCCTGCAGTATAGTGCAGGATTCTAACCCTTTTCCTGGGCGGTCACCCTAGCAACGTCCTGCTGTCCAATGACCGCGCTTGCCTCGACGGTTGCTGGACATCACGTGGTCCTGCTCTGTTTCTGAATGACTTCGAGTGGCTCCAAAGGGTCTTCGCCATTGCATCCCAGAGGGACGAGCGCGCCACAGCTAGTCCGTTCCTGTGTCTTCTGGAGGCTGTTGTCACCAGATTTGTCACCAGATTTGTCACCAGGAAAGGTTTATCCAGCGATATTTCCCCTCTCCTTGAACTTTCTTGTCTTGGGTGTGGGTGAGAAAGCAGTTGAGTGATTTTAATGCCTTACGAACTCCGGGGAGGGGTCAGGTGGGAAGTGAGAGGATTTGCGTGAGGGAAGAGGAAGAATTTGCTTTTCTGAAAGAACAAGTCTACACTTGAATTTCAGCAGCGCTGAGGTGGAGTGTGTGTGGGTAGTTCGGGCTGGTTCCCACTGGTTCCCATTGCCGCCCCGGGATGCTGGGGCCTGTGAGCTTTTGTGATTTAGCCACTTTTTGAGTAGTTGTTGCTGACCTTCAAGGACGAGTTTATCTTTTTCATTCTCTTCCTTGGCATATCAAGACATTGTTTTTGAGGCTTTGATGGTAGCTGTGTTTGATCAAAGATGTGCAGCGTCGCTCTTTTATTGTAAATACGTAAATAAGGAAAAAGAAAGATGTAGGTTGTGCAAGGTCTTTTGAGAACTTTGTTTGTTGGGGATCATTTCCCTCCTTCCCTACCTGTCTTTCCTGGAATTCAGACTAGAGTTTTAAACTGGTTTAACATTTATAATTAGTGATTGTTCAGTGTATTGACACAGTTTGTGTGTGTGTGTGTTTTAAATCCTCGCTCGAGGATACTTTTTACTTTTTTTGAGAAAGAGAGAAACATTGTTGCGCGAGAGAGAAACATTGTTGCAAGAGAGACACATCCACTGGTTGCCTTCTGCCCTCACCCCCACCCCTGGTGGGGTAGTACATGACCTTGACTGGGAATCAAAACCTGAACACTCTGTTGGGCAGGTCAACGCTTTAACCAGGGCGACGCCTGCCAGGGCGACATCGTTTTGTTTTAAAACGTTTTGGATTGGCCTAGCTATTGTAATCTGCCCTGTTTTGCTGTGTATTCCTTGCAGTTTGTTTTCCAGTGAAAGGCCACTTTCATCCCTCACCACTGTGAAAAGTTGATGTTAAGTGAATGCCTTCTACCTTGGGAGCAGAATCTTAAAATGACTTTTGAAAAATCCCTTTGAAATATCTTTAATGTCTAAAAAAGTCACAAGAACTAGGTAGCTTTTTGGTCTTATGTTGTCAAGAACTTAGATTTTTTTTCTATTGTAAAATATGTATGAGCTTTATTTTTAAGTTAACTCATTTTGCAGGAGTTTGAATTTAATGGATTATGTTAACTAATTTTGCAAAATCTAATTATGGCTGAGCTCTAAGAAAATCTTGTGCAAACTTTAATTATTTACCTTGTGGGAAGAAATGAAAGGAAAACAAAGTTTATGCTTTGCCTGCTATGAACCAGATATGATGCTGATTGCTTAACTGGGTCATTTGGTTTTCACAGCCCTGTGGAGTAGATATTATTCCAGCTTTACAGGTTAAGAAATTAAGACACAGAAAGATTAAATACCTGCCAAAAGCAAAATATCAAATTTTGCAATTTGGTCTTGGGCTTGAGTATTTCTTAAAGCCAGTTATTTTTCCTGTGCCCTGGTACTTCAAATTTGTTTATAATAAATGGTTGCTATATCTGCAATGTCCAGATGCAAAGTGAATCTGATTTACATGTTATAACCCTGAGGATTTGTTGCATGTTACACATGTGTTCCATGATGAATAGTTGGGAGGATGCTGTGAATACCCAAATAATAAAATAATAGTAGCCAACAGTGGGTGCCTTTGCTATACTAGTCATTGTTCTAAGCATTTAATCCTCATAACTCCATGAAGCTTGTACTAATTTCTGGCCTTTATGCAATGTTATGGTTGTGAGATTTGTCCTTGTTCATAGCAATAGTTAATTTCTTCTCATTGCTGTGTAATCTTCCTTTGTTCAAAACATCAGTTTAATTGTACATAGCTTGTTATTACTTGTATCAGGAAAAATACACATAGTATAAAATAATAAAATTTGGTTGAAGTTACAGCTCAAATTAGATATATTTTATAACTGCATATTTCCCACAGTATTAGCCTACATTTATCTAACTTGAGACTTAATTCTCCCTTCATTCTGACTGTCATTATGGTCTGGCTCTGGATGGATAAGTAGAATTAGCACTCTCATGTATGTCCCCCTTCTGTTGCCATGATGCCAGCCAGGGTTCAAATCCTTACTACAAGATATGATATGATTGCATTGCATTCCATGTTTTTTTCCTATTTGCAGTTAAATGACCCAGAATCATAACCAAGCCTACACAATTCTGAAAGATCTTCAGCTGATAATTTTATATACATTTATTTAGGTTTAATATGAAATTTGACTATGGAAGCAATCATAATCTTAGAGCTGAAGTGACCTTAGGGATAATCTCAGCCAGTTTTCACCAGTCAGAAGAGAAGGCGGTGTCTCAGGTGGTCTGCCCAGCCCACACCCTGGTGGAGACCCAAGGTGGAGCAGACTCCTGACTCACATTTGAAGGCCTGCTGGAGTTCCTTTACAAAAGCACTTAGGAATCTTAGGAATCATGTTGCCTTGTTTCCAGCATTTAATCTGTAACCTTTAAATTGTGAAGCATTCAGTTCACAATTTGGAATTGTGTTTGATCTTGATTCTCATTCCTATGCATGGTCAATGTAGTTCTTCAAGCTTTAAAGGTTTATTCTAAATCACAAACAGGAAAATTCTAAAATTCAACCAGGACTCCAATTTGAGTTGGTTTGTGAGAACATATCCATACTAAGTTTATTAACGTAGTATGTAAAGTAACATTTTTATGCATTGCTTTTCAGGAATAGAAGGCTTATCAGCCCTAGGTGACCAAGCAGTTTCACAAATAAACCCTCCAGCAAGTTTAAAAATAATTAGGTCCAACTCAGAGAGGTGAAGTTGCTCCTATTGCGCAACGATGTCTAGCCGCTCCAGTGAAGTTGATGTGGTTTGTATTTCAAATTGAAAAAAAATCTGTCCTTGTTCTTTTCATTGTGCTCTATTTCTTTTCTCAATTGAATTTAATTTCAAGCAGAGATTGTAAGTATTTAGTTCTTGACAGTGATCTATAAAGCTGCTGTGAACATTCATGTACAAGTATTTTGTGAACAAATACTAACAGTTCTTTTGGGTAAATGCTCAGGAATTGAATTGCTTGATTATATGGTTGATGTAATTATAACTTTACTAGAGGCCCAGTACAAGAAAATTCGTGCACTGGGGGGGCCATCCCTCAGCCCGGCCTGCTCCCTCTCACAGTCTGGAAGCCCTCAGGGGATGTACTACTGACGGGGAGGAGCAGGCCTAAGCCACAGTCTGGTCTCCCTCTGCAGAAGGTGACTTGCCTATCAGGGGAAGGCACTGCCCCCATCACTCCCTCACTGCTGCTGCCTCTGGCCTCCCTCTGTGGGAGGTGACCAGGCCGATCAGGGGAAGGCAACACCCCATCCATCATGCCTCTGCTGCTGCCACTGCCAGCCACGAGGCTGCCTGAGCCTCGGCCCTCACAGCCACTGCAGCTTGCCTGAGCCTTGGCCCTCACAGTGGCAGCCATCATCCATGGCTTGCCTGAGCCTCGGGCCGGCCCTGGGCAGTGGCTTGCCTGAGCCTAGGGCTGGCCCTGGGCAGCAGTAACCGCCATTAGGGGCTTGCCTGAGCCTTGGGCCAACCCTGGGCAGAGGCAGCCGATGCACCTCCTGGTCAATTCCCCGCCCGGAACGCAGCATCAAGTCCCCACCCACCCACGTGCACCTTGCAGCTCATGCAGTCCTGCTCACCTGCACGCGTCCGCTGCGCATGCAGCCTCCTGGTGATCACTCGTTGGGGCATCAGGGCATCAGGGCATGAGGGCGTGACAACCATGTAGGCTTTTATTAGTATAGGTGAGAATCTGCCAAACGGTTTTTTAGAATGTTTATGGTCTTGTACATTCTGTCACACTGTATGTTTCTTGATCCCTGAAGTTGAACACAAAAATATTTTTAAGGTATATATATAATTTGGCTCAAGAGAAAACACATTATTTACATACAGGTGTAGATATTACTGCCACCTAGGTGGTATAGGCAATTTTTTTTTATATATATTTTATTGATTTTTCACAGAGAGGAAGGGAGAGAGATAGAGAGCTAGAAACATCGATGAGAGAGGAACATCGATCAGCTGCCTCCTGCACATCTCCCACTGGGGATGTGCCCGCAACCCAGGTACATGCCCTTGACCGGAATCGAACCTGGGACCTTTCAGTCCACAAGCCGACGCTCTATCCACTGAGCCAAACCGGTTCTGGCGGCAATTTTTTAACTTATATCAGTCCTAACACTTTTTATCTTTGGAAATAATGTTAACTATCTACAGAGTCCATTTTTATTCTGACATAATTATGTGAAAGCACTTGGGAAAGCATAAGGCACAATACAAGGGTAAGATGGTAGATTTTTATAGGTACTAATCTATAGTAATTCCATATTATTTTGGTTATATCTTTTGAAACAGACATGCATAGCTTTAAAGTATGCTTATTTTAAAATTATTCCTAAAGTTCATTCTTAAAATAGAGTTATTAAATGAAATTTAATGGTTATCTATTTATTTAAAACATTCCAAAAACATTTTAAGGTGCTCTAGAGATTAATTTCTCAAGAAAAAGGTGAAAAAATTCAGAAGTACAGATTGGTAGTAACTAACTAGTCATAGGGATGTAAAGTACAGCATAGGAAATATAATCAATATTACAATAATTATGTATTGTGTCAGGTGGGTACTAGAAATATCAGGGTGAATACTTTGTAAAGTATATGATTGTCTAATCACTATACTGTACACCTGAAACTAATACAAAATAATACTAAATGTAAACTGTAATTGAAAAAAAATTAAATTAAAAAAATGCTTCTGGAAAGAAAAAAAAAGCCTTGGTAAAAAATTATGTAGAAGTACCTAGAATTGAAGATGTTTTATGATTATTGCTTTACTAGCAATAATTAACTTATATGCTATGGAATAAAACAAATTGTTTTTAATCAGAAAAATAAGGATTTAATAAAAAGTTTTTTAAAAAGAAATAGGTACTTAAGTGTTTACTATTTTGTCCACAGAGTGGCACTGTTGGATGGTTTAAAAATCAAAAGCCATGTAACATGGTTCTTTGTGGTTAGAAATATTTGCTGTTATAGCAGTTCTGGTGCCAAATTACTAGAAGACTAGTCTTTCTACCCTGAGGTACACAGAGGCTGAGCTTGATATAAATAATATCTTAAGTGTAGTTGGGTTAATGAGAAAATAACTTTGCAAGTACATCTTTTCTTGTACTCATAACATTTATTTACAGTGGGCAAAGGTCCTTTAATACCACAGATAGGATTTTGGAGTTTCTTTAAAATGAAATTGAAGCCCTCAATTTTTCTTTCATTTCCATCTTTCATGTTTCCTTTTAATTTATTAATAAATCTTCCTCAGGTAAGAACTCGAATCACTACTTGTGATGATGATAATGGCATTCTTTATGCATATCAATCAAAGGCTGGATATGCCAATGTAAATGTAAGTAATAAATGCCACTTGCCAAATATAACACAACCGTTTTAAAGACAAATATTTAAATTCTTCACATACTACAGACCACCTCCAAACCACCCTCAAGAAATTACTCTCACCGAAACTGGTTTGGCTCAATGGATAGAGCGTCAGCCTGCGGACTCAAGGGTCCCAGGTTCGATTCCGGTCAAGGGCATGTACCTGGGTTGCGGGCACATCCCCAGTAGGAGATGTGCAGGAGGCAGCTGATCGATGTTTCTCTCTCATCGATGTTTCTAACTTTCTATCTCTCTCTTCCTCTCTGTGAAAAATCAATAAAATATATTTTTTAAAAAAAGGAAATTACTCTCTCCTAATTTTTTTGCCCCCTTTCATTAGACAATGAGCATTTAACCATTTTACTTCCCTTTTTCTTATATAGTAGGAAATTGAGAGCAACACTGATTTTCAGTACAAAACTCTAAATGTAGGTCCTTCTGATGTAATAAATTATTTCCTTACTCTCTCTCTCTTAATTAGTAGTAATCGTTTCTATTATAAATGTAGGTTTTTCTTTTATTTCAATTCCGCTTTATATAAAGACTTCCGAAATTCTAAAAAGTTAGTGAAAAGTAAAAACAATGTAATTAAAGTGTTTTTTATCATTTATGTTCAGTTTGGCTCTTACAGAAGTAAATCATTAATACTTAACATTTAAAATCTTAGCAGAAAAATGTACAGGCTGACACCTCCCATGAAGAGCACCGAAAAACAACTGTGGATATCCTGAGTCATTGCCAGGTACAGAAGTTCTGTCTGTCAAATGTAGTTTTTTAAAGTATTAAGCTGAACTTCTCTTTATCATATAAAGCATATAATTAGTTGACATTTTACTGTATTAAATTGTGACTATCATCCCATTGTGATCATTTTTAAAAATTCCTAGTTCAAATAGCATCTGTCGGTGAAAAATTTGAAATACCAATATGTAGATTTTTATAGCTTTTTTTTTTTTTTCAAAAAAGCCCTTAACTGATCAAATGTAGGTATGTCCCTTTCATCTAGATTGTTCAATATTTAATTCCTCCAACATGCTCTTTCTAAAGAAATTGGCTGATTTGGATGAAGTTTAGAATATGCCTAATGCATTTCAAGAAATTTAAATTGAAAGAAAATGGCAGCCTACTTATTTTAAAAGAGTATATCTTACATAGTTTTGAGGGGATTTTGTAAAAATTAGCATGTTGGTAGAGATTGATAGATACATGTAATTATCAAGGATTTTGTGAGCTGCATACCCTAGAGGTAATATACATTTATAAAAAATAAATGTTTTTTTTTAACATACCAAGTGTCTTTAATAAAATGAGTTAACATACTTTGAAAAGTAAAGAATATTTATGTGAGCTTTATTATTTTTATTACTGAGAACAGAAGTAAATGCTTAAAGGGGACATAGGTTCTGATTTTGAGTAGGGCTATCCCTGGCCTGCCTTACGTAAGTATTTATGAAAACCTAGGTGGGCAGTGCTCTGCCAGGGTCTTCTGAGCAATTGTGCAGGATGTGGTGGGATGTAGCATCTAGGATAAGAAATGCTCAGGTCCCAAAGTCACAGGCCTGGAATGGGCCATAGGGATCCACTCTATTTCTCCTAGCAGACCAGCTCTCTCCTTTCTTCAACTCCTTCCCTTCCCAGTCTAGACCACATGGTGCAGCACTTCTAGCTTTTCTTTTTTTATTCTTGCCCAGCATCCTCTTTAGTAAAACCCCCAGCCCTGTGCTGGCTGGGAATCAGAGGGGAGAGCCTCTGCTGGGACCTGTCCACTGCCTGGTAATCCTTCAGCAGCTCTCTAGTCAGCTCCTTCTCCCATATCCCTACAAGCTCCAGACACCCCAATTTTTGCCTCTTGTTTAATGGAGAAAATGGGGGACATGGAGCAGAAATCCTCTCCAAGTTCTAATTCCTCTCCCCACAGCCAACAAACTTTCCTGGATCCATTCCTCTTCTGATGTCTTCCTCTGTAAGACTAAGACCTCTGCTGGTTTCCTCTGACCCTCTTTCCCCGTGTTCAGACGCTTTCCTTAGTGGGCCATCCCTCTCTCTCCTGTATCTTCAGCCTCCATGTCTATCACTCAGCATATTCTCCCACAGTATACAAAATGACTTCTTTTAGCCTCCCATCCTTCTTTTGCTGTCATCCTTCCTGTGTCCTTCCCTTAATAATCCAGCTCTTTGAATGTCAGTTATGTTCACTATCTAAACATCTGACTTCCTGTTTTCTCTCTGGGTATTATTTTTTTAATTGTTTTATTGCTTAAAGTATTACAAAGAGTATTACATATGTCTTTTTTTCCAGGCCTTGACAATCCCCTGGCCTCCCCTACCCCCCAGTGTCTTATGTCCATTGGTTATGCTTATATGCATGCATACAAGTCCTTTGGTTGATCTCTTACCCACCCCCCCCTCCTACCCCCCAACCCTCCCCGGCCTTCCCGCTGCAGTTTGACAGTCTGCTCGAGGCTGCTCTGTATCTATTTTTGTTCATAAGTTTATAATGGTCTTTATTATCCAAAAATGAGTGAGATCATGTGGTATTTTTCCTTCATTGACTGTCTTATTTCACTTAACATAATGCTCTCCAGTTCCATCCATGCTGTTGTAAATGGCAAGAATTCCTTCTTTTTACAGCAGCATAGTATTCCATCGTGTAGATGTACCAGTTTTCTAACCCATTTGTCTACTGATGGGCACTTAGGCTGTTTCCAGATCTACCAACATGGGTTAGGTCTTGCTCTTCTGTGTACACTTAGCCTTCTGTTCTTACCTGTGCCATAATAGTCAAGTATTAAATATTAATATCAATATTAATATAGATAGATGATTGAGTGTCATTGGACCAATCATCAGGTAGTATTATTATGTTAGTATGAACATAATGCCATAGAACCTTATTTTTTTCTCAAGAGAGCGCAGAGATATTTTTATCCTGATTCTATACATGAGGAAAGTGAAGCACAGAGAAGTTAAGTAACTTCACAAAGGTCACAGAGCTAATAAGTGTCAGAACTCTAGTATTTAGATTCAACCTTGTTCCCCTAGATCCTGCACTGCTTACCTAGTGCTATAGGCCAATCAATGGGTCTCACACTTGATCGGACATCAGAATGACCTGGAGGGCTAGTGATAACACACATTGATGCCCCCACTCTGAGTTAATAGGTGTGGGGTAGGGCATTTTGCATTTCCAGTAAGAGAGTACTGATGCTGCTGGCCCATGGTCCACACTTGGAGAACCCTTCTCCAGGCTGCTACTCAGTTTCTCTCTTGAAAGCATCTCTTTACTTTGCTCTCTCTCCAGTTAAAATAGGAGTTCCTTAGAACAGGAATTGTTTGTTTTTTCTTAATGACCATGTTTCTAGCATCTAGCAGAGTAGTTCTGACAGGTGGTAGGCCCTCAATAAAAGTTTATTGGAGTGAGTGAATGAGGAAATGACTCTGGCCTATTATTTAAGTGTATTTTTTGCCTGAATGAAATTTCTGTGTATGCAAAATTTCTCAGGTTCTGTTTGTCACATACTTGATTGGCATATAGGGATGTGTATTCACAGATCATTAATTGTATGTTGTAATTTTTGATTGCATGATTTAAAAATGCTTTGAAGGCAAAAGTCACATCTGATATATTTGGCTCACTGTTCTTTCCAGACTGTAATGTGCACTGCCTATTAGTTCATGTCATCATATGGAAAGAGGTTCTTTGACTTTTCAGCAGATTTGAAAATTTCTTTCCTAAAATAGCACCTTCTTTGATATAAAATGAGTCCATCATAAATGTGATGGGTTATAGGAATTGTGCTACATGTACTTCATAATTGATGCTTCCGAAAATGCCTATATGACATGGAGTAGTTGCGTAGGAGGTTGGCACTCCTTATGTCAGCCATCTGTGATCTCTGTCAGCAACAACTAGGCGTCAATTGGAAAGGAAGACATTTCTGATGGCTTGTGAACTTTCTTTTATCCTAGCAGTCAAAATTTGGCTTAATAGTATTTTCTTATATGTTAACTTTTCTTTTAACATAGAACCTACTAATAAATTGTATTATTATAGGTCATCCAAGATGCTGTTCAAAAGCTGGATAAGAAGTTTAATATCATTCATAAAAAGGTTGCAAAAATTTACCGTTTTCGTACAAAATTAATCTGGCAAAATCGGGTAAGTGTCATAAAAATATTTTCACAACTATAATAAACCTGTGGTTGCTGAAATTGCCTGTCAGTTAGAAGTGAGAGAACTAATAAGTCTGTGAGATTGCAAGGCTAATCATACTTGTAGCAACAGATGGGAGGAGACTGGACTTCTAGGAAGAATGCTGAAGTTTAGGTTTGAGAAATGTATGAAAATGGGTATTTTTATGTTTGTAACCAGAATGTACAAACTGCAATTAAAAGGTAGTATTAAAGAGGAATAAAAATCATATAATCAAATAGAAAATTACTTTTTAATAATAGAATGCAATGTTGCTTGAATAATAAATATTAATGTCTTTACTACTTTATTTACTTTTTGCTCACTCACAATTGGTTTATTATGCTGGGTTTCTGTCATTTCAGAAGCCACTTGGATATGCATACAAACATTATACTTACCTCCTTTCTCGAAAGGTCAAATTGCAGAAAAAGACGAAGGATGTGTCTCTTCCTGCTTCATTGTCTTATGTAGCAAGTTATAGCCCAACTGTACCAGTAAGAAGACCAACATATGATTCCCAGAGCAACAATGAAGAAACATATGGCTCATCACAGGATTACATAATGCGTGATTACAACACTGAAGAGACGCGTCTTAGCCAGAGTCCAAAATTCCCTTCCGTCTACACACAGAAAGATCCACCTTATCACGCTTCCAATGAGCGAGTGCAGCGCTCCCCTTGCAGGTCCTCCTTTGGCAATCAAGGGTCTCACAGCTCCACCAATGTCTTCTCAGCTGCCCAAGCTTCCACATCAGTACCTGCAGCTATGCTGGAGCAAGGCAAATCCAATCTTGCATACAACCCTGAGATGAGGGCTTATCCAGCTTTGCAGGAAAAGGACACCTCATCTTCCTGCATCGCAGCCATTGCCCGTAAGTGTGAAAAGACATATTTATTACAAGTAGCACTATTTAGCCTATATTCCTCAACATACTTGGTGCAAGCTAGAGGAAGCTGTTCATTTCCTATTTGAGGGCTGGTTTGAGGTGATATTCATAATGATGACTAAGATTTATTAAGTGTCTTTTATGTATCAGACACCGCTAATCAACTGACATGCCTCTTCACTAATACTCACAATAATCCCATTGTGAGTATTTTTAAAAAATATATTTTCATTGATTTCAGAGAGGAAGGGAGAGGGAGAGAGAGATAGAAACATCAATGATGAGAGAGAATCATTGATCGGCTGCCTCCTGCACACCCCCAAATGGGGATGGAACCCGCAACCCGGGCATGTGCCTTTGGCCGGAATCGAATCTGGGACCCTTCAGTCCACAGTCCGACACTCTATCCACTGAGCTAAACCAACTAAGGCCATTGTGAGTATTTTTATATTTTGTTTTTCTTTACCTTTTTCCTAGGTAAATACTCAGAGCCAGGATGATAGGAAAGAAAAGATACACCTTTGGCTAATTTACACATAAGAAAGCTCAAAATTGTATTGATGGTCTTTGGTTAGAGAAACATTTTCCTAGGGAATTACAAAACCCACTTCTGTTATCACACACAATAGAGATTTGAGTGCTCTGGTTGAGAAAATGAATATGTCTAGACACAGAGAAATTTCACCATGACTTAGTGAACATCACAGCTAAAACTTTTTGAGGTATGAGCACTGCAGTTGTTTCATGTCTTTGTTATTTTTCAACATATAAACCTCAATCAAAATAGCTATTGCTGTGTAGTTAAACTCAAAAGAAGTATTGAATATAGTGTTGAAGTTACTTCTGACCTAGCTAAGAATAAAATCATCTTGTTTTCTTCAAAATTCAGATAAGTAAGCCTTGAAAGGCAGGCATTTAAAGAGTAAAACGATGCTTAAAATATCTATAGTGAATATATAGGAAGGATTCAGTAAAGAACTAATTTGGTTCTCAAAGATATGGGGTTTTTTAAATTCATTTATTAAAGTGAATACATTTAAAAAATTAGAAAGTTTAATTTGGGGGATTTCCATTGTATTTAGCTGATAAAATAAACCTAATCTAGACAGATCAATAAGAAATAAATTCATTGAAATACTTAGAGAATAATAGGTTAGCTTAGATTTAACCCTATTTAACCCAAGTAACAGATCTTTTGCTATATTTGCCTGTGGCCAAAGAGACCTCAGATTGCTGTCTGTTTTATGAGTTTTGAAGCTTTACAGTAACTTCAGAAGCTGCTGCTGATGTTTGTGGGCAGTCAGATGGGCCACTCATGGGTACCCATCTTCATATCATCTTTATCTAAGCTTTCACTGGATTTTGCACTTGGAGTCTTGGGTCCTTGCCGGGGTACCTAGCAGATGGTTCCAGGAGTGAGGCCTTTACTCTCTACCTAATATCTCTTCTTTCAGGATAATGATCAGGTCAAGTATGATTTGTTTCACCTCTCCCCTTCATTGAAACTTCAGGTTCATCACTTGAAACTAAGCAGTGTGTGGTAGAAGGCTTCCCTGATGACCCTTCAACTTGGACAGTAGATCAAGTGATCGTGTTTCTACAGCATTTAAATTCTGAGATATTCACCCCCCTTGCCAACACCTTCAGGCAACATGTAATGTATTTTTTTATCCCATTTTCCTGCCTTTGAATGACCTCTGTGCAGGCTCTTCAGTTTGATACTGATTAGTGTGGATGGTAAGGGAACTGCATGTGTGAGAAAGGTTACTGTGCTCAAAGTTAGATCCTTAAGTTGTAGAAGCTTTATTTGTAATTTAAATGGCTACCTGAGTACCTAAAATATAACAAGTCTTCAAGTTCTCAAGATGATTCAGCATGGTCACTCTCAGGTGTCTTCTCCTTTGTATTGACAGCTATGACACCACACAAGGGTGTCCTCCTTGTTATGCATATTTACAGTTTGCACTGATGCTGCTGGACTCATATCCCCAGCCTTTCTTAAAAAATTAATGACCATCTGAAATTTATTTCTGCCATTCATAGCTTTTATTCTTTTTCTCATAGCTATGCAGTATTTTATTCAACATACAGTACTTAAAATTAGGTAGTTGGACACTTAGGACATTTTTAGGATATTGGGTTAAATATAATTCTTAAAATTTGAAGTAAATTTGTAAAGGATCGAATGATGCTTCAGCTGTACAAATTATATCTTTAATAGTTTTCAAAGAGCATATGCATGTTCAGAGAATATACAACTGGAATGAGCTGCCCTCTAATTGATGTTACATGTTCTTATATATAAAGAAATGACCATTCTGATAAAATATGAAAGCATTATTAGTTATTCTAATTTCCTTCTTTTTGTAGGGCATTGATGGGTCAGCTCTGCTACTGCTCCCGAGTGATAGTATGATAAAGTATATGGGAATTAAGCTGGGGACAGCTCTGAAGTTGTGCCACTACATCAAAAAGCTTAAAGAACACAAAGGCATTGTTTTTTGAAGAAAAAGTTTGTGTCGATTTACATTAGACTTAATTCTGGAAGACCAATGCCATCTCGATGTAAAATCATTCCATTGCCCTTAGAAATTTTTGTGTTGTAGAAGGTTCCTCTAAAATTTTGTTACATCTAGAATTGCAGAACTACACTGCAGTTCATTCTGTTTGTTTGGAAACTGTTTAACACATTACTATTAGCATAATCAAATTAGTAATTGGTTCTTTATATCTTTTTATTATCATTGTATAGTTAAAAATACACTTCATATGAAAAACACTTTTGATTTCAGTTGATGTTTATACATAGAGCCAAAACAGCTAAATCCCAAGGAGGAAGTATCAGGGATTGACAAGTTCTCTAATAAAATCCATGAGAAGTTTTCCTTAGAAGAGAATTCAAAGATGCACCTACAGATATCATCTCTTTCTCAAATATTTTGTGTCTGTTATAACAGTGTTCTGTTCATGTTCTATCAGTTTTCTGAAAGTGAATAGCCATGTAATTTATTTCCCTTTTGCTCTTATTTCTCTCTATATTGTATTTGTTCATATTTAAAGAAAAAAGTAACCTTATAGGATTTCATAAAGTGTTCTTACCAGTTTTTTGATAAATTATAAGATAGAATGACTCTTTTATGCAATAACTCTTATACTACAAGGTGGTTTGGGTGAAGTATGGTTTTATTCTTCTCCATTAAATTTACCTGTTATTTTAAAACTTTAAAATATCTTGCCTAATCTTAGATATTTAACTAGCCATTTATCACTCACATTTCTCTCTGAAGTTTACTGTGTCCAAATTTTAAAAAAATGCATATTCATATGGATACGGTTTTATATTTATATTTTATTCTATATCTGAAGTATGCACACAAGTGAATTTTTTTGAATTTAAAATGGCACTTTCCACTTCTATATATAGTGAGATGTTTTTATTCTGTAATGAATATGCACTTCATTTGCCATCACAAGTACCTCTTAGCTCACTCAGGGTTTCCATAAGAAAGTTCTCTGTCCTGTGTAGTATATCTAGTTCATTTACTTTCTGAGCCATTTATTCTATTAAACTTTGTAAGGTACATTAGGTTGGATTTGTCATTTTAGACTTTATTTTAAAACTTAGAACTTTCAAGTAAAACATGCTCATTGTTATTATTTTGTTATTTATTACATTGTTATATTGTATTGCATTTGCTGTAATATTTATAAGCTATAAGAATTGGTGCTAACTGTATTAGTCATTTGTTGTAAATGCAGTAAATGTTTGCCAGGGGCCAGCATGTACATTTCCTTTATAGAAAACCAAGTGTCCTTTACATTTAAAAACAAATGCAATGATTTATTAGGCATATGTGATCTAAAGAGTGGTTTGATCTTTGTTATTCCTTTTGTGTTATAAGACAAGATTCTAATTTACACTTTTAATCTCTCAAATTGTTTGAGTGAAGATGCTGTGTCCAGTTGAACAGTCCTCAGATATTTATACAAATACTATGTTTTACAGTTCTCACTTTTATTATTTTTTATTTAATATTTTTATTCAGAAAACAGTTCTCACTTTTAAAATATAATAAAGTTAAATAACTGCAAAAACTGGTGTCAGAACCTCAGTTGTGATTTGCTTTCACCTCGTTACATTTATGTATGAATTGGGTATATTGAAAAAGCAGCAATCTAGTAAGTTTGTGGTTTTATATGTCCAAATACTCGAGTTTAACACTTGACCTCATTCTATGGGTGAACAGATTCATAGGGGCAAAGGGCTGGTCTCTTGCAGGGGCCTTAAATGAGAACAGGGGAACAGTCAGAAGTTAAATCAGTGAGCTTTGTCTGTGCTCAAAGCTTTTGTTACTTGCAATGTTATTGATGAAGTCAGCATGCTAGAAAATGCCAGTGCCCCAGATATTGCCTCACCTGAGTTCATCTGTCTGGTGATTCTGGATGCTCTTTTACCAGCGGGGGACAGAAGCTGCACTGTCTCTCTGCCGTCAACTCTCCCAGCTTACATGCTCGGAAGGCCTTAGAGCAGCGGTTCTCAACCTGTGGGTTGCGACCCCATTTGGGGGTCGAACGACCCTTTCACAGGGGTCGCCTAAGACCATCCTGCATATCAGATATTTACATTACGATTCATAACAGTAACAACATTACAGTTATGAAGTAGCAACGAAAATAAGTTTATGGTTGGGGGTCACCACAACATGAGGAACTGTATTAAAAGGTTGTGGCATTAGGAAGTTTGAGAACCACTGACCTAGAGGCTCAGAGTTGTGGTTTTTCACCTTCAGTATCTGACTCCTCAGCCCACCCACCCCAGGAGCTGCTGCTAGGTGTCTGGGAACCCAGAAACTTCCTGTCGTTGCTTCTCAGCAGCCTGTTCTATACTTCACTGGAGGCCACATGGTCATAATAGGTTCCAGGGGTGGTGCTCCAGTGCCTGGAATAGGGCATCCATTTGCTGTCTGAGACTTGGGTGATTCAGAACCACTTGTTCTTCACTGGTTTGTAAATTATTAGTGCAGAGAATAGAATGCTATGCTAGCCTCCTGTGAACTTGCCAGGCTTTTAAAATAATATTTCCTCTAGTTTTGCCTCCCATTCCATCTTGGAGACTCTGTAGCCAAAAGAATTGAGCAACTTGAGCTCTGAAGCCCTCTGGGCACATTGAGCATTTGCTTTCATCTGTGTGATTTCTGATGGTTGGAGTATCTTATAGGACATATTCCAGAGAAGGACTTCCCAGACTTTTAAACCTGGCCGCCTCTGTAATATTGTAAATTAAAAATTCAACATCACAACTGGAAACAATGTAATTGGGAAGAAAAGCGCTGTTTTTTTCAAGCAGCAGAAGGGATTGTACTCACAGTTGGCTGAGGAAATGAAGTGCGTTTACATTTTGGGAGCTGTTTCTACAGTGTGATGCTGGGACTTGCTTGTATCCCTAAGTCCTCTGAGGCTGATCAGGGAATGATGGGCTCTAGGGGAGGGAAACAATGCGTGGTGGACAGTGTTCTTCCACTCCCTCCCAATATCCCCTCTGTTGTCCTGCAGCTTGATGGAATTGAGCCTTGAAAGCATCTCTCTCCAGTGAGTGCAGACTCAGTTCGAGCTTGCCCACACTCCTCACTACGCGAGAGGTGCCTCCTGAGCCACCCTGGCCACTTTCTCTCTTTTTGGAGCATCCCCTGGGCACTAGAGCATCAAGAGTCTTTCCAGGTATGTTACAAAGAGGTCTGAGATAGAAAGAGGTAGCCAAGAGATCCAGGCTTAGACACACGCACCCCATAGACCAGTTTCTGTCATCTGGTCCCCTTGCTTTAGCTCTTAGGGTCGAGGATCACCCATTCCTCTAGAGGTGTGAGAAGTCAGGGAGATTTGGCTGCAAAGGCAGCTGGATAGGGCCAGGGTGAAGGTGTGTGCTCCTTTATTCCTGTCTTGCCCGCCCCTGAATCCCTGCCGCTCCATTTTCCACATTCTGTTCACAGCTCACCCCATTATACTGAAACTTAGGAAGGCAGCTGTGTGGCTTGATATTAAGACTTTCAGTCTTCAGATAAATTTCAGCATAGGTTCTGGAGTTACTAGCAGTTCACTAGCTGTGCAGACTTGGTCCCTGTCACCTTTCTGTGGAAGATGATAGCCATTAGTATAGAGGGGAGGGAGATGGAGATACAGAGATAGAGAGAGAGAGACATTGATATGAGAGAGATACATTGATTGGTTGCCTCTCACACATTCCCCAATTGAGGTATGTGCTCTTGACTGCAAATGGAACTGAGACCCTTTGGTACAGGGGCTGACGCTCTAAGCATTGAGCAAACCGGCCAGGGCATGTCATTACTTTTTCCGTACAATGAAGGGAGCTTCATTATTGGCCTCTGTCCCCATTTCATTCATTTTTTCCCTGGGGAAGTGGAATTTTCTAATCAGTGATTTTGGGAGGAATAACTGGCTATTTTCCTCTTGGGAGAAAGACTGCTAGGAGGTGATATTTCTAGGTAGATGAGTCCAATTAACACTGGAATCTACCTGCAGACTCCTTGGCCTGTCACATTGAGCTGTCTTCCAACTTAGCTCAACAATAGGAATATGTTATTTTAGCTTCTATCTTAATTCTTTTATTTCTCAACATTTTATTTCTCAAGAGGGGGAAAAAGGGGGTAATATTTACTGGAGCCCCTTTGAACATCTCAACACACAGCATAAGGTAGGTGTCAAATCTATCCCCCTTTCTCCACACACACCGATACACACTGTTACCAGGTTATGTTGCTTCCTTTTCCATCACACAGCTGATTTTGCCAATCCCTTTTGACATCATCTCTTGCTACATCATTTTTATGATCAATAATTCCTATCTTCCCCAGGATATTATGCAACATGAATCTAAAATAATTTTTATGTCAACTGAGTACATATTTAATATTGTGGCCCTCAGAACTCTAATAAGATTCTCCCTTACCTGGCTAATCTCATTTCTTGCTATGTCCTGGCCCACACACTTCATACCAGCCACGTCATATTTACTCAGGCCTTTTCTATACTTAGGCCTTTCTCTCACCTCATTAAACTCACAAACCCCATTCGAAATGTATGAAGCCATCCCCATGATCCCTGTTTCCTGGTAACCACACCCATGTGTATTTAAGCCCCTTCCACTGAGTTTGGGCTAGACTTACTACCTTCTAATGAACAGAATACAGGAGAACTGATGAGATGTCAATTCTGAGATCAGATTGGAAAGACTGTGGCTTCTGTCTTATGCATCCTCTCAGGAAGGCAGCTGCCACATCACATGGCAGCCCTGGAAAGGTCCCACGTGTGAAGTCTCAGGGCTGCCAACAACTTTGTGAGTGAACTGGGGAGTGAATTTCCACTCCACCACCCATCGAGCCTTCACTTGAAATCACAGCCCCACCTGACAGCTTGACTGCAACCTCACAGAAGGCCTTGAGAGAGAGGAAACCTGATAAGTCACTCCCTAAGTTCCCAACCCCCAGAAAATGTGAGATAACAAATGTTTGTTGTTATACAGAAATTTGTAACTAAAACAATGGTATCTTCCCTGTTTTTAATTAAAAGCAATAAGTTCTTCTTGGTTATTATTCTGTTTTCCCAACCTCACTGCCAAACCATTCTCCTGGTGCCCTCCCTCCACTGACAACAACCACAAAATCTGTCTGTTGCCCTAGGACAGTGATGGTGAACCTATGACACGCGTGTCAGAGGTGACACGCAAACTCATTTTTTGGTTGATTTTTCTTTGTTAAATGGCATTTATTTTGATATAAAATAAATATCAAAATATAAGTCTTTGTTTTACTATGGTTGCAAATATCAAAAAATTTCTATGTGACACGGCACTAGAGTTAAGTTAGGGTTTTTCAAAATGCTGGCACGCCAAGCTTAAAAGATTCGCCATCACTGCCCTAGGAAATGCTTGTTATCTCTTGTTTATTTGTTTAAAGTCCTGATCTCTCAAGTCTGAACTGTGAAAATCTGTGGACAAAGTCCCAGTGAAATTTTGAAGGAGTGAAGTCTCTTCCTTGAAAAGGAAAACATGCAAAGTTTCTTCTTGGTTCATGAAATATTTGACATGTGCAACCTGCTCTGGTGGTTATTTTTAGATCTTCCCTCTGATGGAGTGTCTGGGTCTTGTTTTCACTTGTCTTTCAGGGCTTGTGTATGACTGAATGAGGCCAGCTCCCAGGAAGCATAGGCGTTCCTGCATAATCTTTACGGGGAAGTTCTGTATGTACATGAAGACTTATTTCTTTTTTTTATTTATTGCTTAAAGTATTACAAAGGGTATTACATATGTGTCCATTTTATCCCCCCGCCCTAGACAGTCCCCTAGCCTCCCCTATCCCCCAGTGTCTTATGTCCATTGGTTATGCTTATATGCATGCATACAAGTCCTTTAGTTGACCTCTTACCCCCCTATCTCCTGCCCCCCAACCCTCCCCGGCCTTCCTGCTGCAGTTTGACAATCTGTTTGAGGCAGCTCTGCCTCTGTATCTATTATTGTTAAAAAGTTTATAATGGTCTCTATTATCCATGAATGAGTGAGATCATGTGGTATTTTTCCTTCATTGACTGGCTTATTTCACTTAGCATAATGCTCTCCAGTTCCATCCATGACGTTGCAAATGGTAAAAGTTCCTTCCTTTTTAGAGCAGCATAGTATTCCATCGTGTAGATGTACCACAGTTTTCTAATCCATTCATCTACTGATGGGCACTTAGGCTGTTTCCAGATCTTAGCTATGGTGAATTGTGCTGCTATGAACATAGGGGTGCATATATCCTTTCTGATTGGTGTTTCTGGTTTCTTGGGATATATTCCTAGAAGTGGGATCACTGGGTCAAATGGGAGTTCCATTTTCAGTTTTTTAAGGAAACTCCATACTGTCTTCCATAGTGGCTGCACCAGTCTGCATTACCACCAGCAGTGCACAAGTGTTCCTTTTTCTCCACATCCTCTCCAGCACTTGTCGTTTGTTGATTTGTTGATGATAGCCAGTCTGACAGGTGTGAGATGGTACCTCATTGTTGTTTTGATTTGCATCTCTCAGATGATTAGTGACTTTGAGCATGTTTTCATATGTCTCTTGGCTTTCTGAATGTCCTCTTTTGAAAGGTGTCTTTTTATTTCTTCTTTTTCTTGTTTCCCTTTTATCATTTTAAAAATATGTTGTTTTTGTTTGCCTTTCTTATATAGGAGTACTAGAGGCCCGGTGCACAAAAATTTGTGCACTCGGCGGGGGTGGGGGGGGTGGGGCAGGGGGTCCCTCAGCCCGGCCTGTGCCCTCTCACAGTCTGGGACCCCTAGGGGATGATCACCTGCTGGCTTAGGCCTGCTCCCCGGGGGATTGGCAATCAGACATCCCTCTGGCAGCCTGGTAGCCCTCAGGGGATGTCCACTTGCCAGCGGGGAGCAGGCCTAAGCTGCGGTCAGACATACTTAGTGCTGCTGAGGAGGCAGGAGAGGCTCCTACCACCACCACTGTACTGGCAGCCATCAGCCTGGCTTGTGGCTGAGCAGAGCCCCTCCCATGTGAGAGCGCCCTGACCACCAGAGGGCAGCTCCTGCATTGAGCGTTTGCCCCCTGGTGGTCAGTGTGTGTCATAGTGACCAGTCATTCCCAGTCCTTCTGCTGTTAGGGTCAGTTTGCATATTACCCTTTTACTATATAGGATAGAGGCCTGGTGCATGGGTGGGGCCGGCTGGTTTGCCCTGAAGGGTGTCCCGGATCAGGGTGGGGGTCCCGCTTGGGTGCCTGGCCAGTCTGGATGAGGGGATGATAGCTGTTTGCAGCTGGTCACACCCCCTTCAGGGTGGGGGTCCCCACTGGGGTGCCTGGCCAGTCTGGGTGAGGGGCTGAGGGCTGTTTTCTGGCTGGTGGGCGACTGAAGCTCCCAGCCTCTCCTTTTTTCTTTTTTTTTTATTCTGGGATTTATTTACCTTCTATGGCTGTCACTGGAGCTGAGAGCTGGTTTTAGCTCTGAGGCCGTTGCAGACTGAAAGCAGGTACCTGGGTTTGTTTAGATTCTATAATTGAAACTCTGTTGCTATCACTGGCCGCTCTAAGCTCTGAGGCCGTGCTGGCTGAAAGCAGGTTTCTGGGGTTTGTTTAGGTTCTATAATTGCAACATAGTTGCATCCGGAGCTCAGAGCCCAGCAGTGGCAGGTGGGGAATGTTGGCTTCCTCTGTCACTGGAGCAAGCAAGCCTCATGTTCATTTCAGCTGTCTGGCTGCCGACCACCATCTTGGCTGGCAGTTAATTTGCATATCTCACTGATTAGCCAATGGGAAGGGTAGCGAAGTTATGGCTAATTACCATATTTCTCTATTATTAGATAGGATAGATCTCATGTCTATATGGAAATATATCTATAATGTATAATCAGCATGTGAGTCACCATCTATATATATAAAAGGCTAAGCGACTGGCCAACAGGCCAACTGGCTGACTTGCTGGTAGGTATGAGGTGCACTGACTACCAGGGGCAGACGCTCAACACAGGAGCTGCCAAGCAATAGCAACTTTGTTAAGTACCCTCTCACACTCCGGGACCCCTCAGAGGATGTCAGACTGCTGGTTTTGGCCTAATCCCCACAGGCCAGGCCTAAGGACCCCACCTGTCAGAGGGACCCCAATCACTCTACAGATGCCCTTTGAGCCATGGTGCTGCCCCAGGTGAGGCCAGACAGGGAGGGACCATGGAAGGTTGGATCCAGGGTGTGTCTGGCCCGTCTTGCTCAGTTACACCCACCAACCACCTTCTAATTAATTTTCTCTCAATGTGCACAAATCCATGCACCAGACCTCTAGTTTAGAAATAATCATTGAGTGAGGGTTACTGGTTTCTAAAGTTTTATCTTGCTTATTAATTTAGGTATCAATATATTACAAAAGTTACTTGGGTGCTGGCAAAATCAACAGCAATGCTTCTGTTAGAAAAAGTGCAGGTATATAAGAAATGACTCTGGTCAGAAAACAGTACCTTGATAGAATCCCTTCCTGAAATGCCTGAGTTAATCAGTGACATATGAACCTCCCTCATGAGGCTACTGTAGAGAAGCTCTGGCATCAGGACTGAGTTCCACTCCAGACATTGTTAAATGTTTGTATTACCTGCAAAATCTATATACTTATGACAATCATGCAAAGGATTTAAGCTTTATGATTATGTAATAAGTAAACTGCCTGACTAGGATGTGGTTTTGGTCAGTGTGCTTGTATTGGTCAGGATAAACTATGCTATGCTCCATAACAGATAAACCATAGAACCTCACTGGCTTTGCTTTTCTCCCAGGTAAAATCTGATTCTCCATAGCTGCTGCAGCTTTTGTGTGGCCCTGCGCATGTAATACATGGCCTCCAAAACTCATTTTGTTGCCTCAGCCCAGAGAGGTGACCTGTGGCACTTCTACTTAGACCACTGGTAGAACTAGTCATATGGCTCCGCTTATGTGCAAAAGATTTAAGTAGAGTGGTTTTCACAAGAAGAGGAGGAGGAGATGAAAGATTTGGTGACTATATTGCATTGATTCTACCATAATGCTTTAAACATTACTTTCAAGCAAAAATGATTTCAGACATGATTTGGGGTTGGGACAAGTTGTTTGCCAAACTGAGAAGCTGGCTGGGTATAGTGCATAGGTGTGCACAGGTGACTGGTAGGGGCTGTGTCTGGCTGAAGCACACCTCTGCTCCTAAAGTAGGTAGTAATCCTTGCATATGTTGCCCTGTAATATTTTGAGTCTCATGTTATGGATCTTCCCATTTTTCAGAAGTAGGTAATAATGTAGATTAAAAAATAATTTTATTTATTGATTTTTGAGAGAGAAGAGACAGAGAGATAAACATCAACTTGTTATTCCAATTATTTATGCATTCATTGGTTGCTTCTTGTATGTGCCCTGACTGGGGATCAAACCCACAACCTTGGCATTTGGGGATGATGCTTTAACCAAGTGAGCTACCTGGGCAGGGATAGAAATGCAGATTTCAATGTAAAATCTTCAATTTTTAAAGTGTAGGCTTAAATATATGACAACATAATCCAAAATAATAATCCTATATAATAAAAGTATAATATGCAAATTGACTGAACTGTGGAATGACCAGTGGGCGGGGGACGGGGCCATTGAGCAGGCGGCACCTGGCCAGCCAAGGCACATGCCAGTGGGCAAAGGGAGGGGACAGCGATGGGAAGGGTGGCTGTGTCGACCAACGGTGGTGGAGGGGTGATGGGGAAGGCAGGGTAAGCTGCTCACCAGCAGGCGTTGTCCCCTGATGGGCCCACCCAATCGCCTCCCCCAGAGGGAGGCCAGACTGTGGCTTAAGCCCACTCCCCGCCTAAGCCAACAGTCGGACATCCCCTGAGGGCTCCCGGACTGCGAGAGGGCACAGGCTGGGCTGAGGGATCCCCCTCCCCCACCGAGTGCACAAATTTTCATGCACACGGTCTCTAGTAATAATAATAAAATACTTGAGGCCTAATTTGACCTTTGTCCTACCAGTGTAAGAGCTGACTTTGGATCTTGAGTGGCCCTTTATTTATCCATGTGTTAGAGCTAATCCCAGATTTCTAAAGAGAATCTTGGCTCTGCCTATGAGCATTCCCTCAAGTCCATCTTGGTTCAGGTTCAAGTCATCCTGGCACTACTCCATGCTCCACTGACCACTGGAGTACTTGTGGCCACACTTCGAGGACAACAGATTCCCTGCATTCCAGGTCCCTGCCAGGCTGTGTGCCCTTGAGGCATTTGGGAAACCATGAATTATTGAGAGCACTTGAAACACGGAATGAGGGTTGGGAACTCATGAACTTGGAGAGCAGAACAAGGCCTGGAACAGGAAGGGCTTGACAGCTTTGGACTGGCCCTCAAAGGCTGTGGGAAATAATGAAAGGGTTATAAATGGGGTTGGAGTGTCCACACAGCAGACCCGCATCCTGGACAGATTATTCTGGCAGCTGTTGGGGGTGGGGGAAGAGAGCTCTCTGCAACAGCACTCCTTATCCCTCTGAACAGTGCCCTCCATCTCCTCTCATTTAAGTTTTTCCCTTGGGGGAGACTCTAGTGATTTCATTCTACTTTTTCTGGGCTGTTCTCAGAAGAGTAGGTGACCCTCTGAGGGTGGCCCAGGTTGTTGGATAAATTAAAGCCAGCTAAATCAAATGCAGCCACCTTTCTCTTTCCAATGGTAGAAGTAACTATTTTAAAGATTGCCTGAAGTCCAGGAAGCCCAACTTTTTGCAGGGGGTTACATGAACCTTCTGGCAGAGCCCATTAATGACTGTCTTTCTCATTTGCTTTCTCAGTATTACAATGTCAGGGTAAGAACACGGGGAAGCAACCAGAAGCCTGGGCTGCCTGCAACCTGGATTCCAGGCTGCTGATCCCCTGTGCCCCATGCTCAGGGGCAGAAAGTTCTTGGCCCAGTGAGGTAGGCCTTGTGCCCTGCAAACACTCCATTAGGTGTGAACAGTGATAGGGTGGAGACAGGTCCCCCCACTCAACCCAGGCTCCCAGCAGCCAGGAATCGACATGGGACTAATGCCACCACTACAAAGAAGGTAAATGAGGAGAGGTCCCCAGTTCTGCGTCTGGCAGCCATCATCATCCAACAGATTGGGACAGGGTGTCAGCTGGGGGCGCATTCATTGCCACCTGCCCCGAGAACTGGGCTGCCTGCCCTCCTGGGTACCTTTGCTCCATAGGCCCGGCTTCGACCCCGCAGACAGAGTAGCCTCCATCAGAGTTAGACGTACCTCTCTGAGGCCACCTATTTATTGTAAGTCATCTAACAATGGGGAGGTGGTTGCTTTTTTTTTCTTGTATCCTTCCCAGTTTCCTTCCTGTTCTGGCCACCATTGTAGCCTCATGTTCCACTCAGTCTCTGTCCCTCACACACATTCATTCCCCACCCCCCCCCCTCTCTCTCTCTCTCTCACACACACACACACACACACACACACACACACACACACACGTGCACAGATACACACACACACATGCACATCTTCTGGGTGATAATGAACCCCTGGATCCAGTCTCAACAACCCCTAGGATGCTACTTCTTCTGGGCTTTCCCTGTCTTAAAAAGAAAACGTGTTCCTCAAACTTGCTCCTGTGTTCTCAGCCCCTCCCCTGAGAAGTGTTCTAAGGCATTGAGCCAAAAAGTTCATTGTGATTTCTGGGTGTGTGAGTGCAGCAAGAACACAGGTCTTAATGCAGGGCTTCACTCCTGGATTCTGCAGGCCCCAGAATTTTATATGGGCACTAGTGATTAGCAGTGCCTTGTGAAATCCAATCCCTGGGTTTCGGTACATTTAATGGAGTTGAACATGAACCATGAGAGTGTGCAACATGCAGTAAGGGTCCATGTTGTTCTGTGAGAAGGTTGTGCCCATCCTGTGTCTGGTGGGTGGTGGATGGCAGTGCTAAAGGTTGCATTAAAGTCACTTCACATGCTTTTCATGCCTGCACCGTAGGCTCCGCCTGCTCGCTTCTGCTGCACATAAACCAGCTCAGTAGCATGAACCTGCTCAGGTGATGTGAGAATGAAGTATGACCATCCTGTGACCGACCCCGCATGGCATACAGAATAGTACACCTCAGCCTGATGCTGGTGAGAATCCTTTGGAACTTTTTAAGTCAGCACCACATCCCCTCTCCCTCCCTCCCCCCGTCCAGTGTCCAGTGACATGGGACTCTTTGGGGCCCCATCCTGAGTACCAGGAGTTCTCACAGCTTCCCTGATGATTCCAGGTGCAGCCTGGAATGGAGAACAGGCATCTAGAAGAGTGACCAATGCTAGTGCTAACACAGCTGGGCCCCTTGCCTGCCCTCCCTTGAGGTCAGTGGCTGGATTCTGTGCTCCCCAGCCTGCCTGCCACTCCTCTTCCAGCTACTTGGGGACTGAACCTTCTGTCTTTCCCTCTGTTCCACTCCAAGAACCCAACCAACCTTTTCCTGCTCGATTTTTCTCCCTCCTCAGAACTGAGGTTGTGGCTTCAGCAGCATGCACTGCAGCGTGTGGCATCCCCCCAGCTTGTATCTTAGCCTGTGAGGGAAGCTGGAAAGGCCTGGGCCCCAAGCCTCTCTTGCAGGCTTTGCTGGAACACAGTTTTCTGTTACTAAAGGGCAAGGAAGCTCCTTTCTGAAAACTTGGGCCCTTGAGGATTTTCAATCTGGATCTTTCCCAAGATGTATGCAGAGAGATGAGCCAGGAGAGCTAAAGAGGGAGAGAGGGTGGTCTGTAATGCTCACAGTCTAGCTTTTAACAGAGACCAAGGTCTCCAGCCAGATGCCAGGGTCAGGACCACTATGTACAGGGATGCCCTGAGGTTGTCCCTGTTGCTGCCAGCAGAGGGCTCTGTCTCCCCAGCTCAGGGGGATTGGGTATAGGGTGGAGAGGTTAGCAGCTCTTAAGAGGGATGAACAAAGGATTCCTTTTCTATGTTAACCTCACAAACCTTTTTCTGTACTTATTTAAAATACAATTGGCCCCGATTTATCTAGTAGTAGTGTTCTTGAGAGGTTGCTCACATTCTAGATCATGTTTGAAGGGTACTTAAGAAAACTGTCATTGAAAGAAGAAACTTCTGCTCTTTCTGGAAAAATGAATTTATATTTCTAATTCAAATAAAGGCTTATTTGCTCTCAGACATCAGATATTTATAAGATGAATTTGATGAAAGAAATTCAGGTCTATATGTTTACCTGTGAGGAAAGCCCACTTGCCCTGCTCACCAAGTTGCAGGCTTCTGGTGCTATACATCCCCATGACGTCACTACAGAGCTGCCCCTGGGGCATGGCCTTCAATGGGCTGCT
Source organism: Myotis nattereri (assembly GCF_964212035.1). NCBI lineage: Eukaryota > Metazoa > Chordata > Mammalia > Chiroptera > Vespertilionidae > Myotis > Myotis nattereri. The sequence continues at coordinate 9,709,934 of NC_138078.1, forward strand.
TGCTGAGCAATGGCCTTTGGACATGCTTGTCTCTGGTTCCCCCTGAGAGCCCCATGCCCACCCTTGGAGCCTACCCACTGAAGGAGAGGAAGGAAATGGTGTCCTATATGCACCCTGACATGTGCTTTATGTCATCATCAGTCCTGATAGAAAGGCAGCTAAGTCATGGTTCCACAGATGGGGGATCCAAAGCAGAGTAAAGTTTAAGAAGAGACACCACTTTGGGTCCATGGTCAATCTTGCCTTTGAGGGTTTTTTTTAATCCCAGTCTTTCTCCTTTTCTAACTAGTCCATTTTCTTGCTGATGGGCAAATGATGAACCCTTCTGTCAGGCCAAAAGAAAGGAACATGAGATGACATTTACGTTGCTTCAACTATTAGTCAGTAGTCTGGAGGAAGGCATGAAAGTGCCTGGCTAGAAACACACTTTTGTGGAACAAACGGACTCTGAAAATATGCGAGCTCAAATTAAATGTTTTGTAAAAATCAGAAGTTTCCATGACTTTTGTTAGCCTTGCTCTCTATTACTATTTGTAAACAAAGCATAATGCAAACTAATTTATTGAGCATTCTGTGCTTATTAATTCAAATGTGCTAACTCAGATATTTTATTACTCCCATTTTACAGATGAAGAAATGTGGAAAAGAGGTTAAGTGATGCCCAAAAGTTGCACAGCTAGAAAGGAGTGGAGGTAGGAAGTGACTCAGACTCTGTAGCTCCAAAGCCAATAACGCCCTAACTTCTACCCAGGTTCCCTACTCACTTAGGTGCAGTGATACACACTGTTCCTAGTTCTGACAAAGAAATGTCTTGTGCTTAGGTATTTTCCACACTTCAAGACAAAAGGATACCTGGATCTATAGGAGAATTTAAAGGTTCATTCTATAGGTTGAAAGAGTTAGAATATCCTTGTTTCATTATAACCCAGTGAGGTATATAAGATGATGAATTGAGGCACAGAAATAAAATATTGAACCTTTTTATATTTGTTTCATTCTTTTAAAATTTTGATTTTTACACATATTTTATTATCATGTATTTATAATCCATGCATGTAAGTTATAAATAAATCCACAAACTCTGAGGAGGTATATGCAAAAATATTCTTTGTATACCACTGATGAAATTTTGACTATTGCTTGCTTTATGTTCTAAGTATATTTATATGAATGCAGAACCCACTTTTGAAGAATCCATCTTGTTTTGAAGTATAGTGAACCACATGACTTAAAAGAACCAATCAGTACATCTGTTTTTGCAAAATGAATTATAAATTCCAGTTTTTGTTTGTGTGTCTGGATTTCCATGTGCTGTACTGGTCTAGCTAAGAGGGACATACTTGTACTTTCCTGGTGGGCTCAGTTTAGTCCACACACATTTATTAAGGGCCCTGTAAATGCCAACCACTATGCTAGGCATGTGAAATACAATGGCTTTGACCATTGGCCTATTGGTATAGGGGGGTGGATAGAAACATTCTTCCAGTTGAATGTTGAATGATACAATTATACACATGTCATCACTGGAGTGCAGGAGATGGCTTTTAGCTTATGCTGGAACAGTCATGGAGAGCTTTTTGGAGCAGGTGTTGTTTTGAGCTAAATCATAAAGGATTACCCAGAGTAAGAAGGTGAGGAGGAGCACTCAATGGTGGAACCACAAAAGCTTGTGTTGGCAACTATTAACCTTCTGTATTCCTAGAGCTTACATGTGGGGGTAAAACAGGGTTACAGCCACGAGGTGGTCTGGGGCCTGATCTCAGAGGCCTGATCTGGAAGGCCTCTGCAGCATATGGTATATAATAACACCAAAATCTTTTATGCAGCAGAATGACATGGTAAGACTTGGCTTTTATCAAAATTATTCTGGTGTAAGTATAAAACGCAGATTTTGGGGGAAAGGGTGTTAAAATGAAGGCGTGGTGCCCACCCAATTTGGAGGTTATTTTAAAAGTCTAGGCAGGGGATAATATGGGTTGGGTCAAGAGCAGTAAGTGTGGGGGAAAGGAATGATAGATTTCAAGAATATCAAGGAGGCAAAGTCATCAAGACAGGGGATATGGGAGGGGAAAGTGAGGGAGAAGTCAGTTCTATACTTCTTGCTTGGGAAACCTAGAAGAAGGTATGGTAGAGAATGTACCAGATGGCTGGATCTAGTGCAGAGGTGAGGAAGGGTGATGCTGAGTTCAGTTTTGGGGATTATGAGTCTGAAGTACCTAACCAGATTACCCAGTGAAGATGGCAGGTTGGACCTTGAGTCTAAAGAGAAAGAGGAAGGGGACAGAATCAGGGCTGGAAGATAGAGAGGAATAAACATAATAAAGATATTGGAAACAACTAGGACAGCTGATGAGATCACTGTAGTAGAGCACATGGAATGAGAACTGTGGGCCTGAGGCAATGTCTGCTACGGAGAGAGAAAGAGACAGAAGTGCAAAAGGAAGAGGTGATGAGAGAGACAAGAATGCAGAGAGATGAGCCAGGAGAGCTAAAGAGGGAGAAAGGGGACAGCATCCCACACCTCCAAGAGGTCAGGAAGATGAGGCCTGAAAGGCAACCATTGCTCCCTGGGTAAATATTGTCACTTGTAAAATTAAACAGAAGTAGCACTTCTGGAAGTTTTCAAAAAAAGAAAAAGAGAGGGAGGAAGAAAGAAAGGAGCTGCAGTAAAACATTAATTAAAATTTCATTAATTTAGAAATTTGCAATGGCTCAAATGGGCTCTGCTGAATTTTTAACTTCATGATAACAACAATGAAAGGGTCTAAGTAAATGAATAGGACAGGTGGGCTGTAAGTGAAATGTCTAAAACACTGTCCTGCCCTGGCCTGTTGCCCAGTGGTTAGAGCATTGGCCCATGCACCAAAGGGTCTCGGGTTTGATTCCAGGTCAAGGGCATATGCCTGGATTTCGGTTTCACTCATTGTCCCCAGTCAGGAGGCAACCAGTCGATGTGTCTCTTTTGTATCAATGTCTCTCTCTCTTCCTCTCTCTCTCTCTCTCTCTCTCTATCTCTCTCTCTCTCTCTCTCTCTCCCCCTCTCTCTTCCTCCCTCCTTTCCTTCCTCCCTCTCAGAAAAAGCAATGAAAATAATATATCCTCAGGTGAGAATTAAAAACACAAAATAATAATAATGTAAATATTGTTGAAGAAAAACAAAAACATTGTCCTATCCATCTGGTTCTTACACAAATCACCCTTGACCAGCATCTGGAAGAGACCCAAGGCAGAAGGGCCTGACAGTGGCTGAGTCCAGGGTAAGGGCCAGTATAGCCAAGAAGTGATATATGAAAATAAAGAAAACACTCTGTGCTTCAATTCAATAAGCAATTGTTGTCGCTTTTCCAGTTACTCTGCACTGTAGGCCAAAAGCTGAGGACACAGCAATCACTTCTGCAGGGGTCTGTCTCAGGGAGCTTACAGCCAAAGCTCTGGAGACTCCCTCAATAAGATGGGAGAAGCCTTTCCTAGCAGCATCACTCTGCTGCAACGGGACACAGAGAAGCCTGTGGAGGAAAGGAGCTGTGGAGGATCTTCCTAGAGGTGGCACTGGAGTTGAGTCTTGCAGGGTGGTGAGGAGGCACTTGTCAGGGCAGTGGGTGCCATTTAATGCTCTGTGTTATGCTATGGATGAGAGCCAGTTGGTCAGCAATGGCTGTCCAGGTAGGTACTGCTGTTATGGAAACTGGGAAGGGACACAATGGGAAGAAATTTTTTAAAAAATGAAAAAGAAGAGAAGCACCAGTATGGAGTGGGCACTGGGGACAGGAGACCCAACACCACCAGCTAGAGACAAACAGCGCCCGCTTCCCTTGAAGGCCTGTAGGGCATCATGTCATTCCAGCCCAGGGTAGCCACTAATGCTGTAGTAATGACAGACTCAAGGAAAGGTTTTCTTTGCTGAGATGGTTAATTCATTTTGAAAACATCCAATTGAAAACAAGTGCAATAAAAGGTCTCAGAGCTTAAAGAATTACTGTGGCTCTCCCACTGCCTGCCAAGTCACATTCCCCAGCCACACAAAGAAAATATCCAGTCTCAAGTACCCTTGGAGCACCCATTCACATATAAACAGTTGATGCCCTCTTTACATATTATCCCTGTGTTACCACCATTTAGCCAAAGACTTCTGCCAAACAAGACCTACCTTATTATCTGGTTTCCATTAGTATACTTGAAATCATAAAGCTGCATTAAAAACATCATTTCTTAACAACAACAACAACAACAAACTGTTAACATTTGCCTCCAGGAAGACTGAATTCCCCAGAGCATTTCAATAGTCTCCACTGCCATTTTGGCCACCTTGAGGACTGATACCTGCTGACATCCTGTAATCAGGAGCTGAGTTTTGTTTAGTGAGGATAGTATTTGGATCCTTGACTGTTTCTTTGCCCTTGGACACAGCTCCCATTCTGGAGGAGGGAATGATGGTTGGGAACCTGCTCACCTAATACTGAGTTCAGAGGTTATTAGATAATATGTGTCCTGAATGCCCCTTCTACACCTGGATAAGATGTAAGATGAAATAGTAGAAGGCACGCCACCCTGATATCAGAGTCCTGAGGGAGGTATTGAGTGGAACGGCAAAAGCTGCATTGCTAGGGCATGTATGGTGCCACCATTGTGCAGTAACTTTGGACAACCATGGGTAAAAGCCCTGTAGGACGAGGGGGAAGTCAGACCAGAACAGTTTCTGTTCTGTGATTTTTTTATACACTGGTTGTTCATGTGATTTTGTTTGAATTAAGACGTCTATTATGGCCAAATATAATTTAACCTTAGTAGAGAAATGGTGAGGACCAAACTGTAGGCCTGGGAAGGCCTGTTCAGGGCAAACCACTGAGAGGAAGAAATTCCAGATTCTAAGAAATGAGACATGGGGGATTATGTTCCAAGCAAAGTTTGGACCATAAAGAGAAACCTGGGAAAGTCAGATAGGTGGGGTCCAAAGGGAAGTGAGGATGTATTAACAGGCATAGAACTAATCAAAGATGGTGGGACACAATGGGAAGTAGAGATATACTAACAGATATATAACTGATGAAAGATGGGAAGTAACTATTTAGTTCCAACAGGCTTTGCTGGAACCCACAATCAGTTCTCAATTTCTATCTGGGGTTCTTTTATTATTTTTACAAAGGTAACAGCTTTATTGACATATAATTCACATATACAATTCACCCATGTAAAGTGTACAATTCAATGTTTTTTAGTATATCCACAGAGTTGTACAACCATCACCACAATCAATTTTAGAACATTATCATCACCTACCTGGGGTTCTTGACTCTACAAAGTAAATGGATAAATTGGGGAAAGATCAACCAAGATGACAAGAGGATTATAAAGTAGTAGCTCACAGGGCATGAAAAGAGATGGGACTTGAGTCCTAGGGAAGGAGGCTGCGGAAAGATCTGGTGTTTAAAATAGGGAACTACTAAAAGGATGATATTTGGCCTATGTTTCTATTAAGGACAAACAAAAAACTGGGCTTGATTACAGCAAGAGGATTTAGGTAAAACATGAGGGGGGAAACACACCCAACTTCCTTGCGATGTTTGTAAATTCCTGGGTTATGCCACCCTAGGAAATAAGACTGATGAATGGTCATCACAGGGTGAGTTTTGAATAATGGGTTCTTCCAGTTTCACAGTGTTGGTAAAATAATCAGGCATCCCTTCAGAACTGGCTGAGTGCCCAACCTTTCTGTGATGTATTGACCAGCTGAACCCCGTTTACTAGGGAGAAGCTTCTAGAGAGCCCTGTTACATGCTAGATGAGTGATGGCCCTTTGGATCAATTAATAGAGGTTGTAAATAAAATTTTCCTGCTTATATCAGCCTCATGGTAGTAAACCAGAAAATATGTCAGGGGCATCAGAGCCCACAGCTACAGATCTCTCCCTGATTATTTGATAAATTCTTCTTTAAAGAATGTTGAGCTCCTGCTGTGGGCCAGTTATAAGAGAGACCCTAGAGATAAAGCAGTGGTTCTTAACCAGGGGTGATTTTGCCCTCCAGGGGACTGTTGGCAAGGTCTGGAGACATCTTTGTTCACAATTGGGCAGGGGGAAGGGTGTTACCGGTCAGAGATGCTGCTAAACATCCTACAGTGCACAGGACAGTGCCCTTCAACAGAGAATCATTCAGTCCCAAATGTCAGTAGTGCAGAGGTGGAGAAACTTTGAGATAAAGAATTAAGATTTAGTCCCTGCTCTCAAAGAATTTTGTCTCTTCATTGCAGTGTTTCTTAATATGACTTGAAATGTATGCTAATGAAAATTTCTACATTGAAAACGAAACTCTTCAAGTTCCTTATCTGAAGCAATTATAAGTAAAACCGAATTTCCTAATTCGATTTGGGACTGACAGTATGGTGCTATCAATGTAAAGTGTTCATTACATTCTTACTAATAAACTTGGTTATCAAACCTTATATTTAAGAAATATTTAGCAGAAGGAGGACAGTATCTTTTATCATCTTTATCAGCAGAGTGAGCCTATATTTTTATTTGAATGTATATATAGATTAAAATAGTTGGGTAGAAAATAACCTACAAGTTGGGAATATATAGTAAACCTTAATGGTTCATTTCCTTTACCTTGAACTTATTCATAATTTCAGCAGGGCATAGTTAAAATCTTACTTTATTTAGAAATCCCCTGGTTTAATAACAGTTGCAGATGAATTACTTGCAATATTTTGGAACTAGTTATTTCAAGCACTCTTATATACCAGTTGCGATAAAATCAACCAATATGTTAATTAAAATAAAATAACAATTTATTAAAGTGGCACCCTAAGGACCTCAAATAGACCCTATTTTGTTTCGTTGACGTGGGAGGTCAGTTATTTGACCTGGTGATAGTGAGCTGCTCTGGAAAATTGCCTTTTTTATTTAATGAGGAGTAAATTTGGCCATAATGACCTCTAATGCTTTTTTCCCTGCTGTTCAAGTTTTTAGCTTAGCAGCTTTTGCGTGTGGCTTTTAGAGGCTTGGCATCCTCACCCTTCAGCTCAAAATCTCCCTTTATCATTGTGCCAAGTGCTCTGGGCATTCCAGTTAACTGGGATTGTCTTGAAAATAATTGAAAAATATCTGTAATTCAGACTCTTCACTAATTTATACTGGTTTTTGCCCCCAAAGGATCCAAATTCCTGTGGGTTCATTGGGCTTCAAACCCAATATTTAAGAATCATCACAAAGTACATACTTTTGAGTTGTTGATGCTTAAAAACTGAAAGCAGAAAACTCTTCTGAGACTCAATTTCTTCACTTCTAAAATGGACTCTAAATCTTTTCTTGTTTTTTAAAATTAATTTGCTATTTATGATTATTCATGATTATATTGACATGCTCTGTCAGTAGCTGGCTACCTTTTTCTCTCCTTTCCTTCCTTCCTTCCTTTTTTCCTTCCTTCCTTCCTTCCTCCTTCCTTCCTTCCTTTTGTTTGGAGTTTTCACCATTGAGAACATACTTTTTCATGCTTAAAGTATGAGAGTTTTGCCTTCAAATATAAACAAATTTTTGACCACACTTTAGAATTTTCAACTCACTCTCAAGGACTTCCTTGGTTGAGACATTAACTGTATCATCTCTAAATCTTTCTTTTTTCCTCCAAATCAACTAATTTTTACTTTATCAGCAAGATCAGTACCCACAAATATGGATCTTTGTAACTTGTTCCAATTTTTTATCATTACTGAACTGAAGCCAGCTGAAGCCATCTTGACAAGTCTGAGCAAATAGCAAATATCAACATCCCTGGGGACTAATCCTTTTTTAAACAACTCTGAAAAGCTGTTCTTTAGGTTAGTTGGCCTAAACATTGTGTGTGTGTGTGTGTGTGTGTGTAGAAATGAGAAATTATTAGGTCATGAGATAAAGCTTGATGGAAATCCTGTATGACAGAAGCCTGTAAGTGGGTTAGCTAGAGACAGTTGTGAGGGTTGGAGACATAAAGATCACCACAGCTGCCTGTCTCAAGCCAAAAAATGATGGGGCCTGAGAGTTTGCCAGTAGCCCACTCTGTGAGCCCTGTGGGGATCACGTGCCTCAGACTAGGCACCATGGTTCCAGGCTGATGGTTCTTACTTGTTTGTGTGAAAGGCTGCAAACTTCTGACTGGAGTAGAAGCAAGGCATTGAACCATCAGGGAATGCTAGGCTCACTCTGGCCACAGCAAGACTTTGCCCTCCTCTTGATTCCCTGACATGCACGTAGTCAAGTGGACTCGTCTCCAGCGAAGGCTGGGAAGGAGAGCAGGCAGAAGATATACTGCCCCAGTACAACCCTGGTCCCAATACAATACTCTAGGTGTAACCTTCACAGGTCTCAATGGGCAAGTATCCCAATGCAACACCACAACAGCCTCTCCCCAAGAAGCTCCCAGAGGTAAATGGCAAGGCTCATGGATGAGGTTAGCTGGAGTGGGCGGGGAGACCTGTTGCAGGTACCTATCCTAGGGCTGAAGGATAGCTCCCAGTGGCTCAACACCAAGGGTTGGCTGTGGAGCCCACATTTATCACCCAACTGGAGCTGACATCTGAAGAGAAAAGGACATTGCCAGATACAACGAAGAGAAATCTGTGGCTTGAGGTTTTATAATGTAATTACAGCCTACCAATGCCTTCTTTTCCACCTGTATGTCACTCAGCTCTAAGCACTTGCTTCTAAATGGAAAATTGAGAATTCTGTTTCCTTGAAGATGGAGAAGAAGCAGCTCTTGCCAGTATTCTGTGAAGTTGGAGTACCCGGCTGGCTGGTGTAGAACAACTGCCTGATGCTGTGGGGGGCAGCAGAAACAACCACAAACATGGTGAGAACAGATCTCAGGTGGATGGGAAATGCTAGTCCCTGGGCACATTTGTGTTGGTTGTATTTGAAACTCGAATACATATGCCATGCTCAGGAAATCCACAATGGGAGTGAAAATGGAAAAATACTGCACCATGTATAAGCTGAAAGGATGGAGTCTGGCTAGGGCAAAAGAACCGACTAGTTAGCCTGATAAAAACAGCTATTTCATTATTTATCATCATGTCCCACTTGGAAAAAGAAAATTTAACAACACAGGAAAAGAGCAGGAAAAAGAAAAGCCATTTTTTGGTGTATGGTACAGGACCAGCTAAAGCTGTAATCTTACACACAGAGGGCTTGGTAATAAAAGAACAGCCTTGCAACTGCTTTTCCTCCTGTTTGTGTTCACAGTAACAGCTGGATACATACTAATTGCAAAAAGTGAAAGAAAGAACTTTAAGTTTAAAAGAAGGCATGCCATGATCAGTCTCTTGCCAGCACAATTCCAGACACAACTGTGAGGTGGCACCTAGCAAGTCTGTTTGAAATGCACACTCACAGTTCTTCACTTGTGTGGTTGGCTTTAGGCTGTCCAAGGAGAGCAGAATGCACCTTCCAGGTGCATCGCTTCTACCTATCAAGAAATGGCATAAACCGGGGTTCTCGGCCATGGCACCAGTGACATTTGGGCTGAATCACTCTCTCTGGTGGGTGCTGTCCTGTGTGTTGTGGGATGCTACCCACCAGGTGCCAGCAGCACCTTCTTCCCCAGCTGTGACAACCCTAAGTATCTTTAGGCATTGCCAGATGTTCCCTGGGGGCCATGGCCACCCCCAGGTGAGAACCACTGTGCTAAACTAATAAGAAATGACTTTCTCTTCCCTCTCAGACCCTACTCCCAAATATCTACCTAGGGCCCGGAATACTGTACTGGTAAGACATCTCCACATCCACCAGCAACAAATTTTGCTCTCTTTCTGAGTGGCCTTCAGTAATATGTTTGATTTTCAAGACTTTTGGTCATTCAGAAAAATGCTTTTATTGCCCTTGAAAATAAGGTCATTTCCAGCTAAAAACCATCCTTTTAGAGAAAGCTCAGACACAGAATTTTACACACTAGGGCAGGGGTGGGCAAACTTTTTGACTCGAGGGCCACAATGGGTTCTTAAACTGGACCGGAGGGCCGGAACAAAAGCATGGATGGAGTGTTTGTGTGAACTAATACAAATTCAAAGTAAAGATAATTACATAAAAGGGTATGGTCTTTTTTTTTTTTAGTTTTATTCATTTCAAACCAGCCGGATCCAGCCCGCGGGCCATAGTTTGCCCACGGCTGCACTAGGGTCTCTGTAAACTGGAAGTGGCCTTGGATACTTGAAACTCAACTCCTCCAACCCCACACCCTTTGCCACATTTTTACAAATGAAGAAACTGAGAGCTAGAGGGGGAAGTGACTTGATCAAGGTCATACATATTCCTAATCCTCTGTGTGTGGAGGCATAGGCCAATAGAATTCTCCTTTGCCCAACATGCCTGAAGAGCTTAGGTCTCTAAACACAGAGAACTTGTAGTGCTTTACAAGCAACAGCTTAGGCCAAACAATGTCAGTTAAGGAATGCAAAATTTAAAAATGATAGAATGCTGTAACCAATTAGTGCAAACAAACATTTATTGTGAAATATTCAGCCTACCCTTTATTAGGTATTACATCATCAAAGCACTTTGTGGCAATGAAAATAGCTTTTTTACCCTTCTGATTCACCCAATATTCCATTAAAGCTGCAAAAAATGTGCAATTTGCTTGAAAAATAGGTTGCTCTTATTTACTCATTTGTGAAAAGTCAAAAATAAAAAAAAAATAAAATGATGCTAGCTTACAGGGCCTCTAGAGCCAATTCATCTTCCTGCTTCCGAATTACCCCCCAAAATAATTAACAAAGATAATTTGTTTTAAATGACTTTTTATAAAACCAGTGCACCTTTCTCCATATTATAATCATAAAATTAAAAACACACACACACGCACATTATTTACTTTCTTGGAAAAAAGGTGGCCAGCCGTTGTTTTTTGATAGGGAGCATGTGTATTTCCTGGGAATTCATTTTCTTGAATTTTATGCTCCGGCTTTTGACAGGTTTCCTAAGGGGCTCTGTGTTTCCCATGGACTCTTCTCCTTGACTGTTGATGTCGTAGCCCTGAAATACGGAATCTTCTCTTTTGAAGGAGAAGTTTTTGGTGGACACGCCCGAGAGGCCTTTGATCTTGCCACAGAAGATAGTAGGCATGGCATCTTCCACCGAGACAATCACCTTGGCCGCCTGGGAGTTGCTCACCATCTCAATGTTATTTTCAGCCTTGTCCTCGCTGTTGGACTGGCTGGGCTGGCTGAATGGCTGGGTGGTGTCACTGCTGCCCAGGTGGCTATCCATCATGGCTGAGGCTTCGTGGGGTGTGGCAGGGGCAAAAGGCATCTCCATGCCTCTGTGCAGTTTCTCCTGCACCTTGTGACATGAGCTGTCCACTGACCTGCTGCTATTATACAGAGTCTCAGGGGGAGGCTCAGACTTCCGGCGGGTTGCCAGAGACAGGTCTAGGGCTGCATCCTCCTGGCAGATTGGGGGACTGACTGCACCAGCCTTGAGCCAGGGCACTGACTTCATGGAGAGATCCAGGGCCTCATTCTCACTTCCCATCTTGATGACTGTGTGGCGGTTGAGCTGGAAATAATCCTTGGGCTGGAGGATGTCAAAGGGCTTCAGTTCCTCCTTCTCCAGAGGGGTCTGAGTGCCTTTAAAGGGGTGTAGGCCAAAGGAAGATGGCGGCTTGGATAAACTGGGGCTGAACTTGGACTCAGAACTCTGAGGCACTGGGATGGGGATGGGAATGGGGATGGGTACAGGCAAGGGGACAATCACAGGGTAGGGCACCAAGAGGGTGGCTGGCGGGACCAGGGGGGACAAGGGGGAGTTAAAGGGCTGGGGGGGCACAGGGGCATATCCAGGAGGAGGCTGACAGGGTGGGGAGCCAAGAGTGCTCTGCGAGGGAAACAAATTCTGGAGCACAGCTTCAAATGGCAATGTGGGCTCCTGTGGCTGGCTGGGGATGCGCAAGTCCAGGAGCTGGGGCTGGGCCTCGGGGTCCTCGGCTGCCTGGAAGAGGTTGTTGTGGATGGCACTGGAGGAGCATGGGGCCTCCTGTGGCAGGACCAGAGGGGAGTTGAGGTGCTGAAAGACATGCTGCTCCAGCACCACGGGCAGCTGCACAGGGCCCTGTGTGGTCATAACATAGGTGGCATTGCCATTAGGGTTGAGCTCAGGTGCAGAGCTTCCCTCCACCTGCATGTGAATGGGCATCACCACCGGGCTCTCCCCAAGGCACAGGGGCTGCAACACGGTGGCCGCCACTTTTAGAGCCATGCCGCTCTGGGACTCAGCTGGGGGGTTCAGAATGGATGGGGCCGGCACCGTCACCAGCGCCTTCTTTACCAGGTCTGTGGAGTTGATGTTCCAGGCCTCTGTGGTGATCAGCTGAGCCATACCATTCTCCAGTCTGTTATTGGCCAAGGCAGGAGAGGAGTTGGTCATGTCCATGGAGAGGTTCTGTGATTGCAGATCATCCATCACTCACCTTTGATGCCAATCAACCTGCAACATAGAACACACAATATGAATTTTCCTTCAGAGACAATTTATAATTGCCCTAAGAGCTATCTTCACATCTTTTAAAAGTTTCCATGTCTTAGTTAACCATGGAGTACACCCATCTCTCTATGTATACATACATGTTATAGGCATTTCCTAATATATACGAATACACTCATGTGATCAGTTGTGCATGAAGAGCCCCAATTTAACAGAGGATTTTGATATAAACAGAGATGATGTAATGACTAAATTGCTAAGTGGGGTTAAACAGAGTATTTTAACCATCATACTCAGCTTATATGTTTAGCCTTCAACAGACACAGTCATTCCACTTTGCTATATCAGACAGTTAAGATATGCAGAGATGTGACTTGTTCAAATTCAAATAGGCAGTAGAGTCTGTCCTTTCAGAAAAAACCCCCACCACATTAGAATATTCTATGAAAATGGAAGAGGGCCATCCCAAAACTGTAATTGAAATATTTTTTAAAAAATTTAAAAAAAACTCTGTAGTAATAATTATTCCAAAAGAGGCTTGATAAGGGGAAGAGCAGTGCACTTAGACAGGAGAGTCATTACAGTTGTCTCACCATCTCCCTCCTACCAGTGACATCCCCTTTCTTCATAATTTTCCACCAGTGAAGATGCAAAACTTGCATGAATGCTCATAGGATCCAATGTCACTTTTGCTGCCATCTGTTTGATCTGTGACCTCTCCTAATGTCTAGCTGTCAAAAGGAGGGGATATTGATGATTCTAGGGCTGGAGAAATGAATCACTTGTTGGAAACAAGCATCCTCAGAGGTGAGATACACTCTCTTAATGTCCATTGCACTGGCCATTGGAGAGGCCAAAGAACCCAGCACAGGTGCTTCCTGGAGGAAGCAGGGCTGCAGCTGCCAATATGACTCTCCATGGAAACGCCTCCATATTTAGCCTGGTTACCATGGAGAAGGCAGGCACCATGTATAACTCCAGGATCTGTGCAGCCCTGGAGTCTGGTTGGGATCAATAATCCTCAGTCTCACTCTGCATCTCTGATTCTAGACCTCACCTCTCTGAACTGTATAGACTTTAGTCCTGTGATCATCTAGTCTTTCCTTGCTCACCACCAAGTTACCTGCACAACCTCAAAAACAAGAGAGGTGGCCCAGCACACCACGGGATTGGAAATAAACAAACAAGACATTGCTACAGGAAGCATCTTTAACAAATGAACAACTCTGTGATGTTTCTAGATCATTCAAATGTGTCACATGCAGAGAACAAGGAGTTTCTGTGAAGCATGAGGAGGGGAAGGCAAGAGGAAGGATGCTATGCAAAGCATCACTTTGTGGAGAAAGACTGGTGGATGATGCCCTTGGCAGGGATCACTGTGGTGCCTCTGAGGAAGCCTCCAGAGCCTGACTCTTTAGGGGCAAAGTGCCCTCTGGAAACCACAAGGTGACCCAGCATGCAGGCCAATAGTGCACTTGGGGCAGAGTAGGGAGGCAGCCTGTCCCCAGGAAAATGAGGGACCTTGCCCAAGCTGCAGGGCCTGTTTTTCCTGAAAGGAATTCTCCCTGATTCAGTCCAAAAAGCACCATATTTCCAATACACCATCCATTCATTGCTCCATGCAGGCATTCATTCACTCATTCAACTAAACAATTAATTTGTTGAATGCTTACTGCATACCAATACTTTCTGGGGGCTATAAATGCTGTCATGGGCCAGACAGACAAGGTTCCTGCCTTCAAGTAGATTACATTCTAGTGTGGACACATGCCTTTGATTAGACAGAGATTTGCTAGCATGAGAAGGCATCAAAATTATGCCAGAAGAGGCAGCAACATCAGCAGAACAAAGCTTTGTGGGCTACTCGCTAGCAGCCCTGCGAAGGCCCTGAGAACCAAAGATCTCCTCCAGTAGGGTCTGCCCCATCCCTCTTACTGGCCAGAACTATCAGGAAGTGGTGAGAAAAGGCTGAAGAGAAGCTGGGTGGGGTTGGCAAGGACAAGGACAGCAGTCAGAGAAGGCACCCATGACCACCCATCTGGGGTAGCTTCTAATGACCTGCAAGGGAAGTCACTGAGAGAAGTCATGTTCTGTGTTTCCTGTGGGCTTAGGATTAATCAAGCAGTGAAACTGTTTTTGTCATCATGGGCTGTACCTATCCACCCTTCCAAATGTGGTGGCCTCCCTCCCCCTCTGCCTCCCTTAACACGCCCCGCACCAAGGGAGAGACAGCAACTTCTCAATGCCTCCTTTCCCTGCTCCTGGAATACACATTCAGCTTAGGTGCCAGCTTTCATTTCTTCCTGCAAAACGTCACTCCTCCCCCTGCCTAGCCCTGGTACTAGGCCTGCAACTTCCCTGGAACCTTCCTGCTCAGAGTGTGAGGATTAGAATTCAGGGTCAATTCCAGGCTCCTTTTCCCTGTGGAAGCTGTGAGGGCGACAAACACCCCTCCATGCATTTCATTTCTTGGCAGAGAGGCCCCTATAGTTCCTCATTCAACACCAAGTGCAGTTCCCTGCAGAGGTGTGTGCGAGAGAGTGCTTGAGAATAACATTTATTCAAAGTAGTGGCCAGGTTCCTTCCAGAAAGTCATTGAACTATTTGCTCATCTTTTTTCTACCAGGGACCTCCTCAGTCCCTTTTGTCAGGGAAGGAGCTGAAGGATCCCCAGAGTTCCTATCCCTGGGCAGTGAGTGCAGCCCAAAGAGGCTATGGTTGTGTTACAGGATGGCTTGGAGGCCTCTATTTTCTCAGCCTGTTTCTAGTTACCCATCTACCGCACCCTGCCTTCCTGAGACAGATGTCATGTGGGTGGGAGGGTAAGTCAGTATCCATGAGTTCCAGGGAGGCCATCAGACCCCCTTGCGAGGGCCTCAAGTCTCTGTGAACAGGGCTGAGGCCAGATGGATTGCAGGACAGGGCACAATGCAGTGGGGGTGAGCAGTGTGCACCTTAAGACCAAAGGGACAAAATCTCACTTCTGCCTCCTTCTGCATGATAGCTTTGGACCTGTCTGATGATTCAGCCAATGTAAGCCCTGAGAGCACCCTAGCCCTTTCTCTAGAAAGCTACCCCCTGCTGATATTGCCTTTCCTCCAGCAGTGAGTCCCACCCATCTCTCCACCAGGTACCAGGTACCTCTTTCTCTCTGCTCCTCCTGCCCTGTCATTCACCCTGCTAGTAGGCACCTTAACTAGGGGACAGCAGATGGGGGGGCCTGAGTGCACCCAGTATGGGCAGAGCATGCCCTGAGAATAACAACCAGCTCTGGGATGCAGGTTCAAAGGGGAAGTCTCTCTCCCTCAGATGAGCCGTGAAGTAAGATAATATAATAACTAGAGAGAATGAGAAGGCCTGTCCTCCATGCTGATTAGGATGGGGTGTGGGGTGCGCAGAGAAGTTAGTCAAATCAAGGAGTGTTTCAAGAGCCACCAACTAGTGCTCAAGCAGAAGGAGGCAGTGATTTCTTCAGAGGCTACCGGGGACATTTTATTTGGAGTTTTAAAACATTATTGGCAAATGGATTTAAATGAAGTCACCCACCCATTCTCCTGTGCCCATTACCACTAAGAGTGTGGGGTAGGTTGGTTAACAAGGCAGCATGGCAGTGAGAAGTGGGCAATCTGGATCTGCAGGTTTCAGGAGACTCTTACCCTCTTGGCCCTTGGCTGGGGAGGGAGGGCTGGGGACTAGGGGTTGGGTGCAGCCCAGTGTAAGCCAGTGCCTCCTGGATGGAGATGCTGAGGAAAAGCCTCAGGGCCCAGGGCAGATGGGGAGTTTGGGCGGGACTGTCTGGGGCAGCAGTTGGGCTCAGAGACCTAAACCCCTCATCTTACTATTACAAAGAACTAAGTGTGCCAGGGGTGGATTATCCCAGGATCTGCCCCTCAGTCTGGAGTGCTCTTTGGCCTTTGCCATCACCCAGAAAACTCCTGCTCACCTGTTAGACTTTGGGGTCTTATCCTCTGAGACATCCCCCAACTCACTGAGCTCCCACAGAACCCAGGCTTATCCTTGTCTAGTCCTGACCTTCTCTTCATACTGGGATTACCTATTTACTCGTGTCTTCAGGAAGAAAGAACTGTCTCACCACCTCATCTTTATATCTGTACCTGTGAATAGCAGGTGTTCAGAATGAAGGAGAGCATGAATGAATATCTATACCCTTCTGAGCTTGGTCTTCTCATGCCCAGGCTCTTGTTATAGGCCCACCATTTATAGAATCATGGCAGTTTAAGACTGGAAGGGGCATTAAAGTTTACATTTCTATCCTATTCCTGACTCTTTTTATAGATGAGGAAACTGCAGCCCTGAAAGGCTAACTAAAACTCCCCTGAGGCAAATGAAAACAGATGTCACCACACTCATTGTGGAAAGAGCAGAGGGCCAGGCCCCACAGGAATCATGGAGGGTAACATGGCAGCCACCTACTTCACCAGCCAGTAGAAGCCTCCAAGGAGACAGTGGATGCAAAAGCACTTTGTGGACAGAAAGAAGTCCAACAGGGGTGAGTGTTTATGAATTCATCCTGGGTTCCTGTGTTTCTCTGACATACCCAGAAAAAGAACCAAGCAAAGCCACATGTGTACTGCTTTCCTTATAAGGAGTTATAGTCTGAAGAAGATGACCTGAGGCCTAACTTCAGTCAGTGACCCACCCTGCTTTTGTGCCCCACCAGACATTTCCACCAGCCATGCCTACCTCTCAGGCCTGCTGCTTTCAGAGCATTGCACAAAGCACTCATTTCACTCTATGGGCCTCCATATAAGTGGACATTTTTATATGAGGATTCATTTATGGCTTAATTTAAAAAGTGAAAACACTTGACCACTCAGATAAATTAACTATTGTCCAGGTCCTAGAGTCCATCTATTTTCTCACTGTGGGCATTTGACACTTTCTAACTCACACACACACACACACACACACACACACACACTCATACACACACACAAACAACCTAATACTCTCATTCTTAATGCCTTCAGCCACATCCTAAATGATCTCATGGGCCCCTGAAATGCCTGCACAAACTCAAACTGAAGGAACTTCAGAATGTGACTGTGTGCCCCCACTGATCCACGGTAGGGTCCCTGAGACTATCCCAGGCAAAACCTGTTTCTGAGGTGGAAATTGGGACAATGGCACTGGGGCATGTTGAGAATCTTTCTCAAAGATTATGTTCCTGAGAGGGGACTGATTTTATTTTGTGATTTGAATGCATTTGCACCACAGAAGCAGCTATCAAGATGACCACAAGCCCCCAGTCCACAGCAGAAAGCACTCCTGCACAGATTTTTTAGGAATGGGTATTTGGTATGGTGGGCAGGGGTTAGTTACCTCTTAGCAACTCAAGTCAGAGGCAATTGCCTTCTTGGGGGCCTTGTGAGGACCCTAGGACTACAGGAGTGAGGTCTCTGGAAAAGTGAACTCAGCCTCAAGGAAAGCCATCTTACTGATAAGGGCTATCATGGACAGATTCCACCCCCAGAAACCAGCTGACCCAGTGTGAGCTTCAAAGTTTCCTCCTCTGGCCTCTATCTCAATATAGGAATTCTGGAAAGGCCTGGGTCCCTGGCCCTGCTCCTGGTGATGCTCCCTTCAACCCCAATGGCCTGTTGATGTGGCCTGCTTTCCTCTTCCACTAAAATAAGCCTCATGTAGGTTTTGTACAGCAAGGTAATTTTTTCCCTCGAAAGCATTTATACACACACACACACACACACACACACACACACACACACACATATGTATATATTCTGATAATTCTCTGAAGATAAGTGTGTTCCAACTGTAGAATCTTGACAGCTTTGCTTTGTGGAGTCTGTAGGCAGTTATCAGTCACTTCAGGTCAAAATTGGGTCATCTCTAACCTTGTGGCTCAAAATGGGGTCCTTGGAGCAGTAGCAGCATCTCCTGAGAGCTTGGCCCCGCCCAAACATCCTGAGTTGGAATCAGCATACCAGCAAGCACCTGTGATTTGTGTGCACATTAAAATCTGACAAGTTCTGGCTTAGCATTGGTTCTCAGACATGGCTGCAGTTAGAATCACCTGGGAACTTTAAAAAAGACTGATACCTGGGTACCACCACCAAGACTCTGATTTAATTGGTCTGGGGTACAGCTGAGGCATTGGAGTTTTTTAGGACATTGGGGATTTTAAAAATTCCCTGGGTGATTCTAATATGTAGTCAAGATGGGAACCCTTCATTCAAAGGCCAGAGAACAAGGCAGCTGGTCAGCCAACCTTCTTCTTTGTGGCTGACCTTGCTTCATGCTTCACAGAAAACACAAAAGCCATCAATCTCAAACTCCCTCAAGTTCCCCACAGGCTCACAGTGTCTCCCCATGTCTCCCTACCCCCAAGAGAAGATGAGATGACTTCCCTGGGACTCTCTGCTAAGAATCCTACCCCCTTCCAACAACACCCTATTCTGAGTCTATTTTCTATTTTCTATCTTGTATATCAGCTATATTCTCAATGACTGACCCAATTCTATATAAAAGTTACTAGCCACTTACTAGTAGTTAAATAAACAAAACGTAAGTTTCATCATTTAATACAACATGGATATGGTTTCACCATTCAGGACCTGATATGCACTAAATATCTAATAGGTAATTCCAACTGGGTTAAAAATGCTTTAGCTCTCCCAATAAGGTGTAATAAGTGTCAATTGCCCCAGTGATTACATTTTCTGAACTTTAGACATCAGCACAGGGCCTTTCTACTGAAGCTGTGAACATAATTTACCACATGAATGTCTTCCCAATTTGTTTACAATACAAAGAATACACTAAATAGTCACCCACTTTATGACTACCCAGGTTAACTTTGAAAATGAGCTCCCTGTTAAGTAAACATGTTACTTAATTTATTAAAACAGTGGTGGCCATGCGGTTTATGACTTAGTGTCACCTTCATGAAGATGAATAAATAGTGGCTGTGGGGAAGTTCTGTCAGAGAGAATAGAGTGCAAATCTTTGCTTTTATGTAATACTGGTGAAAAAATGAAAGAGGTGGGTAATTCAGACAGAGGAAGTGGTGGGCATCATGAACTGGCCAATGACACCAGGGAACACCAAGGCTTTCCCCCGAGAGTGGGGTAAGATAATCCGGGGGTTTCCATAAAACCTAGTTACGCTCATTTTATGACTTTATCCTTTTTATTCCAATTTTCTATTTTATGACATATGTAATAAATACAGGAAGACATATAATTTAATAATATGTTGAAGGGATGTGCAATTCTTTTTTCTGATAGGAGTGAAAAAGTTGCAACTCAATCAGAGAGATGATGCTCTCAAGACCCAGTGAGAGAGAGTTCCAGGGTCCCCCTGCCTGAAAAAGTCTTGGGGTCATTGTTCCAGTTTACTCCTATTTTTCAGAGCAGGAAGCTAAGGTTTGGAGGTTACATGAGGTTCAGAGATTGTAGAGTTCATAGGCTCCACGGACCTTGCTCCTTCAAAAGCCTGGTCCCTCACCCATGGCTTTGGTTTCAAATTTCACTTGAGCCTAAGGGGTCCCTTCCTAAATCTCTATCTTTACCAGCACTGAACACCAAAGAATGTGAGATGTTCTGATTCAATTGTCAAAATGTCAAACAGATTGTTCAATGCTTCTTTGTCTCTGTATCTATTTCTGTTCATCAGTTTCTGATGTTCATTATATTCCACAAATGAGTGAGAACATGTGATATTTATCTTTCTCTGACTGTCTTATTTCGCTTAGCATAATGCTCTCCAGTTCCATCCATTCTATTTCAAATGGTTAAGAATATAAGGATATCAATGGACACAGACACTGGGAGAAGGGGGAGGGCATGGGTTGGGGGGTAGGGGAGGCCAGGGGGAATAGGGGAAAAATGAGACATATGTACTACTGTTTGTAATACTTTAAACAACAAAAAGAATGTCAAACAGAATTTTATGGGTGAGGTTATTAATGAAAAAAAAAAAAGATGAAATAAACCCTTGAGTCTGTGATACCTAATAGACAAGAGATTGAAATAGAAGAGATGAAATTCAAGATACATACTAGTATACACACAAGCTTTTTATGACTGTGGGAAAGACATTTTATGTCCTGGGACTCAGTTTCTTCTGTAACATGGGATATTGCCCTACTCTCATGGTGGGGTGGAAAGTTAACTCAGGCCTCCCAAGAGTAGTGTCTACTGAGGAGTCTACTGAGGAGTAAAGCGTAGCCTTCTAGGAATTGCTGTGGACCATGAAGGATGGGTAAGTTAAGTGTGGGCATTCTGGGAGAATTGAGAGAAGAAGGAAAGTACACAAGCGGGTGGGGGAAAGGGCAAAACTGGGGTGGGTCTGGCTGAGCCACTCCCATGACCACTAAGAAGACCCCTCCCCCACCCTTAGAACTTTGAAAGCTAGGCCACAGGGGTATGAGGGGAGCAGCTTGTAGGGAGGGACCAGGAATGCTGAAAACTGAGACATTGGAGAACTAAGGTGGGTTCTTCTCAGAGTTCTGGTCTGTCTTTAAACAAGGTCAGTGGAGGGAAGGCTGAAAGAAAAGGAGAAGATAAGAAGACCTCTTCAGCTTCCGTCAGAGCAAGGTCTGTCTCTCTTGGGACTAACCTTCCCATTGCAGGGCAGTCTCTGTGGGTTAAAGACATCCTACTATATGCCAAATGTACCTACTATGTGGTCTCTGCTGGGTCTCAGGTTAGGGCTGGGCCTCAGCAAGTAAATAGTTTTGTGCAAATCTGGTTGAAAAGAGAAATAGTAAAGCTGGACAAATCAGAAGAATACAGGGAAATTTTCACAACTAGAACCAACAGCTCACAGGCCTGGTTTTCTGTTGGTGGCCTTGACTGGATTCCACCAGAGCACAAGAGGGATATAGGAGACTGCCTTGCCTCTTTTCTCACCCAGGTGGAGAGTGTGAGCTATCTTTGCATTTCTAATCTCATTTCATATTCCTGATGACCTCCAGCCTGCTCACAAAGAACCTATGGCAACCCTGGGGCCTTGCAGGCCTGGGTGTAGGACTAAAATAGGGAACCAGGTTCACATCCATTCATTTATTTATCCTTTCAAAAATTATCTGAGTACCTACTGTGTGCCAAGCAGGCATTTCCTATTCCTCCACCCTGGCACTGTTTTCTTCATAGGCTCATTGCCCTCTCTTGGCTCAATTCCCAAATTGGTATTCTGCCAGGGTTATTTGCTCCTAACAAGGCTCCTTCAAGGCCCAATTTTCTTGCAGAGGTAAAGGAACAGTCTCTAAAGAAGAATGTTAGCCCTTAGGCAGCAGCAGAAAAATACTTTGGTGCAGGGACCTCTCTAAGATAGAGGAGAAATGCTTATTCTCCAGAGAGGGCTGCCTCTGAAACTAAAGGAAAAGAAGTGCCCTTCTAAAGTCCTGGTGAACCTCAGTGGAAGGTGAGAGGTGCATCTCAGAATCACAGGAGAAAAACCATGAAGAGCTGTTGTGTGGTAGGGCACACTCACTTGGATAGTGGGCTGTGAGAGTCAGTGAGTATCTGTTCCTGGATCCAGCCAAGGCCTCAGAGCCTTCAGCTGTACATGCAGAACCCCCAACAAACCTCAGGTGCTGCTGCCGGAGCAGCCATCTTGTGCAGAGGCAGAGGTCATATTTAAGGTCTCAGGCCAAGGTCTGTTGCTTTAAAAAGCTATGGGTTTTTTTTGGAGATTTATCTGGCAAAAGAGAAACCTCTTATACACGGAACAAAAAAGCAGGGTGAAACCTGCTTTTGGAAGAAAAAAAAAATACTTCTAATTAGATTGAGATTCAAAGGTTAAATTTTTGTTCTGGGAAAAGGGCTGTTTATAATCTCGTGTCATTAGCAGGACATTTTCCAGAGACTAGTGTGCCAGAAATAGAGTCTAAGGGGTCAACTAGAAGGAAGGGGTGTAGATTTGTGAAGTACGAAGGACTGGAGTTCAGACTTTCCCTTTCTTCTAGTGCATGTGGGCCCCTCACATCACTGGCACAGAAACAGTGCCAGCCTCACCCTGGACACTGTGTCCCCTGTGAGAGTGGTCAGAATTACAAGCTTTGAACTCAGACAGACCTAGGTTCAAATTTCAGCTCTGCCTACCTTTTTGAGCTGTGTGACCTTGGGCAAGTTAGTTCTAAGCCTCTGTGAAAAATAGGGATTAAAAAAGAGCTGGGGTGGTTGTAGGGAATAACCTATGTAAAGTACTTGGCACAGTGCCTGGCACATGGAAAGTGCTCAGTAAAATATGGCTATCATCATCATCACCATCACCACCACCACCACCATCATCATCATTATCGTTGTCATCTTATCACCAGAGTCATTGCCATCATTATCAGATCCACTGCTCAAATTTCCTCTGAGCATCCTAAGTAGCATAATGATCCCAATAGGTTTGTACATTCAGTTCCCAAGTTAAACCCTGTTTGTTCAAAGATTCATTTTAAAATCAGCTGCTAAAAACTGGGAAGACATTCACTAAAGAATTAATGTTACATTTGATGGTAAGGTTTCTACAAAAACTCACTTAATCCCCAACATAGCTGAAATATTAAACATTTACATTGAAAATAGAAAGCCATGGTTTACAGCATTGGAAATGAAAAGGAAAATAATTAAATATTAAAAAAAACTATTTTTCATTCAAACTGAAAGGCTGGGGAAGGAAGAAGAGGTAGCCAGAACCTTTTGTTATCTTGAATATGGAGTCACAAACATGTTGGGGTCCAGAATGAGCCTCCTCAGAATGCATCACCTTGGCATGCAGATTATTTCTAGCTGAAAACAATTAAAGTCCACCAATTTAAAGAAGAGATTTTTGGTTTGTTTGCTTGTTTTTAACCTCTTACTTTACCTGCCTAAAGAAAGTCAGGTAGCGCTAGCCAGTTTGGCTTAGTGGATAGAGCATCGGCCTGTGAGACCAAAGGGTCCCAGGTTCAATTCTGGTCAAGGGCACATACCTCAGTTGCAGGTTCCTCCCCAGCCCGGGCCCTGGTGGGGGCTTGCGCAGGAGGCAACGAATCGATGTGTTTCTCCCACATGAATATTTCTCTCTGTCTTTCCCTCTCTCTTCCACTCTCTCTAAAAATCAATGGAAATATAAACTCTGGTGAGGATTTAAAAAAAAATAAATAAATTCAGGTAGAAAACCCTGCTTCAGGAAGGGAACCTCACCCTATTCACCTCAGCACATAGGAACTAAGTGTGGCCAACAGGGAGGATCCAAGTAAGTCTGTTTCCCATTGTTTCTGGATGGCCCGGCAAGAATTTGTTTACCAAATATTTACTCCTTCTCATCTACCTGTAAATTTCCTGCTTTCCCTTTGAAGTCCCAGACCCGTGCCTCCTTCTCCTTAGTCTAGAATGGTAGATAAGCCTGCGCTGCCCAATGTATCTTGGGGTCCCATATTTTTAGGGAACCCACATATGCACATATG
Organism: Myotis nattereri; assembly: GCF_964212035.1. Taxonomy (NCBI): domain Eukaryota; kingdom Metazoa; phylum Chordata; class Mammalia; order Chiroptera; family Vespertilionidae; genus Myotis; species Myotis nattereri. Next base: position 9,733,804 of record NC_138078.1, read on the forward strand.
TAAAAAATTTGGTCATTTTCTCCATAACATAATCTGTCTCATTTTAATTTCATTATTAGACCAGCCAGAAGAGCTTCCAAGGGTGAGGGGAAAAGCATTTTTCCAACACCACAAGCATTGTAACTTTCTGAAGTTACTGCTGGTTGGCTATGATATATACTTTCACTTAGATCCTATAGTTTTCCTTCTGGTTGTTGACAAGAGGGGCCTAAGTAGCTCGTCTCTTCTGCTCAGAAGTGGGATTAGGGTCATTTTTTCACTCACAAGAGGAACAAAAACAAGAGCCGGGTGGAAGAGGCGAGGAAGAGGGTAAGAACAAGAGGAAGACAGAAAACAAAGATATTTTCTAAGATAATTGGCCAAGAGTTGAAGGAAAAAGGGGGAGAAGATTAAAAATTATGTGTAAGTCCAAATGAGGAAGAGACTGCTCAGCTGGAAGTAGTAAAACAGATATAGGAAGCTATATTGAAAACACCGAATGAGCATTATTCAGCTGGCCACAAGAGGACGCTGCTGAGCTACAACAGTTGGTTACTGCGCAATGCTGTTGGGGGAGAGGTGGGAATGGAGCTTCTTAGTAGAATGAGAATTGGGAAAAATATGAATGTGTTTACCAGTGCTAGCAGGCACATAATGAAAGTGATCCAAATTTGAGGGAAGCTTCTCCCATGCTGTAAAGCCACCAACCACATTCACTTGTGACTTAGCTGTTCTGTCAGTCCTAGAAAACACACACACACACACACACACACACACACACACACACACACGCATTTATCTTTTTTTGGTGCCTAATCTTTATTTTTGTCTATCTCTTACCCCTCCTCGGGCAGTTAGAAGTGGGGTTCCCCCATCAAAATTGGGTTTTCTAGAAAGAAGCTAATAAACTCATTATCACTGAGGTCTATGACTGATAGGTTCAAGAATTATGTTTCCTTTATTGGCATAATAAACATAATGCAATCAGTGATAAAGCTATGGACAAACAAATGAAACTCTAATTGAGGGGTTTCAGATACCAATCATGGGGTGGGACCTTGCTAATTGTCTTGAAATCTCTCCATACAGACAAGAGCCTACAACTATGACCAAGTTTGCTGGCTCCATTAAAAGGCACTTGAGGTTTTAAAAAGGGATGTGACATAGCCTCAACCTGTAAGCACTCATAACTAAGAGAGGAAGTGAATGCAAGTAGGTTCTTCATTCCCTTATAGACTCAATCCACAAACACTGTTCACACACCAGGAACCTCATGAGTATGTGCCTGCAGGGTCCAGAGATTTTAGCAGTATCTGGAATTGTCCTTATGTCACAGTACTTTATGGTCTTTACTTACCCTGTTACTGAACTGGCTACCTCCTGCAACTCTGGTTTCTGTCTTACCAGACTTTTATGCATAAGTTAGGGGCTCTCAAAGGATTATCTCTCCCCCACACACCCTCTACCCCATGCACAACATGCTACTGCAGTGCTACAGCCACAGTGGAAACTTAGACTATCACCAATAATGGTAGACATGGTGAGGAGGGTAAAGAAGGAAGCTTGGCTTTTGGTGAATCCAACTGGCTAGTTATCTTAGTAGGGTTTCTCCCACAGACTTATTTGACTGAAAGTAGTTTATTTGGGAGAAGATCACAGAAAACACCAGTAGAGTGAAGCAGCGAAACTGGGAAAGGGCTCATCAGTTTTCCAGGGGGATGCTGGGAGACAGTGGAGAACACATGCCTTGGAGTTGGTACATTTATTCACCAAAACCCACCCATTATTGATCAAGGGCTGCTCCTGGAATGTGTGTCAATTTATTGGCACTTCCAGCTAGCCCAGCATGCAGGCCTAGTGTGCTTTTGAGACACACACAAAGGAAGTCCTCAGGGAGAGTCACAGGTATTTGCAGTAAACGAGGATATAGCAGGGGTGGGGAACCTTTTTTCTGCCAAGGGCCATTTGGATATTGATAACATAATTTACAGGCCATACAAAATCATCAACTTAAAAATTAGCCTGCTATACTTGGTTAAACATTTAACTCACCCCTAATGCCTTGGCAGGGCCAGGCCAAATGATTTCATGGCCTTATACAGCCTGTGGGCCAGACGTACCCCACCCCTGAGATATAGAGTCCCATGGGACATAAGGGCAAAGCACCACCATATTTGCTTTACACCAGCCATGCCCTAGAAAGTTCCAGTGGTTATTATGTGATGACACAAATGTCACCAAGTCAGGCCACCATGACAAGGGGTTTCCCCAATTGCTGATACTTTCTATGACCTCTGTGAAGAAGACACTCTGTTATGATAATTTCCAAGCCTGGTAAGACAGAAACCAGAGTTGCAGGAGGTAGCTAGTTCAGTAACAGGGTAAGTAAGGACTAGGAAGTACCATGATGTAAGGACAAGTCCAGGTACTGCTAAAATTTCTGGGCCCTGGAGGTACATACTCATGAAGTTCCTGGTGTGTGAACAGAGGCATCAGTTCACAAGAAGTGTGCCTCGAGATCCCATGAAGAACCAGGCACAAAAGGAGGCCAGGAATGGCTCTCTTTCCAAAAGCAAGATGGTCCAGAGATTGACTACTTGGCTAATGTGTTCCTTTGGGGCCCTCAAGAGAGTTCTTTTAATCATATTTGTGCTGGCTAGAATGTAAGATGTTCCTGAGATGAGTCACAGAAGGAGTGTCTCTTCTGGTGATCTTGTATTCCAACTCAGGGACCAAAAAACAATCAATAAACATACACTACTTCGCTTTATCAGCTGCACACTGCCTAAAAATAACAATAATAATAACCTCAGCCCAAGAAGTACGAAGATAATGCAGGAAGAAGAGGGTAGAGATTGCTTATCTTTTAAACAGGGAGCCTGCTTTCTGGAATTGTTTTGTCAAAAGCACCCCACTGGCTGGAGATAAGCTCTCTCAAAAGCAGAACAATGCATTCTGAAGAATCTTAGGGTTGGTCAGTCTTTTGAAGTCTAATGAACTCATTATATTTATTATTTTAAAGCAAGTATGGTGGATGCAGCTAATACAGCATAAACAGCTTGGGTGGGGCAAATAAAAGCTGCTGTGTAACATCTGGCTAGCTGTCAATGAAGATTATAGGTATTATTTCCTATTTTCTTTGGTAGGGGAGAATTCTCCTGGAACGTATGCTTGTACTCCCATGGTGGATGAGTTGAAAGAGGTTAGTTATTGTCCCTCTAATACCCAAGGCGGATCCCCAAAGCAAGATTCATGGTGATCCTCCTTTTTCCTCACCTGCTCCACATCTGAGTTCAGTCATTAAACCTTTATTCCTGGAAGTGACATGTGAGCTGGGCCTTGCCACATGGGTAAGATTTCAGCAGAGGAGATGATGGAGTGGGGGTGGGGCAGAAGCATAGGAGGAAAGGCACAAGAGGAAAAGTGTGGGACTGGGCAGCAGGCTGGGCAGCTGAAGCACAGGGCTGGGGAGGGCTTGAAGGAGAGACAGGGTACTGTGAACATTAGAAAGCTGTCTGCCTCATCCAAAGGGTGTTACAAATTTCCATTCAGCAATTAACCTTGTGCCCCAAAGGATAACTAACTCAGCCAACACAATTTTGATGTCTTCAGAGGTTCTGATGGAGGCCATAATGCAGTACTGAGGAAAGTTGAGAGGAGGAGAAAGGACATTAATTGACAGGGCTGTGCTAGCTCTTCCTTCTCTCTCTCCTCTCTTCTACAAACACAAGATTATATAAGTAAACGATTTATTAAGATTTATTTATTATGTGCCAGGCACCCTGCTAGGTATTTTACATTCATTTTCTCTTCTCAATTTCTCAGCAACCCAGCAGATCAGTACCATCTTGGTGTGAATTGGTTTGTAAGTTTTTTTGGTCCTTTTTTTTTTCCAAAACAGATCTGTGAGTCCCCAGGGTATAGTTGTTTTGATGGGAGGAAGGGAATGAGTTTCCTAGAATGTGAACAACATTCAATGCAGAGAAGGCAAGTCTGGGGTGGTAAGGAAAAGATAGGGCAAAGGTTCCTGGCTCCATATGTGGGGGCAGGGGAGGCAGGAAGGGAGGAAGAAGGGGAAGTGTCTTCTCACCTCTAGCCAGAGCCTGGAATTCCTTGATCTTCTGTACCTGGGGAAGGCCAAGCCCTGAACTTGCCCCTTCACCATTATCAGAGCAGCCAGCCATTACTCACCCTGAAGGACACAGGAACTCTCATTTCTTCTTGGAGCCCAACTTTCCCTTCCTACACCTCTGGACCAGCTTGCATCCCAGTCAGGGCTTCACTCCCAGCCTCCCCAGGAATATATAGGTTGGGGGAAAAGTAGGTTTACAGTTGTTCACATGGAAAATAATACAATAAATAATAACACTGTAAAAGAATAACCTGTGTTTCACACACTCACAATTATAAACCTACTTTTGCCACACCTTGTATTTCATCTATGACTGTCTGGCTGGATGTTTACCATACCTACTTCCTCTTCTGCCTGCACTACATCTCCCAGACTCCCTTGCAGTTAGGGATAGTCAGGTGCCTGAATTCTAGCCAACAGAATGTGGATGGAAATGATGTGCACCACTTTCAACAAACCTTCCTTACATGGTGCTCTAATCTCTTTCTCCTTACCTCAGCTTGATGCACAAGAACCTCTTGGAAGCCACCTGTTGGAGATAGTAGAGCCACAAGATGGAAGGGCCTGCATAACTGAATCATGGTCTGAAGGAGAGCCACTGGCCATCAGGAACATCCATCTGGGGCTCTATGTGAGTGAAGAATAAACTTCTATTGTGTTTGAGCCCTGGTACACTTTCAATTTGTCTGCAACAGCAGCTATCATTACCTAAACTAATACAGTATGCACAGGGAGTGCTGGGGGCACACTGACTTGCAGCCTCAGAGCATCTTGAACCCCACCAGCTGATAGCCAGACTGCAGTAGCAGCCCAAGTGCCCAGAACCCAATTCTGAGCTTCCATGTGTTAACTTTTCTGCACTAAAAGCACTGACATCTTTGGCTGTTCTTCCTGACTTGAATGGATTCATTAATATGGGTTCAAGGCCATTTTTTCTTGGTTCCTGCATAAATAAATATCCACTGAGTCTACTTCATTAGCATCCATAGAGCTAGTGGGGGTGGAGAGGGCAGGGGGTGTGGAGCTGCCTTCACAGAGCAGGAGGAGGCAGGCCAGCCAGCAGCCTTCTTCCCCTCCCCCAGCTCTGCAGGCAGCCCTCATCCATGTGAGTGGGTGGGAGTGGGGGAGGGAGAAGCAGCAGGGTCCTGGCACAACACAGGCAAACAGACTCCGGGGACCTGGCATGCCTGGCATCTGGCCAGAGGAAACTGCTAAGACCACAACACCCCTTTCTCTCTTTATTCCCTTAGATGTTTTGTTTTTTTGCAGAACAGGGAGGCCTGGGATTTCTGCCCTTTCCCCAGCCACACTGGAGTCTTTCTAGGAAAGATCCCCGTGGATTTTCCCTTGGGGGAGCTCACCATCTATGGCTCAAGGATCTGGGCCAGCTTTCCCTTGGTGCCCTACATAATTGATTTCTTAGGCAAAAGACTTCCCATTAAATAGTAGCCTCCCCTTCCACCAACCACTGAAATTTCACCACTAGCAAGCTATTGTCTTGTGTTCAACATTATTGCCCTCTTTCTGGGTTCCTTTCCAAAACACCGATCTGTGTAAAGTCTTTGGGTCATTGCCACATTGGAGAGAATCGATCAGAACATTTTCTACATAGTAAGGGTGCCAGCACCTACAGTGGGAACATTTCCTGTCTGTGCCTTAGGTGAAGCTCTAACCCAGTCAGCCAGCAGAGTTCCAGTTATCGCTTCATTTCCATTAATGCTTGAGGCTTGGCTACAGAACACAGGGAAAATTATAAATGTTCTTTTGGTGGTGAAATGGGTGGCTTGCTAATTAATGTGGTGACTGTAACAAATGGGAAAAATTAGCAATATTCAAGATATATGGATAGCTAAAATTTTTTAAAGGCATTCCCCATTTTGTGTGCATACTGTTGGAAAATCCAGGAGAGCCAACAGCCAGCACTCCAAGGATGATTTTGATACTTGCCACCTAAGTGGTCCCATGCCTGGTAACTACCTGGTTTTGGAGGACTTCCAGTTGCCTACATCAACTAGAAGGTAACAAAATTCTGCCTTGGAAATGTTGTAATATCTGTGTTAAGTGGAAATTTCATACAATGTGTGGTCACAGCAGCTGAAAGGACAGCTGGCTGGGACTTCCTAGCACAGGCCTAGGAACTGGTTTGTGCAGTGATGGCGAACCTATGACACGCGTGTCAGAGGTGACACGTGAACTCATTTTTATTGGTTGATTTTTCTTTGTTAAATGGCATTTAAATATGTAAAATAAATATCAAAAATATAAATATTTGTTTTATTATGGTTGCAAAGATCAAAAAATTTCTATGTGTGACACGGCACCAGAGTTAAGTTAGGGTTTTTCAAAATGCTGACATGCCAAGCTCAAAAGGTTCGCCATCATTGGGTTTGTGCCTGCTGGCTACTTACATGTCAGATTTCCACTGTGTGTGTGCAGCACAATTTACCCTGAGACTGGCTGTCAGTGTGATTCTGAGCTCCCTGATCAGGAGCCCCTCCCCTCTCCATTCTGAGACTCTGGCCTGACTCCTACGCCTGCCCAGCCTGGGCCCTCTGGGGCTCTGGCTCTGAGATTGCCCTAAAGCAACCCACAGACAGCCCTCAAGGCTGGAAAGATGCTGATTCAGGGACAGGATGATGAGCAGAAACCTCCTGTCTGTAAAAATGTAATACTTGGCCTTCCCTTCCGAAGGACCTTTTTAGTGTCTGAGCTGGTAGTGGTCAACATGCTTGAAAATTCTTTAAAATGTCTTTTAAAATTAAAAAAGCAAGGAATCATATCACATCCATTAGAACGATTAAAATTAAAAAGCCCGTAGCACCAAAAGTCAATGAGGATATGAAGCAACTGGGATTCTTGCTGGTACACTACTGGTAAAAATGTACAGCCACTCTGAGGACCTATCTGGCAGTTTCCACTGAAGTTAAACAACTGCTACCCTCTAGGTCAGCAATTCCACTCCTAAGTATCTTCCCAAGAGAAATGAAAATATATTCACAAAACCTTGTACACAGATGTTCATAGGAGTCTGGTCATAAGAGCCACAAACTGGAAACAACCCAAATGTCTGTCAACAAGTGAATGGATAACATGCTGTGTGACACCCACCAGTGGACTTCTACTCAGCAATAAAAAGCAAGTGAACTCCTGCCACATTCCATGACATAGATGAGCTTCAAAGACACTGTATTGAGCGAAAGAAGCCAGATACCAAAGTGTGCATGCTATAAAATTTCATTGAGGCAAAGTCCAAAAGCAGGCCAAAAAATGTATAATGATAGAAATCAGAAAGTGCTTGCTCTGGGGAGGGGGCAGGGGGAAGGGTTTTTCAGGGGGTAATAGGAATATTTTATAGCCTCTTTCAGGTGGTGCTTACACAGGTACACGCAATTGTCAAAACTGATGCATCTGACCATTTAAGAATAATTGGATTTTATGTTAGTTATCCCTTGACTTAAGAAAAGAGACACTGAAAATATTATCAAACTGCAAAAAAGAAAAACAAACAAACAAACAAACAGAAAACAAAACACCAGAAGTGGTTCTGTGGTTCTGCATTGCAAATTGTGACCAAATCTGAGTACAGTGGAGGGAGGGGAGATGGAGAAGAGGCTGCTGGTGGTGAGGGGTGGGGGCACTGCCTGGGCACCTGCCAGGGGCCCTTTACCTCAGGTACAAATAAAGGAGGCAGCACAGTCAGCCCCCAAACAAACAAACTCTCAATGAAATAAAAGAACAGAGGCCCAAAGGAAAGCTGGCTCAAGAGTGTGGGATAGCTATCAGGCTTTGAGCCAAAACCACTTTCCAGGAAATGGCAATATTTTTGTGTTTGGGAACGGGGAGGGAGTATTAAGGCAAGCAAGAGCCAAAATGCGCTGGTCTTTGGACAATTGCTGCCCAACTAAGGGGCCCTCCTCCGCAGGGCCCCTTCAAAGTGCTGCTACTGAGACCTCCTCAGTGGGTCTCTGGGTGGGGCACTCAGAAAAGCCCAGGCTGGAGCAGAAGTTGGAAGTTTCTTAAGGGCAAAGGTCTCCTATTTTGCAAAGTGAAGAGGAATCTTCTATTTTCCTAGTAAGTGACCTGGCAGTCTTGCCCATTCGCCTTGTTCAGCCTGCAAACAGCCTAGGGCGGCTTTTTGAGGTCCTGGCATGAGCATGAGCTTGCAAGTCAGGCAGGCCACAGACCTTGGCTCTGCCCCTTCAGAAAAGAAAGGCAATGGAGTAGATCCACATGGGCTACTAAGTTTCATTTTATAAAGATCATCTACTACAACCCATTTTCAGATGAGGAAACAAAGGCTTAGAAAAGGTGATTTGCCCCAGGCTAGCATCTAGTTAGGGGCAGGATTATGATTATAATTCTCCTCTGTTCAAAGCTCTGAGCACCTTCCAAGACAATGTGCTGCTCCTGGGCCCTCAAATGTTTTGATTTCTACAAATGCCTCTAAGTAATGAGGTGACAAATAGTATATTGAAATGGTGTTCCTCCAAGCAGGAGTTCTTTACTGAAAAAAAAAAAAAAAGATCATTTAAAGACTAATTAGGATTCTGACATTCTTTAATGGCCCCAGGGCCATGTCAAAATCTATGTGAATATTTTCAAGTTATTTTCTTATCACAGGTGATATTTATTCTCAAGAGAAAAATCAAGGATATGCTAGTGACATTCTTTGAAATTTGAGTTGGGTGCTATAATCATATAAGTAGAAGCAAGAATTTTTCTTAATAAACTACAAATAATTGAGAAATATACAAGTACTAGATAAATAATTTTACACATATTTTAATGCCATTTCTTCAGTTCAATAAATGACAAGAACTCTTACTCCTAATAATGTGCATGGAGATATTAAGGTCAGGGTTTAAAGGCTCACCTATTCTCTCCTTTCTTTTGAAACTCTAAGCGGGGTACAAGATAAAACTGGGAGAGAGAGTATGGAAAGACACTGGTGTAAGTCTCACCTGCATTCCCTCTTAAGCCTTCAGGGTAAATGAATTTCTCAAATCTTTTTTTCTCTTTGATGGGCTAATCCCTTCCTTCCAGGATATTTCAACCCTCCACTCTGCGCCAGGTCTACAGCCACAGAGCCACTTGCTGTTTGCATCTTGTGTCCGCACACTGATCTCTTAAACAACTGCAGAAAGGATGACTAGAGAGGTCACAATTGCTGAATTTTGAGAGCCTCTGACTCTCCCTGGAGAATAAGCAGATGAGAAGTTCTACGGTTTTCAAAGCGATCAAGTCAGACTCTTCTTGAACCATGCCCACACTTTCCTCTGTCTCTCATTTTTCTCGAGAGGAGAATTCCGAAATTGTACAGATGTAGGGCTAATGGCAGAGAGGCCTACATCTCTTGGTGCAGGTAAGAACCATCTGCTTTTAGTTACTGAAACTGTCTCCACAAGGCCAAGACAACTTAGTCCATTGGATGCAACTAGTGACTCAAACTGTTGGATGAGAAGCTGTTGACATGCCCTTGCTAAGCTCTCTGCCTTAAGCCACTGTTCGACATTGTGAAAGCGATGGGACACTGATGTACCCACACTCACTCCCCATATTTCTAACTTGAGGGGGAAAAAATACAATGCAGAAGCAGAACAAATCCAAGATAAATCCTCCTGACTTGTAGAGAAGAGCCCTACTTAAATGTAATAGATACCCAGCTCAGACTGACTGTGGGAGCAGGAGTAAGTTCCTTAATCTCTCTATGCCTCAGTGTCTTGATCTGTACAATGGGGGTGATATCAGTAAATATGCCGCAGGGTTGTTTAGGAGAGTAAGTGAATTAACATGCAAAACACCTGGCACACTTAGGCACTCAATAAGGGTTATCTATTGTAATTATAATAAAGATAGGGAGTTAAAGACCCCGGCTGTGAAACACTAAATAAATAAGGTGAGATTTTCATTTTAAACTAAGCAATAAATAAGATGATGAAAAGAGGTGCTTTTGCTTCTCAGCAGTTTTTAGCCTGTCATGGTGCTGGCTTCCCATGGCCCACAGTGGGCAAGGTATGCAGGGGAACAGTAATGGCATCAATCTGAAGTGTAGAGTTAAGAGCAAAACCAGTGGGGACCTGAGAGAGGGTTTTCATTAGGCCAGACTACCTAGGATAAAGGGTGGGGAGGACAATCAGCTCAGGCTGCACCAGAGACTCAGCTGGGGCACTTTGAAAGATCTGGATACCCAGGCCACATCCAGACTAATGAAATCAGAATCCTCCAAGGTCACCCAGTCATCATGATTTGTTAGTGCTCCTTAGGGCTGTACTCCCTTCCTTTTGACATGAATAGTGCTTATCCAAGTTGGTCCTTAAGAGGCCCAGACACACAGTTTCAATATTCTTCCCAGAGATGGAGAAACCCATGAATCCTCAACCAGGGCAGGGATTGATTCGGATTTGTGTATGAGTCCACAGTGCCTTCAAAATAGTCTTTGTGCTGAATCAATCTGTGAATGAATGGACACATAAGTGGATGGATGGATGGATGGATGGATGGATGGATGGATGAATGAATGAATGAATGAATGAAAGAGTGAGTGAATACAGCACCATAGCAAATGTCTGCTGATATGAAGTAAAATTGATTAAAAACTTTCTGGAGGACAACCTAAAAGCATTCATACCCACTGACCCAGAAAATCTACTTGAAATAATCCCAAGGCAATGCAGGCCCTGGCTGGATTTCCTCCTTAGTGCCTATAGTTCTTATTAAAGAGAGATCTCATGGAGGTGTGGAACAGACTGACATACCTCGATGTTGGGTTGAGGGGATGAAAAGAGATAAACCAAAGAACTTATATACTTATATGCATAGCCCATGGACATGGGCAATAGGGTAGTGAAAACCTGGAGGGGGGGTTGGGGTTGGGGCTGGAAGGAGAGGGGGGGAAGGGGGAGGGAAATGGGAGATATCTGTAATACTATCAACAATAAAATATATTTTTAAAAATAGAGATCTTGTGGGTGACAGGAGGGAAAGAGTGGAGACTCCAGGGCAACTGTGCTCTTGTAATCTCATTTCTGTGGGGAGGTGGAAGAAGAACACCCTCAGATAAGGCCAATATTTTTTGTTTCTTTCATTCAGGTTTGAGATTTGCACAACATTTCAGATAAGAACTCAGCTTGGATCCCAGAGTTCAGCAGCATAAGCACAGAAGAGACTTTTCTAGATAGGTGAAAGACTATAAGAGGTTCCTGCCAGCCATTAACCTAAGTCATAAAAAAAAAATACAGTAACCCTGGCTGGGTGGCACAGCTGGATGGAGAGCCATTCTATAAGAAAAAAAAAAGTTGTGGGTATGATTCCCAGTCAGGGTATACCTAGATTATGGGTTCAATACCTGGTCAAGGCCCATACAAGAGGCAACCAATGGATGTTTCTCTCTCATCTCTCTCTCTCCCTTCCTCTCTCTAAAAATCAATAAACATAACCTTAGGTGAGGATTAAGATTAATTAATTACTTAGTTAATTAAATCACAGTAAGGCAGGGCCCGATGTCTGGTTTTGAGCAGAGCAATCCTATTAACAGTCTCCCCACTGAGGATACTGTTAACCGTAAAATGTGCCTTCAGGTAGTGAATGAAGTGACTCAGTCCTGCCAGCTGCTGTGAACAAAGGTGTTGGCATTGTGCCATACACTGAAGATGGCTATTTAACTTGGGGAAATTAACAACCCTTTCTTTCTGAGAATGGGATAAATTTGCTCTTGAGTCCGTCTTTAAGGCACTATGTATCAGGGGGAATCCATTTGTCAAGGCCCAAGGCCTACAGATCTCTCCCATACAGGCCATGAGGTGCCTTCTCCACTGTATATGCAACAGCATTAAAATGATGGGGCTTTGACTAAGGAGCTGGAATCAAGAGGAACAATTTTTACAAATATGCCTTTAAAAAAATCAAACTACCCCATCTTAAGCTTTTAAATGTGTTTGTATGTGTATGTACTTCTTAAGAGAAAATAGAGTCATCTTTAAATTTAAAAACATTCCTTGGGTAAGAACACTTATAAGAAGTGTAGTCCAGAAAAAATATTATTCTTGTGTTACAAAATCAAAGCAGTGGAGAGAAAAAAATCAAAGGGAACAATCCATCAGGAAAAATGTCAGGGTTCCAAAATGCTGTGGGAGACTGCATAAAAAGCACAGTAATATTTAAGCTTGTGATAAACATGCTTTTTTTTTTACAGTCACTTTTTACCAAGTGTGAGTTTATATAGCTTCCTTAAGGATTAATTCTAAGGGATTTCCTATCACTCCTGGGCTTAAAATTTCAAGCAAGCTTAAGGAGGTGGGTGGACTTTGGAACTGAGAGAGCACACAGAGGACAGCAATCAGAACATAGCACTGAAGTTGCTGAGGTCACTCCTTGGAGCCTTGCATGATTTACTTAGAAGGGGCATGGGTAGTTCCCCTGTGTCTCAGGCAGTTCTATCCTCAGCCAGCCATTCTGCAATGAGCATGGATCATGAATTGCACAGGGGCCCAGGGTCTGGGCCAGCACTGTCCCACAACTGGAAAATCACCAAAGAGGTTGATGGTGGGCATGTAGTGATGTCTTAGATACTAAGGGTGATGTTACCACCACCATCATCACAGTGACCATTGTAGTAAGCCTCTTACTAAAGAGAAAATAAAACTAATTCCCTGAAAACTGACCAAAGCAGTATTAGGAAATGTTAATGAATTATTGATCCCTTCAAATGCAAATGCCTATTTCTTGGTGAGACTGTATGTTCTAAAACCAAAAGACAGGGAGCTTATCCGCTGTCCCCTTCTCCACTGCAATCACTGTGGTTTAGATCATGTTGACCTCCTCTGGCCAGATCCACAGAGAGAGTCTCTTGGCCCTCACATTACTCATCTCAGCAGCATTCCACACAGTTGACCAGTCCTTCATCCTCTTCAAACACAAATCAGATTGTTTTGCTCAGCTGCATAAAACTCTCCAATTGTACTTTAAACTAAAAGTAAGTCCAATGGGACCAGCCCCACTTTAACCCCTCATCTCCTATCACTTTCCTCCTCCATCAGAGTATTTCTTTTCCTAGAAGCTGCCTTGCTTTTTCCTTCCTCAGGGCCTTTGCACTGGCTGTTTACTCAGCTTAGAATGTCCTTTCTGAAGCTGGTTCCTTCTCAGCCTTTAAGTTCCAAATCAAAGTAGCCTCCTTATAGAAAATTATTCACTTGGATAAAGGAAGGGAGGACCTAAGGGAGAGAGAGTGGGAAAGGGAGAGGGAGAAGGAGACAGAGAGGGTCAGGGAGAGGGAGCGAGAAAGAAGGAAGGGAAGACAGTATTCTCAACTAGTATGCCCAATGACTGACATAGCTCAAATTCCTCAGAGAAGTACCCCTAAATTTATTTCAGCTATAGCTGAGACCATATAGATTTGAGCCGCTATCAATGAAATGTTGAGCTGATGCATGATGCAGGGTAAAGTAGCCTTCAACTTCTGATGAATAAGAAGTGCTACATGAGCCCTAAGTCCTGAGGGCATGTCCATTGGGATACTGAGGACTTTTCCTGGGGATTAGACAGGAAAGCATGGCCAGGGCAGTGGGCTCTGCTTCCACAGCACTGCCTAGGGCTGAGAGCAAGGAAGGAAGCCTGTGATATTCCCCACGCCACCCCCAACCCTTGCAGGCCAAACTTTACAAGGAAGGTAGAGGTGGAGCCTTGTGCAGCATCCAATAAGCATTTGTTGGATGGCTATATTTAACAGAGGCTCTTCATCCAGACAATTGATGTTTTATTCAGAAAACACTTATATAAAGTGTTTATTGTGTTTACTCTTCTAAATGTTTACAAATATTCAGTCCTCAAAGACAACCATACAAGGGGGATGCTATTATCACTACTTTACAGATGAGGAAACTGAGGCATGAAAAGGATAGTGTGCTTGCTACTTGGTGGTGGCAGAGCTGGGATTTGGACTTGGACTACAGCACTGTGTACCAAGGACAGGCAGGAGGGAGGGCAGCATGAAAAAAGGGAAAAGGGGAAAGTTGGGAGCCAGGGGAACAGTGGGGGTCTTGCCAGCCTTTTCTGATGTGTGCCTTCCCCTGCAACAGATCTCTTTTCCTTTTCTGTATCTGCTAGAGGTCTAGGCCAGTGGTTCTCAATCTAGTGCCAATCTGTCACTGCTTCAAGGGAACATTGGGTCATGTCTAGGAATATATTTTGTTGTCACAACTCGGGGGTGGGGGTCTATAGGCATCCAGTGAGTGGAGGCCATAAATGATGCTAAACATCCTGCAATGCCCAGGACAATCCCCAAGACAAAGAATTATCTGGTCCCAAATGTCAATAGTGCAAAGAGTGAGTAACCATGCTGGTCCAGACACCACCCCCTTTCAGAAAATTAATGAAAATGATAGTAAGGTCAGCAAAGGAAGGCCCATCTGGGAACTCCTGAGAAATGCCAGCCTGGATCCTGTTTCACCTCTACAAAATCTGAAGGGCAAAAGCTTTCCTGTTTGTCTGCCTCTCTCCTGGCACCACAGCCGTTCCCTCCTGCTGAGAAGCTAAGAGCAAGCAGCCCTTGGCCCAGATGGCACACAGCAGAGGCTGCTAATACCCACTTCCTTTGGCAGCTTCTTAAGACTCTTGGCTTGGAATTTGGTATTCCTCGAGCCCTTTTTCTTAATTACATTGTAGAGATGGAGGAAAACCTATGTGTAATTTGGTATTCCTCAAGCCCTTTTTCTTAATTACATTCTAGAGATGAGGGAAACCTATGTGTATGTAATTCTGAAGTGAATGATCCTACCTTTGATTGATCTCAAACATGTTAGATCAGAACAAAATAATGCTGTTCCTCCAAATAGATTATGAAGGTCTCTGTAGAAGCAAGTGGACTGTGATGAGCCAAGCTGTGGCTGAACCAGATCTCCAAGCTGGACCCCAAAGCAGAGCCCAAGAAAATTTAAAATGCCCTTTATAGATGACTAGAGGCCTGTTGCATGAAGAGATTCGTGCAATAGGCCTTCCCTTCCCTTGGCTGCCGGCACCGGTTTTCCTCTGGCACCCAGGGCCCAGGCCTCCGCTCTGTCTGGGCTCCGGCCAGAGCCCCCCTGCAGCTGTCAGGCTTCATGGTTCCGCTGATCCTGGGGGTGTGAGGCCTCGCGGCTCTGCTGATCCCAGAGCGGTGAGGCCTCGCGGCTCCGCTTGGCGCCAGGGCCATGAGGCCTCTCGGCTCTGCTGATCCCAGGGCCATGAGGCCTTGCTGCTCGGCCGGCTTCGGGTACATTTGGCTTTGTTCCACTGCTTGGAAGTCTACGTATGCAAATTAACCGCCATCTTTGTTGGTGGCTAATTTGCATATTGCCCTGATTAGCCAATGGGAAGCATAGCAAAGGTACGGCCAATTACCCTTTTTGTCTTTTATTAGATAGGATAAGAAGACAACTCAGGATCAGACTTAGGGTAGAAGGGAATGGAGTGAAACTAGGTGATGTGGTAAATTCTGAAGGCCTGCGCTCTGTGACCTGAGATCAACATTTCACCTTTCCCACTTGTGAAATGGGGTTCACAACATATCCATAAAGATGTTCTTAGGGTCAGCAGGGGAGGTTGTAAAAGGGCCTCACATTGGGTGCCGATAAGAGTAGAGCCTTGGCAAATTTTTGTTTGCCCACTTGCTGATGTTCATCCTTTTTATTCTCTTATCGCTCTTTATTCTTTTAATCATCCAACACCAGAATCCAAAAGGGATCCAAAAATCTATTTATGTCTCTAGCCCACCAACCCAGGAACAATCAGATGTCCTGAGCACTCAGTAGAATAATAACAAACAAAAGTAAAACTTGAGAAGTACTGCATGTGACCTGATTTGAAGGCATTTGAAGGAATCATATAGTTGATGGGTTTTCAAAATTGGGCTTCAGTTAATGAATAAAAGCATAATCTAGAGTCCATGGCATTTGCTGAGATGCTATTCATGGCCATCTGTATGGCAAAATATTGTTTGGGATGGTATGAATAAGAGACCCAGTCCAGAGAAATGGACCAGGCCAGCAGTTCTCAAACTTCATTAATCATCAAAATGCCCTAGGAGAGCTCTCTGAGAACACAGTCTCTGTCAGACCTCCAAAAGCCTGACCCAATACATTTGATGGGGTCCAGGACCCTGCAGGTTCCAAACTCCCCCCAAGTGACACGAAGGTCAGCCAGATTGGATTTAGGAACCTCTTGATGAGGTTTCTAAATTGTGTGGAGCAAACTACCAAGTACCAGACACTAACCCATGATCCTTAAATCACTTCCAAAATCCTTAACCAAGATGTTTCCCAAGTATTGTTTGAAGCTGCCTTTGCTTTTATATCTAAGAGAAGGTTTTTAGATACAGGATTTATTTTACTCCCAGCAAGGTGCTATACATCACTACTACAAATTAGGCAAGTTCATTTAAAAGCTTCAAATACATATTTGTAATAGCCCCCTCTGCTCATCCAACTTTATGTCTAAACAGTGCAGCGAATGGTTGTACAGTTCCATTTGTGAATTCCACTCTTGTGAATGTATTTCCAAAATTGTTTCAGAATTTCTTTGTATGGGAAAGCCAGGACTGCTGGTTTTAATAACATGGTTTAAACAGTTATCCAGGTCACTGAGATTTCATGACTTCCCAGAACACAGGCAGCACACAGCACCCAAAGTACCTTCTCTTTTTTATTTTTATTGAATGTATTGGGGTAACATTAGTTAATAAAATTATATAGGTTTCAGGTGTACAATCCTATAATACATCATCTGTATATTATACTGTGTGTTTACCACCCCAGGTCAAGTCTTCTTCTATCACTATTTATCCTCCCTACACCCTCTTCTCCCTGGCTTACCCTCTCTTTCCTGCTGGTAATTAATATACTAATATAATTAATATACTGTGTCTATGAGGTTGTTGTTGTTTTTTGTGTGTTTTGTTTGTTTGTTTGTTTGGCTCATCAACATCACAAAGTAATTCACAACAGTGGCTAGTCTCCAGTAGGTGCTCAATCACCAACTGAATAAATTCAAATTATTTGATAGAAGTCTGGCATCTCTGCTTATGAAAACCAAAACAAGAATTCTCTGAACAACTGAGACATTCCATAGTGTTCTATTATGTAATCAACAAACTAAAAAAGAACTTTATTTTTAGCTACTGAACTTCACAGGGAAGATCCCAGTCCTATTTAAGCTTCGCTTTCATCCCTAAACTTCAAATGACACATGATTTGCTTTTTTAATTTGTATTTTTAAAGAAAAGATTCAAAGATGGCCTTGAGCACATTTAAAACAATACAAAACAACAAGAGAAATAAAGCAGATGGTTAAAAAATCATAAATCAGGATAAGCACGCTGAACAAGCTACAAAGGAAGGCACCGTCAAACAGTAAAGGAGAAAGGGGCACTTGATTCCTCATGACTAAGTCTCCATTACTGTTTCTTTGCAAAATAAAGCTTAGATGTCATCTAGGGGAGGGTATCATCGTCCCTCCTTAAACTTTCACAATTATGCAAAGAGCTGCATGATAATTGGTAACTCCAAAGGTTCAGTACTCAGAGCAGGTAGGTGGTATGTTGCTTCCCGTGTGATAGAAAAAGAATGGTTTGGAAGGATTTGATTTTTTGGGTTTTTTTTTTTCCAATTACAACTGACATACAATATTATTGTATATTAGTTTCAGGTGTATAACATAGTTGTTAGACAATCATATACTTTACAAAGTGATCCCTCTGAAGGATCTCTTTTTTAACTGTACAGTGGCAGAGGTAGGGAAAGAAGAGACAAAACAAACAAAGAAAGAAAATCTAACCTAATGTGTATGTGCTGTTTTAACACATGATGAAAACAATGAAAACTCTTCTCTAGAAAAAAATTCCATTCCCATCTTTTCTATAGACATCAATAAAAGGACACCCTTTATAGAAATACCATTGACACCCTCTAGGCTGATGAATACAGTAATGGCCACATAACAATATTTTGGGCAATCATGAACTACCTATATGAGGAGGTCCCATAAGATTATAATACAGCTGAAAAATTCCTATCTCCTAGTGATGTCATAGTGCAATGTATGACACAAATACTTACCACTGTGTTACTATTGATTACAGTATTTAGCAGAGTAAGATGTCATATAGGTTTGTAGCTTAGGAACAGTAGGCTGTACCACGTAGCCTAGGTGTGTAGTAGGCTATACACCATCTACATTTGTGTTAAGTACACTCCATGATGCTCACACAATGATGAAATCACCTAATGACACATTTCTCATTATGTATCCCTATCATTAAGCAGTGCATGACTGTACAAGAAAGAGACTCTAAAATTCAAGACCAATACTACTTGGTTGTCTTTAACACTGGACTAATATTTGGACCATCCCATGGAGATAAGGACTTTAGTTTGGGGGGATTTATTTTGTTTTGTTGAATCTATGTGATGGCTGGGTGGAATGTAAAATATTCAGGGGCATACATTCCAATAGGTAATCTGTGAAATGAATGAATGAAAGAAACTGCATGGGCTAGCCTGTCAGATCTTACAACAGCTGCCATATATTTAAATGCATTAAAAGGGTTTTTCTTTTTAACCAACAATAACTGGGCCTCTTAGGCAAGAACACATGTCCATTTGTTTTACATAATTTAGGAGTACATGCTGTTCTGTTGTAACATAACAGAGAATCTGGCACTAACTTTTTGCTCCTAGAGCAGTTTACAAACATACTTATTAACCCAAGTATATTAGTTCTGCCTTCCCCACCACATTTTATCTACATGACCCAAAAAGATGAAGGTTTGCCAAGGCATGCTTATCGATGTTAATTCATAGGCACGGACAACTCCAAGATCTCCTGCTCACCTCACAACTGGATGCTTCACACCACCTAATGGGTGTCCTCTGAGTGGGAGGCAAGACAGGGGGTCTAAGCAGCATGAAGGTTTATATCAACAGACTGAAATTAGTCCACTGCCTTATCAGCCCCATGCCCACCCTCTTTGTTTCACAGCCAATTTGTAATACATCAGAGTTTGCTGTAAATTGCTTTTCTAAGCAGCTCTAGAACTTTGTGGTTATGCTAAGGAGATAAGAACCAGTACTGGATTATCTTCACCACCTGCTTCATAGCCTCTGGTATTTTCCCAGTTAAAGCACTCATTGCCTTATCTGTATCAAAGCAAGCATAGAACTGGATTGTAATTACTTCTTTAAACTCCACCTTTCTCTCTAAAGGAAGTAGTATGGAACAGGAGAGGGATCACTTGTGCCTTGTTAAATACCACTCTATCCCCCAAACCTTGCAAGGTGCATGATGTGTAAATTCAATAATATTTGTTACCTGAATAAGTGAAAAGATGTCCCTCTTTTAAGGTGACCAACCACCCTGGACCAAGGGGCTTCAAGGACCTCAAACTTTCTGTGCCCAACTGGCAACAGTCCCAGGCAAACCAGGATGGTTAAATGGCTTACACTCGCCCTTCATTTCCAGCTTAGAGACCTACCCTTCCCAGGAGTTCCCAGCCCTGCCAAACCTATCTATCTATATAGCTGCTTGCCTTCCCCACCAGCTGAAAGAAGGGGGCAGTCTTCTAAGATGACAATCCTTTGTGCCTCATTTCTGCCCAATGACAATAGTTTCTTTATTTTCCAGATTCAGAAAATGGGAAGGTGTCAGAATGATCAGGAATGATGCCCCAATTGAAGCTATGTTCCTGAGTCTACCCAGATGCAGGCATGGTGCCAGATACTTGGGCACTCTAGGTGAGAAACGGCTCCTCTCCTAGCTGCCTTCAAGCCCACCCTAAGGAAGCATGTCCCAATCTGTTTGCTAAGCTATCTTGATATGACTGGCCAAAACCCAGCTCACTTCCCTTTCTTCTATCTCAGGGTTAAAGGAGGTGAGGCAATGAAGAACACTTCTGTGACTGATACAATAAGGGAACATGGAGCTAGCTTGATTTTTAGGGGAAAGATAACCCAAGGCAATACTGGCCTTTAGGATAATAGCACATTTGCTTATGTGATGGTAAATGGATTTTGCCACCACTTTGGAACAAGTTCACCTGGGGCCATACCATTCTTGCTTATTTATTGGATGCTCTAATACAGACAACCTAGACATATAAGTTAAAACTGAAGACAAGGGGAAAACTGGAAACAACTCAAATGTCCATCAAAAATACATAAACTGTGCTATATTCTCATAATAGAATATTGCAGAGCAATAACAGAGAATGAATTACTGAGACATGCAATAAGCTGGATTAATTTCACATTGAATGAAAGAAAACAGACATCAAAAGACTTTATATGAAGTTCAAAACAGGTGATGATTTTCAAAAACTGTTAGAAGGCAGGGTAGTGGTTACCTTGAGGGCAGGACAGAGGTGTTATGTTATGAAAGTGAACTCTTTGCAAGGATGGAAGTGATCTATATCTGCATTTGGATGGTGGCTATATGAATCTACACAATGGGAAACATTTATTAAGTTGTACATTTGGTTCTCCCTCTCAAGAGCACACCTGCGCCTTTTCCTTCCCTCTCTTCTTTGCCCCGCCCCCCGCCAGGTGGGTTACCTTTGCCTTTTCCTCTCCTAAGCTCCAAGAGCCCTTCTTTTGCTTCTGGAACTTGTTTTGTGAGCTTATGCAGCCCAGCTGGCTCATTTATATTACCTCTGTAACTTTCTAAATAAACTTTTTCTTATAATTTGAAAAAAAGTTGTACATTTAAGGTAGGCTCACTTAACGTGCTTTATGTGTCTATTAAAAAACGAAAACAAAACAACAAACACAAAAGCTATGGAGGAGATACTCACTGCCACCTGATCCAGCAAGCCCTGTCATGTAACCCCTGGGAAGCTTTCTTTCCTCCTCTGTAAGTACATTCTTCTCCCTACCTGCTTTGGCTGTCAAATTAAATCAGATGAAACCAAGTGGGGTGGTTGTTCAATCTCATTTGTTAAATGTATGCTCGACAAAAGCAACACTGTCAATCTCAATGAAATTAGGGTTTGTCAAACTAAGGATCTGATTTTTTCTCTTTTTAAAATAAAAGACAGCTTTCTGCATTTAGGACTCACTCTCAAATATCTTTACAGCAGCTGTATCTCTCAGCCTATTAGTCAAGGGCAGGCACCCAGCCAGCTGTTTGCTGGATTCGACTTCCCTCTACATGATTATTTCAAAGGTCATGTATATGTTAATTTACTACCTGGTTGTTATTCAAGAGGATTTTATTACATCATTTTATGTTGATTTATTCTTTCTCCTCTTCTAAGAAATTCTGGATTCTAAAGCAACCAATGGTGGAATAGCTCTGGGTGAGTGTGAGACTTCAAAGAAATCACTGTTGTCATTTTTCAAATTAAAAAATGAATACACACTGGCAATATGTTTTGATTAGACAAGATTATGATTGCCATTGTCTAGAGCTAGAAGAAGTGGTTTAAACAAAAATTGTTCATGTGAAAAATATAAAATAAGGAGAGAAAGCAAGCAGGAGAGACACCCACAGCATGCCCTATATAAATTATTTGACAGTAGTAATGCACAGTTGGTGAATTTCACAACATCTAGGTCTTAATAATTTGATTTAAATTACATTTTTCCTGGGGGAGACCTAAAGGCTTAACAATTTTAAGTCTCTGTAGTTTAATTTTCTATAGTTTCTGTGTGGCAACAATATCCTAAAGCTGGAATACTATGGGAAGAGCTTGAAACACCAAGAAGAGAAAGAAGGAAGTTGATTGAAGGCCAAGTTAGAGAGGGGAGATGTCCTCACCAACACAGCTTATAGGAGAGGAAGGAGGGTCGTTGGAGTGGGATCCTATGCATAAGATCATCCCATAGGAGGAATTACAGAAAAAGATTGGTGCTGCTGCTTCTGGGAGGAGAGAGGGGATGGGAAAGGGAAATGACAGACAGCCACAAGCAGAGGAGACCTGGAGAGATAAGGCACCAATAAAAGTACTTCTTGGCTTTCAAAGGAATAGTTCAGTATCTCCTTTATTTTTCAGCACCTGTATCTATGAGGCCTCACTCACATGTGCTCCTGTATGAGAAAAGAGTGACTCACAATCAAAATTATTGGTGAGTGATCATCACTGTTCTGCTCAAATATCACATTCAGGTGCCCTTACACTGCATTCAGAAATCTATTAGATGCATAGTGGAGTCAGGAACTTCCTGACCTACTTTTACCAGAGAGTGGGGGCTTCTAATTCTGCAATCAGTGAAACAGCAAAATGATTAGAAAATGCATGTGGTGTGCCAGATCAACTCAGGCAAATAGAGCCCTGGGGATAGGTTAATAGAATGTAACTTAAACAGCTTATGTGCTTCTAAATATGCAGAGGTTGGCAAGAACCAGACAATAGGGAGTCCTTCAGAACCCAGAACACGTCTTCCCCCTCCATCAGCCCAACCCTCATAGAGTGAGTTTATCTGTGCTCTCAAATCCCCTCCCCACACACCCTTGCTACTTCGACTGTGTCCTACTACAGTTGAAGTTGTTATCTGTATCTGCAGTATGACACCCTGCTCTCCCTAATGCCTCCAGATTGCCCTGGCTCACTGAGATAGGTTTGTGTGTTTATTCCTCCAGAACTGCAAACTGAAATGCAAATCATCCAATGTTATATAGAATTCTAGCTCTCAGCCCAAACTCCACCTTCCTCTTCTGTTCCCTTTCCTAAGTTGTGTGAAAAATACCTTTCCAAGAAAAGATTAGAAAGAAACTGGACAAACTGCTTTGTGTATTATGATTTTTCACTCCAAAAGGATTTATTTTAGAATTCTTTTAAACATGTTCATACCTACATTACAACTGCATTTTGGAAAATAACAAACAAAAGAAAAAAATCATTCAGGTGTCTTAGGCTTTCAACAAATAAAAACTATTTATTTGATTTTATTGGTTTGTTTTTTAAGAAAATGACCTATTAGGGCAGAGATATAATTTTTCTTTTTCGCTTTGTATGTTATAATAAGCCATTTTCCTTGGGGATATAGAATGGCTTGGAAACCCCTTAAATAACAATGCCCACCCCCATTCTACTCCACTATCCCAGTGGGTGTTTTAATGATTCAATATATGCACACCTTTCTGCAGTGTTATATCCATTGTGCACAGTACTGGGAATGGCGCTGATAGAGAGGGAGCAATGGGACAAAGGCTGTCTGCCTTCACTGCAGTTTGAATATTAAATACTGTTTATTACTGTCCTCCTTTGGGTCAGCCACTGATCTCAAACTTTTCCACAGCAAAGCTACCTGGCTGTGGCTTGGCTGAACCCCAAATGGGTGATGCAAATGGTGCCATGGAATTTGCAAAATTCCCAGACAAAATTAATGTGTGTGCCAGAGACCATTTTCTAAATTTTATTTTTCAGTTAGAGTTTATACTCAATATTATTTTGTATTTGTTTCAGCTGTACAGCATAGTGGTTAATCATATACTTTACAAAGTGTTCCCTCAGATATTTCAAGTACCCACCTGGCACCATACACTATTATTGACTACTAGAGGCCCGATGCATGAAGATTCATGCAAGATTGGGCCTTCCTTCTTCTGGCTGCCAGCACCACCTTCACTCTGGCCGGAGCCATCGTTCCACCTTTGCTCCAGCCTAGAGCTACCTTTTTGCCTTTGTTCTGGCCCGAAGCTGCCTTCCTGCCTTCCCATACTGCCCAGAGGCCTGGCGCGGCTGGGGCAATGCGGAATGCCTGTGTTGTCGCCATGGCAATGACTTAAGCATCCAGCCCTGCCCCCAGCCGTTTGGTGCCTGAGTATGCAAATCAACCTACCATCTTTGTTGGGTTAATTTGCATACCCACTCCTGACTGGCTGGTGGGTGTCACAAAGGTATGGAAAATTTGCATCTTTCTCTTATTAGTGTAGTTATTCCCTATGCTATATTTTAAATGCATCCCCATGAATATTTTGTAACTACCAATCTGTACTTCTCAATACTTTCACCTTTTTCACCCAGTCCCCCAATGCCCCTCCCTTCTGGAAACCATCAGTCTGTTCTCTGTTATCTATGAGTCTGTTTTTATTTTGTTTGTTCATTTTTTTTTTTTTTGCTCTTTAGATTCCATATAGAGGTGAAATCATATGGTATTTGTCTTTGGCTTATTTCACTTAGCATAATACTCTCTAGATATATCCATGCTGTTGTGAATAGTAAGATTTTTTTTATGGCTGAGTAATATTCCATTGTATTATGTACCACACCTTTTTTATCTATTGATGGGCAGTTGGGTTGCTTCCATATCTTGGCATTATTAACAGTGCTTCAATGAACATAAGGGTGCATATATTCTTTTGAATTAGTGGTTTTACTCTCCCAGAGATTATTTTTTCTTAGGGAGGGGCATGGCTCCATTTAGGATTCCCCTGACAAAGAAGGCCTCAAGACAAAGACTCAAGTACAGATAGTTTTATAGGGGGAGGTTTGAGATTGCTCTGGTGTCGGGGTAGAGGTGGGATGTGAACCTGGAATGATAGGCAAGCATCCTAAGTTGCTTTAAAAAACAGTTAGCTTCTGTGGGCAGTCATAGATCACTTCCTCTTGGAGTTTACCTCTGAGATATCTAGACTTGCGGTGGGGTGGGGAAAATGCTGGGGTCTGTATCCTAATTGTATTGTAGTATTGGTTGGGGGCTGCCCTGGGGACACTAACTCCAGCACCTCTTGTTTGCCCAACACTGATCCAAGCATGCTCCCATGGCTAGCACAGAAGTCTTGTTACCAAGATCTGCAGGGGGTTGCAGTGAGCTCACAGGTAGGCGGGATGAGTGCCAAGGACATAGGAGCTGGCTTCTGTAGAGAGAGGATCAAGGGTCTGGGTGATGCAGACACCAAAATATCTTAAAACAACCACTGTGCAGGTGCAGGCCTGGTCATTCCTCTTCATTCCCTGAAATCCCTCCTAGTGACCAGGGTCAGGCAATAGGCTGAGCTGCCTCAAAGTAAATTGGGCATCTTTTGGAGTTGTTTGAACCCAGCCCTACAGGGGCTTCCAATGAGAAAATCTTGGCATTAGAACCCAAATGATAGCCCATAGAGACTGCAGCATCCAGTGGCCCTTCCCAGTAACCCCCTAAGGAGTAATTTTTACACTGGGAACCCTGATTCCATAAATATTGTAATCCTCATAGATGATGTCTGTTTCACAGCAGAACTCTGAGTCCCAGAGAGTTTGCTACTCTACCACATGTGATACTCTCTTCTCTCTCAAATGCAGAGATGTAGTCAGATTCAAGACAAGCCACATGCAGGTCAATTGCTTCATCCTTCTTGGGAAACCTGATGGACTAAGTTGGTGGCTTTGTTGTTATCTGATTTTTGTAAGCTCTATCTTTGTCAAATGCTATCACCAGGCCTATATATCTCCACCAAAATACATGCTGAAGAATGTTCCTAGCAGCTATATTTGCAATAGCCCCAAACTGGAATCCACCCAGATGTCCAATAGCAGGAGAACAGATAAACAAACTCAGATACATCCATTCAATAAGATACTACACTGCAATAAAAAACATGAACTGCTGATACAGGCAGCAACATGGATGGATCTTTTTTTAAGAATATATTTTTATTGATTTCAGAGAGGAAGGGAAAGGGAGAGAGAAACATCAATGATGAGAGAGAATCATTGATTGGCTGCCTCCTGCACAACCCACACTGGGGATTGAGCCTACAACCCAGGCATATGCCCTGACCAGGAATCGAACTGGTGACCTCCTGGTTCCTGGGTCAACACTCAACTGCTGAGCCACACCCGGCTGGGCAACATGGGTGGATCTTAAAAGCACTGTGTAAGTGAAAACAGCCAGGCACAAAAGTCTATATACTGCATGATTCCATCTCTATGAAATTCTAGAAGGGACAAAATTAATCTATTGAGATAGTAGTCAGAATTTTGGTTGTCTTTGGGAGTTGTTAACTGGAAAAGGGCTCAAGGGAGCTTTATTGATTTATCAGTTGCTTCTTGCTTCTTCTCTGTGCCCTGACTGGGGATTGAACCCATAACCTTGGCATATCAGGACTATGCTCTTACCAATTGAGCTACCTGGCCAGGGATCAAGGGAGCTTTATAGGGTGCTGGAAATTGATTCTATTTTGCTATGAGGGGTGGTTACATGGGTGTGTATACATGTAAAAATCCATCATCACTTAAGAATTGTGAACTCCATGCACTTAACTGTATTGTTATATATACCTCAATAAAAAGGTAAACCAGAATGATATTTTTTAAAGAATAATAAAACAAAATAAGACAGCTCTAGAGAACACTGCCTCCCTCTCTATGTATCTGCCAGGTAATACTATGAAGAGCAGAGATGTAAGTGCTTCCCTAGATCTTGGCTTCCTGAGTGAGAAAAATACCTAGAAAATTCTCTTGAGTGAGGCTGGCATTTTTGCTGCAGGAAACAGGGAAGACAGGAGGAAAAACTCTAAGTGAGCAGCATGGAGCCTTTGTTAGGCCACAGGAGTGTCTTGGTGGATTTAATTGCTGCCCCCTTCAAACATATCCACACAGAGTACACTCACACTCTACCAATATGACACAGCACACATCCCCATACAGTCATACACACATAGAGCACTGCACACATTCATTACATACCACACATAATCATCACATTCACACACAAAACCACATCACACTACACAGATACACACAGAAACTCAGATGTTCATCACACACACACACACACACACACACACACACACTCGCACGCACACACATGCACACGAGGCAGCCCTTCATGGAGATTTAGCTCTTGGTGCTCCAGCACTGTCTGGGTGATCATCTTCCTCCTCCTGCTGCTAACCACAGCCACTGTCATCATCATTATCATCATCGCCATCATTCCAGGAACGTTCCTCATGGACAGGATGTCTCAGAGAGCACACAGCTGTGCCCACAGACAAAGACATCTGCCTGGAGCTGTATGTTCACCCCAAAAGCTGTCCAGGCACATCAGATTTATGCCTGGTTCTGAGGAGTGAATGTCCTGCAACCCTCAGCCCAGTCCCAACAGGAATCTTGCAGCAATGGCTGTACACCCTCCTCCCCACTTTCTTTCTGGCCTACTGCCCACTGCCCCCTCCTCTGAAAGAAAGCCTTGCTTCACTTCTTAGGGAGAGACAGCATCTTGTCTTGAGTTCAGATCAGCCCTGATCTTCCAGACAAAACTGATCTCATTACCAGAAGGCTGCAGAGAAACCAGCCAATAGCATGAAGGTGCCACCTCATCCTATTGGAATGCCAGTGCCTCCTCACTGTTAATCTTTGTCATAGATTTGGAGCATAAATGCATCATTCCAATAACCTAGAAACCTTTTATTCCACTGTTCTTTGTCATCTTAACTTAAAGAACTAAGCCCATTGAGTCCGTTTCAATATATGTTGACTATCTGGATCTTCTATCTACACTAATAAAAGAGAAACATGCAAATTAACCATCACTCCACCACTCTGCTACACCCACAAGCCACGCCCACCAAACAATCAGGAGCGAGTATGCAAACTAACCCAACTAAGATGGCGGTGGCCACGGAGCTGGAGCTAGCAAGAGGCTTGGGTTGCCCTTGGCGATGGAGGAAGCCAAGCTTCCCACCTGCCCTGGCCAGCCCTGGGCTCCGTTCAAAGCTACAAAGTTTCAATTATAGAAGATAAATAAATCCCAGATACCTGCTTCCAGCCTGCCCTGGCCTCCACTCAAGGAGGTGCTGAAAAAAAAGAAAAAAAGAAAAAAAGGAGAGGCTGGGAGCTTGAGTCTCCAGAGGGTGTGGCCAGCCTGAAAACAGCCATCAACCCCTCACCCAGGCTGGCCAGGCACCCCAGCGGGACCCCCCCCCCCACACACACACACACCCTGAAGGGGCTGTGGGCAGCCTGAAAATGGCCCTCAGCCCCTCACCCAGGCTGGCCAGACCCCCATGGGGTGAGGGTCCCCACTAGGGGGCTTGACCAGCCTGTAAAAAGCCATCAGTCCCTCACCCAGGCTGGCCAGGCACCCCAGTGGGCACCCCCACACTGAAGGGGGCGTGGCTAGCCTGAAAACAGCCCTCAGCCCCTCACCCCCTCACCTAGGCTGGCTAGGCACCCCAGCAGGACCCCCAACCCTGATCCGGGACACCCTTCAGGACAAACCAGCCAGCCCCCACCCGTGCACCAGGCCTCTATCCTATACAATAAAAGGGTAATATTGCAAATTGACCCTAAAAGCAGACTGGGAATGACTGGTCACTATGATACACACTGACCACCAGGGGGCAGACGCTCGATGCAGGAGCCGTCCCCTGGTGGTCAGTGCACTCCCACAGGGGGAGCTCTGCTCAGCCACAAGCCAGGCTGACGGCTGCCAGCACAGCGGTGGTGGCGGGAGACTCTCCTGGCTCCTCAGCAGCACTAAGGATGTCAGACTACAGCTTAGGCCTGCTCCCCGCTGGCAAGTGGACATCCTCCAAGGGCTCCCGGGCTGCCAGAGGGATGTCTGATTGCCAGCTTAGGGCCAATCCCCTGGGGAGTGGGTCTAAGCCAGCAGGTGGACATCCCCCGAGGGGTCCCAAACTGTGAGAGGGCACAGGCCAGGCTGAGGGACCCCCCACCCCCAAGTGCACAAAATTTCAAAAAGCCAAAGCTCTGGGAAGTTCCAAAGCTCTTCTTTGCTGAACTTTTAGTTTTGGGGAAGAATTCAATATCTCTCTCTCTCTCTCTCTCTCTCTCTCTCTCTCTCTCTCTCTCATTATTAAGGCTGTCTTGCCACCATCTGAGATACTACCAAAAAACACCTCTAGTAATAATCTATAACAATAGGTCTCCCCATGTGGAAGACAGTGAAGTATGTCAGTGTCCTCATAATGTCCCCCTTAGGATTTGACCCCCAAAGGAGAAGCAGAAACATGGTTGTCATAGCTCTGTTGTGTTGTAAAGATTGAAAACATTCTAAATGATAACCAAGGGGTGACTAGTTAATTATTGCAGATCATTACATAGCCTATTACTAATCATTGCAAAGGATGACCCAGATTGGTATGTCCTGACATGGAAATAATGCCTAAGAAAATTAAGGAGAAAATAACTGAAAAAGTCATGTGTCAGGAGACAATATAGATTTTATATACACAGAGTGAACTAATTTTTGTTGAATGTGTGTATATATTAACAGCTTGTACCAGTTTTCTCTGATAAGATTACAGATGGCTGTTCCTTTCTTTGTTCTGGATGTCTATAATGTTTTTATTTTTTAATGTGTTACGTTTTCCAGTAAGAAATACAAGATTAGAGACTAAAACATCTTCTTCTAAGGGTGCATCACTGATTCCCCATCCATTCTTTTTAAAGTCATGGTTACACATACTAAGAGGCAGCCTCATTGAGAGCCTACGCAATGCCACTCTCTGTGCCAACTCTGCAGGCCATGATGGTGGACAAGACAATCACCTCCTTCTCACTTGGAGTAGCATCTACAGCTGTAAAATGAGGGTAACTTTGCAGGCTGACTGAAGGGATTATTAAATGATTCCTGGCACATAAAAGGCCTTTGAAAACTGTCAGCTACTTTTTTAAACACCAGAGGAGTATGACTTAGTTAAGGTAGGATAGGCTGCCTAAGAAATCATATTTGTTTTTGTGTGTTTTTTAGAAATCACACTTGTAATGGCTCACTAATGGAAGCTTATTTCTTGTTTATGTAACAGCATAGGGTGGGGGCTCCAGACCAGACACTTCCATTTTTTAAAATATATTTTTATTGATTTCAGAGAGGAAGGGAGAGGGAGAGAAACATCAATGATGAGAGAGAATCATCAACTGGCTGCCTTCCGCATGCCCTCTACTGGGGATCGAGCATGCAACCCAGGCATATGACCTTGACTGGAATTGAACCCAGGATCCTTCAGTCCTCAGGCCAATACTCTATCCACTGAGCCAAACCAGCTAGGGCCAGACCAAGCACTTTCATGCAATGATCCTCCTCAGGCACAGGAGGCTCTGCTATCTTTCAAGGCTGCCCTGGGGCTTTGCCCCATCCCAGAAAGCCAGTGGATGAGAAAAAAGCATGGAGGAAAACTTGGAAAGCTTTTTCGATTGGATCAGAACTACACACTGAATTTCCACTCACATCCTATTGCTCAGAATTCAGTCACACGGACTGCAAGGGAGGCCGATAAATGTAGGCTTGCTGGGTTCCTGGGAAGATGAACAAAACAGGTTTGAGGAACTAACAGCAATTGCTGCCATGGTGAATTAGAGAAAGAAACACACACCCCAGAGACTGTGTTTGTGTATTTATTTGTGTCCAATTTTCAAAAAGCCAAAGCTCTGGGAAGTTCCAAAGCTCTTCTTTGCTGAACTTTTAGTTTTGGGGAAGAATTCAATCTCTCTCTCTCTCTCTCTCTCTCTCTCTCTCTCTCTCTCTCTCTCTCTCTCATTATTAAGGCTGTCTTGCCACCATCTGAGATACTACCAAAAAACACCAGCCCCCAGCTCTGACTTTCACAAGATTTGAGATGCTGTCAAAAATAAATGCCAACTCATCATATCCTGTGTGAAAGAGATGCCAACACACACATATCTCATACTAAAAATTGCAGACAGAAGCTTTACTGTGCATACACTGTCACTCCTCCTCTTCTAAAGAGCCTTATATGCCAGCCAGTGAATCCGTGAACTTAATCATAGGAACTAAGAGGAAATATTACTTCTTTCCTTAAGCAGGTGCTTTGCAGAACCAATACTTATGTGTCTGTTAGAAGCTTACATTATAGAGTCAGAGTGTTAGAGATTAAATTCAATAGTTTGGTTCCATGTTGAGAATTGCCTAAATGATAATCAAGAGGCAGCTGGACCTTGAAACCAGGCAGATCTTGATATCCTCATTGAGGATATCAAGATGGAAGGCCCATTCACTGTCTAGTGAGGGAGTCAGCTACTGGACACGCAGTTACAATGCAACAAGACATTTGCTACAGGGGAAGCACATGCAATGGCAGTGGAAGTGCAGGATATTAGAAAGGCTACTGATTATTTGCCATTTCTGAATTACTTGGCACAGAAGCATAAAGTAACTCATCAGAAAGTCTCCTACACTCATTAGATCAACCAACTGGAAATGCAAAGAGAAAGGCTACACTCTGGACCCCAAGGGTCTTTATTTATGCTGTCATTGGAAAGAGAAGCAGGAATAATACTAGTAGCTACAGATTTTGGATTCCTCCTGTGTACCAGGCACTGTACATACTTGTCACTCATCTTGCTAGGCAGGTATCACCACTGTCCATTTTACAGATGGCATTTCTGATGTCCAGAGATATTAATATACTTGCCCCATTATGTAGTAATCTGCAGGCCTGGGAATCTGGTCTGTTTGCCTCTAAAACTGGGCACATTTCACTGCCACCATTCACTGCCTCCCCACATGGAAGATCAGGGGAAAGCAATTCCAGCAGACAGTGGTGGGACCTACAGCTTAATCAGATTGCTCAGGAGAAGCAGCACAGGAAGGGGGAAAGAGGTTGGCTTCAGGAGTCAATGCTTAATTCCTGGAAGTGATGTGAGTATAGACTCTCACCAGTCATCTATTCAACATCTATTCAACATTCAATATTTATTAAGCAATGACAAGGTTCCAGGCACTATTCTAGGTGCTGGTGATATGGCAGTGAGCAAGATGGGGGAGGAGGGCAGACTGGGGAGTAAATATGCTCCAAAATTTTGTCACACATGAGAAGTAACAAAATAAATACCTTTTCATTCATTTAAAAAATGAAAACATCTTTTTAAATATTTTTTATTGATTTTTTTTTTTAGAAAGAGAGGAAGGGAGCAAAGATAGAAACATTGATGATGGAGAAACACATATCAGCTACCTCCTGCATGCTCCCCACTGGGTATCGAACCCGCAACCATGCCCTGACCTGGAATTGAACCAGCAACTCCTATGGTGCATGGGGTGATGCTCAATCTACTGAGCCACGTCAGCTAGGCCCTTTTCATTCTTGATGTTGATAATTAGAGAAATGTATGTTAGAAATTTAGGGGGGATTCAATTTAAGCACATTACATTCTGTTGTGGAATATACTTTCCAAATCTGGAGAAGATAAAGGATCTATGTATAGGACAAAAAGACTTTTAAAGACATGAACTGGACATTGATAGTGGTGATCTTTGGGTGGCAGGGCTGCAAGTAATATTTATTCTCTTGTTATTGCCTTTCTATATTACTTTCATAATCATAGAGAAACAAAATTTACTCAAATGTTAAAGAAACTAAAGCTCCAAAGAACCAGGATCTTCCCGTCCTGGCATCTAGGCATTAACTGACAAATCAGCCAGACAGAGTAATGCCTAGCTCCTCTAGTCACGCCGGGTGATATCTTATTTCAGCACATTGCCTGATTATTTCAGAATTTACTCACAGGGGTAGCCACAGGAGGAAATATACACTCATCACTGAGATATTAGGGACTGAATCCTGAAGCTTAATTTTTCATTAGGGCATTGTGCCATTTTTCAATTAAGACAGGTTCATCTTTTTGTTTCTTTCTCTTTTTTTTTTAAGTGCTGATGTGTAAAACCTCATTTCCTTCCTTAGCACACTGGCCCAAGGAATTTATTTTTAATTGATTTCCACGTGATCCTAAGAGTGACAGAGAAACTAGGCTGGTGAACTGTGTTGCCACAGTGTTCCTGGTGCTGGAAAGGAAACACAGCTATGTGAGAACAATGCTTTGGAAAATCTGTAAAACCCAGTGGAACACACCTAATGCTTGTATGAAAGGGCAGGCATTACTCACAGCAGCCTTGACAGTGAGAATGGAGACTGAAAAGCCATCCAACCCTTCAGCAATGAATGTGCCTGGATGAATTGGCCAGGTCTCACTTAGAAGCCAAGGAAAAATTGTCTAATAACATTTTGATATAGTGATGCATCGTATTATCTTTTTATGAAAAGTATTTTATGTATTTTTGAATAAAAGAAGATTGCCACCTCCTTCTCCCCACCAAATATAAATCTAGAAATGGAAATACCCTCACTCAGATGAACAGGGTCTGTGAGGGGTTTAGGGTTCTTAGCATAAGATTTTGTTTCTTGCTGGAAATATTCTTTCAGAAAAGTAGAAGTGATTGAAGGACCACAGGAAACATCTGTGTGTACAAACAGGCCAGCTCACTAGAAATAAAAATGCATTATGCATCATAAAGTTCTAAATATTTTTATTAACACAGTTTGTTAACCAAGATCTGAGAAATAAGGTTCTCTAAGAGTCCCCTGTCAACTGCTTTCTTCAATATTTTATTTTATTCTCAGGTAGCTCTGAAATCTTATCTTAGATTTTAGCAATGAGTTTCCTATTAAAAGTTATTTCTTTTCCATCTCAGACTGAGCAAAGCTCTGGGCCAAGGAGGTTAGAGAATTTGTTTCATAAAACTGACAGCTTGGCGAGCATTCAATCACTTGGCACTACACAGTGCAGGAGAACAAATAAGTCCTTTTCTGATGCTGCTCCAGACACATTACGATGTATGTTCCATAGCTTTATTCCTGCATTCGTCCTGTTTGCCTCCTGCAGCAACATGGGAAAGGGGCAGAAAGCACATAAAAAAATACGATAAAATAGAGGAGGAAGTGATATTAATCAATAATGCTCTCATTTGGAAGTTCAGGGGAAATGAGCATGTTGGATATGCTGTTTTAGGTGGTGGTACCCAGCCTTCCTTTCCAGAAGGCCAATACTTTCAGGGGACTCTCAGCCATTGTGTTGCCCTGTCTTCAATGCTTCCAGACATGTGTCTTTGCAAGATCCAACAAATGCTTTAATAGGGCAGATAAGGCCAGCTCGGTGGCTGCTTTTGGCAGGGGTGGTGCCTAAGGCAGGCTACTGGCTCGCAGTCTGGGCATCGTTCTGGGCAGCAGAGACCAGCTTCCTCCAAACCCTGCACAAGCTGAAATTTCCTGTTTAACAGGCCTAACTCAGAGCAGTCAGGGAAAGGAAACCATTACAAAATCTCTGCTCTCCTCCCTAAAAAAATTACAAGGACTTTTTTTTTGGGGGGGGGGGTGGACGGTACCCATACACAAAGTTACCACTGAATAATTCTTGTGTGAGGCACAGCTAATCCATGCTATTGGAAGATAGTGATTACTGTTGGTGAGAGGTAATGAAGAGGGTATGAGCAGGGGGAGTTCTAGGGGCTGGTGTGGCCTCTGTCTCCACCAGGGCACTGGTGACATGAGTGTGCTGTTTGTGATTTTTTTCAATCTGTACACGTACTAATATGTGCACTTTTCTGTATGTATGTTAGGATTTTAGATAAAAATTGGAAAATAAAAATCTGTGATGGATAATTTTTAGGATTTCTCCCATCCATATAGCTGGCTTTAAAAATCAAACATTACCAAGAAAAGAATAAACCAGGGGTCCTCAAACTACAGCCTGTGGGCCACATGCAAATACAAATATTGTATTTGTTCCTGTTTTGTTTTTTTACTTCAAAATAAGATATGTGCAGTGTGCATAGGAATTTGTTCATAGTTTGTTTTTTTTTTAAACTAAGTCCAGCCCTCCGACGGTCTGAGGGACAGTAAACTGCCTCCCTGTTTAAAAAGTTTGAGGACCCCTGGAATAAACCATATCTACCCACTGCTTAGAACTTCTGACCTATTGAAAGTATATGTGAAATACAAAGCCTTTTTAAAAATGTTGGTACTATTATTTAAGCTTTTACCCACCATGTCCTTCATGCTTGGGAAAGAATATATTATAGGCAATTTTGCTATAACTAATATCCATTCCTCATAACATGATGCAGATGGGCACAGATAACTGACAAAGAATATTTTCACTCTAGGACTCATGGTAGGAGTTGGAGGCTCTTTCCAAATTCCCAAGTCCCATTTGGGGTCTTTCTTGCTCTTTCACCATCTGATCCATATGGCCAGGGAAATTTCATTGTTACTTTTTTCACATCTTCCTCTATTTTTCCCTTTCTCTTTTATTTCCCCGCACAGAACTCCTCCTTATTCCTGCTGCTGCACAAGAATATAGTCTGATGCTGTTTCCTGTCACTGGTGTCACTGGTATTAGATGAGTGTCTCACCTCATCCTCCATTTCTATTTGCATTTCTGAAGGTTTGTGCCAGGCCAGGCCTTCACAGGAAAAATCCTTTTAGTTTACTTGCTATTCCAGGGCTCCTCTGTCCTACCATTTACAACATGCTGCCTGCTTACTTACTGAGGTTTATTTTGAAAGAGAAATAGTTGGGGCAGGGGTGGGGGAGGGAAGCTTTTGAAGACAAAAAGTTGTCATTTCGTTTCAAAGAATTATGAATAATGGAGGACTATGGTTGCTTTGCAAGCTAAGATCTGAATGGATGACTGCTACAAATGATTCTGCATTTTGCTGCTCTTTCTAACCATGGTTTCAAGGATGTAGAAACACATTGTGTAAAGAAACTGCTTTGCTTACCTAAGACCCAGTTTAAAATATTCCCATGTCTCATTAAGGGCTTGCAGGTCCCAGATTCCAGCAGGTGACTCCCTCAGATGAGCAGGAGGAAAGCAGAATGGAGTTCTCAGGCCCTTATTTTAAGAAAAGCAGGTCATTCAGACCCAGAGAAGCTATCTGAAAGGGCTTGGGATATGTTCTTTCTCTTTCCATTCCAAAGCTCCCTTTCTGCTCTGCAGTAGCATCAATATACTGAGTTCCCAGGCTGAACTGAGTGAGTCTCCACTGCTTTGGCCCTGACCAGCTTAGCTGTCCATGTTGTGACACCTCCCCTGGCAGGTGGGTGACATTTCTCATCCCAGTTTGCCCATGACTGTTTGGGTTTTAAAGCTGAACGTTCCATGTCTCAGGGTCCCACATCCCCAATTCCAGGCAAACCAGGACAGTTGGTTACCCTAGTGGCAGCCCACCAGCTAAACCCCTCTCCTCCAGCTGGGCCGAGTCAAGGCCTGAAACAATAGGATTACTCTATGCACCTGCTCCTTACAAATTCGGACCTATTTAAAATATGTGAATTTGGAAAATGTATTTAAAGCTGCTGACTGAAGGTGCTCCTGGCTGTTGACTATGTCTGTCAGGACCCTCCTGCTCCCCATTTTTTGGCCCATTCATTGTTTTCATCACACTCTCTTCAGAAATTGGAGCTCAGATGATTATGTGGGCAGCGTCAAGATTTTCTGACCACTCACTTAGTTTGGGTCTGCCCCAACCCTGGCTGCAAAGGGAAATTGGGGCCCAGGTATCCAATTCCCCCATCCTTAGGGTGTTGTCATAATTTACTCAACCAGCCATTATCAAGTCCTACAGAATCATTCTCCTCAGTACTTCCAGAATTCAATCGCTTGCCTCCCCTTCTGCAGCCACTATGCTGCTTCAATTAAAGTTCATTGCTCTTGCTGGATTATTGCAACAAAGCCTGTTTTGGTCTTCTTCCCTTCCTACCCTAGCTCATTCTCCACTGGGGTGGGGGGGGGGGAACAAACACATAAAGCAGATATTGGCACTGGCCTCAGGATAAAGTCCAAGTTCTTTATCAAGGCTTAATAGCTGTTTCTAAACATTACTGTAGGTTTAAGTGAGAGCACCTACAGTATATTAAATTCCTGGCCAGGTGCTTCTGCTCTATCATGAATTTGGGAAACTTACAGTGCTTCATCCCGTCCACAGAAGTGATAAAAGGGGTAGAGCATTTGGCATTGACAACTACAGAGAGAGATGGCAAGTGACAGCTTTGAAGAAAGAGAAGAAGTGTCCCACTCAGATGAGGGATGAAGAGCTTCGTGTCCAAATATCTGAGATGGAGTTGAAAGTGGGTCGGGTTGATTATAGGAAAGTGGGTCTCATTCTCTGATGACTGCTGGTGACAGAGACAAGAGGGACAAAGCTGGGGCCCCACTGGTGTACTCAAGATTTGCTGAGCTCTATCATGGGTGGCTGGCACAGAGATAAGTAGAAAGATGGAAGTACTCAAAACACAAGAATGTGACATTTCACTGCTGATTAATAGGGACAGAATGAGGCCTCAAGTTCATGCCTTTGAAGACTTGCTTTTAGAAACAGACAAACTGGGGAAATTTTGTGTGTGTGTACTTTTTTATTAAACATATTGAATTATCAGCATCTAAGTGCTACAGAACACACTGCCAGGGGCCAAGTAGGGCTAGGGTGCTATAGATGGTGGTCAAAATGAACCTTAGGAAGTGTTGTTTGGCTCAGGAAAATGAACGCTGGTGTGACACCAAGCCACAGAAAAAGACACATGACTCCAACTCTCAAAAAACAAAACAAAAGAACAAAACAAAGAGTAACATGTAGAGATAGGAAACAAAAAGACATGGGTTCTGAGGGAGAAAATACAGGTTTGTGTACACTTAAGAAAAAAAATGATTCTGCATAAATCTTTCATTTTACAAATATTCATAAAACAACCTAATAGCTGCGTTCACGAGTAACCTCAGCTACTTCTTAACACCTGCATTAAAAAAACAAAACAAAACAAAAAAAAAACAATAACAACATTTTCAGCACTGATGAAAGCTAGATTAAAAGTCAGGGTGGCCAACATGACAATTCCCTTTCCAAGCCCTGCCCCCCTTGACATTCACACCCCTTTGCCTCCAATTCTCTCCCAGGGCATCTGGCCTGTGCTCTCCAAATGGACAAAGACTTTAATTAGGGTGAAGACACATGGGTAGGGGGGACTCGCCTTCCTTATCTGTCTGCCTCATCGGCTTCACTTTTTTTCTTTCCTAGTTAATTTTTCGGCCACCAATTAATTGCCGAGAACAGCAGATTAGATAACAAATGGGCCTCTATGTCTGGGCTTGTCCTATATTACCAGGGTGGTCAGGCAATTCCTAGAGATCTTGCCTCCTCCTTCACCCCACCCAACTCTCCATCCCCTCTCAAGGTGCCCCAAATTAAAATGAAGTCATTCCAGAACAATTTCCGAGGAAGTGACCAAACCTAACTGTGGCCCAAATAAAAGTGGAACTGTCCAGGTCTCAGGACAGTAGCAGAAAGGAAGCTTCTCCCAGCTTATGTGAGTCAGTGATCACTGCTCTCTGTGTACCAGGAGGTATCAACTGAACCCCAGACCACACTACTTGAAGATGAAGGAATCAGTCCTTAAGCCCATGTATATTAGCAGTTAACCAAAGGTCCTAGTATCAGAAACACCAGAAGCACCTGGGAATTGTTAGAAATGCCATTTTTTTGGCCCCACTCTAGACCTGCTCTGGAGGCAGGTCCCAGGAATCTGTATTTTAACATGCACACTGAAAGCTTGAGAACTACTGGTTTACAGGCCTTTGAGAAATCGAGAAGCTGCGCTAGGAGGGAAGATGAGAGATGCCAAACTGATAGGTGCTATAGGAGAAGGGCATATAAAGCAAGGATCAGAGGGGCAAAATGGCATAGGAAAACAAATGTGTTCTAGAGCTGTGCTGTCTAATATGGTACCAGTGACATGTGGCAATTTACATTTAAAACTTAAAAACAGAAATATAGCATAATCTCACTTAAATGTGGAATTTTTAAAAAGCCAAACTCATAGTAACAGAGAGTAGAAGGGAGATTACCAGAGACTGGGATGTGGAAGAAAGGGGAAATTTTTAAAAAGAAAGAAAAAAAATTAAGTAGAAGGGTGGTTGCCAGGGACTGAGGGGAGGGGGTCATGGTTATTGTTCAATATGGACAGAGAGTCAGTTTACAAGATGAGGAGTTCAGAGCTAGATGGTGGTAATGCTGGCACAGCAATGTAAATGTACTAATGCCACTGTACACATAAAATGACTAAGATAATTTTTTAAATAAAATTAATTAAAATAAAATGTTAAAGTCAGGCCTTAATCACACTAGTCACATTTCTAATGCTCAACAGAGACTCATAGCTAGTGGCTACCATATTGGACAGCATAGGACATTTCTATCATTGCAGAGAGTTCTATTGAACTTGGCTGTATAGAATCCCTATTCTACCTCCTATGATCAGTGTGACCTGGTAAAAGTTGCTAACCCTCTCTGAGCCCACCTATCTGGTATGATTGTTGGAGCTGGATATAAAATGATAAATGCAAATTACTGGGTATAACTGTTTATCCAGCTGGAGCTGGATAAACAATAGGTAATTTATTGCTGTTATGATTTTATAAGCAGCCATTGGAGACATTTCCTAATGAAATAGATAGTTTGCATTGGCTAGGATGGACTCCTTCCACTACATCCCAATTGCACATTTCAGAGGTTATGTAGGTGGCTTTACTTTCAACAGGACAAGCCAGCAGTGCCATTCCAAAGCGATACCCATTTGCTGGCAGGCCAGGAAGGTGGTATCCTAATCCAGAAGCAATATGTAAGAGACTCGTAATAAGGCTATGATTCATGAAGCCAGAGAGCCTCATTTGGGAGGGTGGTATTTTTCTCTTTTTTTTTTTTTTAACACCACTAATGTCATAATCCCTGGGATAGTCCATTACATTAGAGTCAATACTTCAGTGTTCTTCGTCTAGAAAGATGCTAAAGAGATCTTGTAACTTTCTTGCAAACCTCCCCCCCCCCCAATAAGAAAACAAACAAAATCCAGCCCAGAACAATGGCACAACCCGGAGACATCTTCCCTACTGAAGGCCAGTCATGAAAGGGATAATGGGAAGAGGGCTTTATGTGTGTGGTGTTTTATTCTAACTAATTAGGAAATAGGGAGTCACTGAGTGTTCTTGAGCTAGGGTGACTGCTTTAGTGTAATAGTGACAGGAATAGCAGGGGAGAGGAGGAGCAAGGATAGGAGTCAGGTGGAGCAGTGAGAAGACTGGAGCCAGGCCCAGTGAGCCATGCTGGGGCCTACACTCACAGTGGCGGTGGGCAGAGTTGAAGACAGGAAGAAGGGGTGGGGGTCAAGCCTATGCAAACTGTCAGCAGAGTTGACATCAGAAGCCAGGGATATAGTGTCCAGACTCCCAGCACTGAGGCTGTATGCTCAGGCATTATGTCCAAGAGGCCAATTTTCCTCTTCAAAGTCCTTTGTTGAAGAAATTCCATTCTTCACAAAGGCTTTGGACAAAGCCAGTTCTCTGTGGGTGATGGGTCAGAAGAGTTGGGTTAGGGACTTGGAACAAGATTCTCAGGTTGGTTTTTCAGGCTCAGGAATCATAACAGAGGCTCCTCCTCCTAATCCACTCAGGCCTCCTGGGTGAATCCCAGACTTTCTAATGTTTAAAATGAGTAACATTTTTTTAAATGAAGGCTACAGCAGGAGTTAGACAACTTCTGACTGTCAAAAAAAAAAAAAAAGATGTTAAACTACAAATGCCATGTACTATCCTAATTATTCACAAAAGAGTCTTTAACACTAATAAAATTATAAAGGAACATTTTAGGATAAAGGGCATTTCTGTAAAATGGAAAAGGTTTAGCTTAAAACAAAACTAATTACATTTTCACTTTTCTTCCACTTCACTGTGAATGGGTAGAAATTTTGTCCCATGCAGGTAATAGTCTGCAAGCCTGGTCTGTGGGGACCAATGGTTTATGTGACATTCCAAAAATGGTTCACTGTGTGGTTTAGAATGTCAGAATCAGCCCTGATGATCCCAAATCCAACTGCCCAGCTCCTAAGAGCAAAAACAAAGCTGAGATTTCTGGTGTGGGTGTGTCCAACATGAAAAGGCAGGGCAGAATCAGTCTTTACTAGCCTTCTTAAAATGCAAGTGATAAGCTACAATGGATGCTAGAACAAATGGTCTCATATCGATATATTCAAATTCAATAATTTCATATTTAGTCTACCGGGTTAGTGAAATTTTTTATCATAAAAAGAAACTGCAGCCAGAGCTAATTGCTCAATCTGAAATGTATCTGGACATTGTTTAGATGTTGGAAAGGAAATGGTAATGTTATAGAGTTTTAGCAAAGAGGAGGGCATTATTTTTTAAAATGTAAACGTAAAATTAATAGAAAATGTGTCTCCACATAGTTTTCAAGCTTTGACGTATATGGTCAAAGAAAGAGCACCTCTATTTTGAGTGTTCCTTGACATTTTTCTTATTTCTAAAATGTGAAAGGAAATTCATCAGCTCAGGCTCAATCCATTCCCATCCATTGATTTGAAGCCAATCAATGGCCATTGTAATCTGAAAAAAATAACACCCGTTTCTATGAACCTTTCCAAGTGAGGGCAAGTTCAGCTAAGCTTAATAAAGAGAAAAACAGCAAGGGCCATCTGGAAAACACTTCCAGAGTCACAAAAGATAGTGGCAGCCTTTGCCCAACCTGCTATAAATAAGTGTCTCAGGGAAAAAAACACCCAATTTTCAAATCTGTTTCTACTTAATACAGCTGCAATAGAGTTTATTTAGCTTTTCCCTATAGCAGGAAGATTGTTGCCTTTTTATGACAAGGGTCTAAATGTTTTTCACAGCCATTTCCATTGCCATTATTTTGAGGAACAACATACCACGCCGACCTGTCTGTTTGTTTCTGTAGCACACAGCAGTGGCCCCAGTGGCCTCTGCACCACCAAACTGGCCTCCAAAGCCCAGATTTATGATCCCGTTTCCTCTCCCAGTGTTGCAAACATCATCCAAATCCTGGCCTGCAAAGGGTTGGCAACTTAGAATGACCAAGTGTCACATGCAGCAAATCAATTATTTATCTGCCTGGACCCAGTACACTGCGGATGTCTGCCAGCTCATTGCCTCTTCCTTCCCCATGATAAGCAAGGGTCAAATTACTCTTCAAGTGAAGCTAGTCCTTGCCAATGATGTCCTGGCAACCCCTACACACTCACCTTTTCATCTTTTCTCACTGGCTAAGCTTGCAAAGGAATTCCTCTACACATGGCACTCCAAATTCTTTGAGTCACTCTGAGAAAAAGCCTCACCTAACTTGGATGGCTGCGAAATGAAGTGGCCCCCACTCATGTCTGTGCTGAGTAT
This sequence comes from Myotis nattereri, assembly GCF_964212035.1. NCBI lineage: Eukaryota > Metazoa > Chordata > Mammalia > Chiroptera > Vespertilionidae > Myotis > Myotis nattereri. The sequence goes on from NC_138078.1 coordinate 9,775,872, forward strand.
CTGCCCATACCCTCAAGTGTCCCTAAACACCCATCCCACTCTGAAGACTGGAAGAGCAGGGTTGACACCAGGACACTGTCCTGCGTAATGAGTGATCCACCTCTGTTCTCCCTCTGTCCCCCAAGCGCCCATCCAATTTCCATACATGGGTAGGACAGGGTTCATCGCCATGACACCTTCCCTGTGAATGCATGTCCCTTCTTTCTAGACTTTCAAGGGACCATGTGAAAGATGATGGCTGAGGGCTTGTCCAATAACAATATTTCATCTGTTGCTGCTGACTGCAGGCATTATCAGGTTTGAGGTGCCTGAGGGAGCCTTGCTGACATTCTCTTTCCCAAGGGGAATTGCTGCGATGAAATGAATGTGTGTAAGAGGGACAAAAATCGGGAGGGGTGGTGGAGACCACCTGAATTTTAATTTCCAGTCATTTTGAAAACTGCTCCATTTAGCTACCATTGACTTTCTTTCTCAAAAGTACTAAAATTAGTACTGGGTAGAGGACTCCCACATTTTGAAATGAATCTATTCCAGTGTTATGAGTAGAGCTCTCCCAAGTACAGTAAGGGGCTAAATTAATTGGTTTAGGTTTAAGATGCTACAGGAGAAAAGACAGTGTGGAAGGGGGAGGGGTGAAGGAAGATGCCTGGTGGCTTTGAAAGCATAACTGGAGTCAAGTTCATATGAAAAAGAAATTAGGGAGGAATAAACCTTTTCTCTTTATGAAAAACTAGAGAAGCCATTACATATTACAATATGCCTCTCAATTACCTATGACTTATTCAATGCCTGTCTTAAAAACAAAACAACAGCAACAACAAAAAACACCTCTGTTCTTACAATCTTATAGATCCTTCTACCAACCTTAGAATTAAATCAGGCAAATGACCCACTTCCAAATGTTAATGAAGCATCCCCATAAATTGTATATATAAAAGCCAGAGGGGAAATTGTGTCTTTTATTATTTCAAATTGAATTTTCCAAAAAACACAACTTACTTATTAAATCTTGGTCTATATTAATGGTTCTTAACCAGGGATGATTTTGTCCCAGAAGGGACATTTGGCAAGGTCTGGAGACATTTCTGGTTGTCACAACTAGGGTAGAGGGTAATACTACTGGCATCCAGTAGGTACAGACCAGGGATGCTGCTAACCATCCTATAATAAATGCACAGGACAGCACCCACCACAATAAAGATCTTCCAACAAGGCCAAGGTGGAAAAAAATGTGCTCTAGCTAAAGCCAAGTATGCATGGCATTTAATATTCTTATCCGTGGCGGTTATCAAAGGCAGAAGACCCCATTGTCTTTGAAATCTAAGGTTGGCTTACATATATGTCAACTAAAGACATATTTTACTCATTTCAGAATAAAGGAAATAGGGTTTCAGTCTGAATCTAGGAACATTAAAAAAATACTCCGACAATGATGGGGGTAGGTAGGGTGCATATTTCATAGGTCTAAATGGATGGAAATTAATATAGCATAAAATGAAATGATTACCTAGTTATGTTCCATACAAAACCAAAATCAATACACTGCATCTTACTTAAACTGCAATTAAAGTTAAAAAAAAACAAAAAACTAAAACAAGGAAATGCCATTCTTTCCCCTTTCTTGCTAGCTGGGCATACGTTTCTGAGCACAAAGCATTAAAACAAAAACAAGCAGACAAAAACCTTTATTTTAAAAGCAGATTTTTCCAGAGCATAAAAAGCTTCCTGAACCATTCTATTTTATTTACTGTAGATTCAATCAGTCTTTAGTGAGCAAAACATGCAGCCCATTCTCTTGGTTATGCTTGCCTGGCTTTCCAAATGCCCTCAAAACTGGGATGATGAATCACATACCTTGGCCCCACTGTACCAATTAATAGTCAGCAAAGAATTCCACAGAGCTAAGACAAGACTTTTTGCCTGGTGTGTGTGTGTGTGTGTGTGTGTGTGTGTGTGTGTAGGGGTGTGGGGGGAGTGTCTGTGGGAAGGGGCCTTCAGCCAGCTGTTTTTCAGATAGTCTTAAGAGCAGGTGTTGAGATTTTCTAAAATTTATTTACAATATTCTGTGTGGCTCTGCAGTACCCCCAGCATGGGGATGGGCTTTGGTCAGAGAGAACGTATATACCTAGAATCGGGGCTTCCAGGCTTAAACTATGTAGGAAAGAATGGCTAACAGCTACGTCATTTCAACCTTCCAGCCACTGTTCCTTTCTCTGAATTATACAGCCAAAGTGGCCATATACACAAAGACAAAAATAACAACAACAAAAACGCCCAAACACACCCAGTCTTGGCTGCCAGCAAGGCCTGATTCTGCTGCTGAAAAAGAACAGTTGCTACAGTGCAGCTGGAGGAGATTTTCCAGGAAACTGGTAATACCCTGGCCGTTAATGAATTATTTTTCGCCAGAATGTCGGATTCTTCCTGTGCTCCAGTAAACAGTCTGCCATGGGAAACAAAACCGGCTCCTTCCGAGGATCTCAAGAAGGTCAGCCAAGGGTCCTCTGTGGGGGCAGCCACAGACGCCTGACCTATAAATCACCACAGCCTCAAGTTCATTCTTATAGCTCTTTTTGTCTACTTGGGCCATACCCAGAGCCCAGGGAAGGGCCCAGGAAGACCACAGTGTCGCTGCCATCCCCTCCAGAACTGTCCCTTGGTCAGATTTCCTCATCTTCAGCACCATGACATATGAAATTGGGTTTCCTTGCATATATCCTGTCTCTCTCGCAGAAACTGTATTTATTTCCATGCTCTTGTTTTCATCAAGCTGTCAGGAAATGGTTATGTGTGTCCCCTTTTCTCCTTTCTCTTTTTTAAAGATTGGCCTCAGCCCCAAATAACCCACTCTCAGTGTTAAAGTGTCTACTTGGGACACTATTCTCCAAGCACGAATCTTCGGGAAGGATATTACTAGATCAGGTGTCAAGGAAATCAGTTGCTCAAGCAGGAGACAACTCTCCAATGGACAAGGACAGAGGCTTGGGAGAAAAAAAGGAGCCACTTTTTTTCCAGCCAGGCCTTCCCCCTACCCCCGCCTTGCTCTCTCATTTCCATTAAGTTTCAGGAACCCACATTCCTAACAGAACTTGACTGAGCAAACATGCTCATAGGTAGGCTTGATGAGGACCCTGTCATTTGATGACAGGCTGTTGTGGCTACTGGATCAACCCCATGTCTCTCATCTGCCATGGAGATGGAGTGGGTTTATGCTCCCCTTGAAACATCTGGAGGTACCGTGAGGCTGAAGGCACAGTTTGGTAGTTAGTTTGCTCTGGAGCAGTGCTGTAGTAGAAATATATATGTAATTTTAAAGTTTCTAGCAGGCATATTAAAAAAATTAAAAGAAACAAATGACATTAAGTTTAATACTGTGGCTTATTTAAACAATATATTGAAAGTATCATTTCGCCATATAATCAATATAAGAATCTGTAATAATAAAAGTATAATATGCTAATTAGACAGGATGTCCTTCTGGACGTCCTTCCTTCTGGATGTCCTTCCTTCCAGACAAAGCCACAGCAGGCAGGAGCCGAGGCAGAAGGGGCAGAGGCCCCCGGCTGTGGCAGTGGCAGGCGGAGGCTGTGGTAAAGGTGGCAGGCGGGTGGGGACCACGGCAGAGGTGGCTGAGGCAGAGGAGGCCGCTGCCACAGCAGGACCTAAGGTCCTTGCATGAATTTCATGCATCGGGCCTCTAGTTATTAATAAGCTACTCTGCATTGCTTTTTTATACTAAACTAGAGGCCTGGTGCACGGATTCATGCACCAGTGGGGTCCCTTGGCCTGGCCTGTGCCCTCTTGCAATCCGGGACCCCTTGGGGGATGTCAGAGAACCGATTTTGGCCCAATCACTGCAGGCCAGTCCAAGGGACCCCACCGGTACACGGATCACCGGACCTCTAGTATGCATGTAAGATTTTTGGTTAATCTCTTCCTGCCCTTCCTCCTCCTCCCTTCTCTCTGAGATTCATCAGTCTGTTCCATGTTTCCATGCCTGTGCATTGAGCATCTGCCCCCTGGTGGTCAGTGAGCATCATAGCTACTGGTTGAATGGTCGAATGGTTGCTTAGGCTTTTATATATATAGATTGTAGAAATCCCATGCATATACTAGGTCTTATCCTTATAGCTCATCCTACTTTGGACTAGCCACCTTTCAATTGCTCAATAGCCACATCTGACTAGTGGCTGCTGTATGGGACAGTGCAGATACAGAAAATTTCCATCACCATAGGAAGTTTAGATAGTGCTGTGCTGAAAGACTAAACCAGCTGTGGGAAGAAGAGTGACAGGTGAGAGCAGGATGAACTATAGGGTTATTGGAGCTAAGAATTACAGCAGAGCCCTGGCTGGTATGGCTTAGTTGGTTTGGCATCATGTCCTGTGCACTGAAAGTTTGCTGGTTTGATTCTAGGTCAGGGTACATGTCTAGGTTTTGGGTTCAAACCCTGGTAGGGGGCATGCAAGAGGCAGCTGATTGATGTTTCACTCTTGTGTTGATAATTCTCTCCCCCCCCCCTCCCTTTCTCTGTCTAAAAATCAATTTTCAAAAATCTTTAGAAAGAAAACAATTACAACAGAAATAGTAACTGCAAGGATTTTGATGTCTAGGTGGCCCTAGCCCTATCTCTAAGTGAAGATTAAAGTGGGTTTTTAAGAAAGGCCCAGGGCCCACACCTGCATAGTCAGTATAGTAATTATTCAAGGCATCTGCTGGTTGAGCTGCCTCCATCTTAGCTCTTCCAATCTATTTAAGGCAGAGGATGGGACAGAAGATCACCAAAGTCAAGTATGTCCTTTCAATAATAATTCTGGGTTTGCAATATAATTTGGTGAAGCAAATACAGAAACATGATCAAATTATGTCTGTCTGTGCCTGAGCAGGCATGTGTGTTTGTGTATGTATTCATGGCTAGAGAGAGAAGGAGGGTCATGTGAGAAATACAGAAGTACTAACATGGCCACCAAAATCACCTCCTCATCAGTGGCCATTAGAACAGAAGAGAGTTGCCCTGGCTAGCATGCTCAGTGGTTAGAGTATAAGTCTGTGGACCAAGGAGTCTCGGGTTTGATTCTGGTCAAGGGCACATACCTGGATTGTGGGTTTGTTCCCAGTCGTGGTTGGGGCATTTGTGGGTGCGTGCGGGAGGCAACTAATGGATATGTCTCTCTCACAATGATGTTTATCTCTCTCTCTCCCCCTCCCTCCCTCTCTTCCACTATCTAAAAAAAATCAATGGAGAAAGTATCCTTGGGAGAGGACTAACAACAACAAAAACAACAACAAAAAAAAACACAAGGGAGCGGTAGAATCAAGGGCTTATTAAAAATCATGAACCAGGCCAGCGTGGCACAGTGGTTGAGTGTCAATCTATGAACCAGGAGGTCACATAATTCCTGGGTTGCAGGCTTGATCTCCTGTAGGGCGCATGCAGGAGGCAGCCAATCCACGATTATCTCTCATCATTGATGTTTCTATCTCTCTCACCCTCTCCCTTCCTCTCTGAAATCAATACAAATATATTTTTAAAAAATTGTGAGCCATGAAGGAAACACCTTGAGTCTGAAAAGAATGAGATGATGGGTGTCTGGGCAGACAATTAGGTAGGAGAGAGAAGTGATAATCAGAGGCATTCTCCAAAGACAAGAGCTGCCAACTCTACAGTGAGGATGCCACCCTAACCCCTAAATCAAGCTTAGTTCAGAATCCCACACAGGCTTTTGTGCAAGAGAGTATAATTAGCCTCTCCTCCTCCTCTCGAGATCCTCATTCTCTGAGGTCTCCCTCAGATTCTGATAAGGGAGGCAGCAGAGTCAAAAGCATCTCATATATGGATTCAAATCCCTGTTCTCCCAATGACTCCAAAATTTATAGGGGTTTAAGACTGCCATCTGGTTGGAATGGGGATAAGGGACTAACTTTGACAATGCATTTACATAGCAAGACCCCAACTCATTTTTATTTAGAGTTCATTTATCTAAGACGGTTAAGAGTCAAAATAACCTGCTCACCCTCTGGCCCCACTATGGGTCTCAGTTTCAGTCTCGGTTTCCTCATCCACAAGGTGGGAATGCCTGTCTCATGTGGACTTGTGAGCTTTATCTACTCGGGGCATAACACCAGGAACTCAGAGTCCCCAACCAAACATTCATAGCTCAAGTTTTCTCCCTGCTGGGTTTCCTTTGATAGTGACTTACAGCTCCCTCCCCAACACCATTCACTCTACAGCTCCAGCATTTAGTCACTCAACTCTCACTTATTAAGCAACAACTGGGTATTGGGTATTCCAAGATGAAAGGCACAGCCTTTCCACCTTAATTAGTTAGGGACTATTTGGGGTCCATCTACTTGGCACATACACCCTGGGTGACTGGGTTGGGTATTTGGTAGGCTCCCCTTGCCCTTAGGTACCATATATTGTGAATGGGGAGGGAATGGGTAGGGGCTGAGGACTCTGGCCTGTGGGATAAATAAATAAGAGATTTGGGGGAGGGGTAGAGGTACATGTTGCCCATCTAAAGCCTGGAATCAGACATTTGACAGGAAATTTCTCTGAACCTCAGATTCCTTATCTGTAAAATAATGCCTCTGTCACATCGTGGATTCCCACATGTGAAGTGTTTGGCAGACAGTGCAACAACAAATGTCAATTCTTTTCCCAACTTACTTCCCTCCACTACCCTCTTCCCCTAAATCTAAGATTAGGGAAGGAGCCAGAGAACAGAAACTTGGTATTTTCTGACTGGAGAGTCACAGCACACTGTATGTGAATATCTCCCCATTCAGAATACCTCCATTCTTGGTCCAATGGATTGAGGGAGGCTAGTCCTATCCAGTTTCCAGGTGCTATAGAACTCCTGGCAGCACCAGGTCACATACCTCCCATCTTTTTCTTTTTCTTTCTTGCCTTTCAGAGGCCCTGTCTCAGAGGCTGTTTTCTGGCTACAATACTTTTTATTTTACAGTTATTACCCAACCACCCACCAATCAAGTTTTCACATTGGCAACTGGCATCACCTGGAAAGCTGTTCTTTCTTTTAATCCTGAGATGGGCAGGTTTTCCTGGGCTGAGCCTCAATGCTGGAAGTCTGGGGTTTCTTTGCATTATAAAGGACTCCCGCCCTGGATAGCTGATTGGTGCTGGTACCAAAGCAGCCTGCATCCTAAATTCCAGTCTGAATTGGCTCATAGTGCCTAGCACCTTGTGGTTGCCTCTAGTGGGCACCTGTCAGGATGAGACACACGTGCCCAGAGTATATTGTGTGTGTGTGTGTGCGCGCGCGCGTGTGTGTGTGCGAGGTGGGGGGGTCTGGTGGTGGGTAGGTGGCCTCTTTGGGCTTCTAAGGAGCAGAGGAATTGGGATGCCGCCACGAGGCTTATGAATCTGTGCCTTCCAGCCCACCCCCAGCTTCTGAAGGTGGCACAGCTCCCCCTCCCATTTTTCCCTTTGAGAAGAAATGCTAAGGACAAAACTGGGTGGGGGCATAATGCTGCTCTAGTGAGTGGCTCCCACCCACTAGCCTCCCGACTATCTTCCTCCAACACTGCCACCCTTCCACTGCAACAAAGACACATCACTACACATTTTCAAAGTTATCAGAAGTCTCTTGGTCAATCAATGAACGATTCTGATGACTCAAAAGGAGGAAGAGAGGCATCCAGAAAACGGTGAGAAATATTCTCTGGGAAAAAGCACAGCAAACCTTGCCCTATGCATGCAAGGCTAAAAATTGTTTTCTTCCTGCTGGCTGCTTTTCTCTCTGTTCTAAAGAGAAGCTTCCAAGAATCAGCTAAATAAAGGGATCACACCAGAGGATGAGAGAGAATGCTAAACCAACAAAAACAAAGACCCTAATGAAACAGAGAGAGCCATGAAAATCCGCGGTTATCAAAACTTTGGCCGTATCTATTTATCATCGCTGCACACCCGGGCTCTGCGGAATATCATTCTGTTGATGTCACTTATCCTCAGCAAAATATTTACACATCCTTAAAAACGCCAGATGAGGGGGGCCGGTCTGCGCACCACAGCAAGCTGCAGCTCACGCCCAGTCGCTGAGTTCTGGGCAAATGGTGGGGTGGGGGCGCGAAGGAGGGTGGCTCCTGTGGGCACAGGTAGGAGCTATGGACAGTTCCCAGAACTCGGCCACCTGGCGCTGCGCCCTGCCCTGCCTACCTCTCTCCCACCTGACTCTGCAAGAATAGCCACATCCCTGATATGGTGTCAGCGCCACCCCCACCTCCCCCTGCCTTTCTCATTGATTAAGTTCTCAAACCATTGTTAAAGCCCGGTTGCTTTTCCCTGGAAAACTGGGCTGAATTCATTAAGCTTCCCCGTGCCACAAAAGGAATATTCATAAAAGTTTGGCAGGCAGAAAAGGAGGCTGACTTCATGCCACGGGGTGGGTGACAATTTGCTCCTCCAAAGCCACCTTCTTTCTCCACGCCCCATCCCTCTCTCCATCCATCCGTCGTGCCCCAAACCTACTCCAGGGACTTCCGATAGTGAAACACAAAGCAGCAGCTGTTTGGCAACATTTCTACCCCTCGCCGGCAACCGTGGTGGGATGCCATTTCCCCACCCAGGCGGAGCTTATCCGGAACAATAGTCGGGCTTTAAACAGCAAACAAGCAAACACACAGCGCACAAACCTGACCCTGAAAAAGCCAACGCGGCAAGAAGCAACAACTCCCTCCGCAGCAAAGGGCACCACGGAAACGCACGCAAAAAAATGCAGCGTGAACGCTGCCCAATGCTTAACATGGCAGAAAGCCCGAGCCAGTGTGGGCTACCCCGAATCTGAGCACTGGGGGGACAAGAGGGCTCCCGGGGCGCCTATGCACACTCACCCGGCTCCGGGAGGATGCGGGGCTGGCCAAGCGTCACAAAGGCGAGCCCAACGCGATCTGGCAAAACCCAACTTTCCACCCGGCTCGCCAGGGCCGCCAGATACGTCAACAGAATCCATCTTTCGAAGGGCCTGGAAGGCGCCGGTTTTCTGTGCTGGGGCAGAGCCGCAGAGCCAGAGGCAGCCCCGTGCGGTGCCCGGGCGCGGAGTTCACCGTGCGCCACCCTTTGCGTCCTGTGCCAGCGATGGTGGCGGCCAGAAACCCACTTCGGGTGCCCCCTCCCCGCTGGCCTGCGCCGCCTCCCTGGCCCCGCTGGCAAGTGCGCGGCACCGGGAGCGGGAGCGGGGCCCAGATACACCGCACTGGTAGCGGCCTCCGCCAGCGTCCCCGCCTCCGCCCCCGCCCGGCCCTTCCCGCTGGCCCGGGCTTCACGGTGCCGTCCTGCCCCCGCGAGCAGGCCCCTCCCAGGGCGCGGGGCCCCGCCAGGCGCTCCCAGTCCGGCGCGCCCCCTGCGTCCCAAGGCAGGTCGGCACTGGGAGGGCGAGGGGGGACCCCAGCCCGCACGGGGGCGCCGCGGCCGCTACCTCGCTATTGCAGCCGCCGCCTCCAGGAAGCCGCGGGGTGGTCACGGGTGCGGGAACTCTCGGGTCTGGCCTCGCCGCCCGCCTCCTGAAGGGGGTGCGTAGCGGTGGGAGCCGCCGTCGCTGCTGTCACCGAGCTGCTGTCGCCGCCACCGCTGCCGATTGTGCGTGAGCGTGTGTGCGCCTCTGTCCGGGCGAGTGTGTGACTGCGTGCAGCGCCCAGGCTTTACTATATACACCAAGGGGTGGGAGGAGGCGGGGAAGGGGAGGGCTTGGGGGAGGTGGCGGAGGAGGGGGAGCAGGAGGGGGGCGAAAGGGTACCCAAAGAGGCTGTGGCGGAGGAGGGACAGGTGATCTAGCCCATGGGGAGGGCGTGGCTGTAGGTGGCTCGGATTGGTAGCAGGAAGAGGCTCCGGGGCTCTGGGTGGGAGTGGCGGGTGGGACGCCAGGGAAAGCCGGTGGAGCAGGACCCTGTCACCTCCCAGCAGGCTAGGGACCATTCCAGACCCCAGGATGGAGAGGAGAGAGAACAGAGCCCAGGAGGGAGGAAGTGTCTGGCTGATGAAGGTGGGAGAAGTGGGAAGGGTCCAGCGATGACATTCTAAAATGCCAATTGTGATACATGTCGAAGACCCTCCTCATAAGGTGTGAGATTATTAAAGACAATATTAGTCCACGGACATAATTTCATTTCCACATAATTGCTTTAGAGGCAATTCATTTATTAATCTAACATTTATTAAGCACCTAGTATTTGCCAGACACTGAGCTAAGAACTGGAGTTACAGAGATGATGGATATATGGTCCCTAACCAGTATATAAATAATAAGTATCATTATTACTATTGATCATTTTAAAACAAAATAGAAAATCAAATACTATAAATGTTTTAATAGTGCAAAGGAAGTAACTGCATTGGTTTAATTAATCCCTACAGATGTAAAGATTATTTTTCTGCTCATCAAAACAGGATGAAGATTTTTGAGAGAATGGCAGAGCAGAAATGACTTTAATCAGAGCAGAAAGCCATCCCAATGCTGTGAGTAGTAACCATGACTTAACCTCTTGTAGAAGTGGGATGGCCAAACAGAAATACATAGAGAGCAGCCTGGCAAGTTTATAATTAATATGGGAACCTTAACTTGTGTTTAAAAGGCTCTATTCTAGCCTTGTTGTGTTATGAGCATAATGTGGTAGAAAGAAGGGCCTCACTATGACTTTCGTGCACACTTTGCCTTTGTGGACCCCTTCCTCCATAAAAAAGTAAAAATTACATTTTTAATTGCATTGTTGTAAAGATAAATATATTAATATTATATATTAAAACATTTTCTTCAACCTAAAAGATCACTTTTTCTTCTGATTTTAAATGAAATTAAAACATTCCCATGGGCCCCTAAAAGCTTTGTGAGCCTCAGGCACTGTGCCTACTGCCCCTAACAGAGAAGTCAGCCCTATTGATATCATTTCTTAATACTAAATTTCCTCTTATGAAAAAGAAGAATCAAATTAAGAAATGCCCAATCAATATAAGAGCAGAAAGACACACAGTGCAAGTTTAAGAATTGATAATAATGAACATCAGCAGAAAGGACCAGTTCCTACTTTTTTTCAATCAAGCTCTTGGGTTTTAATTATTTATTTTTCAAAATATGTTTTTGTTGATTTCAGAGAGGAAGGGAGAGGGAGAGAGATAGAACATCAATGATGAGAGAGAATCATTGGTTAGCTGCCTCCTGCACTTCTGATACTGGGAATGAGCCCACAATCCAGGCATGGTCCCTAACTGAGAATCCAACAGTGACCTTCTGGTTCATGGGTCAATGTTTAATCACTGAGCCACACAGGCCTGGCCAAGCTCTTGGGTTTTAAATGAGCTGTGAGTAACTAATGATACTTATGGAAGTTATTTGTCTGTGAATGTCTTCAACCACTTCAATAACCACAGACTTCCTCTATGGATCTCATAACTGTTCTGATCAGGTATGTGAGGGCTCAGTTACCAGGATGTAGCCTGAATACAAGTAAAGACATAGCTAGGCAATTATAACAGGGCAAGTTCATAGATGAAAGATCCATAAAGGTTTTGTGTGTGTTGAGGAGCATGTGTGTAAAAGGTAGGGATTGATATCCTGGAAAGCAATTACTAGCTTATTTCTTTTGTTGGCCTCATCACAACCCTGGGTTCATGTTTGAACCTCACTGGCAATTGTGATTCATATTTGCTGCCCTTTGAAATGCTTATGTTTTTAGGAAATACTATATTGATTCAGATTAATGCATAATAAATAGGTATCATGGACCCCATTCCCAAAGAAATGTACAGTGGCACCCCTCTGTATTTTCATAATGGCTGCCTTTGCAGAGAGAAGAGAAAAAGAGGAGTCCAGGAAGAGAGGATCTGGATTGGGGTAAAGGAGATGTTTTGGGATAGAATAAAGATATTAATATGGATGAATTGTGTTCATACAGTTAAAGGGATGACTAAGAAAATGGAGGTAAGAAAGGATATACCCAACAGAAGAAAACAACAACAACAAAATTTCCAGAGTTGCTCAGGGTGATTTTTGAGATATGTAATTCTAATATTTTGTGATTTTAAATTAGGACTGAAGAAATTTTCTATTTCAGATCTGATTCTTTTATATCTATTCTGCTTCTCTAATATAGCATCTTCTCAAAATCTAGTTTTCAACATACTTGTCATGTAGATGGGTCATTCACTCATTTATCCAATAATCATCATTTAAGCACCTGCTGTATGGCAGTCACTGAGCTAAGGACTGTGATTAGTGAGATGGTTAATGGAGGGTTGTTGACCCCAAGGAGCTCACAGACCAGTAAATAAAGTGTTAATAATACAATGTGACACCATGTGGTACATGAGGAGTTAAAAATGACTCAGATGGACACCAAAGGAGGGGCCTATTCCTGTACTTGGAAGGGGTAGGGAATGGCATGAGGGCAGTAGAAAAGATTGCACATGGAGGGTGACAAGAGTTGAGCATTGAGAGATGAACAAGAGTTTTTTAAAGTGAGGGAAAGCCATTACAAGTGAAGGGAATGGAAGGCACCAAAGCTTGGATACAAAGGAGGCTGCAAATATTTTGGGAGGCTGCTAGAGTAGTCTGTGAAGAATTGTGGTGGGGGTGGGGACAGGGGAAGGTAGAGGTCATTTGAGATTCCCTGGTCTGTCCTGTAAAGGAGCTTTTTGTAGTCAGTGGGGAGTCATTGAAGGACTTGAAGCAAGGGAGTTAGTGACCAGGAAAGATTTGGGTTGAGGAATGATAACTCTGATGGTGGGTGTGAAGTGCTGATAGGAGAGAGGTAAGGTTGGCAGCATGGAGACCAGGTGAGAGAGACTGTGGCAATGATCCCAGTTGAATCAAGGCAGTGTCAACAGAGATGAAGGGTTCGAACTTGACTCAAGTGGTACTCAGGACATATGATCAATAGGAATAATGATGGAGGAAATACGGTGACTTACATCTGGCTTTCTGAATCATATTACAAGGTGGTTGTGGGTGTGGTCAGTGAGATACAGGTCCCTGGGAAGAGAATTAGATTTGTAGCTGGAAATGATGAATGTCATAGGTTCCCCCAGAAGCCAATCCTGAAACGAAGATTCAAGTGCAGAAAGTTGAATTGTAAGGTGAAGGAAACAGTGGTAGGGATGAGGGAAAGGGAAACAGAAGGATGACAGCCAATAGAGGGTATGTAATCAAGGCCAATTACTACCATGGGCAAGTGGAGGTTAATCTTACAGACAAACTCTTGGGCATGATACAAAACACTCACTTCAGAATTGTCCCACTCAGAGGATGATGATTTTTTGGCAATTTCAACCTGCCACCCAGTATTGGCAGAGAGTCTTTTTCAGGTATAGGGAAAGGATACTGGTTGGCAGCTTCAATATCTGTGGAGCATGTTGAAATGGTAGCAATTTAAAAAAGAAAAGAAAAGAAATGGTAGCATCCAAAGGATGTGGGTAGTGCACCCACCACTGTGTGCTCCAGGGAGTTTTGGTTAGTGCATCTTTTTTAAAAATATATATATTTTATTGATTTTTACAGAGAGGAAGGGAGAGGGATAGAGAGTTAGAAACACTGATGAGAGAGAAGCATCAATCAACTGCCTCCAGCACACCCTCTACTGGGGATGTGCCAGCAACCAAGGTACATGCCCTTGACTGGAATCGAACCTAGGACCCTTCAGTCCGCAGGCAGACGCGCTCTATCCCAGGGGTGGGCAAACTTTTTGACTCGAGGGCTACAATGGATTCTTAAACTGGACTGGAGGGCCGGAACAAAAGCATGGATGGAGTGTTTGTGTGAACTAATATAAATTCAAAGTAAACATCATTACATAAAAGGGTACGGTCTTTTTTTTTTTTTTAGTTTTATTCATTTAGTTTTATTCATTTCACGGCTGCTCTATCCACTGAGCCAAACCAGTTAAGGCTGGTTACTACATCTTGAGTTGAAAGTATATCTTGGGTAGTCACAGAGAGAAGTCCAGTAGGCATTTGCAAAAACAGGCCTGGAGTTCAAAATCTAAGCTGGAGACCTAGATTTGGAAGCCATTAAGTCCTGGGTGTTAGCTGAACCAGTGGGTATTGATGAGCTCTGCAGAAGACATATGTGACTTAAGTTGATGGCTGAGCCCATCACCCTTGGCCATACCAACATGATTTGATCTGATCTGATCTGCATGAGAATCATTGTGAATTTCTCTAGGAGTTCCTAGAACCCTTGAAGGTGTAATGCCAATTTAGTGCTCATGGGTATGAATGTCTTTGGGGGAAATGGTCCATTGATTTCACAAAATTCTTAAGGGGTCTATATTTTACTGAAGCTGAATAATGTATTTAAAATAGAAATTCTTTTAAAAAATTTTAATGGTCAATCATATTTACTAGATGATTGAGTGACTGAATGCAGGTGGACATTTGAACACATAATCACAATGAAAAAGGGTTGATACTGGAAAAAATGCAAAGGGTAATTAAAACACAGAGGACTGAAATCAAACCAAGGCTTAGGGAAAGAGAATGGAAAACATTCAGAGGAACAGTCCAGCAAGAAAAACATTTTAAAATTATTATATTTAAGGATGGCATTTTTAGCTAAGGAATTTTCAGAGCCTGTGGGGTAAGAAAGATTTTAATCATTTTGATAGAATGGAGACTTCTAATGTGAACTGTATTATGCCATGATTTTATATATGAACTGGCCCTTCTCTGCACTGGTTTCTTTTAGTCCAGTTGTAATTCTGTCTAGTCTTACAGCCAGGAGAGCATTTGATTTCAAAGGATTGTGAGAAATTGTCAAAGTGTCAAAGGCTCATTATGAAGGGCTCTGCTTGTGGCTGCCCCATTCTGCATTCCCCATTCCTCTTTCCTAACGGAACCACAATGTTGTTCAGATATCCATCCCTTTCCTACAAAGCCATATAGCTTAGAATTTAATCCTAGCTTTAGTATGGGGTCTATTTGATCTGCAACAGATGGCATCCCTCCCGCTATAATTTGGACCAAATAGACCAGATAAGAGATTTTCTGGGAGTATCATGGGTAAGTTCTTTATAGGAGAGCCACCCTCCCTCTCCCAATGAACAAGAAGATAATGAAACCCCATTTGGAACTGTCAGTAAAAACATGATGCAGGTGTCCATATACTTGATTATATAAACTGGTGCACTACTGAGGGTAAAAGGGGTTGATATTACTAATTATGTAAGGGCCTAAGGCATAAACTGGGTATTCAAAGCAAACCAGGATGGTTGATAACTATGATGGCAGGAGCAGGCTTAGGAGAGACTTGATGCTCTCAAGTCAGAACAACAAAAATAGGCAAAGAATCTGGAACTCTGATGATGTTATTGAACTGCTAGAACAAGCAACCATTTCTAAAGCCACCTGAACTTGTACTTCCTGTTACATAAACTATTACACTGCTTTCTAGATTAAGTTTCTTTGAGTCAGGTCTCTATTGCTTGCAATTAAAAGCATCCTAAGACATACATGAAGTTGCAGGATTGCTTTTGCTTTGGTTTGGTTTAGTCCCAGATGGGGTGAGGACTTTATGGATTCAAAAGATCTAACAAAAACAAGTGAAAGGAGGAAGTAGGTCAGGAATTGATATTTTAATCTGACTTTCAAGACAAGTGAAGGAAATCATCTAACTACCATGTGGTTGCACTGAATCTGGAAGGTACTGCACTTGGCAGTTTTCATTTGAGCAGCGCCTTGGAGGCACACTCCTACCTCTGACAAAGGCTGATTCTTGTGCCCAAGGTCAGGAGAATTTCTTTCTATTTCCTGCTCTCTCACTGCTCTGAGTGGCTTTGAACCAGCAGCTTCTCTCTGTGGACTTGGATCCCTCGTACCAGGAGCAGCCGTCTTCCCCCTGATGTCATGTCTGGTCTTTCTGACTTGACTTGTAAGTAAGTCCTTGATGTACATCTCCCACAGAACCTACCTCAGTTCTCTCTGCAGGGGGCCCTCAATAAGTCATGGTTAAATTCACAATGATCTCCCCTCACATCTGGGGTCTCTTACTCCTAAGGAGATTCAGTATCCCTTATCTTGTTCAAGTCTTATAACCCTCAAATGTACTTTCCTTTTCTGTGTGGAGGGAGGCTGTGGACAGAGAGGGGTTTGGGGTTGAAGCCATGTGACTGTCACCTGAGGCTATCAGGGTTGTCCAATCAATGGAGAGCCCTGCACAAGCCAAGTGAGAAGCCAGGTTGCATGAGACAGAGTGGAAACCATATAGGTCACCAAGAAAGGACCAGAAACAAAAATAATAGCCTGGAAGAGATTTGGAGTCAGGGACATGAAATAATAAGGCAGTGGATTTTGGTTAAATGGAAAATAGACCCAGATTTGGTTTGGGAGACCTGAATTATTTTGCCAGATGGGATAACAATGCCAACTATGGCATGAGTGCAGTTGAAATATGGGCACATCAAGGACCAAGGATAGGCTGGCTCAGAGATGACCCCCCTCAAAGGAGGGTGGGCAGGAGAACTGTACACACAAACACACACACACACACACACTCTCACACTCACACACACTCACACTCACACACACTCACACACACTAACACACACACACACCTTTACACATGTCAAGTCCTGTTCTCTTTCTGGCGTCAGGGTTACTTTTACCTTTCTTCAAAATTCATTCACAAAGGAGCCAGACTGATCTCCCAATAAGAAAGCAAAAATCGGCAAAGTTGCCCTGGAGTAATGACCTGGAGTGACAATGAGAATATTGTCCAAAACAATCATTAAAAATAGCTGCTGAGACACTCTATGTAAAGGGGATAACAAGCAGTGGCCCTAAATATCCCCAGTCACCAAAACTACAGTCCCCCGTGTCAGGCACTGTGATGAGGGCAAGAGTCCATCTCTGCAGTTTTTTAGAAGAGCTGCTGAGGACTTTCTCAGCCATCAAGCCCATCCACTGCTGGAAATGATTAACTCTCCCATAGATACACCCTATCTGATCTAGCTAGCACACAGTGTATAAACAAAGGAGAATGTGGTCGTTAATTTCACAAATGGTCCCTGTCACAAAATGCACTGCATGTTCCCGAAACCTTCAGTGTGTGGGTGATGGTCAAGTTTTGTCCTGAGTCATGCATGGCAGGTTTCTCCAATGTTATTGACAAGGTTTCTCATACTACAATTATAAGAAGTGGGAGGAGTTGCAAGGTCACTTTTGTAATAGGACATCAATGTATAACACAGATAGGACTTAACTCATGTCATTTTTTGCAGTTAAGATAATTTCCCAAGTTATAAAATTTTATTTTTTCCATTTAAAATCATTTTAAATTTTCAATTACAGTTTACATTCAATATTATTTTGTACTAATTTCAGGTATATAGCATAGTGTTTACACAATCATATACTTTACATAATCATATACTGATATTTCCAGTACCCACCTGGCACCATACATAGTTATTACAATATTATTGACTATATTTCCTATGCTGTACTTTATATCCCCGTGATTGTTCTGTAACAACTAATCTGTACTTCTTAATCCCTTCACCTTTTAAACCCATCTCCCAACCCCTTTCCCATCTGGCAATTGTCAAAATGTTCTCGTATCTATGAGTCTGTTTAGAAATTTATGATTGGAAAAATTTTATAGAAGGAGAAAAAGAGAGCATGAGTAAAACCTCTCTTGCTAGGATGGCTAGCAGTTTTTATTGCTGTCCTTTGCATTTGTGGCCTCCCTGTGCCAGGTCAACATCCAAGTCCTCTCATGAGACTGCTTCCTGTCAGCCCCTGCTACCTCAGCTCCTCCCAAGGGGAATCCTGATGCTCTTCACTCCCAGGATGATTCCTGCCCAATTTCTGAGCCAGACCACCCGTGTGTTGGATCTGAGATGAAGCTCGCCTCTCCCATTACAGCTCCTCGTGTTCCTGAGGCATCACTCAACCACTGAGCTATATAGTGTTCTCCAGTTGTCCTCTTCATGACCTTCCCCCACATTGGCCCAGCCCTAAGAGTAAGATTTTGGGTCTGTTTCTCTTCATAGCTCTCATGTCTTCCTTTGGAAATGTAGTTCCACCACCTAAACTCACTCACCAAAATGTCCCCATCAATCTCTGAAGCTCACATAGCAGTCTGCATGGATAAAGTTGGTTTCTCATTCACTGATGTTCTGCCTTGAAGGAACTGCCCCAAAACTTGACAGGAGTGTTGCACAAATTCCAATCACCATCATCCTGGATTATCTCTTTCACCCCTTCTATTAGATGAGTCCTCATTAGAGATTTATAGTGATTGCTTTTCTTTTAAGAACAAATATTTTACTTGCAAATAGAGGTGACCTTTTGAAAATTACAATATTATTGCTTTATAATTTATTCACGGTTAAAATGGAAATACTGTAGAGTGCGTATAATTTATTCCTTTAAAAAAGATTTTTCATTATAAGTAAATTTCATTAAAAATTAAATATAAGTGTAAAAAGTTATTTTATCTCCATGATAAACATTCAGTTATAACCACTCTCAATGATCTGTATGTTCCCTTCAAGTTTTTCTCTTTATAGCATTTACCCAAGTGATATAGTACTACCCATGATTTTAGTCCTGCTTTTATCTTTTAATAACTTCCATTGATAAGCATTTTCCATAGCATTCTAATAATATTACATAATCAGAGTAAACATTTTCAATGGTTCAATAAACAATTTCATTAAGTGGATCCATCACCATAAAACTTAGCTTTTCCTCTACTGTTGGAAGTGTGGGCTATTTCCAAATTCTGCTGTTGTAAAGAACTCTACAATTGTATATATTGATGTTCCCCATTAATAAGTTCTCAAAATAAATATACAGCTGTAACACTTCTGGGGCAGATGCAGAAACATTCACATGTTGCCAATCTGATCTTAAAAAGGATGTTCCACTTATAACTCTAAATATGAGTTCTGGCAGTACTTGCCTTATGGATACTCACCAGCCTAGGCCAAAATATTTCTCATTTTGTACTAAACTATATTTCACTGATAACTGTGGAGGCAAGCCATTTTTATGTTTGTGTTTTCTATTTACATACTTAAAGGAATTATCAGTTTATTACTTTCACTGACTTATTATTTAAATCATAGTGTTTGCATTTTATTTATGTGTCTATTATTTAAAACAAAATAAATGTATGTCATAACAACAACAAATAAATCCCAGAAGTGGGATTACTGGATCACCTGGTAGTTCCATTTTTAATTTTTTTAAGAACCTCCATACTGTTTTTCATAATCTCTGTACCAATTTACATTCTCACCAACAGCATACAGGGTTCCCTTTTCTCTATAACCTGCTCAGTATTTGTTATCTCTTGTCCTTTTTATAATAGCTGTCTTAAGAGGTGTGAGGTGCTATCTCACTGTGGTTTTGATTTGCATTTCTCTGATGATTAGTGATGTTGTGCACCTTTTCACATACCTGTTGGCTACTTATATGTCTGTTTTGGATGCCTATTTAGGTCGTTTTACCCATTTTAAAATTGGGGTGTTTGTGTGTGTTTTGGGTTGTTTTTGTTTGTTAGTTTTTTTGCTATTGACTTGTAGGAGGTCCTCATATATTTTGGAATATATATATATATATATATATGGCTAAGTGACTGGCCAACTGGCTGGTAGGTATGATGCACACCAACCACCAAGGGGAAGACACTCAATGCAGGAGCTTCCCAGCAACAGCAATTTTGCAGAGTGCCCTCTCACACTCTGGAACCCCTGGGGGATGTCAGACTGCCAGTTTCAGCCCAATCCCCGCAGGCCCGACAGAGAGACCCCACCTGCCAGAGGGACCCTGCTCACTCTGCAGACATCTTTTGAGCCTGGCGCCACCCCAGGTGTGGCCGGCCAGGGAGGGACTGTGGGAGGTTGGCTCTAGGGTGTGTCTGGCCCATCTTGCCCAGTTCCTGCCCGTCTTGCCCAGTTCTGCCCCACCAGTCACATTCTAATTAATTTCCTTTCAATGTGCATGAATCCATGCACCAGGCTTCTAGTATTATAAACCATCTTAGATAGATGGTTTGACAATATTTTTCTTCCATTCCATAGGTTACCCTTTCATTTTGTTGGTTGTTTCTTTTGCTGTCTAGAAGCTTTTTAGTTTGATGTAGTCCCATTTGTTTATTTTTGTTTTGTTGTACATCTAAAAAATCATTACCAAGACCAATGTCAAGGAGCTTCATCCCTATGTTTTCTTGTAAGAGTTTTATGGTTTCATAACTTGCATTTAAGTCTTTAATCTCTTTTGAGTTAATTTGTGTATATGGTGTAAGATTTTATCCTTTTACATATCCAGTTTTCCCAGCACCATTTTTTCAAGAGACTATACTTTCCCATTGTGTATTCTTGGTTCCCCTGTCAGATATTAGTTGTGTGTATATGTGTGGATTTATTTCTGGGCTCCCTATTAAGTTACATTGGTCTTTGTGTTTTTATGCCAATACCATACTGTTTTGATTACTGCAGCTTAGAAATACAGTTTGAAACCAGAAAGTATCATACCTCCAGCTTTGTTCTTCTTGCTTAAGATTGCTTTGGCTATTTGGGGTCTTTTTGCTATTTGGGTTTCATTTATCCCTGGGATGCAAGGATGGCTCAACATACTGAAATCAATAAATGTAATACACTACATTAACAGAATAAAGGATAAAAACCATATGACCATGTTAATAGATGTAGAAAAAGTATTTGACAAAATTCAACATTCTTTCATGATAAAATCTCTCAACAAATCAGGTATAGAAAGAATGTACCTTAACCTAATAAAGGTCATATATGACAAGTGTACAGCTAATATCATACAAAACAGTGCATGATTAGGAAAAACATGAGGGTGCCCTCACCACTTCTATTCAACATAGTACAAGCCCTAGCTAGAGCAATTAGGCTAGAAAAAGAAATAACATGCATCCAAATTTGAAATGAAGAAATTGTCTGTTTGTAGATAACATGGTACTCTATATAGAAAACCCTGAAGAATCCACAAAAAAAAAAAAAACAAAACACCCACCACAAAACAACTGTTAGAACTAATAAAAAAATTTAGTAAAGTTTCAAGATACAAAATCAATATACAAAAATCAGTTGTGTTTCTATACATCAATGATGAACTAACTGAAAACATAAGAAAAAAATCCCAGTTTCAATAGCATAAAAAAGAATAAAACACTCAGGAAAAAAATTTAACCAAGGAGGTGAATGATCTGTATACTGAAAACTATAAGACAATGATGAAAAGAAATTGAAGATAGAAATAAGTGGAAAGCTATCTTATGTTCTTGAATTGGCAGAATGAATGTTGTTAAAATGTTTATACCACCTAAAGTAATCTACAAATCCAATGCCAATGGCATTTTTCACAGAAATAGAAAAAAAAATCCTTAAATTCATATGGAATTACAAAAGACCAAAAATAGCCAAAGATATCATAAGAATGAAGAACAAATCTGAGAGTTTTTAAAATCATGAATGAGCATTGAATTTTGTGAAATGTATTTTCTGAATCATTGACATTGGTTATTTAAATTTTCTTCTTTACTCTGTTGATAGATATATTGCACTGATTTATTTTTTAAAAGACTTTATTTTTCAGAGCAGTTTTAGGTTCAATTTGGAGAAAGGTACAGAGATTTCCCATTTACCCCTTGCCCCTACACATGCATAGTCTCTACCATGATCAGCATCACCAAAGTGTTACATTTGCTACAGTTGATGTGTCTACATTAAGACATCAAAATTACCCAAAGCCTGTAGTTTACCTTGGGTTTCACTCTTGGTGTTGCATATTCGACAAATTTTGACAAATGTATAATGACACGTACCCATCATTGTAATATCATACAGAGTATTCTCACTGCCCTAAAAATCCTCTGTGCTTCACCTACTCATCCCTCCTCTGACATCCAATTTTTGGCAACCACTGATCTTTTTACTATCTCCATAGTTTTGCATTTTCCAGGATATTATATAATTGGAATCATGAAGTGATTGGATTCTTTCACTTAGTAATATGCACTTAAGTTTGTTCTATGTTTTTTCATGGCCTGAGAGGTCACTTCTTTGTAGTGCTAAATAATATTCCATTGTCTGGATGTGCAATTATTTATCCATTCAGTTACTGAAGGGCATCTTGGTTGCTTGTAAGTTTTTGGCAATTATGGATAAAGCTGCTATTAACATCTATGTGCAAGTAAATACCAAGGATTATGATTGCTGAATCCTATGGTAGAGTATGTTTAGTTTTATAAGAAACCGCCAAATACTGTTCCAAAGTAAATGTGCCATTTTGCATGCCCACCAGCAATGAATTAGAGCTCCTGTTGTACCACATCCTCACCAGTGCTTGTCAGCATTCCAGAATCAAACCATTCTTCTGTCTTGATGCTTCAAGATTCCTTCTTTTCATAGCTTACTTTCTGCTTGAAGAACTAACTTCCTTTAGTCAATATTTAAGAGTATGTTTGATAGCAAAAAATTCTCATAATTTTTCTTCACCTGCGAATGTCTTGATTCCCCTTTACACCTAAAGGATACTCTGGGTTGGCAGTTCTTTCAGAACTTGCAGAATATTGTTCCACTTCCTTTTGTGCTCTGTGGTTTCAGATGAGAAATCCACTGTCATTAGAATTGATGTTCCCTGATAATTAATGCGTCATTTCTTTCTTGCTGCTTTCAAGATTTTATCTTTGCCTTTAGTTTTCAGAGGTATAACTATGATGTGCTGGTATGAATTTCTTTGCATTTGTCCTGTTTGGGGTTTGCTCAGATTCATGTACCTGTGTGTTTTCTTTTGCTAAATTTGGGGTATTTTACATCATTATTTCTTCTAATATTTTTTTAGCCCCACTCTTTTTCTCTTCTTCTGCTACACTAATAATATGATTTTTTTCTTATTGTTCCACAAGACCCCAAGAATCTGTTCATTTTTTTCTAATCTATTTTCTGTCTCTTTCTGATTGGATACATTTTATTTACATGATCACAGTTCATTGATTCTATCTGCTGATTAAGTTGCTTAACTATTGAGTTCATCAAGCAGGTTTAAAATTTGGGGTGTTAGCCCAGCCTGTGTGGCTCAGTGGTTGAGCATGAACCTATGAGCCAGGAGGTCACAGTTCCATTCCAGGTCAGTGCACATGCCTCAGTTGTGGGTTTAATCCCTAGTAGGGGGGCGTGCGAGAAGCAGCTGATTAATGATTCTCTCATCATTGATTATTTCTTTTTCTCCCTCTCCCTTCCTCTATAAAATCAATAAAAATAATTAAAGGTTGGGGTATTTTTCGGTTAGAAGATTTCCATTTCATCCTTTTTCATAGCTCATTTTCTTTTCTGAGATTTTCTATATTTTCATTTATTTCAAGAGAATTTGCTATTGCTTGTTGAAGGGTTTGGTTTTTTTTGTTATGGTTACTTTAAAGTCCTTGTCAGATAACTCCAACATCTGATTCATCACTGTGTTGGCATCAGTTAATTGTCTTTTTTTCATTGAAGTTGCGATTTTTCTGGCTCTTGATTTTGCAATTTCATCCTGGATATTTGTAGTATTATACTGTGAGACTCTAGGTCTGATTTAAGTATTTTGTTTTATCAGGTAGTCACCTGTTTAGGTTTAGCATGCAGGTCCTAACCTACTTTTATGGAGTATGGTTTGAATAATAACTTACTTTTCAGAGACTTTGCAGTATTTTTGGGTGTGCTTGGTTTATCTGGTGCTGCTGGGACTCTCACTGGTCTCTGGTGGTGCTGCCTAAGGGGTTGCCCTAGGCAGGGCCAGTTGATGTCTCTGGCCTATAGAGATGAAGATTGTTTCCTAGGCAAGATAGCTTCTTGGGTGTGGTAGAATCTCTCTTGCCAGTGCCAATATGCCACTCAATGTCTTCCAGCAAGGGAGTCTTAGGTCTGGCAAGGGAGGAAAGTACTTCCTTTAGCCGATCCATTCCCCTTGCCAGTGTTGTCAGGCTCACCTAGTGTTATCAGAGGGCCTACTGTTTGATCTGGTAGAGGAATGAGCCTACCTGGACAGACCTGTGTTGTTAAGTTGGGGGTCTGGGATTGCAAGGCCTGGGTTGCCTTCTTTGTTTGGTGGGGGGGGGGGCATATAAGACATCCTGCTGCTGTGTCACTCTTTCTGTCCTGGGATCCCAAACTAGCTTGCCTTCCTCTCCCTACCTTTCAGAGTACTCCCTTGGTGGCCTCTTAAGTTCTTTCCAGAGTTCACAGTTGCACTTAGCAGGGGGGAGCAGGGAAAATCGGTCTAAACCAGCTTGTCCACACAAAAATTTCTTTAAAATGTTTAATTCTTTAAAACTAAATAATAATTGAAAAAATGATCATTGCAATTATTATATAATTGATATGAAAAATAATTTTGGCATAGAAATAAAGTACATTTTAAAAAATGATCTGCTCCAGGTGTCAAATATACTAGCTATGCCACTGAGAGTGAACAAAGTGAAAGGAGAGATTAGAAAGATTGTTAAGAAGGGCCTTAAAGCCAAGGGTAGAAAAAGTGTTAAGAAGCTGAGAGAGGTTATTATTACATTTGTTTTATGATGAGATTAGAAACCAGAGGATCTGAAGCATTAGGTTGCTTGCCCAAAATTGCTGTGGCATTTGGCTGTAGGACGGTTGCAGAATTCAGGATTATGACATTCCAAGACCATGGTAACAGCACACTGTTTCCCAGGATGCTGCTTTCAAACTCCAAACACACCATTTGCTGGAAGATATACTAAAAAAGTCAAGTAGCTTTTGCTTATCTGGCAAATAAACAAAAAGTTTCAAAGAAGTAAATGTTTACTAAATTTGACTAGTATTAAATGTCTGCTATTAATTGTCTCTTAATCATCCTGTTTGGAGGGGGTTTAAGTAATGTTCATTAATTCATTTTAAGGTAATAACCAAGAAAGTGCTTAATCCTAGAGCGAGAGTATTAAATTATAATTGGCATTTGTATAAGTTTGTAAAACTCTTTTTTATATCTTTCTTTAAGCTGCTGACTTCTAGAATTTATTCATAACAATTTTTTTACATAATCAACAACATATATCAAAATTCCATTTTTTTATTAAAACGTTGAAGAAGTTGGTATTCTAGAAATAGCTTTGAGATAAGAGAATGAGGAAGTTATGGGAGTAAAGGGTTGGCTTTGAACACCGAAACCAGTGAAAGGTAGCACTTGCTTAAATCATTCTTATATACTTGCAAATCAAAAAGCATATATAACAACTAATATTTGATGCTGGAGAAAGAATGCAAAATGAATCACATAAGGTCCAATTTATGTTAATAAAAGAAGACTCAAAAGTGTGGGGTAGAACATGAAAAAGCAAAAGCATGTAAAGCCTACATTTTATGCACTTGAAGAAGCATAGTTAAAAGATATATTTTCTCTTTTTTTAATGTTTTATTTTTTTTAATTTTCTTTTCCTTTTATTCATTTATGGCATAAAAATTTCTTATATGCCACTTTTCTTTGATTTTCATTTGCCTATGGTCACTCCCATATAAGCTAAAACTTTGTTCCTAATAGTATATACAGGATTTCAGGTAAAAGTTGACCACTTTCTCATTAAATGTGTTTGAGTCTTTTATTAGATTTCTCTATATAATGATATCTATATCACTGGATTTTTCAGAGTCAATTTTAATTTTTAATTTTACTTTTTTAGAGAGAGTGGAAGGGATGGATAGACACACAGAAAAAAACATAGATGTGAGAGAGACACATCGATTGGTTGTGTCCCATACATGCCCCAGTCGCCGGCAACCGAGGTACATGCCTTTGATCAGAATCGAACCCCCAACCCTTCAGTCCACAGGTCTGTCCACTGAGCCAAACAGGCTAGGGCCAGAGTCAATTTTTAGAAATCCTGCTTTCTACTTTCTTTTTCTCATTTCCAATTTATTCACGCTTCTCTGCCTGCACACTTCATGCATGTAACTACTTTCTTCCTTCGGACACAGAACTCAAGAACTCAAGGACTCATGAACATCAATTCAGAGAAATATTGCCAACACTACCACACCCCCTCTGCCCCAATGGTAAGTGATTCTCTGTGAGATGGTGTATTCTATATTGTTCCCAATCCTCCTCTTGACTTTGACTGTTTAGACATGGACTTAGATTCTGTAGACCAGCGGTTTTCAAAATACTTTGATCACACCCAGGGGTGAGTGAGATTATACATTGGGTGTATGGATCAAATGTTAAAATGAACAAATAGATATGTTCAGTTTTATTGCTACTTAATAGATAGATTGCCACCAATGCCCTCCCTTAATCTGTATGAGAAGTTCATACATTCTATATGTTTTTTGAGATATCCTGGAGGAGTGACTGTTCCATACTGGGAATAGTTGACATCAGAGCCCTCATGTGATCATTTCATGATCACAATACTTTCAGCACATTGCAAAGTATTACAGTTTACATGTTCCTGGGTAGATGACATTATAAGTTATGTTATCCAGTTTTAATTAATAACTTTCAAAATTGGCAAGTAACTTTAAAAATCTCTACAAAGAAAAAATAGATCAAGATTTTACTATTAACTCAAGCTCACAAAAGTATAGGAAAAATGGCAAGAGCTTATGATCTTCCCACCCTAGTAGTAACTTAGTATCAACCATATTACATAAAATAATGAATTCGAATCAGATTACTTAAAATAGAAATTATAAATGAGAGCATTTAAAATATGTTATTATATACCTTTTTGAGTCCCCTCCAAAACAGACCCACCTTTTATCCTAGTAACCAAAATTGGGCCAACAAGTTTTCTGGATCCATTTTAACCATTGGTAGTTAACACACGGTCTGTATCAATCATTTATATTGTCTCAAGATTATTAAGCTTCAAGTAGTGCTAGAAAAGTCAGGGTCATGAGACCTAGTACTCTGTTCATGAGACCTAGTACTCTGACCTAGTACTCTGTTCATGCCAGAGGAACCAAAGAACAAGTTTTGGAAGTTTAGGTCTTTCTTGCAGACTTCAAAGCTAGAAAGGTATTACCAAAACTTATGAACTATGCTCAGCCTTCTAACTTCAATCAACAATTGCTGACTGAGTGTCTGTGCTAGGTCCTGTATTAGATTAGGAAGAGAGGGAGTGAAGAAGGGAGGGAAATCATCCCTGGCTTCCTTAAAAGGTAGTTAACCCTAGACAAAGCTGCATATGGCAATTGCCAAGTGAAGCAGACAAACATGGGGAGCTGAGATCAAAGCCATGGTGATCAGGTAAGTATTCAGGAAGAGGTGAGATCTGAACAAAAAAGTATTCTTAAACTTGAATATACATAAGAACTAGACTGTTAAAATGAGATTGCAGGGTCCCCCAGAGATTCAGATTCAGTAGGTCTATGGTACAACCTGAGCATTTGAATTTCTAACAAGTTCCCAGGTGATGCTGATGCTGCTGGTCCAGGGACCACACTTTTGAGAACCACCACTCTGAAGGATTTTAGACATATAGAAGGGAAAGCAATGTCAAGGGCTAAGATGAGGAGGTGTTAAGAGGAATAAGGTTGGGAAAAGTGGAAGACGTGTTTAGGAGGATTCTGAAGTGAGGGGAGTATATAACAGAAGAGTGGGAGAAAAAAATCTAAAAATCTGAAAATTTTGGAATTTATCCTGGGATTTTAACTGGAATTCATTGTATAGAACAAATTCAATTTAACTGGGAGTCATTGAATGTGTTTGAGTAGTGACATGACATAATGAAAACCTTATTTTAGGACTTTAATATGTTTACAATATATTCTTTGGTGTGGAGCAGAGGAAGGAAAGAGGTGAACACAAAAAGGACATGTACGAGCTTATTAATTTATTTAAATTGTTTAAAAGTCTATTTTATATACCATTTATCCCCAAATAACGGTAAGGAAAAAAGTGCTTCTCAGGGAGCTAAATTTTGATGAGAAGCTTGGGCCAGCATTCCTCTTGGAAAAGAAGACAGAGGCAAACAAATGGAATTTGGGATCTGGTCTCCCATTATTCAAGTATTCCTAAAAGGTGACAGCATGAAAATCCTCAATCCTCAAGTATTCTTGGAATCTGTGTCAATTTAATGGGAGAATCTGCAGATTTTTAAGCAGTAAGTTGATCCGTGGTGGCCTTCAACCCAGGAGGAGGAATTTTCTGTTTATAGTCTTGACTCAAAAAAGATTCAAATTTGCCCTACCCTGGAAGTGCATCACTAAGGGGGAATTTTCAATGTTTAAAGATGGTTTATAATAAGATGACATTGAAATTTTCTTTCTTTTTTTGCCTCTGTGAAGATAAATGCAATGTGACACTGATTCTACATCAGGCAAGAGAATTGTACTCTGAGGACACACACACACACACACACACACACACACACACACACACAACAATCACTAGCATCAGCCAGTAACTCTGCTCTGAGATGCTCTGGCACATTTTTGCATGAAGCAAAATCAATATGAGCCTTTGGGAACTTTTGGAAAAGTATATGAAAGGAGAAGAAAGACAAGTCAGACTTGGAAAACAGACCAGGGAAGCTCTTTTGACGACTCAAGTCATTATTTAACATTGATGTAGTCATCTGTGAGGCCCCAAAGTCAGCCAGCATGGGGTTGGGTACAGGTCAAAACAAACCTCTGGCTTCTCAAAATGTCCCTGCACCTTTGTTCTCCTGGGTTTCACCTCACTAGGCAACCCTTCTTTTCCTCTGGTTTTTCTCCCATTCCCTGCCTTTCTCCTTCTTTAGCTACCACCAAGCTCCCTATGGGTTGACTAATAATTTAGTAAAATTTCATTTTTTGAAAATGTTTTGCAATAAAATCTTATTACTTTTGTTGTCTGTAGCTAGAGGGGTGGTGCCCTGGTATGAATGCCCCAATTTTAAAGAAGAAAAAAATAGGGATAATGGATCAAGTGATTTTCCAGGGATGACACAAATGAGATTAGTACCCATTACTTTTTATTCCAACAACTGACATAAATACAAGAGCTGTATTGTAGCAATTATCTGGGAAAGCACTGGAAAACATTCTTTGTGAGTCTCATATAATGAATGTGGTAACAGAGAAGATGACTATGCCAGTTTTTAATTCAATCGAGGTTTTGAACATATTTCTAAGTCCTTTGCCACGTCCCCAGTTTTCTCATGCATAAAATGGAGCTAATACAATAATTAGTATCTACCTTATACCGTACTTATGAGGATTAAATGACACAACATGTCAAGCACTTAGAAGAGTACATGGCATCTAAGAAGCCCTCAATAAAATTGTTGTTGTTGTTGTTGAAGGAGCAACAACAATTTATTTTAAAGTGACAACCTCAATATTCAAATCTTCCAAAATCTATACCAAACAATGCCTAGACAGAAAGGATTAATACTGATTTGCTGGAGAACCCTATTAGAATGAGAAACTACAGGGTGGGGATTGAGTTGAGTGGTCCATCACTCTCCCAGAACATTTTGGAAATTAAACCTTTCATTTCAGATTATTTGTATCTGTGCAGGTGGTGCCTATGAGAAAATGAAGCCCAAATGTTGCAGGTACCATTTCTGTTCCTACCTACCTGAACCTCATTGTAGCAAGAGCCATTTACCAGACACAAGAAAAAGCCAAGAGTGTACTGTGATTGTATTCTGATGTCACACCAAATTTATCTGTGACTGCTAAGGCAGTTGATCTTGCTTGTCAACCTGTGTCACCTCTCATATAAAAGCCCATAGGTCATATCTCTCTCATACTCTCAGCCAAGGAATTTTTTCTCAGCTTTTCAGCTCCCTTTCTCTTCCTGTACTTCCCAATCATTTACACAGTGTCCACTGAAACTCTGATGCCCTCTTCCATAACAAGTAGCCTGTGCACTGCCACTCCTCCATCATCCAGTGGTAATTGCAATCTAGCTTTCCTGTGAAGCTCTATTTCCTAAAGCTCTTTGAGGCAGATGGCATTTATTTTACTGGAGTTTATGGAGATTATCATCATTATTCACCTGTCCTCCCTCCAAACAGTTGTTACTCTACCTTTATGTAAGATCTTTCTGGGGAACTTCCACTTTCAGGATGATGGAGTAGATATACTTTTCTCTATTTCTCCCACTAAGTGCAATTAAAAACCCTGGACATTATATATGAAACAAACTTAAGAACACTCTGAATGGTGGAGCAAGGAAGGCAGTCTGAATTCATTGATTTTTTCTTTTTCCTCATATGTTACAGAATTGGAGCTGAAGACATTGACAACCATGAATACAAACAGGTGTAGACCAAAGAAGCCCAAACAAAAGCCTGCTCTCTCCAGGCAAAGTACCAGGAAAGGGACAGGCCAGCAAGATATAACTTTTAGAAAATAATCACTTTCGTCAAGCCAAACACCACAGAAAGAACCGTAGTCTACACTTACAGCATTGTATGGCTATAACAAGGCCCTCCTTTCACCAGGGTGATATCACAAGAGGCTGAATATGGAGTTATGTCTTTCATTCCTGCTAGATGGTAACAAACATACTCCCCTTGCAGTGTTGGTAGGGACCATGTGGAAGCCTGGATCCCCACCCCCACCTAGCAGTAATGAGGTACCTCTCCCTCTCATCTTCCCTATTGGGATGATGTCAGAAGAGGCCTCATGAAGAGTCAGGACTTTCACCATCACCCACTGGTAACAAGGCAATCATCCCAGGTGTCAGTGAAGGCTACGTGGAGAGTTTTAACTCCCATAACATGACAATAGAGGCCGAGTGGGAAACCTGAACTTCTGTACTCACCTGGCAGAAACAAAGTAATGCTCCTAATTTCCCTGCCAGAGCAGTGTCAGAAGAAACCAGCTAAAGGTTTAAATAAGAGCCAGAGTATCATAACATAAGTGCCCAGGTCTCAATAATAAAAACATAGCTCATCATACAAAGAACCAGGAAAATCTCTATATGAATGACATAAAACAATAGATGCCAACACTGACATACAAGAGATATTAGAATATGACAAAGACTAAAGGCAGCCATATAAAATGCTTCAGTGAGCAACTACAAACATGATTGAAACAAATGAAAAGGCAGCAAGTCTCAGCAAAGAGTTAGGAAGTCTCAGAAAAGAAAGAGAAGATGTAAAGAAGAATCAAAATGAAAACTGTAGAACTGAAAATACAATAACCCAAATTAAAAAACAACAACAAATCAATGGATGGACTCAATAGCAGAATGAAGAGGACAGAGGACAGAACCAGGGAACTTGACGAAAGAACAATAAAAATTACCCAATCTGAACAAAGGCAAAAAAATAGACTGAAAAACATGAACAGAACCTGAAGGAACTGTGGGTTTATAACAAAAGATCTAACCTCTAGTTCATCGGAGTGCAAGAAGAATAGAAAGAGGATGCAACTGTAAAACTGCTCAAATAAATAATGGCTGAAAATTCTACAGATTTGGTAAAATTCATAAACTGACAGATTCTAGAAACTGAGCAAACCCCAAATAGGAAAAGTCCAAGAAATCCACACCAAGTTGTATAATAGTCAAACTTCTGAAAACTAAAGTCAAAGATAAACTGTGAACGCAGAGAGAGAAAAAAACAACAATACATTTTCTATAGGTAGAAACAACTCAAATAACAGCAGATTTCTCATTAGAAACCATAGAGGCCACACTAAAGCAGAACACCATTTTTTAAGTGCTGAAAGGAAAAAGAACTGTCAAACCAGAGTTTTATATGCAGTAAAAATATTCTTTAAGAATGAAGAAATTCTCAGATGAAGAAACACTAAGAGAATTAGTCATCAGCAGATGTACCTTAAAAGAATGGCCAAAGGAAGTTCTTCAAACAGAAAGGAAATGAAAAAGAGTCTTTGAATATCAGGAAGGAGGGAAGAACAACAGAAAGAGTAAAATATGAGGAAATACATTTTCCTTCTCTTAAGTCTTCTAAATTATGTTTCATGATTGCAGCAAAAATTTAAAACTGTCTGATGAACATGCAGATAAAATTTTTAAGCTAATGAGGGTAAAGGAAAGTAAGGTTTTGAACTTCAATAGAACTGGTAAAACGTTCAGTAGACTGTGATAACATATATATCTATATCCATATCCATATCTATCTATATCTATATCTATATCTATATCTATATCTATATCTGTATCTATCTATAGTAATACCTAGAGTAACTACTATACTTAGAGTAACTAATATAATAGTTATACAGTGATACACTGAAAAAGATTACAGATAACTCAAAATTGAATTCTAAAAAATTGTTCAAGTAACTCATAGGAAAGCAGGAAAAATAAAACAAAGATGATAAACATGGAGAACAAATAGAAGACAAAATTATAAAATGGTAAACCTAAGTCTTAATATACCAATAATTACATTAAATGTAACTGGTCTAAATACAGCAATTAAAAAAAAGAAATTTGCACAGTGGATTAAAAACCAAAGCACAACTATATGGTGTCTATAAGAAACTAACTTTAAATACAATGAAAATATATATAATGCAAACAGTCAAAATAAAGCAGAAGTGACTATATTAATATATTAGATAAAGTAAACTTCAGAACAAATAAAATTACCAGAAACAGAGGGGGTATTAGATAACAATAAAAGAGTCAACTCCCTACACACCATCGAAATCTTAAATGTGTATGCACCTAATGACATAGCTGCAAAATCTGTGAAGCAATAAAATGACACAACTGAAAGGAGAAATAGAAAAATCCACAATGATAATTAGAGACTATAAAACCCTTCACTCGACAATTGATAGAACATCTACACAGGAAATCAGGAAGGATATAGGACTCAACACCACTGCCAACCAATAGGATCTAATACATTTTTATACAACATCTTACACAACAACAGAAGAATACATATTTTCCAGGGCCTATGAATCATATTCCAAGATAGATCATATCTATCCATAAAACTAACCTAAATTAACTTACAAGAATTAAAATGACACAGAGTATGTTCTCCAATCATAAAGCATCCAAACTAGAAATAAATAACTGTAAGATAACAGGAAAATCTCCAAACATTTGGAAATAAAACACACTTCTAAATAATCTATGTCTTAAAGAGGAAGTCTCAAGGGAAACTAAAAAAAAATACTTTGAACTGAATAAAAATTAAAATATACATATCAAAATATGTGAGACCCAGATAAAACTGAGAGACATTTATAGCATGAAATGTTAGAAAAGAAAAAAAAAATCTCAAATCAATAATACAAATACCCAGCTTAAGAACCTAGAAAAAAAGAAAGAGCAAAAAGCAAGAAGAAATAAGAAAATAATAAGAACAAAAATCAATGAAATTGGCAACCAAAAAATAACAGAGAAAAATCAATGAAACAGAAAGCTGCTTTCTTTTTTAAAAAATCAATAAAATTGATAAACCTCTAGCAAGACTGATAAATGAAAAAGAGTGAAGACACAAATTACCAATATCAGGAATTAAACAGGGACTATCACAACACCCTCTGCAGACACCAAAAGGATAATAAGGAAATGCTATGAAAACTCTACACACGTAAACTTGACAACTTATATGAAGTGTTCCAAATCCTCAAAAAGTGAAAACTGTACAACTCACCCAGTAAGAAATAAATAATTTGAATAGTCCTATAACCATTAAAGGAACTCAATATACAATTGAAAAACTCCCTAAAAAGAAATCTCTAGGTCCAGATGGTTTCATTGGAAAATCCTACCAAATGTTTAAAAAAGAGTTAACACCAATACTATGCGATCTCTTCCAGAAAGTAGAAGGGGGAAATTTCTGAGTTCATTTTATTAAACTATTATTACTCTGGGACCAAATCAGACAAAGTACCAAACGTTACATTTCTCATAAATATAGATACAAAAGTCTTTAACAATATCTTAGAAAATAACTTTTCCAATATACAAAAAGAATTATACACTGTGATTAAGTAGGGCTTATTCTGTGGATGCAAGGCTTGATCAAATGCAAAAATTAATCAATGTAATCCATAAAATAACAGGCTAAAAATAAAAAAAATCATATGATCATATCAATGATACAGAAAAAGCCTTTGTCGAAATTCAATACACATTCATAGTAAAAGAAAAATCTCAGAACTAAGAATACAGGGGAACTTCCTCAACTTGATAAAAAGCATCCAGCAAAAAACTACAGCTAATATTATATTAATGATGAAAACCTGACTGCTTTTGCCTTAAAATCAGGAAGAAAGTAAGAATGTTTACTATTACTATTCTTATTCAACATAATACTGGAAGTTCCAGCCAGTGTAATAAGAAAAGTAAAAGATATAAAAGGCACAGAGCTTGAAAAGAAAAAGAAATAAAACTGTCTCTATTTGCAGATGACATGATTGCCTATGTAAAAAATCCTACAAAATACTCTTAGAATGAATAAGTGAGTTCAGCAAGGTGCAGGATGCAAAATAAACATTCAAGCCATTCACATTTATATATACTAGCAATGAAGATATGAACACTGAAATTAAAAATGCAATACCATTCATAATTTCTAAAATGCTTATGTGCAAATCTAACAAAACATTTGTGGGGTTTGTATGCTGAAAATTATACAACACTGATGAAAGAAATCATCATAAATGGAGCGACATACCATGCCCATTGACTGAAAAATTCAACATCGATAAAATATCAGTGTTCACCAATTGATATACTAGTTTAATGAAATTCCTATTAAAATCCCAGCAAAATTTTTTTTCGATATAGTATATATGAAAAAAATAAATGAACTAGAATAGCTAAAACATTCTGGGAAAAGAAGAAGAAAGTGGGAGGAAGAACTCTACCTAAATTAATGCTTACTACATAATTACCATAATCAGAACAGTGTGGTTGGCAGGAAGATAGACACATAGATCAATGGAACATAATAGAAAACCCAGAAATTGACCCATAAATATGCCCAAATTATTTTTGACAAAAGTGCAAAAACAATTCAAAAGAAGGATAGCCCTTTAAAGAACTGGTGCTGGATCACAAACTTAAATGCAGAATGTAAAACTATAAAATATTATAGAAAAAAAAAAACATAGTACAAGATATTTGCTACAGCTAGGCAAGCAATTCTTAGACTTGACACCAAAACCATGACCCATAAAAAGAAAAACAGATAAATTAGACTTTATCAAAATTAAGAACTTTTGCTCTGTGGAAATTCTGTAGGAGGATGCACAGGGAAGCTACAGACTGGGAGAAAATATTTGCAAACCACATATTTACAAAGGACAACTAACTAGAATATATAAAGAACTCTCAAAACTCAATAGTAAAATATAAACAATCCAATTAGAATATGGGCAAAAGACATGAACAGACATTTTGATAAAGAGGATATATATATAGATGGCAAATAAGCACAAGAAAATGTACTCAATATCATGAACCACTAGGAAAATGCAAATTAAAAACCCAATGAGATATCACTACACCTTCAGAACAGCTAATATAAAAAATACCGACAACACCAAATGTTGACAAGGATGTACAGAAACTGGATGAATTAATAAATTATTGGTGGGGATGTAAAATGGCACGGCTACTTTGGAAAATACATAGTACTAGTTTGGAAAATAAATAATAGTTTGTCAATTTTTAAAAAATGAAACATGCAACTATCACAAGATTCGACAATCGCACTAGTGGGTATTTGTCCCAGAAAAATGAAAATGTATGTTCACACAAAAACCTGTACATAAATGCCCATAGATGCTTTATTCATAATAGCCCCAAACTATTGAAAACAGCCCAGATGTCCTACACAGGTGAGTGGTGAAACAAGCTATGGTACTACTTAGCAATAAAAAGGAATGAACTATTCACACACACACACACACACACACACACACACACACACACACACACACAACTTTGGGTGAATTTTCAGGGTATTATGCTGAGGGAAAGAAAAGCCAACCTCCCAAATCACAAGCTGAATAATTATATTTACATAACATTTTTGAAATGACAAAATTTTAGAAATGTAGAACAGAGTAATGGTTTCCAGTGGTTAGGGATGGGGTGGAAGAAAGGCAGATGTGGTTATAAAAGGGATCCGTGGGGGGCTGGAAAAGTTCTGCATCTTGACAGTATGTATCAATGTCTATATCCTTGCTGTGATATTGTACTGTAGTTTTTCAAGGTGTTACCATTGGGGGGAAACACTAGGACTCTCTGTATTATTTTTTAACTGTATGAGAATCTACAATTATCTTAAGTAAAAAGTTTAATTTAATAAAAACATTAAAAAACCTCATGATTTGAAGTAGTATATTCTGGCTGTAGCCCTTTTAACCACCATTATCTCTTCTTCACTGTCATCTACCAGATGAGAGTCAATAGTGACTTTGACTAGAGAGGGGGTGGGAGTGGTGGAAATGGTGAGAAGGTGGCCGTTCCTGTGTTTATTTTGAAAGTGGTACCAATAGGATTTGCTTATGGATCAAACATGTGAAATAAATTGAGGGATCCAGACATGATACCAAATTTTTCCTGAACCATCTGAATGATAGATTCATTATCTAGAGAAATGGAGAAGACTGAAAGAAGATCATGCTTGGAGGGAAAGTTGGGAGTTTGGTGTTGGATATGTTGAGTTTGAGATTTCTAGTAAGCCTCCAAGTGGAGATGTAGAGTAGGCAATTGGATACACGTGTATTAGGAAGACAGATTAGATCTGGAGAATCAAAGTGAGGAGATATTAGTACCTGGACAGTATTTCATCATGAGTTTAGATAATATTGCCTAGGTGATATGTATAGCCTGGGTCTGAGCCCTGGGACTCCATCCACAGTTTACAGGCCAGATAAATGAGGAGAAAGCAGCAAAGACACAGAAGCAATGCCCAGTGAGAGAGAGAAGAGCCATGAGAAAGTGGGGTTTGGGAAACCAAAGCTTAACTCTCCGATGGTCCCTCCTTGATCCTTTTCATTGATGTGTTGACCTCTGGTTTCATCCTTAGCCCTTTTAACCACCATTATATTCAGATTCTCCCCAAACTATTGTCTTCAACATTGAGCTCTCCCTTGAAGTTCCAACTCATAAAAGCCATTGATTATTGGATATTCTGTTGAGACAGTACATGAGTACCTGTCTAGTTATTCATTAATGCTAGCAAATAACCCATAAACTTGGTAGCTTTAAACAATAACAACAGTTTATTATTTCTCACAATTTCTATGGGTCAGAAACTTGAGATTGGCTTGGTTGGGCAGGTTTTGGCCGGGATCTTTCAGATGGATGCAAATGGATGGGGTTGAAATAATCTGAAAGCTCACTCATTCACATAGTCTGGCACCTGGGCTGGGAAGATTCAAACCATTGGTGCAGGTATACCTCATCAATCTTGGAGTTATACAATACACAATACAAGTGCAGGGTATGACATTTTAAAACATAAACAAAGTGGTATCCATCACCCTTCAACTCTTGGAGCTGGCACAGTCTGCGTACATACCAGAACTCAGTGGTTTGGAACCAGAACCAGATGTTGGTTTTCCATATATGAGAGAGAATCTTACATAAAGGATAGGATCATCCCTGTGTGTCTATCATAGATAGTCTGTCCTACTGGAATGCTATTGCACCAAAGCCAAAACTTTTTAAAAATATATTTATTGATTTTTTACAGAGAGGAAGGGAGAGGGATAGAGAGTTAGAAACATCGATGAG
Organism: Myotis nattereri; assembly: GCF_964212035.1. Classification (NCBI taxonomy): domain Eukaryota; kingdom Metazoa; phylum Chordata; class Mammalia; order Chiroptera; family Vespertilionidae; genus Myotis; species Myotis nattereri. The sequence goes on from NC_138078.1 coordinate 9,813,532, forward strand.
AGAGAAACATCGATTCAGCTGCCTCGTGCACACTCCCTACTGGGGATGTGCCTGCAACCAAGGTACATGCCCTTGACCGGAACTGAACTGGGACCCTTTAGTCCACAGGCCCATGCCCCATCCCCTGAGCCAAACCGGTTAGGGCAAAGCCAAAATGGTTTATCTCAATCCCTAAAATCATTGCACCCCCATTAAGACATATAATTGGCAAAATTCACCATGTTGACAATCCCAACAAGCCTTTCTGTGAGCTTTGGGTATTTCCATTGCCCAAGTATCTGTGTATCAGGGTTATTGGATATTCCACTTTACCAAGACCAACATCTCAGTTTTTATACCTGTTGTCCCATTCTATTTTTTAATAAGTGTCTTCTTTATCATTCTCAAAAGTTTACTGGTTACCTGACAAACTATATATATATATATATATATATATATATATATATATATATATATAATTTCCTCCTTGTTTCAGAATTGGGCTGGAAGTGCAAAATATTTCTCCAAGAAGCAACAAAATGATGTATCATCAAAGGGTTCTGAAAGAGAAAAGAACCAGCTTTCCCCTGAGTATGGGAGCAAGAGACACATAAGAGCCCAATGAGTTCAATGTCAAAATGGAGTAGAGATATACACTAAATGCAAAGTCATCAACATAGTGATGATGATGATGATGATGATGATGATGATAATAATAATAATAATAATAATAATAATAATAATAGCATACAGAAGCTCTCCTAACCCATCTCAGCTTACTTGACTCACTTGATTAATCAATGCTCTCCACTGGACATGGTACTGATTCCCAGGGCCTGAAACTGTTCAGGGCTAGAGGGCTATTCTCTAAGATACCAGAGTACTTCCATTCCCAGTAATTGAATTGTGTATTTAGCAAACAGTGAGCCAAATTTTCCTCAAACCTGTTTACACTTGTTGTCATTAGAATTCTGTAATCTAATTAGATATCCCCTAGATTGATGAAAAAAGACAGTAAATATCCTGTTATTGGATAGACTTAACTAAGACAAATTGCTAGGGGTTTAAAAAAAGAGCTATTGGTTTGGAAGTATTATATTCAGGTGTAAAATATTAGGTGAACATTAGAAAACTCTACAGTCTATACTCCCATTTCCTCTCAAAATATGAGGAAATTGTAAGCTGTGACTATTGAACATCTTTTGAAAACCATTTGTAGGTTTAGAGAATTTTCCTTCTCAAGTTAAAAGCTGGAATTTATTTCCCCAGCCTCCTTTTCAGCTGGGAAACAGACACATGACCTAGGCTGTGACAATCAGGATTGAAGGAGGAAGTGGGTGGGCTCAGTGGAAAGTTGGTTTGTGGGGTGGGTGGTGGAAAACAGATCCATCTTTTTGAGAGGCAGCAATGGCAGAGCTGTCGGTGTTGACTGAGAGAGAGAAATCTGCAGTGCAGAAGGTTTGTGAGTGATATCATAGTTCCATTTTATACATGTTAAGTTGAGATGTATATTAGCCCTCCTGATTAAGATGTCCAGTAGGCAGGTGGATATACCAGTATGGGTTTAGAAGACAGGTCTGAACTAGAGATATAAATTTTGGAAGTATCAGTATACAAGTGGTATTTTGGGCCATGGGCTTGGACAAACTCTCGTAGGGAGTGAGAGAGAATGAAAAGAGACATGAAGACCAAGTCTGGGGGCTCTTTAACTATTTGTCTGCCATAAGCATCTATAAACCAACTTTAAAATCATTTTTTGTGAGAATTTTCAACTGAAAATATTCAAGAACACCTGAATTGTGAGTAATATATTTATTTTTATAATATTCATTGCAAATTTATTTTTAAATTAAATTCAAAATATCGTGGCATGTGGGGATGATTTCTGTTTTGGACACATGTCAGTTAACTGGTTAAAGCTTAGAGTTCAGGAAAATAGGGAAGTATAAGGAAGGAGCGTGAGAAGGAGCAACCAGTAAGGAAAAAGGCAAACCAAGAGATGGTGGTGTTTCAGAAACCAAATAAAGAGTTTAAGGAAGAAATGGCGGTTAACTGTGTCACTATTGCTGATGGGTCAAGTAGGATGAGGGCTAAGAATGACCATGGAATCTGGCAATATGGAGGCCATTAACATCCTGGATAAAAGCAGTTTCAGTGCTTTCTCTTTGGCTACCTAAAATTCAGACTGTCATGTGTTCCCATTCCGGGACTGGTGGGGACTGTTGGGACAGCTCAATCAGTTTCCACCTTAGTTGGGTTGGCCTGTTTTTGAAACTCTTCCCTCAAACTGAACAATTGTTGTAAAGGTAGGTTTCAGCAACTTGTTTGTTGGGTGGAATGGAAGTCCTTCTTGGCCAGTTGACCCTCCCAGATCTTCTTAATGTATTACCTTCTGAGGGGCCTTTGAATCATCCAAGATGTTGGGTAGGATCCAGTCAGCCCACCCTCATAGACTACTATTTCACACCTTATCTTGTTTCTTCAAACACCAAACACTCCCTCCCTCTTACTCAATTTTTTATTCCACTGGTAAGGTAGAAGCAGTCAGAGAGAAGTCTATCAGGTTCCCACTACCACATCCACCAACCTACCTGTGACTCTGCCTTCCCCTCCTTCACTATGGATGAACTGCCTATTCTTTGTCAAGGCCAAGCCTTCACTTGTGCATTGGTTCCCATCCCCACTTGCAGGACCAGCTATACAATTTAGGAGGCCCAGTGCAGGATAAAAATGTGGGGTATTTTATTTAAAAAATTATCAAGGATTTCATGATACCAACAGCAGAACATTAAACCAAGCATAGTGCCTTTCTGAAGCCAGGGTCCTGCATGACTGCACAGATCACCTGTCCATGAAACTGGCTGCTGGCCCTGACTCAAGAAAGGATGCCTATGCTTTTGGCCACCCTTTCCCACAGACAGAATCCTAGCAGTGGTGAGCAGGGTTCTCTCCTGATTTATCATGGGTCTTTTATTTGCTATTTAATGTTGTTATGGGTAAAGAAAAAAATTAAAGGTTTAAATTATGAGCATAAATTTTAGTACACACACTTGGACCTGATGGCTGCCGGGCTCCCCCTCCTACCAATTGCCATGCCGACTCATTGCACAGAGTAGGGGTGAGCTCTGAAGAAGTGAGCCTGGTTTTCCATGGGTGTTTCCCCAATCCATGGCAGATGATCAACCTTCAAAGACCTTTAAGCCTTTGTACCAGGGCATACTAGGTACCTGGATTGGGGGTGGGTGAGAGCCTTGTCCTCTCTAAGATGCAGCCTTTATTAAACTGCCTGGACATATTGTAGCAATGCCAACCTTGGAGAAAGATGGCCACCACCACAGCCTGCCCCCAAAATTCTCACAGTATATGACTTAGTATATCCAGGCCCCACCTTGGGAGTGGAGGGTGACAGCAGAAATTGGGCCTCTCCTTCTCTCCCCAAAAATGGGACCCAGTCATCATCCTGAGAAGAGGGCTGTGAGCTTGTGAGGCCGGAAGTGGGGGAAGCCAAGTAGGCTTGGAGCACCAGGGTCTGGGAAGCAGGTATCCAAGAACCCGTCCCAGGGAGGTGGGGAAAGAGGCAGTACTATGTGTGATCTGAGGCTCGAGCTGGCACGAGCTCCTGTGTTCCACTGGACTTTACTTAATAGGAAAATAGTTAAGAATTTCAAGATTGTGGCAAGAGAGTATTAAACTGAACACAGAGCCTTTCTGAGTGGGCCCTGGGAACCTGTACAGGTCACAAGCCCATGATACTAGTCCCACCCACCTGTCTGCTCTAGCACTTAACCCAGCAATTTTATCATCACTTTCCTCCTCTGTACTGGAGAAAGCTGTACCAGCTTACAAACATATTGAAAAATCTTCAAAACTTTAAAAGCACACTCTCTTCCCTCAACTCTACATCTAATGCTAATTACTGTGCTAATTTTCTACTCACTTTACCCCCAAACTCCTATAATGAGTTGTCTATATTTGCCATCTTCACTTGTTCTCCTTTATTAATTCTACCCCAATCAGGTTTTGTCCACCACTCCATTGAAATTGCCATCACCATTCCCTCTCTGGATTTTCCCTGACCTTCCCTTACTTCTTACTCACAGACAGAGGTGGCTCAAGTAGCCTGCTTGAGCCCTTGTAAGGCTCTCTGGCATAGCGGCCTTCAGAGGTGTTGTCTCTTTCTAAGGTTGAGAACAGAACTTGAAACTATCTCTTCAGTACCTGTCCCACCAAGAGCTCTCTTCTTGGAGAACAGCTTGGCCACCCCAAGGGTTCAAGTGAAGACTCAAGCTGCCTTCCCCTAGAGTGGCTGATTTCTTTGCCTCTCCTTATTTCCCAACAAAGAGAATGCCTGTGCAGATGCTGCATGAAAGCGTTCAAACTTGCTGAATTCAGAACATTCTCAAGTTATCATTGCTGCAAGATGTTTATCTAGAGACAGTAGTTTGGGTTTCACATTTTTCTATTGCTATTTTCTACTTTAAACATACCCCCAAATTTCAAATGAGGGCCAAGAGAGTGTTGTTATTAGTTATGAAACACCTGGCTTTTGGATACTTAGATAGCTATCCTCTAATAATGCCACTGGTTAATATATTCTGAAACTAGCAATATGTCTTCTTTAAAAGTGTTCTTTTTGAGATCATATCATCATCCTGTTTTTAAGAGAGAGGAGCTGCTTGGCAAATTTGCTACATAGATTAGCAGCTGGTGTCATGTTCAGAAAGTGTAGGGGGAAAGCCCACTTGATTTGAAGTTCGGAAGCCTCAGCCAAATGTAGTGCACCACAGCTCTGTTCACATTAAACCTCCATGCAGAAATATAAAGATAAAACTATCTTACTTAGTTTTCTGTATTTGTCTTCCTTTTCACTTTAAAAAGAGTCTCATTTTAAATTCAGTTTAAAAAGGCTATTCTCCCTCACATATATTAAGAACTCTTAAAGATCAAGAAGAAAAAGACCAAAAGCCAAATTAAAAAATGGAAAAATCTAAACATAGTCCACAGAAAAATATGAACAAATGATTCTTAAATATAAGAAGATATACTCAACTTCATTCATAATAAGTGAAAACTACACTGAGACTACATTTCTCATCCATCCACTGGGCAAAAGTTTAAAAACTTGACAAAGCATTCTGCAGGTAAGTTTGTGAGGAAACAGGCACTATCCTACATTGCTAGTGAGAGTGAAAAATGATATAGCTACCATGGAGAGAAATTTGGAAATATATATTTGGAAATTTGGAAATATACTTTCTTTACTACCGGAAATAGAGTCATTAGCATCTTTAAATCTAATCAGATTAGAGAGCCAATTACAGAAACCCCAGAAACAATTCAGAAAACTCATCCTCAAAATTCTATTCCTCTAGAACCACTCTGAGTACCAAAATCCCTTTTAGTCAGGATTGTTCAGAGAAACAGAATAAGATAGATAGATGATACATAGATAGAACATTTATTATAAGAATTGGTTCATGCAGTTATAGAGACTAAGAAGCGCCACCCTCTGCCTGCTCCAAATTGGAGAACCACGAGGAAAGCTGGTGGTATAATTCAGTTGGAGTCTGAAGGCCCGAGAACCTGATGGTTTAAGTCCGTGTCTGAGTCCAAAAGCCAGAAACCAGGAGCACCAATGTCTGAGGGTAGGAGAATATGGATATCTCAACTCAAGTAGAGAGAGCAAATTGTCCTTCTTCCATCTTTTTGTTCTATTCAGGCTCACAAGGGATTGGACAATGCCCACCTACATTGGTGAGGGCAGATCTTTACTAGGTCTACAGATTCAAACACCTTCACAGACTCATCCAGAAATAAGGTTTGCCAGTAATCTGGGCATCCCTTAGCCCAGTCAAGTTGGCACATAAAATTAACCATCACAGCCCTGACTGGTGTTGCTTGGTGGTTAGAGCGTTGGCCTGTGCACCGAAGGGTCACGGGTTTGATTCCCAGTCAAGAGCATGTGACTGGGTTGTGGATTCACTCCCCACCCCTGGTTGGGGGCATGTGCAGGAGGCAACCAGTTAATGTGTCTCTCACATTGATGTTTCTCTCTCTCCCTCTCTCCTACTCTGTGCTACATTTGGAGTAATTTTTTCATATATACTATCTAGTTCACTAATTTTCTCTTCACCTTTGTCCTCTAGACTGCTTTTAAACCTGTGCACTAATTTCTTTCTATGACTCTATTTTTCAATTTTTAAAAATCCTTTCCCAAGGATATTTATTCCATTGATTTTTTTCCCATTGATTTTTAGACAGAGTGAAAGGGAGGAAGGGGGGGGGTGGAGAGAGAGGGAGAGGGAGAGGGAGAGGGAGAGGGAGAGAGAGAGAGAGAGAGAGAGAGAGAGAGAGAGAGAGAGAGAGAGAGAGAGAGAGACATTGATGCAAGAGAGACACATTGATTGATTGTCTCCTGCTCATGCCTCAGGCTGGTGCCAGGGATCAAACCTGCAACTAAGGCATGTGCCTTTGTCCAGGAATCAAACCCCTGAACTTTTGGTCCATGAGCCAATTCTAACCACTGAGAAAAATGGCCAGGGCTATGACTGTATTTTTCATTATTAGAAACTCTGTTTGGTTCGCATTTAAATCTTTCTGGTCTTTTTTTCATATTATTTTGGGCTTTCATTTTGGTTTCTCTTCTCTCTTTTATGTCTTCAACTATTTAAAATAGAGTTATTTTATTTTTTAATCTTTAATTTCTTTATTGGTTAAGGTATTACAAATGTGTCCTCATCCCCCCATTAACCCCCAACCTCCCCCCACTCATGTTCTCATCCCCCTGTTGTCTGTGTCCATTGGTTTGGCTTATATGCATGCATACAAGTCCTTTGGTTGATCTCTTCCCCTTACCCCCATCCTCCCCTACTTTCCCTCCGGGAATTGACAGTCTGATCGCTGTTTCTCTTTATTGATTTTTTACAGAGAGGAAGAGAGAGGGATAGAGAGTTGGAAACATCGATCACCTGCCTCCTGCACACTACCTACTGGGTGTGTGCCCACAACCAAGGTACATGCCCTTGACCAGAATCGAACCTGGGACCCTTAAGTCTGCAGGCCGATGCTCTATCCACTGAGCCGAACCGGTTAGGGCAAAATAGAGTTATTTTATAGTGTCTTTAAGATGATTCTATTTTTTTTACTTTTAATGATTTATTTTATTAGCCCAATATACCCCAAAATGTTACTTTAATATGTAATTAACATAAAAATTGAGATGTTTTCTTTTTTTTGGTAATCCTCACCAGAGGATATTTTTCTTTTCTTTTTTTGATTTATTTATTGATTAAGTTATTACATATGTGTCCTTATCCCCACATTACCCCTCATCCCCCCCACTCATGCCCTCACCCCCCTGTTGTCTGTGTCCATTGGTTAGGCTTATATGCATGCATATTAGTCCTTTAGTTGATCTCTCCCCCATACCCCCACCCTCCCCTACCTTCCCTCTGAGGTTTGACAGTCTGATCAATGTTTCTCTGTCTCTGGATCTGTTTTTGTTCATCAGTTTATGTTGTTCATTATATTCCATAAATGAGTGAGATCATGCTAAGTGAAATAAGCCAGTCAGAGAAAGATAAATATCACATGATCTCACTCATTTAAGATGATTCTATTATATCCAATTTATGGTGCTGATTTTCTTGTTTTCTGAGTTTTCTAACTGTCCCTCACAATGGATGCATTATTTTCTACATTCATAACCTTTTAATGTGAATTTCTGTTTAGCAGTTCCCCGCCACGCCCCTCCTCCCCCCCTCCCCACCCCAGAGACCTGTGAGCTACTAGTTGTGAAAATTGACCCAAAGAGTGCTTTTGCGCATTTATTTTAGCTGGGAATTCTGGAGGTTTCAAAAGTTCTAGATGCATTTTTATTTTAGCAGTTTGGCTTGGGTTTTCTGTGCCATACAAGTAATGTGAATTTGAATTCTACATTGAACAAAGTAAAGTCCTGGGTTTTCATTTCCTACAGATGATGTCTTTCCACCCAAGTGCCAAACACTAGCTTCTTCATAACTTTCCAGGGCCAGAGTTGCTCCCTGAGCAACCATTTCAGTCCCCTTTTCAGAACCTGGATGGGACAGCTGTCTGAGATGCCTGCTCCCCTGCATCGTCAAAGTCTAGAGCCTCTTTTCCTGTACCACACAATAATTATAACCCTGGGTGTGAAATCTTCATGGTCCTGTGCTACCTGTTTAGTCGTACTGCTCTGACTTTAATTCCTTTCTTCCTGTCTGGCATTGGGGATTCCCTTCTTATCATTGTCTGAGCCCATTTATGTATTTAAGTTCTGCAGATAATTCCGCCCCCCAGCATTTCTGTGTGTTAGTAATAAGAGAGAGGTCTTATTCATGAGTTTAGTCTGTCTTATTGCTGGAAGTGGGCTGCTGTTGATTCTTTTAAGAATGTTTCAGAAGAACTCTTCAATCTCTCTTTTCTCTGATTTACTTCCATTTTTGTGATGGCGGACTAGCAGGGCGGGGGGAGATGAACTATGTGATATTCCTAATATAAATGAATATACTATCATGCAAACAAATCATAGAGACACATAATTAATGTAAAATTAGTTCCCAAAAGACAATATACTGTATGTGTGTATGCTCTTAATGATATACAATGTAAATGTCAGACAGTAGCTTGAAAATTAAGGTCAGAAAACAGTAATCTTTGCATTCTGCCAAATTTTTTCTTGGGATAAATTGCATTTTTATTGCATTATATTATACTACATCACTGCAATTACATGAGACTTGTTGGAATTTTGAATGCTTCTCTTTATCATTTTAAATATGTATGTATATTACATATGGCAAGTGTTCTATAAACAAAATTTATTGTATAAAAATAAAATTGAAAACATGATAGCTCAAAAATGCCTACAAATACATTGAAAATCAGACCATTATATTGGGCCTTGGACAAAGGACCACTTTTATTTAATATATCAATATTCCAAAATAAAAAGAAGAAATTCTCAAAAGCAAAAATGATTTTTGATAGCTTTCAGATTTCTACATGCAATTTTAGTAATGTATTGAAACCATGGCTGGAAACTACTCATAGTTTTTTGCAAACAATAATTAAGGTGTAACACAAGGTTGTATTTTTCATGTTGTATAGTTCTGAAAAATGGTAAAAAGGATCCTTTTGACTTTTCTTAGTTCCACTGAGAAAAATGCTGATAAGAAAGAAAGGGAGAAAAAAACACTACAATTCTATAACACAAACGAGACACACAAGCCATTTTCTTAACTTCACACTGTTCAGGGGAGTGACAAAATACCAATTTCCACAAGATGGTCTGTCTTACAAATATGGAACACTTCCCATTCAAATAGGTATCTGGGGCATGCTGGGTAAGCCAGCCAAATGGGTAGCAATAGCATGTAAAATAAAATAGCAACCTTCTCAGTCCTGATTGCACTGCTACACTGCAGAAAGGATGCCAGACCTTCCACTGACATAAATCTCACATCTGTAGCCTGCTGTGAGATCTCCAAAGAGCACCACTTCCAGCATGTAGGTTTCCTTTGCTGGTGACATGCAGTTGAAAGGAGGAAATAGCATACCATTTGGTGTCCTCTGGGCAGGACTATGAACAGACTTATGCTGGGGCCTTGTACTGCTTTTTCAAGATGTTCAAGAACTGCATGTGCTATGTGCTACAACATACAAGTGGCATGTAAACAAACCTGTGTTGATTTCCAGGAAAAAGCAATTACCATTTTAGGAGAATCATCACATTTGTCTGAATCCAAATGATGTGCAAAATGACAAATTTCAGCTTGTCATCTTGATCCTCAGAAGTACAGACATAGCCACATCTGCAAAGGAGGCCTGGGCTATTATAACACTGTCAGGGTTTTGCTGTGTCCTCTTGTCCTTACCACTTTAGTGCCTTCCAGTCTGACTACCAGTTGCCAGAGCCTACATTTCTTTGCCTTTTCTGGTCCCTACAGCCTGCTCTGCCCTCTCATGTGGCAGGTCAGAGGTATTGGGGAATGAATGCCAGTTGCCCACAATGATGATTGGCTTGATACCAGACTCTTCATTGGACACCTTCCTTCCTTGCTTCACTTTCCTGCTACCCTACAGTGTTTCCTCCAACCAACTCTCAAATCAGCCACATGTACTTAAGTCCTTGTTTCTGAGTCGGCCTCTGGAGAAACCCAGGCTAAGACAATTATCTTCTCCCAAAGGTCCTGGCTTCAAGATGTCAGGGTTTCAGTGGAGGAGGACATATATTAGAATACTGTATTAACTGAGCACACATTTTCCAGTTTACAACTTCTCAAAAATTATTTTGGCATTCCAAACTCACATCTATATACCTAGCATGTCTTCCTTCTTTACTGCTTGATTCTTATGCCTCTAGTTTGCCTCAAGTTCTCTAGTTCCTATAATGCCCACTTGTTGCCTTTATATGATGGTGAAGCCACTAGTAGTCACAATACTAGACAATCAACTATTTCAGAGGACAGCCGCAAGGGACTACACAGGACTGAGTTTGGAAGCAAAGTTATGAGTGGAGGAAAGTCCAGAGTAGAATTAATATCGATCCACATACTTTGGAATTAAAAAAACACAGTTAAAACAATTAGGCTCTTTTGTTTGAAAATCACAGAGAGTCAATCTGATTGCTTTGGGTCTTGTGGGTCTAAAACACATGTGAACATAATCATTTTCTTTACCATCAATTTGACAAATATTTATTGAAAAGTTAGTATGTAGGAGGCACTATTCTAAGTGTTTTACATGTATTGACATTTAATCTCCACAAAACACTGAGAAGTAGGCATTATTATTACCTTGCTTTATGGATGGGAGAACTGAGTGATTAAATAAAAGTGAGGATAATCTTGATCTTGTGATTACACCTAGAAGAAAAGTCAAGAATGGCAGCATGGGTAGCCTAATGGGAGCTGCAACAGTGTTGGTGGGGGAACTCTTCATTTGCAGCTCATGGTTTTGTGGCTGTCTCCCCCGGTCCCTGCCATTTTGATGACTCTTAGACTTTGAAAACTATGTTTGGCTCCATATTTGAAGAGGGTTGGGTAGGTGTCAGGATTTTTGATCCTTTGTAAAGTTTTTAAATTAAAGAATAACATACATAAAGGCAAGTGCACAAATCCTAAGTGTATAGCTCAATGAATTTTCACAAGGTAAACACATTTGTGTAACTACCAGTTAGATCAAGATATATAACAGGAGGCTTCTCTGAGGACTCTGGAAATTCTCATTAACATTCTATAGTTCATAGGTCACAGGATCATAGAAGACACTTTTGAAATAATTAGGCCAACATCATCATTTTTGCATAGACTAACACCCAGGATGGTTAAGTGTCATACACAAGGTCACATGGTTAGAAAGCATCTAGTTTTGTTGTTGTTGTTGTTCTAATATATTAGAAAGTTTTTATGTTGCTTACAAGTCAGTGCCTGTGGATAAACCATTCCACCTCCCCACTTCTATGTATTTGTTTTACATGCCACACTATATCTTTTTTTCTTATTTTGTGTTCACTTTATGGTCAAATCAAGTGGGACCATGATTTCTCCCATGATCTCTATGGCTGGTGCATGGAAAGATAGCTCTCTCCTCACTTTGGTAGCCAGTGACAGCCTGGGAACATGTGACCCATATCAAAAGAGAGCATGGGATTGGTTCTCTACCCTTCCATAGAACATTATCTGCTACCTTTTCCACTATAGTTAGCATTTTGAGAAATTGGAACTTGTTCCAGCCAAGGTTCTCATGACAGTGATGACTACCTGACCAACATAGCTCTCCATGTTGTAGAGCTATGGCTGGAAAGCAGATGCCCAGCCAGGGAGTCCATTTCCCAGGCCCTCGGGAGTAGCCATTTGACTGCTTATTACAAGTGAAACGGGAGTGGGGGAAATATACTTTTCACTTCTGGGCCGAGGTGGTTAAGAAACAAGTGTGCCTTCTATAGGGTCTCTTTTTTCATCCATTGACTCTGAGGGCCTAGCTCAAGATTGGCAAGCTTAGGCCTCTGAGTGAGGCTATAAAAGGCCATCTCTTGAGCAAGAGTCCTGGCACTGAACATGGCACTAGTGAGAAGTAAATGGTTAGTGGGTTCATGTACATACTGAGATTCTAGTGTTATCATAATAAGACCTAAGCTGGAGTTGGATCTTGGGGTTTGGGGATTATGGAGTAAGGTCTAAGCCAAATTAATCATAGCAGGGATGGTAGAGGGGATCTTAAGCTTTCAAAGGCTATTTTAAAAATCAACTCTTGATTTTTCTATCTACTGAAAGCCACAGCAACCAGAACTCCTTACTTCTATAGCAAGGACAAATCCTAGATGATATATGCAAAAATGATAAGGAACTGATCTTCTTTATAAATAAGAATATATTTTCTAGATCATATACCTTTTTCAAGATTGCTTTTAGGCATCCTTGAGGCAGTGGGGAAAGATTGCAAGGAAAGCCTGGATTCCCACTGCTGAGCTCAGCTTGGCACCCCATACTTCCTTATTTGCTAAAACCATGGACCATCACCTGTATCTATGATACAGTTTTTATCAACAGGAGTGCACATTTGTCTTCTGGAAAGCTTGTAAATAAAGAAAGTGACCTTTATTCATAGTGTTCTCTGACCCGCTTAAATAAGATAGGTTTTTTTTCTATAATGGAAAATTTTTAAAAAGGACACATAAAATTTGACAAGGGAGTGCCCTTTATCATGCTGTATTGGGAAATGGTCTACAGCAATGAGGCCACTGTTTATTAAGAGTTTTCATCTCACACAGCCACAGTGGGGGCACCAACAAAATGGCTTCTGGCATTAGACTGCCTGAGTTCAGACCCTGTCTGAACAAACAAACCCTCTACTACATACAAACCTAGTTGGGTAAGTTAATTAATTTCTCTATGCCTCAATATCTCCATCTATAAATGGAAACCACCAGATATCTACTTCCTAGTGTTGTAAGAATTAAATTATTTAATATAGGTAAAGTTGTTGGAAGAGTGCCTGGCATGTAGGAATCCCTCAATAAATGCCAGCTATTGATATTAAAATGCTTTGAGGCCCTGATTTATCTGTGGTATATCTAGATTTATTTCATAATAATAATAAACAAACAAACAAAGAATTGCCTCACAGGATCAGATCTCAGGTCCTTTCTGCTTCTCTCAAGAATACCTAAAGGCAGTCCTATGGGGCTGGAGAGTGGGAGGGCTGGGGACTTCTCTTTTGACACTAAGTATAAGTTGAATTAATGCCACAGATGTTTAAAGAATGTACTAATGTACACTGAAAATTTCAAATACTCTGTGACTTACTGACTCAATTTCTGGGAATGAATCTAAATATTTTCTAATGTACTTTATTTACCCTAAATACAGGAAAAGTTATAAGATACAAAAGTTTAATTTCAGGGTAATTTATAATAGCCAAAAATTGGGACTGCTCAGGGTTTAATAGGATGTAATTTAAAATAACAAACAAACAAACAAACAAAAAACAACAACATCCAACATGGTAAATCCTGTTGCTGAAACTTACACAGGAAAAATAAATGATTAGGAAAACTCCATGACATGGAATATTCTTATGCTATAATGGGAAGAGGGTCAATTGGGGGAAAAGGGAAGACATATGTACTACTATTTGTAATACTTTAAACAATAAAAATAATAAAAATCATATCTAAAATGTGAATACAACTGAAAAACTAACAAAAACATTATACTAGAAAAGAGACTGGAAACAGGACCTAAGGTGATATTAAATCTTGGGGTTTGGGAACCATGTAGTAGGGTCTGAGACAAATCAGTTTCTTTTTTCAAGAGGCTAAGTGAAGGATAGGCCTGGGGTGGCTGACAACCAAATCCAGGGAGGCCAAGTAGAGCATCAAGTCTAAAGACTGCCGAGCAGGCCAACTTATGGATGTGGAGACTGAAGTTAAGGGCCATTCATGGGAAGACAGGCAGAATCCTAAGACATGGACACTAGTAGTTTTAGGGGGTGTGGTGAGAGTCTGGCTAGTCTGAAGGGCCAGTGAGAAGGCAGAGAGGTAGGAAATAACCCTAAAAATGTTTGGGAGATGGGTCCTACTTTTGATGCTCTTTCCCAATTTATATCTAATTTTCCAATGTTTTTAGGTTAAACATGTATTAGTTTTATAATGGAAATAAATTTATTTTATAAAATTTATTTTATAAAAGCTAATATCTTTATACATGTCCACTGGGATTGAATAATTAAATAAATGAATGGCAGATGGTGGGGAGCCAGGTTTTTATCTGTTGGAGTGGAAATTTATAGATCAGCAAGTAGAGCATGCTAGAATGATCCATGTAGTAATGGATTACTTGGAGACATTGGTATAAACTCATGTTTAGTTTGATATAGATATGATGGATATATAGAAATAATTATAGATATGTATGAGTTAATATACACACGTTCTATGAGTTGTAAAAGTCATTAAACCTGTCAAAGTCATCAAAAACAAGGAAAGTCTGAAAAGTCACACTCAAGAGGAGCCTAAGGAAACATGATATTAACTGTAATATGGAATCCTGGTATCCAGTAAAAGGCCATTAGGTAAAAACTCAGAAAATCTGAATAAACTATGGATTTTAGTTAATAATAATGCATTGACATTGGTTCTTTAATTGCAACAAATGGATCATATTAATGTAAGATGTCAATAAGAAAGGAAAGGGTATGCAGGAGGTAGGTGTATGGAAAGTATTTGTACTATCTGCTCAACTTTTCTTTTCTTAAATATATATTTTTATTGATTTCAGAGATGAAGGGAGAGGAAGAGAGAGAGAAAAAACATCAATGATGAGAGAATCATTGATCAGCTGCCTCCTGCATGCCCCAGACAGGGGATCAAGCCCACAACCCTGCATGTGCCCTGACTGGAAATCGAGCCATGACCTCCTGGTTCATGGGTCAACACTCAATGACTGAGCCATGCCAGCTGGGCTGCTCAACTTTTCTGTAAATCTAAAACTATTTTTAAAATAAAGTACAGTTGATTTTCATTATACACAACAGTTATGTTCTATAAAGTTATTGTGAACACTGAACTGATGAATATTGAGCCATTACCCCTACCTGAGAACCTCTCCTCAAAACACTTTTTGGTCAGTATATAACCTTTTTTTAACTGTGTTTCTATTTAAAGATACCTTACTTAATATGTATTGTGGATTCATGAATATTGAATTCATGGCAAAAAGCACTCTAACTCATGTTTGAAAGAAGCTTATCTAATACCAGAGGCCCGGTGCACAAAATTCATGCAAGAGTAAGCCTTTGCAGCCCCGGCTACCTCAGCCCTCACAGCCCTGGCTTTGTCCAGAAGGTCGTCCAGAAGGTTATCTGGACGGTCGTTCAGCTGTTTGGCTGTTCGGTCAATTTGCATATTATGCTTTTATTATTATAGATGTATTTTCTCTATAGGGCACTCTTCAGCTTGCTTGCACTAGACAGCACTTCAGCACTATGCTTGAGGGCCATTCCAAAGAGTGAAATCATTCACAGAAGGCACAGAAATGTAAAAGTGTGGCACTAAGTGGACCACAAAAATGACACTTGTTTACAGTATAAGAGTTGGAACAAGAGAACAGAGAATTGCCTTGTTCATCCTCAGCTGAGAACATGCATGTTGGACAATTGAAATGTTTCACACTCTGCACATACCATGTTCATAAATGACAACAAAGTGCTGTAAGCTTTTATTTGGGGGTTACAAATAAATTGTAACGAGTAGACAAATTCACAAATATGGAATGGATGACTAATAATGATCAACTGTATAATAATTTTTAAAAGCCTAGGAATATATTCCTCAATAGTCTAGTTTCTATTCATAACCTGTTACAACTCTCACTTTTTACTCTGCTTAACTCTCTAACATTTATTTAGCTATCTATTTATCTTTCTAATTATTTATTTAGTCTATACCTGTGCCTTAAAATAACTACATATGCCTATTAGTACTTTAAATGAGGCTAGTCCAAATCGAGATGTGCTATAAGGGTTAACATCAGATTTTGAAGACTTAATAAAAATGTAAATAACTAATTAATAATTTTATATTAATTATTAAAATGACAATATTTGACATGATTATAATATATTGGTAAAATTAGTTTCACCTATCTATTTTTACTTTTATAATGTGGTTACTAGAACATCTAAAATTATACATGTGACTTGCATTTTATTTCTATTGAACAGTGCCAACCATATTATCTCTGGGGAAAATTAATTCTGTCATAATATTTCTAATGTGGAGAAAGACATAAAACTATAGACTCATTTTAACCTTAGAGGGACCATTTAGTAATCCCCTCCTTTTAGGATTCTAAAGCTCAGACAGGTGAAATGTTTTTTCCAATTTCATACAGCTAGTTACTGGCAGAGCAATAGTCAGACACCAGTCTTCTGTCTTCCAGCCCAATCTCCTTCCTCTTGATCTTCTCTCCCCTTCCCCATATTTGTCTCCATTGCACCAATAAATAAAACCAAACAGCCTACATAATCATTTAGGAGAAAAAAATGTTAGCTATTCCTGAATCAAAAGAGAACATTTCATAAAATCATACTAGATTTCTATATGGAGGGCTGCCCGATTTAGCAAATAAAAATACAGGATGCCCTGTTAAAATTTGCCTTTCAGATAAACAAGGAATAATATTTAAGTACTAGGGGCTCAGTGCACAAATTCATGCACCTTGAAAGGAACTGTGGGCTACGAGGCTTCCTTGGGCACAGGGGCACATCTCAGCCCATCTTCCATGCCCCCGCCCAGCCCCTCCTACTGCGACCTGGTCCCTGTCTGATGGCAGCTCTGCTGGCAGCCGTGCTCTGCAGCTCCTGCCCCTGCTCCCATGCTCCCACACGCTGATAGTGCTGGCCCTGTTCTCATCCGCTGACAGCGCAGTGGGGAGTGATTGGAGCCAGTGCCAGCAGGGAGTGCAAGTGGGGGCTGGTGCCATCAGCGAATCAGAGATCACCCCTCAGGAGTCGGGGGGAGGAGCGGGTGGAGAATCCCTCAGGGGTGATCGGGCTGGCAGCTGCTGCTCACACCTGCTGATGTTGTCAAACGATCCGGACCTGCACCGGGCACCAGCAGCGGGTGCAAGTGGTGGCTCTGGTGCTGGCAGCAGGTGAGAGAGGGGCTGGTGCCAGCAGCAGGTGCAAGCACTGGGCAGGACCAGGGCATGCGGGAGCAAAGAATTTTCAGTAACCACCAGAGGCTCACCCCAATGACAGCGACCAGCACCCCACCTTGGTCTGGCACCCCCGCTCACCTGCTCCACCATCCCGCTGAGGCCAATGCCCGCCATGTTCCACACACACCCCCTGGTGGTCAGCGCACATCATAGAGACTGGTTGTTCGGTTGTTCAGTTGTTCTGCCATTTGGTCTATTTGCATATTAGGGTTAGATAGATGATAGATAGATAGATAGATAGATGATAGATAGATAGATAGATAGATAGATAGATAGATAGATAGATAGATAAGCATGTCTCATGAAATATTGGGGACATATACTAAAAAGTATTTGTTGTTTATCTGAAATGCACATTTAACTGGAGACCTGAATTTAATCTGGCAACTTCCTCCTGTAAAGCCTTTGAGGAAAGAACCTTTTCACTGATTTCTCCCAGGCACTTAGATACTTAGGCACTTATCTTTCTGTACTCCCCCAAGGAAGAGCCCAACCTAGTGAGTCATTCAGCAACTCCATAATAAACAAGGGAATCTCCAGACTTGCCTTCCCATCTGCAGGCTGTCTTGGTTGTTAATGCTATCTTTCTTATCAGCCAACTTACTCAGGAATCAAGCCACAGCTTTCAACTGTCCCTCCCATCTTTTATAATCAATGTAATTTGGGCAAGATGCCAGCTTTAAAAAAAATGCACAGAACCAACTCTTGTAACTATGGAGATAAGAGGGAAGAAAAAACCTAAGGAAATAGACAAGCTTTCCTTTTCTTGACAGAAGCTCTTCTTAATGTAACAGGTGACAATTGGTACATACAGGGACAGACAAAAATAGGTTTACTGTTGTGAGAACAGAAAATACAGAGTTTATTCTTCTATTATTATTTATTATTATATTATTTATTTGTATTACAGCTGTAAATCTACTTTTTCCCACCCCTGTACATTCCAGCCATTTCCTTGTCCTGAATACATATCAAAGAGAGCAAGGCAAGAGTTAGTTTGATTTGACATTTCATGACTTTGCTTTTCCTTTATTACTATTATTTTGTGGCATTATAAGGGGTGAGTGATGAAAATTGTCCATTCAAAAGTGCAGCCAAAATGGGGTACAGGTAATAAGGGGTTCATTGACAGTAGAAAATTTACAAATAATAATAAAACTGGCAAGAAACCATCAACAAAACAAGAGAGCCCACTGCATGGGAGAACATATTTGACAATGTTACATATGATAAGGATTTAATCTCCAAAATTTATAGGGAACTCATACAACTTAACAAAAGGAGATAAACAATCTAATAAAAAATGGGCAAAGGACCTAAATAGACACTTTTCCAAAGTGGACATACAGAAGGCCAAGAGATAAATCAAAACATGCTCAAAATCACTAATCATCTGAGAGATGCAAATAAAAACGACAATGAGGTATCATCTCACACCTGTCAGAATGGCTATCACCAAGAAATCAACAAATGACAAGTGCTGGTGAGGATGTGAAAAAAAGGAACCATTTTGCACTGCTGGTGGGAATGCAGACCAGTGCAGCCATGGTGGAAAACAGTATGGAGTTTCCTCAAAAAATTAAAAATGGAACTCCCATTTGACCCAGTAATCCCACTTCTAGGAATATATCCCAATAAATCAGAAACACCAATCAGAAAGGATATATGTACCCCTATGTTCATAGCAGTGCAATTTACAATAGCTAAGATTTGGAAACAGCCCAAGTGCCCATCAGCAGATGAGTAGATTAGAAACCCATGGTACATCTAAACAATGGAATACTGTGCTGCTGTAAAAAAGAAAGAACTCTTACCATTTGCAACAGCATGGATAGACCTGGAGAGCATTATTGTAAGCGAAATATGCCAGTCAGAGAAAGATAAATACCACATGCTGTCACTCATTTGTGGAATATAATGAACAACATAAACTGATGAACTAAAATAGATCCGGAGACACAGAAGCATCAAACAGACCATTGAGCCTCAGAGGGAAGGCAGGGGAGGTTGTGTGTTGGGGAGGGAGTAAGAGATCAACCAAAGAACTTATATGCATGCATATAAACATAACCAAAGGACACAGATAGTAGGAAGGCCAGGACAGGTGCTTGGGGGCGGGGGTGCGACTGGGGTGGGGGCGAGTGGTCGGGGAGAGGTCAATGGGAGAAAAAAGGAGAAATATGTAATACTTTCAACAATAAAGAATTTAAATTTAAAAAAATAATAAAACTGGCTAAAAGTTGTTCTGAATTTTATTACCTCATGTGCTGATCATTCTAAAAATATGGTTGATAAAATACTCCTCTCACAGCAACTCCCTCCACCCCCCCCCCACCCACACACACACACTTGGGAGTTCTGATATTAAGCAAGGCTATCAAACATTTTTAAAAACCCTACTTGATGGAGCTTTGCATTTTTGCTCTTTTGGTGGAAGGTCTGTAGGAGGTGCAAAGGAGAGAAGAGCTGGATAGGGATGCTTAAGCCATCATCAAAATAGCAAGAGTTTTGCTGGCTGGCATGTCTCAGTCGTTGAACGTTGACCTATAAACCAGGAGGTGTCTTCCTTATCTTCAAGACTGAAACTGAACCACCACCATTACAACCTTATTCTTACCCAAAGTAATGGGAAAAGAATAAGTGGAGGATGAGTAGTTTCCTTTTAGAGAATGACCCAGAAACTACACACACAACTTCTGTTTCTTTCTTATTAGTTAAAACTGAGTTGCATGGTCTCACACTGCTGCTACAGATGCTGAGAAATATAGTCTCCAGCTGGGCAGCCATGTTTCCAGCTAAAACCTAAAGGTTCTATTGCTAAAAGTTGATCATAGATATGGTGTGATAATATGCTGTTCAGCAACAGTTTTTGTCATTATTTTTCAAGCTAATAGATAAAGGATAGTTTGTTGTTTTATTGCTCTGAGAATGACACCAGGTGAAAAGTCCCATATTTCCATTGTGGTTGATAAGTTTCCAATACATGTCAATGTAAATTATTCTGGTATAAATGGGGGATGAATTCCTAGAGCAGTGGATTTTAAAGCACTTTAATCTGGGGCCTGTGTGTGGCTGCTCTCCCAGGAGACCTTGTCAAAGTGGATTTGGACACATCTTTTTTTAAAATGATTCATCATACATTATTTTTTAATTAAATTTTATTGGGGTTACATTAGTCAACACGAACATATAGATTTCATGTGTGAATTACTAAATTACAAAATGTGTATATAGTACCATGTGCCCACCACCCAAAGTCAAATCTCCTGTCACCTCATATTAGGACCCCTTTTCCCCCCCAGCCCCCTCCCTCTGACAACCACCACACTGCTATTTGTGTTCATAAGTTTCAGTTTTATATTCCACATATGAGTGAAATCACATAGTTCTTAGCTTTTCCTATCTGACTTATTTCACTTTGCATAATGTTCTCAAGGACACATCTTAAATACAGTCCTGTGCCCCTTGGGGACCAAGCCGATATTCTAGGAGAAACATGGAATTTAGACCACCTGGCTATTGTATTGACCCTAACCAGTGAGCTCATCAGTGAAAAAGTGCTACATCATCTGCTTAGTAACTTATCATCTTGGAAGCCTGTGTCACTGCCTTCATAATTAAACACACACCATTAGCTATAACCCACCGCACCCACATCAATTATACCAGTTAGGATAATGGACCCAGAAAACCCTCCTTTCCTGTCATCTGCCTCTCTAGACATAATCCTGGTTGTATCACACAGGTGTAATTAGAGCTGCCTTGGCTTTTATAAGATGTCAAATTAGCAAAGCTGCTATGCCATGGTGGAACAGAAGCTTTGTTCTTCCATGCACTGATTAAAAGGTAATTTAACCTCTTCTAAAGGTGGTCTAACCAATACCCAGCAGTATCAATGCTGTGTTAATGAAAAGTGGCTCTGCAGAGTGATAAATTAGCCCCATGAGACTAATATGCAAACCCATCTTCACTGAATGGGCCAGTCTTAAATAACCAACTTGGTTTTTTCATCATCCTTTTTCCCCCTCAATGAAATATTCAGGGGCTCAGGGACCATCTATGGAATCCAAAATGTACTGTTGTAGCCTCCTCAGCAATGCAAGCTACCCCAGTTTGCTGGTTTTCTCCCATGTGCTAGGCTAGCTGCCAATAGCTCAACAGTGATAGGGTTAGGGTTGCTTACTCAACCTCATTTCTTAGAAAGAAAAAACTCAGTTTACCATTAAAAGAAAAGAGAACCAAGCCAAAAGATGCATGAATGTGGGAGGACCCTGAGCAGTAACTTCAGTTAATCTAATGTTTTCACTTTACATAAGAGGAAACGGAGGCCCAGGGAGATGGAATATTTTGGCCAAAGTTGCAGAAAGCTGAAGCAGCAGAGATGGACTAGCATCCAAATTCTCTGACAATAGGTCACCATTTTTTATCCTCATCTAGATATCCTATCAAACTGACTACTACCTATATACCAGTTGTCACATCATTTGAAGCTCCTCATTCTACTGCCTTGGTTATTTTTACAAAGGATGAAAGGTTGAGAATATCAACCTGTCTTCCTTGAGTACAGTAGCATAAATCTCAATCCAGAAACTCAGGTGAGTAAGAAACATTGCTTGTATTTATCTTCAATAAAGCAATCATCCACTTCCTGCTAACCTGGTGGGAATTTCAACCCCTGACATTCTTGGATCCTCTCCCCCATTCTTTGTGTATGCCTAGGTTCTGGATCTCAGGCACTGCTAAGACATCAGGGTGACCCTCACAGCCCCAGACTAAAATATCCCTTCAGCTCCCTAGACTCTTCTGGTGTTTAGCTGTGTTAAGGTCTGTGGAAACTCTAGCTGGCTGTGAGCTTAGGACTCCTTGGTCCAAATTTTCTCCCTCAGCTCTACTGTCTGAAATCAGCCTCCTCTTTTGGTTCTGCCAGGATACAGAATGTAGGGACCCATGGCACTCCAGGCTCTTAGACATTACTCCTGTCCCAAGGCAGAGGAATATTGTTTGTGTCAGGAAAACCCTTCTTTTCCTCAAAAGTATTCTCTTTCTCTTGCCACACACTCTAGGACACGATTACAATTCCCTGGAGGGATTGAGGTTTTTGGAAACAAAGCTGGGAAGGGAAATGTTTTGTGGGTAATTTCTACTCTTGGTCCAACCTCAAGCCTTCACCATGGCAAAAAGAAAAAGCAGAGTAGCAAAAGAAAAGGGAAAATGCAGAGAGAGGAAATATAAATTACCTCTCAAAATTATACTACAAAGAGTAACTGAAAGTTCCATGAAAGAAGAAACACCCAAATTCTAGTTCATTTTCTCTGGGAGAAAGAATACTTGGGAAAATTGTCCTAGCTTCATCTTGAAAGGAGTATGAAGACCAGGGAGTCATTCCCCACAATGAGAGAGGCCACTAAGTGACCTCAAAATGCAGCAATGTCTGCAACAGTTATTTTGCCTTCCTCACTACTTGATTGCTCCTCAACTCCTTGCTACCTGGCTATGGATGTTACTGCTCTCCAAAACAGCTCTGTGGAAGGTCTCCACTCATCTATTTGTCCAGTCCGGTGGCTGTCTCTTTGACTTTATCCTCTTTGACTTCTCCCAAAACCTCTCTGCTGGGGCATGGTTGGTGATACTGAAGCTTACTGGTTCATCCTCTACCTTTCTGACCATGCCCTCTTTTACTCCTTTACTGAGTTTTCTCCCTTTCCTTCCCACTAATCAAAATACTGGTTTTTCTACAAAATGCCAACTTCTGCGCATGGGCCACGAAGTTTCAATCGCACTGTACGTGTGCACCCGCACGTGGTATTTTGTGGAAGAGCTACACTCAAGGGGCCAAAGAGCCGCATGTGGCTCACGAGCTGCGGTTTGCTGACCACGGCATTGATGCATCACCATTCTTCTAAACTATGGATCCTTTTTGACTGCTCCTCTCCATTGTCCTTACATCCAATACTGTTTTAATCCAAAGAGATTTTACCTCTTTCAATGGAGTATTTGGGGGGATGAGGGGACATTGGGGGGATAAGGACACATTTGTAATATCTTAATCAATAAAGGGGGGAAATAAAAATTTAAAAAAAATTTAAAAATGCTTGACTTTTGATGGCATTGTAAAGCTTCAGTGAATGTAGAAAGTAATTTTTTCCAGTATTTTGTTTGCACATATGCATGGATAGTCATATAAATACTTGACTATAAAAAATCCAGTTTTATAAATTAAAATAAACCAAATTCTAGAAAATTTTTTAAAAAGAAGAAAATAAAGGGGAACTATCCATCTGTATACCATCTTTCCATATAACAGTAAATTAACCATGGCTATCATTTTGGCCTTTATCCTTTCATAATTTCTTATACACAAATGTGTATTTTTACATAAAATGGGATCATCCTGTTTTGGAACTTATTTTGTCACTTATTATATCATAAACACTTCCCTATGCCATTAAATGTTCTTTTATATAGCAATTACCAAAATTTAAATTTCTATCAGAATTATCTGAGGGTGCTTGGTAAAAAAAATATATTTCCCTGGACCCTTCCCCAGAGATGCTCATTCAGTATTCTAGAGAGGGCCTAGAACGTGTATGCTTAACCAGCACTCCAGAAAATTCTATTGCATAAGGTTTTCATATCGCAATTTGAGAAATACTCAATTGGTACAGCACAACGTTTAAATAATTTTTATTGATTTTAGAGAAAGGAAGGGAGAGAGAGAAAAACATTGATTGGTTGCACCCCTACTCGCCCCTTCCCCCGTACATGCTCTGACTGGGGATCAAACCCATAACCGAATATGTGAATATGTGCCATGATCTGGCATTAAAACTACCCCCCTTGCCGAAACTGGTTTGGCTCAGTGGATAGGGTGTCGACCTGCGGACTGAAGGGTCCCAGGTTCGATTCCGGTCAAGGGCATGTACCTGGGTTGCGGGCACATCTTCAGTGGGAGATGTGCAGGGAGGCAGCTGATCGATGTTTCTCTCTCATCGATGTTTCTGACTCTCTATCTCTCTCCCTTCCTCTCTGTAAAAAATCAATAAAATATATTTAAAAAAATAAAAAAAAATAAAACTACCCCCTTTTGGTGTATGGGACAAACCTCCAACCAACTGAGCCACACCAGTTAGGGTAAGCACAACTTTTAAGGATTGCCTCGCTTTCTTCTGTTTACATTTGCCATAATTTAGTTCTCAACCCTCACTGACATATATGTAGGCTGTTCTCAAATTTGTTAATATTATTATTAATTCTGTACTGACTTTATTTCTAGGCTCCCTCTTTACCATTCCCTCTACACCAGCGGTTCTCAACCTGTGGGTCGCCTAAGGCCATCGGAAAACACATACATAATTACATATTGTTTTTGTGATTAATCACTATGCTTTAATTATGTTCAATTTGTAACAATGAAAGTACATCCTGCATATCAGATATTTACATGACGATTCATAACAGTAGCAACATTACAATTATGAAGTAGCAACAAAAATAATTTTATGGTTAGGGGTCACCACAACATGAGGAACTGTATTAAAGAGTCACGGCATTAGGAAGGTTGAGAACCACTGCTCTACACACACTCACACACACACACACACACACACACACACACACACACACACTCTTTAAGGTAAATTCCCAGAATTAGAATTTTGGGGTCCAAAATATATGCAAAATTGTAAGCTATATATATAGTAACATATTACATTATATTATTCACTGTATAATGACTATATATAATGAATGCCTAATATAACATCCAAATAATATTATATAATACTATCTAATGAATTCTATATACTAATTAATTTATTAATAATGTGAAACATAATATAATAATGTATAATTATTAATTTATGAATGTTTAAGTGGGGTTTTGAACCCTTGCATAAGGTTTACATTTATCCATGTTAATTTCATCTGGTTATATTTTACCCATTTCTTCAAGGGTTGTGATAATTTTTTATCTCTACTGTCCATTAAAAGTATTTGTTATTTTTCTAATCTTCTGTTAAATCATGGATGAGAAATAGTGAGCAGGAGAAGACTGAGATATGTCTTACTGCTCCACCAGAAACCTATATTACTTAGCACTCTGACTAATTCTCCAAACATTAGTAACTTAATTTTAATAGTGATTGGCTTATGATTCTATATCCCATCTTTAAGGTTATAGGAACAGAATTTATCCATGTTTCTAATGTTCACACCTACTGCTATCTACCACTTGGCTCTGATCCACCAGTCAAAAGAGAAAAAATAGGTGCATTGATTTTCTATGGTCACACTAATGCTGTTTAACACAGATGCACAATGTTGTAGTGACATGTAACACAAGGCATGCATTTGGTTGGTGTGTCTGATGATGGACTGGGGGTTCTGTCTATCTCAGCAGGGTAAATTGTTGATAGCTCTTCTGATAGAGAGGGAGAAAGCGGGGAGAGTAAACAGAAGTCAGGGTGCAGAGGACTCATAGCAAAGGAAAGATGCTGGGAGGTGAGAAAGGGAGCAAAACATAGGAAGGATGAAGGTTGTCTGGTAGCATTAATAATGATAGCAATAATAATCTCTAACATCAATCAAATTTATTGAGTGTCCAGAGCTCTGCTAAATGGGTCACACACATGAATACATCTATTCTCCTAAGAATCCTGAAAGGTAAGTACTGTTACTATCTTCATTTTGTAGATAGATAAACTGAGGCACAGGGAGACTAAGAAACATACTCAACATCATAAAGCTATTAAGTGGCATAATCAAGATTTGAACCAGTGCATCCAATGCTTCCACTTAAGTATGCAAACTGCTTACCATAAGTGCATACATTTCAGCTACAACTATTATTGGTGTGCATGTGTATGTACATGCACACACACATGCACACACATGAACATACCCCATTGCCAGGAAGTGAAGCCATTGCCTTTGTCATGTGCACATAAATAAGGCCAACTTGGGAGTCTCTTTTTGAGCTTATTTGGAGACAGTTTTTGAGGAAATGGACATTTGAGCTATGCTCATATTTAGGGTGACCAACTTGTCCCAGATTTCTTGGGACTTCACCAGTTTTAGTACCATAAGCACAATGTCCAGGGAAAACCCCCTTTCCTGGGTAAATGGGGATATTTGGTCACACTACCCATAGAATATGGAGAACTGACTGTGTTTTGTTATTTCTTTCCACTGAATACACAAGGGGGCATTGTAACCATTCACTCATGCATTCCTCAAACATTTATTGAGCGCCTATTCCAGTGGTTCTCAACCTTCCTAATGCCGCGACCCTTTAATACAGTTCCTCATGTTGTGGCAACCCCCAACCATAAAATTATTTTCGTTGCTACTTCATAACTGTAATTTTGCTACTGTTGTGAATCATAATGTAAATATCTGATATGCTATATGTGTTTTCCGATGGTCGCGACCCACAGGTTGAGAACCGATGGCAGAGGCATGATTGCTGCCCAAGAACCTAGCACTGAGGACAGGGTACAGCAACAGGGAATTGAGAAACCTTCAATGACCCCCATCAGAAAGAGTTAAACATGTATTTAATGAACAAACACATAGCACTGTGTACCAAGCACTGTAATGAGCACTTTACAGTTTAACTCACTTAATCCTCATTAACACCCCATGGCAGAGTTATTATTATTATTATTCCCATTGTAAAGATACCTAGCAAGTAGCATGCAACATGATTTGAATCCAGGTACCCTTGCATTGCTCCAAAGTCCAAAGCTTTAACTGCTCTGTTATGTTGGGGGAAAACAGTACCCAAATCCTGTCAAGAACTCCTGATGGCCTCAGTCTCTTTCTCCAGCTCTGTTTGAAGTTTTTCCCTAGCCCTGTGGTTCTCAACCCTGTGTGCACATGAAAATCATCTGGGAGTTTAAAAATAATACCAATTCCCCGGGGCCCCACTTGCAGAGATTTTGATTTAACTGAGCCACTTTGACATCAGGAGTTTTCAGAGTTGACCACAAGGATGTAATGTGTAGCTGGGTCTGAGAATGAAGGCAGCTAAATTCTCCCCTCTAGCAAGCTGGGTTACCAAGTCCTTTAATCCAGGGTTTCACTAATGTTAGTGTGTATGTCAGTCAGCTGAGGACCTGATTAAAGTGAAGATTCTGATTCAGTGGGCTTGGGTTTGGGATGGAGTGGGGGACCAGAGATACAGCATTCCTAACCACTTCCCAGAGGTGCTTATGCTGCTGGTTTATGGACCACATTTAGAATAGTGAGGATTTTGAACTAAATATGGTCCTTAGACCAGAAGTCTCCGCATATCCTGTTAGTTAGAAATGCAGACTCCAGGGCCCCACCCCAGACCTATATTTTAATGCATACTCATGTTTAAGAAGTGCTGCTCAAATCCTGAGCTCCCCACAGGTGTTGGGAATGGGTTTCAGGTGTGCCAAGGTATGGTGGCCATCAGGGTTCAGCTGTAAATAACCTCATTGCCTCCATGTGTATGCAAATATTACAAGTTTCACTGCTGACTGTCATGGAGAACAGGTCAGGAAGTCCTGCTCTAATGAAGTCTTACTGCCCCCTTCCCTTGCACCCCCAGCAAGCCTTTGCTCAAACTGTTTCTCCGAGTGGCCTTTGACTGGCCTTACCCAATTTCTGAAAGTCAAGCTCATGTCCTACTTCCTCCCCTACAGGACAATTTCCATTTTCATGTGGCAATTTCAAATTGACAATTTTTTTTATAGCAAACACATAAAAGCATTTCCTAGGCCCTTAATATTATTAATCCCATTTGACCCATTTTACAGGTCAGAAAAACTGAGGCAGAGTGCACTGGGTTACATTGTTCGAGGTCACACAGCTAATAAGTGGTAGTGTCAAGATTGAAACCCAACTAATCTGGTTTCAGAATCACTCCACTGAACCACAACACTAAGCTTCTTCTCACTGCTGTGGAACTTAGAGAGAATTTGTAAATAATTAAGAGTTTGGACAATGAAAGCAAATGTGTGTTTTCCATGGTTGCCACAAAAAATACTACAAGCTGGGTGGCTTAAAACAATAGAAATTTATTTCTTCACACTTCTGGAGGCCTGGCACCCGAACTCACATTGTCTTTATAAAGAAAGGCCTCTTCTTGGCTTCTGGCAGTAGACAGCAAACTGTGGTAATCCATGGCTTGTAGATGCATCACCCCAATCTCTGACTCTATCATCACATGCCCTCTTCTCCATGTGTCTTGCAGTCATTGCATTGTTATTCACCCTAACCTAGTATGACTGCATCTTAACTAATTATATCTGCAAAGATCCTGGGTCCAAATAAGATCACATTCCAAGGTTCCAGGTAGATGTAAATTTAGAGTGGGGGACTCTATTCAACCCAGTACAGAAGAGCATGAAGATTGTTTCAGGGAAGGTGTCTCTTAAAAATGCTAAGCTATTCACAGTATCAAAATGTTGCTGAGTCAATAGGACCCATGGCTGGCACCTTTCAGATTCAGCTGAGGAGCAGTGCATGGAGTAGCTATAAGTTTTGGTCAACAGATTACAAGTTCTTCAGTTCCAAAATGATATCATTTTCCAGTTCCATCCACGTGTTCTACATCTGATAATGCCTCCAGGTTCTCCCCAGACCAAATCAGTCAGATTGATTTTATGTGTACAATAGGTACAATAACACTGGCACTTTTGGAGTTTTTGCAGGTTGCAAAAGTGAAATGTTCATCATTTGAGTAGTCATGCATTATCTAGGCCAGCATACACTGGTGAAGCAGTGTATGGTATGCTGTGGTGGATATCTTTTTAGGAGAACTACTTGGAATTAAGAGCTTCTCCATGAAAGGTCCAAGCCCTCTCTATATTACTGTAAGAATGAATATTGTCACCACCACTGCAGGGTCATAGCATGGATATTCTGAGGAAAGTTCCAATACCAGGAAAAGAGCCGAAGAAGGCAGTATTCCCATGTTGCCTAGTTCACCTCATAAATACAGAGATCCTAGAGTGGGAGTAGGTCCTGCCATTGTTTTGGACACTTGGGATGAAGTGTGGATTTTGAATGAGGCAGTATTCAAGCACTTCGGTACTGGAATAAAAGTAGAAGCTGCAAATACTGACCAAACAAGTGAAAAAAATAGGGAATGTAAATGACAAAAAGGTGATAGAGATGTAAAAAATAACATTGAGGACTTTCCATCCTTAAGTAATGACACTGATAGAGTAGTTGTTTCTGAAGATGTGGTTGTATAACTGAGTGCCAGAAACTGAACTCTCCAAACAATAACTGTTTCTGTTGCTAGCCCCTGAGGAAAGATCAATATTGTAAGTGAACCCATTCCATTATCTATTCATTCTTGTTATCACTGCCACTCCTGTAAAGAAGGAAAATGAAGGAATTGATGTCCTGTACTGCCAACAACCCATTTTGGCGCTAGTGGTTAGAACCAAAGATCTATAAGGAAAGGAAGAAAAACCCAAATTTCTTGATTCCTGCAGCTCAGCAGAATTATTGGATTTCTCTCACAGTTCTCAGAACATCTCAAGCATGGGCCTTTTGGAGCAGAGAACAGATACAGAAAATATGGAGGACTGACAGAATATCTTGCAGACGTGTAGCATGTGTGAGAAGAGACAAGATGGGAATATTATTCATGGAAGAACAGGCCGCCCTGTCACTTGTTTCCCCTGCACCAGAAGATTAAAGAAGCCTGAGGCTTCATGCCCTCTTTGCAAGAAGATTCAGCTGGTTATTAAGGGTTTTATGGCCTAGCTGAACAGCGAGTTGCAGAGAAATGATGACTAGGGCCAGGTCAGGGAGAAAACTGTCAGTACTGAGCATCTTCACTCAGTGCAACCCACTGTGTCTCCTCATTGATTCATGTTAACATCTGTGTGCCAGGGCAGCTTCCTTTCTAAATTCATGTGGAATTCCTGAGCAATTCTTTAAAACTAAATTATCAATTTGGGGATTCCGTTTGCATGAAAAGCTATTTTAATCACTGCATTCTTCATCTATAAAAGAGGTTCTGGGAGGAGCAATTACAAAGACAAACAGGGAAATACATCTACTCACCAAATTATCTGAAGATGAACCTTTTTCTAGTTTATGCTACTCTCCACCCTTCTCTTTTCTGTTAGAGAACAATGGGAGGGGGGTGAGGGCATGTGCTGAGGGGTAGGGGAGGCTGGGGGAAGGTCAATTGGGAAAAAAAGGAGATATATGCACTACTATTCATAATACTTTAAAAAATAAAAAATAAAACAACAACAACAACAAAAAACCAAGGTGGTTATGAAAAAAACAACACTAAAGCTAACATTAAAAAACATTAACTAAAATAACATGTTATGAATCACTTTACCTTGCAGTCAAGCTGCATAATTCTGAAAAACCAAAAGTGAAAGTAAGAATCTCTAAAAAAGAGGTTTTTTCCACATATGCCTAGAACAACAGGTATCATTTTTGCTAACATACCCCTAAAAGAATTTTGAGGAGCCCTATTCGGTTTGGCTCAGTGGATAGAGCACTGGCCTGTGGACTGAAGGGTCCCAGGTTTGATTCTGGTCAAGGGCATGTAAGGCATGTACCTTGGTTGCAGGCACATCCCCAGTAGGGGATGTGCAGGAGGCAGCTGATGGATGTTTCTCTCTCATCAATGTTTCTAACTCTATCCTTCTCCCTTTCTCTCTGTAAAAAAATCAATAAAATATATTTTTAAAAAAAAGAATTTTGAGGAACTGTACATACACTCTTTTCCACATTTTATAAACTGAGGAATAATTAATGTAAAATGAAATATACAGATCTTGCCCCGCTGGCGTGGCCTAGTGACTTAGCATAGACCTATGAACCAGGAGGTCACGGTTCGATTCCCAGTCAGAGCACATGCTCAGGTTGTGGCTTGATCCCCAGTGTGGGGTGTGCAGCTGATCAATGATTCTCTCTCATCACTGAGGTTTCTCTCTCTCTCTCTCTCTCTCTCTCTCTCTCTCTCTCTCTCTCTCTCTCTCTCTTCCTCTCTGAAATTAATACAAATATATTTTTAAATACACAGATCTTATATTTCCTTTCCTATGAGTTATAGACAATTGATCACCCACAGCCCAAAATAAGCTATAGACATTTCCATCACCTCAAAATAGTCCCTCATGCCCCTTTCCAGGTAATCCTCCATTTCCTGACCCTCACCCTAGATTAGTTTTCCTTGGGCATATCTTTTATTTGATATCTAAATTTTAAAAATACACTTAATTACTTAGAAAGAAAAAAAATGATTAGCTAAAGTTTCCACAGTTCCTTAATGAGGAATGATTGAAAGTGAATACTGGAACCATCTTGTGTATTCTTTGTAGTTTCTTATATATAGCATTTTACTTAAAGATGTACAGTTCTCAGTTTGGGCCCAGGTATTCTCTCAGTCATTTTTGTGCTCTTTATTAATTATGCCTTAAATAAAATAACCTCATCAACATTTTCAACCATGAGTTTGGTGGTGCTCAGAGTGAGACAACCAGATCAATGGTGCCCTTTCTAGAATGCTGCCTTCCCCAACAAGAGTTAAGGAGGACAAGTACAGAAGTATGCTCCCTGCTGTATTTAACCATTCAGTTGGCTTTTGTCATCACCTGCCTTGAACCATTGATAACTGTTTGTGAATGGGATATCTTATTCCCCAGCTAGACTGAGATATAATGACAAGGGAACAGAAATTGGGGCCAGAGACCTGGATAGAAGATTCAATTCTGTCACTATCATGATATCAGGAACTGATACCTCAAATTTCTGAGCTTCCATAGACTGTCAAATCTGACTAACATCCACCTCACTGGACATTGTGAGGAAAATAATAGGTAAGAAGAGTACAAGTGTTTTCATCACTGGGGCTATAGTACTATCTTTTAAAAACAGGAGCTAATTCTTAAGAACTTAACCTTATCAAACATTGCATGTGTTAACTTTGTGATATATCTGTTTATAATGAAAAACACTAAGGAATTAGAAATGTTATTGTTTAGGAAATCAAAATTTACAAACTAAATTTTCAACTCACACATATAAATATAGATTTCTTACCTCTGCTTAATATGCATATATAAGGTACAAGAAATAAGCCATATTCCATTTACAAAGCAGCAATCCACAAATTTCTATCTTTCATTAATTTGAAGATCTGTATGTAAAATTATCACCACTCATTATTTTCTCATTGGGTAGGTTAGCTTGCTTCTGGGGTCTGGCTGATCAGGACTGGGCGAGATGGGCCGGACAAACCCTGGAGCCCTCCTGCAGTCCTTCTTCAGCCCCGATCATGCACCAGTGGGGTCTTTAGGTCTGACCTATGCCCTCTCACAATCCGGGACCCTGGTGGGGATCAGGCCAAAACTGGCTTTCCGACATCCCCCTGAGGGGTCCCAGATTGTGAGAGGGCACAGGCCAGGCCAAGGGACCTCACTGGTGCACTTGCACCAGGCCTCTAGTTTCAAATATTTTGACACATATAAATTATAAAGCTGAGAATAAGAAATGCTGTTCTAATAAGAGTATCCCATAGCTGATTTTATTTTATTTTACTTTATTTTATTTTATTATTTTAAACTGTGGTTATGTTTTTTAAAAATATGTCTTTATTGTCCTAACTGGTTTGGCTAAGTGGATAGAGCATCAGCCTGCGAACTGAAAGGTCCCAGGTTCGATTCTAGTCAAGGGCGTGTACCTCAGTTGCGGGCACATCCCTAGTAGGAGGTGTGCAGGAGGCAGCTGATCAATGTTTCTCTCTCATCGATGTTTCTAACTCTATCCCTCTCCCTTCCTCTCTGTAAAAAATCAATAATATATATATATATTTAAAAATATGTCTTTATTGATTTCAGAGAGAGAGGAAGGGGAGAGGGAGAGAAACATAAATAGGCTGCCTCCTGCACATACCCCCAACTGGGGATCAAGTCCACAACCTGGGCATGTGCCTTGACCCAGAATGGAACTAATGACCTTTTCGTGCACAGGAGGATGCCCAACCAACTGAACCACTCCACCCAGGGCCCATAGCTGATTTTATGAAGCTGGATAATTCATTAGTCCACTTAGCAAACCACTGTTAAGATCCCACTATTAGCCAAGTATTCAGACAGGAATTTGGATACAAAAACAAGATGATGGAGGGAGTGCTGGCCAAGATGTATCTGCCCCACTGATTACAACTACAAACTCTAGAAAGGATACAAAAGTTATGATGACAATGACTGATAACTCTAAAAAGTAAATCTGGGCAGGCAGATTGGGAAGGGAAGTCAAAATTTGATGAAGTCAGTATAGTGATGAATTTCCTGTTTCGTTTTGTTTTATTTCTCTTTTTCCCAGTGTTGACCCCATGGTGGCCCAAGTTGCAGAACTGTACAGGGGCTCCATCCACTTCATAATTCCTCCCTTCCATAGATACTTGGTCCTCTCTACTCACATGAGGGGAAAGAGAGGGATGGCCATATGTGAGAGGCTTTAATGGGCCAGACCTGGAAGTGGTTCTTATCACTTCCATCCACATTTCATTGGTCAGGTCCAGTCTCATGGCCACCCCTATAAAGAGATAAAGAGTGGCCAGGTTAGTAGGAGGAGATCCTGAAGCTAGTGATGTCCCAGAAACAAATTCAGGGAGTTTCAAAAAGGACTGAATCAATAGTCACAGAGGAGCCAATGAAAATGAGGACAACAGGAATGTTACCCAAAATCCTGACCATCAAAGGCAATGAGGTAAAAGTAGGCAGTGCCTCTTGGAGGATAGAGGATGGTATTTTTAAAATTCTTTGTTGTTGAAAGTGTTACATGTGCCCCCTTTTCCTATCCATTGACCTCACCCATCCAGTCCCCACTTCCCAGTACATGCCCTTATCCCCCTGGTGTCTGTGTTCATTGGTTATGCTTATATGCATGCATACAAGCCCTTTAGTTGATCTCTTGCCCACCCTCCCCTACTTTCCCTCTGAGGTTTTATTGTCTGTTCAATGCTTCTCTGTCTCTGGATCTATTTTTGTTCATCAGTTTATGTTGATGATTATATTTCACAAATGAGTGAGATCATGTGATATTTATCTTCCTCCAACTGGCTTATTTTGCATAACATACTGCTCTCCAGGTCTATCTATGCTGTTGCAAATGGTAAGAGTTCTTTCTTTTTTACAGCAGCATAGTATTCCATTGTGTAGATGTACCATGGTTTTCTAATCTACTCACCTGCTGATGGGCACTTAGGCTGTTTCTAAATCTTAGCTATGGTAAATTGTGATGCTATGAACATAGGGGTACATATATTCTTTCTGATTGGTGTTTCTGGTTTATTGGAATATATTGCTAGAAGTGGGACTACTAGGTCAAAAGGGAGTTCCATTTTTAATTTTTTGAGGAAACTCCATACTGTTCTCCACAGTGGCTGCACTGGTCTGCATTCCCACCAGCAGTGCACGAGGGTTCCTTTTTCTCCACATCCTCGCCAGCACTTGTCATTTGTTGATTTGTTGATGATAGCTATTATGACAGGTGTGAGTGAGATAGTACCTCATTGTCATTTTGATTTTCATCTCTCAGATGATTAGTGACTTTGAGCAATTTTTCATGTGCCTCTTGGCCTTCTGTATATCCACTTTGGAAAAGTGTCTATTTAGGTCCTTTGCCCATTTTTTATTGGATTTTTTATCTCCCTCTTGTTAAGTTGTATGAGTTCCCTATTTTGGAGATTAAACCCTTATCAGATGAACATTGGCAAAATGTTCTCCCATGCAATGGGCTCTCTTATTGTTTTGTTGATGGTTTCTTTCGCTGTGCAAAAGCTTTTTATTTTGATGCAGTCCCATTTGTTTATTTTCTCCTTAGTTTACATTGTCCTGGGAAATATATTGGTAAACATATTGCTATTAGATATGTTTGATATTTTGCTGCCTATGGATTTTCTAAGATTTTTATTGTTTCCCTTCTTACTTTAAGTCTTTTATCCATTTTGAGTTTATTTTGTGTATGGGGTAAGTTGGTGATCTAGTTTCATATTTTTGCATGTATCTGTCTAATTTTCCCAACACTATTTATTGAAGAGACTGTCTTGACTCCATTGTATGTTCTTGCCTTCTTTGTCAAATATTAATTGAGCATAATTCTTAGGTCGATTTCTGGGTCCTCTGTTCTATTCCATTGGTCTATATGTATGTTCCTGTGCCAGTACCAAGCTGTTTTGTAAATAGTGGTTTTGTAATATAACTTGATATCTGGTATTGTGATCCCTCTAACTTTGTCTTCTTTCTCAGGATTGCTGTGGCTATTTGGGGTCTTTTTTTATTCCATATAAATTTTTGGAGAGTTTGTTCTAGGTCTGAAATATGCCATTGGTATTTTAATGGGAGTTGCATTGAATCTATAGATTGTTTTTGGTAGCATGGGCATTTTAATGATGTTGATTCTACCAATCCATGAACACGGTATATTCTTCCACTTGTTTATATCTTCCTCTATCTCTTTTTTTTTCCAACGACTTATAGTTTTCTGAGCACAAGTCTTTTACCTTCTTAGTTAAGTTTATTCCTAGGTATATTAATTTTTTGTTGCAATGGTGGAGGATGGTATTAAGAAGAAGCTGGTAGAAAGTACACCAGGTTGTGTGGGAGGAGAATCTGGGGAATTCAGATGGCTCTAAATGTCTCAGCTTTTCAAACTGAGGATCCAGATGAACAGAAAAGCCTGGGCTAAACACAAAGCATCTCTCTTTATCCTCAAATCTATTCAAAAGAAATTATCAGGTGGGCCACATTATTTCTATAATAAAAAAAATAGCTATATAGTTGCAGGATGCAAAATCTGTTGGATTTTTAAGTGAAAATATTAAACTGTAAAGAGATTTGTACTTGCAAGAGGACTCCTTCAGACTATGCTCCCAGAGGTCATTGCAATGAGCATTCCTTCCCCTCTGGTTAGGAGTCTTTGAATGGAGAAAAATAGGAAGCATGACTGTTATCTGCGCATTTGCCCACTGCTGTATTTCAAAGATGTTTTAGGACAAACCCTCTTACAATGGCAACAATGACTCTCTTTTGTGATGCACTTACTATGTAACAGGCACTGTTCTAAGGGCTTGACCTTGGTTACACCTCACAATAACCCAATAGGATGGAGTATTATTATGATCACTCCTGTTTTAAAGATGAAGAAGCTATTGTATAGAGAGGTTAAATAACTTAGCTAAGGTCACATTGTTCTGGATTTAAACCCAGAGATTCTGGCTTTTGAGCCAGTGTCCCTAACCACAGCACATACTACTCTCTTGTTCAGCTCCATGTTTTCCATATGTGCACTTCTCAGACCATATGACGGTCTGTAAATTTCTAGAAAAGATAGGGTTGGAGAAGCACGATCTGGAAGCTGTGTTTCACCCCTGCCTTATCCAGTCCAACTGTTGACAGGATAGACATTCCACAGAGGTACAGAATCCCTACTGCCCAGGCAGCTTTGCACTGTAACATTGGAACCATGGGAATTTGTTAGTCCACTGGGTGATATTTACCTGAATACCACAATTACTTTTTTGTGTGTGTACTTACACTTTTAATTTTTATTGCTTTTAATGTGTTCCCCAAATGAAAGAATAATTTCAGAGGTGCTTTATACAAATGCTGGTTTTATAAAAACATTTCAATTTAAGCTTTTCATAAACTAAAGATGAAGAGAAAAACAAATCTGCAATTGCATAGTACTTACATTTTTTCTTTAAATGTATATACATAAATTATATTTTACTTTATTTCTGAGTGTACACAAAGGTGGCTCAAGCAGTATATGAACCCTTATAGTCCCACCATTCAGCAACAACCATTTACCCACTACCAATCCCTCCCATTTCCTAAGTAGCAACTAGACATCATATCATTTCACCTATAAACATTTCAGGACATATCTCTAAAAGATAAGAATTATTTTATAAATAAAACCACAATACTATGATCATAATTTCTTTTTTTTTTTTTAAATATTTTTTATTGATTAAGATATTACATATGTGTACCCTCTACCCCCCCTCTCCCCGCTCACCCCCTCACCCCCCCGTTGTCCGTGTCCATTGGTTAGGCCCATATGCTTGCATATAAGTCCTTTGGTTGATCTTTCCCCCTTGCCCCCACCCTCCCCTACCTTCCCTCCAAGGCCCGACAGTCCAATCAAAGCCTCTCCGTCTCTGGATCAGTCCTTGTTCATCAGGTTATGTTGTTCATTATATTCCACAAATACGTGAGATCTTGTGGTATTTATCCGCTCTCCAGTTCCATCCATGCTGTGGCAAATGGTAAGAGTTCCTTTTTCTTCTTCCTCTTCTTAAAGAATACCTTTCAGCATTTCATATAATGCTGGTTTGGTGGTGATGAACTCCTTTAGCTTTTTCTTATCCGTGAAGCTCTTTATCTGACCTTCCATTCTGAATGATAGCTTTGCTGGATAAAGTAATCTTGGTTGCAGGTTCTTGCTATTCATCACTTTGAATATTTCTTGCCACTCTCTTCTGGCCTGCATGGTTTCTGTTGAGAAATCAGCTGACAGTCGGATGGGTACTCCCTTATAGGTAACTGACTGTCTTTCTCTTGCTGCTTTTAAGATTCTCTCTTTATCTTTTGCTCTTGGCATTTTAATTATGATGTGTCTTGGTGTGGTCCTCTTTGGATTCCTTTTGTTTGGGGTTCTCTGCGCTTCCTGGACTTGTAAGTCCATTTCTTTCACCAGGTGGGGGAAGTTTTCTGTCATTATTTCTTCAAATAGGTTTTCAATATCTTGCCCTCTCTCTCCTTCTGGTACCCCTATAATTCTGATGTTGGTACGCTTGAAGTTGTCCCAGAGGTTCCTTACACTATCTTCATATTTTTTGAATCTCTTTTCTTTTTTCTTTTTCGGTTGGGTATTTTTTGTTTCTTTGCATTTCAAATCTTTGACTTGATTCTTGGGATCCTCTTGTCTGCTGTTGGAGCTCTGTAAAGTATTCTTTATTTCAGTCAGTGTATGCATAATTTCTAATTGGTCCTTTTTCATGACCTCCATGGTCTCACCATACTCCTTGAGGGATTCATTAAATTTATCGGCGGTTTCCATAAAATTCTTGACAAACCTTATAAACGTGGCCTTGAACTCTATATCCAGTCGTCTGGCCTCCTCCGTTTCTGCCAATTGTGACCTGTTTCTCTGTCTCCGCATTTTGGCTGCTTCCCTGTGTTGATAGAGTGGCCCTGCGTGCCAGGTGTCCTGTAGGGCCCAGTAGCTCAGCCTCCCCAGTTACCTGGGGTGGACACTCTTGGTGCACTCTTGGTGCCTCGGTTGTTGTAGGATCACTGGGAGGAATTGACCTCCAGGCCAATTGGCTGTGGGAAGCAGCTGTGTCTGAAGTGGGAGAATGGACCCGCTCTGACCACTGGGTACAGTGGCTCCTGGATCTAAGGAGGTGCTAATTCAGCCCCTGCCTGAGGCCACACAGCCGGAGCCGCCACGAAGAGGCTCAGCTGTGAAGCAATGCAAGCCGCTGCGGGGCCTTGGGCCTTCTCTTGGAAGTTCCGGGTCTGGCTGGCCAGGCTGCAGTTAGGTAATTATCAGGTTGCAAAGTTCTGGGGCATTCACATGCAAAAGCCTCTGCTGCAGCCTGGGTGGGACGGGGTCTCAGGGAGACAAAGGGCATAAAAAGAAGCAATGGCTGATTCTCCGCGCCCGGAGTCCCGGGTCTCAGTGTCCCGGTAACGGCTGCCAGCACCTCTGAGGGATAGCGGCCCTCAAGTTCGCCTGCTGCCGCCTGAGAGAGCCGCCTCTCCCAGTATGAGTCCTAAGTCCCCAGAGACTTCCCAGAACCGGAGTTCAGAGCAGTCGGGAGCTTGTGATTCAAAAAGACAGCCGCGTCCTCAGGTGCCACCCCCTTTCCGCGCGCGCAAGCCGCCGTACCTCTGCACTCAGCCTCCGCAGCTCCTCTGGCTCTCAGCGTGCTTTTCTTTTCTTCTAGTTGTAGAAATTACACTCAGCCAGCCTTCCTGTTGTTTTGGACGATGTTTGCTCCGTCCTTTGGGCTAATTTTCAATTGTTGTGTGGGGCAACTATTTCCCGGTGTTTATCTATGCCGCCATCTTAGTTTCTCCTCCATAATTTCTTAATATAAGCAAATAGCAGTCCATGTTCCTATTTCTATAAATTATTTTTAAATTTCTGCTTGTTATACAGCTCTGTACCCCTTAACTATTATTAACCTGTTTTTTTTGTTATGTTCAGATGACTTGTAAATTTTTTATTATGAACAATATCAAATCCATGAATGTAAAGAAAATAGTATAATACTAGAGGCCCAGGGCACGAAATCACATGAGATCCAGAGTCCCACTGCTGCCACCGCGGGACCCAGAGTCCCTCCCGCCGCCACCACGGGACCCATCAATGCACCTCCTGGTGACCGGTCGTTTGGTCATTCTGGCGTTACAGCCACTGGCTTTTTATAATATAGATACCCCTGCACCCATCACTCACCTTCAACAATGATCTATATTTGGCCAGTCTTGTTTTCATCTACATTCCCCTTTCCATATCCCCCTTTCACTGGCTGTTTATAAAGCAATCCCAGACAACATTTCCTGTCATCGAGAGTGCATTCTTAGCTTGGTTGGGGGCAATAAAATGTAGAGATGTACATTGGTAGGCATTTTTATGTTTATTTTGTTTATAAATCCCTGGAAATGATTAGATTATATGCAACATTTTGAGTGGATAGAATAAGCTGCCACTTGGCATTTTGCTGTTTCTTTTTTCTTTTTTTAGCAATGTTTAAAATAAAACCAAATTCTAAACAAATGGCTCTAATAGTCTCTGACATGAATACCAAGCAGAGTTTTTGTGTCATACACATCCTGTCAGCTGTACCCAAATCTTTAATAGTACACAGTTTCCCAAGACTAATTGAATAAAGGCGAAAAATAAAAATTTTAAGCCTAATTATAATTTCGAAAAAAAAAAAGAAGAAAAAGTGTAAAGAGATACTATCAGCTGGTTTAGATTCGAAATAGGGCCTGAATGATGATACTCCCATTGACAAAGCTCCTGAGCGCCTCTCACACA
Organism: Myotis nattereri; assembly: GCF_964212035.1. Taxonomy (NCBI): domain Eukaryota; kingdom Metazoa; phylum Chordata; class Mammalia; order Chiroptera; family Vespertilionidae; genus Myotis; species Myotis nattereri. The sequence continues at coordinate 9,853,824 of NC_138078.1, forward strand.
CTTTCTAGGTTTAAAAATCTACTCTTTCCTCCTGGGTGACTCAGTTAGTTGGAGTGTCCTCCCGTATACTGAAAGATCGAGGGTTCAATTGCAGGTCAGGGCACATACCTAGGTGATGGATTTGATCCCTGGGTTGGGCACATATGGGAGGCAACCAATCTCTCTCTCTCTCCCTTACCCTCCCTTCATCCCTCTTCCCTCCCTCTCCTCTTCCTCTATCTCTAAAATCAATTTAAAAATCTTAAAATCAATAAAAATTTATCCTCTGGTGAGGATTTTAAAAAGTCACTGTTTTCCAAACAGCTCATAGGAGACCTTTGAGAATGGTGCATTTCCTTGCCTGGGAGAGAGAAGTAGTTCATACTTTGGGGTCTCATAAAGTAACAACACAGGCCATGATTTGTTGAGATTTACTACTGTGATGATCTTGTTTTGTCTTGTGTAGACTTACCATGAAATCCACAGTAACACCCTAATAACTGTGAAATCATAGTGTGTCACCATATTGCTCACTCTGCAGTTGCCCACCACAAGCAAATGACAAATGACAGCCACATTGGCCTGTACACCATTAAAAACCCAAGGGGTAATGAAAACTTGTCATTGGTTAGGTCAATTAAATAGCAAGAGAAGAGGTGTTGAGTATTTTCAGTGCCAAAAGAAGAAATTCTGGGCAAACAAGACATAGTTGGTTAGAATTGTAAATTGGTTCAATACTTTTCCAAAAGGTTTGGCAGTACCTATTAAAGCTAAACATGCATATACCCTATGATCCAGCAATTCCGCTTTATGGCACTAGAGGTCAGAATCGTGCTTACCCTGGGGTACTGACTAAGGGGTCATGAGTGAGCCCTCTGGGACTCTGAAAATGTTCTATATCCTGATCTGGTGTAGGACCCATTGGTGTAGACATAGGTAAACATTCATTAAACTGTATATTCCATACTTGTGCACTCTCCTTTAAGGCATACCTCAGGAAAGAAAAGTAATTCATAAAAATTCCGAATAAAGAGGCTTTTGCAAAGTGCTGGCAATTTAAGAGGACCTCTGTCTCTGGCTTAAGACAAAATACTGTGTTCACCAGGAATTCATTATAGCTCCCCAGGTAAAGAACCCCCAACCAAAAAGTGGGGGTACAGACCCTACTGTACCCTGAGACAGTAAGTCCCTCTTGTCTCTTTCTGGGTCCCAAGCATCTGAGTCCCACTGAAATAAACACCCACCTCTCCTAGAAGGGCACTGCTATATTTACAGGCACTGATATAAACTTTACCTCTGGCACTTTTTTACTATTCAAACAGTTTTTCTTTGATGATCTGATTCCAGTGGTTGATTGGCCAGGTTGCTTTTGACTCACCCTTTCTTGGCAAAGCCAAAATTGTCATATCATATCCCAAATTAATTTTTTTAAATTAAATTAAATTAAATGGCAGACTCTGTTGGTATTGCTTAATATTCGTTCATAATGTATGGTAGCTTCTGCCATTTAACACTGCGTTTGAGAGTCTGTTAGTTATTCATTTTGTGTTCAGTTATAAAGGTGCATCCCCCCCCTAACTGGTTTGGATCAGTGGATAGAGCATCGGCCTGCGGACTGAAAGGTCCCAGGTTTGATTCCAGTCAAGGGCATGTACCTGGGTTGCGGGCACATCCCCAGTAGGAGGTGTGCAGGAGGCAGCTGATCAATGTTTCTCTCTCATCGATGTTTCTAACCTCTATCCCTCTCCCTTCCTCTCTGTAAAAAATCAATAAAATATATTTTAAAAAATAAAGGTGCATCCATTTGGTAGTAAATCACTGAAAACCACCACAGCTAAGTGTCTATGTTGTTATGCTGCTAGCAGAATACCTGGTAAGCATTGTTTGCAGCGATTTCCTCTCTGTTCACAGATTGGAGAGAAATTATATTTTGTAAAGGGATGCAGATCTGCACTTCAGGCTCTCTACCTAGGAAACTCTAGTGGTCCCCTGGTGAGTCCAGCATTGCCTTCATCAAGAAACATATCCTCTTAAATTGCAAGCCCCTTGTCAAGGAGAGAGACTTTAGGTCATCAGCAGATGTGGTTTCTAGTTTATGATGGGAAAACGGGAGCAAAAATAAAACACAACAAAACAAAATCCCAAAGTTTTGAGAGCACAAAGAAGCCTGGAATCAAAATATGGATAAATCCAAGTGCATTTTTTTAGGCTAAAGTGGCTTTATGTTTGTTTATATGTAGTCTTAGGAAATATAGTATTAATGTAAGACTATGGTTATAATTTAGAAGGAATTGATGCTAAATTGGGAATCAAAGTGATGTTACATGTACCAAAAATGAACACTATTTTATCATTCATCACAACCTTATGGCATCTTTTAAATATTAAAAGAACTATGAGGATATAATGAATTAAAGCTGTGGAAGTTTTCTGGAGATAAAAATGCTCTATATTAAAAGGAATTACTTTGCCTGGATATTTTATTTTAATTCAAGGGTCAAATTTTTATGGTTGGGTAAACAGTCGAAAAATATTCCATTAACTGCTTTTGAATTATTATAATAACGTAAATATAGTACACCTTTGCTATTTAAAATATTTTTAAAAGATCAGAACATGTGTTTCACTTCATAGTATCAAACACAACAAAATAGCTCTAACTGAGAACATAACTTGGGGAAATGAGTAGGTTAGAACAACTGAGAGTTATAACTGTCTGAAATGTCCATTTCATGCACAAGTAGGGGAAATAGCACTAATGTCTAGGGTGTGCACATAATGATTAAATTAGCCCATAGAGATGAAGAGTATATCAGCATGTACCCTGGAGGAAAAAAATGTCATATGATTAAGAAATGAGCCAATCAATTCTTTAATGGGCGGCAATCACCATGAGAAAGGCCTCCACTTATTGCTTCTACTCTCCATCACATGATCACTTAGCTAGCCCATTTTCCCAGAATACCATTACCCTGCTCTATAGTATCCACCAAACTAAATAAAACACAATCTGCAACTCTGTTCCTTAGCCAATTGCTCTTTTTGGTCATGTTTAGACCCTTTTAAAGGAGTCCCAATAGATGGACCATACTTATGTTGGTAAAATGGAAAAAGCCAACTAACATTTGACTTTTGACTTAACCTCTGACCCGTGTTGCTTTTAGAATAAGTAGGTAGACTCTATAACAAAAGAGAAGTGTAAAAAGACGCAGATATGCACACATCTAGTCTCTAGGCACACACATCACTTTTGGCTGTCCTTTCTCTCTTAGATGTTGACTCTTGGGCCCAAAAAGCAAGATAAGGGCACAATCCCTCCCTTGTTTCAACCTGTGTGTGTGTGTGTGTGTGTGTGTGTGTGTGTGTGTGTGTGGTTGGAGAATATTCTAAGATGAGAGGAAACAGTCTGAATGGCAGCAAGTTTAGGGGATGGATGCTGGAATAAAGGAACAAACATTATTGGTGGGGACCCTGTCCACATCCCCTTTCCACTCTATGCTGACAGTGTCCTACTCAAGCAGTATCTGTGAGTTTTCTGCCTAAAGTTTCTCTTAGCCTCAGAGTAACATAGAGGGGCCATGAAATAAGCACCCTGTGAGAGTTCCTCCCACTTGCTATTGAATGGACTGAGAGGCAATACACCAGCTGCCTTGCTCTTGGTTGGGTATATTTCCAAGGTATGCTCTACCCTATCTACCAGATTTTTCCAGGGAGAGTAAGCCCAGGTTCCACCAGAGGCAAATCCTATATAATAAAAGCCTAATATGCTAAGTGTCAGGTTGGCCGGTTGGCCATTCAACCAATCAAAGTGTAATATGCTAATGATATGCTAAGGCCACTCAACCACTTGCTATGATGTGCATTGACCACCAGGGGCAGACACACTGAGTGGTAGGTTAGCTTGCTGCTGGTGCCTGGCCAATTGGGACTGAAAGAGATGGGCTGGACACCTCCTGGAGCCCTCCTAAGGCTCCTCCCTGGCTGGCCAACTTCCTGTGTCTTTCCCCAGCCCCAATCATGCACCGGTGGGGTCCCTCGGCCTGGTCTGTGCCCTCTTACAATCCAGGACTCCTCGGGGGATGTCGGAGAGCCAGTTTCAGCCCTATCCCACAGGCCAGGCCAAGGGACCCCACTAATACATGAATTCATGCACTGGGCCTCTAGTACTACATAATGTACTCTTTCCTCTCATTCTTCCTTGCTCCCTCACGAGCCTTCAAACTACCTTCTAAATAAATGTTTTGACCTCAAATCCTTGTTTCAGGGTCTGTGTCTGTGGGAGCCAACTTGGGCGAGATGGGTTTGGACTCAAGGAATCATGCATGGCATTTAGAACTTGAAAACATGAATTTGAACTTTGCCTTTGCAATTTGCTTCCTGTGACCATAGGTGAGTTACTTTATCTCTCTGAGCCTCAGTTTTTTTTATCTATAAAATGGGGATAAAAATATACCTTTGGCACCTAACAGTGTTGTTGGGAGATACAAATGAGATAACTTATGTGAAAGCATTAAAAACTATAAAGAGCCACACAAATACTCATTATAGTTCATGAGTATTATTCTCCTCCCACCCCCAGGCAGGACTTCTTTTAAACATTTTATTTGAAATAATTGCAGGCTCACAGGAAGTGATAACAATAGTACAGAGTCCCATGTACCCTTCCCCCTACTTTCCCAATGGTGACATCTAATATGATGGTAGTAGGATATCACGACCAAGAAACTGATGTTGCTACAGTACTGTTAACTAGACTATTGACCTTATTCAGCTTCATGCTTTTTAAGTACTTACCAATCTGCCATTCTATTTCGCTACAGTCCTCTGGCCTCCACTCTCCCTATCTCTAGTGATCTTTGAGGGATCTAAATAGCCACTTGGATCACTAACTCTTAATGTCAACCACATGAGAGCAGATTCTGACTTAACAGCTTCAACCACTGTCCTAGACATACTTCAAAACTAGGACAAAATTCTCCGTTTAATCTAAATCCTTCTAACACTGCCTCTTGGCTAACAACAAGTAGGTTTCGCAAACCATATCCCAAGATCCTGGATCTTGCTAAGCAACTTCCTACAATGGTGAATGCAGCAGTTACCAAAATTGCTCTTTCCAATGATGAATTTGATAATATTTTCATTAGAAAGTTAATAAATTTTCTTTAGTTACTTTAGAAGCCTTAGGTAAATGCTTCTTTGTTTAGTTTATTCATATCCTTCTCAATTTTTCAAGTTGTCCTGTCACCCTTTTCTTAGTACTCCTGGGACTTCACCTTTAGTACCCAGAGAAAAAGTGGGGGGAAACATTTCTCCATCAATCCTCCTCACTGAAGAGAATGGTCACAGGGTTGTTCGCAGGAGTGCCTCAGTAATCTCCTATTTTCTCTTTGAATGCAACCATTATTCCTCCTTGAACAGATAATTTATCTCCTCCGTGACTGGCTTCTTGGTTAAAGGTTAACGAAAATGGCAACCCTTCAAGTTCAAACCCTTGGAATGCACAGACTGCTGCTGTCAACAAAGTCTTTTAAACCAAGACAACAAAATGTACCAGAGCCATGTCTCCAAAACTGCTGTCATTTCCCTTTCTTCTTAATGCCTATGCTGATCATTCTCATTTTCTGAAAACACTTTAAAACATACATTTTCCAGAGGCAGAGCTGCCTCAAACAGATTGTCAAACTGCAGCGGAAAGGCCGGGGAGGGTTGGGGGACAGGAGGTAGGGGGGAAAGAGATCAACCAGGGGACTTGTATGCATGCATATAAGCATAACCAATGGACATAAGACACTGGGGGATAGGGGAGGCTAGGGGACTGTCTAGGGCGGCGGGGGGGAGGAAATGGACACATATGTAATACCCTTTGCAATACTTTAAGCAATAAAGAAAAAAAATACATTTTCAAGGACCCAAGCTTGTTCCTCTTTGGTCCACTTTCCAAGTGCTGGAGATATTCCTCTCAGAGCCAACCCTCCATTATTTTCTCATAAGTTCTCTCTTGGAGTTCTTCCCTTCCTTCCTGGCTTCAAGACATTAGCTCTACAGATAGTATTCCAAAACTAAACCTCATCCCCAACCTCACTCAAGAAATGTGATCCCATATTCCACTTGCCTTAAAGCCGCATTTCAATTAGTGGGATCTTACTCTCACAGTTGCCTGGACTCAATCTTTCAGGCTTCTTTGATTCCTTATTAAGAAGTTCCTGGAACTGATTGAGAGTTTGAGTCCAAGCAACTGGACAAACTCAACAATGCTTTAGAAAAACATCACTGGCCAATGCAATGGGACAACAGCCTGGCTCTGCTGATCCCAACCATCAAATCAAACACTCAAACATTCCATGCCAGTTCCAGATCACTGGTTTTTTGCTTCAGTTATTCTTGATCAAAGCTACTTTACTGATTCTTTTCAGCCTGTGAAATTCCACACAGACTTCAAGGATCTGGACTTCGCTAGCCTTGCTTGTATCATTTGTTGGCACTAATGCTATGCCATTTGGTATTGTTCGCTAATTTTCTATATCCTTTAGATTCTTCAACTATATTGCAAGCTCCTTAGGGACAGAGATAATAACTTATACTTTTCTTCAATCTCTATGGCATCTAGTGGTCATCCTCATCCAGAGAAATGGCACCATATATTTCTCATGATGGGTTGATATCCATATCCCACCAATTTCATTAAAATAAAAGATAATGAAACCAATTCCAACAGCTCTGATGTGCCACAGCTTTCTCTAACCACCTAACCTAATGTAAGTGCCCTACTCCCCCCATTTATCACATTACCCAGTTTTGTCATCTTCATAGCACCTATTGCTATCTGAAATTATCATGTTCAGATGCTTCGTTGTACCCACAAGATCCTTCTTGCAGGACTATGGTTCTTATTCCTTCACGTGTTGGGAGTGATGGCTGCTGAATGTCCCTCTGAGAATTGTCCTTGGACGGGACCACATAACTTTTGATCACACTCCTCGCCTCGGGGAGCCTGAATTTAATGACTGGTCCAAGTGGGAGTATAATGACCCACATGCTTGCCTTATCTGGGGGCAATTCTGAAGGGCTGTCCCCAGGTTTTGAGCTTCTATGGGGTTGAGAGAAGCCTGTTACACCTGCATCACAGTTCATCTCCCCTCACTTCCCTCCAAGTCTTTCCTAAGAGCATCCATTCCATTATATAGATCTCCATTGCAGCCTATTTCCAGGGATCTCAACTTAAGAGAGTTTACTTGTTCATTGACTGTTCTCCTCACTAGAATGTTCCATGACAGCAGGGACCTTATCTGTCTTGTTTACTGCTGGACCTAAAATAATGTCTGGTGCTCAAAAAATATTTGTGGACTATAAATGAATGAATAAATGACATTTATTTCTCTAAATCTCACAATTCTGCCTCAATTTCCATAGGGGGAAAAGAAACAAGCACAGAGAGGTCGATTAAATCTCCCAAACACACACAGTCAGTCAGTTGTAGAACCTGAATCACGCTTGTATGAATCCTTATGCATGCTCTTTTCAAAACTAAGCATGACCTCTTGATGTCTTTGTCATTGTGGGTAGTGCCTCCTGTTTGGCTGAGGGTCTCATGTCTTTGGCTCTTGTGCTCTGGCTAACTTTTTTGGTGCACTGGGAATGGAAACCTCGATTTAGCCTTTAACTCTTCCCCCCTCTCTGTTCTCTACTTCATTCAACCCATTGCAGTCTGATTGATGAAGATTGTGGGGATAATGACCTCAGAATTGTGTTTTGACTGGTTCTTTTTTTCTACCATATTTTTCCTAGTATTCCTAACATCTACCTTAGCTGGTCAAGTCACTGTTTTCTGTAATAAATGAAACTAAGGTGGATATCTCTTGTGTAAAGTGAGCATTACCTTTGTGAACTAACCTCACTAGCTCTCTTCTTGCATTGGCCATATAGTCTCACTACCTTGTCTGTACAGACTGCTATTCTTTGATCCCATCAGGAGAGGCCTATCTTTAGCTTTGACCATTAGAGAGACCAATCAAGCTGGGTCTCTTCCTATAGGGTAAAGAGCCAGCAAGGCCAAAACCTTTTATACCATGTTTTAGGTGATAAGAACCTTGGGATTTCCTAACTAAATGGCCCCAGCCAGCTTCTAGAGCTGCATGGGCTCCAACCTGGGTCCTTCTTCATAAGGACAGATTATGTAACCAGCATGAACACCATATGCTAGAAGTAAGGCTAAGGGGTAGCTATTTGCAGGGAGGTGTGAATAGAATTTAGGTGGATACTCCAGCCCATTGGCCATGTACCCACAAGGCTCCTTATAATGGGATACGGAGTCTAAGAGGGAAGAGATGGATGGGTAATCTACAGGTTGGTCACTCAAGCTTACTCTCCTCATGCCATTAGGGTCCAGTGTGGAACTCCAAGGAGTCCAATAATTTTAAATTAAGACCTGATCTACCAGGTCTTAATAAGATTTGTTAAGGTAGGAGGATAGATATGTTTTGATTAACAGCTTATTAACTTGCTTATAACTTTTAGGTATTTAGACATATATAGGGCTTCCATTTGTACTCTAATTCCAGGTCTTACAAATATTAAGGGTGAGCATGCTTGTGCAAAAGCTTATATACTACTTCTTACCTCTAAAACAGCAAATATGTCAAAGTCCCTACATCAAAATAAAAAGCTTCTGCACAGCAAAAGAAACCATCACCAAAATGAAAAGGGAGCCCACTATGTGGGAGAAGATATTTGCCAAAGATACATCTGGTAAGGGGTTAATATCCAAAATATATAAGGAACTCATACAACTTAACAAAAGGAAGACAAACAATCCAATTTAAAAATGGGCAAAGGACCTAAATAGACACTTCTCCAAAGTGGACATACAGAGGGCCAAGAGACATATGAAAAAATGTTCAAAGTCACTAATCATCAGGGAGATGTAAATTAAAACGACAATGAGGCTATCACCTCACACCTGTCGGAATGGCTACCATGAACAAATCAACAAATGACAAGTGCTGGTAAGGATGTGAGGAAAAGGAAACCCTAGTACACTGCTGGTGGGAATGCAGATTGGTGCAGCCTCTATAGAAAACAGTATGGAGTTTCCTCAAAAAAATTAAATATGAAACTGTCAGTTTAGCCAATGATCCCACTTCTAGGAATATATCCTACAAAACCCAAAAACATTAATCAGAAAGAATATATGCACCCCTATGTTAATAACAGTACAATTTACAAAAGCTAAGATTTGGAAACAGCTCAAGTGCCTATCAGTAGATGAGTGGATAAAAAAGCTGTGGTACATTAACACCCTGGAATACTATGCAGCAGTAAAAAAGAAGGACCTCTTACCCTTTGAGACAACATGGAGTGCCTGGGTCCAACCCCAGCGGGTCCAGGGGTCCCCAAAGGTGTGGACGGAGTCAGCGAAGAAGGAAGGACACGGAGGCAGAGTTCAGTTGATCAGCAGCCTAGCCAGGATCTCTAGCCAGGATCTCCAGCCAAGTTCTGGTCTGGATCTCCAGCGAAGTTCTGGTTCGGATCTCCAGCCAGGTTCTGTGTCCATGTTCTCTTGCTAGGTTCTCCAGGTTCTCGAGGTTCTCCAGCCAGGTTCTGTAGCCAAGTTCCCTCGCTAGGTTCTTCAGCCAGGTTCTGTCCAGGTTCTCCAGCCAGGTTCAGTCACCAGGTTCTAGTCAGGTTCTCTTGCCAAGTTCTGTCCTGGCTCTGTAGCCAGGTTCTGTCTCTAGGTTCTGTGGCCAGTTTCTGTCCAGGATCTTTTGCCATGTTCTCTCCAACGAAGTTCTTCTGTCTCTAGAGAATGTTCTGTGTAGGTTCTGTGCCTCCTGGTTCTGTCTTCTAAGTTCTGTGTTCTAAGTTCTGTGTCCTAAGTTCTGTGTCTTGCTGGCTTGTTACATCTGTATTTATACCAGTTGATTCAATCCTATCAATCTCTATTACAAAGGTTAGGGCGTTTCTTATCTCCATTCCAGGGAGTAAAGATTATGTAGCTTAAGCATGATTGTTCATAGTTAAAGTGATTAATTACCCGCCTGGCACTTAGTTAAGAGGTTTTATTCCCTCCCTAACTTCAGGGGAAAATCCCTACCTGGGGAAATAACCTTTCTCAGAGACCTTGGTTAAAACACATAGTGCCAAGAAGGTGAGCAAACATATTAAGAACAGTATGCCATATATGCCAGGTCCTTTGAAACAGCAAGGATGGACCGGCTCCCGGCAATGGAGGGATCTGGAGAGTATTATGGTAAGTAAAATAAACCAGTCATAGAATTATAAGTATCACATGATCTCACTCATATGTGGAATCTAAAGAACAAAATAAACTGATGAACAAAATAGATCCAGAAACATAGAAACATGGAACAGACTGTAGAATCTCAGAGAAAAGGTGTGTGTGGGGGGGAGGGGAGGGGTGGGTTGAAGATGATTGGGGAGAGATTAACCAAAGAACTTGGCATAGACAATAATGTAGTGAAGGCCTAAGGAAGAGGGGAGAGGTGGGCAGGAAGAGGTGAATGGGAGAAAAAAGGGACATCTGCAATACTTTAAACAATAAAGATAAATATATATTTTTTAATGTAGCATAGTCCCATGACCTTTCTTCTGAGGTATTTGTTTTCCTCTCATTTTCTCTATTATTTTCTTGTTTTCTCCATGAAGTTCTTCTATCATTGTAATAAATCATTTGTAGACAAGGACCTGACCTTCTGTTTCTTTTATAGCCCCCTGGCCCTTCAGCACAAAGTGTTCTTGGTACATTGGTTCTATTCCAGTAAGCCGTAACCCTGGAAGAGCATCAGAATTAAAATATGAGGTACAGATACACATTTGAGAACCACCAGCTAGCACTCTGATTTTGAAATTCATGATCAAGCTGTGAGCCATGAGAAGTGCTAATGATGATCTTCCAACACATCCCAAGAGACCAGTAGAAATGAGACACAGATACAGTACCCTAGAGCTGAGAAGAAGGAATGCTTTAAAAAAACAAATTTTTAGTCCCATCCTAGTAATTCTGAAATCTGGGAAGAGGTTGGGGAATCTTTATTTTTTAAAGTTTCATGGATTCTGAAGGACATCCATGGCTGAGATACTCAGTACAGTGACCAGCAGTGACCACGGCTGACTAGAGACTAATGTCCTTAAATATAGAAGAACAAGAGTGAAGAGATGAGAATGGGGTGAATTAAGAAGTTGAACCCTCTGTGCCTTCTAACTCTTCAAGCTCGGCGTGTCAGCATTTTGAAAAACCCTAACTTAACTCTGGTGCCATGTCACATATAGAAATTTTTTTTATATTTGCAACCATAGTAAAACAAAGACTTATATTTTTGATATTTATTTTATATATTTAAATGCCATTTAACAAAGAAAAATCAACCAAAAAAATGAGTTCACGTGTCACCTCTGACACGCGTGTCATAGGTTCGCCATCACTGTCTAAGCTTTAGGGTACTGTATCTGTGTCTCATTTCTACTGTTCTCTTGGGATATGTTGGAAGATCATCATTAGCACTTCTCATGGCTCAAAGATTGATCATGAATTTCAAAATCAGGGTGCTAGCTGGTGGTTTTCAAATGTGTATCTGTACCTCATATTTAAAAAAAAAAATACCAGAGACCCGATGCACAAAATTCGTGCAAGGGGCTTGGCCCTTGCAGCCCCAGCTTCATCCAGCAGGTCATCTGTAAGGATGTCCAGAAGGTTGTTTGGCTGTCTGGTATACATATTACGCTTTTATTATTATAGATATATTTTCATTGATTGTTTAGAGAGAGAAAGCAGAGGAAGAGAGAGAACCATCAATGTGTGAGAGAGAAAAACATTGATTGGCTACCTTCTGCATGCACCCCCAAAAGGAATTAAACCCGCAACCTGGGTATGTACCCCAACTGGGAATTGAACTGGTGACCTTTTGGTGCATGAAACAATGCCCAACCAACTGAGCCACACTGGCCAGAGCACCTCCTTACATTTGTTGTTGTTGTTGTTAATCCTCACCTGAGGACATTTTTTCCATTGATTTTTAGCCAGAGCAGAAGGGAGGGGGAGAGACACAGAGAGAGATACACATGGATTAGTTGCCTCCTGCATGCCCCCGACTGTGGCCTGGGATTGAGCCTACAACCGAGGTACATGCCCTTAACTGGAACTGAGACTCTTCAGTCCTTGGCCTGAGCAAAACCGGCTAGGGGACCTCCTTACATTTTTTGAGGGTATATTCTTAATCTCCTACCAGAGTAACTGTCATATAGTAGATACTTATTAAATGTTTATCAAAATATCTTCCTGAGTTAAAGGAGCGTTGCATTTGGCTCTGGAAAAACATTAGGATCACTGGAACTTTATATTCATAAAAATGGACTCAGTGTTCTTTTTAGTTTCCTATAACTGCAGACAAATGAAGTTATTTAGTAGGCAATTACTAGACTTTAAAAATCTAAATCACCTTAAAGAAATTCCCCTTCTGCTTTATCTTTCATGGCTATTTTAACCAAGACTTCTGATGCTCACATTTTAAATATTCCCATCATTTAAAACACAATTAGGTTCAATGATATGCAACCACAACCTGCTTGAAGCCTTTAACAGATTTTTCATTTTATGTTGTCTTTTAATAAAAAGGTAAGTCCTTTAAGGAAACCAAAAAACACATAGCAAAGCTGAAATCCAGCAAACATTTTGATAACGAAAAACAGGAAAACTTCAGAGCTGGGAGCCATATGTCCTGAAGGATTTTTCTAAGGAAAAATCTTTGAGATTAACTGCCTCGTTTGGTTAGCTGCCTAGCATTTTTTCATTGGAGCTGCTATTGCACAGTGTTGCAATAATAGCTTGATCTTTGTCTTGATCTCAGTTATTTTTGGCCCCAATAGGTTGGGATTATTCTCAATAACTGCACTAGAAACAGTGCTGTCAAGTCCCATCTTTCCGGCCACAGATCTCGACTGAAATTAGTGCAATTGCTTCATTAGGAACTATAAAAGGCTCACACCAGGAATCCTCGTGAAGCCACAATAGAAAGATACCAAATCTGTTTAGGAGGATGAAATAGGAACAACTATCTACCACTGGGTCAATTAAACATGCCAGTCCTCCTTTACTGGAACAAATGTGTGCCTGAGCCTCGCCATTTGGGGTCTACTTCTTGCAATAGCTTCATCGACTCCATAAAGCACCAAGTAGGAGTCGCTGGAACTTGATTCAGGGTCATCAGACTTGATGCTTTCATTTAAGCCACACTGAGAAATGAGTACCACTGTTAGGTTCCCTTGAAGAAAAATGCTAAATTGAAACCAACCTTACTGCCAGTGTTTCTCAGTATAAAAGGACCCTGCTCAGTGAGACAATTATAAAGTATCATCTCATCCACTCTGCTTTTGCCAGAATATTCTATTAACTTAGCAACATTCAGAGCCTTGTTAGAATTCCCTATTACAGTCCACACACTTAATTGAGACCATTCAGAGAGAATGGCAAGCTTGGGCTAAGTTTCCCAGGGACTTAGAATTATTGAAAAGTCACACAATATGGGCTGCAATTAAGGGGGCCCTGCAGGCGGACACAAGGGTTCAGATCTACTGCAGCCTAGAATATCTTGGTCTGCTTGACTTTTCTTGATATGTTAGAGTAATAATTTAAAAAAAAAGAATCTTAAGCCAGAAATAAGTATTTAGATAATCCTCTTGAGTTTTTGGATAAAATGCCTGAGATCCAGGGAAGTATACCAACTAGGTTGAGACTAAAGATCATACAACTTGGTTGAAGTTGACTCCTGCCTATTTGTTCATGCTCAATTATTAGAATGTATCGGTAGCTAATGATAGACCCTGAAAAGATTTGAGTGAATGAGGGTTAGCTACTCCAATGCAGTCTCAGGACAAGATTAAGGGGAAAGCAATCCTCCAACTATATTCTATTGTCTTGCATGAAAAGGTCCCTTGAAAACAGGCACAACAACATAGCATGACAGGATTGTGTTATCATCATAGAAAGTGTTGGGTAATAAGAAATCCTCTTAAATCAATGGTTGGGCAAGGACCCATTTAGAGTTCGATACTTGGGCATCATCCCTAAGGGTACAAGTTGTGGATGTCACTATGTACTTATAGCTGGTTCATGCAAGAGTAGGCAGTACCAGAAAAATAATGTGGGCAGATCCACATATCTTGAGTTATGTGATTTCAATGACAGTTCATTTCAACATTTGCCATGTTAATAAACAAGTCATTCATTTCACCAATAAAACCTCTTTCTCATATTTGCTATGCTCAGTGATCTGAATAGCAGAAATGGATAGAGCTAGTAGTCTCTGCTTTGAATGGCCACAGACCAGTCCTGAGGTATGCATGCTTGATTTGCACCTGGATTATTACTTAACCTAAATTTGACATACATAATGGCACTCCAAAACTGGTGAGGAATCTTAAATTAAATTTCAGATATTATAACAAACTGCTTGGTGGTCTTCTGACTTCCATTCTAAAATCTTTTCCAAAGGACCACCTGCCTCTCTTCTAATAAAAGAAAAATAGACATTGGAAAGTTTGCTAAACATAGGCTAGAAAAGATGTCAAAAAACTAAACCATGCATGAACATGAAATTGGGATTCTCTGAAACTGGTCTTTAGGAACCCAGATGGGTAGATGTGTCATGCAACTTCTACAAAGGGGTGTGTTTCAGAGCTGTCTCAGAACCCACCTTCTCAGGGTCCGATGGAGCTATCAGCAGAAACACAAAGTGACCTTTCATAATTGTGGTGCAAAGGACTCTGTAGCAAACTCTGTCTTGTACACAAGTGATTTTGCCTTCTGGCTTGTCTGAGTGGCCGGTAGGGTGTGGTAAGATGGACCCATAAGAGGCACTGAAGAAATACATGTCAAGATAAATTGTGCTGAAAACCCTAAGGGTTCTGAGGAAGCCTGGCGGTGGGGGGTGGGGGGCAGGGAGTGGAATGGGAATGGAGATTTGGAAATGTCAGTGGAGCACTGATTTAGGTTTAGAACTGCTTGTTTTGAATCCTAAGATTTTGTATAATCTCATGACCCTTGCCCTTGGCTACATGTTAGCTTACTGGAACAGGTTGTGAAAGCTCTCAATGTCCAGTTCTATGCTAGAGCAATTATATCAGGATCTCTGGGGGTGGGATCCAGGCACTAATGTTCTTTTTAAAATGTTTTCTGATAACTTGAATGTGCAGCCAGGGTTGAGACCCAATTGTTTATTCTGTGCTTCTCAAACTGTGATGTGCAAGCCATCTGGGATCTCCTTAGAATGCATATTCAGAGATTCTGCACTTTTGACGACCTCATAGGTAATAATGACATTGATGCACCATGGACCACACTTTGAGTAGCACAAAGATTTTGAGAGCAAAACCACAAAATCTGAGATGGGCCAAAATAATCCAACTCAACCCCACAACATATCCTTCAGGAGAATGTGAGGTATACAGTTCCAGTGTAAATATGAAGCAAGTAAACTGATTAAAAACCTAAACATTTTGTGAAAACTGAACTTTGCTTCCCCATAGACTTGCCTTAAACATTTAGACTATTTCCCAAATCACAAAATTAGCATGGCTGTCATTCCCAAAAGCTAACCATTTAATGTACCAACAAAAGAAAAAAGCCAATGCCCCATTCCTTATTTATTATCCTTTTCATATTTATTTTGTTGTAATGTACCCCGTGAATCACACAAGGATGCCTCAAGAAGTTGAATTAAGGAGTCACATTTATTGCAAATCCGGGACTACGAGGGGGCATTTTGCTCTCCAAATCTCGCAGTGATAAGATGGCTGCAACACCAGATTTATATAGGCAAAAATCACAAAGGTATCGATTACATCTTTGGGTTTGGAATGAGGAACCTGGTTTGCACAAAGCAGTTACAGAAGCGAAATTGAGCCGATTAGTTATCTACAAAGATTAATTATAGTTTTGGGTCTTGGGACCACTGAGTTGACAGAAACACATTATCTGGAGCCCTCGGGTCTTGGGACCACTGAGTCAACGGAAACACATTATCTGGAGCCACTGAGGGAATTTAGGATAATTGTGCTGTCCTGGATCCCAGGTACAGAAGAATGTGCTTTCTAAAACCCGTATGACCACAACCAATGGGGTGTTCACATTACCATCAATAGGGTATTCAATCGAATGGGATGATTTCTATAATTCAGAAGATCAAAGTAACTTTTCTATTATTTTAGCAAGCAAATAAGTACAGAAGCCAAACAGCAAGGTTAAAGTTAAACTATAGTTTCTACTTAAGATGATTGCTACCATACTTCAATTTATTGTCTTGGATCTCACTCCTCTGTACTTAGCTTGTGGAAGCATGATACTTGTGCTTGCCCTTCCCTTTCACTGCTCTAGTTTAAGCCCATTCATTGCAGGATCCAGGGAGGGTATGGAGGAAGCTTAGTCACAAACAGCCAATGGGTCTGCAAATAGTGTAAGGGGCTGGAAAGAAAAGGGCAATCATTAAATGTAAACAAAAGAGTAGGCTGGGGCTCACTGACTGGCCTTTTCACATCACCTGCAGAAGCAGATAGTGACTGACATCAGCTGCTGCAGCACGAATCTGAAAGATGAGCCAGAGAATTTTGCAAACTCAGAAAGAACAGAAAGCCCTAGCCACTCCCCACAGAGCTTGAGGTGCAAACCTATGAATTACGTTATCAGCTGCACAGCAGGCCTGCAGAAAGCACTAACTATGAACAATATATAAATTACAGGGGTCATTCAATGAGCAGATCGAGTGCAATTAAAATGCAAAACACTTTTCTTTTTACCTGACTCAGAAAAAAAATTTCTGCAACACAAGGGTGCCTCAAATTGTCCAGTAGAGCTGGGGTGAGAGGAGGGGGAGGTGTGTGTGGGGAAACCTGATTACTGGACTCAAAAAGGCTAACATGCAATTTGTGTTCTTTTTATGTAGATTGAATGCATTGACTGAAGCTTGTACCGCTTAGATACACAGCAGGGAGTCAAAGCTTGGGTATCAGTCAAACACAGCCAGCAGCAAAGCACAGGGCCAAATCTGTTATTGTGCCTTAGATGAGACACTTAATCTAATCTAATGGGAGCAAACCCCCCTGGACAAATAAAAGGGCATTACCAGCAGCAATAGTAGCTGTAATGTTTAGAAAAAGAACCAAATAATTTCTGTGATAACATAATTAATGACTTCTCCATTCTCCTGTTTGCTCCTTAAAAACCCTGGCTTCCAGCCCACAGTGGCTTGTCTGACACCCCAATGGAGAGTCTCAGTATGTAAATAATAGGAGGCATCAATCTGCTTCTCACCCTTTCAGGAAACTCTGTGTCCCACATATACCACAACCAGAAAAAAATGTGGTTTTTCTCCCTGAGCAATATCTACACCCTTAGATAGCATGAAAACATCAGTGGGATTTGATGAATTTGCCTTATTAAACCAAACAAGAGTGAGGCAATGGGTAGAAAGAAAGTAGATAGTGAAACTCATGATTTGGGCTTCTGGGACAGGTACTTTAGACATCTGAGGAAGGATGAAATTGGAGATAACGATCACAGAACAGACCCGCAGCATGGTAAAACTGGAGTTAATGTTAGAGGACAGGAATCCAACCTCCCCTAATTCCGAAATTGATTCTAGAAGCAGTCCCTCCAAAATATAGTCCTCTTAATTTTCAAGTCACCATACAAATAATCCTTTAGTTAAGTGCTCTTAGACTTCAAAGTGCATATGAATCCCCTGGAGATTCGTTAAAATGCAGATCCTAATTCACTAGGTCTGAGTTGGGGCAAGAGATGCTACACTTCTAGCCAGCTCCCAAGTGAGGCCAATGCTGTGGTCCATGAACTACACTTTTAATAAAAAAGCTTTGGTTATCTGACCATACCCTGAATCAATCCTAAACTTGTTAGATGTGTTGCATCTGGTGCTAAGAAGGCCAAGATTTCTAGATTAATCCCACATTGTTTATTCTTCTTCATGATCACAGCTTTATTTCTGATCAACCATCTCACACATAATCTGTGGCCACCATTCCAAAAGGCAAATTCAGGTAGGGCAGTTTCCTGCACACTGAACAGCCCATTTTGCAGAAGCTTCTCTAAATGATGTATATGTAACAATTTTACCAAATGCATTAGTTGTCTATTGCTGTGTAACAAACCATTCTAAAACTTGGCTTAAAATAGCAAGTACTCATTATCTTCCACTCAAAAACTTTTGGGGATCAGAAATTCAAGAGAAGCTTGACCAGATGGTTCTATTTTGGGATCTCTCATTTAGAGTAGAATCAAATATTGGTTGAGGCTCCAATTATAGGCAGACTGAGGCTGACCAATCTACTTCCATGATGGGCAATCGGTACTCTCTGTTGGTGGAAGAGCTCAGATCCTTTCCCTGTAGGTTTCTCTACAGGGTTGCTAGAAGTCCTCATAATGAGAGTGGGGAAGGATATGTAACGAGAATAGAGCCATAGTTGTCTAATAGTCATTCACCTTACTAACTACAGATAAGAAGTTTTCTTAGAGGCCCTGGGAAGCTGGAGGACGAAACAAGGCTGTAAAAAGATAAGATGCCTCAATGGGTTCATTACTCAGAAAAGAAATACATTTTTGGGAACAGATCAAGGACAGGACAGGCTTTGATTTGGTGCCTGCAGATAGACCCTGACCTCATCCGGGAGTTTTCTCAGGAACGCTGACCATCCTCCGGTTCCAGGAATGGGGTGAGCTGTTTGTAACATCACAAAAGATTAGCGACTTTGTTATCAGACTTTGAGCTCCTGAAGGCGGACTGCAGACTCTACCCTCCCCTCTCCATGTTAAACTTGAAACTCACAGCTGCATGTAGCTACCTTCTTCCTTGTGTGTATATAACCAGCCAACTGGCAAGAGGGAGTCAGAACAGATTTTTGTGGGTGACCAACTGCTCTCCCATACTGACGGCATTATTGGAATAAATGATCATATATGATTCAACTCTGTCTCTGCTTAATTGGCTCAAGTGGAGACAGGCAGCCCTGACCCCTTTGTTGTCCAGTTACAATAGCATGAGGACCGCTTCTCCCAAAGCAAGACATCTAAGACACCAAAGCAGAAGTCCCAACATGCTTTGTGACCTGCCCTCCAAAGTCACACAATTAACACTTCTGCCATATTCACTGATCACACATCAGCCATAAATTCACTGTGGGAGGAGACTACACAGTGGTGTGAAACCAAAAAGCAAGGATCATTATGGGTCATCTTGGAGGTTGGCAACCACACCAAATAAGCCAAGGCTTCCTATCTCCTCTGCAAAACCCACTGAACTCCATGGCCCACTGAGTGCTCAGAGCCACACTCTTACTACAGTATACACTTCTGCTCCCACTGACTGGGTTCAACCCTTACCAAGAGTTGATTGTGGAGTTGTTGCTAGGAATTGGCCTCCCATATAGGGGCTATATACTCCAGCCTCATTTTTATCTAGATGTGGCCCTATAACCAGTTCTTAAAAATGAAATACGACCAGAAGTGATATGTAGCACTTCTACTTCTGTTGGCTGGATGCACAGGACTCTGAGGCTCTGGAAGATGGTTGAATGACAAGACGGAAGAAACCCGAGTCCCTGAATCACTCATTTGCTGCTGTACAGTCACTTGCTTGTCAACCAGAAACACCCACAAGGGACTTTTATGTTTTAAGACACTTAAATTTGAAGAGTTGTTTGTTATAGCTGTCAGTGTTATGGCACTTTAACTAACACAGGGGCTGATCACTCTGAGACGTGACCTTCTTCCATACTCAGCCCCTTTCCCTTTCTCACCCTAGCCCTTTCTGTTTCATTGGAATTATTCTTATTTGGTATGAGCTATGAAATACTAATGTGAGGTCTATAGGTGCATTTTTCTGGGAAGAAGATCCACTGCTTTTGTGGACTTCTTGTAGGGGCCTGGGAGCCCCTCAAATTATTATGAAGAGCTGCTCTAAGAGACTCACCTTCAACATCTTATTCCTAATTTAATCTATACAGTGACCTTAATTCACTCTATTATTTAGAGATCTGAATATGTGTGGGCTATCCATAGATACAGATTAAAGTAAAAGTAAAAGTAAAGACCTCGAGTTGGATTGTGAATGCAAATGTAGAGTCCCATTATGGTATGAATAGAATCATGCACTGAGGAAGTTGAATGAAAGCCCCTTCTGGGATTTAAGTGGCTGCCTTTCTCCTGTAGTATAAGTATAGCTCTAAAGTGTGTCCTGGTGACTTTGAAGAGCTACCATGTTCCTTTCTAACAGCCTAATTGATGGCCTAGGACTAAGTAGACTCTGTTTTTGTATATTCTGAGAAGTAATTCTTCTCTAGCTCAACTAATATTTCCTGAGAAGTTTATGTCCAGCAAAATTACATTAATGTCAAAGAAGCTTAATTTTTGGTCTTCAGGATTCTGCAAAGGAGCTGGAAATATGAGATCGTGGATCATACCTTTGCCAAGTGTTGAAAATAACTGGGTGGAACTAAGGGTTCCCAGAAAGTTCATTATTCATATGAAGGTATACAGTCTCAGAGACCAGGGAATGGCCTGAATTCTAATCCAGGAGTTAACATAGAGCTTCTGATTTTGCTTATGTCCTTTAATAGAACAGATGTGTACATATCACCTTCATCTTGAAGAAGTGTGGAGGACTATAGAGCCACCACGTAAGCAAGCAAGCATGGTAGAAATGGAGATAGAAATGCTTATCCAAGATAAGGGGATATTAATCTTTCAGAATCCCCCCTGCCATGTTTTTGACTAGGGTCTGCTGATAACTTTCTGGTTTTTAGACAAGGCTTCATATCCTTTTTTCCTTAGACATTCTGGACCTTGGCCTAAACCTTAACATTTTGGTCTAACCCAGTGGTTCTTGAAGTATGATCCTGAGACCAGTAGCAAATCCTGGGGCCCCACGCCAAACTTACTGAATCAGTTACACTTGATATGGGGTTTCACAATGTGTTGTAACAAGACCTCCTGGTCATTCTGATGCACACTTAAGTGTGAGAATCACTGGACCAATCTCTGTTAGAAGTTTGTCCTTCACTGCCTAAGCTTGACTCATGTGGTCTCATAGTAGATCCACATTAATTTTCCTCCAACTCTGAAGTGGTGTGAGCAGCTCCAAAGGCATTTCAGTTTGGTTTATTTGGGTTTTGATTTGTTTTTATTTTTTGTGTCATCAGAATAATATTGTTTTTAGCTCACCTAAGAACCATACAGTGGAATGAAATTTGCCTTTTGAAAAATTAATTCTTTTGTATACTATAAAATGTATTCAGTTCAAGCAGGCATTTCTGGGTCTTCTTTTCCCCCCAGGTATTTCTGAGGTGTTAGTTCCCTCTAAGATGTAATGTGTGGAAAGTCCTTCTGGGTACACATAACCTGTCATATCCTGATCTAGCACTGCAGAGATTTGATTTCTGCCCAGCTGAAAGATCGCCTGAGAAGCTCTCTTACTTAAATCTCCCTTAGATCACAGAGCTTCAAATGCTCCTTCGCCTTCAGAGCTTATTAGAGGGAAGGCTGCTTCTTAACACTCAGGGATTTAAAGCAATTATTTGATTGAGAACTCACTGTCCGCCTCATTTGAAGTTTTCTCATGTCTTTTCTTCCTCCTGTTATCCTCATCTATTTACCTATCTTTTCATTTTCTGCCTCTATTTTTCCTTTTTCTATGTCCAATACCTTCTAAGACTGTACTTCTAATTACTTTGGATCATCTGAGAGTCTGGTCTGAAACATAGATTCCTAGGTCTCCCTCCAGACCTCCCAAGTCAGCATCTCAGGAATACAGCTCAGGAGTTGCAGCCTGCATTTGAAACGTGTGCCTTAAGTGATTTTGAGTCTCACTGGTTTACCTAGCACTGGTTCAGGGTCTCTGAGGAGTGTCACTCTGGAATGTCTTAGGCCATGGGATGGCACTCTGTCCTATGGAATCTGAGAAGGGATATGTGATTTGTCTGGCTGCAATAGCTAGTAGTCACCTGGCTTCTCTGTGGTCCGTGTGTTTATTTAAAGTAGCTTTGGAGGAAGGCTGATGGAAATTATGCGGATTCTAAAGCCTGCCTCTCCCAACCATGCCATGTAATAGTATTACCCTCCTGTGCACCACCCCACAGGCTAGAAAAGATGGCAAAGCCTAAGTGATCATCTGATTTGTGCTTTGCATGAGATGCAAAGATAATTTTTTAAAATCTAGGCTCCTGACTTCAATACCCCATATGAAAACAGCAATGTATTTCCATTAAGTCTCAGTGTTTATCATGCCTACTTTCCTGCCTGAACTATGGAATGAAGACTCTCCCTAGGGTGGACCTAGATGCCCTTTCTGTGGTTGTAAGCACCTGTAACAGATCCTATTGGCACCCTGCGTAGTTTAAATCAAAGTTAAAGTCAGACTTTGTTGAATTGAATTCTAATGGAAGAGACTCAGAGCAGAGATCCTAAGAGACTTCAAGGATGGCCCTTTGCAGGAACTATTAGAGAGAGCAAGGAACATGGCAATGTGGCTCAATGATTTTAAGACTCAGACTTGAAGCCAGTATCCCAAGGTTCGAAACTAGCTCTGTTTCTGACTAGCTTAATCTCTCTATGCTTCAGTGTCCTTGTCTGTGAAGTGGGAGGGAGTAAGGAATTTGTCTGATAAGGTAGATGTGAAAGACAAATAAGATTAAAGAGCATAAGGTTCTTAGAAGAGTGTGTGGCACATAGTAAGCTCTTCATAAGAATCTGCTCTGTTATTGTTCAGGGTTGTATCTCCTAACATAGTTCTTAGTACATGGAAATGGTTCAATAATTTTTTTTTTACTAAATGAAGAGAAATATATCAGTAGTTCTAATGGTACTAAACTGGTCTCCATCCTGTCAAAACAGAAAACAAGAAAAAGTGGGTTCCTCTTCATTTTATCTAATAGAGTTTCCATTTGTTGAAGTCTGATTCTTCAGTGATTGAAACTACTTTTCCTCGGAAAAGCCTGGAGGAGTCTGAGGTCCAGCTGTTTTCCACTTTAATTCTTTTCTGAGGTTCATTTTACCAAGGAAGTGTCACCTTAAAGATATGGAAGACCATAGCCTCAGGACTCTCAGTTACAACTGTCAAAAGCCCAACCCAATCTGGAAGAAACCAAGAACTAAATTTATAGATTCAGCTGAAAAGTACAGGGATGATGTCAGATGTGACTAGATCCAGGGTTTCAAATGATGTCACTGGTACTTATTCAGTCTCCAGCTCTGCCTTCTTCAATGATGTTGCTATTCTCTGGCAAGTTCTTCTCTATGATGGCAAGATGGCCACCAACAGTTTCAGATTTATATCTCCAAGGCTAAAAATCTAAGGGAAACACAATACTTATTTGTATGATCACTCCAACCAAAGTGCCAGTTTTAGTTCTTATCAGACCAACTTAAGTCATGCATTCATCCCTGAACCAAACGCTGTGGCTCTAGGAATAGGACACTTCTATTGTCCAGGCTTTATACATGTCCACCTTGACTTTAAGAGGTAAAGCCATCCCCAAAGTATAGGACTAAGACTGGCATGCTATTCCCAATGGAAGAGAAGGTGGACTGGCCAGGCACAAAAACCAGCCATAAGGTAGGGGTGCCTAGCAAGTTGATAGCACAGTACCTTAAAGAGTAGCAGATGTTGCAATCCCCATGTTATCTAAGGCTTTTTCTTGTACCACACCTCCTTCCCCAAACCTTCCAGCTCTAAGGAGTGATTTTCAAAACGTTTCAACTCTTCCTCCAGCAAAATATATATATATTGAGAAGTGGTATACATATAAACTGAAAAAAAATGTTTCACCAATTTTACTTTTTTCTACTTTCAATGCACTCTGATAATTTCTATTCTATTCTAATTCATTTGTTATATTCCTTCCTTTCCATGCCATTCCATTTTATCCTGTTATTTTTATTAGTCAGGGCAATGCTTGCTAGGTGCTGAAAGAAAAGCCCCTAAATCTCAGTGGCTTACCAATATAAACGTGTGTTTTCTGGTGTATGTCCTAGTCCAATGCAGATCAGTTAGCTTTGCCCTTCCAGGGTTCCAGGCTCCTTCCATGTTGTGATGCCACTGTCTTCAACACAATATCATGACAGAAAGGGAGAGAGAGAGAGATAGAAATAGATTCAGGAGATTCTAAACCACTTTTGTCTACACTCCATTGGCCAGAACCTAGTCACATGGCTCCAACCTAACTGTAAGGGCGACAGGGAATCATAGTCTGAACACCCAGAACAAGGAAATGGGATTGATGAGTACCTAGGCAGTCTATAACACACTATTCTATTCTAGTTTGTTAAGAAAAAGGAAATGCTGGTTCTGATCCACTCCATGGAATTCAGGGTTCTGCAATGGTTGTAGCACATTAGGTGAGAAGACCTGGCTCTAGCAGCCTGACTTGATTTTTTTCACCCTGTGGACTGTCTTTCTTTGTTTCTGCCTTTCTATTCTCATTTGTCATGGCACCTGACTACTTAGTCTTAGGTGAGGAGACCCTGATTACATTCACAACACCTTCTTTCCAACCCTATTTCCAAGCTTTGCCTGAGAACCTTCTACCTCAAATCTCAAACTCCTTAAAGTAGTCTGTGGTTCCTGTGACAGCATGGCTTCTGTCCCTTGCCTTATGCTGTCCTTCTCCATCTCTCATCATGTCTGTCTCCTTTCTTATGCTGCCCAGCCCTGGGGACTGTGGTGAGCAGGCTTTGCTTCCATTTCCTATCCTTAGATCAGTTAATGAGACCAGGTTCTATAGGGCAGCTAATGGCCCCTCCAACTCTGGGGCTCTGCCCTGGGCTGGCTCCAGCGTCTGCCTGTGTCAGAACTGAAGTAATTGAGCCAGCCAGGCATGTAATAAGATAGCTCTCTTTCCCCTTGCTACTATGGTGAGTGGCAATGGAATCTAATTCAAGCAGCTTCTTTATCTCGGCAATAGTCCTCAGGGTTCATTATCTAAAAAGCACTGGCTGTTGGCACAGTAGCAAATCTGTTATCATAGAGAGGAGCTGTCCCTTTAAAACCAAGTGTTGGGGTTGGAGGCCAAGATCTTGGGATCCCCAGTTAAAAGGCCTTTTGGTTCTGGAAAAATTGCAGGCTTACTGCTGTTCAAATTGATAATCAATTTTAGTCAATACTTAAATGGTGCTTACCCTGTGCCAGACACTGTTCTGAGTGGTTTACAATGTTAACTTATTTAAGCCTCACTGAGGCTCAGAGAGGGAAAGGATCTACCCAAGGTCACACAGCTACAAAAGAGTAGAGCCAGGATTCTAACGTATTCAGTGTGGCTCCAGACACTGCTGTGAGAATAATTCTTACTTGTATATAATATTTATAAGCTGCTTACAGATCTTGAAATGCTTTCACAAACTTCTGACTTCACAAGAATCCTGCGATCTAGATATTATGAGGAAGAGGAGGCTTCTATTTTACCAGTGAGAAAATCAATACTACTTTGGAGCCAGCTTTAACCAGCTTATCAGGGCTGATTGTTACATTTTCAGGAATTTTGCAAGCCAGTTGTAAACAATGGTCATCATTTAAAATGAAATTAGAAAAATATATATATAATTAAAAATTATATTCAAACAAAGGTAAAAAAATACTGAAAAGTCATCACTTCCTAATTATTTCACTGCATTTTACTATTGTCCAGGCACTTTAGCTTATCTGTACTATCGCTAATGTCTCTATGCAGTGGAACTAATATATAACAGAGCTCCACTGAGCAACTCTTCCCAACTCTGTATTTAGTGACATCACATTGGTAGCTTAAAGTCTGCCACAGGGGTAGTATTGAGTACACTGACACCCAGACAACCCATGGCCCTCATTCCTGCCAGGCCCTCATTTTTATAACTTCTGAGCATAAAGACCCATCCATCCTCCTGTTTTCCCTCTTAGATGTGGGAGTCAGTGAGGCCCAAAAATGTTCCTGCTCCAGACTTTTCTCCCATGGTCTGATCTAGTCAGGTAGTAGGCAAGGGAATAGTTAGCTTATCCATGTGTGCTCTCTGGGAGCCAGTTGCTGATCAAAGAATGGTCCTTCCCTAGACTTAATGCAGAACAACCCTAACCATGCCAAATGCTCCTGTTTGTCAGCCTGGCCCTGACTTATGGGTGTCCAAGGATGTTAATGAACCATCTGATGCCTAATAAGCACATAATACATCTTTATTCTATCTGAATTTTTTTTAAATTAAGGATTCCCTTTCATTCACTAGTTCCTTTACAGTCCCTATGGACTCGTGAGAATTCTAGAACATTATCATAATATATGAATACACATAGGGATAATTACATGCCAGGCACTGTCCTAATTGCTTCAATAATCCAAAGAGGTAGATACTATTATCATCTCCATTTGGAAGATGAGAAATTGAGGCACAGAGAGGTTAAGTAACTCATTCAAGGTCACACAGTTAGTAAAGGTAAAACCAGGTTTTGAATCCAAACAGTCTGGCTTCAAAGCTATGTTCTTAATAGCTATGCCAAGTGACCTTAAATCTAGCTGGTTCTCCCTCTGGGCTTTAACAGCATTGTTTATACCTGGGTTAAGAGCTTACCATATTTTGTTATAATTGTCTACAAGTTTGTCTATATTCCTCCTGGCTCTTAACCTTGAACACCTTAAGGAAAGAAATCATGTCTTTTATTTTTTTAATTAATTGTGTCTAGGGCAGAGTCCAGTATGTGCTAAGTGCTTGCCAAATGTTAAAATGAATGGCCCATCTGGCTTTCAAGATGAGGAAACTCATCACTTTTACCTGAGGCCCAGAGAGAAGATGACAGAGACCAGGCAAGAACCCAAGTCTCATGGCTCCTATCCTGGCACTTGTTTCACTATTCTTCTTGTTAGCTTGGAGGGTTGGAGGCCAGGTTATGGGAACCTAGTGCAGGCTGGCATTGCCCACCAATCATATTGGAATGCTGGTCCACAGCTTCCCCCAGAAAAAGCATGTATGTCCCAAACCTACCCCCAGAAGAGACTGAGAAATGATGAATGGCCATGACTGTGCTGATCTATCACTGCTGGGGCAGTTGGGCACAGCTGTAGCAGGAAGCCAGCCTCCAGCCCCATCCTATATAATAAAAGCCTAATATGCAAATCAACCAAACGGCAGAACAACCGGCAGAATTACTGGTCACTATGATGCACACTGACCACCAGGGGGTCACACTCAATGCAGGAGCTGCCTCCAGCCTGTAGGTCCCAGATGGGCCAAGGCAGGTGCCAGCGGGGGGTCCCCAATCGCCCCACTGGTCTCCCCACAGATAGGCCTTGATTGCAGGCCAAGCCTAGGGACCCTACCTGTGCACAAATTTTGTGCACTGGGTCTCTAGTCTGATTTAAGTCTTAAGATGTACAGATGCCTAGAGCACTGAGCACTTAAGAATGAAACCCAGAGACTCCTCATTACTTTTTATGTGCATCAGGGTTATTCTGACCCAAATCCTGTCAAGAAAAGGGCAGAAAGATTCTAAACCAGCCGTGGGCAAACTACTGCCCATGGGCCGGATCCGGCCCGTTTGAAATGAATAAAACTAAAAAAATAAAAAAGACCTTACCCTTTTATGTAATGATGTTTACTTTGAATTTATATTAGTTCACACAAACACTCCATCCATGCTTTTGTTCCGGTCCTCTGGTCCAGTTTAAGAACCCATTGTGGCCCTCGAGTCAAAAAGATTGCCCACCCCTGTAATCTGAACCATGACTCCTCTACATCACATACACATCTAACAGGAGTAGGGATTACCTGGATCTTATCCACCTTTTCTTTATGCCTTGGGTTTCAACTGGCTGTTTGCATCCTTACCTTTAAGGGTAGAGGGGGAAAAAAAACCTGTTTCACCACAATGCAAATAGCCAGAAAAAGAAAAAAGGTGACTGAATTCTGTGTTATTTTGTAAAGTGTAAACAAATAACAAGTAAACAAGATAATACCGGGAATTTAAAAAATGCAATTAACCTCTGGGATATCACAAGGTCTGTGTAATTCATAGAAACTATGCAATGCACTGTTGATGGTATCACTAAGGTCCTGGCACAGCTTAAAGTATCTTTGACAGATCAAAGAAAAAATAAAACATTATTCCATTAGGTGCAGTTTTATGGATAACTTGGCATTATAGGTCTTTGAAAATGATTAACTCCATGTGGTATTGATGGTCACAATCCATTTTCTGGCATAATGAATTAGGCATTACTCCATTGTCCAGTATCTTGGCTTCATTCTCTGTGTATATATCAATGGTAACTTTTTATTTTTTTATATACCTTTCAGTTTCACACACATACACACACACAAAAAAAAATAAATAAATAAAAACAAGCCCCCATAGGCTGCCACCAGAGGAGAGAACAGGAGCCTGGAAACTGATTTATTTGTATCACAGGGAGTAACCTATTTCCTGCCTGAGACATGAAACCACATCAAGTGGGGGCTGTTTTTGCTTCTATTAACTGGGAGAGAAATTGCTATTCTTCAAGTTGGGAACTCAGAAACCTTTGCTGGAAAGTGTCATATATATAGATATAGATATAGATATGTATACATAGATAGATATAGATATAGATATGTAGATATAGATAGATATATTCTTTTAAAATTTTTTTTCATTTTGAAATTGTCCATTTTTATCTAACACTTTCTCCTTCTGAACGGCCCTAATTTTTAAGGAATAATCTTCCAACAAACACCTGCCCATCAGGCATCCCATTCATGATTAGTTAATCTGTGAAAGTGAGAAACAACCTCTAAGTGTCTGATATGCTTTAGCAGCAAGAGAGAATCACAGCCTCTAACTTCTGAATCTCATGATTGTCTTGTGACTGTGGGATTATTTTTTTATACACAAGCATTTTAAACATTGTTTGTTTTATAATGCATTTATTGGGGTGACATTGGATAATAAAATTATATGGGTTTCAGGTGTACAATTCTATAGTACATCATCTATATATTGTGTTATGTGTTCACCACCTCAAGTCAAGTTCCCTCGCATCACCATTTATCCTCCCTTTACCCTCCTCTACTTCCCCCACTCCCCTTTTCTTCTGGTAATCACCATACTGTTGTCTGTGTCTATGAGGTGTTTTTTTCTTAATCCCTTCACATTTCCACCCAGCCCTCAAGTCCGTCCCCTCTGACAACTGTAAGTCTGTTCTCTGTATCTGTGAGTCTGTTTTCTATTTTGTATGTTCATTTTGTTCATTAGATCCCACATATTAGTGAGATCATATGGTATTTGTCTTTCTCTGACTGGGCTTATTTCACTTAGCATAATGTTCTCCAGGTACATCCATGCTATCACAAAAGTTAAGAATTCCTTCTTTTTACAGCTGAGTAGTACTCCATTGTATAAATGCACCACAGCTTTTTCACCCACTCATCTACTGATGGGCACTTGAGCTGCTTCCAAATTTTGGCTATGTGCAGAGCCTTCCTTTCACACAGTCAAATCTTGGTCTGTTTGGGCCTGATAAACTCTGCTGGCCTCACCCTGATGACTCCCTGAGACCCTGCCCCACCACAAAGGTATACGGCCACCCAGCACATGGAAGCCAGACTTGGTGTACTCTGGGACATTTGCTGAGTAGCTTCAGACACAGCACTGACACCAAGTTTGAACCTGTGTCAATCTAGTGAACACCACTGACCCCTACCTGGTGACTCACTGAGAACCTACCTCATGCAACTCAAGTGGAACTGCGGTATTTTTCAACTGCAGAAACACCAATACTGTAGAAAGGAGGGGGGAAAGCTGGAAACATCAGCTAGTGTAATATTTGAATTAGAGTCTATAGTAGTGTCTCTCTCTTCAGTTCGTTTTGTTTGTTTTTTAATGAGGAGCTGTCTCTGAGAGTGCTAATCTGTCTTTAACATCATGGCATTTCCTTATATCCCACTGAACCATCTCCATGACATTTAAAAGTGAAATATTTGCTTCAGAAATAAAAAAAGATAGGCAATAAAATGTAGCAGTAAACAGCCTTCATGGCTTTATTTTTCATAGATAAATACACAATAAATTCAAATTAGAATTGAATATCTAAAGCAATACTCCACTAATCTGTATTCGGGGGGTCTCAAATGTATTATCTGTAATTTACAACCAATTTAAATGGCATTAACAGTCTTCCCCTTCTGGGAATTTAAATTTGCATCCTACCATTGAATTAAACAGTGATTGCATATTTCTATAGGGTACAGAATGCTCTTTGATGCTTGTTTTGAATAATGAATCATCTATTCATGCACAGGGTGCAATGTGCTCCTTTGTCCTCAATGTAATTGAAGCAAAATGTGAGTTAAAGAGATTTCTCCCCCTTAGTCAAAGGTTTGTTGATTGGTGTCTATTTTCATCTACTCAAAATTAAGAAAAGTCATCTCTCACTGCACTGGAAAATCATTTACTCAAAAAGGCCCTGCATGAAGGGAGGTCAAGTTTTGCCTTATTTGATCTTTTCAAAGATGAAGCAGGATGTCAAAAAATGTTGCAAACTAACCTTTGGGGAATAATATTGTGGAATAATTTGCAATTCTTCTCTAGGACCAAGAAAATTAGAAGTAGAAGATAGGGGAATAGAGAATATAGCCTGTTTCCAAAGTAAGAAACTCTCCCACACCAAACTGTACTGAGGTGGGAAGGAAGATTACTTGCAAATCATAGAATCTGAATTCTTAGATTCAGATTGCAAATTTATGTGGGGTGCCATCAGATTCCCATAGTGTGCCCATGCCAGACATCAATAATCAATTGCAGCCCTCTTTACCAATGCTCTGGGCAGTCAATAGCAGTTGAAGTGAGTTGGCACAAGAGGTGAAACCTATTTGCCATTTCAGTTAATCTACCTATCTTATTTAATAGATGGTTCTAGAAAGATGGAGTGGCCCTCCAAAGTTCTCAGAGGTGGCCATTGGTAGAACCAGAACTGAGAACTTTCCACTACTGATTGCTCAATAGTGCCCTTTCTATCTAACACTACCTGCATGCTCCCTGGGCCTGTCAGGTGCATTTATTTATCCCCAGGGAACAGCACCTAGTAGGTGTTTAATAATTACTTTTAAAAAACTTAGTAAGATAGATACACATTGTTAAACCTTCATCATTATGGAAAAGAAGGTATTCCTTTGAAAAAATAATCCATTTCTACCAACTGACATAATTACACAAGATCCAAACAAAATTTTTGCATCTATTTATCAATGCTTTTATTCAGAGATAGGGAAAATCACATGTATAAAAAAAAATCAAAAAGAGCAAAGCATTTAAGAGAAGAATTGTTTTCAAATACCTTAAAACTCATTGAAAATATATGTTAATATACAACTAATACACAATTGCAAACCATTATTCAGCAAAGAAATGATCGAAGAACTCACTCTGCTGAATATGAAATAAAATTATATTTTAAAATTGAACAATTCAGATTTTCAAGAATTGAAATAGCGTTTTTTATTTTTTTACTCTGTATTAGCATTCTAGTGTATTTCCCTTAAAGAAGGAAAAGACTAAGTGTTCCTGACACTTGTCTAGAGCATATCGAAGTTCTTTGATGCTAAATGTCAGCCCTTTTGCTTTACAATAGGACCCATCTTCAGGATTTAAAATGATGAAAAATATAAAAGCTCCACTGTCTCACATTCTTAATATAAGTATGTTAAATAGTTCAGCCAGGGACAATTTTTCCCCTCAAGGGACATTTGGCAATGTCTGGAAATATTTTGGGCTGTCAAAACTGGCGGGAAGGGGTCCTATTGACATCTATGGGCAGGGATGCTGCTCAACATCCAACAGTGCACAGGACAGCCCTGACAACAGAGAGTTATCCAGCCAAAAATGTTACCAACCCAGGCTGAGAAACTCTAATCTACCCCCTCCATCCACAGCTGTTCATATCAGTTCAGCCCTATGTTGAATTTAGCATGTATCTGTCTGTGGCAAATAGGACATTTAACTGTTTATTTCTCTCTTTTTTGTTAAGATATCCAGTTTCTTTATGCCAAGAGAAAAGTAGCTACTAGTTCTCCTTGTTTGCCTTCTCCCAGAGCCAAACTAAGGCTTAGGTCAGGTAGCTCAATTCTGGGATTTTCAAGAGCACTGAGAAGGGTTTCAGGGGCTACCTGGGGTCTCAGATACACTCTGCTAGTGAAGGTAACTGGAGCATGAACTGCCCACCACTGCATAAACCTGAGGATGGCTCCTTTGAACGTTTATGACATAGTTGTATAGAGGGAAGACTGAAATTTTGTTGTTTTTAAATTTTTTATTTGTTCTTGTTGTTGCTTAACTCATTCTAGTTCTGTTGCTGACTTGTTTTGTGATTCTGGAAATTATGAGCACATTGCTTACATTTTCTGCTTCTCGATTTTTCTATCAGTTACTAGTAGGTGGCACTCATACTATTCTACTAGAATGTGAAAGGGGAGAGTAAAAGCCAAAATGTTTTAAGTGCTCTCCAGTGGAAGCAGCACTCCTAACTCTGAGATAGGTACTGTTCTGTTTACCCTATATCTCCAAACCTAGCTGGTTCTGTTGCTTGATACAAAACAGGTTAACAAACAAGTATTGATGATACTTTGGAAACTATTTAGCAGTAACTACTGATGTGGAACAGTGATCTAGTAATTGCACTCCAAGGTGTGTTCCCAAAAGAAATGGGTGCAGCCCTAGCTGGTTTTGCTCAGTGCCGGGAGCCGGTCCATGCTTGCTGTTTCAAGGGACCTGGCATATATGGCATACTGTTCTTAAAATGTTTGTTCACCTTCTTGGCACTATGTGTTTTAACCAAGGTCTCTGAGAAAGGTTGTTTCCCCAGGTAGGAATTTTTCCCTGAAGTCAGGGAGGGGATGCCTCTCCTAGAAAGGTTGTTTCCCCAGGTAGGGATTTTTCCCTGAAGTTAGGGAGGGGATGAAACTCCTTAACTAAGTGCCAGGCGGGTAGTTAATCACTTTAACTACAAACAATCATGCTTAAGCTACATAATCTTTACTCCCTGGAATGGAGATAAGAAACGCCCTAACCTTTGTAATAAAAATTGACAGGATTAAAATCAACTGGTATAAATACGGATGTAACAAGACAATAAAAAGCAGAACCTCTCTGGAGATCCAGACCAGAACTTGGCTGGAGATCCGGGCTAGAGATCCTGGCTAGGCTGCTGATCAACTGAACGCTGTCTCCGTGTCATTCCTTCTTCGCCAACTCCATCTACGCCTTTGAGAACCCCTGGACCTGCTGGGGTTGGACCCCGGCATCTGGCGCCCGAACAGGGACCCTTAGGTAAGTCCCCCCGTACTTGGGACGGATAGGACTGCACCGTAGGGTGCTGCAGACCCCCCCCCCCCCCCTATAGAGGATAAGTAGGGTAAGTGGGTAGTTAGTACAGAACTTAGATTGACAGGATGGGTCATACTGAGTCTAAAGAAAAAAGACTCTGTATTAATCTTTTAATGCATATGCTTGCTAGCAGAGGAGTTAAGGTTACTCCCAGTCAGACAGAAAGTTTTATAGAAGACGTATGCCAATGGCTTCCTGAGGATGGAACTGTTAATTTAGAAACTTGGACTAAAGTAGGAGAGCAATTAAAGAACTATTACAGCTACCATGGATCTGAGAAGGTCCCGGCAGTTACCTTTTCTCTCTGGAATTCAATTTGTGAAACCTTGGCACCAGAGGCAAAAACAGTTGAACTTTCTCAAAATTTAAATAGTCCCTCGGCTCCACCCAGAGAGGATACATCATTATTGTCTTCAGCTCAATCTAAAAGCAATTTAGCTATGTCTACTGATCGGGAGGAGAATAAATATCATAAACATGACCATTGGTCCTTTCCAGTCAGTAGAGAGGAGAGTGGCCCTCCCATTCAAAACAGGCTCCCCAAATTAGAAAGGAAGCCTAAACCAGGTCCTGTGGCTCCTATGAGCTCCATGTCTAAATTTCAAAGGGCGATAAGAGAAGCTGAAGCTAATGGAGATCTTGAATTCTCACTCTGCTTCCCAGTTACATATGAGAATGAGTCTGGTGGGAATAGAAACCCCACCTTGGAGCCTATACCTTACAAAGTACTTAAAGAATTAAAATTGGCCTGCTCTGAATATGGACCTCTAGCTCCTTACACACAAACCTTGGTAGAAACCCTAGCCAGTAAATGGATGACTCCTTATGATTGGTCACAGGTTTGTAAATCTGTCTCTCAGGAGGCGATTACTTATTATGGAAAACTGAATATGATGATCTTGCTAAGAAAGCTGTAGCCACTAGCGAAAAAACCAGAAAAGGAATAACCCTAGACATGATATTAGGAGAAGGTGATTTTAACACGGCTGAGGAGCAAATGAATATGCCCACAGAGGCACTTACCAAAGTAACCAGTTGTGCAGTAAGTGCCTGGAAATCCCTACCTTATACAGCAGGAAAAACAACCACCCTTACAGAGGTTAAACAGAAGGTCGAGGAACCATATCAGGATTTCCTTTCTCGCCTCATGCAGGCAGTCAAGAGAGTAATCAATAACAAAGAGGCAGCCGATATCCTAATCAAACAACTGGCTTTTGAAAATGCTAATAATACCTGTCAGGCTTTA
The DNA here is from genome assembly GCF_964212035.1 of Myotis nattereri. Taxonomy (NCBI): domain Eukaryota; kingdom Metazoa; phylum Chordata; class Mammalia; order Chiroptera; family Vespertilionidae; genus Myotis; species Myotis nattereri. The sequence goes on from NC_138078.1 coordinate 9,888,435, forward strand.
TTAAGGCCGATTCTCAGAACAGGAACTATAAATGATTTTATAAAACAGTGTGCTGATGTAAGTCCAGCATTTATACAGGGTGTAGCTATAGCTGCAGCTCTCAAAGGGGAGACATACCCTCAATATGTACAGGCTATAGGACAAGCCAGCAATAATACAGGTAATAAAAGAAATATGAACTGTTACTCTTGTGGCTTATCTGGGCACTTTAGCAGAGAATGCCCAAATAAAAATAATAATACTCAGGCCAGATGGCAAGCTCCTCGACAGCCTGGAAATACATTAGGGAATAATATTAATCCTCCAAAAACCGTTTGTCCCCGATGTCAGAAAGGATTCCATTGGGCAAAGGAATGTAGATCAAGATACCATAAAAATGGTCGGCCTTTAAACTCTACAAATAGCTCCCAAGGAGGTTATATCCCATCACCTCGATTGGGAAACTTGAGAAGGGGCCAGCCCCAGGCCCCTGCAATAATAGGGGCATCAACCCTCAACCCCTTTGCAAATTTCAATCAGTCAGTGACCTCTTCAGGGCAACCCCAGGCAGTGCAGGATTGGACCTCCACTCAACCACCCATGCAATACTAACCCCAGACTCTCCAGTAGCAGCCATTCCTACAGGAGTGTCTGGGCCGCTGCCTGAGGGAACCGTAGGTTTAATATTAGGACGGAGCTTCACCTCGTTACAGGGGATCTTAGTCATCCCAGGAGTTGTTGATGCAGACTACACAGGAGAAATACAGATTTTACTTTCCCCACCCACCACAACTATACAGATTCAGCCCAACCAGAGAATTGCCCAATTAATCCTGTTACCAATACATAAAATAGGGACAGCTGTTACCCAGGAAGCTAGAGGGGCCGGAGGCTTTGGATCTAGTGATGCAGCATTTTGGATACAAGAAATCCATGCTACTAGACCTACAAAAATTTTACAAATTCAGGGAAAACCAATTGAAGGTCTATTGGATACAGGAGCAGATGTTTCCTGCATAGCAGGGAAGGACTGGCCCTCTTCATGGCCCACGCACACCACCTCCACTTCCCTAGTAGGACTAGGCAAGGCATCTAATGTAAAAAAGAGTTCTCAGATTCTAACTTGGACTGATGAAGATCAACATTCAGGAACGTTCTGTCCCTATGTAATTACGACTATCCCCTTTACATTATGGGGAAGAGATATCTTGTCTCAAATGGGAGTTGTATTATATAGCCCCAGTGATAGAGTAACATCACAGATGCTAGACACGAGATTTAATCCAGGAAAGGGATTAGGAAAGGAAAGTAATACCTCACACTCCTCGACAGGATCTGTAATTGGGGCCATTGCCCTTAGGACTGCTGATCCCATAGTCTGGAAATCGTCACAACCAGTATGGGTTGAGCAATGGCCCTTAACATCTGAGAAAATATCAGCAGCCCGACAATTAATTGATCAGCAATTAGCAGAGGGACATATAGAGCCATCAAATAGTCCCTGGAACACACCCATATTTGTAATAAGAAAGAAATCAGGCAAGTGGAGACTTTTGCAAGATCTAAGAGCCATAAATGCCACCATGGAAGATATGGGCTCCTTACAACCTGGATTGCCCTCCCCTGTGGCAATTCCACAGGAGTATTGTGTTGTTGTTATTGACTTACAGGATTGTTTTTTCACTATACCTCTTCACCCAGCTGATTGTCAAAGATTCGCATTCAGCATACCATCAGAAAACTTTAAACAGCCTTATCAGAGATACCAATGGAAGGTTCTCCCACAAGGGATGAAAAATAGTCCTACATTATGTCAAAAGTTTGTAGATCAGGCATTGCAAGTTATTAGAAAGAAATTTTCAGATCTATATCTTATTCATTATATGGATGATATTTTACTAGCTCATAAAGATCGGGCTACTTTACAGGAAATTCTTACTCAGACCATCCTTGCTTTAGAAGAACATGGTCTAAAAATAGCCCCAGAAAAGATTCAGACTGAACCTTCTTTTTCATACTTAGGCAGAATATTACATACCTCTACTATGACCCATCAGCCTCTACAATGAAGAAAAGATCATTTAAACACACTGAATGATTATCAGAAACTATTAGGTGATATCAACTGGGTCAGGCCATATCTAAAAATAACCACTCTTGACTTAAAACCTCTATTTGACATTTTAAAGGGAGATTCTAACACTAAGTCTCCCCGACAATTAACTGTAGAAGGAGAAAAGGCTATAGCAAAAATAGAACAGGCCATCAATAAACAGCAACTACAGTGTCTAGATTATTCCAAATCTTGGGCCTTAATTATTCTAGCCACTAAATATACTCCTACAGGATGCTTGTGGCAGGAAGGACCATTAGAATGGATACATTTACCTGTCACTCCTAGGAAGATTGTACCACCCTATCCCTCCCTAGTGGCCACTCTCATTATCAAAGGTAGACGACGCAGTATCGAACTCTTTGGAAGAGAAGTTACTGAGATAATAATACCTTATAAAAGAGAACAATTAGACACACTATTACAATTTGAAGAAGACTGGCAAATAGCTATAGGTAACTTCCCAGGACAAATTTTACATCATTTGCCAAGATCACCTATATTGCAATTTCTCTCCCTACACCCGTTTATATTTCCTATTAAATGTTCAAAAGAACCATTATCACCTCCTGCCTCCTTAGTATTCACAGATGGTTCCTCTAATGGTAGGGCAGTAACAATCATTGACTCAATAACCCATGTTCAACAAACTCTATAGAGACGTCAGCTCAGAGAACAGAGCTTTAGGCAGTCATTTATGCTTTTGAACAATTGCAACAGGTTCCCTTTAACTTGTACACTGACTCTCAATATATAGTTAAATTATTTCCTCATATTGAGACCGCCTCTCTCCCACAAGGAAGAACAGCCATTTTCTCTTTGTTAACTCAGCTACAAACTTGCATTCACAAACGAGAAAAGGCTTTCTATATTGGACATATTAGAGCTCATTCCTGCCTACCAGGACCCTTAAGCGAAGGAAATTATCAGGCGGATTTACTAACTCGCCCAGTAGTTTGTACAGCTCTAGAAGAAGCCTGGCGGTCTCATGCCATTCACCATCAAAATGCTTCTGCTCTCCGTCTATATTATCGCATATCTAGAGAAGCTGCTCGAAGTATTGTGCGTGACTGCGGCCATTGTCCTACTCATTTTCCTAGCCCTGCTACTGGAGTTAATCCAAGAGGACTTAGACCCTGTGACTTATGGCAGATGGATATTACTCATGTCCCATCTTTTGGCAAACTTTGCTATGTGCATGTTTGTATTGATACCTTTTCTCATGTTATCCTTGCTTCTGCACGTACAGGAAAAGCCTTTAAAGATGTAAGTCAACATCTATTCCAATGCTTTTCCTACCTAGGAATACCAAGGGCACTTAAAACTGACAATGGGCCTGCCTATACCTCTAGAGCTTTTAAAAACTTATGCTCTACATTCGGCATCGCACATACTACAGGAATACCCTACAATCCTCAAGGCCAAGCAATAGTAGAAAGGGCTCACCAAACTTTAAAAACACAAATTAAAAAATTACAAGAAAATGAGTTTAAATATTCCTCTCCTCATCATGTTCTACAACATGCTCAATTTGTAATTAATATACTAAATGTAGATTCTGAGGGAAATTCCCCAATGTACAGGCATTGGAACCCTGATCTAAGTAAACCTAAAGCCCTCGTCAAATGGAGAGACTTGCTTACAGGAGCCTGGAAGGGACCTGATGTACTTTTAACCCAGGGGAGAGGATATGCTTGTATATTTCCACAGGACGCAGACTCACCTGTGTGGATTCCAGACCGTCTAGTCCGACCTTATGTCTCACCGCCCGCCATCTCTGCCTCATCATAGCACACCTGACCAGTGCCCGTCTGCAGCAGATGTGCAGCCCTGAGCTGGAACAATCTGTCCATTGGGAGGATCACATGTGCCTCCGTTTTGTCTTTCCACATGTCCCAGCTTTGCCCCACATCTCCTTTCCTTTTTCCTTTTTTTAAAATCTAACTACTTGTTTGCTGGTTCTTTGGCCTTTCTCCTTCTTTCCTGAACACAGCGTTTTCTAGAATCTCCCTACCCTACTGTTCCAGGAAGGGCATCTCCCTTTTATGCCGTGACTAGGGGTGTTTGGTATATACCCCATACATGGAATTGTCTTGTGCCAAGAGCCTGACATCCTGGGCTGAGAAAACCCTGTTCCAGGACTCTCCTTTGTCCTGTATTGGTGCCTCTTACCCTTGTGCCAAGAGGGACCCTCTTCTTACAATCCAATTGCCCATAGCTGTTGCCTGAGCTCTCTGTTCATGCTGAGGTTGAAGCCTCATGGTGGCTGGTACCATGGATCTGTCTCTGGCCCAATGGCGTAAGCTGGGCCCTCTCTAGAGAAGAAACCTGAGTTCCCTATGATCAATGCCAGAGCCCCGCCAGCAGGCGAGGGAATCCAAAGGCAGTTGCTGGGCATGGAGGCCAGAGGGACATAGGCTATCAAGGAGACAAAACTGAACCTCACATCACCCTACTTGGCCCAGAGATGGCTGGTAGTCAACGACGGGTAAGACTCCACAGGGTGGGGCAACCTAAGACAGGCACAGTCGGGGGCCAGTAGGAGAAAACTTGGGGTGCAACAAAGGTGGGGCACAGACCCTCCTCCCCAATGGTGCAGGGGCTTGAACACTCGCCCCTTCTGAGGAAGGTCTCCTGTCCCCATGGCTGCTTCCTGCTTCTCATGCCCAGCTCAGATCGGGACCCAGGTAAAGACAGAGACTGGCTGACAGCAGCTGCCCTCTCACTGCAACAGGACTTGTTTCCCATTCCTACCTGGGACCACAGGGAAAGGGGAAGCTGAAGGAAAGGGCTGTGTCAGGATGCTGCCTTCTTCCCTTTCTTCTCCCTCTTTTTTCTAAACACTTCCATGCCTTGTAGTTCTTTTGCTTTCTCTTCTTTTTCTACTACCCTCCATTTTCCATATCAGCTGGATCCAAAGGGCACAGCTTACTCCTCCTCGGACATGGACACCACCATCAACCACGGCCCTGATGGACCCTTTGATGCAGCCCTTCAACTTGCTGACGCTTCGGGAAGCCTGTCGCCAGTGACGCCACCCACTAGCCAGACCAACAAAGACAATCAAACCAACAACTTGAGGACAGCTGAAATCCCTTGACTGAAGAGGCTGGCAACCTTCTACAGGAATGGGGCTCCTTCTGCACTCCATCCACTATGTTTATAGCTATGCTCACTATCATTGCTTGCCACTCTTCTTCCGAGACTTAAATGGCCCAATCTGAGAGGTGGCCACTGATTTGCATGCGTGATCATTTAAAAAATACAAAAGGGGGAATTAGCCGGAAGCCGGTCCATCCTTGCTGCTTGACACAGTCGCTGCAGGATAGAAACATCTGCACAGCATATGTTTCAAGGGACCTGGCGTATATAGCATACTGTTCTTAATATGTTTGCTCCTCTTAGTGCTGTGTGTTTTAACCAAGGTCACCTCTCCGAGAAAGGTTGTTTCCCCAGGTAGGAATTTTTCCCTGAAGTCAGGGAGGGGATGAAACTCCTTAACTAAGTGCCAGGAAGGTAGTTAATCACTACAAACAATCATGCTTAAGCTACATAATCTTTACTCCCTGGAATGGAGATAAGAAACGCCCTAACCTTTATAATAGAAAATGACAGGATTAAAATCAACTGGTATAAATACGGATGTAACAAGACAATAAACAGCAGAACCTCTCTGGAGATCTAGACCAGAACTTGGCTGGAGATCCTGTCTAGGCTGCTGATCAACTGAACACTGTCTCCATGTCTTTCCTTCTTCCCGGACTCTGTCTACGCCTTTGGGAACCCCTGGACCTGCTGGGGTTGGACCCCAGCACCGGATGAGGGCGCGGGAGGTGTATGATCACAGGCGTCCCACGGCCCAGCCCTGGGTCCCCCTCGGGAGGCCGGGACAAGTACGGGGCAGGTGCCTGATCACCGAGGTCCCACCCCGCAGCCCTGGGTCCCACCAGGAGGCCGGGACAAGGACGGGGCGGGTGCCGATCACCAGGATCCCACCCGCCGGCCCTGGGTCACCCGGGAGATGCCTGGATGAGGGCGGGGCTGGTTCCTGATCCCAGGGGTCCCATTCGCCAGTCCTGGGTCCCCCGCTGGAGGCCAGGATGAGAGCGGGGCGGGTACCGGGGTCCCACCGGCCAGCCCTGGGCCCCACGCGTGGCCCGGTTGAGGTCGGGGCGTGTTCCGGATTACCGGGGTCCCACCCGCCAGCCCTGGGCCCCCCGCGGGAGGCCCGGATGAGGGCGGGGCTGGTTTCTGATCACCGAGGTTCCACCCAGCAGCCCTGGGTCCCCCGCTGGAGGCCTGGACGAGGACGGGGCGGGTGCTGATCACCAGGGTCCCTCCCTCAGCCCTGGGTCATCCGCCGGATGCCCGAAAGAGGGCGGCGCAGGTCCCTGATCACTGAGGTCCCACCCAGCAGCCCTGGTTCCCCCAGGAGGTCCGGATGAGGGCGGGGCTGGTGCCCGATTACTGCGGTCCCACCTGCCAGCTCTGGGCCGCCCGCGGGAGGCCGGGACGAGGACGGGGAGGGTGCAGATCACCAGGGTCCCACCCGCCAGCCCTGGGTCACCCGTAGGAGGACCGGATGAGGGCGGGGTTGGTGCCTGATCCCAGGAGTCCCATTCCCCAGCCCTAGGTCCCCTGCTGGAAGCCCAGATCTAGCGGGGCGGGTCCCTGATCACCGGGGTCCCAGCTGCCAGCCCTAGGTCCCCCGCAGGAGGCCCTGATGAGGGCGGGGCCAGTGTCTGATCACAGGCATCCCACCAGCCAGCCCTGGGTCCCTTGCGGGAGGCCCGGATGAGGGCGGGGTCGATGCCTGATCACAGGGGTCCAATTCGCAAGTCCTGGGTCCCCTGCTGGAGGCCCGGTTGAGGGCGGGGCGGGTACTGGGGTTCCACCAGCCAGCCCTGGGTCCCCTGCGATATGCCCGAATAAGGGCGGGGCCGGTGCCTGATCACGGGGGTTCCATGGACCAGCCCTGGGTCCCATGCGGGATGCCCGGATGAGGGCGGGGCTGGTTCCTGATCACAGGGGTCGCATTCGCAAGTCCTGGGTCCCCCGCTGGAGGCCAGGATGAGGGCCGGGCGGGTACCGGGGTCCCACCCGCCAGCCCTAGGCCCCACGGGAGGCCCGGTTGAGGGCGGGGCGTGTTCCCGATTACCGGGGTCCCACCCGCCTGCCCTGGGCCCCCCGTGGGAAGCCGGGACGAGGATGTGGAGGGTGCAGATCACCAGGGTCCCACCCACCAGCCCTTGGTCACCCACCGGGGGCCCGTAAAAGGGCGAGGCAGGTGCCTGATCACCCTGGTCCCACCCGGAAGCCCTGGGTCACACCAGGAGGCCCGGTTGCGGGCAGGGGGGGGGGGGGTGCCTGTTCACTGGGGTCCAACTGGCCAGCCCTGGGTCCCCCACGGGAGGCCCGGTTGAGGGCAGGGCGTGTTCCCGATTACCGGGGTCCCATTCACCAGCCCTAGGTCCCCCGCTGGAAGCCCGGAAGAGGGCAGGGCGGGTACCGGGGTCCCACCCGCCAGCCCTGGGCCCCCCGAGGGAGGCCGGGACGAGGACGGGTAGGGTGCAGATCACCAGGGTCCCACCCACCAGCCCTGGGTCACCCACTGGGGGCCCGGAAGAAGGCGGGTCAGGTGCCTGATCAACCCGGTCTCACCCGGCAGCCCTGGGTCCCACCAGGAGGCCCGGATGAGGGCGGGGGGGGGGGGGTGGCCTGATCACTGGGGTCCCTCGGGCTAGCCCTGGGTCCCCCGAGGGAGGCCCGGATGAGGTCGGGCCCGTGCCTGATCACAGGCGTCCCACTGGCCAGCCCTGGGTCCCCCAAGGGAGGCCCGGATGAGGGCGGGGCTGGTGCCTGATTATTGGGGTCCCACCTGCCAGCTCTGGGCCCCCCGTGGGAGGCCGGGATGAGGACAGGGAGGGTGCAGATCACCAGGGTCCCACCCATCAGCCTTGGGTCACCCACTGGGGGCCCGGAAGAAGGCGGGGCAGGTGCCTGATCACCCCGGTCTCACCCGGCAGCCCTGGGTCCCACCAGGAGGCCCGGATGAGGGGGGGGGGTGGTGGCCTGATCACTGGGGTCCCTCGGCCTAGCCCTGGGTCCCGCGAGGGAGGCCCGGATGAGGTCGGGCCCGTGCCTGATCACAGGCGTCCCACTGGCCAGCCCTGGGTCCCTTGCGGGAGGCCTGGATGAGGGCGGGGTCAGTGCCTGATCACCAGTGTCCCTCTGGCTAGCCCTGAGTGCCCCACGGGAGGCCTGGATGAGGTCCGGGCCAATGTCTGATCACAGGCATCCCACCAGCCAGCCCTGGGTCACTTGCGTGAGGCCCGGATGTGGGCGGGGTCGGTGCGTGATCACTGGGGTCCCATTTGCCAGCCCTGGGTTCCCCGCTGGAGGCCCAGATGAGGGCGGGGCGGGTACCGGGGTCCCACCCGCCAGCCCTGGGGCCCCCGGGGAATGCCCGAATGAGGGCGGGGCCGGTGCCTGATCACGGGGGTTCCATGGGCCAGCCCTGGGTCCCCTGCGGGAAGCCCGGATGAGGGCGGGGCTGGTCCCTGATCACAGGGGTCCCATTCGCCAGTCCTGGGTCCCCCGCTGGAGGCCAGGATGAGGGCCGGGCGGGTACCGGGGTCCCACCTGTTAGCCCTGGGCTTCACGGGAGGCCCAGTTGAGGGCGGGGTGTGTTCCAGATTACCGGGGTCCCACCCGCCAGCCCTGGGCCCCCCGGGAGGCCGGGACGAGGACAGGGTGGGTGCGGATCACCAGGGTCCCACCCACCAGCCCTGGGTCACCCACTGGGGGCCCGGAAGAAGGCGGGGCAGGTTCCTGATCACCCCGGTCCCACCCGGCAGCCCTGGGTCCCCCCAAGAGGCCCGGATGAGGGCGCGGCGGGTTCCTGATCACAGGTGTCCCACAGGCCAGCCCTGGGACCCCCGCGGGAGGCCCGGATGAGGGCGGGGCTGGTACCTAATCCCTGGGGTCCCACCCGCCAGCCCTGGGCCCCCCGCTGGAGGCCTGGATGAGGGCGGGGCGGGTACCGGAGTCCCACCTGCCAGCCATGGGCCCCACGGGAGGCCTGGTTGAGGGCGGGGCGGGTACCGGGGTCCCACCCGCCAGCCCTGGGCCCCCCGCTGGAGGCCTGGATGAGGGCGGGGCGGGTACCGGGGTCCCACCCGCCAGCCCTGGGCCCCCCGCTGGAGGCCTGGATGAGGGCGGGGCGGGTACCGGGGTCCCACTCGCCAGCCCTGGCCCCACGGGAGGCCGGGACGAGGACCGGGCGGGTGCCGATCACCAGGGTCCCTCCTGCCAGCCCTGGGTCATCCGCAGAAGCCTGGAAGAGGGCGGCGCAGGTGCCTGATCACCGAGGTCCCACCCAGCAGCCCTAGGTCCCACCAGGAGGCCCGGATGAGGGCGGGGCGGGCGCCTGATCACGGGGGTCCCTCCGGCTAGCCCTGGGTCCCCCGAGGGAGGCCCGGATGTGGTCGGGGCCCGTGCCTGATCACAGGCGTCCCACCGGCCAGCCCTGGGTCCCCAGCGTGAGGCCCGGATGAGGGCGGGGCTGGTGCCTGATCCCTGGGGTCCCATTCACCAGCCCTAGGTCCCCCGCTGGAAGCCCGGATTAGGGCAGGGCGGGTACCGGGGTCCCACCCGCCAGCCCTGGGCCCCACAGGAGGCCCGGTTGAGGGCGGGGCAGGTGCCGGATTACCGGGGTCCCACCCGCCAGCCCTGGGTCACCCACTGGGGGCCCGGAAGAAGGCGGGGCAGGTGCCTGATCACCCCGGTCTCACCCGGCAGCCCTAGGTCCCACCAGGAGGCCCGGATGAGGGCCGGGGGGGGGGGGGTGGCCTGATCACTGGGGTCCCTCGGGCTAGCCCTGGGTCCCCCGAGGGAGGCCCGGATGAGGTCGGGGCACGTGCCTGATCACAGGCGTCCCACTGGCCAGCCCTGGGTCCCCCACGGGAGGACCGGATGAGGGCGGGGCTGGTGCCTGATTATTGGGGTCCCACCTGCCAGCTCTGGGCCCCCTGCGGGAGGCCGGGACGAGGACGGGTAGGGTGCAGATCACCAGGGTCCCACCCGCCAGTCCTGGGTCACCCCTGGGAGGCCCGGATGAGGACGGGGCCCGTGCCTGATCACAGGCGTCCCACTGGCCAGCCCTGGGTCCCCCACGGGAGGCCCGGATGAGGGCGGGGCTGGTGCCTGATTATTGGGGTCCCACCTGCCTGCTCTGGGCCCCCCGCGGGAGGCCGGGACGAGGACGGGGAGGGTGCAGATCACCAGGGTCCCACCCGCCAGTCCTGGGTCACGCCTGGGAGGCCCGGATGAGGGCGGGGTTGGTGCCTGATCCCGGGAGTCCCATTCGCCAGCCCTAGGTCCCCTGCTGGAAGCCCGGATGAGGGCGGGGCCAGTGCCTGATCACAGGCATCCCACTGGCCAGCCCTGGGTCCCTTGCGGGAGGCCTGGATGAGGGCGGGGTCATTGCCTGATCACCAGTGTCCCTCTGGCTAGCCCTGAGTGCCCCACGGGAGGCCTGGATGAGGTCCGGGCCAATGTCTGATCACAGGCATCCCACCAGCCAGCCCTGGGTCACTTGCGTGAGGCCCGGATGTGGGCGGGGTCGGTGCGTGATCACTGGGGTCCCATTCGCCAGCCCTGGGTTCCCCGCTGGAGGCCCGGATGAGGGCGGGGCGGGTAACGGGGTCCCACCCGCCAGCCCTGGGGCCCCCGGGGAATGCCCGAATGAGGGCGGGGCCGGTGCCTGATCACGGGGGTTCCATGGGCCAGCCCTGGGTCCCCTGCGGGAAGCCCGGATGAGGGCGGGGCTGGTCCCTGATCACAGGGGTCCCATTCGCCAGTCCTGGGTCCCCCGCTGGAGGCCAGGATGAGGGCCGGGCGGGTACCGGGGTCCCACCTGTTAGCCCTGGGCTTCACGGGAGGCCCAGTTGAGGGCGGGGTGTGTTCCAGATTACCGGGGTCCCACCCGCCAGCCCTGGGCCCCCCGGGAGGCCGGGACGAGGACAGGGTGGGTGCGGATCACCGGGGTCCCACCCACCAGCCCTGGGTCACCCACTGGGGGCCCGGAAGAAGGCGGGGCAGGTTCCTGATCACCCCGGTCCCACCCGGCAGCCCTGGGTCCCCCCAAGAGGCCCGGATGAGGGCGCGGCGGGTTCCTGATCACAGGCGTCCCACAGGCCAGCCCTGGGACCCCCGCGGGAGGCCCGGATGAGGGCGGGGCTGGTACCTAATCCCTGGGGTCCCATTCGCCAGCCCTAGGTCCCCTGCTGGAAGTCTGGATGAGGGCGGGGCGGGTACCGGTGTCCAACCGGCCAGCCCTGGGCCCCACGGGAGGCCCGGTTGTGGGCGGGGCGTGTTCCCGATTACCGGGGTCCCACCCGCCAGCCCTGGGCCCCCCGCTGGAGGCCTGGATGAGGGCGGGGCGGGTACCGGGGTCCCACCTGCCAGCCCTGGGCCCCACGGGAGGCCTGGTTGAGGGCGGGGCGGGTACCGGGGTCCCACCCGCCAGCCCTGGGCCCCCCGCTGGAGGCCTGGATGAGGGCGGGGCGGGTACCGGGGTCCCACCCGCCAGCCCTGGGCCCCCCGCTGGAGGCCTGGATGAGGGCGGGGCGGGTACCGGGGTCCCACTCGCCAGCCCTGGCCCCACGGGAGGCCGGGACGAGGACCGGGCGGGTGCCGATCACCAGGGTCCCTCCTGCCAGCCCTGGGTCATCCGCAGAAGCCTGGAAGAGGGCGGCGCAGGTGCCTGATCACCGAGGTCCCACCCAGCAGCCCTAGGTCCCACCAGGAGGCCCGGATGAGGGCGGGGCGGGCGCCTGATCACGGGGGTCCCTCCGGCTAGCCCTGGGTCCCCCGAGGGAGGCCCGGATGTGGTCGGGGCCCGTGCCTGATCACAGGCGTCCCACCGGCCAGCCCTGGGTCCCCAGCGTGAGGCCCGGATGAGGGCGGGGCTGGTGCCTGATCCCTGGGGTCCCATTCACCAGCCCTAGGTCCCCCGCTGGAAGCCCGGATTAGGGCAGGGCGGGTACCGGGGTCCCACCCGCCAGCCCTGGGCCCCACAGGAGGCCCGGTTGAGGGCGGGGCAGGTGCCGGATTACCGGGGTCCCACCCGCCAGCCCTGGGTCACCCACTGGGGGCCCGGAAGAAGGCGGGGCAGGTGCCTGATCACCCCGGTCTCACCCGGCAGCCCTAGGTCCCACCAGGAGGCCCGGATGAGGGCGGGGGGGGGGGGGGGGGTGGCCTGATCACTGGGGTCCCTCGGGCTAGCCCTGGGTCCCCCGAGGGAGGCCCGGATGAGGTCGGGGCACGTGCCTGATCACAGGCGTCCCACTGGCCAGCCCTGGGTCCCCCACGGGAGGACCGGATGAGGGCGGGGCTGGTGCCTGATTATTGGGGTCCCACCTGCCAGCTCTGGGCCCACTGCGGGAGGCCGGGACGAGGACGGGTAGGGTGCAGATCACCAGGGTCCCACCCGCCAGTCCTGGGTCACCCCTGGGAGGCCCGGATGAGGACGGGGCCCGTGCCTGATCACAGGCGTCCCACTGGCCAGCCCTGGGTCCCCCACGGGAGGCCCGGATGAGGGCGGGGCTGGTGCCTGATTATTGGGGTCCCACCTGCCTGCTCTGGGCCCCCCGCGGGAGGCCGGGACGAGGACTGGGAGGGTGCAGATCACCAGGGTCCCACCCGCCAGTCCTGGGTCACGCCTGGGAGGCCCGGATGAGGGCGGGGTTGGTGCCTGATCCCGGGAGTCCCATTCGCCAGCCCTAGGTCCCCTGCTGGAAGCCCGGATGAGGGCGGGGCCAGTGCCTGATCACAGGCATCCCACTGGCCAGCCCTGGGTCCCTTGCGGGAGGCCTGGATGAGGGCGGGGTCAGTGCCTGATCACCAGTGTCCCTCTGGCTAGCCCTGAGTGCCCCACGGGAGGCCTGGATGAGGTCCGGGCCAATGTCTGATCACAGGCATCCCACCAGCCAGCCCTGGGTCACTTGCGTGAGGCCCGGATGTGGGCGGGGTCGGTGCGTGATCACTGGGGTCCCATTTGCCAGCCCTGGGTTCCCCGCTGGAGGCCCAGATGAGGGCGGGGCGGGTACCGGGGTCCCACCCGCCAGCCCTGGGGCCCCCGGGGAATGCCCGAATGAGGGCGGGGCCGGTGCCTGATCACGGGGGTTCCATGGGCCAGCCCTGGGTCCCCTGCGGGAAGCCCGGATGAGGGCGGGGCTGGTCCCTGATCACAGGGGTCCCATTCGCCAGTCCTGGGTCCCCCGCTGGAGGCCAGGATGAGGGCCGGGCGGGTACCGGGGTCCCACCTGTTAGCCCTGGGCTTCACGGGAGGCCCAGTTGAGGGCGGGGTGTGTTCCAGATTACCGGGGTCCCACCCGCCAGCCCTGGGCCCCCCGGGAGGCCGGGACGAGGACAGGGTGGGTGCGGATCACCAGGGTCCCACCCACCAGCCCTGGGTCACCCACTGGGGGCCCGGAAGAAGGCGGGGCAGGTTCCTGATCACCCCGGTCCTACCCGGCAGCCCTGGGTCCCCCCAAGAGGCCCGGATGAGGGCGCGGCGGGTTCCTGATCACAGGTGTCCCACAGGCCAGCCCTGGGACCCCCGCGGGAGGCCCGGATGAGGGCGGGGCTGGTACCTAATCCCTGGGGTCCCATTCGCCAGCCCTAGGTCCCCTGCTGGAAGTCTGGATGAGGGCGGGGCGGGTACCGGTGTCCCACCGGCCAGCCCTGGGCCCCCCGCTGGAGGCCTGGATGAGGGCGGGGCGAGTACCGGGGTCCCACCTGCCAGCCCTGGGCCCCACGGGAGGCCTGGTTGAGGGCGGGGCGGGTACCGGGGTCCCACCCGCCAGCCCTGGGCCCCCCGCTGGAGGCCTGGATGAGGGCGGGGCGAGTACCGGGGTCCCACCTGCCAGCCCTGGGCCCCACGGGAGGCCTGGTTGAGGGCGGGGCGGGTACCGGGGTCCCACCCGCCAGCCCTGGGCCCCCCGCTGGAGGCCTGGATGAGGGCGGGGCGGGTACCGGGGTCCCACCCGCCAGCCCTGGGCCCCCCGCTGGAGGCCTGGATGAGGGCGGGGCGGGTACCGGGGTCCCACTCGCCAGCCCTGGCCCCACGGGAGGCCGGGACGAGGACCGGGCGGGTGCCGATCACCAGGGTCCCTCCTGCCAGCCCTGGGTCATCCGCAGAAGCCTGGAAGAGGGCGGCGCAGGTGCCTGATCACCGAGGTCCCACCCAGCAGCCCTAGGTCCCACCAGGAGGCCCGGATGAGGGCGGGGCGGGCGCCTGATCACGGGGGTCCCTCCGGCTAGCCCTGGGTCCCCCGAGGGAGGCCCGGATGTGGTCGGGGCCCGTGCCTGATCACAGGCGTCCCACCGGCCAGCCCTGGGTCCCCAGCGTGAGGCCCGGATGAGGGCGGGGCTGGTGCCTGATCCCTGGGGTCCCATTCACCAGCCCTAGGTCCCCCGCTGGAAGCCCGGATTAGGGCAGGGCGGGTACCGGGGTCCCACCCGCCAGCCCTGGGCCCCACAGGAGGCCCGGTTGAGGGCGGGGCAGGTGCCGGATTACCGGGGTCCCACCCGCCAGCCCTGGGTCACCCACTGGGGGCCCGGAAGAAGGCGGGGCAGGTGCCTGATCACCCCGGTCTCACCCGGCAGCCCTGGGTCCCACCAGGAGGCCCGGATGAGGGCGGGGGGGGGGGGGTGGCCTGATCACTGGGGTCCCTCGGGCTAGCCCTGGGTCCCCCGAGGGAGGCCCGGATGAGGTCGGGGCACGTGCCTGATCACAGGCGTCCCACTGGCCAGCCCTGGGTCCCCCACGGGAGGACCGGATGAGGGCGGGGCTGGTGCCTGATTATTGGGGTCCCACCTGCCAGCTCTGGGCCCCCTGCGGGAGGCCGGGACGAGGACGGGTAGGGTGCAGATCACCAGGGTCCCACCCGTCAGTCCTGGGTCACCCCTGGGAGGCCCAGATGAGGACGGGGCCCGTGCCTGATCACAGGCGTCCCACTGGCCAGCCCTGGGTCCCCCGCGGGAAGCCGGGATGAGGGCAGGGCGGGACCGGGGTCCCACCCGCCAGCCCTGGGCCCCACAGGAGGCCCGGTTGAGGGCGGGGCAGGTGCCGGATTACCGGGGTCCCACCCGCCAGCCCTGGGTCACCCACTGGGGCCCGGAAGAAGGCGGGGCAGGTGCCTGATCACCCCGGTCTCACCCGGCAGCCCTAGGTCCCACCAGGAGGCCCGGATGAGGGCGGGGGGGGGGGGGTGGCCTGATCACTGGGGTCCCTCGGGCTAGCCCTGGGTCCCCCGAGGGAGGCCCGGATGAGGTCGGGGCACGTGCCTGATCACAGGCGTCCCACTGGCCAGCCCTGGGTCCCCCACGGGAGGACCGGATGAGGGCGGGGCTGGTGCCTGATTATTGGGGTCCCACCTGCCAGCTCTGGGCCCCCTGCGGGAGGCCGGGACGAGGACGGGTAGGGTGCAGATCACCAGGGTCCCACCCCCCAGTCCTGGGTCACCCCTGGGAGGCCCGGATGAGGACGGGGCCCGTGCCTGATCACAGGCGTCCCACTGGCCAGCCCTGGGTCCCCCACGGGAGGCCCGGATGAGGGCGGGGCTGGTGCCTGATTATTGGGGTCCCACCTGCCTGCTCTGGGCCCCCCGCGGGAGGCCGGGACGAGGACGGGGAGGGTGCAGATCACCAGGGTCCCACCCGCCAGTCCTGGGTCACGCCTGGGAGGCCCGGATGAGGGCGGGGTTGGTGCCTGATCCCGGGAGTCCCATTCGCCAGCCCTAGGTCCCCTGCTGGAAGCCCGGATGAGGGCGGGGCCAGTGCCTGATCACAGGCATCCCACTGGCCAGCCCTGGGTCCCTTGCGGGAGGCCTGGATGAGGGCGGGGTCAGTGCCTGATCACCAGTGTCCCTCTGGCTAGCCCTGAGTGCCCCACGGGAGGCCTGGATGAGGTCCGGGCCAATGTCTGATCACAGGCATCCCACCAGCCAGCCCTGGGTCACTTGCGTGAGGCCCGGATGTGGGCGGGGTCGGTGCGTGATCACTGGGGTCCCATTCGCCAGCCCTGGGTTCCCCGCTGGAGGCCCGGATGAGGGCGGGGCGGGTACCGGGGTCCCACCCGCCAGCCCTGGGGCCCCCGGGGAATGCCCGAATGAGGGCGGGGCCGGTGCCTGATCACGGGGGTTCCATGGGCCAGCCCTGGGTCCCCTGCGGGAAGCCCGGATGAGGGCGGGGCTGGTCCCTGATCACAGGGGTCCCATTCGCCAGTCCTGGGTCCCCCGCTGGAGGCCAGGATGAGGGCCGGGCGGGTACCGGGGTCCCACCTGTTAGCCCTGGGCTTCACGGGAGGCCCAGTTGAGGGCGGGGTGTGTTCCAGATTACCGGGGTCCCACCCGCCAGCCCTGGGCCCCCCGGGAGGCCGGGACGAGGACAGGGTGGGTGCGGATCACCAGGGTCCCACCCACCAGCCCTGGGTCACCCACTGGGGGCCCGGAAGAAGGCGGGGCAGGTTCCTGATCACCCCGGTCCCACCCGGCAGCCCTGGGTCCCCCCAAGAGGCCCGGATGAGGGCGCGGCGGGTTCCTGATCACAGGCGTCCCACAGGCCAGCCCTGGGACCCCCGCGGGAGGCCCGGATGAGGGCGGGGCTGGTACCTAATCCCTGGGGTCCCATTCGCCAGCCCTAGGTCCCCTGCTGGAAGTCTGGATGAGGGCGGGGCGGGTACCGGTGTCCCACCGGCCAGCCCTGGGCCCCACGGGAGGCCCGGTTGTGGGCGGGGCGTGTTCCCGATTACCGGGGTCCCACCCGCCAGCCCTGGGCCCCCCGCTGGAGGCCTGGATGAGGGCGGGGCGGGTACCGGGGTCCCACCTGCCAGCCCTGGGCCACACGGGAGGCCTGGTTGAGGGCGGGGCGGGTACCGGGGTCCCACCCGCCAGCCCTGGGCCCCCCGCTGGAGGCCTGGATGAGGGCGGGGCGGGTACCGGGGTCCCACCCGCCAGCCCTGGGCCCCCCGCTGGAGGCCTGGATGAGGGCGGGGCGGGTACCGGGGTCCCACTCGCCAGCCCTGGCCCCACGGGAGGCCGGGACGAGGACCGGGCGGGTGCCGATCACCAGGGTCCCTCCTGCCAGCCCTGGGTCATCCGCAGAAGCCTGGAAGAGGGCGGCGCAGGTGCCTGATCACCGAGGTCCCACCCAGCAGCCCTAGGTCCCACCAGGAGGCCCGGATGAGGGCGGGGCGGGCGCCTGATCACGGGGGTCCCTCCGGCTAGCCCTGGGTCCCCCGAGGGAGGCCCGGATGTGGTCGGGGCCCGTGCCTGATCACAGGCGTCCCACCGGCCAGCCCTGGGTCCCCAGCGTGAGGCCCGGATGAGGGCGGGGCTGGTGCCTGATCCCTGGGGTCCCATTCACCAGCCCTAGGTCCCCCGCTGGAAGCCCGGATTAGGGCAGGGCGGGTACCGGGGTCCCACCCGCCAGCCCTGGGCCCCACAGGAGGCCCGGTTGAGGGCGGGGCAGGTGCCGGATTACCGGGGTCCCACCCGCCAGCCCTGGGTCACCCACTGGGGGCCCGGAAGAAGGCGGGGCAGGTGCCTGATCACCCCGGTCTCACCCGGCAGCCCTAGGTCCCACCAGGAGGCCCGAATGAGGGCGGGGGGGGGGTGGCCAGATCACTGGGGTCCCTCGGGCTAGCCCTGGGTCCCCCGAGGGAGGCCCGGATGAGGTCGGGGCACGTGCCTGATCACAGGCGTCCCACTGGCCAGCCCTGGGTCCCCCACGGGAGGACCGGATGAGGGCGGGGCTGGTGCCTGATTATTGGGGTCCCACCTGCCAGCTCTGGGCCCACTGCGGGAGGCCGGGACAAGGACGGGTAGGGTGCAGATCACCAGGGTCCCACCCGCCAGTCCTGGGTCACCCCTGGGAGGCCCGGATGAGGACGGGGCCCGTGCCTGATCACAGGCGTCCCACTGGCCAGCCCTGGGTCCCCCACGGGAGGCCCGGATGAGGGCGGGGCTGGTGCCTGATTATTGGGGTCCCACCTGCCTGCTCTGGGCCCCCCGCGGGAGGCCGGGAGGAGGACTGGGAGGGTGCAGATCACCAGGGTCCCACCCGCCAGTCCTGGGTCACGCCTGGGAGGCCCGGATGAGGGCGGGGTTGGTGCCTGATCCCGGGAGTCCCATTCGCCAGCCCTAGGTCCCCTGCTGGAAGCCCGGATGAGGGCGGGGCCAGTGCCTGATCACAGGCATCCCACTGGCCAGCCCTGGGTCCCTTGCGGGAGGCCTGGATGAGGGCGGGGTCAGTGCCTGATCACCAGTGTCCCTCTGGCTAGCCCTGAGTGCCCCACGGGAGGCCTGGATGAGGTCCGGGCCAATGTCTGATCACAGGCATCCCACCAGCCAGCCCTGGGTCACTTGCGTGAGGCCCGGATGTGGGCGGGGTCGGTGCGTGATCACTGGGGTCCCATTTGCCAGCCCTGGGTTCCCCGCTGGAGGCCCAGATGAGGGCGGGGCGGGTACCGGGGTCCCACCCGCCAGCCCTGGGGCCCCCGGGGAATGCCCGAATGAGGGCGGGGCCGGTGCCTGATCACGGGGGTTCCATGGGCCAGCCCTGGGTCCCCTGCGGGAAGCCCGGATGAGGGCGGGGCTGGTCCCTGATCACAGGGGTCCCATTCGCCAGTCCTGGGTCCCCCGCTGGAGGCCAGGATGAGGGCCGGGCGGGTACCGGGGTCCCACCTGTTAGCCCTGGGCTTCACGGGAGGCCCAGTTGAGGGCGGGGTGTGTACCAGATTACCGGGGTCCCACCCGCCAGCCCTGGGCCCCCCGGGAGGCCGGGACGAGGACAGGGTGGGTGGGGATCACCAGGGTCCCACCCACCAGCCCTGGGTCACCCACTGGGGGCCCGGGACACGGCGGGGCAGGTTCCTGATCACCCCGGTCCTACCCGGCAGCCCTGGGTCCCCCCAAGAGGCCCGGATGAGGGCGCGGCGGGTTCCTGATCACAGGTGTCCCACAGGCCAGCCCTGGGACCCCCGCGGGAGGCCCGGATGAGGGCGGGGCTGGTACCTAATCCCTGGGGTCCCATTCGCCAGCCCTAGGTCCCCTGCTGGAAGTCTGGATGAGGGCGGGGCGGGTACCGGTGTCCCACCGGCCAGCCCTGGGCCCCACGGGAGGCCCGGTTGTGGGCGGGGCGTGTTCCCGATTACCGGTGTCCCACCCGCCAGCCCTGGGCCCCCCGCTGGAGGCCTGGATGAGGGCGGGGCGAGTACCGGGGTCCCACCTGCCAGCCCTGGGCCCCACGGGAGGCCTGGTTGAGGGCGGGGCGGGTACCGGGGTCCCACCCGCCAGCCCTGGGCCCCCCGCTGGAGGCCTGGATGAGGGCGGGGCGGGTACCGGGGTCCCACCTGCCAGCCCTGGGCCCCCCGCTGGAGGCCTGGATGAGGGCGGGGCGGGTACCGGGGTCCCACTCGCCAGCCCTGGCCCCACGGGAGGCCGGGACGAGGACCGGGCGGGTGCCGATCACCAGGGTCCCTCCTGCCAGCCCTGGGTCATCCGCAGAAGCCTGGAAGAGGGCGGCTCAGGTGCCTGATCACCGAGGTCCCACCCAGCAGCCCTAGGTCCCACCAGGAGGCCCGGATGAGGGCGGGGCGGGCGCCTGATCACGGGGGTCCCTCCGGCTAGCCCTGGGTCCCCCGAGGGAGGCCCGGATGTGGTCGGGGCCCGTGCCTGATCACAGGCGTCCCACCGGCCAGCCCTGGGTCCCCAGCGTGAGGCCCGGATGAGGGCGGGGCTGGTGCCTGATCCCTGGGGTCCCATTCACCAGCCCTAGGTCCCCCGCTGGAAGCCCGGATTAGGGCAGGGCGGGTACCGGGGTCCCACCCGCCAGCCCTGGGCCCCACAGGAGGCCCGGTTGAGGGCGGGGCAGGTGCCGGATTACCGGGGTCCCACCCGCCAGCCCTGGGTCACCCACTGGGGGCCCGGAAGAAGGCGGGGCAGGTGCCTGATCACCCCGGTCTCACCCGGCAGCCCTGGGTCCCACCAGGAGGCCCGGATGAGGGCGGGGGGGGGGGGTGGCCTGATCACTGGGGTCCCTCGGGCTAGCCCTGGGTCCCCCGAGGGAGGCCTGGATGAGGTCGGGGCACGTGCCTGATCACAGGCGTCCCACTGGCCAGCCCTGGGTCCCCCACGGGAGGACCGGATGAGGGCGGGGCTGGTGCCTGATTATTGGGGTCCCACCTGCCAGCTCTGGGCCCCCTGCGGGAGGCCGGGACGAGGACGGGTAGGGTGCAGATCACCAGGGTCCCACCCGTCAGTCCTCGGTCACCCCTGGGAGGCCCAGATGAGGACGGGGCCCGTGCCTGATCACAGGCGTCCCACTGGCCAGCCCTGGGTCCCCCACGGGAGGCCCAGATGAGGGCGGGGCTGGTGCCTGATTATTGGGGTTCCACCTGCCAGCTCTGTGCCCCCCGCGGGAGGCCGGGACGAGGACGGGGAGGGTGCAGATCACCAGGGTCCCACCCGCCAGTCCTGGGTCACCCCTGGGAGGCCCGGATGAGGACGGGGCCCGTGCCTGATCACAGGCGTCCCACTGGCCAGCCCTGGGTCCCCCACGGGAGGCCCGGATGAGGGCGGGGCTGGTGCCTGATTATTGGGGTCCCACCTGCCTGCTCTGGGCCCCCCGCGGGAGGCCGGGAGGAGGACTGGGAGGGTGCAGATCACCAGGGTCCCACCCGCCAGTCCTGGGTCACGCCTGGGAGGCCCGGATGAGGGCGGGGTTGGTGCCTGATCCCGGGAGTCCCATTCGCCAGCCCTAGGTCCCCTGCTGGAAGCCCGGATGAGGGCGGGGCCAGTGCCTGATCACAGGCATCCCACTGGCCAGCCCTGGGTCCCTTGCGGGAGGCCTGGATGAGGGCGGGGTCAGTGCCTGATCACCAGTGTCCCTCTGGCTAGCCCTGAGTGCCCCACGGGAGGCCTGGATGAGGTCCGGGCCAATGTCTGATCACAGGCATCCCACCAGCCAGCCCTGGGTCACTTGCGTGAGGCCCGGATGTGGGCGGGGTCGGTGCGTGATCACTGGGGTCCCATTTGCCAGCCCTGGGTTCCCCGCTGGAGGCCCAGATGAGGGCGGGGCGGGTACCGGGGTCCCACCCGCCAGCCCTGGGGCCCCCGGGGAATGCCCGAATGAGGGCGGGGCCGGTGCCTGATCACGGGGGTTCCATGGGCCAGCCCTGGGTCCCCTGCGGGAAGCCCGGATGAGGGCGGGGCTGGTCCCTGATCACAGGGGTCCCATTCGCCAGTCCTGGGTCCCCCGCTGGAGGCCAGGATGAGGGCCGGGCGGGTACCGGGGTCCCACCTGTTAGCTCTGGGCTTCACGGGAGGCCCAGTTGAGGGCGGGGTGTGTACCAGATTACCGGGGTCCCACCCGCCAGCCCTGGGCCCCCCGGGAGGCCGGGACGAGGACAGGGTGGGTGCGGATCACCAGGGTCCCACCCACCAGCCCTGGGTCACCCACTGGGGGCCCGGGACACGGCGGGGCAGGTTCCTGATCACCCCGGTCCCACCCGGCAGCCCTGGGTCCCCCCAAGAGGCCCGGATGAGGGCGCGGCGGGTTCCTGATCACAGGCGTCCCACAGGCCAGCCCTGGGACCCCCGCGGGAGGCCCGGATGAGGGCGGGGCTGGTACCTAATCCCTGGGGTCCCATTCGCCAGCCCTAGGTCCCCTGCTGGAAGTCTGGATGAGGGCGGGGCGGGTACCGGTGTCCCACCGGCCAGCCCTGGGCCCCACGGGAGGCCCGGTTGTGGGCGGGGCGTGTTCCCGATTACCGGGGTCCCACCCGCCAGCCCTGGGCCCCCCGCTGGAGGCCTGGATGAGGGCGGGGCGGGTACCGGGGTCCCACCTGCCAGCCCTGGGCCACACGGGAGGCCTGGTTGAGGGCGGGGCGGGTACCGGGGTCCCACCCGCCAGCCCTGGGCCCCCCGCTGGAGGCCTGGATGAGGGCGGGGCGGGTACCGGGGTCCCACCCGCCAGCCCTGGGCCCCCCGCTGGAGGCCTGGATGAGGGCGGGGCGGGTACCGGGGTCCCACTCGCCAGCCCTGGCCCCACGGGAGGCCGGGACGAGGACCGGGCGGGTGCCGATCACCAGGGTCCCTCCTGCCAGCCCTGGGTCATCCGCAGAAGCCTGGAAGAGGGCGGCGCAGGTGCCTGATCACCGAGGTCCCACCCAGCAGCCCTAGGTCCCACCAGGAGGCCCGGATGAGGGCGGGGCGGGCGCCTGATCACGGGGGTCCCTCCGGCTAGCCCTGGGTCCCCCGAGGGAGGCCCGGATGTGGTCGGGGCCCGTGCCTGATCACAGGCGTCCCACCGGCCAGCCCTGGGTCCCCAGCGTGAGGCCCGGATGAGGGCGGGGCTGGTGCCTGATCCCTGGGGTCCCATTCACCAGCCCTAGGTCCCCCGCTGGAAGCCCGGATTAGGGCAGGGCGGGTACCGGGGGTCCCACCCGCCAGCCCTGGGCCCCACAGGAGGCCCGGTTGAGGGCGGGGCAGGTGCCGGATTACCGGGGTCCCACCCGCCAGCCCTGGGTCACCCACTGGGGGCCCGGAAGAAGGCGGGGCAGGTGCCTGATCACCCCGGTCTCACCCGGCAGCCCTAGGTCCCACCAGGAGGCCCGAATGAGGGCGGGGGGGGGGGTGGCCTGATCACTGGGGTCCCTCGGGCTAGCCCTGGGTCCCCCGAGGGAGGCCCGGATGAGGTCGGGGCACGTGCCTGATCACAGGCGTCCCACTGGCCAGCCCTGGGTCCCCCACGGGAGGACCGGATGAGGGCGGGGCTGGTGCCTGATTATTGGGGTCCCACCTGCCAGCTCTGGGCCCACTGCGGGAGGCCGGGACAAGGACGGGTAGGGTGCAGATCACCAGGGTCCCACCCGCCAGTCCTGGGTCACCCCTGGGAGGCCCGGATGAGGACGGGGCCCGTGCCTGATCACAGGCGTCCCACTGGCCAGCCCTGGGTCCCCCACGGGAGGCCCGGATGAGGGCGGGGCTGGTGCCTGATTATTGGGGTCCCACCTGCCTGCTCTGGGCCCCCCGCGGGAGGCCGGGAGGAGGACTGGGAGGGTGCAGATCACCAGGGTCCCACCCGCCAGTCCTGGGTCACGCCTGGGAGGCCCGGATGAGGGCGGGGTTGGTGCCTGATCCCGGGAGTCCCATTCGCCAGCCCTAGGTCCCCTGCTGGAAGCCCGGATGAGGGCGGGGCCAGTGCCTGATCACAGGCATCCCACTGGCCAGCCCTGGGTCCCTTGCGGGAGGCCTGGATGAGGGCGGGGTCAGTGCCTGATCACCAGTGTCCCTCTGGCTAGCCCTGAGTGCCCCACGGGAGGCCTGGATGAGGTCCGGGCCAATGTCTGATCACAGGCATCCCACCAGCCAGCCCTGGGTCACTTGCGTGAGGCCCGGATGTGGGCGGGGTCGGTGCGTGATCACTGGGGTCCCATTTGCCAGCCCTGGGTTCCCCGCTGGAGGCCCAGATGAGGGCGGGGCGGGTACCGGGGTCCCACCCGCCAGCCCTGGGGCCCCCGGGGAATGCCCGAATGAGGGCGGGGCCGGTGCCTGATCACGGGGGTTCCATGGGCCAGCCCTGGGTCCCCTGCGGGAAGCCCGGATGAGGGCGGGGCTGGTCCCTGATCACAGGGGTCCCATTCGCCAGTCCTGGGTCCCCCGCTGGAGGCCAGGATGAGGGCCGGGCGGGTACCGGGGTCCCACCTGTTAGCCCTGGGCTTCACGGGAGGCCCAGTTGAGGGCGGGGTGTGTACCAGATTACCGGGGTCCCACCCGCCAGCCCTGGGCCCCCCGGGAGGCCGGGACGAGGACAGGGTGGGTGCGGATCACCAGGGTCCCACCCACCAGCCCTGGGTCACCCACTGGGGGCCCGGGACACGGCGGGGCAGGTTCCTGATCACCCCGGTCCTACCCGGCAGCCCTGGGTCCCCCCAAGAGGCCCGGATGAGGGCGCGGCGGGTTCCTGATCACAGGTGTCCCACAGGCCAGCCCTGGGACCCCCGCGGGAGGCCCGGATGAGGGCGGGGCTGGTACCTAATCCCTGGGGTCCCATTCGCCAGCCCTAGGTCCCCTGCTGGAAGTCTGGATGAGGGCGGGGCGGGTACCGGTGTCCCACCGGCCAGCCCTGGGCCCCACGGGAGGCCCGGTTGTGGGCGGGGCGTGTTCCCGATTACCGGGGTCCCACCCGCCAGCCCTGGGCCCCCCGCTGGAGGCCTGGATGAGGGCGGGGCGAGTACCGGGGTCCCACCTGCCAGCCCTGGGCCCCACGGGAGGCCTGGTTGAGGGCGGGGCGGGTACCGGGGTCCCACCCGCCAGCCCTGGGCCCCCCGCTGGAGGCCTGGATGAGGGCGGGGCGGGTACCGGGGTCCCACCTGCCAGCCCTGGGCCCCCCGCTGGAGGCCTGGATGAGGGCGGGGCGGGTACCGGGGTCCCACTCGCCAGCCCTGGCCCCACGGGAGGCCGGGACGAGGACCGGGCGGGTGCCGATCACCAGGGTCCCTCCTGCCAGCCCTGGGTCATCCGCAGAAGCCTGGAAGAGGGCGGCTCAGGTGCCTGATCACCGAGGTCCCACCCAGCAGCCCTAGGTCCCACCAGGAGGCCCGGATGAGGGCGGGGCGGGCGCCTGATCACGGGGGTCCCTCCGGCTAGCCCTGGGTCCCCCGAGGGAGGCCCGGATGTGGTCGGGGCCCGTGCCTGATCACAGGCGTCCCACCGGCCAGCCCTGGGTCCCCAGCGTGAGGCCCGGATGAGGGCGGGGCTGGTGCCTGATCCCTGGGGTCCCATTCACCAGCCCTAGGTCCCCCGCTGGAAGCCCGGATTAGGGCAGGGCGGGTACCGGGGTCCCACCCGCCAGCCCTGGGCCCCACAGGAGGCCCGGTTGAGGGCGGGGCAGGTGCCGGATTACCGGGGTCCCACCCGCCAGCCCTGGGTCACCCACTGGGGGCCCGGAAGAAGGCGGGGCAGGTGCCTGATCACCCCGGTCTCACCCGGCAGCCCTGGGTCCCACCAGGAGGCCCGGATGAGGGCGGGGGGGGGGGGGTGGCCTGATCACTGGGGTCCCTCGGGCTAGCCCTGGGTCCCCCGAGGGAGGCCTGGATGAGGTCGGGGCACGTGCCTGATCACAGGCGTCCCACTGGCCAGCCCTGGGTCCCCCACGGGAGGACCGGATGAGGGCGGGGCTGGTGCCTGATTATTGGGGTCCCACCTGCCAGCTCTGGGCCCCCTGCGGGAGGCCGGGACGAGGACGGGTAGGGTGCAGATCACCAGGGTCCCACCCGTCAGTCCTGGGTCACCCCTGGGAGGCCCAGATGAGGACGG
Source organism: Myotis nattereri (assembly GCF_964212035.1). NCBI lineage: Eukaryota > Metazoa > Chordata > Mammalia > Chiroptera > Vespertilionidae > Myotis > Myotis nattereri. The sequence continues at coordinate 9,913,914 of NC_138078.1, forward strand.
GGCCCGTGCCTGATCACAGGCGTCCCACTGGCCAGCCCTGGGTCCCCCACGGGAGGCCCAGATGAGGGCGGGGCTGGTGCCTGATTATTGGGGTTCCACCTGCCAGCTCTGTGCCCCCCGCGGGAGGCCGGGACGAGGACGGGGAGGGTGCAGATCACCAGGGTCCCACCCGCCAGTCCTGGGTCACCCCTGGGAGGCCCGGATGAGGACGGGGCCCGTGCCTGATCACAGGCGTCCCACTGGCCAGCCCTGGGTCCCCCACGGGAGGCCCGGATGAGGGCGGGGCTGGTGCCTGATTATTGGGGTCCCACCTGCCTGCTCTGGGCCCCCCGCGGGAGGCCGGGAGGAGGACTGGGAGGGTGCAGATCACCAGGGTCCCACCCGCCAGTCCTGGGTCACGCCTGGGAGGCCCGGATGAGGGCGGGGTTGGTGCCTGATCCCGGGAGTCCCATTCGCCAGCCCTAGGTCCCCTGCTGGAAGCCCGGATGAGGGCGGGGCCAGTGCCTGATCACAGGCATCCCACTGGCCAGCCCTGGGTCCCTTGCGGGAGGCCTGGATGAGGGCGGGGTCAGTGCCTGATCACCAGTGTCCCTCTGGCTAGCCCTGAGTGCCCCACGGGAGGCCTGGATGAGGTCCGGGCCAATGTCTGATCACAGGCATCCCACCAGCCAGCCCTGGGTCACTTGCGTGAGGCCTGGATGTGGGCGGGGTCGGTGCGTGATCACTGGGGTCCCATTTGCCAGCCCTGGGTTCCCCGCTGGAGGCCCAGATGAGGGCGGGGCGGGTACCGGGGTCCCACCCGCCAGCCCTGGGGCCCCCGGGGAATGCCCGAATGAGGGCGGGGCCGGTGCCTGATCACGGGGGTTCCATGGGCCAGCCCTGGGTCCCCTGCGGGAAGCCCGGATGAGGGCGGGGCTGGTCCCTGATCACAGGGGTCCCATTCGCCAGTCCTGGGTCCCCCGCTGGAGGCCAGGATGAGGGCCGGGCGGGTACCGGGGTCCCACCTGTTAGCCCTGGGCTTCACGGGAGGCCCAGTTGAGGGCGGGGTGTGTACCAGATTACCGGGGTCCCACCCGCCAGCCCTGGGCCCCCCGGGAGGCCGGGACGAGGACAGGGTGGGTGCGGATCACCAGGGTCCCACCCACCAGCCCTGGGTCACCCACTGGGGGCCCGGGACACGGCGGGGCAGGTTCCTGATCACCCCGGTCCTACCCGGCAGCCCTGGGTCCCCCCAAGAGGCCCGGATGAGGGCGCGGCGGGTTCCTGATCACAGGTGTCCCACAGGCCAGCCCTGGGACCCCCGCGGGAGGCCCGGATGAGGGCGGGGCTGGTACCTAATCCCTGGGGTCCCATTCGCCAGCCCTAGGTCCCCTGCTGGAAGTCTGGATGAGGGCGGGGCGGGTACCGGTGTCCCACTGGCCAGCCCTGGGCCCCACGGGAGGCCCGGTTGTGGGCGGGGCGTGTTCCCGATTACCGGGGTCCCACCCGCCAGCCCTGGGCCCCCCGCTGGAGGCCTGGATGAGGGCGGGGCGAGTACCGGGGTCCCACCTGCCAGCCCTGGGCCCCACGGGAGGCCTGGTTGAGGGCGGGGCGGGTACCGGGGTCCCACCCGCCAGCCCTGGGCCCCCCGCTGGAGGCCTGGATGAGGGCGGGGCGGGTACCGGGGTCCCACCTGCCAGCCCTGGGCCCCCCGCTGGAGGCCTGGATGAGGGCGGGGCGGGTACCGGGGTCCCACTCGCCAGCCCTGGCCCCACGGGAGGCCGGGACGAGGACCGGGCGGGTGCCGATCACCAGGGTCCCTCCTGCCAGCCCTGGGTCATCCGCAGAAGCCTGGAAGAGGGCGGCTCAGGTGCCTGATCACCGAGGTCCCACCCAGCAGCCCTAGGTCCCACCAGGAGGCCCGGATGAGGGCGGGGCGGGCGCCTGATCACGGGGGTCCCTCCGGCTAGCCCTGGGTCCCCCGAGGGAGGCCCGGATGTGGTCGGGGCCCGTGCCTGATCACAGGCGTCCCACCGGCCAGCCCTGGGTCCCCAGCGTGAGGCCCGGATGAGGGCGGGGCTGGTGCCTGATCCCTGGGGTCCCATTCACCAGCCCTAGGTCCCCCGCTGGAAGCCCGGATTAGGGCAGGGCGGGTACCGGGGTCCCACCCGCCAGCCCTGGGCCCCACAGGAGGCCCGGTTGAGGGCGGGGCAGGTGCCGGATTACCGGGGTCCCACCCGCCAGCCCTGGGTCACCCACTGGGGGCCCGGAAGAAGGCGGGGCAGGTGCCTGATCACCCCGGTCTCACCCGGCAGCCCTGGGTCCCACCAGGAGGCCCGGATGAGGGCGGGGGGGGGGTGGCCTGATCACTGGGGTCCCTCGGGCTAGCCCTGGGTCCCCCGAGGGAGGCCTGGATGAGGTCGGGGCACGTGCCTGATCACAGGCGTCCCACTGGCCAGCCCTGGGTCCCCCACGGGAGGACCGGATGAGGGCGGGGCTGGTGCCTGATTATTGGGGTCCCACCTGCCAGCTCTGGGCCCCCTGCGGGAGGCCGGGACGAGGACGGGTAGGGTGCAGATCACCAGGGTCCCACCCGTCAGTCCTGGGTCACCCCTGGGAGGCCCAGATGAGGACGGGGCCCGTGCCTGATCACAGGCGTCCCACTGGCCAGCCCTGGGTCCCCCACGGGAGGCCCAGATGAGGGCGGGGCTGGTGCCTGATTATTGGGGTTCCACCTGCCAGCTCTGTGCCCCCCGCGGGAGGCCGGGACGAGGACGGGGAGGGTGCAGATCACCAGGGTCCCACCCGCCAGTCCTGGGTCACGCCTGGGAGGCCCGGATGAGGGCGGGGTTGGTGCCTGATCCCGGGAGTCCCATTCGCCAGCCCTAGGTCCCCTGCTGGAAGACTGGATGAGGGCGGGGCCAGTGTCTGATCACAGGCATCCCACTGGCCAGCCCTGGGTCCCTTGCGGGAGGCCTGGATGAGGGCAGGGTTGGTGCCTGATCCCGGGAGTCCCATTCGCCAGCCCTAGGTCCCCTGCTGGAAGCCCGGATGAGGGCGGAGCCAGTGTCTGATCACAGGCATCCCACTGGCCAGCCCTGGGTCCCCCGCGGGAAGCCGGGATGAGGGCAGGGCGGGTACCGGGGTCCCACCCGCCAGCCCTGGGCCCCACAGGAGGCCCGGTTGAGGGCGGGGCAGGTGCCGGATTACCGGGGTCCCACCCGCCAGCCCTGGGCCCCCCGCGGGAGGCCAGGAAGAGGACGGGTAGGGTGCAGATCACCAGGGTCCCACCCACCAGCCCTGGGTCACCCACTGGGGGCCCGGAAGAAGGCGGGGCAGGTGCCTGATCACCCCGGTCTCACCCGGCAGCCCTGGGTCCCACCAGGAGGCCCGGATGAGGGCGGGGGGGGGGGGTGGCCTGATCACTGGGGTCCCTCGGGCTAGCCCTGGGTCCCCCGAGGGAGGCCCGGATGAGGTCGGGGCACGTGCCTGATCACAGGCGTCCCACTGGCCAGCCCTGGGTCCCCCACGGGAGGATCGGATGAGGGCGGGGCTGGTGCCTGATTATTGGGGTCCCACCTGCCAGCTCTGGGCCCCCTGCGCGAGGCCGGGACGAGGACGGGTAGGGTGCAGATCACCAGGGTCCCACCCGCCAGTCCTGGGTCACCCCTGGGAGGCCCGGATGAGGACGGGGCCCGTGCCTGATCACAGGCGTCCCACTGGCCAGCCCTGGGTCCCCCACGGGAGGCCCGGATGAGGGCGGGGCTGGTGCCTGATTATTGGGGTCCCACCTGCCTGCTCTGGGCCCCCCGCGGGAGGCCGGTACGAGGACGGGGAGGGTGCAGATCACCAGGGTCCCACCCGCCAGTCCTGGGTCACGCCTGGGAGGCCCGGATGAGGGCGGGGTTGGTGCCTGATCCCGGGAGTCCCATTCGCCAGCCCTAGGTCCCCTGCTGGAAGCCCGGATGAGGGCGGGGCCAGTGCCTGATCACAGGCATCTCACTGGCCAGCCCTGGGTCCCTTGCGGGAGGCCTGGATGAGGGCGGGGTCAGTGCCTGATCACCGGTGTCCCTCTGGCTAGCCCTGAGTGCCCCACGGGAGGCCTGGATGAGGTCCGGGCCAATGTCTGATCACAGGCATCCCACTGGCCAGCCCTGGGTCCCTTGCGGGAGGCCTGGATGAGGGCGGGGTTGGTGCCTGATCCCGGGAGTCCCATTCGCCAGCCCTAGGTCCCCTGCTGGAAGCCCGGATGAGGGCGGGGCCAGTGTCTGATCACAGGCATCCCACTGGCCAGCCCTGGGTCCCCCGCGGGAAGCCGGGATGAGGGCAGGGCGGGTACCGGGGTCCCACCCGCCAGCCCTGGGCCCCACAGGAGGCCCGGTTGAGGGCGGGGCAGGTGCCGGATTACCGGGGTCCCACCCGCCAGCCCTGGGCCCCCCGCGGGAGGCCAGGACGAGGACGGGTAGGGTGCAGATCACCAGGGTCCCACCCACCAGCCCTGGGTCACCCACTGGGGGCCCGGAAGAAGGCGGGGCAGGTGCCTGATCACCCCGGTCTCACCCGGCAGCCCTGGGTCCCACCAGGAGGCCCGGATGAGGGCGGGGGGGGGGGGTGGCCTGATCACTGGGGTCCCTCGGGCTAGCCCTGGGTCCCCCGAGGGAGGCCCGGATGAGGTCGGGGCACGTGCCTGATCACAGGCATCCCACTGGCCAGCCCTGGGTCCCTTGCGGGAGGCCTGGATGAGGGCGGGGTCAGTGCCTGATCACCAGTGTCCCTCTGGCTAGCCCTGAGTGCCCCACGGGAGGCCTGGATGAGGTCCGGGCCAATGTCTGATCACAGGCATCCCACCAGCCAGCCCTGGGTCACTTGCGTGAGGCCCGGATGTGGGCGGGGTCGGTGCGTGATCACTGGGGTCCCATTTGCCAGCCCTGGGTTCCCCGCTGGAGGCCCAGATGAGGGCGGGGCGGGTACCGGGGTCCCACCCGCCAGCCCTGGGGCCCCCGGGGAATGCCCGAATGAGGGCGTGGCCGGTGCCTGATCACGGGGGTTCCATGGGCCAGCCCTGGGTCCCCTGCGGGAAGCCCGGATGAGGGCGGGGCTGGTCCCTGATCACAGGGGTCCCATTCGCCAGTCCTGGGTCCCCCGCTGGAGGCCAGGATGAGGGCCGGGCGGGTACCGGGGTCCCACCTGTTAGCCCTGGGCTTCACGGGAGGCCCAGTTGAGGGCGGGGTGTGTACCAGATTACCGGGGTCCCACCCGCCAGCCCTGGGCCCCCCGGGAGGCCGGGACGAGGACAGGGTGGGTGCGGATCACCAGGGTCCCACCCACCAGCCCTGGGTCACCCACTGGGGGCCCGGGACACGGCGGGGCAGGTTCCTGATCACCCCGGTCCTACCCGGCAGCCCTGGGTCCCCCCAAGAGGCCCGGATGAGGGCGCGGCGGGTTCCTGATCACAGGTGTCCCACAGGCCAGCCCTGGGACCCCCGCGGGAGGCCCGGATGAGGGCGGGGCTGGTACCTAATCCCTGGGGTCCCATTCGCCAGCCCTAGGTCCCCTGCTGGAAGTCTGGATGAGGGCGGGGCGGGTACCGGTGTCCCACCGGCCAGCCCTGGGCCCCACGGGAGGCCCGGTTGTGGGCGGGGCGTGTTCCCGATTACCGGGGTCCCACCCGCCAGCCCTGGGCCCCCCGCTGGAGGCCTGGATGAGGGCGGGGCGAGTACCGGGGTCCCACCTGCCAGCCCTGGGCCCCACGGGAGGCCTGGTTGAGGGCGGGGCGGGTACCGGGGTCCCACCCGCCAGCCCTGGGCCCCCCGCTGGAGGCCTGGATGAGGGCGGGGCGGGTACCGGGGTCCCACCTGCCAGCCCTGGGCCCCCCGCTGGAGGCCTGGATGAGGGCGGGGCGGGTACCGGGGTCCCACTCGCCAGCCCTGGCCCCACGGGAGGCCGGGACGAGGACCGGGCGGGTGCCGATCACCAGGGTCCCTCCTGCCAGCCCTGGGTCATCCGCAGAAGCCTGGAAGAGGGCGGCTCAGGTGCCTGATCACCGAGGTCCCACCCAGCAGCCCTAGGTCCCACCAGGAGGCCCGGATGAGGGCGGGGCGGGCGCCTGATCACGGGGGTCCCTCCGGCTAGCCCTGGGTCCCCCGAGGGAGGCCCGGATGTGGTCGGGGCCCGTGCCTGATCACAGGCGTCCCACCGGCCAGCCCTGGGTCCCCAGCGTGAGGCCCGGATGAGGGCGGGGCTGGTGCCTGATCCCTGGGGTCCCATTCACCAGCCCTAGGTCCCCCGCTGGAAGCCCGGATTAGGGCAGGGCGGGTACCGGGGTCCCACCCGCCAGCCCTGGGCCCCACAGGAGGCCCGGTTGAGGGCGGGGCAGGTGCCGGATTACCGGGGTCCCACCCGCCAGCCCTGGGTCACCCACTGGGGGCCCGGAAGAAGGCGGGGCAGGTGCCTGATCACCCCGGTCTCACCCGGCAGCCCTGGGTCCCACCAGGAGGCCCGGATGAGGGCGGGGGGGGGGGTGGCCTGATCACTGGGGTCCCTCGGGCTAGCCCTGGGTCCCCCGAGGGAGGCCTGGATGAGGTCGGGGCACGTGCCTGATCACAGGCGTCCCACTGGCCAGCCCTGGGTCCCCCACGGAAGGACCGGATGAGGGCGGGGCTGGTGCCTGATTATTGGGGTCCCACCTGCCAGCTCTGGGCCCCCTGCGGGAGGCCGGGACGAGGACGGGTAGGGTGCAGATCACCAGGGTCCCACCCGTCAGTCCTGGGTCACCCCTGGGAGGCCCAGATGAGGACGGGGCCTGTGCCTGATCACAGGCGTCCCACTGGCCAGCCCTGGGTCCCCCACGGGAGGCCCAGATGAGGGCGGGGCTGGTGCCTGATTATTGGGGTTCCACCTGCCAGCTCTGTGCCCCCCGCGGGAGGCCGGGACGAGGACGGGGAGGGTGCAGATCACCAGGGTCCCACCCGCCAGTCCTGGGTCACGCCTGGGAGGCCCGGATGAGGGCGGGGTTGGTGCCTGATCCCGGGAGTCCCATTCGCCAGCCCTAGGTCCCCTGCTGGAAGACTGGATGAGGGCGGGGCCAGTGTCTGATCACAGGCATCCCACTGGCCAGCCCTGGGTCCCTTGCGGGAGGCCTGGATGAGGGCGGGGTTGGTGCCTGATCCCGGGAGTCCCATTCGCCAGCCCTAGGTCCCCTGCTGGAAGCCCGGATGAGGGCGGAGCCAGTGTCTGATCACAGGCATCCCACTGGCCAGCCCTGGGTCCCCCGCGGGAAGCCGGGATGAGGGCAGGGCGGGTACCGGGGTCCCACCCGCCAGCCCTGGGCCCCACAGGAGGCCCGGTTGAGGGCGGGGCAGGTGCCGGATTACCGGGGTCCCACCCGCCAGCCCTGGGCCCCCCGCGGGAGGCCAGGACGAGGACGGGTAGGGTGCAGATCACCAGGGTCCCACCCACCAGCCCTGGGTCACCCACTGGGGGCCCGGAAGAAGGCGGGGCAGGTGCCTGATCACCCCGGTCTCACCCGGCAGCCCTGGGTCCCACCAGGAGGCCCGGATGAGGGCGGGGGGGGGGGGGGTGGCCTGATCACTGGGGTCCCTCGGGCTAGCCCTGGGTCCCCCGAGGGAGGCCCGGATGAGGTCGGGGCACGTGCCTGATCACAGGCGTCCCACTGGCCAGCCCTGGGTCCCCCACGGGAGGATCGGATGAGGGCGGGGCTGGTGCCTGATTATTGGGGTCCCACCTGCCAGCTCTGGGCCCCCTGCGCGAGGCCGGGACGAGGACGGGTAGGGTGCAGATCACCAGGGTCCCACCCGCCAGTCCTGGGTCACCCCTGGGAGGCCCGGATGAGGACGGGGCCCGTGCTTGATCACAGGCGTCCCACTGGCCAGCCCTAGGTCCCCCACGGGAGGCCCGGATGAGGGCGGGGCTGGTGCCTGATTATTGGGGTCCCACCTGCCTGCTCTGGGCCCCCCGCGGGAGGCCGGTACGAGGACGGGGAGGGTGCAGATCACCAGGGTCCCACCCGCCAGTCCTGGGTCACGCCTGGGAGGCCCGGATGAGGGCGGGGTTGGTGCCTGATCCCGGGAGTCCCATTCGCCAGCCCTAGGTCCCCTGCTGGAAGCCCGGATGAGGGCGGGGCCAGTGCCTGATCACAGGCATCTCACTGGCCAGCCCTGGGTCCCTTGCGGGAGGCCTGGATGAGGGCGGGGTCAGTGCCTGATCACCGGTGTCCCTCTGGCTAGCCCTGAGTGCCCCACGGGAGGCCTGGATGAGGTCCGGGCCAATGTCTGATCACAGGCATCCCACTGGCCAGCCCTGGGTCCCTTGCGGGAGGCCTGGATGAGGGCGGGGTTGGTGCCTGATCCCGGGAGTCCCATTCGCCAGCCCTAGGTCCCCTGCTGGAAGCCCGGATGAGGGCGGGGCCAGTGTCTGATCACAGGCATCCCACTGGCCAGCCCTGGGTCCCCCGCGGGAAGCCGGGATGAGGGCAGGGCGGGTACCGGGGTCCCACCCGCCAGCCCTGGGCCCCACAGGAGGCCCGGTTGAGGGCGGGGCAGGTGCCGGATTACCGGGGTCCCACCCGCCAGCCCTGGGCCCCCCGCGGGAGGCCAGGACGAGGACGGGTAGGGTGCAGATCACCAGGGTCCCACCCACCAGCCCTGGGTCACCCACTGGGGGCCCGGAAGAAGGCGGGGCAGGTGCCTGATCACCCCGGTCTCACCCGGCAGCCCTGGGTCCCACCAGGAGGCCCGGATGAGGGCGGGGGGGGGGGGGGTGGCCTGATCACTGGGGTCCCTCGGGCTAGCCCTGGGTCCCCCGAGGGAGGCCCGGATGAGGTCGGGGCACGTGCCTGATCACAGGCGTCCCACTGGCCAGCCCTGGGTCCCCCACGGGAGGATCGGATGAGGGCGGGGCTGGTGCCTGATTATTGGGGTCCCACCTGCCAGCTCTGGGCCCCCTGCGCGAGGCCGGGACGAGGACGGGTAGGGTGCAGATCACCAGGGTCCCACCCGCCAGTCCTGGGTCACCCCTGGGAGGCCCGGATGAGGACGGGGCCCGTGCTTGATCACAGGCGTCCCACTGGCCAGCCCTGGGTCCCCCACGGGAGGCCCGGATGAGGGCGGGGCTGGTGCCTGATTATTGGGGTCCCACCTGCCTGCTCTGGGCCCCCCGCGGGAGGCCGGGACGAGGACGGGGAGGGTGCAGATCACCAGGGTCCCACCCGCCAGTCCTGGGTCACGCCTGGGAGGCCCGGATGAGGGCGGGGTTGGTGCCTGATCCCGGGAGTCCCATTCGCCAGCCCTAGGTCCCCTGCTGGAAGCCCGGATGAGGGCGGGGCCAGTGCCTGATCACAGGCATCTCACTGGCCAGCCCTGGGTCCCTTGCGGGAGGCCTGGATGAGGGCGGGGTCAGTGCCTGATCACCGGTGTCCCTCTGGCTAGCCCTGAGTGCCCCACGGGAGGCCTGGATGAGGTCCGGGCCAATGTCTGATCACAGGCATCCCACCGGCCAGCCCTGGGTCCCTTGCGTGAGGCCCGGATGTGGGCGGGGTCGGTGCGTGATCACTGGGGTCCCATTTGCCAGCCCTGGGTTCCCCGCTGGAGGCCCGGATGAGGGCGGGGCGGGTACCGGGGTCCCACCCGCCAGCCCTGGGGCCCCCGGGGAATGCCCGAATGAGGGCGGGGCCGGTGCCTGATCACGGGGGTTCCATGGGCCAGCCCTGGGTCCCCTGCGGGAAGCCCGGATGAGGGCGGGGCTGGTCCCTGATCACAGGGGTCCCATTCGCCAGTCCTGGGTCCCCCGCGGGAGGTCCAGATTAGGCCGGGGCGGGTACCGGGGTCCCACCTGTTAGCCCTGGGCTTCACGGGAGGCCCAGTTGAGGGCGGGGTGTGTTCCAGATTACCCGGGTCCCACCCGCCAGCCCTGGGCCCCCCGGGAGGCCGGGAAGGGGACAGGGTGGATGCGGATCACCAGGGTCCCACCCACCAGCCCTGGGTCACCCACTGGGGGCCCGGAAGAAGGCGGGGCAGGTTCCTGATCACCCCGGTCCCACCCGGCAGCCCTGGGTCCCCCCAAGAGGCCCGGATGAGGGCGCGGCGGGTTCCTGATCACAGGTGTCCCACAGGCCAGCCCTGGGACCCCCGCGGGAGGCCCGGATGAGGGCGGGGCTGGTACCTAATCCCTGGGGTCCCATTCGCCAGCCCTAGGTCCCCTGCTGGAAGTCTGGATGAGGGCGGGGCGGGTACCGGTGTCCCACCGGCCAGCCCTGGGCCCCACGGGAGGCCCGGTTGTGGGCGGGGCGTGTTCCCGATTACCGGGGTCCCACCCGCCAGCCCTGGGCCCCCCGCTGGAGGCCTGGATGAGGGCGGGGCGAGTACCGGGGTCCCACCTGCCAGCCCTGGGCCCCACGGGAGGCCTGGTTGAGGGCGGGGCGGGTACCGGGGTCCCACCCGCCAGCCCTGGGCCCCCCGCTGGAGGCCTGGATGAGGGCGGGGCGGGTACCGGGGTCCCACCTGCCAGCCCTGGGCCCCCCGCTGGAGGCCTGGATGAGGGCGGGGCGGGTACCGGGGTCCCACTCGCCAGCCCTGGCCCCACGGGAGGCCGGGACGAGGACCGGGCGGGTGCCGATCACCAGGGTCCCTCCTGCCAGCCCTGGGTCATCCGCAGAAGCCTGGAAGAGGGCGGCTCAGGTGCCTGATCACCGAGGTCCCACCCAGCAGCCCTAGGTCCCACCAGGAGGCCCGGATGAGGGCGGGGCGGGCGCCTGATCACGGGGGTCCCTCCGGCTAGCCCTGGGTCCCCCGAGGGAGGCCCGGATGTGGTCGGGGCCCGTGCCTGATCACAGGCGTCCCACCGGCCAGCCCTGGGTCCCCAGCGTGAGGCCCGGATGAGGGCGGGGCTGGTGCCTGATCCCTGGGGTCCCATTCACCAGCCCTAGGTCCCCCGCTGGAAGCCCGGATTAGGGCAGGGCGGGTACCGGGGTCCCACCCGCCAGCCCTGGGCCCCACAGGAGGCCCGGTTGAGGGCGGGGCAGGTGCCGGATTACCGGGGTCCCACCCGCCAGCCCTGGGTCACCCACTGGGGGCCCGGAAGAAGGCGGGACAGGTGCCTGATCACCCCGGTCTCACCCGGCAGCCCTGGGTCCCACCAGGAGGCCCGGATGAGGGCGGGGGGGGGGGTGGCCTGATCACTGGGGTCCCTCGGGCTAGCCCTGGGTCCCCCGAGGGAGGCCTGGATGAGGTCGGGGCACGTGCCTGATCACAGGCGTCCCACTGGCCAGCCCTGGGTCCCCCACGGGAGGACCGGATGAGGGCGGGGCTGGTGCCTGATTATTGGGGTCCCACCTGCCAGCTCTGGGCCCCCTGCGGGAGGCCGGGACGAGGACGGGTAGGGTGCAGATCACCAGGGTCCCACCCGTCAGTCCTGGGTCACCCCTGGGAGGCCCAGATGAGGACGGGGCCCGTGCCTGATCACAGGCGTCCCACTGGCCAGCCCTGGGTCCCCCACGGGAGGCCCAGATGAGGGCGGGGCTGGTGCCTGATTATTGGGGTTCCACCTGCCAGCTCTGTGCCCCCCGCGGGAGGCCGGGACGAGGACGGGGAGGGTGCAGATCACCAGGGTCCCACCCGCCAGTCCTGGGTCACGCCTGGGAGGCCCGGATGAGGGCGGGGTTGGTGCCTGATCCCGGGAGTCCCATTCGCCAGCCCTAGGTCCCCTGCTGGAAGACTGGATGAGGGCGGGGCCAGTGTCTGATCACAGGCATCCCACTGGCCAGCCCTGGGTCCCTTGCGGGAGGCCTGGATGAGGGCGGGGTTGGTGCCTGATCCCGGGAGTCCCATTCGCCAGCCCTAGGTCCCCTGCTGGAAGCCCGGATGAGGGCGGAGCCAGTGTCTGATCACAGGCATCCCACTGGCCAGCCCTGGGTCCCCCGCGGGAAGCCGGGATGAGGGCAGGGCGGGTACCGGGGTCCCACCCGCCAGCCCTGGGCCCCACAGGAGGCCCGGTTGAGGGCGGGGCAGGTGCCGGATTACCGGGGTCCCACCCGCCAGCCCTGGGCCCCCCGCGGGAGGCCAGGACGAGGACGGGTAGGGTGCAGATCACCAGGGTCCCACCCACCAGCCCTGGGTCACCCACTGGGGGCCCGGAAGAAGGCGGGGCAGGTGCCTGATCACCCCGGTCTCACCCGGCAGCCCTGGGTCCCACCAGGAGGCCCGGATGAGGGCGGGGGGGGGGGGTGGCCTGATCACTGGGGTCCCTCGGGCTAGCCCTGGGTCCCCCGAGGGAGGCCCGGATGAGGTCGGGGCACGTGCCTGATCACAGGCGTCCCACTGGCCAGCCCTGGGTCCCCCACGGGAGGATCGGATGAGGGCGGGGCTGGTGCCTGATTATTGGGGTCCCACCTGCCAGCTCTGGGCCCCCTGCGCGAGGCCGGGACGAGGACGGGTAGGGTGCAGATCACCAGGGTCCCACCCGCCAGTCCTGGGTCACCCCTGGGAGGCCCGGATGAGGACGGGGCCCGTGCTTGATCACAGGCGTCCCACTGGCCAGCCCTGGGTCCCCCACGGGAGGCCCGGATGAGGGCGGGGCTGGTGCCTGATTATTGGGGTCCCACCTGCCTGCTCTGGGCCCCCCGCGGGAGGCCGGGACGAGGACGGGGAGGGTGCAGATCACCAGGGTCCCACCCGCCAGTCCTGGGTCACGCCTGGGAGGCCCGGATGAGGGCGGGGTTGGTGCCTGATCCCGGGAGTCCCATTCGCCAGCCCTAGGTCCCCTGCTGGAAGCCCGGATGAGGGCGGGGCCAGTGCCTGATCACAGGCATCTCACTGGCCAGCCCTGGGTCCCTTGCGGGAGGCCTGGATGAGGGCGGGGTCAGTGCCTGATCACCGGTGTCCCTCTGGCTAGCCCTGAGTGCCCCACGGGAGGCCTGGATGAGGTCCGGGCCAATGTCTGATCACAGGCATCCCACCGGCCAGCCCTGGGTCCCTTGCGTGAGGCCCGGATGTGGGCGGGGTCGGTGCGTGATCACTGGGGTCCCATTTGCCAGCCCTGGGTTCCCCGCTGGAGGCCCGGATGAGGGCGGGGCGGGTACCGGGGTCCCACCCGCCAGCCCTGGGGCCCCCGGGGAATGCCCGAATGAGGGCGGGGCCGGTGCCTGATCACGGGGGTTCCATGGGCCAGCCCTGGGTCCCCTGCGGGAAGCCCGGATGAGGGCGGGGCTGGTCCCTGATCACAGGGGTCCCATTCGCCAGTCCTGGGTCCCCCGCGGGAGGTCCAGATTAGGCCGGGGCCGGTACCGGGGTCCCACCTGTTAGCCCTGGGCTTCACGGGAGGCCCAGTTGAGGGCGGGGTGTGTTCCAGATTACCCGGGTCCCACCCGCCAGCCCTGGGCCCCCCGGGAGGCCGGGAAGGGGACAGGGTGGATGCGGATCACCAGGGTCCCACCCACCAGCCCTGGGTCACCCACTGGGGGCCCGGAAGAAGGCGGGGCAGGTTCCTGATCACCCCGGTCCCACCCGGCAGCCCTGGGTCCCCCCAAGAGGCCCGGATGAGGGCGCGGCGGGTTCCTGATCACAGGTGTCCCACAGGCCAGCCCTGGGACCCCCGCGGGAGGCCCGGATGAGGGCGGGGCTGGTACCTAATCCCTGGGGTCCCATTCGCCAGCCCTAGGTCCCCTGCTGGAAGTCTGGATGAGGGCGGGGCGGGTACCGGTGTCCCACCGGCCAGCCCTGGGCCCCACGGGAGGCCCGGTTGTGGGCGGGGCGTGTTCCCGATTACCGGGGTCCCACCCGCCAGCCCTGGGCCCCCCGCTGGAGGCCTGGATGAGGGCGGGGCGAGTACCGGGGTCCCACCTGCCAGCCCTGGGCCCCACGGGAGGCCTGGTTGAGGGCGGGGCGGGTACCGGGGTCCCACCCGCCAGCCCTGGGCCCCCCGCTGGAGGCCTGGATGAGGGCGGGGCGGGTACCGGGGTCCCACCTGCCAGCCCTGGGCCCCCCGCTGGAGGCCTGGATGAGGGCGGGGCGGGTACCGGGGTCCCACTCGCCAGCCCTGGCCCCACGGGAGGCCGGGACGAGGACCGGGCGGGTGCCGATCACCAGGGTCCCTCCTGCCAGCCCTGGGTCATCCGCAGAAGCCTGGAAGAGGGCGGCTCAGGTGCCTGATCACCGAGGTCCCACCCAGCAGCCCTAGGTCCCACCAGGAGGCCCGGATGAGGGCGGGGCGGGCGCCTGATCACGGGGGTCCCTCCGGCTAGCCCTGGGTCCCCCGAGGGAGGCCCGGATGTGGTCGGGGCCCGTGCCTGATCACAGGCGTCCCACCGGCCAGCCCTGGGTCCCCAGCGTGAGGCCCGGATGAGGGCGGGGCTGGTGCCTGATCCCTGGGGTCCCATTCACCAGCCCTAGGTCCCCCGCTGGAAGCCCGGATTAGGGCAGGGCGGGTACCGGGGTCCCACCCGCCAGCCCTGGGCCCCACAGGAGGCCCGGTTGAGGGCGGGGCAGGTGCCGGATTACCGGGGTCCCACCCGCCAGCCCTGGGTCACCCACTGGGGGCCCGGAAGAAGGCGGGGCAGGTGCCTGATCACCCCGGTCTCACCCGGCAGCCCTGGGTCCCACCAGGAGGCCCGGATGAGGGCGGGGGGGGGGTGGCCTGATCACTGGGGTCCCTCGGGCTAGCCCTGGGTCCCCCGAGGGAGGCCTGGATGAGGTCGGGGCACGTGCCTGATCACAGGCGTCCCACTGGCCAGCCCTGGGTCCCCCACGGGAGGACCGGATGAGGGCGGGGCTGGTGCCTGATTATTGGGGTCCCACCTGCCAGCTCTGGGCCCCCTGCGGGAGGCCGGGACGAGGACGGGTAGGGTGCAGATCACCAGGGTCCCACCCGTCAGTCCTGGGTCACCCCTGGGAGGCCCAGATGAGGACGGGGCCCGTGCCTGATCACAGGCGTCCCACTGGCCAGCCCTGGGTCCCCCACGGGAGGCCCAGATGAGGGCGGGGCTGGTGCCTGATTATTGGGGTTCCACCTGCCAGCTCTGTGCCCCCCGCGGGAGGCCGGGACGAGGACGGGGAGGGTGCAGATCACCAGGGTCCCACCCGCCAGTCCTGGGTCACGCCTGGGAGGCCCGGATGAGGGCGGGGTTGGTGCCTGATCCCGGGAGTCCCATTCGCCAGCCCTAGGTCCCCTGCTGGAAGACTGGATGAGGGCGGGGCCAGTGTCTGATCACAGGCATCCCACTGGCCAGCCCTGGGTCCCTTGCGGGAGGCCTGGATGAGGGCGGGGTTGGTGCCTGATCCCGGGAGTCCCATTCGCCAGCCCTAGGTCCCCTGCTGGAAGCCCGGATGAGGGCGGAGCCAGTGTCTGATCACAGGCATCCCACTGGCCAGCCCTGGGTCCCCCGCGGGAAGCCGGGATGAGGGCAGGGCGGGTACCGGGGTCCCACCCGCCAGCCCTGGGCCCCACAGGAGGCCCGGTTGAGGGCGGGGCAGGTGCCGGATTACCGGGGTCCCACCCGCCAGCCCTGGGCCCCCCGCGGGAGGCCAGGACGAGGACGGGTAGGGTGCAGATCACCAGGGTCCCACCCACCAGCCCTGGGTCACCCACTGGGGGCCCGGAAGAAGGCGGGGCAGGTGCCTGATCACCCCGGTCTCACCCGGCAGCCCTGGGTCCCACCAGGAGGCCCGGATGAGGGCGGGGGGGGGGGGTGGCCTGATCACTGGGGTCCCTCGGGCTAGCCCTGGGTCCCCCGAGGGAGGCCCGGATGAGGTCGGGGCACGTGCCTGATCACAGGCGTCCCACTGGCCAGCCCTGGGTCCCCCACGGGAGGATCGGATGAGGGCGGGGCTGGTGCCTGATTATTGGGGTCCCACCTGCCAGCTCTGGGCCCCCTGCGCGAGGCCGGGACGAGGACGGGTAGGGTGCAGATCACCAGGGTCCCACCCGCCAGTCCTGGGTCACCCCTGGGAGGCCCGGATGAGGACGGGGCCCGTGC
Organism: Myotis nattereri; assembly: GCF_964212035.1. Lineage (NCBI taxonomy): Eukaryota > Metazoa > Chordata > Mammalia > Chiroptera > Vespertilionidae > Myotis > Myotis nattereri. Next base: position 9,929,878 of record NC_138078.1, read on the forward strand.
CTGATCACAGGCGTCCCACTGGCCAGCCCTGGGTCCCCCACGGGAGGCCCGGATGAGGGCGGGGCTGGTGCCTGATTATTGGGGTCCCACCTGCCTGCTCTGGGCCCCCCGCGGGAGGCCGGTACGAGGACGGGGAGGGTGCAGATCACCAGGGTCCCACCCGCCAGTCCTGGGTCACGCCTGGGAGGCCCGGATGAGGGCGGGGTTGGTGCCTGATCCCGGGAGTCCCATTCGCCAGCCCTAGGTCCCCTGCTGGAAGCCCGGATGAGGGCGGGGCCAGTGCCTGATCACAGGCATCTCACTGGCCAGCCCTGGGTCCCTTGCGGGAGGCCTGGATGAGGGCGGGGTCAGTGCCTGATCACCGGTGTCCCTCTGGCTAGCCCTGAGTGCCCCACGGGAGGCCTGGATGAGGTCCGGGCCAATGTCTGATCACAGGCATCCCACTGGCCAGCCCTGGGTCCCTTGCGGGAGGCCTGGATGAGGGCGGGGTTGGTGCCTGATCCCGGGAGTCCCATTCGCCAGCCCTAGGTCCCCTGCTGGAAGCCCGGATGAGGGCGGGGCCAGTGTCTGATCACAGGCATCCCACTGGCCAGCCCTGGGTCCCCCGCGGGAAGCCGGGATGAGGGCAGGGCGGGTACCGGGGTCCCACCCGCCAGCCCTGGGCCCCACAGGAGGCCCGGTTGAGGGCGGGGCAGGTGCCGGATTACCGGGGTCCCACCCGCCAGCCCTGGGCCCCCCGCGGGAGGCCAGGACGAGGACGGGTAGGGTGCAGATCACCAGGGTCCCACCCACCAGCCCTGGGTCACCCACTGGGGGCCCGGAAGAAGGCGGGGCAGGTGCCTGATCACCCCGGTCTCACCCGGCAGCCCTGGGTCCCACCAGGAGGCCCGGATGAGGGCGGGGGGGGGGGGGGGTGGCCTGATCACTGGGGTCCCTCGGGCTAGCCCTGGGTCCCCCGAGGGAGGCCCGGATGAGGTCGGGGCACGTGCCTGATCACAGGCGTCCCACTGGCCAGCCCTGGGTCCCCCACGGGAGGATCGGATGAGGGCGGGGCTGGTGCCTGATTATTGGGGTCCCACCTGCCAGCTCTGGGCCCCCTGCGCGAGGCCGGGACGAGGACGGGTAGGGTGCAGATCACCAGGGTCCCACCCGCCAGTCCTGGGTCACCCCTGGGAGGCCCGGATGAGGACGGGGCCCGTGCTTGATCACAGGCGTCCCACTGGCCAGCCCTGGGTCCCCCACGGGAGGCCCGGATGAGGGCGGGGCTGGTGCCTGATTATTGGGGTCCCACCTGCCTGCTCTGGGCCCCCCGCGGGAGGCCGGGACGAGGACGGGGAGGGTGCAGATCACCAGGGTCCCACCCGCCAGTCCTGGGTCACGCCTGGGAGGCCCGGATGAGGGCGGGGTTGGTGCCTGATCCCGGGAGTCCCATTCGCCAGCCCTAGGTCCCCTGCTGGAAGCCCGGATGAGGGCGGGGCCAGTGCCTGATCACAGGCATCTCACTGGCCAGCCCTGGGTCCCTTGCGGGAGGCCTGGATGAGGGCGGGGTCAGTGCCTGATCACCGGTGTCCCTCTGGCTAGCCCTGAGTGCCCCACGGGAGGCCTGGATGAGGTCCGGGCCAATGTCTGATCACAGGCATCCCACCGGCCAGCCCTGGGTCCCTTGCGTGAGGCCCGGATGTGGGCGGGGTCGGTGCGTGATCACTGGGGTCCCATTTGCCAGCCCTGGGTTCCCCGCTGGAGGCCCGGATGAGGGCGGGGCGGGTACCGGGGTCCCACCCGCCAGCCCTGGGGCCCCCGGGGAATGCCCGAATGAGGGCGGGGCCGGTGCCTGATCACGGGGGTTCCATGGGCCAGCCCTGGGTCCCCTGCGGGAAGCCCGGATGAGGGCGGGGCTGGTCCCTGATCACAGGGGTCCCATTCGCCAGTCCTGGGTCCCCCGCGGGAGGTCCAGATTAGGCCGGGGCGGGTACCGGGGTCCCACCTGTTAGCCCTGGGCTTCACGGGAGGCCCAGTTGAGGGCGGGGTGTGTTCCAGATTACCCGGGTCCCACCCGCCAGCCCTGGGCCCCCCGGGAGGCCGGGAAGGGGACAGGGTGGATGCGGATCACCAGGGTCCCACCCACCAGCCCTGGGTCACCCACTGGGGGCCCGGAAGAAGGCGGGGCAGGTTCCTGATCACCCCGGTCCCACCCGGCAGCCCTGGGTCCCCCCAAGAGGCCCGGATGAGGGCGCGGCGGGTTCCTGATCACAGGTGTCCCACAGGCCAGCCCTGGGACCCCCGCGGGAGGCCCGGATGAGGGCGGGGCTGGTACCTAATCCCTGGGGTCCCATTCGCCAGCCCTAGGTCCCCTGCTGGAAGTCTGGATGAGGGCGGGGCGGGTACCGGTGTCCCACCGGCCAGCCCTGGGCCCCACGGGAGGCCCGGTTGTGGGCGGGGCGTGTTCCCGATTACCGGGGTCCCACCCGCCAGCCCTGGGCCCCCCGCTGGAGGCCTGGATGAGGGCGGGGCGAGTACCGGGGTCCCACCTGCCAGCCCTGGGCCCCACGGGAGGCCTGGTTGAGGGCGGGGCGGGTACCGGGGTCCCACCCGCCAGCCCTGGGCCCCCCGCTGGAGGCCTGGATGAGGGCGGGGCGGGTACCGGGGTCCCACCTGCCAGCCCTGGGCCCCCCGCTGGAGGCCTGGATGAGGGCGGGGCGGGTACCGGGGTCCCACTCGCCAGCCCTGGCCCCACGGGAGGCCGGGACGAGGACCGGGCGGGTGCCGATCACCAGGGTCCCTCCTGCCAGCCCTGGGTCATCCACAGAAGCCTGGAAGAGGGCGGCTCAGGTGCCTGATCACCGAGGTCCCACCCAGCAGCCCTAGGTCCCACCAGGAGGCCCGGATGAGGGCGGGGCGGGCGCCTGATCACGGGGGTCCCTCCGGCTAGCCCTGGGTCCCCCGAGGGAGGCCCGGATGTGGTCGGGGCCCGTGCCTGATCACAGGCGTCCCACCGGCCAGCCCTGGGTCCCCAGCGTGAGGCCCGGATGAGGGCGGGGCTGGTGCCTGATCCCTGGGGTCCCATTCACCAGCCCTAGGTCCCCCGCTGGAAGCCCGGATTAGGGCAGGGCGGGTACCGGGGTCCCACCCGCCAGCCCTGGGCCCCACAGGAGGCCCGGTTGAGGGCGGGGCAGGTGCCGGATTACCGGGGTCCCACCCGCCAGCCCTGGGTCACCCACTGGGGGCCCGGAAGAAGGCGGGGCAGGTGCCTGATCACCCCGGTCTCACCCGGCAGCCCTGGGTCCCACCAGGAGGCCCGGATGAGGGCGGGGGGGGGGGGGGTGGCCTGATCACTGGGGTCCCTCGGGCTAGCCCTGGGTCCCCCGAGGGAGGCCCGGATGAGGTCGGGGCACGTGCCTGATCACAGGCGTCCCACTGGCCAGCCCTGGGTCCCCCACGGGAGGATCGGATGAGGGCGGGGCTGGTGCCTGATTATTGGGGTCCCACCTGCCAGCTCTGGGCCCCCTGCGCGAGGCCGGGACGAGGACGGGTAGGGTGCAGATCACCAGGGTCCCACCCGCCAGTCCTGGGTCACCCCTGGGAGGCCCGGATGAGGACGGGGCCCGTGCCTGATCACAGGCGTCCCACTGGCCAGCCCTGGGTCCCCCACGGGAGGCCCGGATGAGGGCGGGGCTGGTGCCTGATTATTGGGGTCCCACCTGCCTGCTCTGGGCCCCCCGCGGGAGGCCGGTACGAGGACGGGGAGGGTGCAGATCACCAGGGTCCCACCCGCCAGTCCTGGGTCACGCCTGGGAGGCCCGGATGAGGGCGGGGTTGGTGCCTGATCCCGGGAGTCCCATTCGCCAGCCCTAGGTCCCCTGCTGGAAGCCCGGATGAGGGCGGGGCCAGTGCCTGATCACAGGCATCTCACTGGCCAGCCCTGGGTCCCTTGCGGGAGGCCTGGATGAGGGCGGGGTCAGTGCCTGATCACCGGTGTCCCTCTGGCTAGCCCTGAGTGCCCCACGGGAGGCCTGGATGAGGTCCGGGCCAATGTCTGATCACAGGCATCCCACTGGCCAGCCCTGGGTCCCTTGCGGGAGGCCTGGATGAGGGCGGGGTTGGTGCCTGATCCCGGGAGTCCCATTCGCCAGCCCTAGGTCCCCTGCTGGAAGCCCGGATGAGGGCGGGGCCAGTGTCTGATCACAGGCATCCCACTGGCCAGCCCTGGGTCCCCCGCGGGAAGCCGGGATGAGGGCAGGGCGGGTACCGGGGTCCCACCCGCCAGCCCTGGGCCCCACAGGAGGCCCGGTTGAGGGCGGGGCAGGTGCCGGATTACCGGGGTCCCACCCGCCAGCCCTGGGCCCCCCGCGGGAGGCCAGGACGAGGACGGGTAGGGTGCAGATCACCAGGGTCCCACCCACCAGCCCTGGGTCACCCACTGGGGGCCCGGAAGAAGGCGGGGCAGGTGCCTGATCACCCCGGTCTCACCCGGCAGCCCTGGGTCCCACCAGGAGGCCCGGATGAGGGCGGGGGGGGGGGGGGTGGCCTGATCACTGGGGTCCCTCGGGCTAGCCCTGGGTCCCCCGAGGGAGGCCCGGATGAGGTCGGGGCACGTGCCTGATCACAGGCGTCCCACTGGCCAGCCCTGGGTCCCCCACGGGAGGATCGGATGAGGGCGGGGCTGGTGCCTGATTATTGGGGTCCCACCTGCCAGCTCTGGGCCCCCTGCGCGAGGCCGGGACGAGGACGGGTAGGGTGCAGATCACCAGGGTCCCACCCGCCAGTCCTGGGTCACCCCTGGGAGGCCCGGATGAGGACGGGGCCCGTGCTTGATCACAGGCGTCCCACTGGCCAGCCCTGGGTCCCCCACGGGAGGCCCGGATGAGGGCGGGGCTGGTGCCTGATTATTGGGGTCCCACCTGCCTGCTCTGGGCCCCCCGCGGGAGGCCGGGACGAGGACGGGGAGGGTGCAGATCACCAGGGTCCCACCCGCCAGTCCTGGGTCACGCCTGGGAGGCCCGGATGAGGGCGGGGTTGGTGCCTGATCCCGGGAGTCCCATTCGCCAGCCCTAGGTCCCCTGCTGGAAGCCCGGATGAGGGCGGGGCCAGTGCCTGATCACAGGCATCTCACTGGCCAGCCCTGGGTCCCTTGCGGGAGGCCTGGATGAGGGCGGGGTCAGTGCCTGATCACCGGTGTCCCTCTGGCTAGCCCTGAGTGCCCCACGGGAGGCCTGGATGAGGTCCGGGCCAATGTCTGATCACAGGCATCCCACCGGCCAGCCCTGGGTCCCTTGCGTGAGGCCCGGATGTGGGCGGGGTCGGTGCGTGATCACTGGGGTCCCATTTGCCAGCCCTGGGTTCCCCGCTGGAGGCCCGGATGAGGGCGGGGCGGGTACCGGGGTCCCACCCGCCAGCCCTGGGGCCCCCGGGGAATGCCCGAATGAGGGCGGGGCCGGTGCCTGATCACGGGGGTTCCATGGGCCAGCCCTGGGTCCCCTGCGGGAAGCCCGGATGAGGGCGGGGCTGGTCCCTGATCACAGGGGTCCCATTCGCCAGTCCTGGGTCCCCCGCGGGAGGTCCAGATTAGGCCGGGGCGGGTACCGGGGTCCCACCTGTTAGCCCTGGGCTTCACGGGAGGCCCAGTTGAGGGCGGGGTGTGTTCCAGATTACCCGGGTCCCACCCGCCAGCCCTGGGCCCCCCGGGAGGCCGGGAAGGGGACAGGGTGGATGCGGATCACCAGGGTCCCACCCACCAGCCCTGGGTCACCCACTGGGGGCCCGGAAGAAGGCGGGGCAGGTTCCTGATCACCCCGGTCCCACCCGGCAGCCCTGGGTCCCCCCAAGAGGCCCGGATGAGGGCGCGGCGGGTTCCTGATCACAGGTGTCCCACAGGCCAGCCCTGGGACCCCCGCGGGAGGCCCGGATGAGGGCGGGGCTGGTACCTAATCCCTGGGGTCCCATTCGCCAGCCCTAGGTCCCCTGCTGGAAGTCTGGATGAGGGCGGGGCGGGTACCGGTGTCCCACCGGCCAGCCCTGGGCCCCACGGGAGGCCCGGTTGTGGGCGGGGCGTGTTCCCGATTACCGGGGTCCCACCCGCCAGCCCTGGGCCCCCCGCTGGAGGCCTGGATGAGGGCGGGGCGAGTACCGGGGTCCCACCTGCCAGCCCTGGGCCCCACGGGAGGCCTGGTTGAGGGCGGGGCGGGTACCGGGGTCCCACCCGCCAGCCCTGGGCCCCCCGCTGGAGGCCTGGATGAGGGCGGGGCGGGTACCGGGGTCCCACCTGCCAGCCCTGGGCCCCCCGCTGGAGGCCTGGATGAGGGCGGGGCGGGTACCGGGGTCCCACTCGCCAGCCCTGGCCCCACGGGAGGCCGGGACGAGGACCGGGCGGGTGCCGATCACCAGGGTCCCTCCTGCCAGCCCTGGGTCATCCACAGAAGCCTGGAAGAGGGCGGCTCAGGTGCCTGATCACCGAGGTCCCACCCAGCAGCCCTAGGTCCCACCAGGAGGCCCGGATGAGGGCGGGGCGGGCGCCTGATCACGGGGGTCCCTCCGGCTAGCCCTGGGTCCCCCGAGGGAGGCCCGGATGTGGTCGGGGCCCGTGCCTGATCACAGGCGTCCCACCGGCCAGCCCTGGGTCCCCAGCGTGAGGCCCGGATGAGGGCGGGGCTGGTGCCTGATCCCTGGGGTCCCATTCACCAGCCCTAGGTCCCCCGCTGGAAGCCCGGATTAGGGCAGGGCGGGTACCGGGGTCCCACCCGCCAGCCCTGGGCCCCACAGGAGGCCCGGTTGAGGGCGGGGCAGGTGCCGGATTACCGGGGTCCCACCCGCCAGCCCTGGGTCACCCACTGGGGGCCCGGAAGAAGGCGGGGCAGGTGCCTGATCACCCCGGTCTCACCCGGCAGCCCTGGGTCCCACCAGGAGGCCCGGATGAGGGCGGGGGGGGGGTGGCCTGATCACTGGGGTCCCTCGGGCTAGCCCTGGGTCCCCCGAGGGAGGCCCGGATGAGGTCGGGGCACGTGCCTGATCACAGGCGTCCCACTGGCCAGCCCTGGGTCCCCCACGGGAGGATCGGATGAGGGCGGGGCTGGTGCCTGATTATTGGGGTCCCACCTGCCAGCTCTGGGCCCCCTGCGCGAGGCCGGGACGAGGACGGGTAGGGTGCAGATCACCAGGGTCCCACCCGCCAGTCCTGGGTCACCCCTGGGAGGCCCGGATGAGGACGGGGCCCGTGCCTGATCACAGGCGTCCCACTGGCCAGCCCTGGGTCCCCCACGGGAGGCCCGGATGAGGGCGGGGCTGGTGCCTGATTATTGGGGTCCCACCTGCCTGCTCTGGGCCCCCCGCGGGAGGCCGGTACGAGGACGGGGAGGGTGCAGATCACCAGGGTCCCACCCGCCAGTCCTGGGTCACGCCTGGGAGGCCCGGATGAGGGCGGGGTTGGTGCCTGATCCCGGGAGTCCCATTCGCCAGCCCTAGGTCCCCTGCTGGAAGCCCGGATGAGGGCGGGGCCAGTGCCTGATCACAGGCATCTCACTGGCCAGCCCTGGGTCCCTTGCGGGAGGCCTGGATGAGGGCGGGGTCAGTGCCTGATCACCGGTGTCCCTCTGGCTAGCCCTGAGTGCCCCACGGGAGGCCTGGATGAGGTCCGGGCCAATGTCTGATCACAGGCATCCCACTGGCCAGCCCTGGGTCCCTTGCGGGAGGCCTGGATGAGGGCGGGGTTGGTGCCTGATCCCGGGAGTCCCATTCGCCAGCCCTAGGTCCCCTGCTGGAAGCCCGGATGAGGGCGGGGCCAGTGTCTGATCACAGGCATCCCACTGGCCAGCCCTGGGTCCCCCGCGGGAAGCCGGGATGAGGGCAGGGCGGGTACCGGGGTCCCACCCGCCAGCCCTGGGCCCCACAGGAGGCCCGGTTGAGGGCGGGGCAGGTGCCGGATTACCGGGGTCCCACCCGCCAGCCCTGGGCCCCCCGCGGGAGGCCAGGACGAGGACGGGTAGGGTGCAGATCACCAGGGTCCCACCCACCAGCCCTGGGTCACCCACTGGGGGCCCGGAAGAAGGCGGGGCAGGTGCCTGATCACCCCGGTCTCACCCGGCAGCCCTGGGTCCCACCAGGAGGCCCGGATGAGGGCGGGGGGGGGGGGGGTGGCCTGATCACTGGGGTCCCTCGGGCTAGCCCTGGGTCCCCCGAGGGAGGCCCGGATGAGGTCGGGGCACGTGCCTGATCACAGGCGTCCCACTGGCCAGCCCTGGGTCCCCCACGGGAGGATCGGATGAGGGCGGGGCTGGTGCCTGATTATTGGGGTCCCACCTGCCAGCTCTGGGCCCCCTGCGCGAGGCCGGGACGAGGACGGGTAGGGTGCAGATCACCAGGGTCCCACCCGCCAGTCCTGGGTCACCCCTGGGAGGCCCGGATGAGGACGGGGCCCGTGCTTGATCACAGGCGTCCCACTGGCCAGCCCTGGGTCCCCCACGGGAGGCCCGGATGAGGGCGGGGCTGGTGCCTGATTATTGGGGTCCCACCTGCCTGCTCTGGGCCCCCCGCGGGAGGCCGGGACGAGGACGGGGAGGGTGCAGATCACCAGGGTCCCACCCGCCAGTCCTGGGTCACGCCTGGGAGGCCCGGATGAGGGCGGGGTTGGTGCCTGATCCCGGGAGTCCCATTCGCCAGCCCTAGGTCCCCTGCTGGAAGCCCGGATGAGGGCGGGGCCAGTGCCTGATCACAGGCATCTCACTGGCCAGCCCTGGGTCCCTTGCGGGAGGCCTGGATGAGGGCGGGGTCAGTGCCTGATCACCGGTGTCCCTCTGGCTAGCCCTGAGTGCCCCACGGGAGGCCTGGATGAGGTCCGGGCCAATGTCTGATCACAGGCATCCCACCGGCCAGCCCTGGGTCCCTTGCGTGAGGCCCGGATGTGGGCGGGGTCGGTGCGTGATCACTGGGGTCCCATTTGCCAGCCCTGGGTTCCCCGCTGGAGGCCCGGATGAGGGCGGGGCGGGTACCGGGGTCCCACCCGCCAGCCCTGGGGCCCCCGGGGAATGCCCGAATGAGGGCGGGGCCGGTGCCTGATCACGGGGGTTCCATGGGCCAGCCCTGGGTCCCCTGCGGGAAGCCCGGATGAGGGCGGGGCTGGTCCCTGATCACAGGGGTCCCATTCGCCAGTCCTGGGTCCCCCGCGGGAGGTCCAGATTAGGCCGGGGCGGGTACCGGGGTCCCACCTGTTAGCCCTGGGCTTCACGGGAGGCCCAGTTGAGGGCGGGGTGTGTTCCAGATTACCCGGGTCCCACCCGCCAGCCCTGGGCCCCCCGGGAGGCCGGGAAGGGGACAGGGTGGATGCGGATCACCAGGGTCCCACCCACCAGCCCTGGGTCACCCACTGGGGGCCCGGAAGAAGGCGGGGCAGGTTCCTGATCACCCCGGTCCCACCCGGCAGCCCTGGGTCCCCCCAAGAGGCCCGGATGAGGGCGCGGCGGGTTCCTGATCACAGGTGTCCCACAGGCCAGCCCTGGGACCCCCGCGGGAGGCCCGGATGAGGGCGGGGCTGGTACCTAATCCCTGGGGTCCCATTCGCCAGCCCTAGGTCCCCTGCTGGAAGTCTGGATGAGGGCGGGGCGGGTACCGGTGTCCCACCGGCCAGCCCTGGGCCCCACGGGAGGCCCGGTTGTGGGCGGGGCGTGTTCCCGATTACCGGGGTCCCACCCGCCAGCCCTGGGCCCCCCGCTGGAGGCCTGGATGAGGGCGGGGCGAGTACCGGGGTCCCACCTGCCAGCCCTGGGCCCCACGGGAGGCCTGGTTGAGGGCGGGGCGGGTACCGGGGTCCCACCCGCCAGCCCTGGGCCCCCCGCTGGAGGCCTGGATGAGGGCGGGGCGGGTACCGGGGTCCCACCTGCCAGCCCTGGGCCCCCCGCTGGAGGCCTGGATGAGGGCGGGGCGGGTACCGGGGTCCCACTCGCCAGCCCTGGCCCCACGGGAGGCCGGGACGAGGACCGGGCGGGTGCCGATCACCAGGGTCCCTCCTGCCAGCCCTGGGTCATCCACAGAAGCCTGGAAGAGGGCGGCTCAGGTGCCTGATCACCGAGGTCCCACCCAGCAGCCCTAGGTCCCACCAGGAGGCCCGGATGAGGGCGGGGCGGGCGCCTGATCACGGGGGTCCCTCCGGCTAGCCCTGGGTCCCCCGAGGGAGGCCCGGATGTGGTCGGGGCCCGTGCCTGATCACAGGCGTCCCACCGGCCAGCCCTGGGTCCCCAGCGTGAGGCCCGGATGAGGGCGGGGCTGGTGCCTGATCCCTGGGGTCCCATTCACCAGCCCTAGGTCCCCCGCTGGAAGCCCGGATTAGGGCAGGGCGGGTACCGGGGTCCCACCCGCCAGCCCTGGGCCCCACAGGAGGCCCGGTTGAGGGCGGGGCAGGTGCCGGATTACCGGGGTCCCACCCGCCAGCCCTGGGTCACCCACTGGGGGCCCGGAAGAAGGCGGGGCAGGTGCCTGATCACCCCGGTCTCACCCGGCAGCCCTGGGTCCCACCAGGAGGCCCGGATGAGGGCGGGGGGGGGGTGGCCTGATCACTGGGGTCCCTCGGGCTAGCCCTGGGTCCCCCGAGGGAGGCCCGGATGAGGTCGGGGCACGTGCCTGATCACAGGCGTCCCACTGGCCAGCCCTGGGTCCCCCACGGGAGGATCGGATGAGGGCGGGGCTGGTGCCTGATTATTGGGGTCCCACCTGCCAGCTCTGGGCCCCCTGCGCGAGGCCGGGACGAGGACGGGTAGGGTGCAGATCACCAGGGTCCCACCCGCCAGTCCTGGGTCACCCCTGGGAGGCCCGGATGAGGACGGGGCCCGTGCCTGATCACAGGCGTCCCACTGGCCAGCCCTGGGTCCCCCACGGGAGGCCCGGATGAGGGCGGGGCTGGTGCCTGATTATTGGGGTCCCACCTGCCTGCTCTGGGCCCCCCGCGGGAGGCCGGTACGAGGACGGGGAGGGTGCAGATCACCAGGGTCCCACCCGCCAGTCCTGGGTCACGCCTGGGAGGCCCGGATGAGGGCGGGGTTGGTGCCTGATCCCGGGAGTCCCATTCGCCAGCCCTAGGTCCCCTGCTGGAAGCCCGGATGAGGGCGGGGCCAGTGCCTGATCACAGGCATCTCACTGGCCAGCCCTGGGTCCCTTGCGGGAGGCCTGGATGAGGGCGGGGTCAGTGCCTGATCACCGGTGTCCCTCTGGCTAGCCCTGAGTGCCCCACGGGAGGCCTGGATGAGGTCCGGGCCAATGTCTGATCACAGGCATCCCACTGGCCAGCCCTGGGTCCCTTGCGGGAGGCCTGGATGAGGGCGGGGTTGGTGCCTGATCCCGGGAGTCCCATTCGCCAGCCCTAGGTCCCCTGCTGGAAGCCCGGATGAGGGCGGGGCCAGTGTCTGATCACAGGCATCCCACTGGCCAGCCCTGGGTCCCCCGCGGGAAGCCGGGATGAGGGCAGGGCGGGTACCGGGGTCCCACCCGCCAGCCCTGGGCCCCACAGGAGGCCCGGTTGAGGGCGGGGCAGGTGCCGGATTACCGGGGTCCCACCCGCCAGCCCTGGGCCCCCCGCGGGAGGCCAGGACGAGGACGGGTAGGGTGCAGATCACCAGGGTCCCACCCACCAGCCCTGGGTCACCCACTGGGGGCCCGGAAGAAGGCGGGGCAGGTGCCTGATCACCCCGGTCTCACCCGGCAGCCCTGGGTCCCACCAGGAGGCCCGGATGAGGGCGGGGGGGGGGGGGGGTGGCCTGATCACTGGGGTCCCTCGGGCTAGCCCTGGGTCCCCCGAGGGAGGCCCGGATGAGGTCGGGGCACGTGCCTGATCACAGGCGTCCCACTGGCCAGCCCTGGGTCCCCCACGGGAGGATCGGATGAGGGCGGGGCTGGTGCCTGATTATTGGGGTCCCACCTGCCAGCTCTGGGCCCCCTGCGCGAGGCCGGGACGAGGACGGGTAGGGTGCAGATCACCAGGGTCCCACCCGCCAGTCCTGGGTCACCCCTGGGAGGCCCGGATGAGGACGGGGCCCGTGCTTGATCACAGGCGTCCCACTGGCCAGCCCTGGGTCCCCCACGGGAGGCCCGGATGAGGGCGGGGCTGGTGCCTGATTATTGGGGTCCCACCTGCCTGCTCTGGGCCCCCCGCGGGAGGCCGGGACGAGGACGGGGAGGGTGCAGATCACCAGGGTCCCACCCGCCAGTCCTGGGTCACGCCTGGGAGGCCCGGATGAGGGCGGGGTTGGTGCCTGATCCCGGGAGTCCCATTCGCCAGCCCTAGGTCCCCTGCTGGAAGCCCGGATGAGGGCGGGGCCAGTGCCTGATCACAGGCATCTCACTGGCCAGCCCTGGGTCCCTTGCGGGAGGCCTGGATGAGGGCGGGGTCAGTGCCTGATCACCGGTGTCCCTCTGGCTAGCCCTGAGTGCCCCACGGGAGGCCTGGATGAGGTCCGGGCCAATGTCTGATCACAGGCATCCCACCGGCCAGCCCTGGGTCCCTTGCGTGAGGCCCGGATGTGGGCGGGGTCGGTGCGTGATCACTGGGGTCCCATTTGCCAGCCCTGGGTTCCCCGCTGGAGGCCCGGATGAGGGCGGGGCGGGTACCGGGGTCCCACCCGCCAGCCCTGGGGCCCCCGGGGAATGCCCGAATGAGGGCGGGGCCGGTGCCTGATCACGGGGGTTCCATGGGCCAGCCCTGGGTCCCCTGCGGGAAGCCCGGATGAGGGCGGGGCTGGTCCCTGATCACAGGGGTCCCATTCGCCAGTCCTGGGTCCCCCGCGGGAGGTCCAGATTAGGCCGGGGCGGGTACCGGGGTCCCACCTGTTAGCCCTGGGCTTCACGGGAGGCCCAGTTGAGGGCGGGGTGTGTTCCAGATTACCCGGGTCCCACCCGCCAGCCCTGGGCCCCCCGGGAGGCCGGGAAGGGGACAGGGTGGATGCGGATCACCAGGGTCCCACCCACCAGCCCTGGGTCACCCACTGGGGGCCCGGAAGAAGGCGGGGCAGGTTCCTGATCACCCCGGTCCCACCCGGCAGCCCTGGGTCCCCCCAAGAGGCCCGGATGAGGGCGCGGCGGGTTCCTGATCACAGGTGTCCCACAGGCCAGCCCTGGGACCCCCGCGGGAGGCCCGGATGAGGGCGGGGCTGGTACCTAATCCCTGGGGTCCCATTCGCCAGCCCTAGGTCCCCTGCTGGAAGTCTGGATGAGGGCGGGGCGGGTACCGGTGTCCCACCGGCCAGCCCTGGGCCCCACGGGAGGCCCGGTTGTGGGCGGGGCGTGTTCCCGATTACCGGGGTCCCACCCGCCAGCCCTGGGCCCCCCGCTGGAGGCCTGGATGAGGGCGGGGCGAGTACCGGGGTCCCACCTGCCAGCCCTGGGCCCCACGGGAGGCCTGGTTGAGGGCGGGGCGGGTACCGGGGTCCCACCCGCCAGCCCTGGGCCCCCCGCTGGAGGCCTGGATGAGGGCGGGGCGGGTACCGGGGTCCCACCTGCCAGCCCTGGGCCCCCCGCTGGAGGCCTGGATGAGGGCGGGGCGGGTACCGGGGTCCCACTCGCCAGCCCTGGCCCCACGGGAGGCCGGGACGAGGACCGGGCGGGTGCCGATCACCAGGGTCCCTCCTGCCAGCCCTGGGTCATCCGCAGAAGCCTGGAAGAGGGCGGCTCAGGTGCCTGATCACCGAGGTCCCACCCAGCAGCCCTAGGTCCCACCAGGAGGCCCGGATGAGGGCGGGGCGGGCGCCTGATCACGGGGGTCCCTCCGGCTAGCCCTGGGTCCCCCGAGGGAGGCCCGGATGTGGTCGGGGCCCGTGCCTGATCACAGGCGTCCCACCGGCCAGCCCTGGGTCCCCAGCGTGAGGCCCGGATGAGGGCGGGGCTGGTGCCTGATCCCTGGGGTCCCATTCACCAGCCCTAGGTCCCCCGCTGGAAGCCCGGATTAGGGCAGGGCGGGTACCGGGGTCCCACCCGCCAGCCCTGGGCCCCACAGGAGGCCCGGTTGAGGGCGGGGCAGGTGCCGGATTACCGGGGTCCCACCCGCCAGCCCTGGGTCACCCACTGGGGGCCCGGAAGAAGGCGGGGCAGGTGCCTGATCACCCCGGTCTCACCCGGCAGCCCTGGGTCCCACCAGGAGGCCCGGATGAGGGCGGGGGGGGGGGTGGCCTGATCACTGGGGTCCCTCGGGCTAGCCCTGGGTCCCCCGAGGGAGGCCTGGATGAGGTCGGGGCACGTGCCTGATCACAGGCGTCCCACTGGCCAGCCCTGGGTCCCCCACGGGAGGACCGGATGAGGGCGGGGCTGGTGCCTGATTATTGGGGTCCCACCTGCCAGCTCTGGGCCCCCTGCGGGAGGCCGGGACGAGGACGGGTAGGGTGCAGATCACCAGGGTCCCACCCGTCAGTCCTGGGTCACCCCTGGGAGGCCCAGATGAGGACGGGGCCCGTGCCTGATCACAGGCGTCCCACTGGCCAGCCCTGGGTCCCCCACGGGAGGCCCAGATGAGGGCGGGGCTGGTGCCTGATTATTGGGGTTCCACCTGCCAGCTCTGTGCCCCCCGCGGGAGGCCGGGACGAGGACGGGGAGGGTGCAGATCACCAGGGTCCCACCCGCCAGTCCTGGGTCACGCCTGGGAGGCCCGGATGAGGGCGGGGTTGGTGCCTGATCCCGGGAGTCCCATTCGCCAGCCCTAGGTCCCCTGCTGGAAGACTGGATGAGGGCGGGGCCAGTGTCTGATCACAGGCATCCCACTGGCCAGCCCTGGGTCCCTTGCGGGAGGCCTGGATGAGGGCGGGGTTGGTGCCTGATCCCGGGAGTCCCATTCGCCAGCCCTAGGTCCCCTGCTGGAAGCCCGGATGAGGGCGGAGCCAGTGTCTGATCACAGGCATCCCACTGGCCAGCCCTGGGTCCCCCGCGGGAAGCCGGGATGAGGGCAGGGCGGGTACCGGGGTCCCACCCGCCAGCCCTGGGCCCCACAGGAGGCCCGGTTGAGGGCGGGGCAGGTGCCGGATTACCGGGGTCCCACCCGCCAGCCCTGGGCCCCCCGCGGGAGGCCAGGACGAGGACGGGTAGGGTGCAGATCACCAGGGTCCCACCCACCAGCCCTGGGTCACCCACTGGGGGCCCGGAAGAAGGCGGGGCAGGTGCCTGATCACCCCGGTCTCACCCGGCAGCCCTGGGTCCCACCAGGAGGCCCGGATGAGGGCGGGGGGGGGGGGTGGCCTGATCACTGGGGTCCCTCGGGCTAGCCCTGGGTCCCCCGAGGGAGGCCCGGATGAGGTCGGGGCACGTGCCTGATCACAGGCGTCCCACTGGCCAGCCCTGGGTCCCCCACGGGAGGATCGGATGAGGGCGGGGCTGGTGCCTGATTATTGGGGTCCCACCTGCCAGCTCTGGGCCCCCTGCGCGAGGCCGGGACGAGGACGGGTAGGGTGCAGATCACCAGGGTCCCACCCGCCAGTCCTGGGTCACCCCTGGGAGGCCCGGATGAGGACGGGGCCCGTGCCTGATCACAGGCGTCCCACTGGCCAGCCCTGGGTCCCCCACGGGAGGCCCGGATGAGGGCGGGGCTGGTGCCTGATTATTGGGGTCCCACCTGCCTGCTCTGGGCCCCCCGCGGGAGGCCGGTACGAGGACGGGGAGGGTGCAGATCACCAGGGTCCCACCCGCCAGTCCTGGGTCACGCCTGGGAGGCCCGGATGAGGGCGGGGTTGGTGCCTGATCCCGGGAGTCCCATTCGCCAGCCCTAGGTCCCCTGCTGGAAGCCCGGATGAGGGCGGGGCCAGTGCCTGATCACAGGCATCTCACTGGCCAGCCCTGGGTCCCTTGCGGGAGGCCTGGATGAGGGCGGGGTCAGTGCCTGATCACCGGTGTCCCTCTGGCTAGCCCTGAGTGCCCCACGGGAGGCCTGGATGAGGTCCGGGCCAATGTCTGATCACAGGCATCCCACTGGCCAGCCCTGGGTCCCTTGCGGGAGGCCTGGATGAGGGCGGGGTTGGTGCCTGATCCCGGGAGTCCCATTCGCCAGCCCTAGGTCCCCTGCTGGAAGCCCGGATGAGGGCGGGGCCAGTGTCTGATCACAGGCATCCCACTGGCCAGCCCTGGGTCCCCCGCGGGAAGCCGGGATGAGGGCAGGGCGGGTACCGGGGTCCCACCCGCCAGCCCTGGGCCCCACAGGAGGCCCGGTTGAGGGCGGGGCAGGTGCCGGATTACCGGGGTCCCACCCGCCAGCCCTGGGCCCCCCGCGGGAGGCCAGGACGAGGACGGGTAGGGTGCAGATCACCAGGGTCCCACCCACCAGCCCTGGGTCACCCACTGGGGGCCCGGAAGAAGGCGGGGCAGGTGCCTGATCACCCCGGTCTCACCCGGCAGCCCTGGGTCCCACCAGGAGGCCCGGATGAGGGCGGGGGGGGGGGGGGTGGCCTGATCACTGGGGTCCCTCGGGCTAGCCCTGGGTCCCCCGAGGGAGGCCCGGATGAGGTCGGGGCACGTGCCTGATCACAGGCGTCCCACTGGCCAGCCCTGGGTCCCCCACGGGAGGATCGGATGAGGGCGGGGCTGGTGCCTGATTATTGGGGTCCCACCTGCCAGCTCTGGGCCCCCTGCGCGAGGCCGGGACGAGGACGGGTAGGGTGCAGATCACCAGGGTCCCACCCGCCAGTCCTGGGTCACCCCTGGGAGGCCCGGATGAGGACGGGGCCCGTGCTTGATCACAGGCGTCCCACTGGCCAGCCCTGGGTCCCCCACGGGAGGCCCGGATGAGGGCGGGGCTGGTGCCTGATTATTGGGGTCCCACCTGCCTGCTCTGGGCCCCCCGCGGGAGGCCGGTACGAGGACGGGGAGGGTGCAGATCACCAGGGTCCCACCCGCCAGTCCTGGGTCACGCCTGGGAGGCCCGGATGAGGGCGGGGTTGGTGCCTGATCCCGGGAGTCCCATTCGCCAGCCCTAGGTCCCCTGCTGGAAGCCCGGATGAGGGCGGGGCCAGTGCCTGATCACAGGCATCTCACTGGCCAGCCCTGGGTCCCTTGCGGGAGGCCTGGATGAGGGCGGGGTCAGTGCCTGATCACCGGTGTCCCTCTGGCTAGCCCTGAGTGCCCCACGGGAGGCCTGGATGAGGTCCGGGCCAATGTCTGATCACAGGCATCCCACCGGCCAGCCCTGGGTCCCTTGCGTGAGGCCCGGATGTGGGCGGGGTCGGTGCGTGATCACTGGGGTCCCATTTGCCAGCCCTGGGTTCCCCGCTGGAGGCCCGGATGAGGGCGGGGCGGGTACCGGGGTCCCACCCGCCAGCCCTGGGGCCCCCGGGGAATGCCCGAATGAGGGCGGGGCCGGTGCCTGATCACGGGGGTTCCATGGGCCAGCCCTGGGTCCCCTGCGGGAAGCCCGGATGAGGGCGGGGCTGGTCCCTGATCACAGGGGTCCCATTCGCCAGTCCTGGGTCCCCCGCGGGAGGTCCAGATTAGGCCGGGGCGGGTACCGGGGTCCCACCTGTTAGCCCTGGGCTTCACGGGAGGCCCAGTTGAGGGCGGGGTGTGTTCCAGATTACCCGGGTCCCACCCGCCAGCCCTGGGCCCCCCGGGAGGCCGGGAAGGGGACAGGGTGGATGCGGATCACCAGGGTCCCACCCACCAGCCCTGGGTCACCCACTGGGGGCCCGGAAGAAGGCGGGGCAGGTTCCTGATCACCCCGGTCCCACCCGGCAGCCCTGGGTCCCCCCAAGAGGCCCGGATGAGGGCGCGGCGGGTTCCTGATCACAGGCGTCCCACAGGCCAGCCCTGGGACCCCCGCGGGAGGCCCGGATGAGGGCGGGGCTGGTACCTAATCCCTGGGGTCCCATTCGCCAGCCCTAGGTCCCCTGCTGGAAGTCTGGATGAGGGCGGGGCGGGTACCGGTGTCCCACCGGCCAGCCCTGGGCCCCACGGGAGGCCCGGTTGTGGGCGGGGCGTGTTCCCGATTACCGGGGTCCCACCCGCCAGCCCTGGGCCCCCCGCTGGAGGCCTGGATGAGGGCGGGGCGGGTACCGGGGTCCCACCTGCCAGCCCTGGGCCCCACGGGAGGCCTGGTTGAGGGCGGGGCGGGTACCGGGGTCCCACCCGCCAGCCCTGGGCCCCCCGCTGGAGGCCTGGATGAGGGCGGGGCGGGTACCGGGGTCCCACCTGCCAGCCCTGGGCCCCCCGCTGGAGGCCCGGATGAGGGCGGGGCTGGTGCCTGATCCCTGGGGTCCCATTCACCAGCCCTAGGTCCCCCGCTGGAAGCCCGGATTAGGGCAGGGCGGGTACCGGTGTCCCACCCGCCAGCCCTGGGCCCCACAGGAGGCCGGGTTGAGGGCGGGGCAGGTGCCGGATTACCGGGGTCCCACCCGCCAGCCCTGGTCCCCCCGTGGGAGGCCGGGACGAGGACGGGTAGGGTGCAGATCACCAGGGTCCCACCCACCAGCCCTGGGTCACCCACTGGGGGCCCGGAAGAAGGCGGGGCAGGTGCCTGATCACCCCGGTCCCACCCGGCAGCCCTGGGTCCCACCAGGAGGCCCGGATGAGGGCGGGGCGGGTGCCTGATCACGGGGGTCCCTCCAGCTAGCCCTGGGTCCACTGCGGGAGGCCCGATAGAGGGGGGCGGGTGCCTGATCACCGGGGTCACACCCACCAGCCCTGGGTCCCCCGCGGGAGGTCCGAATGAGGGCGGGGCTGGTGCCTGATCACAGGGGTCCCATTCGCCAGTCCTTGGTCCCACCCTGGAGGCCTGGATGAGGGCGGGGCGGGTGCAGATCACCAGGGTCCCTCCCGCCAGCCCTGGGTCATCCGCCCGGATGCCCGGAAGAGGGCGGCGAGGGTGCCTGATCACTGAGGTCCCACCCAGCAGGCCTGGGTCCCACCAGGAGGTCCGGATGAGGGCGGGGCTGGTGCCCGATTATTGGGGTCCCACCCTCCAGCCCTGGGCCCCCCACGGGAGGCCGGGACGAGTACGGGGAGGGTGCAGATCACCAGGGTCCCACCCGCCAGCCCTGGGTCATGCCTGGGAGGCCCGGATGAGGGCGGGTTTGGTGCCTGATCCCGGGAGTCCCATTCGCCAGCCCTAGGTCCCCCACAGGAGGACCGATTGAGGCGGACGGGTGCCTGATCACCGGGGTCCCACCCGCCAGTCCTGGGCCCCACGTGCGCCCCGTTGAGGGCGGGGCGTGTTCCCGATTACCGAGGTCCCACCCGCCAGCCCTGGGCCCCCCGCGGGAGGCCGGGACCAGGACATGGAGGGTGCAGATCACCAGGGTCTCACCCGCCAGGCCTGGGTCACCCGCCGGGGGCCCGGAAGACAGCGGGGCAAGTGCCTGATCATCCGGTCCCACCAGGCAGCCCTGGGTCCCACCAGGAGGCCCGGATGACGGCGGGGCTGGTGCCTGATCCCTGGGGTCTCATTCGTCAGCCCTAGGTCCCAGGCTGGAAGCCCGGATGAAGGCGGGGCGGGTCCCTGATCACCAGAGTCCCACCCACCAGTCCTGGTTCCCCTGCAGTAGGCCCCCATGAGGGCAGGCGTGTACTGGGGTCCCACTTGCCAGCACTGGGTCCCACGCAGGAGGCCCGATTGAGGCAGGCGGGTGCCTGATCACCGGGGTCCGACCCGGCAGCCCTGGGTCTCCCTCGGAAGGCCCGAATGAAGGTGGGGCCGGTGCTTGATCACCTGGGTTCCATGGGCCAGCCCTGGGTTCCCTGCGGGAAGCCCGGATGAGGGCGAGGCTGGTCCCTGATCACAGGGGTCCCATTCGCCAGCCCTATGTTCCCTGCTGGAGGCCTGGATGAGGGTGGGGTGGGTACCAGGGTCCCACCCGTCAGCCCTGGGCCCGCCGGGAGGCCGGGACGAGGCCGGGGCGGGTGCCGATCACCAGGGTCCCTCCCGCCAGCCCTGGGTCATCCGCAGATGCCGGGAAGAGGGCGGCGCCGGTGCCTGATCACCCAGGTTCCACCCGGCAGCCCTGGGTCCACCAGGAGGCCCGGATGAGGGCGGGGCGGGTGCCTGATCACGGGGGTCCCTCCGGCTAGCCCTGGTTCCCCCGAGGGAGGCCCGGATGAGGGCGGGGCTGGTTCCTGATCACAGGTGTCCCACCGGCCAGCCCTGGGTCCCCCGCGGGAGGCCCGGATGAGGGCGGGGCTGGTGCCTGATCCCTGGGGTCCCATTCGCCAGTCCTGGGTTCCCCGCTGGAGGCCCGGATGAGGGCGGGGCAGGTACCGGGGTCCCACCCGCCAGCCTTGGGCCCCACAGGAGGCCTGGTTGAGGGCGGGGCAGGTGCCGGATTACCGGGGTCCCACCCGCCAGCCCTGGGCCCCCCGCGGGAGGCCGGGACGAGGACGGGGAGGGTGCAGATCACCAGGGTCCCACCCACCAGCCCTGGGTCACCCACCGGGGGCCGGAAGAAGGCGGGGCAGGTGCCTGATCACCCCGGTCCCACCTGGCAGCCCTGGGTCCCACCAGGAGGCCCTGATGAGGGCGGGGTGGGTGCCTGATCACGGGGGTCCCTCCGGCTATCCCTGGGTCCCCTGAGGGAGGCCCGGATGAGGTCGGGTCCCGTGCCTGATCAAAGGAGTCCCACCGGCCAGCCCTGGGTTCATTGCGGGAGGCCCGGATGTGGGCGGGGTCGGTGCCTGATCACGGGGGTCCCATTCGCCAGTCCTGGGTTCCCCGCTGGAGGCCCGGATGAGGGCGGGGCGGGTACCGGGGTCCCACCCGCCAGCCCTGGGGCCCCCGGGGAATGCCCGAATGAGGGCGGGGCCGGTGCCTGATCACGGGGGTTCCATGGGCCAGCCCTGGGTCCCCTGCGGGATGCCCGGATGAGGGCGGGGCTGGTCCCTGATCACAGGGGTCCCATTCGCCAGTCCTGGGTCCCCCGCGTGAGGCCCGAATGAGGGCGGGGCTGGTTCCTGATCGCAGGGATCGCATTCGCCAGTTCTGGGTCCCCCGCGGGAGGTCCGGATGAGGGCGGGGTGGGTACCGGGGTCCCACCCGCCAGCCCTGGGCCCCTGCGGGAGGCCGGGACGAGGACGGGACGGGTGCCGATCACCAGGGTCCCACCCGCCAGCCCTGGGTCACCGGCGGGATGCCTGGATGAGGGCGAGGCTGGTGCCTGATCACGGGGGTTCCATGGGCCAGCCCTGGGTCCCCCGCGGGAGGCCTGGATGAGGGCGGGGCTGGTTCCTGATCACAGGGGTCCCATTCGCCAGTCCTGGGTCTCCCCTGGAGGCCTGGTGAGCGCGGGGCGGGTACCGGGGCCCCACCCGCTAGCCCTGGGCCCCATGGGAGGCCCAGTTGAGGGCGGGGCGTGTGCCCGATTACCGGGGTCCCACCCACCAGCCCTGGGCCCCCGCGGGAGGCCGGGACGAGGACGGGGCGGGTGCTGATCACCAGGGTCCCACCCGCCAGTCCTGGGTCCCCCACGTGAGGCCTGGATGAGGTCGGGGCCGTTACTGATCACAGGCATCCCACTGGCCAGCCCTGAGTCCCATGCGGGAGGCCAGGATGAGGGCGGGGCGGTTCCCTGATCACCGGGGTCCCAGCCGCCAGCCCTAGGTCCCCGGAAGGAGTCCCGATTGAGGCGGGCGGGTGCCTGATCACCGGGGTCCCACCCACCAGCCCTGGGTCCCCCGCGGGAGGCCCGAATGAGGGCGGGGCCAGTGCCTGATCACGGGGGTTCCAAGGGCCAGCCCTGGGTCCCCCGCTGGAGGCCTGGATGAGGGCGGGGTGGGTACCGGGGTCCCACCCGTCAGCCCTGGGCCCGCCGGGAGGCCGTGACGAGGACGGGGCGGGTGCCGATCACCAGGGTCCCTCCCGCCAGCCCTGGGTCATCCGCAGATGCCAGGAAGAGGGCGGCGCAGGTGCCTGATCACCCAGGTCCCACCCGGCAGCCCTGGGTCCCAGCAGGAGGCCCGATTGAGGCGGGCGGGTGCCTGATCACCGGGGTCCCACCCATGAGCCCTGGGTCCCCCGCGGTAGGCCCCAATGAGGGTTGGGTCGGTGCCTGATCAAGGGGCTTCCGGCAGCTCAGTGGATAGAGTGTTGGCCTGCGGACTGTGGGGTCCCAGGTTTGATTCCGGCCAAGGGCACATGCCTGGGTTTCAGGCTCGATTCCCAGTGTGGGGCATACAGGAGGCAGCCAATCAATGATTCTCTCTCATCATTGATGTTTCCATCTCTCTCCCTCCCTCTCTGAAATCAATAAAAATATATTTTTTTAAAAAAATTAAAAGAAATGGGTGCATATGTCCTGCAAAGGACAAGTACAAAATATTTCATAGCAGCTCTATTAATAATAGCAAAATATACAAAGAACTCGTGTCCATCAATAGAAGAGAGAAATACATGGTGTTCATACAATGGAATGATATAGTGCAATAAGAATTCAACTATTGCACATAAAGCACAGAGAGATAAGGTAAAATTTTGTTGAGCTAGTCTGAAATACAGATTCATTCTGACCTTTTTAAAGAAGTACCATATATAAAGCAATATTGCAGAAATTAAAAAGCAATGGTCTGCCTTGTATTTAGTATGGGCATATCTTTTATCCTCTGTGTTTTAGTGCTTTGTTCTAGACCTTCCAATTTTGTACCTTTTGGCTAATATTATTTTTCAAAATCCCAAGCCCATGCAGATGCTGCTCTTGTGATTAAGGGCTATCATTTAAAATGCTCCAGTTAATGAAAACTTGAGGAGGCATTTTGCCCTTGATTTACCTTGCCTGCCCAGTGACAGGGTTGCCCCTGGTCTCCTGGGTGGTGGTCAGTCAATGAAAACCTGAGGTTGAAATTTTGAGGCAGGCCAGAGAGGGGCTTGGGGACCTCAGCTTCCGTGCTTCAGATAATGAAGGCCGCACCCCACAAGGGCCCAGGGCAGCAAAGCAGTGATGGAAAGGGCTACTCCTCCCACCAAGAAGTTTCAAGACCTCTGCAGTTAATCTGGTGTCCATGCTTTACAGTGGGTCCATGTAAACATCGTTCAGGCTGTCATATGCTTTGCGGTGCTCCAAGTTCTGAGGAAATTGGAGTGGGAAGGGGAGTCGTCAGAGCAATGAGCACTGAGGTCCTGTCTCAATTGTTCACATCAAATGCTTCTGCACATTATTTTGGACTCAAAATTTCTCCATTGTGAAAGAAAATAAGTATAAGTGGCAAAGGAATGCTCACTCATCACCGCCATCACCTGCCCTGCCATACATATTATACATATTGGAAAAAGCTACCATTGGTAACCTATTGGTAATGACAAGTTTGTGTGTGTGTGAGAGAGAGAGAGAGAGAGAGAGAGAGAGAGAGAGAGAGAGAGAGAGAATGGAGAGTTGCAATCCCATCCTAGTTGCAAGTTTATGGTTTGCTCAAGGTTTATTCCCCACCCCCATCCCTGCATCCCCAATGGCAGGGTTCTGAGTGGGCAGAGATGGGGGGCTATTAAATCCCCTCATCTGCTGCTCATCTCAGCTCTCCACAGCAGCTGGTGCCTCCCCTCTGCATAGCCAGCCCTGGCGGATGTCATTACTGAGGGAGCGGGAGTTCTGGCCCAGGTAATAGATAGTGTGAGCCCTACTATCTTGGGGCCTATTCTGGATACCGGTTTAGAGTAGCTCAAAAATTCAGTAGGTTCAGTGCTATTAACTGGATTTAACTGACTGTGTTTTGTGGGGTACAAAAGAATAAATTGGCTGAAAAATATTTTTAAAAAATCAGTTTGAGAGCAGGAGGTAGTGACTTGGTTTTGGAATTCTCAGGACATTGAATAAAAATTGCCTTCTTAAAGTGAAGCTTCTAGGACATTTTAAATTTTTAAATATTTTATATAAGCATGGATTATTTTTTTTATTAATTGACTTTTCAAATTATACAAATAATGGAGAGTCATTGTAAAATTTACAAAATTGAGAAATAAAAAGAAATTAAAATAACACTCAATCAAAATTTGGCATATAACCTTTCAGTTTCCCCATATGTATATGTGTTTCTATAATTATTTTTAATGGAATACTAATGCATTTAGTGACTTTAACCTGCTTTTTCTCCATTGAATAGTATCTCTTGAACACCTTGTAGGTTAATAAATATGCTTCTACATTATTATTTAATACAGTTCCCTAATATTCCATTGTGTGATGTACTAGAATTAATCTCAGGAATCCCCTTTTAGGGACATGTTTCTGAAACTGATTGTATCCAAATTTCTACTATCATAAATAAAACCATGATGAAAAATCCTGTAGGGAAATCTTTGTTTACATATGTATGCTCTCTAGGAAAAATTTGCTAGAATTGTCATTGACGTGGCAAGGGACATTTTAAAGGCTTTTGGTATGTATTACCAAATTGAATCCATTCACCAGAAATGTATGCGAGTGGCCTACTCTCCAAACACAGTGGGGTTTGTTTAAACAATATTTTCAAAGCCTGTGATTAACTTCCTTTTGATTGCTTTTTGTCTCATCCTCTAATGTCCTTGGCTTCTCTCTATTCTCTACCCACTGTTCTGGTACTCTCAGAAAGCCAAGAGAGGGAGTAGAACCCCCAAGCAGAACCCATTAAAGGAACTGGTTTTGGCATTCACAAGGGATCCCAGTTTCATGCTGGAACAAGACAACACAAAGGGCAACCTATTCATTTTGTGCAAGAGGATATTTACATTACATTTTATAGCAGTCGTAAATGAAAATGACATTAATCTGCCAAGTTGTTTTTAAAAGAGAAAAGGGGAGGAGGTGATTGACCTATCAGAGAAAACCCTGTGTCTTCCAGAGCTTTGCTGTGAGGAGGATTTTAAATTGCAGGGCAAAGGTGATGAAGCCGGCTCAACATCTCTGTCTCCATGGCAACAGCATCTTGGCTCTGAGGCTCTGTCTGACACAACGGCAGGGACCAAAATATACTCCTCAAGCACAATTACACTTCAAGTTAGGAGTTTCTTTTTATTCCTTGTAGATGCACACTTTAAAAATATGCACAAGGACAGAGAAAGAGCAAATCAGGCACAACTACAGGAGAGTCTTTAAAAATGACTAAGCAGAAAAAAATGAACATGCAAAGAGCTTGATAAAGTCTGTAGCCATATTTACTATGTACAGGGAAATTGAAAATCTTTCTCATGTGAGTAGGGAAAAAAATATCTATGTGTGCATATAAGTGTGAGCATTAATTTTTTTTAATATATTTTTATTGATTTTTTTACAAAGAGGAAAGGAGAGGGATAGAGAGAAACATCGATGAGATAGAAACACTGATCTGTTGCCTACTGCACACCCCCTACTAGGGATCACACCCGCAACCAAGGTACATGCCCTTGACTGGAATCAAACCTGGGACCCTTCAGTCTGTGGGCTGACATTCTATCCACTGAGCCAAACTGGTTAGGGCAGCATTAACTTTTTTAAAATGTCCTTTCCTAAATTTTTAATACAGTTTAATCTTGCTTTCAGCATTCCACTTAGCTCAGATTATGGTTTAATCAATTAAAGCAACCATCCAATATTCATAGCTGCAAGTTCCTCATATGATAAACATAACAAACTGCAACGAAACTACATTAGCCCTGAGTTGTAGAGGGCATAAGTGGCCCCCTTTGAGGTCAGTTAAAACCTACAAGTGGCCACAAATACATCCTTGAATCCTGTTGAGATCTACCTTTCTATTTATTTTTAAAGGAACTTGCAAGTAAAAAATACAGAATTGTGATTACAAACTGTTGGTTTTTTCTGAGCTGGCACTTCTGCTAGCACGTGAGTAATGCTCAAGAAACCTGGAGTGATTATGTAGCTATTAAAGCTACTTAATACTTAGTTCTTATAGAATGTACCTCAATAAATGTCAAGCAAATAAACAAATGAATGAAAACTACCAAGGGAATGTGAAATAAGCATGTGATCAATAGGTTCCCTATTATGTGTACTTCCACTGAATGTGCCAAGACCATTTAGTTCAGTAGAACTCAACCAGGGATGATTTTGCCTCCCAGGGGACATATGGCAATGTCTAAAGACATTTTCATTTGTCACAACTGGGGAAGGGGGATTACCGGCATCTAGTGGGTAGGGGTCAGGAATGTTATGCTGCTGAATATCCTACAACACACAGGACAGCTCACACAGAACAAAGAATGACCCAGTACAAAATGCCAAGGTTCAGAACCTCTGTTCTAGTCTAATTGTCCATATGACTACTTTTAGTTTGGCGGGGGGGGGGGGGTGCTTCTGTGGGTAGATTAAATGGTTTGACGTCTGCATTTTATATAAAGGCAAAATTCTCTTTGAGAATATTAGTATTGTATTCATTTTATTATCACATGATTGTCCCCTTACTTACACAATATGGCCTAGTTTATTTTAGCCAAATACTCTGATAGTAAAAAAATAATAAACAGAAAATGAGAGGTGACACATTAAAAGTAAAAGCACAGGATTCATTCCTTCAAATAGAACATCTGCAAAGTGGCTAGCATGGGGGGGGGCGCTCAATAAACATTAGCTATTATTATTTTCCCCACATTTTTAGCACACACAAAAAAATGTACAAAATAATGTATTGTGTATCCACTGCTAAAATAATAATAAAGAAAACCAATTAAGTACACACTGCTCAACACCTATGAAACCTCCATGTGTCTCCCACTGATAGTATTCTATCCCTCACCTCAGAATGCCATTATTCTAGTTTTATTAATATAAGCATATAAATTATTTGGCTTCCCTTGTCCTTGAACTTTATATAAATGGAATCATACTATAATTATATTTCTGTGAATTGCCTTTTTCATTCAATATTTTGCTTTTTATATTCCTCCATGTTCATGTGTATAGCTATAGCTTATTCATTTTCACTGTTGTATAGTACTCTACTGCAGGGTTATATCACAATTTATTTATCCATTTTACTGGTGCTGGCCATTTGCTTATTTAGTTTTTGCCTGTTATAAATAAGGCTGCCTTGTACACTCCTGGAGCACATGCACAAGGTGTTCTGTTTTCTAGTGAAACAAGCAGATTTAAGGTTTCTGCATGTGAAATTTTACTAAGTAATGTTAAATTGGTACAAAATTTTGTTATCAATACTGTACAAGGATTGCTATTGCTCTAAGATACAGAAACAGTCAACAACTATTAGTCACTTCTTTGTGTTAATCCTCAACAAAGGATATTTTTTCCATTGATTTTTAGAGAGAGTGGAAGTGGGGGAGAGACACAGAGAAACATCAATGTGAGAGAGACACATCAATTGGGTGCCTCCTGCATGTGCCCCAACCGGGGCTGGGGATTGAGCCTGCAACTGAGCTACATGCCCTTGAGTGGAATCGAACCTGTGACCCACAGTCCATGGGCCAATGCTCTAACCACTGAGAAAAACCAGCTAGGGCTCACTTTTTAATTTTGGTGGATATGAAGTGGTATCTCATTGTGGTATTAATAATTAATTGAGTCACTTAGGGGAACTAAAGACACCAGGGTGAGGAAAGTTGAAAACCACAAGGGAGATCTGAGGGCCAAGAAGATCAGAATAAAGACCAGAAAGAAGGTAATTAAAACCAGAGGGGCCCATCTTGGGTCTCAGAATTAGGGAAGAAGGCTAGAGTTCCATGAATGGATGAGCAAGCCAGGTGTTTGTGAGACAGAATAGGAACATGCAGTAAACCCTCTCTTTTGCATGGCTGTTAGAGAGGTCAAAGTCCTATTGACCAAACAACCAAAGGTATCCAGTGAGCTGAGAAGCAGCCTGGGAGTTGGACTCAGGAGCATAAAGAGAGGCCTGGCCACTTGATTCTGGGGCCCAGACTCCCCTATCCTTATCACTCCACCTGTTTCTGACCTTGCCCCTGGTGTGCAGTACTGAACTAGGTCTGTTCTCTGCGTTTCCAGTGCTGACTGTTCACTAGCACTTTTTGCTCTTTAGTCTGATGGGCTGAGGTGCTATGGTTTCTTTCTCCTGTCCATATATGGTTTCCTTAGATCTATTCTCTATCCCTTCTAAGGAATTTCCTACTTCTCATAATAGTTAAGGAAAGTTAAGTTACTATAACAAAGGGGGCCCAGGAAGTTCTACCTCTTAAAATGATTCAGGGACCCAAGTTCCTTCCTCTTTGTAGCTCCCCAAATCTTTATGGTAACAGTTTTAACCTAGAGCCCATTACAATTCAGGAGGTTAATGAACTTGGATGAGGAAAAACACAGCATGATTTTAACTAACTTTGCACTAGTTTTCTATTGTTGCTGAGTTCCAGGCCTGTGCAGCTCAAGAGGGAATTCAGAATGCCACAGTACTGTTATGAATATAAGAAACCTCCGTAATGAGCTAATGCAAAACACCAGTAAAGATGAACGGTCGCAGACCACGAATGAGACTGTGTAACAAGATAGAGTTGTTAAATGTTATAGTGGGAAAGGTTCCACCATGCCCAAGAGAAGCTCTGACCTGGAGTAATTGTTTACATAAATATAAAGTGACTTTTGATAGGTTTCACAGTAAAGTCAGAGCTTGTCTGAAGTAGTCCCTACAGTGCTCAGGCAACACTTAGATTTAGCCAGACTATCTCTCTTGAGTCACTTCAGTGGCTTGGTATTAGGGAGCACATGAGACTTGGTTGGAAAGTTTGTAAGGAGGGCATTCTGAGAAAAGAGAAGTGTGTGGAAGGCTGCCTGCCTTGTTTATCAGAATTCCGACTTAGGGGAGTGTCAAAGGTGGTGCCCCTAATTATTCCTTGACCTTCCCAAACAAGTCTGTGCATGTGTAGACCCCGGGTGTGTATTGGAATCCTTATGCTTAATCCATGGGTGCCCTTGCCTAGAGGACAATGTAAACCCCATGTGTCCTCCCAAGATTACTTACCCTACTGATTGTATCTAAAGATAAAAACTGCAATTAAAAGCTAACGAGGCAGGCAATCAAGGCTGCCTGGTCACTTTGGCCAGGCCATCCCTTAGCCTCTCTTTCGCAGCAAACATTGTATTGGAGTAATCCATTCATCTGTCGCTCAGGGTCTGCTGGTCAACCTTGGCAGCTTGGTACAGAAAAAAAAGGCTTCCAGGAACATCAACCCTTCAAGGACTACTGTGGGAGTTAGAGAATGTGGAAAGCTTTGTTAGCCTTTACATTGACATCTGCAAAATGGAGATTGTATCATCTGTGCAGCAAGAGGCAGTTAGGCATAGCAGAAAAAGCATGGGACAATACCTCACTCTTTCCCCCCAGCTTGGGCCCAGCATAATGGCTCCCTTGAAGATAGGTAATAATAAGAAGAAGGGCTATTCTGCCATCAACAAGTTAGTGACCAGAGAATGCACCATCAACATTCACAAGCACAACCATGAAGTGGGTTTTAAGAAGCATGCCCCTCAGACACTAAAAGAGATCTGAGCATTTGCCATAAAGGAGATGGGAAACTCTAGATGTGGGCATTGATACCAAGTTCAACAAAGCTGTCTGGACCAAAGGAATAAGGAATGTCCCATACCATATCCAGGTGCAGTTGTTCAGAAAATGTGCTGAAGATGAAGATTCACCAAACAAGCTCTATAGCCAGCCGTGGGCAAACTACGGCCCGCGGGCCAGATCCGGCCCGTTTGAAATGAATAAAACTATTGAAAAAAAAGACCGTACCCTTTTATGTAATGATGTTTACTTTGAATTTATATTAGTTCACACAAACACTCCATCCATGCTTTTGTTCCGGCCCTCTGGTCCAGTTTAAGAACCCATTGTGGCCCTCGAGTCAAAAAGTTTGCCCACCCCTGCCTATACGTTAGTCACCTATGCATCTGTCATCACTTAAAAAAAACAAAACCAAAAAACAAAATAAGAGCATGAGTCTGAGGTCAGACAACTTGGGTTCAAACTGTAGAAACTTGGGAGAATGGCAGAATCTCCTTGAAAATGGAGCCTCTCAATTTCTTCATTTTGACATGGGGATAATTATACTAGCCTTACAGCAGATAAGCGAAAGCTTACATGGTACTGGTGAAAACATCAAACCCAGTGCCTGATTTACTGTAGACACTAAATCATTGGTGCCTTGCCCCTTGTTCCTATGAATGTCTCGCTTGGGGAAGAGTTTGGTTATGTCATTGCTGTGACTGAACCAGCACAATAAGAAGTTACTGAAATCTGCAGCATAATAAAAGGTATAGTTAGAGCAGCAATGGATTAGCTATGACAATAATAGCCTGCATATGGAAATTAAGCACCACATGATAGGAAAAAAGAGGGAATCTGGGTTAAATTTTAAGCTTTGCCAGCATAGCTCAGTGGTTGAGCATTGATCTATGTACCAGGAGGTCATGGTTCGATTCCCGGTCAGGGCATATGCCCAGGTTGTGGGATCGATCCCCAGTAGGGGCATGCAGGAGGCAGCCAATCAGTGATTCTCTCTCATCATTGATGTTTCTATCTCTCTCTCCCTCTCCCTTCCTCTCTGACATAAATAAAAACATATTTAAAAAACATTTAAAAATACATACTTACTAAAGAGGAAAATACATGTTTAAACCCTCCAATGCATGCTATTTTCCTCAAGGACTTAAACAAGAAAGGTAAAGCTGAGGTTCTTTGAAATAAAAGCTAGAGCTCTCCCTGATCCTTTTCTTATAGCAAGTCGAATAGTTGGGTTTTGTCTGAGAAACTTTATGTACTTTAATTATAATTTCAAGAATCACTATACTAATAACCCTTGAAACCACAAATGGAGAGAAATTTGGGTCTTTTCACACATATTGTGATTTCCTTTCAGATTATTAAAGTTCCTTATAGGAATGGCAAACAGTTGTTTTATTTATTTATTTATTTATTTATTTATTTATTTATTTATTTATTCTTTATTCTGGTTGCAATGGCCCTGGACCAAAGACTAGACACCACTCCTGTGTATGCAGCCTGGCCAGAAATACTAGGTCATACGAGAAAGGAATTTCCCCCTGCAAGCTCTTTAAGCTGCCTATGCTGGACCTGATTAATTCAGGAGAGCAAGAGTCCAGGAAAATGCTTTTCATTCCAGTTAAGCTCTTTCTGGCTCTGGCTCTTTTCCTTCCTCAATTCAAGGAGTCTGAAGGTGTTCTTTTTTAAGCAGCTGAGTCTCTCTTATACAGGAGAGGAATGTTCATCCCACAAAAGGAATACAGAAATGTGTATTTGACTCGAGATGGCATTTGACTCCAGAGGTTTCTGTCATTCAGTGTCTTCAGAAGGTAAAGACAATTCTGATTTCTATGGCATTGGAAAAATTGTGGCAGATAGCCATTAGAGTGGGGAATTGGAATAACAACAATGACAGCAACAACGACCAAAAAACATGTCTGCCGAAATGCCATATTCAGTCTGTGTATTTCTTCTGGACTAATCTCCCCCTTAGTCACCCAGTTTGAGTAATAATAAATCCTTGGTGCTGAGCAAAGCAGGTTGATTTTATCTATTCTGCTCTCTGTGTTTTTCTGGTGGGGAGGGCAAGACTGTAAAATAATGGTGGGGATAGTAATTTTTTGTTATTTATTGGCAGGACTTTCTATGCCCTTTGCTAAAAGCTCTCATTGGGAGAAGCCTGCAGCAAGGATGAAAGTATTTCTTTAGCATAGTTGTCATTTTTTAGTGAATGGAATGTAGTTAAAAAGGTCATAAATGCTGCCTCTATCTATTCACAGAGTAGTATCACCACAAGTGCCAATATTTCATATTGAAGTCAAAATCAATTAATTCCTTAAAATGTTCTGTTTTTTCATAAGTGGCTACCTTTCAGGGTTCTATTCATGTAGTATGTGCAATCTTTAAGGGCTCAATAAAAAATTAGCACCCTGAGGATCACAAGTAGTGGCACATGCTTCCCTAATTATTGAAATCTGGTTTCATATCTGGCTGTAAAAATACAAATTGGCCTCTTTTACTCTGTGTTGGCTCAGAGAGCAGCTGCTTATATTAAAAATATCACAGCTGGCTGGTTTATGGAATCCATTATAAATACAGGGGTATTATCCATCTGACGAAAAGCATGAATTGGATCAAGATAAGTTAGAAGAAAAAGCAGGAGTTTAGACTTCAGTGAGTATCACAAAACACATCCCAGGTGGAGGATTTGAGCCCTGGGCTGCTTTTCTGGAAGAAGCCCCTTTTCTATTCAAAACTCTCCCTACCTTGACATAAAGGATTCCTTAGAATCACCATCGCCCCTAGACAATTCATCTGCTCCAATAGATGCTGGGGCTGGTGGAAAAAGGAGGAGCCATTGTTCTCGAAAAAAGAATTGAAATCATGGAAATCTGTATGCAATTCAATTGTTGAAAGGCACTTGAGGTATTAACTAGTACAAACACCTTTGATATAATGAGGTACCATGTCAAAATTCCCCAAACAAGGTGAACTGCCAATACCAGTGTCAGAAAAGTCACTATATTAGGTGAGCCATTTCACTTAAGGATATTAGACTATTTGTATATGAGAATAAGTATTGATTCCCTATAACTTTGCTGCATTGGCTCTGGTCCCAATTTCTCCAGCCCCACACTTAATGAGTTATTTATATACCACCCCATTCCATAAAGGATTTTCGGTAGCTTACAACATAGAAAATGCACATGGTATCCAAAGAGAAAAAAAAAAGTTGGGAAAATTCGGTAAAGAGAAGATGAGGTTAGAAAACCAGACATCCAGATTCAAACTCAAAACGTCTTTCATCAGGTCTTTTGGAGCTGTTGGAGGTGGCCTCCAATGTGGCTCTGAATGTCCTAAAGACCTAACAATCAGAGGGAAGAGGCATGGGAACATCGATTCTATGAGAGCAGGGATATGTGACCATTTTGTTCCCCGTTGTGTCCCCATGATCTAGACTGGTACCTGGAGCCCTGCAGGTTCTCAATCAGTATGTGTTGAATTAATGTTGAGTGAAAGAGGTAAATGCATTCATAATGGCACAAACTTTGTTAAAAACAAGACAATGAGCCCCAAATAGAGTTGCTTATGTTAAGCCCCAGGTCACCAAATGGAGACTTAAGTCACTTACAGTTTCAGCCTCCCCCAAGAATAGAATATTGAGCCAGTCAATTTGGAATTACCTGGTCAGCACTAGTGAGATTATTTGCCTGATAGACCTCTGCTGTTCCCTAAAGGAACGTGGCCTTTCCACAACTAATCCGCTCTTTGCTACTATCATATCCTCATTCCCATTCCTTTCTGCCTATAAGAGCCTTTCATTTTGTACAGCTCCTCAAAGTTCTTTTCTGTCTGCTAGATGGGATGCTGACTGATTCATGAATTGTTGAATAAAGCAAATAAGATCTTTAAAGTTTACTCAAATGAATTTAGTTTTTTAACAGCCTGAATTCTCAGAGGGCTAATCTAATACCTATGACTTATAGTCCCAAAGAAATAGTATGTTAAAATGAGAAATCCCATATTCAACGTATGCCTATTGTAATAGGACTGAGACTTTGGGTTTATTATCAACATTATGGATATGAAATCAAGATGCTTTCCTCATGACTCTTAAGATAATAAATGCATTTTCCTTAATTTACCTTAAGTTTATTGCCAAAATTTGTTAGACCCCCAACCTTGGTAAATAAAGTAGGACTATATTATAAAGAAATAACATTTTCAAGAAGAGAAAAGTAAAAAGAACATATACACATACACACACATACAAACTTTACAAGAAAACTAGGCATTAAAAACATTCTCCAATGAACCTATACGTTTCTATTAAATCACAACTTGACAACCAAAATTTATGAATCTAAATGTGTAACAGACATTACATACTATTTTGGAATATTTTCACCCCTGTAGCTATGAATGATGAGTGTGCAGGGAGAAATAACGCTGTAGCAACCAGTAATATATAGGTTTGAGTCATAAAAGAAAATATCAAAACAATGTCTTGGTTTCCCCAAATAGAAGGCATTTTGTCTTTGCTTCTGGTTTGGGGGTGAAAGTTAAAATAGGAAAATGAATAGAAATAGAAAGCAACAGCCCTGAAGACCAACTTTTCAACTTGAAAATGTTACCTTGAGGAGCTTATGGTCTTGCACATAAAATAAAATAGTTACACTCTTTTAATTGACATGGACTTGGCTAAGGTTGTCCTGTTTTCTGGGATTCAGATTCAATAAAACCTTCCTGAGGAGCTGCAGTCCTCTGAACATTAGCCATATAAAATGTCAACCAAGCCCTCCAACTCACAGGACTCAACGCACAGAGGTTCCATTTGCTAGAGGTCAGAGCACACGTATCAGATCAGTGGGTGCCCCGGGTAAAAAAAGCAGTCTGAGTCCTGTTTATCCTTGAGAACTGTTTGCCTTGCATTATTTGCATGGTTGGCTATCTTTGTCATAAAACCCATTTTGTTTGCTTTGTAGAATCACTTCATCACCAATGACAAATATTACAAAGCATTTTATATGGTAGGATATTAACCTAGGAATTGGGGTTATAAAGAGAAAGGAGGCAATCTCAGCGTTCAAGAAGCTTATATTATAGTTGGAGAGAGAATCAATTGAGGGTCAAAAATATATAAATAGTAATATAAGTGTGGTGGGAGGCCAGAATTGTGTCTTAGTGGGATTTATATGTGCAGGGGCTTGACCACCAGCCAGTTGGGTGAGCTTACCAGACTCTTACAGTAGGTCCTCTGTTACGTCGGAGATCTGTTTCTACAGTGTGGCGTAACATGATTTTTGCCGTAAGTCAGAACCCACCTACGTAAGCACCTAAGTCACTCACATGGAGCACATACACAGCAGTAATGAAGTGAAACAGTAAAAGAAATTTAAAAGATAACAAATTCCTGACCTTTACTTGTGGTAATAATAAAAAACATAAAGTGCATATGTACATACGTCGAAATGACAGAACTTTTTTAAAAATAAATGGGAGATGGCACGTAACCACAAAACAACATACATCGAATCTGATGTAACCCGAGGACTGTCTGTATTTGCATGAATATAGAACGGTGGCTTTTAAAAAATCCCTCCCAAACAGGATGAAAAAACACTAGGAATAACATGCTTTTACCAGTAACAAAGCATAAGGGAATAGTGTTCTAAGTAAAACCCAATAGCTATACTGTCTCTAACCCAATGCCAAAAAAACATTGCTTAGATTCTAGGAAGAACAAAAGCTATAAGTAAACATGTACTTTCACTAAAACTCTGTGGAACATCAGAGAAAGAACATGCTTTGAGACTCTTCTGACAGTATAACAAATGGGGACTATGGTAGTCATTACCACTATTCTCAAAATATTTCATGCTCTCTGTTTTCTGAACATATAAATTAGAATACACTTCTTGGCCCCTTTGTGTGCTTGGGTTACCTGGTGAGTAATTCTGTCATGTGGGTGGACATATGGAAGTGGTACAAAGTGTGAAGATTAATGACTCTTAGGTTAACATCCATCAGAATTGCACTGAACAACCAAAGTAGACCTGGCCAATTGATATCCAGCCTTTGTCATTGGCCACCATAGTATTGGTATGATGAAACTAATGGAGTAACCATGGTGGCAGAGATGAAGGTGACACATAGGCCCAACAGAAATCTATTACTGCCACCTCAGGATGCTCAACCTATTAGCATCATAGACCAATGTTTAGCTTCCAATGTGCTACTTTTCTCTGAGGAAATTGATTGGCTACTTAGTAGCAGTTGACTTCATTTGGGTACCTTCCATCCTGAAAAATCTAGCTGTTCATTACCACAGAAATAGTTATTCCAGATATGGGTTTGCCTTTTCTCCCAGCAGAGCCTCAGCCAGTGCCACTATTTGGGGGGCTTAAAAATGCCTGATACACAAGACACAATCCCATATAACAGCATCTTATCAGGATGCTTCATTTCATAGCACAAGAGACGGGGGAGGGGACCCATAATAATAGGATCCACTGGTTGTATACATACCAAACCATTAACAATGCAACTGGCCATCATATAGAGCAGGGGTAGAGAACTCTTTTTCTGCCAAGAACCATTTGGATATTTATAACATCATTCATAGGTCATATAAAATTATCAACTTAAAAATTAACCTGCTATATTTGATCAAACATTTAATTAACTCACCCCTAATGACTTGGCAGGGTCAGACCAAATGATTTTGCGGGCCTTATATAGCACACGGGTCAGGCGTTCCATACCCCTCATATAGAGCAATGGAATTGTACAACTGAAGTGCCAGCTCAGAGATAAGACTGTGAGGATGGAGTGCCATCCTCAAGAATTCAGTATACACACTGAATCAGAGACCTTTATATGGTGCTATGTCCCCCAGAGGAAAAACTTGTGGATATGGGAACCAAAAAGTGGAAATATGAGTGATCCCATTCGTCATTATTCCCAGTGACCCATCAAGGAAGTTTGTGCCTCCACCCCCTCAACTTTGGGCTCTACACAATTAGGATATTCCAAAGGGGCCACACTCTTGCCACCCAAATTCCCCTTCAGAGGACACAGAAAGCTGTAGCTGCCACCTGGACATCGTGCTCCCTGTGTCACTCAGGCAGACAGTGGAGTCACCATCTTACAGGGGTCATTGACCTTGATCAGGAGGAGAAGGTAGGGCTGCTTTCATGTCCCCCCATGGAGGGACATTCATGGAATCCAGGTGATGCACTTGAGTACCTGGTGATACTCCCTTGCTCAACTGTGTGAATAAATACATGCATCAACCTCAGTCCCAGAAGGGAATAGTTACTGGGGCTTAGACTACTCTGGAATGAGGGTTTTGGTTATATTACTAGGCAAGCCACTGAGTCCAGAGACACGGTAGCCTAGGGTGAATAGGATTTTTAAAAGTTTATGGAACAGGAAGATAACAATTACCAATTGTAGCCCTAAGTCCAACTGCAGCAACAGGGGATATATACATTACATTAATATCACTTTTATAAGTTTTCCTTCAGGAAGAAAGACCCACTGGCACCCTGACTAACTGCTCCTTGAACCTGTAAGGAGAAGTGAATCTGTATGTCAATCATGGAGGGAAAATCCTTGACTTACCAGGAACCATTCCTGTTTCCCACCTGTGATAAGTTCCTTCAATGACAATTACAGAGATTTGATTCTGACCTGAAGTCTTTGTGGTCAAGCACATCATGAACCTGTCTACAACACATCTTCACTCCTGCCCTCTAATTGGCTTTGCCCCAGCCTCCTTAATTTCACCCTAGGCAGTGTGTCACTCTTTTGCCATCTACTTTAGCTCCCTTAGCTTTCTTTTCTAATCATTCTCTTCAGCCCTGACTCACAATTTGTGCATATTTTATCATAAATTATTCTGATTGTGGAAAACATATATGGAGATAAAGCTGTCTCTATAGCATTTAGTGTCAAGAGAACTACTTATTTAGCAGGCATTGATGTTTAGAGTTACATAGAACAGTGAGAGACTGAGGAGTATTATACACTCCCTTGATCTCATATTTTTAAATCCTAAACATTTACATTCTTTCTCTCACTATTCACAGGTCTACAATATCACAGCTAGGATCCACCTTTACTCCAGTTTCAATTTAACAGTCTCCCAGAAGCACTTGAAATAACCATGTGGCTGCTGACATGTGTAGTCCATCTTGTATATGTGGCAGTAATGCATGCATGAACCTGAAGCCCAGATTTTCCAAGCCCACCCACTCCATGGCCATTGGTGACACTTTCCAATGTATGTATGTATGCGTGTATTTTTTATTGGGGTGGGGAATATTTATTTGGATAACTGTCTATCAGTGCATATTAGCTGCTGTGTGCTCAGTCAGGGGTGGCAGGTATAATTACTATGATAATTCTGAATTACTGATGAGCATAAACAATTCTGCTGATAAAATCACAGGTCCTGCTAATACACTACTATGGCTTATTGCCTACATTTTGATGGGAGGAAACCTGTTTCAGTTAAAGGTTAGTGAAAATGAAGAAGAATTTTTCCATGCACAATCATAGACCCCTTAAACTCTGTCCATGGACCAATTAAGGGTCTATGGGTCTGAAGTTAAGAACACTTGGAACATTAGATTCATCAGTTGTGATCTGTGTGTTGGAGTTGAACACCATGGCGCACCAAGGTAGATGAAGGAAATTGAAGCTTTAAGTCCTGCAGATTAATTTATTCACACATTCATTTATTCATTCATTCAACAATTATTTGTCACACACCCACTATGTGTTAGGCACCCCTGGTGAGCCCCTCCCTGGAGTAGCCCTGGCTGTCTTAAGTAAAGCCTAGTCTTCAGTGTGGTGGCTGGTCCCATTTAATTTGATATTGTTCAGTAAAGACCCCTATGACTCTCCTTGCCATATGAGAGTCAAAGCTTTCTGCTAAAACCAGAAATTTATCTTTCAGTGATTTGCCTTAAGATGCTGTCTCCAAAACAAGTTTTGGCTCCAACCTGTAACTGCCAATGTCAATAAAGGCATTTTAGGAAACACCTTGATATCCTAAGAAAATAGAGATTTTTTTCTTCTTCCCCTCTATTAAAAAATATTTATTGAGCACCTGCTGTATAATAAGCATGATTCTGGGAGCAAGGACACAGAGATTAATAAGACATGGCCCTGCCCTCAACCAAACAACACTCTAACAGAATTAAACAGGCATGTAAACCTGTAAATGCCAGCTGGTGCCACAGCTGCTGGAGGAAAGTCTGTATGGGTTGCAATGGGGATACAAAGGTTGGAGGCGACAATTCTACCAGGTCTGAGGGTGAAGGTACAGACAGAAAGGGTTGCATAAGAAGTCAATTCCTGGACTTTATCTTGAAAGAGAGGTAAGTAGAATGTTGCTAAATTGTCAAAGAAGGGACTTTCTCAGCTACATATTCACCAGCTACCATGGCCTTCCTCCACCCCAAGGAGCCATAATTCCTAAGTGAAGTCCAAATGATGTGGTCCTAAAATTAGGAGTGACCATCATTCAACCTTGCTTTCCTTGATTTTCTTCAATGGTGTTTGGACACATATCAGCCAAAAAGACACTCATATGGGGGGAGAAGGGGACAGGCATGAAATGAGAGCTAGGCAAGCAGGCAAGAATCAGAAACAGCTTGATTAGAACAAGGGAAGAAATGAGGTTAGTAGTATATCCATGTTATGTAAGGGAGCAAATATATTTTAGGTCCTCAAATCATCAAGAATGAATACTTTTACATCTGGGCTATGTGGTTCTGAATCTTGGCTGCAAAGGATAATTATCTGAAGAGATTTTTAAATGGTCAATTTCTAGGATACACCTCCAAACAATTAAATCAGTATGCTTATGACACATGCATCTGTATTTTTTAAAGCTCCCCAAGGTGTACCCTAAGTTCGGAACCAGTACCCTATGACCAAGGGCCAAGTTTGTCTGTATAGCAGCAAAGGCTAAATATTTTGGGCTTTGCGGGCCATACCGTCTGTTGTAACTGCACAAATCTGCCATTATAGCATGAAAGCATCCAAAGACAATAGATAAATGAATGGTGTCACTGTGTGCCAAAAAAACGTGATTTATAGACACTGAAATTGACTTTTCTGTCATTTTTAGATACCAAAAAATATTTGTCTTTTGATTTTTCAATCATCAAAAAATGTAAAAACCATTCTTAGCTTACTAGCCCTACAAAAACAAGAGGTAGGTCGATTTGACCTACCAACCCTGGCAAAATGGAAAGCTTCCATTGCCTCCTTGGTGAAATGTCAACTTGAAAATAAAGCACATTCTGAGCAATTCTGTTTTCATCCTGAATTTTCGCTCTAAGAAAAAACAACAAGCTTTATACAACACACACATTACTAAAATTATATCTCATTACTCTTTAAAAACACTCAGGTAAGGTGGACAAGATATACAAAAACAAGTTTTCAAAACACGGGTATATGACCCTATGCAATACCCATTTTCAAATTGCCAATATTGCAACCTGCTTTGCAATTTCATCAAACTGGCAGAAACAATTGGATGGGGTTAGAAAGCGATGACTTGCCAAATGTCGCTTGAGCTAGCAGGGGCTGGAAACAACCTTGCTGACGAGGCTCCATCTTGGTGAATGCACACACAGCTATAACCAACCTGTTCTCAACCAAGTAATTACCTTCTCCTGGGGAGAGAGAGTGGTATGAAAAAAAATCACAGAAAAACACACTGTAGGGGTGAAGAGGAATGGGACAGAGAAGGAGAAATAAAAGAGGGCTGCAGAGGAAATAAATTTCTGCAAGATAAAAGAGAAGATGAATGTGGAGAGAATTACTAAAATTCCATCTGGGAAAATCATCCAGAAGACAGAAAAACAAATTAAAGGGCTGGCAGGTGTACAAGCCTGGCTCTTAATGGCTTAATAATAGGGATGTTTGGTAACCAATGAGGTTAATGCACAAGTGACATAAACCAGCAGGGGTTCTTGCAAGGGACCCACAGCACATACTAACTAATTGGAGGACATTTAATACAGAAAAATGGCAGAAAGATAGGGCTATGGCTGAATTCACTTCTCTTCATTCACAAAGGATGAGCTGGTAGAATTTAATAGCTTGGCACTGTCATTTGAAAGAAGCAGCAGTATTGATTTGAAAAAGCTTTCTTTTTAAATGTGGGAACCAGCTAAACAGAAAAAAGCAAGAGAGGAAGGAAAATGGGGAGGGAAGGAAAGGAAGAGAAGGAGGGAAGTTAACAAATAAAGTTAATGAGACACCCTGTGGTTGTGATTTGAGGGTTAGGGAGTTATTATCTGTCATTCATTAGAAAATACCCTCTCAATATAGTTGATCACTAGGTTGGCTTCTAAAACTTTGATGTGCAAACACATCACCCCAGGAGCTCTTTAAAGGGCAGGTATGTTTTGTTTTTTGTTTTTTGTTGTTGTTTTTTTTTTACTTTGGAAACAGCCATTTGTTATTTAAGCATATCCAAGTTTTGATTTTCAGTAAGACTGGGTTGGTGCCTGAGAGTCCACATTTCTAGGAAACTTCCTGCTGTGATGCTTCTGGTCCAAGGACCACACTTTGAGTAACAAGGCTCTAAGCCTTGACTGTTCCAGTGTAGTAGCCAGTAGCCACAAGTAGCTACAGAGTACTTGAAATGTGACGGATCTGAGTTAAGATGTGTTCTAGATTCCGAAGATATAGTAAAAAAGAATCTAAAATGTGTCATCAATAATTCTTTTATTAATCACATCTTGAAATGATACTGTTCTGGATACATTGGATTATATAAAATATATTATTTCAATTAATTTCATCTGTTTCTTTTTCACTTTTTAAAATGTGGCTTCTGGAAAATTTAAAATTACACATGTGGCTCATGTTATATTTTTATTGGACAGCACAGCTCTATTCTCTTCCTCCTCACTCTCTCCTCTGGTTTAAGAATTAAAAACTGTTCTGACCAATTTGCATGGTTAACCAGCAAGTGATGGGCTGCACAGCCTCTCTCCATTTTCCCTTTCTTTTTCTCCTCCCTATCTTCTTGCAGAGCCTGCTTCTCCAGTTTTCACCAGGAAAATATAAGTAAATGAGGCACTGTAAGAAAAGATGCTTATGAGCTCCTTGCCCCACACTAACTCATTCATCGCAACCATTTACTTCAGCAAAGTCCCCAGCATGTTTACTGAATCTACACTGGCAAAAAATAAGACACAGATTCTGTTCATAGTCTACAGGAGCAAAAAGAAAGATAAAGGCCTATACTACGGTGTTCTGAGTGCTATAATGGAAATCTATACAAGGGGCACAGTAGAAACATGATCTAAACCAGTTCCCTTGGTCAGAACTTTCTTGTTTTCTGGATATTACCTATGTGACTTTAAGCAAGTGACTTAACCAATCCATGCTTAAGCTTTGGCATCCATTTAATGGGAATAATAATAGTGATCTACCTCAGAGTATTGGTATGAAAATTAAATGAGTTCCTATTTATAAAGTACTTATGTCAAGTTTGACACATGCTAAGCTCCATATACATGCTAGCTAAATAAATGGATTTGATTGGCCACACTACACCTACTGATAAATGTTTTTTTAGGTATAAATGTCTAAATATAATTATGATTCAATCCCATCCCAATGATCTTCTGAAGTTCAGTACTAAGATGCTTCATGGAAAGATAATTTGTAGCTGTTCTAGCAAGTTTGGCTCAGTGGATAGAGCTTCAGGCTGCAGACTGAAGGGTCCTAGGTTCAATTCTGGTCAAGAGTATATATCTCAGTTGTAGGCTCGATCCCCAGCCCTGGTCAGGGCAGGTACAGAAGGCAACCAATCAATGTGTCTCTCTCACATTGATGTTTCTCTCTGTGTGTCTCTCCCCCTACATTCCACTCTCTCTAAAAGTCAATGAAAAATTATCCTGGAGTAAGGATTAACAACAACAACAAAAAGTTAACTTGTAGTTAATTCATTCAATCAATCAAATACTATACAGCAATGAAAAAGACATAAATTACTGCTACTTACAGTAATGAATGAGTCTTACAGACATAACCTTGAGCAAAAGAAACAAGAAACAAAAAGGTACATTCTGTGTGATTCCATATTCATATAAAGTTCAAAAATATGCAAAGCAAATATATGGTGAAAGATTATCTTTACTTTTGAGGTGTTGGTAATGATGGGGGATATGAAACAGGCTTCTGGTACTGGTAATGCACACCTTAACCTGGGTGGTAGTTACATAGTGTGTTCACTTTGTTAAAATTCATTGAGCTATACATCTTAAAATTCTACACTTTATATTATACGTATTATTCTACAAAAGAAAGATATGTAGAATATCTACCATGAACCTGTGGGTAAAAAGATGTCAAATTCTGCTTAACAGTTAGAGTTCAATCTGAACACTTTTTATAAAATTATATGACTCACTTTGCTTCTGTCCCATTTATTTAGATCTCTGACCCTGAATTAAGTTCTT
The DNA here is from genome assembly GCF_964212035.1 of Myotis nattereri. Lineage (NCBI taxonomy): Eukaryota > Metazoa > Chordata > Mammalia > Chiroptera > Vespertilionidae > Myotis > Myotis nattereri. Next base: position 9,972,705 of record NC_138078.1, read on the forward strand.
CCTAGAGTAAGAGAAATGGATGAGTGAGGTGAGAAGATTAGAGAAAAGGAAAAAAGTCAGAATGGAGCAGAGAACCTGGTGAGCCCTAGGAGCCCCTGGAAGTGTGTGAACAGCAGACTATGTAGCTTGGATAGTAGAGCATCTGGAGAGAAACACTGGCCAAATGTTCCACTTGGGACCTCCTTGTGAAGCAGAGCCTTCTTCTTCCCTAAGATTTTCTTAAATACTCTCATATCTTAGAGCTCCACCTGCAGGGTTTCTTTGGTTCCCTGCAGGACATAAGATTTTGCTAATTCTTGGGAAGAGATAACCTCAATGTATTTTTAAATAGCACTAGGAGTGTTGCAAGACGATGGTGCTGGCTACATCACATGGTGTCTTGTATTTAATAGTCAAATGGACAGACTTCAAGCTGAAGACCTCAGAGACCTTCCACAGGGCATAGCAGAAGGATCCGGAACTGAGAACAGTTTTGCTCACAACTGTGGGAAGTTCATCTAAGGTTGAAGAGGTGTATGTGCAGAGAAAAAAAGTATTTTTTTACTTTGTCACATAACCATTTTATTAATTTTAACAATTATATTCTCTTAATGTGCACATACTGCCAATAACACACGCAAAAATATTTTCTAAATTTCATTACAATTCAACCTAGCAATAGTCTTTTATTATTTAAAATATCTCCCTGGGGGATGAGAGCATGAGTGGGGGTGGGGGGGAGGATGGGGATTTAATGGGGGGGATGAGGACACATTTGTAATACCTTAACTAATAAAGAATTTAAAAAAAATAATAAATAAAATAAAATATCTCCCTGGTTTGTGAAAAACATGGCAGGAATGGAATAGACTAAGATGAAAAGGTAAGAGAACTGGGTGGTAATTGAAGTCTAGTACTCACTGCCTAGGTGAAACTTCACCTATTCGGGCCACATTTACTTTGATTCTAAAATTGGCAGGAGGAAGAACAGAGTGCTCTGGACATTATGACATTTAAGGTCTTCCTCAGGTCTAACCTTTTGTTTTAAGAAACGTAAATCTCCTTATCCTCACCACTTCAGAATGTCAGCACCTACATTTCCTTGTCTGAATGCTATTTCTTACCTCTGAAGCCAGATTTGTCTGCCTGTGTGGTAGGACAGCAACCTCAGGGAATTAACACCATTTGGAATGAGCTATCCTCCAATAATAGTGGAGAGTTGTTTATATATACATCAGCTCTCTCCCTCTAGGGTACAAGAACCCTGAAACGTGCATTTTACATTAACTCCCCACAATTTTCCAGTGATCAAGTTCTATTCAATCATTGTGGTAATTGACTTGATAATACACCCTTTGCTTGCTGCCTTCCCTTCCCTGTCTCAGTTCCCCACTCCCTGACCAGTGTTTTTGTCATCACTCAAAGAAACTATTTGTAGCAGATTCCTGTGTCAATATCTTCTTCTGGGTGAACTGAAACTAACACAAAACTCCACAAACCAAACACTGTGGTGATAGGCTTCTTGAAAGCTGCAGAAAAAAATGCGTTCCTCCCAGACATGAATTTTAAGGAGTTTAGTAGATAATGTGAACAAGGGAAGGATCATTGCTATCCAGACACAAAGCTGAGGTAAGACCACTTAACCAACTGCTTTTCTCCTCCTGCCAGAATGGTACCCCCTTTAGGCATTTTAACTGTTAAAATGCATGAGAATTAGTAGAAGGTTAGAAAACTTGCACCATCTGGCTAAATCTAGCCTGGTGTCTGGGAGACACACTACATTTGATGTATACTCCATTAAGAAAGATAATGAAATGGCCATTTTTCAAAGACTCAAGCCATTGGTTAAGAGCTCATCCCTCCAATTTGATGGGAGAGACTTTCAAATCTGCAACTCCAAATAATTTTTTTTTTCATTCACCACCAAAAGCCAAATTTTTATTTTAGCCATTTTGATATATGGATATAATGATATCTCTTTATCTTTTTTTTCAAAATAGTTTTTACTATCAGCTATATTCTACACCTTCTTCTGAAGGGATCTGTGAGAGGCTTTTTTTTCTAATCTCGAGAAAAGTAGTAATTGGCTACCTTTGATCTCAGTCCCTTCACTTCCGTGCCTCTCTACCTCCCTCAGTGTAGAAGTGGTGTTATCCAGGGACTGTGTAGCAGACACTGTTCAGAGATACCCAATGTTCATTCTCACCCCTTCTCTATCACAGCCCATAGAGGCTGGAAAAGTCAAACACTCACTTCTCCAATTTCCCTTATATCAAGGTGGCCATTTTACCCAATTCTGATAAGAGACTATCTGTGGGGAGGCTTTGCAGAAGGAGAGAAGTATGTGAGATATCCTTTACTGTCCACCCTTTCCTATGTAGATGTGGTGGCTGGAGACATAGTAGCCATCTTGTGACCATGAGGAAATACTCTACCAGACACTGAAAATGGGAAAAAAGGAGAGTAGAAGGAGCCTGGGTTATTGGGATGCCACTGAGATGCAAAATCAACTCTGAGACCACCCATCTCCTTGTTAAATAAATAATGAATACCCCTCTGGTTTAAGTCACTGTTCATGAGATTTTTCTTGCTGCCAAAACTATTCCCAACTGATACCGATTTTAATTCTAATTTTTTTTAAAATTGAAGTATAATATACATACAGAAATATGCACAGATCATAAGTGCACAACTAGAAGAATTTTCACAGAATGTGCTTTGTTTCTGAATCTCCATTACCTAAATACTTTAGAAACAGGCATGGTGGTTAAGAGCACAGACTTTGAAGACAGATTGATGAGTCTAAAACCCAGATTCACCACTCTTGTTGGAAAAATTATTTAACCCCTCTGTGCCTCGGTTTTCTCACTTATTATATGGGGATGATAATATTATCTATGTCCTAAGGTTTTTGTAAGAATTAAATACATTAATATTTAAATTTTATGTGTCTGGCCCATAGTGTGTGTTAATAAGTAATTTTTAGTTATGTTAACCATGGTGTAACTCAGGAGGAAGGTAGAACAGGAAAGACCTGGGAGCAAGGGTGAGTGGGTGATGAGGGCTGTCCCTCACCTCTGGCCTGAGATCTTGGAAGCTAAAATGCTTAATGATCTAGTACATGCTAAAACTTTAGCATGTACTAGAACTATTTTGCAGCCTGGAGCTGTATAATGGAGCTACAGATCTCTACAACTTGGGTGAGGCTTGGAAATCACCTGTCTGGCATTTCTGAACTGGAAACTGGAAACCCAGCATACAAAGTGAACATAAATAGGCTTACGTGTTTTCCTGAGGAGAGCATCCAAAGTTTTCATTAGACTCAGGGGAACCTGTGATACACAAAAACTACTTACTAGTTCATCCCCCTGGCATCATAGCTGTGGACCAAAGACAGGTCATCTAATGCTTCAACTGAATTGTCACATTTAACTTTATTTACATCTCCCTAAAAGAAAAATTAGGTCAAATAAAATGTTATTCTACTTCAAAATCCTAGAATATTTCAATGGAATATACTTAGAAGTTCTTTAAATGGAACCCTACTGATGCCACAGATGAGATATCCAAGTTCTATCAACCTTACTATGACCTACTCAGCATCTCAGAGAGAAACAGCTGTGGCTGACCAGTTGTCCTGGCTCAGCATTGAATTTTCCCCTATAGTAATACTTTGATGGCAAAATAATACTACTATGTCATTTCATGAGCTGGCCCTGGTCATAGCTGTTAAATGCTCCATACAGGAGCCCTTTAAGTGTGATTTCTAAGGGCCGAGAGGACAAAGGGGTTTTAAACATTCTATCCTTTCATTGCTGTAAGCTTTAGAGTGGGTGTAATTAGTCACACATCTCATGTGTAGCATAGGGTAAAAATGGAAAAATAAACATAAGACTTTTCTACTAACCCAATTTATCATTTCATGGAAAGCTGTTTCTCCATTTTCTTTTTGCCTCTTCCTCTCTTTTGACAAATCTTTAGGAACTCCTTATTGAGTGCCATGTGTGTCTTCAATTATGAGTACAAGAGGCACAGAACTAGCAAACATGAAAAATATATGAACTGGAAGCGATATATATATATATATATATATATATATATATATATATATATATATATATTCTGTATAAACTAAACAGTTTCTAAATACAAATTGCTCTAGATACAAATTGGGGTGGGGAGGCAGTGAGTGACACAAGTTAATACATTTATCCGTGAGGATTACGCTTGGTCTGGTATTAGGTTTTGATTAAACAAGGTTTTTTGTTTTCATGTAAGTTTCATGCAAACTTGAATGTCTTGGCTCACAGCTCCAAGACTTGCTTGATGCTGGAATGGCTTTCTCATTTCAACTGGGTTTGTTATTAATGTCATACCTAAATTGTTGGGAGATCTGGACCACTTTATTTTTGTAGAAAGGAAAGAAGTGGGGATAAGATGAAAAGGAGAATAGGCTTGTACTGCAGGGGCCACATTAGCCTGGTTGCAATTTAAGATTCAAAGATTACTCAGCCAGCAATGATTGACAATCACATTTTTATTACTGGAGGAAGAAGGTTTTAACTGTGGTTTCTGATTGTATGACATAAATAAAAATAACAGTCTAATTATGGTCTTCATTCCATATTATTTTTCTTTTTCTGCTGTATCCTTTTTTCTCTCTAAAGCCTATTCCACCCCTGCATTATACCCTTTCATCCTAAAAGGACAGAACACACAACTTTCTTACCCAGCCCCAGGCTAACAGGGATGCTTTTGTTTGATAAAATGCTGGGCCAGTGGGAGCCAGAGAACCCATCCCAAATGATGAACAGCCAAGGGCCCGCTCTGAGGGAGACCTCTCAGGGAGGCCCTGTCTAATTTTTCTTTATGTCGCAGAAAGCTGAGTAGATGACCTTTCCGCCTGAGCCACGAAGAACACAGAACATGACTGAATTGAAAGTAGGTCACTCTCATGCGGGGAAGGCCAGAGGAAGGGACACTCAGCACTGAGAAATTTACTGTCTTCTTGGAGCTTCCTGGTTCCTTAAGAATGACAGCTTCTTCTCCACGCTGCCTATCTCACCAACCACTCCATCCACTTGCCCTCCTTTTTTTTTTTTTTTCATTTACGTGTTGTGCTAGTCCATTTCCAGTAGATTTAGATAAGTCAGAAGGGGTGTAAGGAGAGGGGAAAGAAGAGAACAGTGAGGAAAACAGATGAAAAAAGTGTGCTTAAATTTTTCTCTAGGAAAAAGAATTATATATTTTGGGCATTCCCTAAAGAGCAGTATAGGTAGTCAGACCCAGGCTACTATCACTTTCTCTCCTCCAAGTTGGCCCGGGAGGGAATTTTACATTATTTCCACATAAATATTTGCTTCAACTCATAAGAGTTTTTGTAGAAGTAGATTATATTAAAGGCAGTTGAAACTCCAAATATGTCAATTCAATTAATTAAAGACTGGAATTTATTCCAACTGTGGTCAAGCCTGATTCCCAGGGGGTCTGCTGCCTCCCTCAAAATGAGAGACAGTTTAGGAGTTGGCACTGACAGGTATGGAAGGAAGCGTTTGGTGACGGGGCACCATGAGCCATGAAAAGCATACCGCAGAGTCCCATCTCCAGTAAAACCTAGTGAGCCTTCTCACACTACTGATTCTCCCCTTTGGGTATGCTCATTTTTCAGGGTCTGAACACCCACAGCAGCTTTAAAAATACCCAAGTGCAGGAAGAAGTCAACTCTCCAAAGCTGGCAGAAGCCTCTTTGCATCTCCCTTAAATATTATTCCCAATCTGACCACTCTGAGTCCACAGGTCTTTAATCCGAAGACTATTTATTAAATCAGTGATGGCGAACCTATGACACGTGTGTCAGAGGTGACACACGAACTCATTTTTTTTATTGATTTTTCTTTGTTAAATGGCATTTAAATAAATAAAATAAATATCAAAAATATAAATCTTTGTTTTACTATGGTTGCAAATATCAAAAAATTTCTATATGTGACACGGCACCAGAGTTAAGTTAGGGTTTTTCAAAATGCTGACACGTCGAGCTCAAAAGGTTCGCTATCACTGTATTAGATGCTTCTATGAAGGGCCATTTTTCTCTCCCAGCCTGTTTTCAGATCCCTGGAATGAGGTCTTAGGGATACTGAGCCTGTTTTCTCCCTGACTGTCACCAGCAGACCTGATACACCTCTGAAGAAGGTTTCCAGAGCCCATTAGTGCTGCATCAGGTGAACAGGCAGAAAGTACAAATGCAAGGTCAGGAGAACTGGGGCCAGGGAATAAATGCCCCCAACATAAATGTGGCGAGCGTGTCCTGGCCTCTGAAGAGGACAGCTTCTTCATGAAGCTTCCACACTGGCACAGAACAAATGATTTCTTTCCCCTACCTCTCAGCCAATGATACAAGTTTAAATTGTGACCAAAACGTGACCTCTAAGCAAGGTCTCCAGATTCCCTGCCCTGCCTCTCTGCTTTTTGCACAAAAAGGCAAAGTGGAACAAAAGACATTTTTCTTCTATTTTTAGTGCCGTGTATACTAGCAATAAATTAACACTCCCCTTCCAGCACCTTTTAAGTACCATCAGGGTCCAATTCTTTTTACTATATCATCTTCCAAAGAGCAGCCAATGGATCATACTGTCACAAAATGCAATACAGTCAAAAAGCCCCTGCACCCACTCAGCACATCTTCTGGAAGCTGCTTTATGGTGGAAAGTGGCCATGGTGTCTGGTGTGATCCTAGAGTGATGGGGAATGGATATCACTGCACCCTCATTTGGGAAAGAGGGAGGAAGTGAGGTTAATGCAAACAATGGTGACTTGCATGGGAAAATTGCTACCTTTGTCTTGATTTTTTAGTATTTATTTTTATTTATTTTTAAATTAAATTTATTCGGGTGACATTGGTTAATAAGATTATATAGGTTTCAAGTATAAATTTCTGATACATGATCTGTACATTGCATTGTGTGCCCACCACCCAAAGTCAAGTCTTTTTCATAACCATATATTTGGTTTCCTTTACCCTTTACTACCCCCCACCCGCCTTCCCTCTGGTAACCACCATACTGCTGTCTGTGTCTATGAGTTTTAGTTTTATATCCCACATATGAGTGAAATTACATGGTTCTTAGCTTTTTCTGACTGACTTATTTCACTTAGCATCATATTCTCAAGCTCCATCCATGTTGTCACAAATGGCAGTATTTCATCTTTCCTTATGTCTGAGAAATATTCCATGGTATATATGTACCACATCTCCTTTATCCAGTCATCTGAAAGACACTTTGGTTGGCTCCATATCTTGGCCACTGTGAATAATGCTTCAGTGAACACAGGAGTACATATATCATTGCAAATAAATGTTTTCAAGTTTTTCAGATACATATTCAGAAGTTAGATTGCTGGATCATATGGTAACTCTATTCTTAATTTTTTGAGGAACCACCATACTGTTTTCCATAGTAGTTGTACCAGTCTATATTCCTAACAGCAGTAAATGAGGGTTCTGTTTTTCTCCACAACCTCTCCAGCACTTGTTTTTACTTGCCTTGTTGATAACAGCCATTCTAACAGGTATGAGGTGATATCTCATTGTAGTTTTGAATTGCATTTCCCTAATAGCTAGTGGAGTTGAGCATCTTATCTTATATCTGTTGGCCATTATATGGCTTCTTGGGAGAAGTGTCTGTTTAGGTCCTCTGCTCATTTTTCAATTGGATTTTTTATTTGGTGTTGAGTTCTATGAGTTCTTTATATGTTTTGGATATTAACCCCTTGTCAGAGCTGTTGCTTGAAAATATTACCTCTCATTTGGTTGGTTGCCTTTTGTTCTATTGGCGGGTTCTTTTGCTGTGCAGAAGGTTTTTAGTTTGATATAGTCCCATTCATTTATTTTTGCCATTACTTCCCTTGCCTTTGGGGCCAAATTTATAAAATGTTCTCTCTGACTTAGGCCAATGTCTGTAGGTCCTATGGGGAGTGGTCTAAAATCTTAGGGCACCTCAAATTAATTTCTAGGAGTGTGCGCCCTTAGGTACAGCTTTTGTTTTTTGTTTGTTTGGCCTACAATCATAAATGCACCTGCATTTTGAGCATGCGGAGTAGGGAAAATATCTGCGTCGGGGTGTGAGTGTTGGAGGAAGATCACTACTTGCTAATTTGAAAGAAAAGGCTACATTGTGAATATTGGGGGCTCTTCTCCCAAAAGAATGAGGAAGATCATTTTACTTTACAGGTTACTTAAAAGTAAATTATACCACTATTGTCCTAGCAGGTTTGGCTCAGTGGATAGATAGAGTGTCAGCCTGTGGACTGAAGGGTCCCAGGTTCAATTCTGGCCTAAGGCACATGCCCAGGTTGTGGGCTTGATCTCCACTAGGGGGCGTGCAGGAGGCAGTCAATCAATGATTCTCATCATTCTCTCTCTCTCTCTCTCTCTCTCTCTCTCTCTCTCTCTCTCTCTCTCTCCTCCTTCTCTGAAATCAATAAAAATATATTTTTTAAAAAGTAAATTATATCATTATCCAGGAAACCCCCTTTTGCCTTTAAACATGGAGAGAAAAGGAACCCCTCTCTCTCTTCCTCTGTGTCAAATTGCATCCTGTCAGCTTGTTTAGCAAGTGGCACAGGTAATTGAAGGGCTCAAGATGAGAGTAAGTAACAGGAAAGGATTACCAGGACTATTGAAATAAAGAGAGCCTTTCTTTACTGACCCTTGTTATCAGTGGGGAGCTCTCACTCTCTCATCTCCACAGGCCTCTTTCCTCATGGTGCGGTGAGCTCTGCAGACAGGAAAGCAGCTCAGAATATTTATGAGGTTGTTCCAGCCAGCCAGGAGAGTAAGGACCAGAGAGGATGACCAATAGAGGAATGGCAGCAAAACAAACAAAAAAAACCCCTAGAATTCTGCCTTGTGGGCCAGTGGAATTAGATGGAGAGGGAAATCTAGACTATAAACTAGGGAGGCTCCATAGCCCTCTATTAATCCTGCTATTGATCAGATAGCCTTGCCACATGTAAACGTCATTAGATCACAAGTGATACAGTTAAAATAATATTACAGGTCTGGTTAAACCTCCAGGGGTCAGGGAATTTAGAGTTAAGGCTACAAAACTAGGAGGCTGTCTCAAGCTCCCTTGCATTTGTGACTGGGGCAAAAATTTCAATAAGAGTACAGCTTATGAATTGCAATCTAGGCCTGGGCTGGCAAGCTATTTTCTCTGGCTCACCTGTTTCTTAGTCACCATCTGCATTGATCTTCATTGGAAAATATCTTCCTTTTTTCAGTGGAATTATGGGTTGAATTGTGTCCCTCCAAAAGATCTATTGAAGTCTTAATGCCCAGCACCTCAGAATATGACCGTTTTTGGAAGCAGGATCATTGCAGATATAATTAGTAAAGGTAGCATGAGACTCTAATCCAATATGACCGGTGTCTTTAAAAGAAGAAGAAATTCTGGACACATACAGAGGGAAGACAGTCATATAAATGTGGAGGCAGAAGCTACAGTTATGTTGCCACAAGCCAAGGAACATATAAGGCTACCAAATGCTGCAAAAGGCAAGGAAGGATCCTCCAAGCCACCCAGTCTGTGGTAGTTTGTTATGGCAGTCTGAGAAAATGAATACAACTGGCTTTAACTTTTGACTGGGTTTACTCCCCTCCTGCCTTCATTGCCAGTGACTCTCAAACTATCAGAAGTACTGGGCCAAACCCCAGAGAGCAAGCTTAACCTGTACACACTGAGCACAAGAGAGAGGATAATATAATGTCCTCCTTCCTGACACCAGGTCTGGCCAAAGCAAGTCAGTCTGTGTCCCTGGTAAAAGTCCCAGTGGCTGAAGCAATGCCCTTGCTGGTCAACTTGACTGCACAATAAAAAACCAGGGCCATATCTCCCTCTGTCCTCATCAGGCCCTTCCTCAGCCAACCCAGCATTTTAAGGGAGGACTTGATACTACAAGGCCTAACAGCCCAGCCTTGCATCTGAGGCCCAGAAGCCCAAGAAAGGGAAGGGGATCCAGGAGGAGGATATCTGGGGCCCAGGGCTCCTGTTTTTTCTCATCCTGATACAGGGCCACTGTGAGGAGAGATTAAAACAAAGATTGCTGCACTTGGAGGATTAAATACTACAAAATGTTTAAACAACGCAATCAGATCTCATAATTGTGTGGCAAAGGCTGTAAAATGTAGTTAGGAGAATTGGCTCAAATGAAAGGCTCTCTCTGAATAACAATTTATTTTAATGTGAGATTTCTCATACTGTCCATATGGTGGGCCTTCATGGAAAAGCAACTGCCTCACAGTTGATGGGGACATCTGAAATATGCTTTCTTGGCAGTCAAAGGGATTTCCCCCCAATTAAATCAGTGGTTTGGTTGAATAGAGTTTGAAAACATTTCCCTCATGTTTTCAGCTTTTTTACTCCTGGAAATCTATTATCTACCCTTGGAAATTACAAACTGAACCCATTTCTCAACTAAATTGCCACTCTTTTAGGCCAACACCAGTTTGTAATTGTGTACTTCTGTGGTCATTCATTTGAAAACAGAAAACCCTATATACATGCATTAAAAACAACAGTAACAACAACCCAGAAAGCATGTGGGGAATGTTACAATCTGAAGTAGGATTGCCTTTCCAAGTGTCCCAGTTCACGTTGCAGAGTGACCCTTATAGTAATATCCCATCTATCCCTGGGAGAGAGGCAAGATTTCCAGGCAGCTCTGGGTAAGGACCCTGGTGCCCCCACAGATATGGTGGCAGTCTTTACTCTTACAGAGCTTTCTAACCACATTATAGATCCCAAGGGTGTGATGTGGGGAAGGGAGCTTGTTTGTTCTCTCTTCAACTTTCTTCTCTGAGATGTCTCACCAGCTGTTCTGCTGAGGTAGAGAAATAAGACCTGACAGACTCTCTAGTTTACCCATATTTATAGCTCTACAGGGAAAAGGGGAAATGGGTGAGGTATCAGGAAGTCACCAAACATACTGATAGAACAGTCACATCTTTCTACAGAAACCTCACTATTCAAATGTCACATCCTCAAAAAGATCTTCTCTGACTGCAACATAAAAAATAATATCCCCACCACCTTCATTCCTCTAAATCAGCTTTGTATTTTCTTTAAAGCACTGTGAATATTATCTCTCCCCAACTCTGTGTTCAACAACCTCACATTTGTAGCTTAAAATCATTTATGGTCAAAGTGTTTACACCACCAAAATTGGAAAACACTATAAATCTGGGCTCTCCCCACCCTAAAGCCAGCTTATTAGAACAGCACTGCTTATCACTATCTGGTATCACATTATAGATGGGTTTGGACATTATGTAAACTGCACGTACAATGTGTATATATACAGCTTGCATAGATAATACAGTATTACATCATTAGTTGATTAATAATTTATCCCCACCCTCACCAGAAGTATATCATCCTCCATACACTGTTTTACCATGCCTAGAGCAGTGCCCAACACCTAGAAGATTCTTTGTAAGTATTTGCTGAATGGACAAATGATGAATGCCATCTTCAGAGGCTCTTTTTATCTACCTGTTCTACCATTAACTTGACTGGTTCCAAAATCCCCTTCCACTTTGCCTTTATCCTCTTCTTCATGTCTTCTTGCCTTTTACCACCATCTTTGTCATTACCCTCACCAGCTGGAAAATTCTATGGACTTTCTTTACTAGTGATTCCTGATTTTTTCTTTAAGCAGCTTCTCTGGCCATCTGTGGCATTTTGGACTTTTCCTTCTCACATCTTCCCCCAAAGCATTTTCTATATCTTTAGCCAAGGTTAGATGCTTATAAGGCACCCAAAACAGGTATATTCATAAAACATTCTCTCTTTTCATAAGACACTTATAATCTAGCTACGAAGCTAAGACTAATCTGGGCTTGAAACATTATAAACAAGTAAAATAATTACTCAATTGACACTAAATTGGAGAATAAAAAACATATGATCTCAGAGAAAAGAGTGCTGGTGGAGTCCAGAAAAAGAGAAGCAGTGGGCCTTGAGTTGGCCCTAACTGATAGGTAGGATTATATAGATCAGGATTTCTCACCTTGGCATTATTGACATTTGGGTTCAGACCAGTCTTCATTGTGGGGTTGTCCTGTGCACTATAGAATGTTCAACAGCAACCCTGGCCTCGACCTACTAGATGTCAGTAGCATCCCTCCATAGCTAGTACAGCCAAAAATGCCCTGAGATCTTGCCAAATGTCCCTGGGTGGCAAAATCACCCCTAATTGGGAACCACTGAGCTAGATGGAAGAGAAATAGGACATCAGAACTCAGAGAGTACTGAGGAAGGATATACTTACTTAGCTCAGAATCCAAACTTGATCCACAACTGCACCAAGTCACAAACCTGACTTCTTTGGGGCATATTCATTAGCTTCTTATGCATGCTTTATAAATGTTCTATTAAACCTATACCCTCATTAAATTTGGATTAACTATTGTTGTGATTTCCAAATGCTTTAGTTGTAGAACCTTTTCTTAATACATTTTTATTGATTTCAGAGAGGAAGGGAGATGGAGAGAGAGATAGAAACGTCAATGATGAGAGAGTATCATTGACAGGCTGCCTCTTGCACGCCCCCTACTGGGGATCGAGTCCGCAAGCCGAGCATGTGCCCTGACCAGAATCAAACCTGGGACCTTCTAGTCCACAGTCCAATGCTCTATCCACTGAGCTAAACCAGCTAGGGCAGAACCCTTTGTTCCAACAAAATCTTAGGCAGAAGCACAAACAGATACTAAGGACATAAGCAGCATGGTTTTTGTTGAAGCTTGGCTTTTGTTGAAGCTTGAATAGAGAACCATCATCTCCCCACATGCACCCCAGCCCTGCCCAATAGCCCAATAGTACAGCAATTTCTGGTGTTTCACTATACCATAAACACGATGAAGGCAACAGTAACATCAAAACCTACAATAATAACTATAATGGATTAGGAGTTGCAATGGATTACGAGTAGCAAAACCTGAGAACTTTTTACTAACCACCTGTGTGATTCTGGGCATGTCATTTGACTGCTCTGAACTTGTGTTTCATCATTATAATCTCTAAGGCCCCTTTCAGTTACACACTGTTATGAATATACTAGAGGCTGAATACACAAAATTCATGCAAGGGCCTTGGCCCCCCTGCCACCGCCTCAGCTGCCTGTCTCGGCTCCTGCCCACCACTGCAGGACCGGGGGTCTCTGCCACCTCTGCCATGACCCCTGCTGCCTTTGTCTTGGCCCCCGCCCACCGTGGCTTTGTCTGGTCTAATTAGCATATTATGCTTTTATTATAGACTAGGAGCCCGGTGCGTGAAATTTGTGCACGGGGTGGGGGAGTCCCCTCAGCCCAATGTGCAGCCTCTGTCACATTCTGGGACCCTGGCTGCTCCAGGCTTAGGCATGGGCCTACAGGCTCAGGGTGGCCTGGCTCCCAAGGACACCTGTCCTGGGGACACAGACCTTTTGGTGCTGGCACGCGTGCGCAAGCAGCTGCGGAGCAAGAATCTCCACCAGCACCCACGCATGCACTCCAGTGGGGTAGGAGCTCTGCTCCCCACCCCGGCTTCCACACGGGCTGCCCGGACCCCAGCTCCTGGACGCCAGTGCATGCTTGTGGCAGCCAGGCAGGAGCTTCCCCAGGATCCACGCGCACTGCCCCACCCCCTGGTTCCCTGGTGCCCACATGTACCACTCTGACCCTGGGTCCCAGGTGCCTGTGTTCACACAAGTGGCCATGGGGCAGGAACTTCCCCAGCATTGCCATGGCAACGTGGGGGAAGCTCCCACCCTGACCCTGTCTCCCCGGCGCCTGGCTCCCTGGCACCAGTGCGTGCACAAGCAGCCATGGGGCCAGAACTTCCCCAGTGTCGCCATGGCAATGTAGGGAAAGTACCTGCCCCACCCCAGCTGCCCGGTGCTTGTGTATGCAAATTAACCCACCATCTTTGTTAGGTTAATTTGCATACTCACTCTGATTGGCTGGTGAGAGTAGCAGAGGGACAATTAATTTACATGTTTCTCTTTTATTATATGGGATAAGCACAACCATGTCACATAATCCACAAGCACAGACTAATGATGTTGATGATTATAGAGAAGCTGGTTATTTATAGTGTTCCCTAAATTATACCTCATAGGATATGGAGAATGAGGAATTGAATCTGATCTCTAAGATTCTCTTTGAATAGCACTTTGACCTTTGCTTGAAATTTTTATTTGACCTTTATTTATGCTTGAAATTCTCTAGTGCTCAGTCTGGCTGGCATTTATTCAAAATATCATGTTAAATGGTGTCACAAACGGAGGTGCAAATGGATATATTAAAAATTAAGAATTGTGCACCTAAAACTTGTATAATTTTGTTAATGTTGGCTGAATAAATTCAATACAAAGAAAAAAGGTAAGTAAATAAAAATAAACATTTTATTAAAAAACAATAAATGAAAAATCCGGAACACTAGCTGCTAAATCTATAAAGTTAGAACAAGACTTTAATAAATGAAATGCAATAGATTCTGTTATGAACAAGCAAAGGCCCAGAATAAAGTTTAAGCATTGTAATAACAACATGTACATGTGCTGTGGAGCCTGGAATCATTTTTTTCCTGCTCTAGTGGTTCCATTAGCCCACTTTCAGGATGAGAGGGTCTCACATAGCAAGCAGAGAAAGAACAGACAGAACATTCCTGTCCCCCTCCTTGGATGACGTTATGGCTTTCCTCAACGCTGCACATGAGATGGGTGGGAATCTGTGCCTTTACATTCTGCTTTTGCTCCTTCTTTGTAAAAGAAAATGGGACCTCCTTGCAACTATCTAATACCACAGAGAAATAGCACAAAACCACAGCTACCAAACAATTACTCTGTAATCCACAACTATGTATCTATCAAGATATGATCCTATGTTTATAAATTCCCGATTTGGTGGAGTCATTCTGCTCTTCTATTTTAAACATAAATGAGATGTTGTGCTAGTCACAGATAAATTATGATTTTTTTCTTTTTTTCCTATGATGATTTTTAATTCTAATGGAAAAATGTTTTTTCAATATCCAGTAACTTGATTCTTAATGAGAACATGACAGACACATGAACTACTTTGGTGATTTAAAAAAACAGTAGTGTGTGTGTTTGTGTGTGTGTGTGTGTTGGTGGGATCTCTCTGGTCAGTGAAGACAACTCAAAGTTATCAGAACCTATTCAGTATTGATAACTGGTGGAAGAGTGAAAGGTTAGTTCCATAAAATTGCTTTTTCTGGCAATGATTTCTCCTTATGCTAAGAACTGCTGAAACATTCATTAATATTACTGCTAATTCTTTACATTTTTATTCATTTTGAATAAATGAAATATGGACATGGTGAAAAGGATTCAAACAATGCAGTTCACATACAGTGAAAATTAAGTCAATCTCTCAGCAGGGTCTCCTAGTCTCTCACTATTACCAGTTTATGTATCTATCTAAAGATAAATTTATTATATGCAGTACACACATACATTCATATACACATATGTACATACTGTATACAAATGTTGTTTTAGACATGTTTTATGTCTGTTATTATATATACAGTGCACACATATACATATAAAAGCTTCCTTGTTATAAAAATGGTAACTGCGCATTTTACCCCTCTACTTAACAATATGTGAAGGATAAAAGATGCCTATAAATTCTTTGCCATTCCTCCCATTGAGAGTTGGAGTTTTTTCCTTCTCACTTTGAACCTGGCCCTGCATGTGACATACTTGACCAATAAAATGTGGCAAAAGTGACTGTATAACTTCCAAGGCTGGGTTTTAACATGCTTTGCAGCTTCTCCCTTACACACTTGGGACACTCCCTTTTGGAACAAGATGTCACACTCTAAGAATCCTAAGACATATGGTTCTCTGGACAATAACCCCAGCCAGCACCAACAGCCAAGCACATGAGTGAGTCATTTTGGATGTTCCACCCCCAGATAAGCCCTCAGATGACTGCAGCCCCAGATGACAATACATGGAGCAGAATAGCTCAGCCTAGCTCAACCAACCCCCAGAATCACGAGAAGCAATAAGTCACTGTGGTCATTTTAAGTCACTAAGATTTGAGGTAATTATTCCATTTTAATAAAATATATTAATCTGTTTTATTTTTAATGATATTAAAATAATATCTAATATATATTTATATTTATATGCTTAATATGTGCATATATATATATATATATATATATATATATCCATTTCATTCCCATCCACCCTAAAATTTTTTTACAGAGATATAACATCCCCCTTTTACAGATGAGCTACTGACCTATAGAGAAGTTATGGGATTTGTCCAGTACCCCAAGTGGAATTTGAATTCAGGTCTTTGACCTCAGAGACTTTGTTTGATATTGAGCACTACCCTAGATCACTTCAGTGGTTATTTTATTCAACTAGTCCTTTATTGGTGGATACTCCAGCCATTTCTAAGCTTTTTGCTTGTGAAAGACAATGGTCATTCCTTGTATATACTTTTATGTGTGTGTTGAAATAGAAAGCATTCTTTTTCATGAGATGGGAGGATAGCTAGATTCCATTTATTTTGCCGTATAGGTAAGTGTCAGAAGAAATATGTCAGGTAAAAAATGTCAGGTGCATCCACTACAGTAAGAATACAGTTCCAGCCCATCCGCCCCTTGGCAATTGGTGCCAGATACTTAATCAGAAAACATGAGGACCTAGAAACCCCAATGAGAATACTTATTTTAATTTGGCCTCAAGTGAAGCAAGTAATAAACTTACTTTCCTCAGAGTATGCTTTATCATAACATATATTTTATAGGAATTATCAAATATATGAAAAGGATATTTTATAAGTAACCTGATTTATCTTGCACCTAATTGTCTGAGAGAAGGCCAGAAGGTCTGCCCTCCTCTTCTTGAACACATGACAACTTTTTGACACTTGAAGGATGTTTTCTCGCACTCCTAGGTTTGGAGTTCTAGACAATTAAGGCTGTGAACAGTCTGATCACTGACATGAGATCCTAAACTGTCTCTCCTTCCTAAAGACTCTTTTTGCCTGAACAGCACATTCCAAGTAAAGAAGGTTAGCCAGAGAGGAAAATTCCTGACTAACTGGCAAGTACTAGTATATGTGTTTAGAGCTGGCAGGATGTGCACCTCACATCCAATGGCTCAGACACCCACAGTGCAATCAGAAAGCCATAGAGCCAAGTTCTACTACCTGTTAGCCACAGACCCACAGGGTAAAGTGTGACAGGAGTAAACATAGGCTGGGGCCAGCATCAAACTCATATCTGTTAAGTGCCAAACTTCCCTGGCTGGATATTGTTGATCAGAGGAAAGAGGACGAAGGTGGCCTGTCAAAATATTGCATTTCAGCAAATGTAAGATGCTGTTGATTGTAAGATATACCATTATTTTATGTACCACCAAGACATAAAAAGACTGTCAACCACACAATGGCACAATACTTTCTGGCAACTTACAGTTTTTATTTTATGTTTTTTGAATGACCCGATTTTAATTTCATTGATGTGCATATTTTTTTCATATACTACTCTGGAACATACATTACAAGGTCTGAACCTGAGGCTTCTGAATCATATTTTCAACTTGATACCACAGATACTCATGTGTGGAAAGGCATGAGTATCTGTGATATCAAGTTGAAACACACATCATCCACTGTGTCATGAAAAGTTCATGACACAGCCTTTCATAGACATATGCTTCATTGTCATCTATGATGCTTCTTCCAATCTACTGATGCCCATTCTGCCTGTTTCAATGGTTGTGTGCTTTCTTGATTTTTACCTGGAAGAAGCACAGAAGGTTTCCAGTCCAAGTTTGCATGGGGGCAGACACCGTCCATTGCCTGGTTGACAACCATAAGGCACCATTGACTAGATGCATCCTGATTTCAGATATGTTAAAATGTGAACAAAGTATGTTCTAGAATTGATGAAGTCAGTGAGTCTAGAATACTTATATTTCTATAAGTTTGTTGTCAATCTCATTAGAGGTAATTTTGCCTTTTAAAAATGGTAAGTAGTAAAATTACATGTGTTCTTTTATAGCCTAAGTTGTTTTGTTTTGTTTTGACCTCATTGAAAGCATATGGAAGCAAGCTTGAAAGACATGTATATCTTGAGAGGAATGAGAAACATAGTTAAAAGTTACTCACTAAGTAATACCCCCTCTGTGATCTGCATCACGTAGCATTTTGGTCTAATTTTCCTCTGGTCAACAAATATTGCTCTCCCATGTTGCCAGGATTCAGCAACACTCCCCACACTTCCGAGATGTGGTGAAAGAAGAAACATAATTTTAAATAGCCTGTTTTTTAAAAAATAGTCTAGTATTTTCACGAGGTGTTTGCTAAAAACCCAAACTTTAAGGTTTCAATATAAACCTACAGTAACAATGAAAGATTCAGAGGGGAAGGCTCTGAAAACACGAAAAAAATTTTCAGTTGAAATTTCATAAACTTTATGTCACCCTTTCACAGTGTGTCTGACACCCAAATTTAGCCAAGAATAAACTATTTTCAGATATCAGGAAACAGGTACCCAATAAATATCAAATTTAGTTTTGAATTATCATTAAACTTGACAATTATCAGATTTCTCTTGTGGACATACATGCTTCATCTTCCGGGGAGAAGAAATCAGAAGCCTGAGATGGGTAAGAGAAGACATAAGGAAACTAAAGAGTCAAATAGGAACCAAAAATGTGTCTTCTGCCTACTAAAAATGGAGCGTATTTTAGCGGGCTGTCAAATTGAATAACTTATTTGAGCAAATATTAAACACTTAAAAGCAAACTCTGAGAAGATTTTCCTAGAGCAAACTGGGGCAAGGAGACAGGAGCAGCCACTGGGCCTTTGAAGTGTGGTAGAGGCCAGTATATTACAGTCAGAAGCAAGCACCCCTTCCTTCAGGTGCTGATTGGAGTTTATTAGCTGTGATTTTTATGAGATACCAAGAGAAGCTGAAATACTACTGCGTAGCCACAGAAATGTGTAGTGTGGGAGCCAAGAGTCATTACCAGTTGTTGAGAAGTTGACAGTGAGGCCTTCTTGAAAGATCCCTGTAGTCTGTGCAGAACAGTAACACAGAAACCATTTTTCTCTTTTTTTTTAAAAAAAATATATTTTATTGATTTTTTACAGAGAGGAATGGAGAGGGATAGAGAGCTAGAAACATCGATGAGAGAGAAACATCAATCAGCTGCCTCCTGCTCACTCCCCACTGGGGATGTGCCCGCAACCAAAGTACATGCCCCCGACTGGAATCGAACCCGGGACCCTTCAGTCCGCAGACCGACGCTCCATCCACTGAACCAAACCAGTCAGGGCAACCATTTTTCTCTTTAAAGCTACAAAGCTTTGCCGTTATAAGTCATGAATTATTGCCCCAAATATGGCACATTATCCCTACCTAGCAGGTCCATGGATTCCAAAATACCCTTAGGACCTCTTGGGGAAAGGTGCCTTCTAAAGAGGTTAGTTTTCTAGGGGCACATTTTGTTCCCACTGTGAAAAGAAGGAAGTGGGCCCTGGCCTGTGTTGCTCAGTTGGTTGGAGTATTGTCCCATGCATCAAAAAGTTGCTGGTTTAATTCCTGATCAGGGCAAATGCCCCAGTTGTGGGCTCAGTTCCTGGCAGGGGGTATGCAGAAGGCAGCTGATCAATGTTTTGCTCTCACATAGATGCTTCTCTCTCTCCCTCTCCCTTCCTCTCTCACTAAAAATCAATAAAAATATTTTTAAAAGAGAAGGAAGTGGTAGTTTCATGACAATAAAAAAGTTTGATTGTGTCCCATATGCATTGGATTGATTTTCTAATAAACCATTCATGGTCTTAGAAGGTTTAGAGCATGTGGGTTGATTTTTCATCTCTTCCTCTTTCTTAGCGAGGGCATTTGTGTTTCAGGTCACAAAGCAGGTCTTAGAATCTGGTGTTGTTTATATGTTTTAATTGATTTTAGAGAAGGAGGAAGGGAGAAGGAAACAGATAGACATATTGATTGACAGCCTCCTGTATACCCACCCCCCACTGGGGATCGAGCCTGTAACCCAGGCATATGCCCTGACAAGAATGGAACTGGCAACTTCCTTCATGGGTCCATGCTCAACCATTGAGCCACTTAAGCCAGGCAGGTTTTAGTAATTCATTCCAAAGCAATATTAGGAATGGCCTGCATACAGAGTACAATGATTAGATTATGAAAGTTATCTCTAACATAAACCTTGAATTAACTTGCTCAGGAAACTAAAGTGTGGTCTTTGGTGTAAAAGAGACCCAGATTTTAATGTCTATATTTCATACGGGCTATGACATTGCAATAGATTGTCATATGTTATAGGACTATATCAGGGGTGGGCAACCCCTGGCATGCGTGCCAAACATGACACACCAGTAACTTTTGCTGGTATGCGAAACCCTCTCTTATAATCTTCCATTTACAATTTTTTTCTTAATATCTACTTTTTTATTTGGAAGCAGAAATTTATTGACCTTAGAGTTGACTTGGAAAACATTGAAAAAAAGCGATTAGAGGCAGGAGTACCAGAGAGAAGTGTCAAAAACTAACTATTGAGGACTTCGAATGCCATTCCAGAAATTTTTTTCTGTTTAAAAAACTTTGAAACAGCAAAGTTACTCTCCATGTTTTCATCCACATAAGCTTGTGAATCTTTGTTCCCAGTGATGAATTTTGTTAAGTCTCGTAATAGGAGTAGCCTGATGGATGAAAGTAGTAGCTCGTGCATATCTCTGAAGGTCACAAAATATAAACCTGATGTAAAATCTCTGACATCAGTGATGCAGCAGCAAAAGTCCCACTGATAATATCAAACGGAGTCATAAAGTTTTCTGTCGGACTATCAGTGTACATGTATACATTAAAAATAAATGTATTTTTTCATCATCATATACTGTTTTTGTCGCTCGAATGAATTTTATTATTTCTTCAAGATTCTTCACATACGTACACCTTAAGAGATATCAAGTAGGCGTAACATGTTCTCAAATAATTAGGGTTGGCATGCAGAAGAATTTTGAGTCAGAGATTTTGCTGGTTTTGGCACGCACTCACAAAAAGGTTGCCCAACCCTGGACTATATCAATTAGCTATTGCTGATAACAAACCAGCATAAAACACTCAAGGACTTGAAACAACAATCATTCATTATCACTCAGGCATTTGCAGATTGACTGGGACTCCACTTATCCAGTTGGGTCTGCTCCAGGCTTCAATGGCTGGGAAGATCTCACTGGAGATCTGTGAGTTACCTGCAGTGGCTCTGTTTCATATGTCCCATATCCTCCTTTAACCAGCAGGCCAGCCAAAGTGCACATTTCCCAGCTTCAATGAGAGGTATAAGAGAACAAGTAGAAACCTGTGAGGTCTCAGAAAGCTTGGGCTCAGAACTGACTCATGCCACTCCTGCTGACATTCTACTGGCCAAAGCAAGTTACATTACTAAGCCCAAAGTTATGAGGCCATCAGAGAACTTCAAAGTCATATGATAAAAGATATCGATACAAAGAAATGGTGAAAAATTGGGTCCAAGATAGGAAGATAGGAATGTATCCTAAAGGCCAACCCTTCACTTAATACTCTTCTTCTTCAGAATTATTCTGGCTATTTTTACTCATTTATCCTTGGTGGCAGACTCTCCCACTTTAAGGACATCTCAAAATCTAGAACATAATGAACCCCTGGAGCAGATCAAAACTTTTCAGTTTACATGTAGAATTTTGTGGCTCTGAAACAATTCTTGCTCCATGTTTGGAAAGGAGGCAATGAGTTCTGGAGGATATAACCAAGACCCATTTGAGCCAGAAAGACCAATGTTCAAATCCCCAATCCATCTACTACTGAGTAGCTATGAGAGAAAGATCATATAATGGAGTCAAGACAGTCTCTTCAATAAATGGTGTTGGGAAAATTGGACAGATATATGCAAAAAAAATGAAACTAGACCACCAACTTACACCATACACAAAAATAAATTCGAAATAGATAAAGGACTTAAATGCAAGACAGGAACCCATAAAAATCTTAGAAGAATCCATAGGCAGAAAAATATCAGACATATGTCATAACAATATCTTTACTGATACAGCTCCTAGGGCAATGGAAACTAAAGAGAAAATAAACAAATTGAACTACATCAAAATAAAAAGCTTCTGAACAGCAAAAGAAACCATCAACAAAACAACAAGAGATCCCACTGCTTGGGAGAACATATTTGCCAATGTTATATCTGATAAGGATCTGATCTCCAAAATTTATAGGGAACTCATACATCTTAACAAAAGGAAGATAAACAATCCAATCAAAAAATGGGCAAAGGAACTAAATATACACTTTTCCAAAGTGGACATGCAGAAGGCCAAGAGACATATGAAAACATGCTCAACGTCACTAATCATCTGAGAGATGTTAATCAAAACAACAATGCGGTATCATCTCACACCTGTCAGAATGGCTATCATCAACAAATCAATAAATGACAAATGCTGGCGAGGATGCGAAGAAAAAGGAACCTTCAAATGACAAATGCTGGCGAGGATGCGGAGAAAAAGGAACCTTCATTCTCTGCTGGTGGGAATGCACACTGGTGCAGCCACTGTGGAGAACAGTATGGAGTTTCCTCAAAAAACTAAAAATGAAACTTCCATTTGACCCAGTGATCCCACTTCTAGGAATATATCCCAAGAAAACAGAAACACCAATCAGAAAGGATACATGCATCCCTATGTTCATAGTGGCACAATTTACAATAGCTAAGATTTGGAATCAGCCTAAGTGCCCATCAGCAGATGAATGGATTAAAAAACTTTGGCACATCTACACAATGGAATACTATGCTGCTATAAAAAGGAAGGAAGTCCTACCATTTGCAACAGCATGGATGGAGCTGGAGAGCATTATGCTAAGTGAAACAAGTCAGTCAGAGCAAGATAAATATCAAATGATCTCACTCATTTGTGGATTATAATGAGCAACATAAACCGATGAACAAAAACAGATGTAGAGACAGAGAAGCATCGATCAGATGCTCAAAACTCAGAGGGAAGGTAGGGGAGGGTGGGGGTGAGGGGGAGAGATCAACCAAAGGGCTGGTATGCATGTATATAAGCATAAGCGATAGATGTGGACAACAGGGGGTGAGGGTGAGGGCAGGATTGGGGGGATGAGGGGATATTGGGGGGATAAGAACACATTTGTAATATTGTAATCAATAAAGGGGAAAAATATACACAAAACATGAAATCCTGTTTTAGTCTTTCAAAAATTGATCTAAAATTTATTGTATATCCCCATTGAATATATAAACACCAGATGGCTAAAATATTGGCATCATTTTATTTTCCTTTATGATTTATAAATATAACTTTTCCCCTTAGCGGAAAAATTAAAGAATTTGATACATTAAGGGTGAGTTGACAAGTCATTCCAGACATGCTGATTGAAAAAAATGAGTAAAAAAAAAAATGAGAGCTATAGGAAAATATATACAGTGAGATTTGAACAAATTCTCAGTTTAAAGTGCTAAAGGCTTGAAGGAAGTTGGACAAAATATCTTTTTGAGATCTGATAATGAGGGAATTATAGTTAGGAACAAACACAATGGTAAGGTATATTATCTTGGAATTCAGAAGGAAATAAGATGACTATCATATAGGATTTCTGAAAATCAAGAGTGAAAGGAGCGGCAAATAGTGCTTCCTAACTATTTGATTCCTAAGAAAATGCACTAGGAAGAGAGAAACAGACTGACAGACTATTAATATGTTCAGTAAATATGGGACAGTTAGCCCTTGATTGCTTTATATTGCCAATCGTGTTTAATAGAGCTTTCCAATGTGATCTCAGGGAGGTTATTTTCGGCTGAGTTGGAGAATGCTAATGCCTGTCAGAATACTAAAAGATGAATAAGGATTTGCTGGCCTCTTGGGAGAAATTGTAATTGAATTTGATGCTGAAAAACATATTTAAGCCCATTGGGAAAGTCAGACAAGACAGAGATAATTTTGCAAGAGAAAGGCATCAAGGGACTGTCAGTATTTTAATTCCTCCATAGTATGCAAGTGTCAACAATGTAGCCCTATCACTTGTCTCATTTGTTAGGATGACTAGGTGGATTGGGAGAGAAGTTAGGGATATGGAAATGGCAGATTTTTTTAATAGGAAGCTATATTCCTTTTAGATCGTATTATATTTCAACTAAAATTTCCTCAGCCTTTTGTTTTTTATTAGGAGTCGGCTAACTCTTTCTGTAAAGGTCTAGTGTGCTAGGCAGAATAATGGCCCACAAAGATGTCCACATCCTAGTCCCAGAAACCTATGACTATGATACCCTACATGATCAAAGGGACTTCACAAATGTGATTAAATTATGAATCTTGAGAAGAGGGACTTATCCTGGACTATCTGAGTAGGCCCAATCTAATCACATGGGTCCTTAAAATCAGAAAATCTTTCTCAGCCATGGTCAAAGGGAGATGTGACTATGGAAGAAAGACACAGGGAGATGCAGCATTGTTAACTTTGAAGACGGAGAGAAGGGGACCATGAGCTAAGAAACACAAGCAGCCCATAGAAGCTGGAAAAGGCAAGGAAACAGATCCCCCCCCACCCCCGAGCTGCCAGAAAAGAATGTCAGCCCTATTGGTATTGATTTTTGCCCACTGAGAACCTGTCAGACTTCTGACCTACAGAGTTGTAAAATAATGGATTTGTGATGTTTTAAGCTACTATGTTGGTGACAATTTGGTAAAGCAGCAATAACCAGATAGTAGATATTTGGGGCTTGGTGGGCCATACAATCTCTGTCACAATCATTCAACTCTGCCATTATAGCACAAAAGTAGCCATAGATAACATGTAAATAAATGGATGTGGCTGTGTGCCAATAGAACTTTATTTATAAAAGCAGACGTGGGGATTTAGTTTGCTACTTCCTGTTTTATATGTCTAGGAGACATTAGCAGTCATATTTCTGTGTCCCTATGGGTCATAGCACAGAAAGCTTG
The DNA here is from genome assembly GCF_964212035.1 of Myotis nattereri. Taxonomy (NCBI): domain Eukaryota; kingdom Metazoa; phylum Chordata; class Mammalia; order Chiroptera; family Vespertilionidae; genus Myotis; species Myotis nattereri. Next base: position 9,997,747 of record NC_138078.1, read on the forward strand.
CTTCCAAAAGGTGAGGTGTACATCTACGCAACAGCAGAATAAAAGTTTGATATAAGACCTAAACATGAATTTATCTTTTAAAAGGATTCTTAAAATTCAAAATATATCTGTTTAATTCATACATTTTCCAATTGTTCTCACTGTAATACAATCTTAGTCAACTAAGGCTGAAGGTATACATCCTTATGAGTCATTAATTCCAATCCTAGGTGTGTACCAAGTAAAAGCATGTGCAGCAGAGGTATATATTCATAGCAGCTCTGTTATTCATAGACCCAAAATCATAAACAACTCAGAGACCTATTAAGAGTAGAATGGGTAAATTGTAGTATATTCATACAATGGAATAATGGACTCCCAAAATAAATTAACTATAGATATATGCATCAACATGGATCCTCCTCACCAATAAAATATAACCCAAACAAGTTAAACACAAAAGAGTACAGACTATATATTCTATTTATATTAACCACATGATCAAGCAATTCTACTTCTGAGTATATGCCCCCCAAAATTGAAATCAGGGTCTCAAAGAGATATTTGTACCTCCACATTCATAGCAGCATTACTCACAATAGATAAAACAAGAAGCAACCCAAGTGTTTATCAATAGATGGATGGATTATCAAGATGTAATATATCTATACAAGGAATATTATTCAGCCTTTAAAAGGAAGGAAATTCTGCAATATGTTACAACACAAATGAACCTTGAAGACATTATGCTAAAATAAATACTCCAGTCACAAAAAGACAAATACTGTATGATTCCAGTTCTATGAGATGCTTAGAGTAGTCAGAATCATAGAGATAGAAAATAGGATGGAGGTTACCAGGAGCTGGGGAGAAAAGAGAATGCAAAGTTAGGGTTTAATGGGTATAGAATTTCAATTTTACAAGATGAAAAGAGTTATGAGGATGAGCAGTATAATGGTAGCACAACAATGAGAATGTATTTAAGACACTGAACTGTAGACTTAAAAATGATTAATATAGTAAAATTTATGTTGTGTTTATAATTTTACCACAATAAAAAGTACAGACTACATTATTCTAGTCATATAAAGTTCAAAGCCAGACAAAAATAAGCTAGAATGTTCAAGTTTGAATATATAGAAAGTCAAAGTATAAAGAACATAAGAAACTGAATACTAAAGAAATCAGGATATTTACTGTGGGAAGAGAGGGGGTTTACTGAAGGCTTTTAGAATGTTGTAAATGCTCTCTTTTTTGGCCTGTGTTGTCGTCCATGTGCGTTTGTTTCACAATAATTTATTAAGTTATGCATTCTTATGTTATGCCCTTTTCTGTGTGTGTGTGTGTGTGTGTGTTATATTTCACAATTTAAAAGATTTAAAGGAAAAATATTAAGTTGTACTCACCAGAAAAGTTAGTCAATGATACTTGAAGTTATACCATTATAGAAGATGGTGAGCAAGGTGATATGTTACTCAGTTTTGAGTGTTGAACACTTTAAGTGCCAACTTAGGTTTCTAAGTACAGTGGACCCATAAACAATGCAGGGATTTGGGGTGCTGACCCCTCATGCAGTCAAAAATCTGCATATAACTTTTGACTAACCCAAAACCTTATTACAAATAGCTACTTTTGACCAGAATCATTATAGATTTATTATATATATATATATATATATATATATATATATATATATTACCCTTTCAATAAGGTAATCTAGAAAAATATTTTTTAAAAAATCATGAGAAAAAACATTTACAATATTTATTTTTTAAACAATCAACATTTGAGTGGACCTGCACAATTCAAACTTGTTTTATTCAAGGGACAAATGTATATTTACTTCCTACTTTACTGTGGGGACACAGGCACTTTCATATATTTTGGGGGGCAGTAAGGGAAGTACACAATAGTACAATTCTACATGGAAAGAAAATTTATATATATATAGATATATATATATATATATACACACACACATATACATATATATACCCACTGGCCAAATAATTTCACTTCTGGAATTTATTCTATGGATTCACTTTTATAGACATAAAATAGCATATATACAAGTCTATAGTATCCTATCTAATAATAGACAAACATGGTAATTGACCATACCTTAGCTACGTCTCCCATTGGCTAATCAGCACAATATGCAAATTACTTGCCAACAATGATGATGGCTAATTTGCATACTGCAGGCAGGGTGGGCCAGTGCCAGCCACCATCCAGGCCCCCGTGTGCTGCCTAAGCCCCGCCGCCAGCTGGGACCCCCGTGTGTGGCCCTGGGCAGCGGGGCTTAGCAGAGCGAACAAGCCACCTAAGCCCCGCCCCCAGGTGGGACCCTCGTGAGCAGCCCTGGGCAGTGGGGCTTGGTGGCACAAATGAGCTGCCTAAGCCCCGCGGGACCCCTCTGTGCGGCCCTGGGCAGGTGGGGCTTGGCAGTGTGATCGCCCGAGGAATCCCTATTCTTACAGGAAACCTCCTGCAATGGGCTCCTAGTCCTATCTAATAAAAGACAAAAAGGGTAATTAACCCTACCTCCACTATGCTTCCCATTGGAAATTAGGGTGATATGCAAATTAACTGCCAACAAAGATGATTGCCATTGGAAAGCTGGGCTGCAGGTGAGGCGGCACCCCCGGGGGTGCTGCCTCGCTTGTGGCCCTGTGATCGCATGGCAATTGGAGAGAAAGAGAGCCGGGGCGCAGGCCAGGCAGGACCCCCGGGGTGGGGGGTGCTGCCTGGCCTGCACCCGGTGGTTGCCATGGCGATCGGAGGGAGAGAGAGCCAGGCGGTAGGCCAGGTGGCACCCCCAGGGCCCGGGGGTGCCACCTTGCCTGCGGCTCCATGATCGCATGGTGATCGGAGGGAGAGAGAGCCGGGGCGCCAGCCAGACGGCACCCGAGAGGCCCGGGGGTGCCGCCTGGCCTGTGGCTGGTGGTCACCATGGCGATCGGAGGGAGAGAGAGCTGGAGCGCAGGCGAGGCGGCACCCGGGCACCCCAGCACCTGAGATACAAAGGTTGGGGATGAAATGACTTTTCCCAACCACATCTGCAAATATCCTGGGGAAGGTATCACTGAAGAGTTCACAACAACTCTCTTACTTGGCAAGGAAGAAAAAAGTTGGCAATGGAAACAATCCCTCACATCAAAGTTAAGGTCCCTCTGAGTAAGAAAGAATATTTCCAACGTAAAGGAGGGAGCAGGCAAAAATAATAGGTTCTCATGACTTCCACTGAAGTTTGAGCATATGACAGAGTCAAAACAAACATACAAATTAAAACAGACAGTGGAGGAGAAACTAAGATGGTGGCATAGATAAACACCGGGAAATTGCTGCCTCCCACAACAACTTCAAAAAAAACAACATAAAGACAAAACGGACATTATCCAGAACTACAGGAAAGCTGGCTGAGTGGAAATTCTACAACTAGAAGGAAAAAAAAGCACACTGAGAGCCAGAGGAGCTGCGGAAGTAAAGTGCAGAGGTATGGAGGCTCGCGTGCGCGCGGAAAGGGGCTGGCACCTGAGGACACGGCTGTCTTTTTGAATCGGGAGGGAGTCACAAGCTCCCGACTGCTCTGAACTCCAGTTCTGGGAAGTCTCTGGGGACCCAGGACTCATACAGGGAGAAACTGGACTGTCTGGCAGTGGGCAGAACTCGGAACTTGAGGTCGGCTTTCCCTCAGAGGTGCTTGCAGCAATTACCGGGACACTGAGAAGTGCGGCCCCTTAGGGCAGGGCTGAGAATCCGCCATAGCTGTTTGCTCCATCCTTTGATTCCCTGAGACCCCGCCCCACCCAGGCTGCAGCAGAGGCTTTTGCATATGAATGCCCCGGCCCTTTGCAACCTGAAAATTACCCAACAAACTGCAGCTGGGCCAGACAGACCCAGAACTTCCAAGAAAAGGCCCAAGGCCCCACAGCAGCTTGCATTGCTTCACAGCTGGGCCTCATCAGGGCACCTACAAACTCCAGAAAAGGAAGGGGAATCTCCAGTTCTCTTCGTAGCTCCTGCTGTGTAACCTCAGGCAGAGGCTAAATTAGCACCTCCTTAGATCCAAGAGCCAGTGTACCCAATGGTCAGAGATGGACCATCCAGATTATGACTCCTCATATCCATAAGGGACACACTCAGGGTGCAGACTCAGTGAGCACCAAAACCCCACTGAAGCAAGTCTTGCCCCAGAAGGGTGTCTTCAGCACAGAAGTTCTCCCACTGCAGACACAGCTGATTCTCACTGCCAATCGGCCTGGAGGTCAATTCCTCCCAGTGATCCTACAATAATCAAGGCATAACTACAATAAGACTGTGCACACAGCCCACAAGGGGGTGAACCAAGAGTGTCTACCTCAGGTAACTGGGGAGGCTGAGCCACTGGGCCCTACAGGACACCTAGCACACAAAACCACTCTACCAACACAGGGAAGCATAAAAAATGCAGAGACAAAGAAACAGGTCACAAATGACAGAAATGGAGGAAAGCAAATGACTGGATATAGAGTTCAAGGCCATGTTTATAAGGTTTTTCAAGAATTTTATGGAAACCGCCGATAAATTTAGTGAGATCCTCGATAAATCTAGTGAGACTCTCGAGGATATGAAAAAGGACCAACTAGAAATTAAGCATACACTGACTGAAATAAAGAATAATATACAGAGATCCAACAGCAGACAAGAGGATCCCAAGAATCAAGTCAAAGATTTGAAATATGAAGAAACAAAAAAGACCCAACCGAAAAAGAAAAAAGAAAAAAGATTCCAAAAATATGAAGATAGTGTAAGGAGCCTCTGGGACAACTTCAAGCATACCAACATCAGAATTATAGGGGTACCAGAAGAAGAGAGAGGGCAAGATATTGAAAACCTATTTGAAGAAATAATGACAGAAAACTTCCCCTACCTGGTCAAAGAAATAGACTTACAAGTCCAGGAAGTGCAGAGAACCCCAAACAAAAGGAATCCAAAGAGGACCACACCAAGACACATCATAATTAAAATGCCAAGAGCAAAAGACAAAGAGAGAATCTTAAAAGCAGCAAGAGAAAGACAGTCAGTTACCTACAAGGGAGTACCCATCCGACTGTCAGCTGATTTCTCAACAGAAACCATGCAGGCCAGAAGAGAGTGGCAAGAAATATTCAAAGTGATGAATGCCAAGAACCTACAACCAAGATTACTTTATCCAGTAAAGCTATCATTCAGAATAGAAGGTCAGATAAAGAGCTTCACAGATAAGAAAACGCTAAAGGAGTTCATCACCACCAAACCAGCATTATATGAAATGCTGAAAGGTATTCTTTAAGAAGAGGAAGAAGAAAAAGGAACTCTTACCATTTGCCACAGCATGGATGGAACTGGAGAGCGGATAAATACCACAGGATCTCACTCATTTGTGGAATATAATGAACAACATAAACTGATGAACAAGGACGGATCCAGAGACAGAGAGGCATTGATTGGACTGTCGGGCCTTGGAGGGAAGGTAGGGGAGGGTGGGGGTAAGGGGGAAAGATCAACCAAAGGACTTATATGCAAGCATATAGGCCTAACCAATGGACACGGACAATGGGGGGGGGGGTGAGGGCATGAGCGGGGGGAGGGGGGGAGGCGGGTAGAGGGTAATGTGGGGAGAAGGACACATATGTAATATCTTAATCAATAAAAAATATATTTAAAAAAAAGACAGTGGACATTCAAATGACCCGAATCAACTGTCACTGTTTGTCCCAATAGCAGCAACGCTTATGTGATAATATAGTTTAACAAACATACAAAACAAGTCACATGATAAGAGAGGTTTGGCTTCTAAAATAAATTGAATATGTTCTTTAAAAATTCTTGTGTCCTCCCCTCTGACTATAATTCTTAATTTTCCAATCAGAAAATTACCCCAGGTGATGCAGTAACATGTAGAACTCCAGTAACCTTAATTATTTTAAAAAAACAAACATCCCAACCATTTTTAAAATATTTAAATTGATATTTTAGGGTTAAAATTATAGAAGATATTTAGATCCAAATATATTTTCTGAATAGAAAATATTTCAGTTTTTGATTTAAAAAAAATAAACATAAAAAATATATAAGTGATACATTTTCCCAAGGAACTCTGAATTAGTACCTTTCCCTCTAACTTTCTTCAAATTAAGAGAATCTGTGGAGTTCCCTATACTGCACAAGTTTTAATGAAACAAAATAAGACTTTCTAAGAGCATCAAATACATGTTTTCTTATTTACAAACATATATACTCTTCTCTCTCTCTCTCTCTCTCTCTCTCTCTCTCTCTCTCTCTCTCTCTCAAATATATTCTTACTGCCGTAACCAGTTTGGCTCAGTGGATAGAGCGTCAGCCTGCGGACTCAAGGGTCCCAGGTTCGATTCCGATCAAGGGCATGTACCTTGGTTGCGGGCACATCCCCAGTAGGCGGTGTGCAGGAGGCAGCTGATCGATGTTCCTCTCTCATCGATGTTTCTAACTCTCTGTCTCTCTCCCTTCCTCTCTGTAAAAAATCAATAAAATATATTAAACAAATAAAAAAAATAAAATATATTCTTACTGATTCAGGAGGAAGGGAGAGGGAGAGAGATAGAAACATCAATGATGAGAAAGAGTCATTGATTGGCTGCCTCCTACACGCCCCGTACTGGGGATCAAGCCCACAACCCGGGCATGTGGCCTGACCTGGAATCAAACTGTAACTTCCTGGTTCATAGGTCGATGCTAAACCACTGAGTCACACCGGCTGGGCTCAATTCTTATTTATAGATTCATTCCAAGGACATATACAGCTTGAAAAACTTTGGAAGTAGTTTCAAAAAAACTAGCTTTTAAGTAGCAAGAAAACAGTTATAGAAGAAAGTTTAAATTAAAAGAAAAAAATTGTTTTAATTTATTCAAGAGTGGGAACATCCTCCATGAAATGTGTACCTTGACTGTGGATGGCTGAGTGGCCTTATCACACCTTAGGAATTCAAATGCTTTTTACAATGAAAAGAAAGAGAGTTTCATCTCATTTCTCTCCAAGGGTAGATGTCTGTCAATAGAAGGTGGACATCAATAAAAGGAGGGGCTTGCACAATCAATCCAGAAAGTCAGCAATCTATGAATAATCCAGAACAGAGTATCTCCTCTGCCACATACCCTCCCTCCCAGCCAGTGAGCAAGATAATTACTCTCAATTTAAGCTAAGTGCCCCCCAGTCACAGTGGCCCAATGCTGACATACAAAGCATACAAATAATTCTCACTCTGGCATAAAAGTGACAACTTTCTTGGAAGAAAAGCAGATACTGTAAATTTCTCAAAGTCTTCCTGAAACATTTTTTAAGTAATTTTTACTTCTTTAGAAAAAATGCATACATGGCAAACCATCTGTAATAAAAGGCCCATTCTATAAAATTTTACCTGGTCCTACTCATATCTGCAATCATAACCATATTTACAAACAAATATATCTATACTAATAAAAGAGTAATATGCTAATTAGACTGGGAGACCTTCCAGGAGACCTTCCAGATGTTCTTCTGGACAAAGTCATGGTATCAGGGCCGAGGTAGAGACGGTTAGAGGCCAAGAGGGGAGGGCAGTTGTGGGTGATCAGGCTGGTGGGGGGCGGGGCCATTGGGGGCAAGCAGGCCATCAGTGGTGGACAATTGGAGGTGAGCAGGCCAGCAGGGGGACAGTTGGGGATGAGCAGGCCAGTGGGGAGGGAAAGTAGGGGCGAGCAGGCCAGCAAGGGGGGGGGGCAGTTTGGGGTTATCAGGCTGGCAGTGGGGCATTTGGGGGGAAGCAGGCCAGCAGTGGGGGGTGGGGGGCAGTTGGGGGCGAGCAGGCCAGCAGGCAGAGTGGTTAGAGGCAATCAGGCAGGCAGGCAGGCAGGTGAGTGGTTAGGAGCCAGCAGTCCCGGATTGCGAGAGCGATGTCCAACTGCTGGTTTAGACCCGATCCCTGTAAACTGGCAGTAGGACATCCTTCGAGGGGTCCCAAATTGGAGAGGGTGCAGGCCAGGCTGAGGAACATGCCCTCTCCTGTGCACGAATTTCTTGCACCGGGCCACTAGTTGTTTATAAAAGCAAAAAGATTGGGACAAACCCATGCCAATCAGTAAGAAACTGGTTAAATAAACTCTGAGATAGTCATATAAGGAATACTATGCAGATGTAAAAAAAATAATAATAACTTCTCCCAGTGCAGATCTGGTATTAACTCCAGACTGTATGCCTAATTGAAAAGCTGACGTAGAGAACCACATATATGCCTTGAAGGGTGTCCTGGATCAGGGTGGGGGTCCCCACTGGGGTGTCTGGCCAGCCTGGGTGAGGGGCTGATGGCTTTTTAAGGCTGGCCACACCCCCTTTAGGGTGGGGGGTCTCCACTTGGATGCTTGGCCAGTCTGGGTGAGGGGCTGAGGGCCGTTTTCAGGCTGGCCAAGCCCACCGGTGACGGAAGCCTCTCTTTTTTTTCTTTTCTTTTCTTTTTTATTCTGGGATTTATTTACCTTCTATAATTGAAACTTTGTAGCCTTGAGAGGAGCTCAGAGCCGTCCAGGGAAGCTTGGCTTCCTCCATCGCCAGGGGTAACCCAACCTCCTGCTCGCTCCAGCTCCGTGGCCACGGCCGGCTGAAAGCAGGTATCTGGGGTTTATTTATCTTCTATAATTGAAACTTTGTTGCTTTGAGTGGAGCTCAGAGCTGGCCACGGCAGGCGTGAAGCTTGGCTTCCACCATCATTGGGACAACCAAGCCTCCTGCTTGCTCCAGCTCTGTGGCTGCCGGCCACCATCTTGGTTGGGTTAATTTGCATATAGTCACTCTGATTGGCTGGTGGGCGTGGCTTAAGGCATAGCGAAGGTATGGTCAATTTGCATGTTTGTCTTTTATTAGTGTAGCTGATTGTCTAACTACTATGCTGTACACCTGAAACTTATACAAAATAATACTGAGTGTAAACTATAATAGAAAAATAATTTTTTAAATGGTTACCTCTAGGGGATAAAGGAGCAGTAACAGAAGGATGGGGAAGAAATGCAAATGCAACATATAACCTTTTATGTTGTTCTGACTTTTGAATTATGTGAATATATTATCTATTCAATAAACAAGATTAAGTATTAAAGAACATTAAAAAATACATTTTCCTCTAAGAAGGGCTCATGATTAGTTTCCAATCAATGCCATTTGAAAGACAACCCAAAAATATATAAAAAATGTTGGTTTGATGAATGACTAAATAAATGTTTTTGTGTTGATATAAGTTTTATGTTGTTTGGGACAACTTGGAATCAGGTTGCCTCGGACAAAAGTAGCATGATAAATGATATGAAAAATAGAGGAAAACTAAATGAAAAAAGTTTTCTGTTTTGTTTATCCATATTTGATGCCAGTTTGCTGAAAAAAACCTAATTTGGTGCTATTCAAACATGCCTAGCAACTTTAGGAAAAGTTTTTCTTCCTGAAAGTCATGCTCAGAATGTTAGTATAAATGGCTCCTTGAGAATTCAGCATCCTTGAAGATAGGAGTCATCAAAAATAGGGAAATAAAAATAAATACATACATATATAAATAATAAATAACTAAAGGCACCCTTATCTGACATGCATGGTAATTGCTAGTTTGCAACATACCCCCTAGGCTGTAAGCATTATTTCAGTCCATTTTCTAATTCAATCTAGATCCATTTCATGGAAAATTTGTATAACCTGCTTTAAAATCATGAGTGTTCCTATATTGAGTGTTCCTATATTTCTGCCCCCACCCCACTGCCTGTTAAAAATGCTTCCCAAAAAATAAGAAGGAAGTAAAAGCTTTTCAGTATCCACCAGAATCCTGATGCTTGATATGCTTAAATTACATAATAAAAAGATATATATTTACTTTGCAAATTGAGATCTTGCCATTCTTTCTACACTTCTCACTTCAACTCTCAAGTTCACGAGTTCAAAAGCACAGTTGGTTTAAGAACAAGGGAAGAAACAGCCAAAAATAGGTTTAGGGGCATGTGAATGCAGCATTCCCCTTAATTTGTCTTTATTTTTTCTGTTAACCCTCACCCAAGGATATTTTTCCATTGATTTTTAGAGCGGGTAGAGGGGGAGAGACAGAGAGAGAGAAACATTGACAGGAATTGAACACGGGACCCTTCAGTCCACAGGCTGACACCCTGTCTAGTGAGTCAAACCAGCTAGGGCCCCCTTCCTTTGCTTTTAAATGGTTACTATTATCTTTCAATATTGGATCCATTAACAGTAATTTCATTACTAGGAAATCCATCGCTCACTAGCCCCTAATCCACTGAAAAGTATCTCTTTAAAATTAAGAAAGGAACTATTATCTTTAAACCAGATGGATCACATAACCTCTAAGTGAGCAATAAAGCATATTGCTAGTTACATTAATGTTCTTGTCCAATTCTCTTTTGGTGGTTTTGGTAAAATTTAAGTATTGGGCTTAATAATTTAAATTATAAAGGGTTTTCTGTTGTTGATGGTTTACGACCTTGTTGTTTTATAAGGAATGAGGTCATGGGGTTTCTTAACTTGTAGAGAGAGCTATCTACTCAGATTGGGTGCTGCTGGGGTCCAACCTCAGCGGGTCGAGGGGTCCCCAAAGGTGTAGACGGAGTCGGCGAAGAAGGAACGACATGGAGGCAGCGTTCAGTTGATCAGCAGCCTAGCCAGGATCTCTAGCCAGGTCTGGTCAGGATCTCCAGCAAAGTTCTGTTTAGGATCTCCAGCCAGGTTCTGTGTCCATGGTCTCTTGCTAGGTTCTCCAGCCAGGTTCTCCAGGTTCTCCAGCCAGGTTCTGTAGCCATGTCCCCTCGCTCGGTTCTTCAGCCAGGTTCTGTCCAGGTTCTCCAGCCAGGTTCAGTCACCAGGTTCTAGTCAGGTTCTCTTGCCAATTTCTGTAGTCAGGTTCAGTCCAGGATCTTTTGCCATGTTCTCTCGCTTGGCTCTGTCTCTAGGTCTGAGGCCAGTTTCTGTCCAGGATCTTTTGCCATGTTCTCTCCAGTGAAGTTCTGTCTCTAGAGAAAGTTCTGTGTAGGTTCTGTGCCTAGGTTCTGTCTCTCGCTGTCTTGTTACATCCGTATTTATACCAGTTGATTCAATCCTATCAATCTCTATTATAAAGGTTAGGGCGTTTCTTATCTCCATTCCAGGGAGTAAAGATTATGTAGCTTAAGCATGATTGTTCGTAGTTAAAGTGATTAATTACCCACCTGGCACTTAGTTAAGAGGTTTTATTCCCTCCCTAACTTCAGGGGAAAATCCCTACCTGGGGAAACAACCTTTCTCAGAGACCTTTGTTAAAACACATAGTGCCAAGAAGGTGAGCAAACATATTAAGAACAGTATGCCATATATGCCAGGTCCTTTGAAACAGCAAGGATGGACCGGCTCCCGGCAGGGTGCTTCCTATACCTTTCCACTAGAAATATTCATGCTGTAGAATAGATTCTCCCCTCTCAAAATTATAAACCCTACTTCTGGCAGGAAATTTTTGTTGCTGTACATTTAATCACAGACCAATACAAAATGATCAGAACACATAATCTAAATCATACTGATTTTGTGGTCAATGAATTTAAAATATGCAGAAGACCCCTGTTGTCAAAAGCAGATTGAATTCTCATTATACTTCATTTAATTTATTTCAGTGACAAGCACCTCAGATAGATTCAGGTGGTGGTAAATCCCAGGCATCTGTCACAAGAGAATTATAGTCTAGTCTTTATTCTATAGCTGCTTTCTCAAGTTGCCCTAATTCACCTAATGCCATGTCTAAACCCCCCACGCTTCCCTTATCCCTAAATTCCTTATCTTGTAAAACCAATTCACTAAATCCCCCTATAAAATATTTTGAGTTACTTAGGAGATAATTCCTATAATGGGCTGAATTGTGTCCTCCTAAAATTCATATGCTGAAGTCATATGCTATTTGCAATAACAACATTCTCCAGCAGCTCAGAATGACTCTATTTGGAAATAAGACATTTAAAGGGGTATTCAGTTAAAATGAGGCCATGAGAGTAGGTTCTAATCCAATATAATTTTTATCCTTATAAGAAGAGGACATTAGAATACACAGAGTGACATCAGGGATGCACACACAGAGAAAATAAAACAACAATGTGATGATATAACAAGAAGGTGGCCATCTGTAAGTCTCAGAAGAAACCAACCCTGCTGACACCTTGATCTTGTTCTTCTAGCCTTCATAATTGAGAGACAATAAATGTCTGTTGTTTAAGGCACCCAGTCTGCAGTATTTTATTATGGCAGCCCAAGCAAACTAATATAATGCCTTCGAGTATTCTCTATACAACAGCTCTCCACCCTGCTTCCAGTTCCAGCAGATTGCTTTAATGCCTGGACTCCTTCACTTTTCCATGTCCTTATGCTCTTTGCTATTTATGTGACTTTGTGGGTCCACTAGAAGTAAAGTATATGTTCCCACCCCACTGATGTTGGTCTTGGCCATTCAATTTATTTTGCCAATAGAATGCAGGCAAAAGGGATGGTGACAGTACTGAGCCTAAGCCTTAAAGTATAACACATGTCTCTGCTTGCCCCTTTTGTAAATCTGTCATCAAAAATTGAAAAAAAAAACATTCCTCCAGTAGTCCACTGGTCCAAGGAGGATGAGAGACACAGGGACCAGGACTGAAGTCAAACTGTATCAAGGGACAAAGCCTGTCTAGATATGCACTCTGAAACAGAATTGTCAAACTGAGCCTAAGCTAGACCAGACAATCCTCACTCAATTTACACATCTGTGAGAATGAGCATAAACACTATTGTAAGCAACTGAGTGTTGGAAGAGTGAGTTCTATAGCACAAGAGAACATACAGGAAGATATTATTGAGGCAATAGGTAATTGATACAAACTCCAAAATCTTAACTCAATAGGAATACACAAACCCCAGATGTAAAAATTATACATGCACATAAACCAGCGGTTCTTAACCTGTGGGTTGCAACAATCGGAAAACACATATAGCATATCAGATATTTACATTACGATTCATAACAGTAGCAAAATTACAGTTATGAAGTAGCAACAAAAATAATTTTATGGTTGGGGTCACCACAACATTAGGAACTGTATCAAAGGGTCGCAGCATTAGGAAGGTTGAGAACCACTGAAACAATAAGGAATCTTATTTATATGCCATAAGACCCCCTACAACTAGCAAACAGTATTTTTCCATTTACAATACTATTTGATTTTTACATTGTATAAGGTTGCTTTTTGAAAATGATTTTTATTGAGATACATGCAGATGCACTAATAGGATTAGTTTTGTTTGGGGTTAGTCCCAGATGGCATGAAGGCCATCTGGAGTCAACAGATCTAACAAAAACAAGTCAAGGGAGGAAGTAGGTCAGGAATTGATATTTTAATCTGACTTTCAAGACAAGTGAAGGAAATCATCTAACTACCATGTGGTTGCACTGAATCTGGAAGGTACTGCACTTGGCAGTTTTCATTTGAGCAGCGCCTTGGAGGCACACTCCTACCTCTGACAAAGGCTGATTCTTGTGCCCAAGGTCAGGAGAATTTCTTTCTATTTCCTGCTCTCTCACTGCTCTGAGTGGCTTTGAACCAGCAGCTTCTCTCTGTGGACTTGGATCCCTCGTACCAGGAGCAGCCGTCTTCCCCCTGATGTCATGTCTGGTCTTTCTGACTTGACTTGTAAGTAAGTCCTTGATGTACATCTCCCACAGAACCTACCTCAGTTCTCTCTGCAGGGGGCCCTCAATAAGTCCTGGTTAAATTCACAATGATCTCCCTTCACATCTGGGGTCTCTTACTCCTAAGGAGCTTCAATATCCCTTATCTTGTTCAAGTCTTATAACCCTCAAATGTACTTTCCTTTTCTGTGTGGAGGGAGGCTGTGGACAGAGAGGGGTTTGGGGTTGAAGCCATGTGACTGTCACCTGAGGCTATCAGGGTTGTCCAATCAATGGAGAGCCCTGCACAAGCCAAGTGAGAAGCCAGGTTGCATGAGACAGAGTGGAAACCATATAGGTCACCAAGAAAGGACCAGAAACAAAAATAATAGCCTGGAAGTGATTTGGAGTCAGGGACATGAAATAATAAGGCAGTGGATTTTGGTTAAGTGGAAAATAGACCCAGATTTGGTTTGGGAGAGCTGAATTGTTTTTCCAGGTGGGATAACAATGCCACCTATGGCATGAGTGCGGTTGAAATACAGGCACATCAAGGACCAAGGACAGGCTGGCTCAGAGATGACCCTCTACTACCCAGGCTTCCGATGGGGGAAGTGATGCTCAAAGGAGGGTAGGCAGGAGAACTGGACACACACACACACACACACACACACACACACACACACCTACACACACCTTTACACATGTCAAGTCCTGTCCTCTTTCCAGGCATCAGGGTTACTTTTCTTCTTACTTAAAAATTCATTCACAAAGAAGCCAGGCTGACCTCCCAGTAAGAAAGCAAAAATTCGCCAAGTTGCCCTGGAGTAATGCCCTGAAGTGACAATGAAAATATTATGCAAAACAATCATTTAAAAAAGCTACAGAAACAGTCTAAGGCAGGAATGTTCATGTAAAAGGACAGCAAGCAGTGGTTCCTAAATATCCCCAATCACTGAAACTGCAGCTCCTTGTGCCAGGCACTATGGTGAGGGCAAGAGTCCATCTCTACAGTTGTCTCTTAGAAGAAGAGCTGCTGAGGACTTTCTCAGCCATCAAGCCCACCGGCTGCTGGAAATATTTAACTCTCCCATAGATACACCCTATCTGATCTAGCTGGTACACAGTGTATAAACAAAGGAGAATGTGGTCGTTAATTTCACAAATGGTCCCTGTCACAAAATGAACTGTGTGTTCCACAATGGTAACTGACAAGATTTCTGTTGGTATTACTCCAAGTGGTGAAAAGAGTTGCACGGTCATTCATTTATTTTAATAAACTTTTTTTTTACTTTAAAATAGTGTTAGATGTTAGAGTGGCCATTATCAACAAGGCAAGCAATAACAAGTGTTAGAGAGATTGTGGGAAAAAGGGAACCCTCATTCACTGCTGGTGGGAATTTAAACTGGTACAACCACTATGGAAAGTAGTCTGTCAATTCCTAAAAAAATTAAGAATAGAGCTACCATATGATCCAGCAATCCCTCTCCTGGGTATAGACTTAAAAAACTCAAAAATCATGTATTCGCAAAGATATATGTGCCCCTATTGCAGCATTATTCATGTTGGCCAAGACATGGAAACAACCAAAGTGTCCTAGGATAGAGGACTGGATAAAGATATGGTACATATACACAATAGAATACTACTCAGACATAAGAAAGGATGAAATAGCACCATTTGCAACAACATGGATGGACCTTGAGAATGGTCCATGCTAAATGAAATAAGTAAGTCAGAAAAAGCTAAGAACTATATTATTTCACTCATATGTGGGATATAAAATTGAAATTCGTGAACACAAACCACAGTGTGGTGATTGCGAGAAGGAAGGGGTGGAAGGAGGAGAGGGTCCTAATATAAGGTGACAGGAGAAGATTAGACTTTGGGTGGTGGGCACATGTTGCAATATACAGATCTTGTAACATAAAAACTGACACCTGAAACCTATATGTTCATGTTGACCAATGTCACCCTCCAAAAATTATTTTATTATTTATCTGTTTGTTTTTCAACATCATTTTTTAATTTTTTTCATTATTGATTAAAGTATTACATATGTGTCCTTATGCTCCCTTAACCCTAGTGTCTGTGTCCATTGGTTATGCTTATATGCATGCATACAAGTCCTTTGCTTGATCTCTCCCACTTCCCCCCACCCTCCCCTGACTTCCCTCTGAGGTTTGATGATCTGATAAATGCTTCTCTGTCTCTGGATCTATTTCTGTTCATCGGTTTATGTTGTTCATTATATTCCACAAATTAGTGAGATCATGTGATGTTTACCTTTCTCTGACTGACATATTTTGCGTATCATAATACTCTCCAGGTTCATCCATGCTGTTGCAAATGGTAGGAGTTTTTCCTTTTCACAGCAACATAGTATTCCATCGTGTAGATGTACCACAATTTTCTAATCCATTCATCTACTGATGGGAACTTAGGCTGTTTCCAGATCTTAGCTATGGTGAATTGTGCTGCTATGAACATAGGGGTGTATATATTCTTTCTGATTGGTGTTTCTAGTTTCTTGGGATATATTCCTAGAAGTGGGATCTCTGGGTCAAATGGGAGTTCCATTTTCAGTTTTTTGAGGAAACTCTATACTGTTCTCCACAGTGGCTGCACCAGTCTGCATTCTCACCAGCAGTGCACGAGGGTTCCTTTTTCTCTGCATCCTCACTAGCACTTGTCATTTGTTGATTTGTTGATGATAGCTATTATGACAGGTGTGAGATAGTACCTCATTGTCATTTTGATTAGCATCTTTGATTAGCATTAGATGATTGGTGATGTTGAGCATGTTTTCATATGTCTCTTGGCCTTCTGTATGTTCTCTTTTGAAAAGTATCTATTTAGGTCCATTGCCCATTTTTTGATTGGGTTGTTTATCTTCCTTTTGTTAAGTTGTATGAGTTCCCTGTAAATGTTGGAGATTAAACCCTTATCGGTGATAACATTGGCAAATATGTTCTCCCATGCAGTGGGCTTTCTTGTTTTGTTGATAGTTTCTTTTGCTGTGCAGAAGCTTTTTATTTTGATGTAGTCCCATTTGTTTATTTTCTCTTTAGTTTCCATTGCCCTAGGACAGCCGTGGGCAAACTACAGCCGGAGGGCTGGATCCCGCCAGTTTGAAATGAATAAAACTAAAAAAAAAAAGACCGTACCCTTTTATGTAATGATGTTTACTTTGAATTTATATTAGTTCACACAAACACTCCATCCATGCTTTTGTTCTGGCCCTCCGGTCCAGTTTAAGAACCCATTGTGGTCCTCAAGTCAAAAAGTTTGCCCACCCCTGCCCTAGGAGCTGTGTTGATGAAGATATTGCTTCGGCATATGTCTGAGACTTTTTGCTGCCTGTGGATTCCTCTCAGATTTTTATGGTTTTACATCTTAGGTTTAAATCCTTTATCTATTTTTAGTTTATTTTTGTGTATGATGTAAGCTGGTGGTCTAGTTTCATTTTTTTGTATGTATCTGTCCAATTTTCCCAGAGCCATTTATTGAAGAGACTGTCTTGACTCCATTGTATGTTCTTGCCTCCTTTGTCAAATATTAATTGAGCATAATGGCATGGGTCTATTTCTGGGATCCCCATTCTCTCCCATTGGTCTACGTGTCTGTTCTTGTGCCAGTACCAGGCAGTTGTGAGAACATTGGCTTTGTAATACAGCTTGATATCTGGTATTGAGACCCTCCTACTTTGTTGTTATTTCTCAGGATTGCTGCAGCCATTCAGGATCTTTTCTTATTCAAGATGAATTTTTGGAGAGTTTGTTCTAGGTCTGTGAAATATGCCATTGGTATTTTAATGGGGAGTGCATTGAATCTATAGATTGCTTTGGGTAGTATGATGTTGATTCTACCAATCCATGAACACGGTATGTTCTTCCATCTGTTTATGTCTTCCTCTATCTCTTTTCTCAGTGTCCTGTCGTTTTCTGAGTACAGGTCTTTTACTTCCTTAGTTAAGTTTATCCCTAGATATCTTAATTTTTTTTTGGTGCAATGGTAAATGGGATTGTTTTTTTATTTTTTTATTTTTTAAACATATATTTTATTGATTTTTTACAGAGAGGAAGGGAGAGGGATAGAGAGTTAGAAACATTCATGAGAGAGACACATGTATCAGCTGCCTCCTGCACATCCCCTACTGGGGATGTGCCCGCAACCAAGGTACATGCCCTTGACCAGAATCGAACCTGGGACTCTTCAGTCCACAGGCTGATGCTCTAACTACTGAGCCAAACTGCTCAGGGCGGGATTGTTTTTTTTTAAATATCTATTTCTATAAGTTCACTATTGGTGTATAAATATGCCATAGATTTCTGGGCATTAATATTGTATCCTGCAACTTTGCTACATTCATTTATTAAGTCTAACAATTTTTTGATGAGTCTTCATGGTTTTCTATGTACAGTATCTTGTCATCTGTGAATAATGACAGTTTTACTTTTTCTTTTTCAATTTGTATACCTCTTATTTCTACTTCTTGTATAATCACTATGGCTAGTACTTCCAGTGCTATGCTGAACAGGAGGGGTGAAAGTGAGCATCCTTGCGTTGTTCCTGTTCTTAGGGGAAATGGTTTTAGTTTTTGCCCATTGAGTATGATGTTGGTTGTAGGTTTGTCATATAAGGCCATTTTTATGTTGAGGTATGAACCCTCAATTCCCACTTTGCTGAGGGTTTTTATCAAGAAATGGTGTTGGCTTTTGTCAAATGCTTTTTCCGCATCAATTAATATGACTATGTGATTTTTATCTTTCGATTTGTTTCTGTGATTTATCACGTTTATTGATTTGCAGATACTGTACCATCCTTGCATCCCCAGGATAAATCGTACTTGGTCATGGTGTATGATCTTTCTGATGTAATGCTAGATCCAATTTGCTAGAATTTTGTTAAGTATTTTAGCATCTATGTTCATCAGGGATATTGGCCTGTAATTCTCTTTCTTTCTGTTTTCTTTATCTGGTTTTGGTATTAGGGTGATGCTGGCTTCATAGAATGAGCTTGGAAGTGTTCCTTCCTCTTGAATTTTTTGGAATAGTCTGAGGGGGATAGGTTTTAGTTCTTCCTTGAATGTTTGGTAAAACTCCCCTGTGAAGACATCTGGTCCTGGGCTTTTGTTTGCTGGAAGCTTTTTGATGACTGCTTCAATTTCCTCCACAGTTATTGGCCTGTTGAGATTTTTAGATTCCTCCTGATTGAGTTTTGGAAGGTTGTATTTTTCTAAGAATATGTCCATTTCCTCTAGGTTGTCTAGTTTGTTGAAATAGAGTTGTTCATAGTATTTTTTTTATAATCCTTTGCATTTTTGTGAAGTCTGTTATTATTTCGCCTCTTTCATTTCTAATTTTGTTTATTTGGGTCCTCTCTCTTTGCTTCTTGGTGAGCCTGGCTAGAGGTTCACCAATCTTGTTTATCCTTTCAAAGAACCAGCTCTTGGTTTCATTAATATTTTGTATTATTATTATATTTTTTTGTTTCTATGTCATTTATTTCTGCTCTGATCTTTATTATCTCCTTTCTTCTGCTCACTCTGTGCTTTTGTTGTTGATCTCTTTCTAATTCTTTCAGTTGTACAGTTAGATAATTTATTACCATTTTTTCTTGTTTTTTGAGATAGGCCCGTAGAGCTATAAATTTCCCTCTCAGGACTGCTTTCACTGTGTCCCATAGATTTTGGATTGTTGTGTTTTCATTGTCATTAGTTTCCAGGATGTTTTTAATTTCTTCTTTGATCTCTTTGGTAACCCAATCATTGTTTAATAGCATGCTATTCTGCTTCCAAGTGTTTGATTATTTTTATTGTAGTTGATTTTGAATATTATGCCACTGTGGTCTGAGAAGATGCTTGACATGATTTCAATCTTCTTGAATTTGGAAAGACTTTGCGTGTGTCCCAATATGTGGTCTATGTTTGAAAATGTCCCATGCGCACTTGAGAAGAATGTGTATTCCATGGCTTTGCAGGGAAATGTTCTGAAGATATCAATTAAGTCCATCTGATCTCGAGTCATTTAGGATTTCTGTTTCTTTGCTGATTTTTTACCTAGATGATTTATCCAGTGATGTCAGTGGGGTACTAAAGTCCCCTATTATGATTGTATTGTTGTCAAACTGTCCCTGATACCTCCCAGGAGTTCTTTTATGTACAGTAAGTCCTTGCATTACATTGGAGATCCGTTCCTACAGCACGACATAATATGATTTTCGTTGTAAGTCAGAACCCACCTACATAAGCACCTATATCACTCACATGGAGCACATACACAGCAGTAATGAAGTGAAACAGTAACAAAAAAAATTTAAAAGAAAGATAACAATTCCTGAACTTTACTTGTGGAAAATTATTAATAAAACTCTAAAGCACATATGTACATACATTGAAATGACCGGACCTTTTTTTATATAAATAAATGGGAGATGGCGATGTAACCATGAAATGACATATGTCGAGTCCGACATAATCCAAGAACTGTCTGTATTTGTGTTCCTGCATTGGGTGCATATATGTTTACCAGGGTTATATTCTCTTGTTGTATCGATCCCTTTAGTATTATGAAGTGGCCTTCCATGACTCTTGTTATAGCCTTCATTTTGTGGTCTTTTTTGTCAGATATAAGTATTGCTACCCCAGCTTTTTTCTCATTTCCATTTGCCTGAAAGATATCTTTCCATCCCTTCACTTTTCAGTGTGTGCGAGTCCCTTGTTCTGAGGTGTGTCTCTTGTGGACAGCATATATATGGGTCATGTTTTCTTATCCATTCAGCCACTCGATGTCTTTTGATTGGAGCATTTAAGACATTTACTTTTAAGGTTATAGGTACTTGTTTGCAGCCATTTTTATTTTTTGTTCCAGTGTTCCTTCTTCCCTTTTTATTTCTTCTTTTTACACCAGTTCCTTTAGCATTTCTTGCATTGCTGGTTTGTTAGTGATAAACTACCTTAGCCTTTTTTTGTCTGTGAAGCTCCTGATTTACCCTTTAATTTTGAATGATATCCTTGCCAGATAGACTATTCTTGGATTTAGTCCTTTGCTTTGCATCACTTTGTAAACTTCCTTCCAGTCCTTTCTAGCCTGATGTGTTTCTGTTGAGAAATCTTTTGATAATCTAATGGGAGATCCTTTGTATGTAACTTTCTGTCTCTTTCTTGCAGCCTTTAAGATTCTCTCTTTGCCCTGAATGTTTGCCATCATAATTGAGACATGTCTTCATGTGGGTCCTTTCGGGTTCATCTTTTTTGGAACTCTCTGTGCTTATGTGACTTTGTTCTTCCCCAAAATCAGGAAAGTTTTCTGACATTATTTCTTCAAATAGGTTTTCTAATCCTTGTTCCTCTTCTTGTCATTCTGGCACCCCTATTATTCATATGTTGCTTCATTTCATGTTGTCTCAAAGCTCCCTTAGGCTCTCCTCCTGTCTTTTAATTTTTCTCTCCAATTGTTGTTCAGTTTGGGTGTGTTTTTCTGCCCTGTCTTCTAATTCGCTAATTCTGCCCTCTGCTTCTCTTAGTCTACTGTTGAAACTTTCCATAATGTTTTTTATTGTATCTATATTACCTTTATTTCCTCTTGATTCTTACATAAGTTATTGATTTTTTTATCCACCTGGTTTTTGAACTGTTTGACCCTTATTCTGAATTCTATTTCTGACATATTGCATGCCTCAGTTTCACTTATCTCCTTTGTTGACGATTCCTACTTTTCTTTCCTTTGGGGGATTCTTTGTCTCCCCATTTTTGCTCTCACCAAAGGATCTAGGTGTCAAGCCATGCAGGGACTGCTCCTCAGTTGGTGGCAGCTCCTTGACTGGGCACTACTCATGTGTCTTCTCACAACAGTGGTGGCTCTTCTGGCTGGCGGGAGCGGGCTACCTGAGCAGCTGCTGCTCCTTGGATGGGGGTGGGCTACATGTGGCTGCTGCTCCTCGGATGAGGGCAGGCTGCTTGCACTGCAGCTGCTCCTCAGGTGGGTGGGGGTGAGCTTCTCACACAGTTGCTACTCCTCGGAAAGGGGCAGGCTGTTTGTGGGGCTGCTGCTCCTCGGATGGGAATGGGCTGCTCATGGCTGCTGCTCCTCGGATGGGGGGTAGTCTGCTTGCGTGGCTGCTGCTCCTCGGATGGGGGTGACCTGCTCGTGTGGCTATTGCTCACACAGTCGCAGCACCCTGGGCTAAAGTATTGGGCCAGCTGGAGGGGGGGCATGCTTCAGAACTCACAGGAGCCCATGGCCAGGGTGGTTGGAGTCTCGGTGTCTGTGGGACCACAGCCAATGCAGCAGATCCCTGGTGGGGGTGGCTGTAGAGTCCCAGGTGTTGTCTGAGGGCACCCTGGGTGGAGGTAAGGCTGGGATCCCAGTCACAGCAGTTCTTTCCTTCAAGATGGCATGGCCTGTGTGGTAGAGCCAACCACCCTGGGACTGTTTGCAAAAGTAGCAGAGGCTTCCCAACTAGGCGAGCCCAGTCCACCAGCCCCCAATGGACCTGCGGGATTTAACTGTCCCTCACTCACGTACACACACATATACCTCACATCCACACACTCCCCTTTCGCTCTCTCCCTCACTGCCATCCTCTCAGCCACCATCTTCCTGCCTCTGTAGTTAGTTCTGGAGTGTTATTGACCCATTCATGGATGGAATCTCCTCTTTGGGTGTCTGGTTATGTGGCTCGCTCTCTACCATATTGACCAAACAGAACAAAATGCAACTCTACAGGACACGACACAAAGGCAACAAAACACGAATGTAATCACGACACGAATAACCCCAATATAAGTGACCACCAGAGAAAAGATAATTTGGGGAGAGAAAGGAGAGCACAAATGATATCAAGGAGAGAAAAAATGGTAAGAAAGAAAAGAAGGAAGAAAAAAGGAGATATATATATATATATATATATATATATAGAGAGAGAGAGAGAGAGAGAGAGAGAGAGAGAGAGAGAGAACACCACAGAACAAAATGATAAATCAAAAAATGCAAGCAAACACCCAGAAAAGAGGGTGGGGGCAGAATCTGTAGAGGCCAACATATTTACCAAAAGTAAGGTTGAGAATTGGATGAATATGGGGAGGATCTTGGTTCAGTATAGAGGAGGTAGAAAGAGTATGAGTGGATAAAAAGAAAAAGAAAGAGAAAGGAAAAAAAATGTAAAATAGGATAAAATAATAAAAAAATAAAAATAGAATGATGAAAAAAATAATGCAAAAATAAATAAAAAATAAAGAAACAAACAAAAAGAAAAAAACAAAGAAAAAAAGAGATAACAAAATAATAATAAAATTAAATTAAATTAAAATTAAAAAGTGAAGTGTCATTCATTTCCACTGAGTTTTAATGCCCCATGGGGGCTGGTTTAAGATCCCACTCTTCTGCACTATCTGCCACTTCTCAGTTTTCTATTAGGTAGTCAGCACTGTGTTGAAATTCCAAGCGGACCACCGCTCCTGTTTGTGTCTATCTCTACTGCCTTGACTGCCAGCAGGCGGGACTAATCTGCCCACTTAGCTTGTCTGCCTGCTTTCAATCTTAATCTCTCAAGCAGCTGTTTCTGACAGGGCTATGGTTGGGGAGGTTGCCATGTCACTTTCTGGGACTGAATGGCTGTTCTTCAGCACAGTCTCTGAGGACTCTCAGGGACTATTCAGTATTTTTTAATATCCTTTGTACCACTCAGGGTATAGCCTGGGTATGACTGTATTGGTTGCCTGGAGACTTCAGGGAGGGGCTGTCTCTTCAGGAGAAAATGGCTGCTCTGGTCTGGAGTGTCAGGTATGTCTCATTGCCAGACTCCTGGCCACCTCTCCCCGACCTGTTCTTCTCTCCAGCCTCTCCCCAGATTCCACAAGTCTGCACCTCCACCTGCACCTCAGCCATGGGTGAGTGTTTGTATTTCAAAGGTCCTATGAACTGGGTTTAGCAAATAAAAGCAAAGACCAAAAAGAGGGGAAAGAGCTGCACCATTCTGAGTTCCTCTGCCCCTGGCACCATGCAGCTTGGGCAGTTGTTCAGGCTGCCCCCTCCAGGTTCAGCCTCTCGTGGCTGTGGGCTTAGGTCTAGAATCCCCTGCTGCCAGCAGCCCTATGGTCTTCCTTTTTACAGTCAGATGTTACGCCTGTCCTAAGGGATACAGCTTTTCGTGCCATGTGGCTTCCTTCTGACCCTCTGGGCTCAGAGGTCTCACAACTCTCTCTAGCCCAGATCCCCGATTTTACTGTTCTCCAGGCGTCCTCTGCCCTTCTTGGCTGCAATTTGTCTCACCAGCTGTGTCTACTTCACCAATTCTGAGTGGATGTTATTTGATTTAATTGCTCCTTTCATCTGCTCTGGGATAAGGGTCAGGGCACGCCTGCCTATTTGTCTGCCATTTTGTCTTCAACCTAAATTCTCACTCTTGATATTGACCTTGAGACTAAGGTCATGTTTTTCAGGTCTCTCCCGTAGACTTGGTCCTTTCCCCCTTTTCCATACTGTCCTCTTTGGAAGGAAGTCTGTGAATAGTCTACATTTACAGACTGGGAAGTAATCCTCCACTTTCTTGAAGGGAGAGTATCTACATAAATTATTTGGAATTCTTCTGCATGGAAGATTTGTCCACTGTATCCATTTATTTACTTATTTTATCATTTATTTGTATCAGTATGGACTTGGGGATATTAATTTTATACTTTAGGTTATCTATAATAATAAAAGTGCAATATGGTAATTAGACTGCAGGTCCTTCTGGACGACCTTCTGGATGAAGCCAGGGCTGGAGGGAAACCTGGGTCCCAGGTGCCTGCTGGCGGCCAGAGGGAAGCCCAGGTCCTGGATGCCTGCCAGAGGTCAGAGGAAAGCCCGGGTCCCAGGTACCAGAGGGAAGCCATTGCCAGCAGCTGGGGGAAGGGAGGCCTACTCTTGCACAAATTTCATGCATCGAGCCTCTAGTAATTCAATACTACTTTATTTATTGTGTTGCTCTAATTATTTTAGCTTTAGATGTTAGTTCTTTCCATTGGCTGCTATGTCACTTAGATCCCATCATTGTGTTAGGTCATTTTTCTTCAGTTGGGAGAATTTCTCAAGTTATAGAAATTTATGATCAGAACAATTTTATTGAAGGAGAAAAAGAGAACATAAGCAAAACCTCTCTTGCTAGGATGGCTAGTAGTTTTTATTGCTGTCCTTTGCATTTCTGGCCTCCCTGTACCAGGTCAACATCCAAGTGCTCTATAATTCTGCTCCCTGTCAGTCCCTGCTACCTCAACTCCTCCCAGGTGAAACCTGATGCCCTTCACCCCCAATTTCTGAGCCAGATCACCATAGTGCTGGACCTGAGATTAAGCTGGCCTCTGCCATTAGAGCTCATCATGTCCCTGAGGCCACAGAGCCACTGGTGGTGGGAATTTAAACTGGTACAACCACTATGGAAAGCAGTCTGTCAATTCCTCAAAAAATTAATAATAGCACTACCATATGACCCAGCAATCCCTCTCCTCGGTATATACCTGAGTAACTCAAATTCACTTAGCCACAAAGCCATAGTGTTCTCCAATTCTCCTCTCCATGACTTTCTCCCACATTGGCCCAGCTCCAGAAATAGGGTTCTGGGTCTTTATCTGCACTATTCCTGCCCATTTCCTCTTCTGAGCAATATTTTCCCAAGACCTCCCCATCAACCTGGTTGAGATTTTCTCAGGACCATGCTATGAGATGAAGGTATTCCTATTCTATCCTCTCCCCTCTCCTTACAAAGGTGTGAAATCTATATTTTGGCCTAAAGCAGGGGTGGGCAAACTTTTTGCGAGTGCGTGACAAAACCAGCAAAATCTCTGACTCAAGATTCTTCTGCATGCCAACCCTAATTTTTTGAGAACATGTTACGCCTACTTGATATCTCTTAAAGTGTACATATGTGAAGAACCTTGAAGAAATAATAAAATTCATTCGAGCGACAAAAACACAGTATATGATGATGAAAAATACATTTATTTTTAATGTATACATGTACACTGATAGTCCAACAGAAAACTTTATGACTTCATTTGATATTATCAGTGGGACTTTTGCTGCTGCATCACTGATGACAGAGATTTTACATCAGGTTTATATTTTGTGACCTTCAGAGATATGCACGAGCTACTACTTTTATCCGTCAGGCTACTCCTATTATGAGATTTAACAAAATTCATCACTGAGAACAAAGATTCACAAGTGTATGTGGATGAAAACATGGAGAGTAACGCTGATGCAAAGTTTTTTAAACAGAAAAAAATTTCTGGAATGGCATTCCAAGTCCTCAATAGTTCATTTCGATACTTCTCTTTGGTACTCCTGTCTCTAATCGTTTTTTTTTTCAATATCTTCCAAGTCAACTCTAAGGTCAATAAATTTCTGCTTCCAAATTGAGCTACTCTGAAATTCAATCAACTGCATTTCAAAGTCAGCCATGTCTATCCATGAAAACATGTGTAAGTTTAGTTCCTCCGGTTTCATGCTGTCTGGAAACCTCATGAATTTTGCTGTCTCTTCCAGTTCTCTGAATTTTGCAAATCTTGAGAACTGCTCAATAGTTGACTCGATGATGTTTAAAAACAGCTTTTGAAGGCTTTGACAGTCTATTCTGTTATCTTTTTGGAGGTCTTTGATGTGCCTCTTGAGGTTTGGGAATTATCTAAATCTCTCACCATCCACATCCCTCTTAAAGACTTCCAATTTCTATTCAAAAGCCTTTATGTAACCAAACATAACATCAAGTGTCTTGTCAGTTCCTTGTAATTTAACACTTAAGTCATTCAAATGTTCACAAAAATTGTAAATGGAAGATTATAAGAGAGGGTTTCATGTGACAGCAAAAGTTACTGGCATGCCATGTTTGGCACACGTGCCAGGGGTTCCCCACCCCTGGCCTAAAACTTCTTCCCACTCTTTCCTTCTCCTTTATCCCTCAAAACAATTTCTTCTGATAAATCTCTTACACATCAAATCCCATCTTAGTATAAACTTCTCAGAAGACCCAAACTGACATATTAGGATTATTCTGACCAGCACATGAAATTTAAGAATTTCCAGTTCAGGAAAAGATAAAAATTTTATGGGTGAAGCAATTAGAAATAAACTCTGAGATTGGATATTTTGGTGTCATTTCTCTTGAAATAAATGATTATTTTTAATATATAAAACCATTTATTTTATTAGCTTTGAATTGAAATATAACACACATCAAGAAAAATGTACAAATCATGAGTATACAATTTGATCGATATTTGAAAACTGAACCACTTAACTAGCACCCATATCAAGAAACAGAACATTACCAGCACCCCTGAAATCTCCCTTAGGTCTATTCTGTAAAAAAAAAAAAAAAAAAAAAAAAAAAAAAAAAAAAAAAAAGATTTTTAATTATTTTTAGAGAGAGAGGAAGGGAAAGGGAGAAACATCAATGTAAGAGTGAAACATGGATCAGCTGCCTCCTGCATGCTCCCTACCAGGGATAGAGCCCACAACCTGAGCATGTGCCCTGATTAGGAATCAAATCCATCAAACTTCAGTGCACAGGACAATACCCAGTCAATTGAGCCACACCAGCCAGGGCCCTTTATATCTTCTCTTAATCACTACACTTCAAAGATAACTATGGTGCCTGTTTTTAACACATAGATTAGTTTTACCTATTTTATATGAATGGAATCAGTATGTATCCTTTGTGTCCAGCTTTTTTCATTTAACATTATACTTAATGAGATTTAGTCATGTTTTTCATGGGTGAGATTTATCCATGTTTTCCATGCAGCAATAGCTTATTCATTTTCATGGTTATAGTTCAAAATCTCTCTTAAGAATAAGTCTTGTCAAATGCATCTTCAAGAACTAAATTGGAATTGCCCAGCTGGAGTGTTTTATCACGTTCAATTTTCTCTTGACTTTTCATGATTCAGTGAGGACAGTTTCTGCCTCTTCTCTTGGAACACGATTTCACAAGTCCTGACACGCAGAAAATGTTCCTGAGAGTCTGAATTTTCCTTCCCAAGAATCCTTTTTTTATGTTATCTAATTACTCTCCCTGGGACCATTATATTCTTCCCAATGAGGGAGGAATATTATTGTTCCCTCTTAGTCATGTTTTGGCTGTAGTGCCTTCAATCTTGCTGTTATAGAAAAACTTTTAAATGTTTTCTTATCTTCTAACATCATTGTGAAATTCAGGGTCCAAACCCATCAGCAAAATTACAAGGATCATAGCTCAGCCAATCGACACAAAATGGGATGTACACAGTCTTCACTAAGGAAAGAGTTTGTTCTTTCCTGAGATCTATTTTCTGGTGTCCCTAGATTAGAACCAGCATTGTCTTGTCTAAAAACACAAGGCTGCCTTTGAGAACAGTATGCTAAGAGGGGGAAAAAAACCAACTAATCCTTTATGAGTATGTTGGTACTTGAAAGGACTTAAATGTACTCTTCAGGTTTTTAGAAACCCTTATGTTTTCTCATAACCCTTCATATGGGCTATAGAACAACTGTGTTTTGGATTACTTTTTTTTTTTTTAACATCTAAAGATGCAACGTCTCCCAGAAAGTTTTCTAAAGAAATTTTGTTCTGAACTTTTTTTAGCCACTTCATCTTCAGTCAGATTATTTCTGATAACAACTTTCAGTTTGGGGTCAGGACACAGTTCTTTATACTAACATCTAATAATGACTGCCTTAACTAAGGATCTACTCTGTGAAGAGAACTTTATCAACCCTACCTATAATCTATAAACTTGCATTATATATATATATATAATATTCATTTATTATTATTATTATTATTATTATTATTATTATTATTGACAGGGAAACCTGAGAGGCCAAATATCCTGAATAAAGCCATAATTAGCAAATGGCAGAGGTTGGGTTCACACTTAAGTGTTTGGCTCTGAAACTCATTCTTGTTTCACTATTCCATCGTACCCTTCTTCCCTCAGGCTCAGCCATCTACCAGTTTCTTCAGTTCTCCATCTGCTCCCCACATTGCTAACACCCATGCGTGTAAGCACGCACAGGCACACACATACACACTATGCCTCATTCTTTTCTGATGTAGTTACTTCCCTCCTACACTCGCCACATCCTAGGGCCAAAATTATCTAACAACATTCTTGGTGTTCCAACCAGTTGTGTATGAATCCTGGTTCCTCCACTTATTAGCTGTGAAATCTTAAGCAAGTGACTTTATTTCTCAAACCTTCAGTTTCCTCATTTTTAAAATGGGAATAGTACCTTTCTCATAGGGCTATTATAAGGACTAAATTAGATTATGCATGTAAAGTTCTTACTGCTGTACATATAGTAAATGCTTGATAACATCAAGTTATTATTCAAATTACTTATTCACAGTATACTATAAACTCAGGGAATAATGATTAGTTAGAAGTGGTTCAAAAGCACTGATTCCCAAACCTGGGTCTTGGTCTGAGCCACCTGCTGTATTGTCAACAAAGACTTTTTCCTTGGCCTGACTCCTAGAAGTTCATATTCAATAAATCAGGATAGAGCCCTGGAATCTGTATTTCTAAAAGCTTCTCCAGGTGATTCAGATGTTCAGCCAGACTTGGAACTCTCTGACCTTGAACAGAAGTCTTCAAAGGCAAGAGTTTCAGAAGTTGCAATTGGGTAATCTTACTGGGATGCCTGGCATCACTTAATCTCTCCTCTCAGGCTCTGTCCTCTCATGTCAAATAACACGCTGCCCTCACTCACACAACACTGGACACACATACCCTACACTCGCACCACAGCTTGAGCTGAGCCATGGCCAGGATTGGATTCAGAAAGGGAAGATTACTTTCTTATTGATGTGCATTAGAGTGTGGCCCCAGGAAAGCCCTGTGTGGTTCTTTTGGAGTTGAAGGCAGTTGGCCAGAAAGCTAATTATGACCAGCAGCTATTATATTATTTCTGAACCTCCTTTATGACCAAAGACATGCTTATCATGCCTGTTCCTCCATCTATAAGACAGGTCTCAAAACAGGCACCACCTCTATAATCAACAGGTTGGAAATTGGAGAAAGTGTTGAAACCATGGAATTCTAGGGAATTGTCATTTCCACAAATGCTCAAATACTTTTGTCCTTTCTCCACAAGAAGAAACTCCTTTCCTGGTCTCTAGGTGATGGATTTCCAATTTTCAGTGTGTACAGAGTCAATCTCCATCTAAATACACAAATGATTCTGAGCCCATGAATTGTAATTTTGAAAACCTGGGGCAAGTCTGTGAGTTCTGAAATGATATAATGAGAAGAGGACTCTGGGGCCTCCATATTTTCAAGGACCCCAAATGCTCACTTATTTGAGACTTTGGTCTCAAGGTAGTACTTGGAAATGGAGAAGTTAACTTTCATTCAAAAATGGCACAATTCATTTCAATCAATCTGAGGAGCAACCAAGACTGAAAGGATAGATGTTGTATCCCAGGTGCCAGAGCCCCAGGTGCTTTGATTCAGACTACAGCTGGGATTTGTTTTCCTGTGAAGAGGCTGTAGCAACTGCTTTTATCATCTACTGTAAGTACAAAAACAGCAGGAAATCAGGCAGTGCAGGCAAAATGAAGCTCTGTAACAAATGATTTGGTTTCTTTCCACTAAAATCATGATTTGACCTGAACTGCCTCAGTTAGGGGGTTGGGGGAGGTGCCCTTGGTTCATTTGTTGAGAGAGAGAGAGAGAGAGAGAGAGAGAGAGAGAGAGAGAGAGAGAGAGAGAAACGAAGTGAGATAGAGAAATAGAAACAAGAAAAATAGATGAAACAGAAAAGATGACAGGCTGTTAATTCAGTGTGGCATACGTAACTGTTAGACTAAGTAGATGGGGTACCGTGTGATTTCACTCTTTCCACCCCCATTCCTCACTCCATTAATCGAGAAAGATCACAAACACTGTATTTATGAGAGATCATTATGCCAATATGTCCATTTGATGAATGGTGTCACTGATTAATGGAGACTTGAAACAATTGGATTCTGACTCCAAAGAAGTACACAGCTTTTAAGAAAAAAAAATCAAATAATTGGCAGCCCTCCTGCCTTGAATTCTCTTTTCCATGTTGCAGCCTTTCAAAAATATCTTTTTATATGATTGGTATTTCCCTATTCACAGAAATATTTCTGACAAGTAATAAACCTTTTTATATGATTGGTATTTCCCTATTCACAGAAATATTTCTCACAGAAATCAAGTTGGAGAGGCTCTTCTCAATTTTACTCTTTTAGTCTTGAAACATTAAATATCATTTTCTTAGGCTACCCATGGGATAGAGTTGAACTGCACAAGTTACAACTTGTAGAAATTAAACACAGACTGTGGAGGAAGATAATTATGCACCCCCATCTGGTTCACTGAGGCACTGAGGCACTTGGTAGTGCAATAGTATGCTGTATGGTGGGGGGTTTTCCCCCAGGAAATGTATTTTTAACTTCTTATTTTGAAATAAGTTTAGGCTTACAGAAAAGTTGCAAAAATTGTACAGAGAATTCACGTATACCCTCAATCCAGCTTTCCCTAATGGGAGCATCTTCTATAACTGTAGTAGAATCATCAAAACCAGAAGATTAACAGAGCACAGTACTATTATCTAAATACAGACCTTATTCATTTTTCACTAGTGTTTCCACTGAATGTCCTTTTCCAGAATCTACTGCACCTTAGGCATTTATTATCTGTGACATCTCCCCAGTATGTCCTTGTCTTTTTTGACCTTGACACTTTGGAAGATTACTAGTCAATTATCTTGCAGAATGTCCCTCAATTTGGGTTTGTCTGATATTTTCTTATAATTAAATTGAAGATATGCATTCTGGCAAGAATATCATAAAAGTGATCATGTACCCTTCTCAGCGCATCATATCAGAGGGCACATAGTGCTAAAATGGCTGATCATTATTATGTTAACTTTGATCACTTGGTTAATGTGTGTCTATTATTCTGTTCAACATTAAGCTACTGTTTGTCCCTTTTTAATTAATACATAACTTGAAAGAGAGATAGTCTGTTTATCCTCAAGTTCTGCCCACTAATATTAGCACCCATAGCTGGATATGCCCTTGCAGGCAGGTTTTAAAGAACCATTCTAGTAGTTGTCTAAAGAGGCTTCAGGAAGAAGACTCTGGGAGGGCCAAACATGCTGCAAGAATATCAGTTCACACAGTTCTGTTCAGGGGGTAAGTCTCTCACTGGAAAAATGCAAGAACTGGGTTTGTGGACACCAGGAATGTTTGTTTTCTATTTGCTGGCTTGGTACAGATTGACGAGGATACCTCTAAGCTTTGGGAAAACATGGAAAGGCTTAGCTTTTGCTGGAGAAACTCTTCTTGTTCATCTCTTCCCAAACAAAAAATAAAGTATCCCATTAAGTTTCCCCATATATTTTGACCTCAGACATACCCCAAATGACTTCCCAATTGACTTATGTCCTTTGGTTTGCAGCTGACAAAACCCAATAATCTCCACTACCACCACCATCCTTGTGTAGAAAACTTGAATATTCTTTTATTTTATTCTTCCAGAACTTTGAGAAATTCCAAGGTGCATTTTTTAATTTATAAAGAAATTACCTATGTCAATGATAAGCTCACTATTATCCATCTCAGAGAATTTCATCACTAACTACTTTGAATGGCTTTAGGCTTTTTATGGTTATACTAAAGCTACTTTAAACCCAGACATGTTCCTGAAAAGTGTTGCTTACTTGGGAAACAACACCTCTTTTAAAATATCAGAACAGAATAAATTTGTGCCAGAGTGAAAAGGAAGATCTAATAAGCCCCTAACCTTGACTGAAAAATTCCTGCAATGGAAAGGAAAATAAATTTTGATGTGTTCCAAAGGACAGAAATAATTAGACTGGACCTGTGGGCTTTCTTTTTATGACCTGCCCATATGTCTGTGATCTTGGGATATCTTCTACTGGGCAGTGGCAAAAATATTTACAGTGTGTAACCCCACATATAAGCTGCTCCCTCAATAACTCCTTCCTAAGTCCTAGCCATGACAATTAGGCAAGACAAAGAAATAAAAGGTATCCAAAGTAGAAAGGAAAAAGTAAAACTCATTATTTACAGATGACACAATGCTGTATATAGAGAACCTTAAAGATTCCACCAAAAACACTAGAACTGACAAAGGGTTCTGTGTTTGATTCCAGTCAAGGGTATGTACCTTGGTTGCAGGCTCCTTCCTGGCCCAGGGCACTGGTCAGGACTCATGCAGGAGGCAACCAATCAATGTGTTTCTCTCACATCAATGTTTCTCTCTGTCTTTCCCTCTCTCTTTCACTCATCCTAAAATCAATGAAAAAATATTTGTGGGTAAGGATTAACAACAACAAAATATACATACACACACACACACACACACAGTGGTACATTTACACAATGGAATATAACTCAGCCATAAAAAGAGTGATATTTTACCATTTGCAACAGCATAGATGAACCTAGAGCATATTTTGCTTAGTTCAATAAGTCATTCAGAAAATGACACTGTATAATTTTACTTATATATGGAGCCTAAAGAACAAAATAAATGAGTAAACAAAATTAAAAAAGATTCATAGGTACAGAGAACAGACTGATGGTCGCCAGAGGGTAGGAGGATTGGGAGACTGGGTGAAAAGGTAAAGGGATTAAAAACTACAAAATGGTAATTACAAACTAGTCATAGGAAAGTACAGTACAGATAGGGAATATAGTCACTAATATTACAACTTTGTATGGTTTCATCTTCATGGCAACTCTGCAAGTTAAATATTTCTGGACCTTTTTATGAATGAGAACTGAGACTCAGAGAGGTTGAGAAATCTGGGCTAGTTAAGGCAAATTTAAACCCAGATTGGTTTGACTCCACCGTCTATTTCTTTTGGATTACCACATACAGCCTTTATGGAGTACCACAGCATCTCCCCCATGATTTCAACAATGGTGGACCAAAAGTGGGCTTAAAAACAATCCTTTCTGTACATGTTGACCCAGCTGTGGTGTTCTTGTGAACCATGGCTCTGGTTGAAGGATCCACAGTTGGAAACTGCCTCTGATCCCTATGGGCTCCTCCCTCTGCTTCAGGCAGAAGTATAAATGGACTTTCTGCTTATATTCACACATTCTCTGAATGGTAAAATGATTTGTCCAGCAGCCCTTTTGGCCTTCTGTGTACCTCCCAACAGATTTAGGTGAAGCTGAACACTCCATGAATTTTTCTGAGAGCTGATACATTAAATCAACACCCAGAGAATTTTCTAGCAATGACTGGGAACTCAGTAGACCCAAGCCACTTAAAACCCCATTGAAAAGCTGAGAATTTGTGTTTTTCCTTTTCTCATTTTTACTCCTAATTTTCCTCCTCTCAAGTAGATAAACAAAATCTTTTATTTTCTCATCAAAACACACATCATTAACTGCTAATCAACTCAAGGCTCAGAAATCCCTGAGCAACCTCTCAGTTTTCAGAAATGCCAGCAAGAAATTAAGTACCATTGATTAAGCCTTAGCTAATGGGACCAGGTCAGTCTGGGGGACTCCAGGTGCCAGGGATAGGGCAATAAAGTTAGGTCAACAAGTAGGGCCTCTGTCTGTAGGTCATGAAAGAAAGACAGAACTCCCTGGATCTTAGGTGTTAATGCCTCCCACTTGCCAGGATCATGAAGGTTGGGATTGCCAAGAAAATGGGGTGGGGAGACCAAAGCCCCCAGCCAAGGTCAGTTGGAGGTCAGTGAGTCTGAGAAAGGAGATGCAGGTGGTCTTGGAAAAACAAATGAGGCCCCTGAAATGAGCCAGAGGAGGCTGACTGACTGACTGCCTGACCACAGGTATAAAAGCTTCAGGTCTAGTTTTGGCCTAGAAAGGACTGGATCCTCAAAACAGAGCACTGTGTTTTTCCTGCAATTAGTGAGAGCATCAGCCCTGGGGACTATTATGTAGACAGTTTGAAGGCCTTCTCTAGGGCTGGGGGAAGGTGTGGTGGGTTTATGGAGGAAGGTTCCATGTAATGGACAAGGAGAATGTAGGAGGGAAATGGGGCCATGCCAAGGCCATCCACAAATTTGGAATTAAGTGGAGGGCAAGACAGGAGGACCTGCCCAAACTATCCATAAAATGTTCAAAGATCATAGCAATTCCATTTAATTTAACAAATGTTGGTTAGATCATGCTATGTAAAAACTGAGGGACACAAAAATGGGGGACACAAGGGACCCTTAGCAGTCCAAGGTTTATCATTCATGGTTTTCATACTAACAAGGGCCCTACCATTGTGCTGAGGGCTGAAATTGAATTATGGGCATTTGAGGCTTGTGTGGAGAATAAAAATTTTTTAAATATGTTTTTATTGATTTTTAGAGAGAGAGGAAGGGAGAGGGAGAGAGAGAGAGAGAGAACTGTCTATGATGAGAGAGAAACATTGATTGGGGGCTTCCTGCATGCCCCCCTCTGGGGATCATGCCTGCAAATGAGGCATGTATCCTGCCCGGGAATTGAACCAGCGACCTCTTGGTTTCTGGGTCAGTGCTCAATTGCTGAGCCACACCAGGGGGCAAGAATAAAATTTAACAACTAGAGTCTAGCTGTCCTTCAGGCATGGCGACATGTCTGCTGTCTCCTAGTGACTGCCAGGAGGCAATGTGGCATAGTGGCTAAGAGTGTGAACACTGGGATTACACTGCTTGGGTTTATATGCCCAGTTTTGCCTGTTACTAGCTATACAACATTGGGAAAATTATTTAACCTATCAGTGCTTTTGTTTTCTCACCTCTGTGAATAATACCACCCATGTTAAGGTTGCATGAAAATTAAAGGAGTTAATACAGGATGACCTGAAAGTGTTAGTGCCATTTTAAGCTATACTAACTTCAGAAATATAAATGCTACAAACTCACAAAATATTAAATTACTTACATTTATTTTCTACTTATTTAGCTTTGTGAATTCATTTTGTGTATATGGAAAGCACATGGGACAGTGCTGAAAACAGTAAATGTCTGTTGTTATCCTCATGTGCATTAATGCTTAGGAAGCTATATTTTACTTTTCTCTATGGGAAAAATGAAAGGCCTGGGAATGCCTCCTTGGAAAATGTTAAATATTTGCTGTTTCTGCCATAGTAGTCCCTTCAATGGGAATGAATTGGCAAGGGAATCGTTTCTACATTTCTAAAGGCAACATCTATGATTGACATTCACACAATAGTTCAAAGTAGGGACAGATAGATGTGACTCTGAACAAAACTTTCTGGGACTAGGAGAGCTCTAAGACTTCCTAATCATTTAAACCCTGAAATAAAGGCCTCAGGCAAAATGTCATTTTATGAAATCCTTTTATACCAGCTCCTTTAAAACCTACAAGTTATAGGACTTGAGTGGCATCAAAACACACCAAAAA
Source organism: Myotis nattereri (assembly GCF_964212035.1). Taxonomy (NCBI): domain Eukaryota; kingdom Metazoa; phylum Chordata; class Mammalia; order Chiroptera; family Vespertilionidae; genus Myotis; species Myotis nattereri. The sequence continues at coordinate 10,033,810 of NC_138078.1, forward strand.
TTATATCCTCACCATCCTGTCTCACCACTTGAAAGTCCACCATTACAGCCTCAGGGTCTCAACTGCAGACACCCCAGGGAGAAGTAAGCGCTTTTAGTCATCAACACTGAAGTGTGACTTTGTTTAATCAGCTGCTTTCCCCAACAGCTAGCTGAGTGGCTTGGAGGGAAAGAAGAGTGGCTCTGACTGTAGCAGAGAAAAAGTGAATTTCAACCAAGACACTGCCCTGGAGAAGACAAAGGTGCCAGTCTAAGAAGGCACTCCCAGAAGGGCTCCTGGAAGACTGGACCCCTGTGAGAGGAGAGGAAACACTTCAGAAATAAAGTTAGTCCTAGAAAGAGAAAGGTAACAGCCTCAAACCCATATAAGTTTTTTTTGGCTTTGTATCTCCCGAAATTACAGCAAAAATGCTTCATGAATGATTAAATTATCAATGGCCACATTTCGTATAAAGCCTTTTTAAAAGAGTTATAACCAGAAATAAATTTTAAACTTTACTGTTGAATGCTGCTGAATTCTAATTTGGTTGTTTGTTTGCTTCCCAAAAGATTGCTAGTCCTTCACCATAAACTTTATATTCTTCACAATTAGGTTCTCTTAAGAAGAATCACTCAGTAATGTAATTAAAAATGAAAGCCTTAAATCTTGATCTTTAAAATGCAATACTAACAACATTTCCTGGGTAGGATATAACATTTCATGCTTCTTTTCAATTTTGTCTTATGCATAAAATGGTGCTTTGGTGGTAGGCAGTAACTGCACTAAAATGATAATGCAAAACCACCAGCAACTTGCTCAGATCAATGCTGGGATTATAATTAAGAATGCATGGTTGTGTCTGGAATAAATCTCCATATTGTGACAAGTAAAATAAGATTTAAGAGAATTATTTTCTTTCTACTCTACCCCTAAATCAAAGGAAAATGTGTGGATAGGGATTTTGTGGGAACTAAGGTTATGGTGACCTGCTCTTAACTAGAAGTCATTTATCTGGTCATGTAAACTTGGGGAGAACTGTCAAGAATATAGATCTGGTGTAGCCAAAATGTACCCATTAAAGTATGTGTATAAGAAAGAGGCTAAAAGAGTTCTCATGTGCCTGACTGTAGGAATCAGGGGTGCTCATGAGCACCCCCAAAACTGAGTGTGCAGTCTGGTGAAAAGTTCTGGGAGGTATTGTGAAAGCGACAGAAGTGGTGGTGGTGGTGGGTGAGGAGTTGATGTTAGGATGGAAGTCTCTGACACTGCTGGTATATGTTCCCCCTGGGGCTGGGATTAGGGTGAGGTTGACAGGGGAGCCTAGTTTAGTGAGTGCTAGCCCCTTACCTGAGGAGTCCCCTGAAGAACAGGACTTTTTTTTCCTGGCTGCATTTCAAGGGCCTATCACTTGGTATTTGTAGACCAACTGAATGACTCACTCCCCTCACTCAGATCCAAGGCTGGAATATTTGGGAGATGGAGCAGATGCTCTTCTATCAAAGGAGCCAGTAGGCTCTGAAAATATGATTAGGAAGTACAGTGGGGAGCACATGACTCTCCCATAAATATCCTCTGCAATATTCCAGTCACCAGAATGAAAGAGTACCACAGAGTATTTTCTACCCTCAGAAACTGAGAGGAAGAGGGAAAAACTGGACAGGTTCAACTGTACTGGGATGAGAGACGGTGGTACTAGGAGGGATGTGGTAGATAGTTTTTAAAGAGAATATTCCTTTAGGGTCAGTTCCTTAGCCTGTAAAGTAGAGAGGAGATACTGTTAGAGGGGGAGGTTGTGCAAGGCAATTGTGTGGGCTGCAAAAAGCCAAATCCAATGCATATTGGTGAAAGCTCAAGATGGCAAGAGAGAAAATGGGGAAATGGGAAAAGCGCATTTGGAATATAGAGGCTGTGCAGTGAGGTCTGACCACGACATTGAACATCTAAATTCTTGGTGAAGGCTCTGCTTTGCCTCTTCCTCATATGGTTCAGATTATGAAGGGTTGGATCTTTCTCTCCTGTTTTGCTTTTAGCAAAGGAAGGTGTGCTTATGGGTAAAATCTCTCAAGGCTGGTCAGTCAACACAGAACAGGACATCTTACTCTAGTTTCTATAAGGGATTGAGAGCGTGATGGCATCCTTGCCAGTCCTCTGTTCTCCACCCAGGCTGGGACTGAGTTGTATGCCATCTGAAACCCAGCAGGCACAGTTTTTTAAAAAAAAATCTTAAGATTTGGATTTTAAAAAACAGCCTCATTCCCTGCTTTTAACCCTCTTTTCCATGGAAGTTTCCAGAAAAGCTCAGCAAGGGAACCAAAAACTGTGAATGTCCACAAGATTTCAAAAAAAATAACAATAAATCTAATATAAAAGACTTCACCCAAACATTTTAAAGTTAAAAATGCCAGTGTTTTCCTTAGCTTGAGGCAAAAATGACTTTTTTATTACATGGGGAAAAGGAGCATGAAATCTCACAGGCCTTTGCCAAAGATAAAAATCTCTGGGTACACTTTGAGAAGGAGCAGGACATTGAGCAGGCCATGGAAGGCATGTTGTTTAATTAGAAGTGCGTGGGTCTCTTTGGCTCCATCTTCGCAATAGTCACCAAGATCTCCCCTGCTTGGTCCTATTTTATTCCCTGGGTGGGGAGGCCTCTGGCATCAACAGAGGTTCTTTTGTGGGGAAGGCACAATGAGGAGGACAGGCTCACCATAGCTGACCAGAAAGGCTCTGACAAAGTAGGCCTTTTGTTTCTTGCTATGGAGCCCTTTCATAACAACTTCCTATGGGTGTTTAGATCAGAAAGTAGATGCATTCCAAGCACAGAGGTCTTTGGGTATGGTCTGTGAGGCCAAGATTGCCTGACTTCATAGCCTGGATCTGCCACTTGTTAGCTCTGTGTCTTGGGCCAGTTCATTAAATCTGCTTAGTGTAGCTTGTTCATTTGTAAGATGGCTCTAAGAAGGCATCCCCTGCAAAGTGGCTGAGGAATTAGAGGAGATGTGTGTGAGATAATGGCTGATCAAATACTGATTTTCTTTTTACTTCAATGCTGAATTCAGTGATATTGTTCCATGAGTTTAAATTTTTGCTGATAATGAAGATACCAAGATGAGATGTAACCTCTCCAAATTTTAGAGGGACTTAAATATTTTAAAATTTCAATAATTCAACTAAGAACTGGTTTACTTTTGGCTTCACACACTTTATAAGATCAAATTGTCACACACTCTCTTTTCTTAACGACTCTGGACATATTTTCTTGGAAAACAAATTGTTCAACTTCTGCAGGAGATAGGGCAAAAGCTGGGAATCAGTATAGAAAGATCCCACAGGGCATTTGCTCAGCAAAGATAATCATGCAACCTGAAATATTAAGTCCCTGTCAGATAGCAAGCAAAATAACCCAAAGACTTTGCCTTTTATTAGTCAGCTGGTGAGTAGGAATTGTCCTGGGTGTCCCCTTCATTTACTGCACTCACTAGCACATTAGGATGGATTTAGGTTCATGGCCCAACACAGAACTCACTGAAGGCAGCCGGCCCTATGCAAGTAGGAAGACCACCCACCCCTGCAATCTCTCTCAGATGCTGAACATTGATATTACAATGTTGTATAATTTCCCTCAAGAGTTCTTTCTTAACATTTAAAAATTGCATTAATGTGACTTGCAGGCAAATTAAGGTACAATGAATAAGATAAATAAGTAATAAATTTGGAGGAAAGTATACAGGAATATTAAAGTCTATTTGAAACATCCAAATGGATCACTGCTGCTGACTCCTTTAAAAAAGTAAAATCCGTTTCTCCTATAAGGAGATTTGGCTTTCCCAGCAGTGAGACTCTTAGAAGGGAATGGGAAATGCTGGGCTATGAAAAAAAGAGTTAACTACTGGATACATTGAAGGTAAGAGCATAGGTCTTCTAGAGACATGAGTTTGAATCCATCTGTACTGAGTGACTTCAAGCAAATTTCTTAACCCTTACAAAATGGAGATGAGAAAGTATCTCCTTCCTTAGGTGGTTGTGAAGATAGCCTTATAGTAATGCATGTAATAACATCATATCATGAGCATACAACATTATGTTTACTATTATGTGACCTTTAAGGTTCCAAGAAAAGCTCAAGAAACTCATAGTTCTGATGATCACAGGAATTAGTTGGTCAGGAGATCAAGTTCTGGAACATCAGTTAGGTAGAAGGAACAGTCAGTGGCTTGGCTGAGTCAGACATGATTCACAGACCGACATGTTGGAGAGAGTCAGAAAGGTCTGATTGCTCCTTCATGCTGCTTTATAGGGCCAAGCAGTACAGGTCCTCCAGAGTCCCAGCTATAAACTTAGCAGGCAATGTTGCTTGGTTAGGGAAAGAACTCAGGTTCCCGAATGGAAAGAATTCTGTTAGCTATCTATGGGGGCAAGATCCAATAATAATGGCACCGCCTTATCCTATCTAATAAAAGAGAAACATGGTAATTAGCCATACAACCACTACCCTTCCCATTGGCTAACCAGCGAGATATGCAAATTAATCGACAGCCAAGATGGCGGCTAATTTGCATATGTCAGCCCCAAGCCTTGGCCAGAGGCTTTAGGCTTGGGCCAGAGAGGAGCCAGCCAGCGATCATTGATGGCGGCAGCGGCAGGGAGCTGGCGGGGAGTTGGGGGTGCCCTGGCCCTGGCCTAAAGCCTCCACCAGAGGCTTTAGGCTTGGGCTGGGCGAGCCAGCCAAGGATCCTTGATGGCAGTTGCAGCAGGGAACTGGGGCGGAGCCAGCCAGTGATGGGTGGCGGGGAGCTGGGGGTGCCCCAGTCCAGGCCTAAAGCCTTGGCCAGAGGCTTTAGGCCAGGGCCGGGGTGGAGCCAGCGGGGAGCTAGGGGGGCACTGGCCCAGGTCCAGGCCTAACACCTCAACCAGAGGCTTTAGGTTTGGGCTGGGGAGGAGCCATCCAGGGATCATTGATGGCTGCAGCGGCGGGGAACCGGGGAGGAGCCAGCCAGCAATCCTTGATGGCGGTGGCAGCGGCTGTGGGGAGCTGGGGGTGCCCCGGCCCAGGGCTAATGACTCACCAGAGGCGTTAGGCCCAGGCAGGGGCCATACTGGCAATTGGTGTGAACTACAGAGGAAACACCTTTTCTGACTGCTGATTGGCTAAGCTTCCTGTATGCCACTGGTAATATTCTTAGTAACTTGGGTAATGAGAGTCCAAATAGGTGATCTAGGGTTTTTTTACTACACTCCTGGAGAAAAAAAGGAAGGTCTGCTGCTGGAGGGTTAAGAAATGTCATATCCTGCCCTAGCTGGTTTTGCTCAGTGGGTAATGCCTCGGCCTGCCCAACGCAGATTCTGGGTTCAATTCTGACCAAGGGCATGTACCTAGGTTGCAGGTTCCTCCCTGGCCCGGGCCCAGGTCAGGGCTCATGCAGGAGGCAACCAATCAAAGTGTTCCTCTCACTTTGATGTTTCTCTCTGTCTTTCCCTTTCTCTTCCACATTCTCTAAAAATCAATGGAAACATATCCTCAGGTGAGGAAGAAGAAAGGAAGAAAGAAAGAAAGAAAGAAAGAAAGAAAGAAAGAAAGAAAGAAAGAAAGAAAGAAAGAAGGTCATATCCTATGAAAGACACATCTTGAAAATGCCCAAAGAAAGTTGTCATTTTTCATGGTAAAGAGACTGGAGTCCGTGTTGATGAAAACACCTTGGTGGCTGCCGTGACTGGCAGTGGCTGCAGCAGCGGGGTGATGGGGCTGCGGCCTTCCCCTGATCAGCCCGGTCGACTCCCACAAAGGGAGGCCAGACTGTGGCTTCGACCCACTCCCCAAGGGGAGCAGGGAGCAGGTAGTAGGACATCCCCTCGGGCTCCCAGTATGTGATAGGGGGCAAGCTGGGCTGAGGGACACCCCCCCCTCCAGTGCACAAATTTTTGTGCACCGGGCCTCTAGTAATTATATAATAGTCTACAAAGTATCTCTGCAAATGGTACCTCATTTAATCCTTTGACCTGTAAAATGGGACCAAGCATTCTTATCTCATTAACCCCATTGACAAAGGGGGGTATAGCCACTCTGAGAGGCTGGCTTGCCCAAGGATAGACAGACTATAAGATAATGAGTCAAAACTGTTAGTATGACAGGGTATTTGTTAAGGTAACAGTAGCTACTCTAAGAGACACCAAAATCTCAGGGACATCATATATAAGCATGTGTTTCATGGTTCCAGAATAATCCAATGTGGGTATCCCTGTTCTTTGGGGAAATCAGGGGTCTGTATGGTGATTCAGGGATCCAAGTGTCTCATGCCTTGTGGCTCTACCATCAACATGTGGTTTGTCTGAATGAATGGAAAAGAATGACAGAACACATGAGAAATTTCTATGAGTCAGGCCTAGAAGTGATATATATATAATTTCTTCTTAACATTCTGTTGGCTAGAACTCAGTGACATGGCCACACACCTAACTACATGGGAGCCTATAAAATGAAAACCAGCTGTGTGCCCAAGAAGAGGAGAAAAGAGATGTGATGAACAACATTGACTCATCTGTACCATAGCCAGGAATCCACAACATTTGAACCCAAGTCCAGCGTTATTTCTATTATACTAGGTTTACACTGTAGTATATTTTTAATGAGATAACAGATACACATGGCACAATTCAAGGTATAAAGGCCACCTCTGCAGATTTTAACACAAAGAGGCATTGGAAGTAGGGAGAATGCAGGCTAAAAAGTTGGTAGTAGGTTGAAGACATGGTAATTGCATATACCAACCCTGAAATAAGGCTTCTTAGTTCCTGGGGAGGTTCAGAAACAGCTTATATATGATGTCAACAATGTTGGGCCAATGGGCTAAAGCTAGAGTCACAAAGTACCATCAGGTAATCTTTTTGCCTTGTCACCACCTAAATTAGGACAAAATGTGAAGTGGTGCCATTAAGCAAGAGGAAAATGGCTTTTGAGTCAGAATATCAAGTTCTAATAAGAGCTCCCTGAGTTCAAGGACTAGTTTATAATCCCTAAAACCCTAACACTTTGCACAGAGCCTGACATAAAGTAGCTTCTCAATAGCATTCTCTTGAGTGAATGAAAATAGGAAAAAATATGTGAACGTTCAAGTTAATTTTGTTTCCACATTCCATCTTATCAGGCACAACACTCCACATTTGAATCAGTAAAAGTTCTTGAATTCTTACTAGTGCCAGTGAGTAGGCACCATCCATGTCCATTTAATGAATAATTGAGAATTAACAACGATCCTACTCAATGGGCCTGTATCACAAAATGAACTTTTCATGTTTTGATGAGCGCAATTGAATGTGAATTATTTATTATATTTTGTGGTGTATTTTGTAAAAGTAATGAAGATTTAGTAATGTGAGTCACTGTCAGCTCTTTGCTGGTAAATGCTGTTCCATGACTGCACACACCCTTCATCACTGACTTTCACATGCCTTGCTGAGGGATGGCAGTGTAGTGGGACAAGAGGAAAACACTGGAGCACAAAGACTGCATGGACATACTGCAATGTAAGAAGAAAGTTGACCCACCCTGAGGACTGTTTATTGTGTCAACTTCTACTCCATGTCAGGAACCTGGGAAGTGACTTTTATAATCTATGTTAGTAAAGGTAAAGAGGTAAAAATTCCACTAAAATTGGTTTTCTTGGTACCCACCCACAATATTTTGTGGCAGGAGAATTTTTCAATAATGACTACACTGTTTAAAAAATCATGTTATTAATTAACAAGAGTAAAAATTAGCCTGGCCGGAGTGGCTCAGTGGTTGAGTGTTAACCTATGAACCAGGAGGTCATGGTTTGATTCCCAGTCAGGGCACATGCCCGGGTTGTGGGCTCAATCCCCAGTGTGGGGCATGCAGAAGGCAGCCGATCAATGATTCTCTCTCATCATTGATGCTGAGGAGAAATAAAAAAGACATACACATATAAGAATCACATTTCCACTCAGTACTAGCAGGTGTTAACAAGCAAAACAGGCCTCAAATTGGTTAATACCCATAGAGCATAGCATCCCTCATCAAATGCGGTATAACATAACTTCCTGAGTAAGAATGTGTGTGACAAGCAGAGAAAACAAAGACACCTTGAGATGTGGATGCTAGCAATTGGCTGACTTCCCTTAGTAAGAGGCGTGCTTCAATGCTCAAAATTCATGCTCCACCATAGAAATGACTATCAGGGTCACTCACAAAGAGTTGGAATGACAGTTGTTGAATCTTAAGATGCCAAGAATCTATCTTATTTGGAAATTATCTGGGGTCCCTTTGTGAAATCCAGATATTTGGGGTTAGAGTGTTTTGTTTGGGAAGTTGAGTGAGTGGTTTGGGGGTCTCAATGAGCTTTCCTGGAAGAAGGAATTGAAATGTTTGTGGGGGAAATAGTAAAGGGAGTCAAGGAATAGTTGGGGATTGATAGTTGAAGAGAACTAAATGGAGTTCAGCTATAGTTCAACTCAGCCTCCTCTTCCTGCCTGTGGTTCAGCAGCAGTTGCTTTTCCTAAAGAGAGGGAATGTTATATTTTCAGGGGAAAAAATGAATTTATTGTACTGGTTTATCCATTGTGTATAAGTTATTGTGACTAAATGAATAGAATATGGTGTTTCTAAGCCTTCTTCCTAGAAAGAGAAATAGCTATGTAGCATGCAGTCTTTATAATGGTTTTTATGGTGATAGGATATGTTTAAATTGATGGTCAGAGGTCAGGTGATCTACCAGGTTTCATATTGAATTTTGGATTTCTCCTTTCAAAAGTCATTTTTCTAAAGAGATCAGACAACTACCCTGGCCATTGTTCAGTTGGTTTAGCATCATTCCAGTCAGGGCACACATCCAGCTTGTGGGTTTGATCCTGTCAGGGGACATACAGGAGGCAACTAATCCATGTTTCTCTCTCACATTGATGTTTCTCTCTCGCATTCCCTCTTCCTTCCTCTCTCTCTAAAAAAAATCAACAAAAACATATCCTCAGGTGAGGATTAAAAAAAATAATAAACAGACTGGACAACTAAGTAATGTTTACAAGTTTCTGTGTGTCCAACAAGGTGAAAATTGTATTGAACTTGGGAAAATAGTCACACCACTGCTGCCAGAATCCATTCTATTTTCTTCTTGCCTGTGGCATTTAGCTTGAAGTCCTTAAAATGCCACTTAGGGCCTTTTGAAATCTTATGGTGAAGTATATTTCCAGTCCATACTCAGTGGTCTCAGGAAGAGAAGGGACATAGGTTCTGCCTCATAAGCAGTGGTACACACTGTGCACTGGTCCCTGGAGTGATAGCCCTCAGATCAACCAGCCTGCCCACCAACACCAGTGCTTTGTTTCCCTAGCAACAGTCTCCAGCAATAAGGGACTGGATTTTGCAGATGGCAGGTGGAAGTCAGTCCTAGTTGGTTTAAAGTCATGTCTCCCCAGTGCCTATTGGTATATAAAGGTCCATTGCAGCTAAATTTGGACTTTATTCCTTTCATCTTCCCTTGCCTGCAAAAATAGTGTGGCTTATCTGTCATTTGTTTGTAGTAGGTTATTTCTTTCTTGGTTTATTAAGCGATGTTATCCTATATGCTAATGAAGTTATTATAATTCCCAATTTCCACAGTGAATGCATGCTAAGTAAATGGCTGAAAAAGAATTTGCCTCTGAACATAATTTTGCCACCCAAAACAAAAATAAAACAATCTCTGAAACCTCATAACACCTAGTACTGTCCTTGGCACATCAGAGGTGCTAAATAAAGTGATCGGCATAACCAAAAAACAATGATGTAGTGTATTATAATATATAGTAATATGTAATACACACACAAACACACACACACACACACACACACACACACACACACACCGGGATAATATTCATCCATGAGAAGGCCGGAAATCATCCCATTTGTGACAACAAGGTTGGACCTTGAGGGCCTTATGCTAAGTGAAATAAGTCAGACAAAGGAAGTCAGATACTGCATGGTATCTTATATGTAGAATATTTTTAAAAAGTCAAACTCATAGAAACAGAGTAGAAAAGTAGTTGCCAGGGTTGGTGATGGGGGAAATAGGGTGAGGATGGTAAGAGGGCACAAACTTTCAGCTGTAAGATGAATAAGGTCTGAGGAGCCAATGTAGAACATGGTGACCATAGTTGACAACACTGTATTTATTGTATAACTGAAATTCACTAAGACAGTAGAACTTAAATGTTCTCAAAAAAATTAAAAAGAAAAATATATAAGGTAATATTAATAAAATAGAGAAATTATTTCACAATGCATACATGTATCATGATTCAAACTGTAAATATCTTACAATTTTATTTGTCAGTTATACCACAATAAAACTGAAAAAAAATCTCAGTTCATACTTGAATTTTTAAAGGTGACAAATCACTAGAAACCATGTATAAACTACATTTAACTAGAAACTAAAAAAGAAAGTTTAAAGGTAGTCTCATGGCAATCATAAACACAGAATTCATTTATATATATATATATATATATATATATATATATATATATATATATATATATTAAAAATCATGTATGCTTATTCAGTAACCTCTTATTTTACTACTAGAGGTCCGGTGCAAAAAATTTATGTACTGGAGGGGGGGGTGGTCCTTCAGCCTGGCCTGCGCCTTTTCACAGTCTGGGAGCCCTTGGGGGATGTCTCACTGATGGCTTAGGCCTGCTCCCCAAGGACATCCTTAGCTCTGCCACAGAGGTGGGAGAGGCTCCCACCACTGCTGCTGCACTCGCCAGCTGAGAGTCTGGCTTCTGAGTGGTGCTCCTCCTGTGGGAGTGCACTGACCACCAGGGGGCAACTTCTGCTTTGAGCATCTGCCCCCTGGTGGTCAGTGAGCATCATAGCAACCAGTCATTCTGAGATCTGGTCAATTTGCATATTAGCCTTATATTATATAGGAAGATGTCTGAAAGAAAGAACTTGAAATTAAAATAAAAGCAATTCATTATAAGCTTTTCAGATGCATATCCTCTACAATTTCAAGACATCAGTGGCCAGATTTAATAAATGAATTCAGCAATGTAGCAGGATACAAAATTAATACCTAGAAATCTATGGCTTTTTTATACACCAACAATGAACTCACAGAAAGAGAAACTAAAACAACAATTCCATTTACCATTTCAACAAAAAAATTAAGATACCTAGGATAAATTTAACTAAGGAGGTAAAAGACCTGTACTCAGAAAACTATAGGGCATTGAAAAATGAGACAGAGGAAGACATAAACAAATGGAAGAATATACTGTGTTCATGGATTGGTAGAATCAACATCATTAAAATGTCCATACTACCCAAAGCAACTTATAGATTCAATGAAATCCCCATTAAATACAAATGGCATATGTCACAGACGTAGAACAAACTCTCCAAAAATTCATATGGAATAAAAAAAGACTCTGAATAGCCGCAGCAATCCTGAGAAAGAAGAACAAAGTTAGAGGGATCACAATACCAGATATTAAGCTATATTACAAAGTCACTGTTCTTAATACTGCCTGGTACTGGCACAAGAACAGACATATAGACTAATGGAACAGAACAGAGAACCCAGAAATTGACCCAAACCATTACGCTCAATTAATATTTGACAAAGGAGGCAAGAGCATACAATGGAATCAAGACAGTCTCTTCAATAAATGGTGTTGGGAAAATTAGACAGATACATGAAAAAAAAAGTGACACTAGGCCACCAACTTAAACCATACACAAAAATAAATTCAAAGTGTATAAAGGACTTAAACGTAAGAAGGAAACTACAAAACTCTTAGAAGAATCCATAGGCTGCAAAATATCAGGCATATGTCATAACTGTATCTTTATCGATACAGCTCCTAGGGCAATGTAAACTAAGGAGAAAATAAACAAATGGGACTACACCAAAATAAAAAGCTTCTGCACAGTAAAAGAAACCATCAACAAAACAACAAGAAAGCCCACTGGTTGGAGAACATATTTTCCAACGTTGTATTCGATAAGGGTCTAATCTCCAAAATGTATAGGGAACTCATACAACTGAACAAAAGGAAGATAACAACTCCAATAAAAAAATTGGCAAAGGACCTAAAAAGACACTTTTCCAAAGTGGACATGCAGAAGGCCAAGAGACATATGAAAACATGCTTAAAGTCACTAATCATCTGAGAGCTGAAAATCAAAATGATAATGAGGTACCATATCACACCTGTCAGAATGAATATCATCAACAAATCAATAAATGACAAGTGCTAGTGAGGATGTGGAGAGAAAGGAACCTTTCTGCACTGCTGGTGGGAATGCAGACTGGTGCAGCCACTGTGGAAAACAGTATGGAGTTTCCTCAAAAAATTAAAAATGGAACTTGCATTTGACCCAGTAATCCAACTTCTAAGAATATATCCCAAAAAATCAGAAACACCAATCAGAAAGGATATATGCACCCCTATGTTCAGAGCAGCACAATTTACAATAGCTAAGATTTGGAAACAGCCTAAGTGCCCATCAGCAGATGAGTGGATTAAAAAACCATGGTACATCTACACAAAGGAATACTATGCTGCTGTAAAAAAGAAAGAACTCTTACCATTCGCAACAGCATGGATGGCCATGGAAAGCATTTTGCTAAGCGAAATAAGCCAGTTGGAAAAAAATAAATATCACATGATCTCACTCATTTGTGGAATAGAATGAACAACATAAACTGATGAACAAAAATAGATCCACAGACAGAGAAGCATTGAACAGACTGTCAAACTTCAGAGGGAAGGCAGAACGGTGGGGGGAAAATGATCAACCAATGGACTTGTATGCATGCATATGAGCACAACCAATGCACACAGACACTAGGGTGGTGAGGGCATGTGCTGAGGGGTAGGGGTGGCCAGCGAGAGGTCAATGGCAGGAAAAGGAGACATATGTAATATTATTTGTAATACTTTAAAGAAGAATATTTTTAAAGAATTTTTTTAAAAAATAAAAAAAATAGATAGTAACACAAAGAAGTGAACCTACAAATGAACCAAACCATTGGCAAGCCCGGTACTGAAAACCCAGAGCAGGGAAACCAATTGTGAAAGTTTGGAAAGAAAATGAGAAAATAAAAACAAAACTCGGAGAAGTGGAGATGGGATCCAGAATCAGGCTCCTCTTAGAAGTTTAGATAAGGTTAATAGATAAAAACCATACCAGCTTCTAAATATGCTACATTAGCAATTATTTGAAATGGGGAAACAGAGCTCCCAGAAAATTCCACATAAAACACCACATCTCCCCAAATGCCCAACATAAAATTAAAAACTTTAGCGAGTAGCTTGATACTGAAACATTGGCTGATCGAGGATATTTAGGCAGCAATTAACTTGAGTTTGAGAGGTCTAGGCTGGCCACATAGCCAAGTTTACATTTTCTCACATTGCGCCATGCTTTGAATTACAGTTAAAACTCTAAGTCTCCAGGGGGACTGAGCACAACTTCCCCTTCCCTGGCCTCAATGCAAGTGAAGACCTCCAACACAGTGCCAAGCATGAAGCTGAATTGCCCATCACCTTCTCCCCAATATCCACCTTCCAGAACCCCTGAGGGCAAAACTTGAAGTCTCTTTTATTGAAAACCTCACTTCACTACCAATCAGAAGAAAGAGACTATAAAGGAAAAACAGCTTTTTTATCCTTGCTGGTTCTCAGCTTTTACAAGAGTTTGTTTATAGTGAAGTATAAATTAAGCCAGGAAATTGAAATCAAATATAGCTCAGGTCTCTAACGGTGACTTAAGCTGGGAAAGGCTGCCCTATCTTGTCACAATTCTGGGAGGACTTCTGTGCTGAGCAGACTGACCCAAATGCAGCCAGCCTCCTCTGGATCCTAGCTATGGCCACCAGCCTGGACTAAAACCCGTGGCCCAGCAATTCTGACAGCACTCCTGCCATTGGCTGCTGGAATCAGGATGACTCTTTGGAATTGCTAATGACAAACTTCTTACTTCACAGAGAGGGAATTGAGTCCACCACAGGCAAAACTGCCAAGTACACAGAAGTCTCTTTCAAACTCCTCTTGCTCTTTTCCAGATAACATTTGCTTTTAAATAGCTGCTTCTGAGGCCTGGACCGCCCCCACCATGGCCTCCCCTCCCGTGGAGGAGGCTACCCCCTCAGCCTCCTTGTGGGGTAGCCCTAGAGAAGTGATTGCTGACTTCGGGGAAGCCCACTGAGAGGAAATATAGTCTATGCACTTTCTCGAATGGGCAGCAGATCTTTGAAATGAAATCCTCCAGCATGATCAAATGAATATATTCACTCATGGATTAAACCCCCAGAATGAAAAGGCAAAATAAATTTTTCATGATAGGAGAGTGGATATATGTTCCAGGATGCAAACTATTTAATCAATCCCAGGAGCTCTTCCAAAGAGATACCAGCAAAAATAAAAGTTAAAATCTACTTGGCACACCACAGCACAGACTTTTACGGCTGCAACTTCTCCTGCCTTAACAGGATCATGAAGGAACAAAAAGCCCCAGGCAAGGATTCAAGAATGAGAAAATTGCCAAACCCTTTGAAGTATATTGGTTCTAACTCCACCCTTGAAGCTAAAGATTGCCAGGTACTATGCTAGTTCTGGAATGGAGTTGCCAACAAGTTAGACCCAATACCTGCCCTCATGGAGGTCACGGCCAAGCAGAAAACACAGGCAAGAGAGATAAGCCCAAGGAGAGTATAGGGGTGCCAGGAGGCCCACCCCAAAATCAGAAACTCCAGTGGGGCCTTGCTTCTGTGATTTAACAAGCCCTTCAAGATTCTGATGCATGCTCAAGTTTGAGAACCACTGCTTTAGGCAGAAAAGCTTGTGACTTTTCAATCTGTGACTCCCTTAGTCCCTTAACATGGACTTTACACACATGGTTTCATTATATAGTCCCGGGGTCTAATAATAGCCTGAATGGTAGATGTATTTGCTTAAGATAATGCTAGCTGCTGTAATGAATAAACCTAAATTTTCAGTAGCTTAAAACAATAGAAATTTATTTCTGGCTCACATTATAATTCCACACATGTGTCCGTTTTGGCAGTGAAAAGAGGAGGAACCCTGGCCCATGCTATTATTGAGGAACCCTGGCTAATGGAAGCTTTACCATTGTCATCACTAGGCGTTCAAGGTCACCTGGAGTCAACATAGAGCCAGCAGATGGGAGAGGAGAACATGGAGAATACACCCCTTCTTCATAGGAATCTCAGCTGGGAAGTGACACATCACTTCTATTCACATTCCATTGGTGGAAACTAGTCATATGGGCCTCACCTAGATATAAATGGTACTGTGAAATGTAGTCCCTGCCTAGAACATTGCTTCCCAATCACAACTGCATATTCTAAAAGGGTTGTGTAAATTTTTGCTAGGCAGCTGTCATCTCTATCACAGTAAGGGTTACAGTTTTTCAGAAAAACAAAGATTTAGCCAAATTAAGAAATTCACTGGAAGTCACATAGCTTGAGCTGGAGTGGGAATTTAAACCCCAGTGTGTCTAACTCCATAGCCTTGATCTTTAGACTACCTCATCATCATGTCCATGGTCATCCTCTGTGCAAGACTGAATAATGTCCCCTCCATCAAAAGATGTCTGTATTCTATTCCCTAGAACCTGTGACTAAGTTACCTTGTATGGCAAAAGAGACTATGCAGATGTGATTAAATTAAGGATCTTGTCTTAGATTATCTGGTGGCCCAATGTAATCACAAGGGTCCTTATAAAACAGAGGGAGTAGAGTTAAAGTAAAAGAGAAAAAAATGAGATGTGGTAATGAAACCAGAAGGTAGAGTGATGTGCTTTGAAAGTGGAGAAAGAGGCCACTAGCCAAGGAATGCAGGCAAACTCTAGAAGATGGAAAAGGCAAAGAAACAGAGTCTCTCCTAGGGCCTCCAGAAAGATCACAACCCTAACAACACCTTGATTTCAGACTTCTGACCTCTAGAGTTATAAGAGAATAAATTTATGTTGTTTTAATTAAGCCACTAAGTTTGTGGTGATTTGTTACAGCAACAATCGGAAACTAATAACCTTCTCAGTGCCATCTGTTGAATAACTCGGTAACAGACCCCTTTTGTCGGGGCCCCAAGTACTTTCCCCTCCATTTTTCCTCAGTATTGCCCAGTAAGAAGCCCTACCCTTATCTGTGTCTTTCCAGCCCACCCAAGAGGGACAGAGCTGACAAGGACAATGATGTGTCCTCATATTATCAGAACTCCATGCAGAACCAGGATGTCAATTAAGTATCATTTAAAAAATACTAAAAGAAAATAACTAATATTTTTAAGTTCTTGAAAATATCCATTCATTATTTTAAAAGGCTCAGAAAAACTATAAATAGAGGTTAAGGTTCTTAACTTTATAAAGAACATCTACAAAACACCTACAGCTAACATCATACTAAATGGTGAAAGACAATACTTTCCCTCTAAGTTTAGGGAGAAGAAAAGGATGTTCACTCTGACCATTCTTATTCAACACAACACCAGGAGTCCTAGCAAGCATAATAAGGCAAGAAAAGGAAATAAGGTGTATACAGCTCAAAATGAAAGTTAGAAATCCAGTCCCTATTTACAAATGACATGATTATCTAAATAGAAAATTCCAAGGAATCTACAAAACAAACAAACAAAAAACAAAAAACAAAGACCTCCTAGAACTAATAATTAAATGCAACAAAATTTCAGGTACAAGAGAAACATACAAAAATGATCACATCATTTATAAATACTAACATTAAACATATGGCACCAAAAATAAAAACAATACCATTTACACTCACTATAAAGATAATGAAATACTTAGGAATAATCTTAGAAAAACATGTTCAGGACCGGTATACTGAAAATTACAAAATGCTGAAGAAAAAATCAGAGAAGACCTAAATAAATGGAGAGACCTACCATGTTCATAGATTATAATTCTAAACATTGAAAAGATGTCAACACTCCCCAAATTGAAGTTTACAGGCTCAGTGCAATATTACCAAAGTCCTAGCAAGGTTTGTTATAGACATAGATAAGTCTATTGTAAAATCTATATGAAAATGCAAAGGATCTAAAATAAATAAAATAAATTTTTAAAAAGAAAAAAAATTTGAGGAATCACTTTACCTGGTATTGAGACTTACTATACAGCTACAGTAATCAAGACAATGCAATACTTGGCAGAGGGATAAATACATAGATCAGTGGAACAGAACAGGCAACCCAGAAATAGAGCCCAACAAATGTGCCCAATTAATTTTTTTACAAAAGATGCCAAAGCAGTTCAATGGAGGAAAGATTGACTTTTCAACACATGGTACTGGAGAAATCAGACATCCATTGGCAGAAAAAAAAAATGAACTTCAACCCAAGTTACACACCATAGACAAAAATTAACTCAAAGTGGTCCATGAACTTAAATGTAAAATGTAAAGCTATAAAGTTTTTAGAAAACAATTAAGAGAAAAGTTTTTGGGATCTAGGCCTAGACAAAACAGACAACGGGGGTGAGGGCATGAGTGTGGGAGGGGTGGGGGGCAATGAGGCCATAAGGACACATATGTAATACCTTAATCAATAAAAAAAGAAAGAAAAAAGTTTGCAGACTTGACAACAAAAGCACAATCCATAAAAGAAAAACAATGTATACATTGGGCCTCATAAAATTAAAACTTTTGCTCTGTGAAAGACTCTGTTAAGAGGATGAAAAGAGAAACTACACACTTTGAGAAAATATTTTCAAACCATATATCCAACAAAAGAATTATATGTAGAATATATTTTAAAAACTTCTAAATTCTACATTATAAAAACAAACAAGCCAATTCAAAAATGGGTAAAAGTCATGACCAGACATTTCAGCAAAGATAATTTACAAATGACAAGTATGCACATATTAGAATGTTCAACATCATTATCCATTAGAGAAATGCAAATTAAAACCACAACGAGTTATCACTGCACACTTATCATAATGTTTAAAAATACAGTAAAAATACTAAATGCTGGTGAGGATACAGAGAAAATTGATCACTTACACATTACTGGTGGAAATATAAAATGGCACGGCCAGTCCGAAAAACAGTTTGGCAGTTTCTCATAAACCTAAGTATGCATTTACCATACAAACCAGAATTATACATATCTAAAAGAAATGGAAACTTAACATTTACTCAAAAACTTGTACACAAATATTCATAGAAGCTCTATTTATAATAGTCACAAGTGGGAGATAACCCAAGTGTATTTCAATGGTTAAACAAATTGGTGAATCCATACTATGAACTACTACTCAGCAATAAAGACGAATAAACTATTGAAACAGGCAACAACTTAGATGGACCTCAAGGGAATTATGTTAAGTGAAAAAGTCTATCTCAAAAGACTACATACTGTGATTTGATGTATATAATAGCTTTGAAATAAAACTATAGAGATGAAGAGCAGAGTTGTTGCCAGGGGTTAGGAATTGTGAGGGAGGGATCTGTGGTTATAAAGAGGTAACAGGAGCCTAGCCAGTGTGCTCATTGGTTGAATATTGACCTATGAACCAGGAATCCCTGCTTCATTTCTAGGTCAGGGCATACATGCCCAGGTTTTGGACTTGATCTCCAGTGAGGAACGTGAAGGAGGCAGCTGATCCAGGATTCTCTCTCATCATTGATGTTTCTATCTCTCCCTCTTCCTTCCTCACTCTGAAATCAATAAAAACATATCTTTTTTTTAAAAAAGGGGGTAACATGAGAAAGCCTGGTGATGATGAGTTCTATATCATGACTGTGGTAGTAATTACACAAAGCTATAAGTGTGATAAAAAATTCATGAAGCTAAACACACAAATGAGTACAAGTATAATTGGTGATATCTGAATACACTCTGGTTTGGATCTTGCACTGTAGTTAAGCAAGATGTCAGCACTGATGGAGGTGGAATGTAGGATGCACAGGACATTCCTGTGTACATGTCTTTGCAACTTCCTGTGAATCTATATTCATTTCAAAACAAACAGTTTACAAATAAAAATAAGAATTCTTGACAGTTTACAAAATTATGTTATAAGCATCATTAGATTTCATATGAGCCTCACAATAATGCAGGAGGATGCATAGGGCAGATTTCAATGCCATTTTACACATGGACAATGAGATGCAGATGACCACATAGCAGGCATGAATCTTAATGTCAGGAATTCAACTGTACCAGAAATGCCCCATTTCCTGGTGTTTTTGAATCAATGTAAATCAGGCTCTAAATACCCATTTTTTTAAAAGCTTATGGTTCAATTGTTGGCATTATTGAGTTCCCTCCCCTAAACCAGAGTCACACAAAGACCTGGAGGCTTCTGCGATACCCAGGAAATAGGCAAAGAATATCTTCAATTTACCATGATGACAGCTATCATCATCATTGTCTTAGTATACATGGAACACAGAAATACAAGTACCCAAGGTCTCTAACCTTACCTAGGCACATTACCCTCAGGGAGAAACCCAGATGCTAAAGGAGGGAACAATTCAAGATACTAGGGTTAGCCAAGTTTCTTTTAATGGAGGGATCACTACCTCCCGTACTCTATCCATCTCATTAAGAGATGATTTTCCAATTAAATGTTATTTCTTATATTTAATAATTATTATGGTTATAGAAAATAAATTTTAAACAAATTTGTATACATGATTTATTGCTGAGATATATGATAGAGTTTATCAAGAAAAGACTGTCAAGCATAAAAATACATTACATCAGGATAAAATTCTGTGGGGGAAGTAAATTGGAAATATAATTTCAAGAAGAAAAGGGAATAATAGAAAATTTCTGACTGTTTTGTACTTTAAAAATGGATGATGGTGGCTATCATATCATAATGATATTTTATTCCAGTAGGTACAATATGAGTTTATTTTTAAATATTGATATTTATGATATAGTGGCTGTTACATCTTTGGCACTCCAATATTCAGACTTTTGAAGGATTTTAAACATCAACTTAAAACTGTGAGGATAATATAATTTTAAAAAAATATTTAGGGGATATGCAAGCAGAAAGATTTGGAAGACGATCATTAATTTAGACTAAAATTTCCTACAGTGTGGTACACAGACATCTCTTCTCATGGAAAAACAAGATGATTTTATGTGGGATAATTATGGTCCATTGATTTCACCTGCCTCCTTCTCCTCCACCATCTACCTTTCACCCTGTCTTATTGTGAAACTCCTCAGCACTCACTCTGCATCCTTCCCCAACAACCTTCTATCTCTCCCCTTCCAGTATCTGGTTCTTAATGCTGCCTTCCATTGGCTTTTCTCTTAGTACCCTTCTTTAACCACCATTCTACTTTAATTCCAGCCTGACCCTCTGCCTCCTTCAGCCTCCCTTCTACAGCTCCTTCCAAGACTTCTCTTCTTTCAGAATCCTAGAGTCCTTTATGAATCACAGTCTCAGCCTGCCTATGCTTAAGCCTTCACCCCTGGACCCTAAACCCTATTTGTACATGGAAATGGTCATCCATCATGAAGGTGGTCCAGAAGTGATTTAATCTCAAAAACACCACTTTAAACATAATTCTTGTAGATCTCAACAAGATGCTTGACCAAAGACCTCATTATATCCACATAGACAAAATATAGAATGTAGTTAATAAAAATACAGTGAGGTGGGGCCATTTATCTGGAAAGATTTAGAACTAGATTACTACAAACATGGTGGCATATGATTAGAGCTAACGGAGAACATAGGCAATTAAATGATGAGAGTAGAGGATTAAGTGATCTCTGTGGGCTAGGTTCTTTAGGGAAGCCTACCTGGAGAAGATGGGCTGATTTGAATATCAGTCACTGGCCTGTTTTGGCTCTGTCCCAGCTATCTCTAAAGGTCATTCAGACACATTGGGTTATTCCACCATTCCTCAGAACTTGCACATGCCAGTCTGGGACTTGTAGATGTTCTCCTGATATTCCTCATCGAAATATCTGGAAAAGATAAACCCGTTGGTATTCAGTGATAATCCCTGTATTAGTCAGCTATTGCTGCATAAAAGCAAGTACAAAAATGTCAGTGTTCACAATGCATTTATTTCTCACACTGGTAGGTCACCTGGATCTCCGGGGAACTCACTTAAGTTCAGCTAGGAGGCCTTCCTTGTCACTGTAGATATAGCGAGTATTGGTTCCTTGCAGTGGGCTGGGGTCTAGTCTCTTCCCCATGGGCTAATTCTTGGGCCTACGCTGAATGAGCAGTAACTACCAAGGGGAAGCTCTTCTCATAACGCTTGCAAAAGCATGAGAGACTAATCAGAAAGGTTATATGCACCCCTATGTTCATAGCAGCATAATTTACCATAGCTAAGGTTTGGAAACAGCCTAAGTGTCCATCAGTAGATGAATGGATTAGAAAACTGTGGTACATCTACACAATGGAATACTGTGCTGCTATAAAAAAGGAAGGAATTCTTACCATTTGCAACAGCATGGATGGAACTGGAGAGCATTATGCTAAGTGAAATAAGCCAGTCAATGAAGGAAAAATACCACATGATCTCACTCATTTGTGGAATAGAATGAACAACATAAACTGATGAACAAAAGCAGATCCAAAGACAGAGAATCATCAGTCAGACTGTCAAACCTCAGAGGAAAGGTAGGGGAGGGTGGGGTAAGAGGGAGAGATCAACCAAAGGACTTGTATGCATGCATATAAGCCTAACCAATGGACACAGACACCAGAGGGGTGAGGGCATGAGTGGGGGGGGGGGCAATGAGGGGATAAGAACACATGTGTAATACCTTAATCAATAAAGAAAAAAAAATTTTTTTAAAAGCATTAGAGAATATAGAAACACATGATGCCTCTTAAGGCCTTGGCTCAAAACTGGACTTATGTTGCTTCTTCCCCCATTTGTTTGTACAAAGGGAGTTTCAAAGCCAAGCCCAAAATCAAGGGGTATATAGGGAAGGCCATTTTGCCTTTTCTAACAGAATATACAAAAGTACAAGGCAAAGGACATGAATATGTGGCAGGATGGTAGAATTGAGGCTAATAAGCCAATCTCCTACAATCCCCCATGTGCCTCTTTGGGTCCAGAAAGTCCATCTAATCATCTGGCCTCATTCTGGGTCTTAGAAGGACTTGGTGATTCTTGTTATGCCTTTCCACAACCCCATTGCACAGCTCTTTTTGTGCCAGGGAAGTTAGCTGCCAGAGACCTGATTCCTTCATCAGCTCTTTCCAAGGACTATACCTTTGTTTCTGATCCCCCCACCTCCCATCTAACTGAAGTTCCACATAAGTATGCTCTCTGCACCTAATATTGAATATCAATAATTCCCACAGGCCAAAAGCCAAGCCACTCTCCCAGCCAGGATTTAGTCTCATTATCTCCTTGCATATTGCTAAAAATCAGACCTGGGACAATTTTGTGATTAATTCTATCTTTTCTCTTACCTGAAAATATTCCATGGTATTTTATGTATACCCTATATTTTGCCTTAGATTCTGTTAGAACTCAGCACCCACAGCTGGGGCCCCAGCATGGTCTAAAGCCAGTGTCATTTTATAAAGTACTAGTAGCCTGGTGCACAAAACTTTGTGCAGTCGCGGGTGAGGGTGAGGGGTGGGGCCAGACCCCTCAGCCCAACCTGCACCCTCTATCATGTTCCTGGACCCCGGCCACTCCTGGCCTAGGCACAGGCCTACAGGATTGGGGCAGCCTGGCTCCCGAGGCCCCATTTTATCAAGAGAACAAAGTCGGCGTTAGTTACAGCCCTCACCGAACCCAGTACAGTGCATCTGTGCATACAACTGCCTCGTTCATGTGCCTGTTTCGCCCTACTGAATTACTAACATCGTGAGGACATAGCTCTGTCTTATCCTGCTTCACCTTCAGTGCCTGGCCTGGTGCCAGGGACCTGAGAGGGTTTGCTGAGTGAGTGAATAATGAGTGAGTGAATGAGCCAATGAATGAGCGAGTAAGTGAATGATAAAGCAGCTAAGGGGCGGGAACTTCTGCTGTGTTGCCATGGCAACACGGCAGAAGTTCCAGCCCCAGTCCAGGCTGCCTGAAGTCCATCCCGGGAAAGTTCCCACCCTGCTCCCAGCGGCCTGGCACCCCTCTCCTGGCTGCATACTGAATTACTAACATCTTGAGGACATAGCTCTGTCTTATCCTGCTTCAACTTCAGTGCCTGGCCTGGTGCCATGGACCTGAGAGGGTTTGCTGAGTGAGTGAATGAGTGAATGAATGAGTGAGTGAATGAGTGAATGAATGAGCAAGTAAGTGAATGAGCAAGCAGCTACTGGTAGGGATAGTTCGCACTCTGCTCTGGGCTGCCTGACGCAAACCCTGGGCAGTTCCCGCCCTGCTCCCAGTGGCCCCACTCCCCTCTCCCAGCTGCATAGTATGCACAGGGCAAAGGCGGCTGGGTGTGCGTGTTGGCAGATTGGTGCATTAGCACCTGCCAGCCATGGATCCCCGTGGAGGGCCGTTTGTGGGCACAGCCAGTGGCTGATCCGTGCATTAGCACCCACCAACCTGGGATTCCAGAAGGAGGGCCGTTTGTGGGCGCAGCCGGTGGCTGATCGGTGCATTAGTACCTGCCAGCCATGGATCCTTGAGGGAGGGCCGTTTGTGGGTGTGTCTGGTGGCAGATTGCTGTGGTCCCGCCGGCCAGCTCTGGATCGGGTCCCATACAGGCTGCCTGCCGCCCGGGTCACAGATAGCAGGCCCAGATGGCAGCAGGGCAGGCGGGATGGCACTGTCCCACCCTGCCTGTAGTATGCAAATTAGCCGCCATCTTTGTTGGCGGTTAACCACTATCTTGGTTGGCAGTTAATTTGCATATCACCCTGATTAGCCAATGGGAAGTGTGTCGGAGGTACAGTTAATTACCATGTTTGTCTATTATTAGATAGGACTAGAGGCCCGGTGCACAAATATTTCTGCACTCGGGGTGGGGAGAGGAGGTCCCTCAGCCCGGCCTGTGCCCTCTCGCAGTCTGGGACCCCTCAGGAGATAACGACCTGCTGGCTTAGGCCTGCTCCCGGGTGGCAGAGGGCAGGCCTAATCCCTAGGTGCAGTCCCTGGTCGGGCTCAGAGCAGGGCCGATTGGGGAGTTGGGGCACCGCCCCCTATCATGCACAGAGCAGGGTCGATAGGGAGGTTGCGGCACCACCTCCTGTCACACACAGAGCAGGGCCAATCAGGGGGTTGGGGTGCTGCCCCCTGTCACTCACAGAGCAGGGCCCATCAGGGGGTTGGGGAGCTCACCCCTGTCACACACAGAGCAGGGCCGATCAGAGGGTTGGGGCTCCGCACCCTGTCACACCCAGAGCCCGCAGGGAAATCAGGGGTTTGGTCGCTGCCCCCTGTCACACTGATCCCAGTGCTGAGAGGCCTATCGACTCCGATGATCCCGGGGTCCTGAGGCCTCTCGGCACAGCTGATCCCAGAGTCCTGAGGCCTCTCAGCTCCGCTGATCCCGGGGTCCTGAGGCCTCTCGGCTCCGCTGATACCGGGGTCATGACGCCTCTCGGCTCCACTGATCCCGGGGTCCTGAGGCCTCTCGGCTCCGCTGATACCGGGGTCCTGACGCCTCGAGGCTCCGCTGATCCCGGGGTCCTGAGGCCTCTCGGCTCCGCTGATCCCGGGGCCCTGAGGCCTCTCGGCTCCACTGATCCCAGGGTCCTGAGGCCTCTCGGCTCCGCTGATCCCGGGGTCCTGAGGCCTCTCGGCTCCGCTGATCCCGGGGTCCTGAGGCCTCTCGGCTCCGCTGATACCGGGGTCATGACGCCTCTCGGCTCCACTGATCCCGGGGTCCTGAGGCCTCTCGGCTCCGCTGATACTGGGGTCCTGACGCCTCGCGGCTCCGCTGATCCCGGGGCCCTGAGGCCTCTCGGCTCCACTGATCCCAGGGTCCTGAGGCCTCTCGGCTCCGCTGATCCCGGGGTCCTGAGGCCTCTCGGCTCCGCTGATCCCGGGGCCCTGAGGCCTCTCGGCTCCGCTGATCCCGGGGTCCTGAGGCCTCTCGGCTCCGCTAATCCCGGGGTCCTGAGGCCTCTCGGCTCCACTGATCCTGGGGTCCTGAGGCCCCTCGGCTCCGCTCATCCCGGGGTCATGACGCCTCTCGGCTCCGCTGATCCCGGGGTCCTGACGCCTCGCGGCTCCGCTGATCCCGGGGTCCTGAGGCCTCTCGGCTCCGCTGATCCCGGGTACCTGAGGCCTTGCGGTTCCGCTGATCCCGGGGTCCTGACGCCTGGCGGCTCCGCTGATCCCAGGGTCCTGAGGCCTCTCGGCTCCGCTGATCCCGGGGTCCTGAGGCCTCTCGGCTCCGCTCATCCCGGGGTCCAGACGCCTCGCGGCTCCGCTGATCCCGGGGTCCTGAGGCCTCTTGGCTCCGCTGACCCTGGGGTCCTGAGGCCTCGCAGCTCTGCTGATCCCGGGGTCCTGACGCCTCGCGGCTCCGCTGATCCCGGGGTCCTGAGGCCTCTTGGCTCCGCTGACCCCGGGGTCCTGAGGTCTCTCGGCTCCGCTGATCCCAGGGTCCTGACGCCTCGAGGCTCCGCTGACCCCGGGGTCCTGAGGTCTCTCGGCTCCGCTGATCCAGGGATCCTGAGGCCTCTCAGCTCCGCTGATCCCGGGGTCCTGAGGCCTTGAGGCTCCGCTGATCCCGGGGTCCTGAGGCCTCGGGGCTCCGCTTATCCCGGGGTCCTGAGGCCTCTCGGCTCCGCTGATCCCAGGGCTGGGAGGCCTCTCGGCTCCGCTGATCACGGCGCCAGGAGGCCTGACGGCTCTGCTGATCCCGGTTCCCTGAGGCCTCTCTGTCCTGCTGCTTCAGGGCTGTTTGGCTTCGCTCTGCTTGGAGCCTGAGTATGCAAATTAACCGCCATATTTTAGCTTCTATAATTGAAACATTGTATCTTTTGGAGTTGTTGCTTCAGGAGCTCAGAGCCCTGCAGCTTCAGAGGGGGAACCTTGGCTTCCTCCATCGCTGGGGCAACCAAGCCTCCTGTTCTCAGCTGCCTGGCTGCCGGTCGCCATCTTGGCTGACAGTTAATTTGCATATCGCCCTGATTAGCCAATGGGAAGGGTAGCGGTCGTACACCAATTACCATGTTTCTCTTTTATTAGTGTAGATGTGTGTTAGCTGTGGTCTATGGGCACTTTGCATATATTCCACCTCCTTCCATTGTATCTTAGTGTAGTAATAAACCTGGAAAGCTAATAATATATTTCTCAGACTCTCATGCAGCCAGGCTTCTGTACATGAACAGGTTTCACCAATGGGAAGGGATATATGAGGTAGGACCATCTTATTGCTGCTTTTATGCCTTTGAGTGGAGATGTGGAGTGTTCTAAAGCAGATTCCTAATGTTTAATTTGTACCTTTGAGATGTCAAGTGGTGCACCAGTGGAAATTTCCTGCTCCCTGGATGGTATATTTCAGTGGCAGCCTCACAATTTTGACAGAGGTAGGATTTCTTTGGGTCACTCAGTTCTGTGACATTCTGGCCATCATTCCTGCTCATCCAGCCCTTCCAACAATATGATAGGCACCTGATTCTCTGAAGTCAAGCACTTTCTTTTTAAATACCTAAAAGAGTTTGTTTCCAACACTGAAGCCCAATAAATACAACATGATATCTCTCTTAGACTTGAAGTACAATAGCACTCAGATAAGTACAGCAGGTTTTACAAAAAGAATGACACTTGGTGTATGCTTCTGAGTAGAGGTTTTCTAATGAATGTTACCCAGACAGCATCTTTACTTAGCTGAACCAGAAAATAAAAAGCAAGTGCATTCAAATCTTCAGTTAGTAAAGATACAAGGATGCATCACCAGTAGGCCTAAGGGGCCAGCCTCAGGCTGCTCCTATCCCAGTATTTTCACTTCCTTCTGCTTGGCTGCACCTTGTCATGGGGCCTCTCCTGATACCAGGCTCATGCTAAGAGATTCTAGACCATTCCCGTCAGACCACATGGACAATGCCAAAGGTTAGTCACCACCCACAGATACTCCTCAGAAATTATAAGAACAGCTTCTCTGTAATAAAGACAGGGGAAAGATGGGAGGATGGAGAATGATTAATGGCCTCTTCATAGTTGATAGAAAGCAAGTGCAATCTGCATTTTGGGTGTTGATATTTTCTCACACCATGACATTCCCACATGGTAGCAACCTGGGAGAGAAAAACAACAGCCTTGTTTGGGGTATGGAAGGGGGCCTGTGTTCTTCAGTTGCTTGGGAAGAGAGCACGCATTTTAGGAAGTGTTGCCATAGGGGGCTGTGGGCTCCCGTGGTGTTTGGCAAAGTTGGAGTCTCTGGAAAGTCCAAAGGTGATATCTTAAATAGGCGGCTCATTTTCTTTCATCTTCATGTTAAGTGTCTAATCCCAAAGGCAGTTCTTAAAGCAAGACACAGCAGGTAAGATGAGATGAAGCCCCTATCAGACTTTGTTGCTGAAACAGAGTGGGGAGAAAGACTGAAAAACAGCAGGATGGGATTCTGCTTCTATAAAAGGAATTGAAAGAAACACAATAAAGGGTAAAACTGGTGGGGAGGAAGGAAACAAAGGAATAGAAACCACAAAGCAGGAATATATGAGCAGGAAGCAGACAAGGGACCCATCCATGTCCATGGGATAACCCTATAGAGAAGGGAAGTACACCAGTGAAGGGGGACAAAGCTGCAAAATCATAAGGGATGGCATTTGAAATGTACCCTCTCCACAGTCACATTGGCTGGAAACCTTCCAAACATTGTGAGTCTAGTCTTTAACAGTATGACTTTTTTTCAAGACTAAGGTGCTTACACATATCTGTTGAATACTTCCCCAGCGCTTGTCAAAATGCCTAGAGATAAAAAATTAGACAAAATAATTTTTAGATTTTTCCCTCTGGTTATATAAGTAACACATGTTCATTGTAGAAAATGCAATTATATAAGAAAGAATAAATGTGCCATGCAGTCCCCTGATCCAACTATAACTGATGCTTTGTTGTATTTTCTCTGTGTGGATCTTTCTGGAAAAACGAGATCATCCAATATGTGAAGTTGTATATCCTCATCTCTTCACTAAATATTGTATTTCCCTTTATCACTAAATACTCATTAAAAACATGCTTTTTGACTGACCAAATTAGTATTCCTTGCATATTAATCTTTTGCAATTTTCCAATTACTTTTTTAGGATAAATCCCTAAAAGTTGAATTACTACGTCATTGGGAATGTTTATTTCTAAAGCTCTTAATAAGCATTGCCAATTGTTTCACATAAACTTTGCACCAATTTACATTCCTACCACATTGTATAAGGATACACGCAAAACACTTTTGGGGTTTTGCTTTCAAAAAACAGCCTGTCTCAGGCAATGTAGTGCTATTATGGAACTGTATGAGGAAGCCTGAGATTTTAATGCAGATTCTACTATGTATCTTTGGGAAAGTTCGTTCACCTTTGCATGCCTTAGTTCAATTATCTTTAGTAATACTTTAAGCATTAACATTCTTTGAAATTGTGTTCTTTTAAACTAAGACAACAAAAAGGGTGTCACATTTTATCCACTTAATACAACACCAAGGACATGATAGTATTAAATGAATGTATATATTATGAAAATTTGTTAAGCATTTGATATTGGTCAAATTGAATACTCCTGAGAATAGTTAGTGGCATTACCCATTAAGGGAGGGCTTTGCATCTGTTTTGTTCACTGCTGTATCATCATGCCGAAATGCATGCTGGGAAAATACTTAGTGCCTTATTAATATATGTTGAATGCAAGAATAGATTCATGGGGGAAATGTTTATTAACTGAATATAGCCAACAATTTTAGCTGTTGGCCTAACTGAAGGTGGACAGTTCCTGAACACCTTGGCAGATTCCAGCCTTGAGCTCCTGAGTGTCTCTGCCTGGGGACTTTCTCTGTTCATGCAGGGCAAACCAGAAGCACTGGGGAACTAACATCCCCAGTGTAACTCTCAAACAATGAGGGCCGGGAGTTGGTGGATAAATACCCCAACACCCTCACTCCCTGCACGGGACATTTTGAGTTACAATTCACACAGTCTTTGAGAGAATCCTCAACAGGACTAAACCCAGTTGCCCACATGAGTAACCTGCTCATCAACACACCCTCTTCCTTGCTCCCTCAAGGTGCTTCCTGAGATTACCTTCCAAATCAACCAGCCACCTAAATCCTTATCTCCAAGTCTACTCTTAGGTGAACCCAAACACTAGAGTTTATGTTTGCAAAATTGTAGGTGTATCATTTGAAAATGTGTCCCCTTTTTATAAAAAGCATACTGTCCATTATTTTAATCCTGGATGGCAAGAAGTAGACTGGTAAACTCACTTAGAGACAGTAATATAATTGGGATTTTGTGACTCTGTGTGTTCCAAGAATAGTCATCGTCTCAAGGTTGATTTGAGAACAGATGTCAGGAAAGAGTGGATAGCTAATTATATTAGATAATTCAAATTGAAGAGTTCAATGATGCTCTAAGCTGTAGAAGAATAATAACCTGCTGTCCTCAGCCTTGGGGGAGACCTTGGCACCAGGATGCCAATCACTACACAGCACCTATGTTGAGTTATTGGAACAAGGCCACCGGTTTCATTCATATCTTTCTGAATCTCTCCAACTGCTCTCACAATGCTGAATATAAAGTAGGTCTTCAAGTAAGAGTCAGATACCTGAAGTACCATTTGGGTATTTGGGGACTACTATACAGCAAGTATAACCCTGGCATATCAACTAGGATTTGGGTTGCAGACAACAGATTCCATTTTTTCTGGGAAACAATGGAAGGATATAGATCTCTGAAAGGCCAGAGAACTAGTTTAGAGGTTATGCAGTGAAGAACAATGCCACTAGTTTTACCAAGGACTGGTCTGATACAGACAACCTGGCTACCTCCTGGGCAACATCACAACAGCTGGCACAATGCATCCATTAATGCCAAACCTCTGCCTCACTGCTGCTGAAAACTGGTGCTGACACCCTCACCCTCAAGTATTCCATGCAGTAGCTGACCTGCATGTGTCTGATTGACTGAGCCCTGATCTCTAGCTGCAGAGATGGATGGGAGAGTGAGAATCTTAAATTGTTGTGCATTCTCCAAATAAAAGAAGTGTTCAGAGGTGCTAGGTCAAAAAGGATCTCCACTGCACTTCTTCCCCTATCACTTTCCAGTGCCCTTCTCCACTGCCATAATGCCAGGTCCTAGCCCTGACCACCTGTGAGCTCTGATAAATGCCTGCCTAGTAGGTGGCCTCATAATATAGATTCCATGATAAGCACCCAGTGAGACAGCAGAGGTTAGAGAAGAGCCTTAGTGGGTAATGAAATTCCCAGATGCCTGACCAGGGCCTCTGATGAATTCAAGGACACAACCCTGTTACCATTTAGACTAGTGCTGGCCATTATAAATATAGTATGAGCCCTAAACACAAGACCCACATGTAATTTTAAATTTCTTAGGGACTACATAAAAATACAAAATAAACCAGTAACATTAATCTTAATATATTTGTCATCCTAATGTATCCAAAATATATTTAACAGGTAATCAATATAAAACAAATTTTGAATAAGATATATGACCTTTTTTTCATATAAGTCTTTGAAATCCAGTGTGAACTTTACACTTACAACGAATCACAAATCAGACTGACTGCATTTCAAGTACTCAAGAGCCACATGTGGCTGGTGGCTTCCATACGGACACTGCTTTTAGGATGGCAATGCTCATGCTGTGTCTTCTTCTCCAGCTGTGAGCCACCTGCCACACTTGAGGTTTGGGAAGCCCCTCAGAGAATGCATATTTCTACATTGCATTGTGGTTAAGAGCACTGTATGTATCCATTTAGGAGTTGAGCTGAGTCATGAAGTTTCTCAATCCTGGTTCTCAGTCATCCTGGCTCCCTGAGAAGTCTTTGATCCTATTCCCTCTCTACTCTTGCAGGTCAACTGTTAATCCCTCCATGGGCTAGGGATAGAGGGAGGGAGGCACGTGAGGCACTCACCTCAGCTGACAAATTTAACAGGAATCAAAAAACTCAGTGATCAAGATAAATATTTTAATGCAATATTTTTAAATTAAAATTAATGCAAAAATCCATGATTAAGATGATATCAAAAATTTTAAATAATAACAGGATCCACCAGGGCTGGAATGATTGTAAGGGAAGTAGGTTGTACAAGTAAAAGGACTGTCCTTCCCCTTCCATTTGCCTCAAGTGACTCTCCATATCCCTAGACAATAGAGCCACTTTCCTAAGTGCTCAATATATGTTGCTGGGTAAATGAGTAAGCTAATGAGAGAAAAAAGTCCCTTCTTATTTACTCTCGAATTCAGTTTTAATGAAAAGCAGTAACATATTGATTTGACACAATTACAATCAAAATCCCACTGGAATTTTTTTAAATGACAAATTGATTCTAGCATTTACATTGAAAAATAAGCAGGTGAGAATAGTGAACAAGAACATGCAAGAAAGAGTTCTCTTAGTCTGAAGAAAATAATCAAGAAGAAACCAAGCCCTGTTTAGTGTCTGCTTCTGTGGCTGGGCAGTTCTCAGCCCCGGCTCCCACACAGCTGTGCACCAGCAGCAGCTTTTAGTTTGGGGCAAAATATTCCATGAGGGATACTTTCCTCCTTCAGAACCAGCCTTAGCAGGTAAAGAGTGGTTAAACCAGCGGTTCTCAACCCTTTCACAGGGGTTGCCTAAGACCATAGGAAAACACATATATAATTACATATTGTTTTGTGATTAATCACTATGCTTGAATTACGTTCAATTTGTAACAATGAAAATACATCCTACATATCAGATATTTACATTATGATTCATAACAGTAGCAAAATTACAGTTATGAAGTAGCAACGAAAATAAATTTATGGTTGGGAGTCACCACAACATGAGCAACTGTATTAAAGGGTCGTGGCATCAGGAAGGTTGAGAACCACTGGTTTAAACAATCAGTGAGGGCCTTGAAGGGGGACAGAAGAAAAAGAATGTTCCCAAAGTACAGCCTGTGTGCCCTGAGGAGTTTCTGAAATCAGGGAGGCAAATGACAGCAGTCTTTGGCCCAAAGATCTGCAACCCCTCTCTCCCACCCTTAGACCATTCCTACCCCACCCTCAAATCCTGGCCACCTTATCCCAACCTCTTCTAGGAGCACCTATTAGGTCCCTCTCATGTGTTCCACTTCTTGACCTCTTGACCAACTCTGGCTGCCCACACAGAGTGACCCTGAAACCTCAAGTCAAAGACAGAGCTCAGTGTGATCTAACTCTACCACTGAAGCTTTTCTCCACCCTAACACCTTGTTCTCTCCCTCATAACATACACCCACGTGCATATGTACACACCCACATGCTGCCATTCCCCTCTTTTGTGGTACACCAGTATCAGCCAGTCCATTTGTTGCTCTTTTCTCATTTTTCACCACTCATTATACATTCGCAATCATGAACACACATTTGTCATAACTCTTCACTGCAGGGCCCCATTCTGCAGAGGAGAGGCCTGGGGTAGAGGAGCTGGGGGTTGAGAATGGTGCCTCCACTTACACCTAACAGGCTGCAAGCTTAATGAGATGGACCATCTGAGGAGGTACAGGGAGGACAGAAGTTTCATCAGATGGCTGCTTGACAGAACTCTCAGCTGCCGAGAACCATATGCATCCTTGGGTTATATGCAAGGGTGTTGGTGCTGAGCTGCCTTGTCAAAGGATTTGAGTGACAGAAAAGAGGCTCTAGGAATCAACTCAGAAGAACTTTGAGATTGAAAATGTAGTACCACTTCTGTCAATGAAAGGCCATGCCCCAATGTCACACCACACCCTCATTTCCTCTAGCAGCAGAGATATAGATGGGACAGGAGACAAAGAGCTTGACTATTTGCTCTAGGATGGTGTCTTATCCTGTTTGGGCTGCTGTACAAAATACCAGAAACTGAGTGGCTCATAAGCAACATAAATGTTTTTGTCACAGTTCTAGAGGCTGAGAGGTTCAAGATCAAGGTGCTGGCAGATTCAGTGCCTGGTGAGAACCTGCACCCTGGTTCACAGATAGCCATCTTCTCACTGCGTTCTCACATGACAGAAAGGGCAAGGGAGCTCTCTGGAGCTTCTTTTATAAGGGCACTAACTCCATCATGAGGACTCCATCCTTAACACTTTAGGGATTACATTTACACATATGAATTTTAGGGGGACAAGACAATCAATCTATAACAGGTGGGTACTCATTTTCTCTTTCTCCCCTTGAAGTGAAGAGGCTTTCCTTAGGGGGTAGCCTTGGCTTCCAGCTACCTGGCCTTTAAAACCATACCCCACCATTCTGGTTTCTCTCCAGAAAGTAGCCCTGCCCCTGAGATAAAGTTCATGGTTGTAGCTTGGGCCTTCGTAATGTGAGTCACTGGGATTCTGGCTGAGCTCTGTGGCTATCTCTGGGTCCAGGCCCTCTGAAGCTCAATCACAACAATGCCCCAAGGCCTCTGCCATGCTGTCTCCACCCATTCCCTTTCATTCTCTTCCCTTCTTTCCCTCATTTTTCTTTTCCATGTACCAAACTCCAGTACACAGCCTTGAGGACTCTGGACACCTCCTTGCATCACCCACAGCCAAGGTAACATGTATAAAAGGAAAGCCGACCAAAGAACAATCGCTAGTTAATGTATTAATGTGATTACTAAAGTAGTTCTGTACTTTCTGGAAAGAAAATGTCACTAGCTTATTAAATGTGTCATCTTGGTATGTTCAGATATGACTTTTGTCATCTTCCTAAAGGTAACTGGAACTTTCCAGAACCATGAACTTTCTGACTGCTTTCCTAGTTCTTCTCTGTTCCATGAAAGTTTCCCATTATATGTTCACATTTTCAGGATTTTATACGATGGATGCCTTATCAGCTAATTAGCAAAGCAGTGATTTTCAAGCTGATTTGCATAAAGATTTAATATGAGTTTCTTTTCCATATATAAAATTTTTACATTATTTTTAAAATCTCAACACATATCATCAGTTGTAAACAGAACAGTGCCATTGTTTATATGCAGGTTGGATGCATTTTTTTTAAAACTTTGGAATAAAACATCTCCTGCTGCCTCTAAGAGTACATTTGAGCTTCTTGTGAATAAGCCCTTGATCAGAAAGGGAGCACCTGGTGAAAATCTTAAAAACTCTCCCGACATACACACATCTGCTCACATAGTGCTCACATGCCCAGGGGACACAGAAATGAGCCTAGGTATGGTGCACCTAAGAACCCATCACAAAATTACAAGTAAACACCAGGGATTTAGGCAGCATGTTATATGAGTAATTGCTAAAAATATTCATTTTGGGGGTTTTCTTTTCTGCACTTCCTGGTAAGTGACTCTCATCTGGACAGTCAAGAGCATCCATGTCACCTTGAGGATTATTTAAGGTGAAATGCAAAAAGAGGATGTTCAGATTTTACTGTCCAAAAGAAGACCTTGAAGCCCATGGTGGGGAGGTGAAAGCAGGATTGGTTGAGAGGAACACCACTTGATAGAAAGAGAAGGGCAGTTTGCACACTGCCCAGAAGGGAAGTTCTGTTACTGCAATAGAGCAGACCCTATCTTGACTAATAAACTATCTGGAGATAGAGAGCAAAGAGCCTAATGGAAGCAGAAGACAAATGTCTATAAATGTAGCTTTACAAAGTATTCTCTAAAGTGAGGAGATAGGTTTTCCAAGAGTATGTCCTCAGCTCAAAGTCATGCACCTCAATTTATGAAGTGCACACAAAGCAATCCTATATAATAAAGAGGTAATATGCAAATTGGCCATCACACTGTCACAAGATGGCAGCATGCACAGCGGGCACAGGGCAGCAGAGACGGGGCTGGAGGCCACTCCACGAGGCTTCCACTGAGGTTCCCACGGTCTCACGCACGTGCGCCACGAGGGTTCTGATATCTGCTTTGCACGTCTTTTGCCAGTGTTTCTGTGGCCCCGCGTGTGCACCATGGGGGACGAGGCCCGGCAGCCACTCTGTGTGGCCCAGAGGCAGGGCATCAGAGCGGCACTCCAGGACTTGAGGCCGTCTCATGGTGTGCCGGCCATGCGGGGAGGGACTCCAGGACTTGGGGCAGTCCGATGGTGTGGGGGGGTGGGGGTAGAGGGAGGGGTCCCAGTTCTCATGTCATTTCACACAACAGGTCACTAGTTTGATTAATAAAAAGTACAAAGGATATTCTTCCTTTCAGGTGTGTGTGTGTGTGTGTGTGTGTGTGTGTGTGTGTGTGTGAAGACTGAAATATTTCCATCATTTGTCATTTAACATTCCTTTGCATGATTTAAATAAAAGGTAGGTTCTGTTCCCAAGCACAAAACCAAGAAAAGCCAAAGAATAAAACTCATCCTTTTTTTTCTTAAAGAATTTTATATCAGATGGAAATTCTTGAAGCCCTACAGCTATCTCTGTGTGTACATTACGAGTCTACCCATTTTTTCTTCTAGAATAAATTTTTCTTGCTTTGAGTCTATTCAATCAGAAACACTATAAAAGACCATACAAGTTTTCCTGGTCAAATGTGCATAGGTTGTAGAATGTACCAGCTATGGAATGCACTTTGTTTGAACTTTCAACTCATTTCAGTCCTTGGTTTTATTATCGGTGTTTTTTCTCCATGTAATTTTCTCTAAGTTTCTACTCTGTTCAGGGAACAATTGAGAAGGTGGTATGTAGTTAAAATTAAAACCTGCCACTTCCCACATAAAATATGTAAATAGTACAGTTCGCATTTTTAAAGGCAACAACTTTAAATTCTCTTAAGTAGTATAAGAAAAACCATGGATTAACTCGGCAACCTCTGACCCCTCACATGCCATAGGACTTTTATTCTAATTAATGGGAAGAATTAAACACCTAGATGTTAGGCGTCCCTCTAACATCTGCCACTCAGTTTTACTTGGTTTACTAGTTGCATATGGCTGAATGAGTCCCTTAATCTCATTCTTCAACTTCTACACAAAGCAGTAAAAATGGAAAATTACTTCTAACTCCTGCCTCAGAAAAGAATGTGTGCTGTGAGCATTATGAAAATCGCATTATGGAGATGTATGGTGTGACCCACCTTATAGCTACCTTGACTTTTAGTTGTCTAGTTGAGACCCTAGGGCCTTACACCCTGCAGATCCACTTTATTGTCCCACTTTATTCATCAGTCAACCAAATTCAGAGGTTCTGGCAGAGGATCCCAAGCATATATGGAATGACAGGCTTATAAGGTATAAGTCCTGCAGAACTCAGGACTGTTGAAGAATTTTGTCATTTTCCTGATATGGTTTTTTTAAATGATAATTACTTATAATACACTAGGGGCCTGGTGCACGAAATTCGTGCACTGGGTGTGTGTGTGGGGGGGGGGGAGTGTCCCTCAGCCCAGCCTGCCCCCTCTCACATACTGGGAGCCCTCAGGCGTTGACCCCCATCACCCTCCGATCGCCTGATCGGCCCCTTGCCCAGGCCTGACGCCTCCGCCAGAGGTGTCAGGCTTGGACAGGGGACCCCCATCTCCCCCCGATCACTGGCTCTGGCCCCCGCACAGGCCTGAGGCCTCTGGCCCAGGAATCATGCCTGGGCAGGGGACCCCCATCTCCCTCTGATCGCTTGCTCCACCCCCCGCCCAAGCCTGACGCCTCTGACCCAGGCTTCAGGCCTGAGCAAGGGGACCATCATATCCCCCCAATCCCCGGCTCCGCCCCCCACCCAGGCCTGATGCCTCGGCCAGAGGAGTTGACCCTCATCACCCTCCGATCACCAATCACCGGATCGGCCCCTTGACCAGGCCTGAGGCCTCCGGCAGAGGTGTCAGGCCTGGGCAGGGCACCCCCAGCTCCCTGCAGTTGCAGGCTCTGCCCCTGCCCAGGCCTAACGCCTCTGGCCTAGGCGTCCGGCCCGGGCAGCGGGGACCCGCAGTGGCAGCGGGGGGGGGCGCCGCGATCGTGGGCTTCGCTTTAGGCCCAGGCAAGGGACCCCTAGCTCCCGGGACTGCCAGCTTCGACCGTGCCCAGCTCCCATCGCTGGCTCCACCCCTACTTCCTGCTATCACTGGCCAGGGCGGCAAAGGCGCCTGATTCTCCGATCATGGCTGGGGGGCAGGGCAAAGGCGGCCCCAGGGCCGCCTTTGCCCTGCCCCCCAGCTCTTAGCTCCCCCCTGGGTTTCGATCACTGTCAGTGGCAGGGGGCTTCTTCCTGCTTTCCCTTTCGCCTCCCTGCATTGTGCCTACATATGCAAATTAGCCGCCATCTTGTTGGCAGTTAACTGCCAATCTTAGTTGGCAGTTAATTTGCATATAGCCCTGATTAGCCAATGAAAACGGTATCGCCGTACGCCAATTACCATTTTTCTCTTTTATTAGTGTAGATAATTTCAAAGTGATGGTAATAAATGCATTTTGTCAATTGATATACATAAACACTAATGCCTGCCCCTACATGTCCAAACTTCTTGAGCAACTGTGTCCTTTCTTTATTTTTTTAATTTCTTTATTAAGTTATTACATATGTGTCCTTATCCCCACTTACCTCCCACTCCCTCACAATCATGCCCTCACCCCCCTGTTGTCTGTGTCCATTGGTTAGGCCTATATGCTTGCATATAAGTCCTTTGGTTGATCTAAGCCACCGTGTTCTTTAATATCAGATGTGCCGAGCCTTTGAATTAGTCAGGTTAAGCTATGCTATGCTGCAATAATGAATTACTTTCAAATTCTAATAGAGATTATTTCTCATTCACACAAAATCCAATATGGGTATTCTAGTTGAGAGACTCTCCCAGGTGGCTTTTTCTCAAGCAGTGATTAAGGAGTCCTGGATTCTTATACCTCATAAGCCTGTCATCATATATGTGCTTGGAATCCTCTGCTACAACCTCTGAATTTGGTTGACTGATGCATAAAGTGGGAGAATAAAGAGGATCATGTGGGATGGTTTAGGGGCCAAGTCTAGCAGTGATGTACATCACTTCCACCCATTTAAATTAGCCAGAATTGGTTATATGGTCTCATCTAGATGCCAGAAGGCTGAGAAATACAGTTAACTGAGTGCCTGGGAAGAAGAAATGGGTTTGATGAACATCTATCCAATCTCTGCCACAGCCTCCATGGCATGCAACAACAGAAAACACAGTGTTTCTCCAAAATCTCAAAGAAGTCTCATTCACCTAATTCTATTGCTGTTGAATACAGTGGGGCCTTGACTTACAAGTTTAATTCGTTCCGTGATGGAGCTCATAACTCAAATTACTCGTATGTCAAATCACTGTGACGTTCGCTGCACCAACTAGTGGTGGGGTATCTGAAGCTGGCTCATAACCCAAATTTTTTTGAGCTTGCAACTCAAAGCAAAAAATTGGCAGAGAGATGGCTCGTATCTCAAAAAAACTCGTTAGTCGGGACACTTGTAAGTCAAGGCCCCACTGTATATAATTATATATTATTAACTATCATTAGATGTAGTATTATACATAGCATAACAGCAATGATTCAAAACTGAGGGTGACTTTGACTTCTCTCCAGAAATTACTTGGCAATATCTGAAGACATTTTGGTTGTCACAACTGGAGGGAATAGTAAAATTCTGGTTTCAGGTCTGACATATAAGGAGTTTGGAAATTATCACTACTATCTTCACAATAGGAAAAAAGCTGAAAAACTGAAAATCAACAACTCTACTTAGATACATCATAGTATTGAGGTCATAAATTCGTTGCAAAATTTGGAGACAGGCAAACAGACACAAAGAATTACAGGTTACCCTCAGAAGCTGAAACCAGTACTAGGATAGGAAAATCTAAAATTTAATTGATAAAATGCTGGGCACTCAATATGAATAAGCTTGTGAATTAAAAATGCCACAGGGAGGCCTACACTTGAGTGAGTTTTACCTCTAAGTTAAGACTGGGGGGAAATCTCCTCATGTGTCAAGGAGTGGGAGGGAAAAGTGGCCATTCTGAAATATGTCCAGGGCATTATGTTCTTTTGAACAAGACCTACCCTCAAGCAAAACAATTTTTCCAGGGCCTTATCAACTTGAATTTTACTAGAGTTTAACTGATGTGGGAGAAGGTAAACACCCAACTCCAGTTCCTTTAGCCTTCTTGTCTCGCTTAAGGTAGAGTGAGGAGAATGAAAAGCACTTGTGGAGCTCACATCCTAGGAACAAAGTCTCACTAAAAGACTAAACCTAATCATAGTGTTATAGAGTGAGTCCTATACCCCCCACACTTTATTGTCACATCAATAGAGCTCCTGTTTAATAAGAGACATATAACTAAGAGAACTGCTTGTCTCAGACCTTATTTAAGAAGAAGTCTCTAGACCAGTGGTGGGCAAACTTTTTGGCTCGAGGGCCACAATGGGTTCTTAAACTGGACCGGAGGGCCGGAACAAAAGCATGGATGGAGTGTTTGTGTGAACGAATATAAATTCAAAGTAAACATCATTACATAAAAGGGTACGGCCTTTTTTTTTTTTTTTAGTTTTATTCATTTCAAATGGGCTGCATCCGGCCCACGCCATAGTTTGCCCATGGCTGCTCTAGGGAAACCCAAAGACAATAGGGGATACAAAAATAAGGAAACCAGAGAAAATTTTAGCCCTTGACACCTACAGCCACAGCAAACAGTAAACACAGCCTAATTCCTCACGAGATGAAACATAAAACTTCAC
This sequence comes from Myotis nattereri, assembly GCF_964212035.1. NCBI lineage: Eukaryota > Metazoa > Chordata > Mammalia > Chiroptera > Vespertilionidae > Myotis > Myotis nattereri. Next base: position 10,073,507 of record NC_138078.1, read on the forward strand.
ACTAAAGACCTATTTACCTTACTAATTCCTTTTACCTATTATATTATGTCTGGCTTTCTACAAAAAATTGCAAGGTATAACAAGAGCTCTAATGAAAAAAAAAGTAGACAACATGCAAAAGCAGATGGATAATATATGCAGAAATATGGAAATTTTAAGAATCAAAAGGAAATGCTAGAAATCAAAAACACTGTAACAGAAATGAAGAATGCCTTCGAAAAGCTTACCTTTTACAACACCATGGATGGACCTGGAGAGTATGATGCTAAGTGAAATAAGCCAGTCAGAGAAAGACAAATATCATATGATTTTACTTGTATGCAGGTCATTATGGCATCTCATAGCCTCCTTGCTCTGGATGGCTCCTATACCCACCTGACCCCTGGCCATCCCCGCAGCCAAGTCCCCTGATCCATAGCCACCCCACGGGCTGGTGGAGTAGGACAGAGAGATGTGGGAGCCCGAGCTCGGGCACCTGCATAGATGCTGGCTGGCTGGGCCCAGGTGGCTGGATGACTATACAGAGTCCAAGGTTCAGTAGTTTATAGAGAAGCTGGAGTGGATGCTGAAGCTCATGTTGTTCAGGGAGTAAGGCAAGAGGCCAAGACTCAGGTTCTAGCAGCAGTGAGTGCTAAGTCTGTGACACTAAACCTACAATTCTTTAACTAAGAAAATTATCCTTCAAAAGTGAAAGAGCAATAAGGAATTTCTCAGACAAACAGATATTAAGGGAATGTGTTGCCAATACCCCTGTTTTGCAAGATATGTTAAAAGAAGTTCTTCAGAGAAAAGGAAAATGATATAGATCAGAAAGTCTGAACTACATAAAGAAAGGAAGTGCTAAGAAGGAATAAATAAAAGTAAAATAAAATATTTTATTTTTCTAATTCTTAATTGACCAAGGAGATAACAGTCTGTTCAAAATAATATCAGTAATGTATTCAGCAGTAATGTATTAAAATATGATTTAAGAGAAATTAATGACAGCAATGCCATAATGGATAGGAGGGAGGAACTGGGACTACTCTGTTATAAGGTTACCTGTGTTACCCATGAAGTAGAGTAGTATTATTTGAAAGTGAACTTAGGATAGTTGTAAATGTATATTAAAAACTCTAGAGTAACCACTAAATAAATAAAAATTAGAATAAGAATTATCATTGATAGATATAAAATACTAAGATAGGAGGGAAAATGAAATCTTAGAAAATGCTCAGCTAAAACAGAGAAGACAGAATAAAGTGCAAGACCAAGCAAACAAAGAACAAGGCAATGAATAAGCAACAGTAACAACTAGGGGGATGCTACTGACATCTAGTGAGTACATACCGGAGATGCTGCTAAACAGCTTTAAATGCACAGGGCAGGCTTGCACAACAAAGAACTATTCAATTCAAAATGCCAGTAGTGCTGAGGTTAAGAAACTGTTATATCAATGCCTTATCAACTCCATGAATTACATATTCAAAATTTTTCTTAGTAAATGTAGCAGAGATAGTTGGCTGTACAATAAAATGAATGCATTTCCTTCCATGATATAGATTTGTTGCCAAGAAATGGCTTCTCAGCCAGCTGCTATATTTCCAGCATCTAGGTAGAGCCACATGGCTAGTTTTTTTGTTTGTTTGTTTGGGTTTTTTTAAAAAAATTTTGTTTTATTGCTTAAAGTATTACAAAGAGTAGTACATTTGTCTCCTTTTTTCTCCCCTTGACCTTCCCCCAGCCTCCCCTACCCCCCAGTGTCTTGTGTCCATTGGTTATGCTTATATGCATGCATACAAGTCCTTCGGTTGATCTCTTACCCCCCTGCCACCCTCCCCGGCCTTCCCACTGTAGTTTGGCAGTCTGTTCGATGTTGCTCTGCCTCTGTATCTATTTTTTTCCATCAGTTTATAATGGTCTTTATTATCCATATATGAGTGAGATCATGTGGTATTTTTCCTTCATTGACTGGCTTATTTCACTCAGCATAATGCTCTCCAGTTCCATCCATGCTGTTGCAAATGGCAAGAATTCCTTCTTTTTTTTTTACAGCAGCATAGTTTTTACAAAGGAATGTAAGCACAAGGTGTATGTGCCCCCTCTGAGACGAGGTGGTTAGAAAGCAAGAGTGACTTCTCTACCCTTTCTTTCAGGTGACTGCTAGCTGTATGCAAAAGATTTAGCGGTGGAATCTGATGCCCTAGGGGGCATCAGAGACACAGGTGGAAGGATCCTGGGTCCCTGAATGACTTCAAAGAACACTGCTGACCAGTTCTTGGTGGACTGTTATAAGGGCAAGAAATAAATTATATTGTGTGCAACCAGTAAAATTTGGAGACATACTTGTTACAGTACTTTGAATTTCCCTAACTGATATAGTACAAGTTTTAAAAGGTGCTTGCTTCCTAAATAATCCTGTGTCGCTGATATTAAAAACTTATCACTGAAGTAACATGTCTCGAAACACTTTCTTCAATTTTTCAACAGATTCTGTCATAAAGATTATGTTATGAAAATTCCACTTTCTTTGAAGTTTTTGAATGAGGCTTTGTACCTTGAAATAATGACTGCTGTACCTCATTCTTGCTTATCCTAGACCCTAGTCCCCGTGTAGTGAGATGCACAGTACCTTTCTCTTATAACAGCCCCTAACTAAATTGCCCAGGCACCCCAGGAGCTTATTCCAGTCTCTTCACACAGAGAACTGCCAGTGTCAGCTCCCTCGCTGGCTAACCATCATTACTGTTTCTGTTGTTGGAGAGAACAGGGGGTCCAATAGAGTCTGGTCAGTCCTTGTTAATACTTCTAATATTAAAAAAGTGAAACCTTACATGTATGTAAAGGTACCCTGCCTAAAGCTATATTCAACCATGCTAGACAGGTATACATAAGAATCTGGTATGTAACAAGGGTTACCATACTTATCAGTGGTGAAGTAAAGGGTTATTAAATTCTCTCTGAGTTGACTAACTCAGAAAAAGCAATAGGCCCAAAGTTAGATTCCTACCTCATACCATACTACAACATAAATTCTTGACAGGTTAATGATTAAAAGAGAAACACAAATTTTAAAACAAATGTTTAAATCACATTGACATGGTAAGAAACTTTCAAAATACAAAAGCAGAGAAAGAAATCAATGTGATCATCTAAAAACGTCATAAAGAAAATTAAAAGGCAACTGAGCAAGCAAGGAAAATATCTGCACTATATTTAATAGTATTAATTTAGATATTTTAAAAATTACTTTTAAAATATGAGATTCCAATGGAAAAATAGGTGACGGTTGTGATAAACAGTTCACAAAAGAATAAATACAAATGGTTAATAAATGTGTGAGAGAATTTCAACTTCCAACTAATAAAATAATACAAATTAAAACAAGATACTATTTTCACTTTTCAATTCACAATTTGGAAATCATAATTTAGAAATTGTGTTACTCTGTTTTGATAAATGTGCAGTGATATGCAGACTCTCATAGGCTTCTTCAATCACTATAAATGGCAAGACTTCCTGAAGGGCAATTTGGCAACACAGATAAATGACTTTAGAAAAGCAATAGACACAGACAACAGTGTGGTGACAGCTGGAAAAGGTGGGGGGGGGGGAGGTGGGGATGGGCAAAAGGGAGGAAATAGGCACAGAAAGAGACTTTACTTAACAGGGGGGTATGGACATGTGTGGGGGGTGGGGGGCAATGGGGGGTTAGGAACACATATGTAATACCTTAATCAACAAAGAAAAAAAAAGAGACTTTGCTTGGGGTGACAGGCACAGCATGCAGTGTGTAGATGATGTTTTATTGAGTTGTACACTTGAAACCTGTTTGGTTTTGCAAGCCAATGTCACCCAATAAACTCAACTTTTAAAAGACCATGAGAAAAGAAAGAAAATCGCCCTGACTTTGATCTAATAATTCTACTTCTAGGAATTAAACTAAGGAGATACAAATCAGAAAAGTGGGTAATGATGAATGTACAAGGATTGTCGCCCCAGCTTTGTCTACAATAAATAAATATTAGTAATAACCAGGAGGAATGGCTAAATAAATGATGGCACATTTATTTAATAAAACTGTAAGCATCCATGAAAGAACATGCTTTTTATTTAACCACATGAGAAAATGCTCAGAACATATGAGAAAAGTGGGATATAAAACTGTATATTTCATATCATCATTTTACAGTTAAATGTGTGTGGGGAAACAGGAAGAAACATTAGTTTTTATAGTGAGGTTGTGGGTGGTAGATTTCTAGTTTCTTTATTATTTTCAGTGTTTATCCCTCACATTTTCCTTTGTAATAAGAAAAAAAGTAAACAAAATGTTATAATCTTCTTTAGCTTTGCCATATTTCCACAGGGAAATTCTATCTTGATTATGCATAAAGTTGAACATCTTTTTTTCCAATGTGGTAGAGCCTGCTTGCATTAGGACTGCCCCAAAGTCAGCTATCCTGGTGGGTCTAATCAACTTCCCACTGTGTTACTCAGGCAACTTCCAAGTTCAGTGCTTTCCACACCAGTCTTGTCTGTGGCACAAGTTGGAGGTTCTAAATTTTTGAAGACCTTGAGTGAAATTCCTCAGAAAACCCATTTTGTTGGTAGCTGCATACTGAATGAAGTAGTGGAAGCAATGGAGAATAAAGGCAGATAATTCTTTAGAAAGCACTAATTTTACTTTGAATTATTTAGAAAGAAAAGGAAAGGGAGGAGGGAAACTCCCTGGTTATAAAAAAAACAATCATCAGTACAGTGTCCATTGAAGGTCACTATTCTGGTGGTACGATGCTATACAACAAATCACTCCAAAGTTTAGTGGCTTAAAACAAGAGTCATTTCTTATCTCTCCTGGGTTATCTGAAGGTCAGGGATTCAGGGGCAGCTTAGCTTGGTTCTGGCTGGAGGTCTTTGATGAGGTTGCACTAAGAGGTCGGCTTGACTGGAACTGAATCAGGATTCATTTCCAAGGTGGCTCATACCCATGGCCAGCAAATTTGTGCAGATTGCTGTCTCTCTCTGGGAGCCCCTGCATGGAGCCTCAGAGGAAGTGATTCAAGGCAGAGGCCCCAAGTGCCTTTTAGGATACACAGTGTCACTTCCGTAATATCCTATTGGTGACATAGGGCGGTCTTATTCAATGGGGGTGGAGGGAAGCTTTGAATACCAAGAGGCAAGAATTGGTGGAGGCCATCATGGAGGCTGATTGCCCAGTTACCTATCCAACATCCTGACAATGCCCATTTCCTGACAATACAACAAACTTTTGTCTAGGTGTTTTCCACCCAACCATGAAAGGATGCTAATCCATCCCTAATGCAATTGATGGGACTAATTGGGCAAAATGTAATTACAGCCTCTTTTACAGTGATTGCATCAGAATCCCAGGCCTATGCCAGTTAGCACATGGCATTCTCCCAGCCTCGAGGATTATTCAGGGTTTCGCATATGACCTGATTCAGGCCAATGTGACCCAAGAGGACATTTTAAGGGGAAATTCTTTAAAGAGAGCCATCAGAAAAGATGGTTTCTTCCTTTCTTATGTGTTTGGGAATGTGAATATGAGCCCTGGGTGTGCTACAGCACCCTGTAACTGCCTAAAAATCAAGTCATCCCATGGAGGAGAAGAGCTGAGAGATTCTCAAGCAAAAATAAGTCAGAGTTTTGATAGAACTGGAGCTGATCACTGCCCTGCCATTGGACACTTCCTTTATTTGTGACAATTAATTTCCCATATTTAAGACACTTTACGATAGTTTTCCTAGTATGTGCAACCAAACCTGATAGAGTCAGGATTTTTCCCACTTGCAAAATGAACCTATCTTGAGGCTAAAAAAAAATGAAGACAAATGCTTTCAAAACTAAAATAAATTTTGCTCTTTAATATTAGGGATAATTATACCTACTTGAACCAAACAAACCAAAATTTGGGACAGCTCTCCAGATATATGGACAAGAGTATTACACCAAGCAGGTCTGGTCCAACATCTCCAGAACCAACAATGGCTGTGCCCATAGGCTGAACAAATGCCTGCTTCAGAGGTGTAATTTTGGGAGTACCTGAACAAGATGTGGTGGTGTGGGTCCAGGGTCCCAGCTGGGACAACCCTAATCTCAGAGTTTTTTGAGCTGTGATGAGGAGTACCAGGAGGGTCCACACAAAACTGGTCTTCAAAATGGGCACCAAGTGGCACGGAGAAGTCCACTGCTTCTGGCCTGTGCCTGAAATGCCACACAAGCCCTTTGATTTAAGGCTGAGAGAAAAAATATGATGTTTATCAGTCACTAGCATCTCAACATGAATGGGATTTTTAGCCCCTCCTGATATTTTTATGGATTATTTGTATAGAATAAGTAAACAGTGGGATGTGGGGGCATCATACAACTCAGGTAAAAAGGACGGAGAAAGAGATCCTAGAACCTGAAGGACATAGAAGACCAACTTTGTTCAATCACACTTTTACAGATGGCAGAAAAAACTTGGACTGATTCACAGGTTTGCCAATGGCAAGCTATTTATGCTACTGAGGAAACCTATTAATAGACTTAAGGCACTGTTCTGAGTGCTTTACAAACATTTACTTTATTCTCCTGAACAACTCCATGAAATAGGTTTTCGTATCATCCTGATTTTACCGATTAGGAAACTGAGACACAGAGAGGTTAAGGAAGTTGCTCAAGGTCACACATCTAGAAACCAAGGCACAGAGAGGTTAAGAAACTTGCTTGAGGTCACACAGCTAGAGAGTGAGATACAGAGAAGTTCAGTAACTTGCTCGTGGTCACACAGCTGGTAAGCGATAGAGTCAGGATTCAAATGCAGAGTTTGCCACCACGGCCCATGTTCCTAACTACCATGCTCTGCTGCCTATACAGTGGGGCCTTGACTTACGAGTTTAATTCATTCCGTGATGGAGCTCATAACTCACTCATATCTCAAATCATTGTGACATTCGCTGCGCCAACTAGCGTTGGGTATCTGAAGCTGGCTTGTAACCCGAATTTTTTGGAGCTTGCAGCTCAAAGCAAAAAATCAGCCAAGAGACGGCTCGTATCTCAAAAAAACTCATTAGTCAGGACACTCGTAAGTCAAGGCCCCACTGTATTATAAGATTTCAGTTTCTTTCCAGACTTTCTGCTAAATGTCCCCAGCAGGGATGTTTTTCTTGCGTGATGGTTCACCCTGGGGGCTTAGCAAAGCTAGAGCAGATTTAAGTACATGTGGTATCTGTGGGTGGTTTTTCTACTGGGTCTGGCCCTCGATCTTAGGACTTTGTGTTGCCACAAACTCTGGCTATGTCATCTTCAACCAGCCTGAGGAACAGCCATAACTTTGGGCTTATTACAAAAGCAGTGAATCACAAGGGACTTGGGCTAACCATTTTCTCTTTGCCTAAGCTTCCTGATTATTCCAGGCCTCTGCCCATCATACACCCTCCTTCTTAAATACTATCATCAGTGCAGGGTTGTTAGGGAGAAAAGCAATGAAGAGGAAATGATTATAAAAGTTACATCTGCTGTTCAGACAGCTGTTCTCTTTCCTCATTAGGACAATCAATCATTTTTTAACATTATTTTTGTAACTAGGAAATGGCTTCATTTATTCTAAGACTAAGGAGCAGGAATAAAAGAATTAAACCCCACAGGTCTTTAGCCGATGGGATTTTTTTAAATAGTCTGTCCTCACCAATGACCTAGTTAGGCTTTCAGTGAATGATAAACTCTCAGCTCCTCTGTTTCATTTTATCTGCCCTTACAGAAGGGGAGCTCCACAGCCCTAGTAGTTCAAGCCTTTTCCTCCAGTTTTCTTTTCAGTCTCATCCTTGTAGATTAAGCCCAGATTACTCTGACTTTCTGCAAGGGCTTCTTGGAACTGTGTCATCATCACTACAATCTTACAGAAAGCAGAAGATTGTGATGGAGACCTTTAGTCCTATTCTCATGGAATCATAGACCCATAAGTCAGGAAACTCACCCTTGTAATAATGATGAGTCCCAACCAGGGGCTAGACTGCCCAGGATTAAATATCAACTCTGCCCCTTACTATCTATTTGACCTTGGCACATTACTTAGTCTCTTGGTGCCTTACTTAGTGGATATTAATAGTATGTGCCCATCTCCTAGAGTTGTCATGAGGATTCAGTTAATCCTATATAATAAAAGGCTAATATGCAAATCAACCAAATAGCAGAACGACTAGTCACTATGATGTGCACTGACCACCAGTGGGCAGACACTAAACACAGGAGCTGCCCCCTGGTGGTCACTGCACTCCCACAGGGGGAGCGCTGCTCAGGGGGAGAAGCTGGGCTGATGAGCACAGCGGCAATGGCAGGAGCCTCTCCCACCTCTGCAGCAGCGCTAAGGACCCCTCAGGGAATGTCCACCTGCTCCTGAGAGGTCCCAGACTGCGAGAGGTCCCAGGCTGGGCTGTGGGGACCCCTCCCTCAGTGCACAAATGTTGTGCACCAAGACTCTAGTTAATTTTATATATATGGCACTTAAAACTGCCTGGCCCACAGTAAACACGAAATTATAAGCATATCTATCTTTATTGTTTCTGATGCTGCTGTTGCTGTGATCTAATACATCCACTTCTTTTTTTAAAAATATATTTTATTGATTTTTTACAGAGAGGAAGGGAGAGGGATAGAGAGCTAGAAACATCGATAAGAGAGAAACACCAATCAGCTGCCTCCTGCACAGCCCCTACTGGGGATGTGCCTGCAACTAAGGTACATGCCCTTGGCCGGAATCAAACCTGGGACCCTTCATTCGGCAGGCCGACGCTCTATCCACTGAGCCAAACCAGTCAGGGCATCCATCCACTTCTAATGCTTATTAGCCTCATGAACATCTTCCTCTCCAAACTCCCAAGCTCTGAGCCCAACCATCTGTCTTCTCCATGCCTACATCCTGGCTGTTGAGAGCTTTGGAAAACCAAACAAGTGTGTTGACTGCAAAATTCTGGTCTCTGAGCTAAGCCCACTCCCCAGATACTCCACCATCTGTGCCTCCTTTTTTCTTTTTTCTTTTTAAATATATTTTATTGATTTTTTACAGAGAGGAAGAGAGAGAGATAGAGAGTTAGAAACATTGATGATGAGAGAAACATCGATCAGCTGCCTCCTGCACATCTCCCACTGGGGATGTGCCCGCAACCCAGATACATGCTCTTGACCGGAATCGAACCTGGGACCTTTCAGTCCACAGGCCGACACTCTATCCACTGAGCCAAACTGGTTTCGGCCTGTGCCTCCTTTTATCAGTCAGAGTTCAGGCAGAAAGACAAAGCACCACAGTGATTTCAACAGAAGTAAACCAGAGATTAGAGGGGAAATTGCTGAAACAGGTATTGGAGCACTCAAAAGGTAGAGAGAGGATGTTGAGATAAAATAGAGATGGGAGCTGCAGGAATCAGTCACTGCCCCTGGGAGACGGGGAACAAAGGGAAGAGGAAGCAAATACAAAATAATAAACAATAATTGAAAAATAAACAAAGAAAGAAAGAAAGAAAGAAAGAAAGAAAGAAAGAAAGAAAGAAAGAAAGAATATTGCATACAAATAAATAAAAGAGGGGAAAATAAGAACCTAGAAGCCTGGAGGAGAGCCCCTATGGGGCTGTGACTCAGATACCTGAAGAGGATACACCACCAATCTCTGGAGAGAAAAAATTAGGCTAATTCTGGAAGTGTTGGAAAAACTGCAAACTGGATAGGAATGAATTACCAGTTGTGGGGTGATGCTCACAGTGATAAGAAATAGACATAAAGCCGAAACCGGTTTGGCTCAGCGGATAGAGCGTCGGCCTGCGGACTGAGAGGTCCCAGGTTCGATTCCGGTCAAGGGCATGTACCTGGGTTGCGGGCATATCCCCAGTAGGAGATGTGCAGGAGGCAGCTGATCGATGATTCTCTCTCATCGATGTTTCTAACTCTCTGTCTCTCTCCCTTCCTCTCTGTAAAAAATCAATAAAATATATTTTAAAAAAAAGAAATGGACATGAAGCCTACAGGAAGCAAACAGAAAAGATCAGCCACCTGTTCTTTTTAAAAAGCTAATGTAGCCAGGTCACAAATCTTCTCAAAGTCTTCCAGTGGCTTTCTCTGCATCTCCAGTAATCTGGAGTGAAGCTTGGTGAATGGGCCTTCTGGAGCTGGCCCTTGCCTGTTACGACTACTACCAGTACTGCCTTTTCCTGTGCTGGGCACTCTCTCCTCAACCACAGTGAACCAGCCATGTCAAACTCATTGCATTCTCCCAAATACTGCATGCATTTGTTTGGACCTGGAAAGCTCTTCTCTATGAAGCCTTTATTGATCACCCAAGCTACCAATGGCTAATCTTCTCTGTATGCCCTCACTGTAAACCTGACATGCGTTTTTTAGCAGATGCTGCTGGGGCCCTGGCCACATCATTTTGGCCTTCACCTCTACATGGAAGGCTACAATAAACACCTTTGGCTCTGTCTGAGACTGTATATCTACCCACTAGAGCACATTTGGCCAGGTGCTTGGGAGTAGTGCTAGGGAAGTAATGCCCCTTGAGGCAGCCTTTAAATATCAATAAAGAGATATCTGATGTTGAAGTGTCCCAGCTATATGGCCCCTTTGTGGGAAAAACAAGCTCCCAGAGCTCCCCAGGGAGGTTGAACTCCAGTTGCCTATAGCAATCCTATATAATAAAGAGGTAATGTGCAAATTGACCCTCACACCATCATACCATCATAAGATGGCTGCACCCACAGCGAATGCAGGGTTCCCATAACACAAGATGGCTGCACCCACAGCAGAGGCAGGGTTTCTGTAATGAGCTGTAATGAGTGATTAGCAGGGACCTGAGGCTGTGTGGTCCCGGGCCAGAGCGGGGGACCGGAGGCTGTGTCCCCCCCCTCCGGCAGGGCTAGACAGAGGACCTCAGGCCAAATCCCCCACCCTGGCACCAGGCCACAGGACCTCAGGCTCCGCCCAGCAGGGCTTGATAGGGGACATGAGGCTTCACCCCCTGCCCTGGGCTGGGGGACCTGAGACTGCATCTCCTGCCCCGGCATCAGCCTGGGGGACCTCAGGCCATGCCCCTCACCCCAGTTCTGGGTCAGAGGACCTGAGGGGGTTCCAGGGGTCCTGAGGCTGCACCCCTTGCCCAGTGGGGTTTGATGGGGGTGGGGCCAGCTGGGTCTGGATCTCGCCCAGTGGGGGTAGGGCCGGCCGGGTCTGGGTCTTGCACAATTTCAAGGTGCATGTGGGTGGGTGGGAACTTGACTCTGGGTCCTGTAGTGTGCCCCACACTCTGACAGGAGGAAGATTTTCATATACATTTTACTAATTTTCTTTCATTTCTGACAATTCTATTATAGAGAAAGGGAAAATAGCAATATTAAAATATTTCCTCCAATTAATTCCCTTTTAATGTGCACCAATTTTATGCACCAGGCCACTAGTAACTAGATTAAAGATGTACCCTTGATCTGCTTTCTCCCATTCTCTACCTAAATTCCCTGATATTTTCTGCCAGTGTTGCCTAGGATCACATCCCAAATAAATCACTTGCACTCAATTCCTTGTTACACAGTATGCTTTGAGCGAAAGTCAAATGAAGACATGTCTCTCATAGCCCATTACATAGTGTTATACTGAGTTGTTTAAACATTCTTATCTCCCTCAGCCCTGCTATTGTGCCCAAGATTGTTCCAATTCTCTTATGATTGCCAGCACTAGAAATAAAACCACCACATCTCTCAAACTGCTAAGGGTCAGGGCCTTCTTTGTATCCTCAGATCATAACACAGTGCCAGGCACTCAATATGCCCTCCATCCACATGTTTATGAAGGATGGGAGATATCTGAAAAACAAACAATGGCAATGTACAGTGTGATATGTGATGAGCAGTGATAATTGGAGGAGGCTAACAAAGGATTTTAAGATGATAGTTTTAATTTTTGCAGGTAGGTCTACCTGGGCAGCCAAAGAAAGGGAGTAGAATTGCTACTTTTAATCTGTTTCTTCAGAGGATATTGAAGTAGCAATAACAGAACTGTAGACACACACACACACACACACACACACACACACACACAACTGAAATGTGAGACACAGTAATTTTGCCCCCTTCACCATGCCCCATAGATCTGGCCCCCAGAGCAGCTGTCACCTCTAATACTAATAAGCATATATCCCTTTACCCTGCTCGAAGAAACATAATGTCCAAGTCACATTACTCTGGCAGCCCTTTCACTCTGAGAAGCTCAGAAAGCAGGCAGTCTTAACATTGTCTATCATGGCTGATGTCCAGATTAAAGGCCATCTCTTCCTCTCTAATCAGGACCAATCATGTGGGGAATATTCCCTCCAACTCAGTCCTTACACTTAATGACACTTATCATAAACTAGAGGCCCGGTGCATGACATTCATGCACAGGAGGGGGGGGTCCCCTCAGCCCAGCCTGCACCCTTTCCAATCCAGGACCCCTTGGGGGATGTCTGACTGCCAGTTTAGGCCCAATCCCAGACATCCCTCTCACAATCCTGGACCGCTGGCTCCTAATCGCTCACCTGCCTGGTCGCCCCTAACTGCCCCCTTCACCCGCCGGCCTGATGGCCCCTCACTGCTTTCGCATGCCAGCCTGATCACCCCCAACTCATCCCTCCCTGCTGGCATGGTTGCTCCTAACTGCCCCTGCCCACCGGCCTGGTCATCCCTAACTACTCCCCAGCAGCCTGGTCGCCTCTCACTGATACCCTGCCAGCCTGGTTGTCCTCAACTTCCCCCCCCCTGCTGACCTGGTCACCCCTCATGGCCCCCCCGCTGGCCTGGTTTCCACCCATGCAGCCTGCTGTTCAGTTGTTTGGTCGTCCCTCACTATCCCCCCTGCCAGCCTGGTCGCCCCATGCAGCCTGCTTCTTCAGTTGTTTGGTCATCCCTCATTAAGCCCCCTGCTGGCCTGGTCATAAGCAGCCATCTTGTCAGGGCATGAGGTTAATTTGCATATCACTTCTTTATTATATAGGACTAGAGGCCCGGTGCACAAAAATTTGTGCACTCGGGGGAGAGGGGGGGTCCCTCAGCCTGGCCTGTGCCCTCTCGCAGTCTGGGACCCCTCCGGAGATAATGACCTGCTGGCTTAGGCCTGCTCCCGGGTGGCAGAGGGCAGGCCCAATTCCTAGGTGCAGCCCCTGGTCGGGATCAGAGCAGGGCTGATTGGGGAGTTGGGGCACCGCCCCCTGTCATGCACAGAGCAGGGCGGATTGGGAGGTTGCCTTGCCACCCTCAGTCACGCTCAGGGTAGGGCCAATTGGGGGGTTGGGGCACCGCCCCCTGTCACACTCAAGGCAGGGTCAATGGGGAGGCTGGGGCTCCACCCCCTGTCACGCACAGAGCAGGGCCAATCAGGGGGTTGGGGCGCTGCCCCCTGTCACGCACAGAGCAGGGCCGATCAGGGGGTTGGGAAGCTCCCCCTTGTCACGCACAGAGCAGGGCGGATCAGGCAATTGGGGCGCCGCCCTCTATCACCCACAGAGCAGGGCTGATCAGGGGGTTGGGGCGCTGCCACTGTCACACTCAGGGCAGGGCCGATGGGGAGGTTATGGCTCTACCCCATCACACACAGAGCAGGGCCCGTGGGGTAGGGGGTTTGGGGCGCCGCCCTCTATCACCCACAGAGCAGGGTCGATCAGGGGGTTGGGGCGCCTTCCCCTGTCAGGAACAGAGCAGGGCTGATAGGGAGGTTGTGGCCCCGCCCCCTGTCACACACAGAGCCACAGGGTGATCAGGGGGTTTGGGCGCTGCCCCCTGTCATGCTGATCCCGGTGCTGGGAGACCTCGCAGCTCCACTGATCCCGGTGCTGGGAGGCATATTACCCTTTTACTATATAGGATAGAGGCCTGGTGCATGGGTGGGGGCCGGCTGGTTTGCCCTGAAGGGTGTCCCAGATCAGGGTGGGGGTCCCCACTGGGGTGCCTGGCCAGCCTGGGTGAGGGGCTGATGGCTGTTTGCAGCTGGTCACACACCCTTCAGGGTGGGGGTCCCCACTGGGGTGCCTGGCCAGTCTGGGTGAGGGGCTGAGGGCTGTTTTCAGGCTGGGGGTGACTGAAGCTCCCAACTGCTCCTTTTTTTCTTTTTCTTTTTTTTTTTATTCTGGGCCAGCTTTAGCTCTGATGCTCCAGTTCTCAGGCCTCCGCTCCTGAAAGCAGGTATCTGGTTTGTTTAGGTTCTTCAATTGAAACTCTGTATCAACTCCAGGTCTGAGATCCCGGCTAGCTGAAAGCTGGTTTCTGGAGTTTTGTTTAGCTTCTATTTTTGTAACTATGTTTCAAACTGCCAGCTCAGAGGCCTGCAGCGGCAGGCGGGGAACGTTGGAGTCCTCCGTCACTGAAGCAAGCAAGCCTCATGTTAGTTTCAAGCTGCCTGGCTGCCGCCGCCATCTTGGCTGACAGTTAATTTGCATATTGCCCTGATTAGCCAATGGGAAGGGTAGTGGTCGTACGCCAATTACCATGTTTCTCTTTTATTGGATAGGATAAGAGCCCTGTTATAGTCCCAAGAGTGTCCCAATTCTCTTATGATTGCCAGCACTAGAAATAAAACCACCACATCTCAGCTTCTTGTTCAGGAGACCTTCTGTGCAGCATAAAGCCTGGGTTCTATGTAAATGAGTGTGACCTTTTCTAGCCAAGCCTACATCAATAGTTTCCTACAATGTGCCCTCCTCATACCTGGACATCTTTGTGGCCTCTACATAAGACATTTCACAATGCTTTCCATTACCATAGTTACTAGAGAAGATTTTTAAATTAGAATTATTTTATTATCCAACGTTTTTGAGCACCTACAATGTGCCACTTACAAAGCACTTTGCAAAATGTTTTACATACTGTAGCTTATTCAATCCTCAAAACAGTGCCATGAGAAAGGTAGTTCTGGAAGGGACCATAGAGATTAACTAGAATCCAATCCCCTTTAAAGGTGTTATTCCTTGGTCATTTAAGGCATGGTCTTGACAATAACATAGACCTGAATTGAAGTTCCAGAACTGCCACTTAACTGTGTGATCACAGGCAAGACACTTACTCTCTTTAAGCCTCAGTCTTCCCATCTGTAAATGGTCATAGTAATAGGTGCCTCCTGGGGATAGGATTGTTGTGAGGAAGAAATGAGACCCTGTATGAAAAGCGCTTAGCCTGTTGCTTAGCAAGTATCTATATATAAAACCCTAATATGCCAAAAGGCCAAACGGTGGAACAACCAACCAAACAAACAATTGGTTGCTATGACATGCACTGACCACCAGGGGGCGGACGTGGAACATGGCAGTCATTGGCCACAGTGGGATGGTGGAGCAGGTGAGCAGGGGCGCCAGACCAAGGTGGGGCGCCTGTTGCTGTCATCAGGGCAAGCCTCTGGTGCTTACTAAAAATTCTTTGCTCCCATGCGCCATGGTACTGCCTGGCACTTGCACCCACTGCTGGAGTTGCAGCCACTGCTCGCACCCACTGCTGGCGCCCGGCGCCAGCCCTGATCATTCGGCACTGTCAGTGGTTGCGGGTGGCGGCTGCCGGTCCTGATAACCCCTCAGGACTTCTCCACCTCCCCCTGCTCCTAAGGGGCAATCAGAGCCAGCAGCCGCTGCTAGCACCTGCTGCTGGCAACAGCCCTGCTCGCACCTGCTGCCAGTGCCAGAGCCGCCGCTCACACCCACTGCCAGGGCCGCACCAGGAGGAGCCAGGTGGGGGCATGCAGGATGGGCTGAGACCTGCTCCTGTGCCCACTGCAGCCTCACAGCCCACAGTTCTTTTCAAGGTGCATGAATTCATGCACTGGGGCCCTAGTCAACTAAATATTAGCTAATACTTATGTAGTACTAACTACATTCCAGGTAATCTTCTAAGTGCTTGCCATGTACTGAATTCATCTTAGTTCCCACAATTACTTCATGAAGCAGCTATTATTATAATCCCCACTTTATGGATGGGTTAACTGAGGCACATGTCAGACACCAAACCACAGATCCCAACAGCTCAGTGAACACCAAGTGGAATAAATGCCAAAAACTACACCTAGGCATATCATTTTCAAACTGCACACAAAAGCCTCCACACAGATGTTTATTGCAGCTATTAATAATTGGCAAAAGTTGGAAGCAACCAAAATGTCCTTAGAAAGTGAATGAATAAACTGCAGTATGTCTAGACAATGGAATAATATTCAGTGCTAAAGAAGAAATGAACTATCAAACTGTGAAAAGACATGGAAGAAACTTAATGCATATTATTAAGTGAAAGAAGACAATCTGAAAATGCTACATGCCAAATATATGGCTTGTATGAAAGGCAAAACTACAGAGACAATAAAAAGATCAGTGGTTAGGGGGAAAGCAGGGGAGAGGGGGGTAAGAGATCAACCAAAGAACATGTATGCATGCATATAAGCATAACCAATGGACACAGACACAAGTTGGGGGAGGGGGGTTAGGGCATGTTCTGGGAGTAAGGATGGCCGGGGAGAGATCAATGGGGGAAAAGGGAGACATATGTAATACTATATGTAATACTTTAAACAATAAAGAGTTTTAAAAAATAATCAGTGGTTGCCAGGGAGTAGGGGGCAAGAAAGGATGAACAGGTGAAGCACAGCATATATTTAGGACAGCAAAACTATTCTATATCATACAACAATGGTGGATACATGTCATTATACATTTGTCCAAACCCATAGAACATACAACACCAAAAGTGAACCCTAATGCAAACTGTGGGGTTTGGGTGATAATGATGTGTCAATGCACGTTGTGCTATATAATAAAGAGGTAATATGCTAATTAGACTGAACAGTAGGACGACCATCTGGATGACCTTCTGGAAGAAGCCAGGGCTGCAAGGGCTGAGCCCCTTGCACGAATTTTATGCATCGGGCCTCTGGTCAGTTATAACAAACTAGAAGGCCATGCATGGATCCATGCACTGGTGGGATCCCTCGGCCTGGCCTGTGGGAATCAGGCTGAAACTGGCTCTCCAACATCCCCTGAGGGGTCCTGGATTGTGAGCGGGCACAGGCCAGGCCAAGAGACCCCACCAGTGCACGAATCTGTGCACTGGGCCTCTAGTATGCATGTAAAATCTTTGGTTAATCTCTTCCCAACCTCTCCCCTTCCCTCTTCCCTTTGAAATTCATCAGTCTGTTCCATGCTTTCATGTCTCTGTGTTGAGCATCTACCTCCTGGTAGTCAGTGCGCATCATAGCTATTGGTCAAATGGTCAAAGAGTCATACAGTCAGACACTTAGCATATTAGCCTTTTATATATATATAGATTATTTGACAATGGGAATATTGAGGCTCAGAGTGATCAGTCACTTGCCAAGGTCCTAGAATTGGTGTGAAACAGTATTGTGAGATTCCAGGTTTCGTCAACCTCTAAATCCCAGTTCTCACCCACTCACTCATGTTACCTCTACAATCCCCTGTCTCCCCCCTCACAAATATCTTGGAAGACATGTGCATTTTCCTGGAAAGGGGGAAACTTTTGTTCCAAGTATAACATTTCAATACTCAAATTCTTTTGTAAGCAAAACTGTCTTCACTTTCAACCTGGCTTTATCATCAAACTGAGAAGATACTAATGACAACAGTCAGAATAAATGGTGGGTCTCATCTTATTCAGGAGTCCAGTAGTTTTAGCTTGCTTGGTTTTGGCATCAATTTGGGCATGGGTTCATGACACACATAGGATGAGTAGAACGCAGACCAGAATGGAATCCAAGCAGATAGCTGGGAAATGGCTGGTAGATGGAAATTGTTTTAAAAAGATACCTGCTGAGAACCACTAGAAAAAAGGGGGAAATTGTTTTTAATTCTTTCAAAGCTTATACATCTCAGTGGATTCTGCTTTGGTATAATTCCTTGACCCACTTTTTTTTCTGATAAGAGAAAATAGCCAAGATACCCAAATGTGAGTGATAGTCTATCAGTAGAAGGTCCTTATGTAATTAGACACTGCTTTCATTTTATAGCAATTCATATTTCCAAGGGCATATCCTTCTTTATTACATCCCAACTCATATTTCCTTCAAAAAAAGGCTCTATATTTTCAAGTTAATATCATAGTGCAGCAGAATGTATGATTCTGTGAAGTCTAATTTCCTTTAGGTCATATTCACATTAGGTTATTTTATACATATTGAGAATAGAGCTATCTTTGCTTTGAATTCTTAAGCTGCAAATTTGGTCTGCTCTAAGATAAATTGCACATTATTCCTAAGGCTTAGTGTGCTCTGGTGAACTACCCTAAGGCCCCAGAGTTTCAAACAAATGTCTTTTTTTTTATCCTTTCAGAAAACTAAGGTTGGTCTCAAAGTATGTCCCTTGATATTATGATTTCTTATAATTTTTTTCATCCTAAAAGAAATCTTGCAGTTCATCATGATCTGATGACTCAGTCACATTTGGATGAGTGATGTTTACTTAAATAACAGCCCTTCCCAGGTGGCTAAAACAAGCTTTAGGTAAGAGCACATAATGAATCTAAAGAGTGATCAGTTGTCGGAAATCATTGTTGTTTTCCTGGGCATGTAAGCATAAAGCAATTCTATCAGATACACTGATTCATGGCAACCCTGAGAAGGAGAAGGAGTTGGAAGAGGCAGTTTTATTGTTTTCTTGCTTTGAGAGTTAGAGGGAATAGAACTATCTGGGTGCTGAAGGTGAAGGGCCTCAGAAAAATAAAAAGGAGCTGGTATGTATATTTGCCTTTTTCATGTGAATAATTAGATGTCATACACAACAATCATAATAGATATCCCATTTCCAATAATCAGTCCAGAGAGAAATTCCAAAGGTAATAGAACTTCCTACCTCTTATCAAACCTGTGGTAGTTTTTATTTTCTAGGAGGTTATAAGCACACTAGAGGCCCAATGCATAAAATTTGTGCAGGAGTAGGCCTTCCTTCCCCCAGCTGCCAGCACTGGCTTCCCTCTGGCACCCAGGACCTGGGCTTCCCTCCAGCCCCAGCTTTATCCAGAAGGACATCTGAAATGACATCCAGTCTGATTAGCATATTATGCTTTTATTATTATAGATTAAGGAACCTGGAAAGAAATTAGGCTTGAATGCAAAATGGTACTTTCTCTTAACTTCATCCTAATATATTTCTTTTAAGAAATTCAAATTATGAAATGTCATTTATAATCTCTATTTTCATGCCATATGAAAAAAAATCTTACATTATCCCATTAAATATACTTGTACTTGGTATATATTGGGGCCAACTATAAGGAGTCCTACCAAAGAAAGAATACCTTTTTTTCACTACTAAAATTAACATTCAATGATAGATAGGCCAAGCAACAATAATTCTCTTCCTGTATATGTTGATTTACAGTTTTCAAGGCCTTTTCACACAAATAATCTCCTTTGATCCCCACAACAAATATATGAAGACAGAAGGGTGGGTATTATTTGCATCATTTTACAGTTGGGGAAACCCAGAACCCAGAGAGTATGTGAGAGACTGGCCAGTTATTTACCAAACTGTGTGTTTCTTTTCCTTTTGGGCATAGAGCAAGGCTACATTTCCCAAAATCCCATGCAGTTAGGTATAAACATGTTATGAGTCCTGTCTAGTAGAATGTGTGTAGTTGTAATATGTACCACAGTATTAACTGACCCATAAGCCTCTCTCCATTCTCATTCTTCATTTACTAGATGAATTAAGTTGACTACAAGGTCTTATAGGACAGAAACACTACAATATAGAACAAGTCTAAGTCACCACTTAGAGGAGAGTAATCCAGGAAAGCCAGTCAACCAGGAATTATATACTGGAGTGTTTTGAGAGAAATAAGCTTAGATTGTTTTTAAGTGATTAGAATTTGGGGATTGTTTGTTGCAGCAGTTACCATATGTTAATACTTAGAAGTTAAACAATTTATTCAATATTATACAACTAGTTATTTTTTAAAGAACCAGGTTAGAACTATTTTCTTATAGTGCTTAGTTTAATATTCATTTGTTTACCAGAACCAACCATACATAAGGTACCCTTCTGTACCCTGTTGCTAATCCAACAATTGAAGGGTTGAAAAGAATGACAGATAAGTCACATGTAGGCTCTTTATATCTCTCAACTCTCTGATGGTCTCCTTTTTCTGTTTCCTACATGTGTTCTCCTAGTAGCTACTTCCTCAAGTATCCCAGCAGCAACCAAATACAGTAACAGATACAAGGCTTTACTGATCTAAAAGTACCCATATCTGAAAAGTATCTGTCCTTAGTTTCCTTATTTCCTTATAGTATATCCAAAAGGTAATAAAACATACATTCTCCCGCACTGAGGTAACCTCAAATAGACTTCCTTTAGAAGATACCTGATAAATGAGGCTGCCAGGGCATACAGAGAATAGGCAGTGACTGCAGATCCATTAGGTATGGGTCATAGACGGATTGTGTGAAGGAGTCAGAGGCCAGAGGGCAAGTGCCAAGGCAAGAAGAGGTAGTGAATCCTTTAGGTGAGAGAGACTAGTGAACGGAGGTTCTATCAGCTGGAGTTAGATGCAAGCAATTTTCAGAACCTCGGAGAGCTCCTAGTGAGCGCCATTACTCTAAGAATGTTTATTCTGAGATCCAATCAGGTAGTTTGCCTTTTCTTCTGAACTCTCTAGTTGACGAAGGAGACTTGTCCTTTTTATGAATGTATCAGTCTCTATAGAGTAAGAGATTAATTCTCACTTTTTCTGAGGAGTTTAGGGTGTGTGTTCAGTAGGTAGGTTGTAGCTGTCTCATTGAGCCTTACCAAAGAATTCATGAGATTCTCACACTTCAGAAAAATCTAGAAAGGTACATAATGAAGGGACCTCATCCTCTTTGTTTATGTTCTACAAACTCTCTTCCTTCTAGATTAGAGGCTAATGCTTACATGGGCCTGGACACTAAACCTTATCACCAGTATACTTGAACCACATCATTAGCCCTGTAACCTTAAAAGAAGGATCACCAAAATTATAGGTGTCTTTCTTCCTGAAGGTATGTCCTTAATTAATAAATATTCTATGAAAAATTCTTCTCTTGAAAAATAAGTCTGGAAAAGCTTCAATAAAAATGTTAAATACTTTTATAAACAGAGCCAGATATTGAACAAGTATAAAAAATGCTAAACACTTAAGCTGTGTATATAAACTGTATATATATATTTCAATGTGAAGAACACCTTCAGGCATATAAGTTTTTTTAAGCTTCTTAGGATTTTTCTCTTTGGAGGTATGTTCCCCAAAGTACAATTCCTGAGTTAAAGAACTTGAACAATATTATCACTTGACAGGTATGACCAAATCCAATTGAGATTGTATATTTTACTTCCATTAGCAGCATATGAAAGTATCACTATCAGTATCTGATTAGTGATTTGATTTCTATTTTTTATGACTAGAACTAATTTGATAAAAATTCCTAGAACTGTGTCTGACCCATAATAGATGTTCAGTAAGTATTTAAGGTTGAAATGAAAGGCTTAACATTCCCATATATCTGTTTACTTAGCATAATTCCTCATTTGGAATTGCTTATATCTGTTTCTTCTTGATTACTAGAATATTTTCTTTTTAATTTGCTTAAGATAGTAAGCCTCTGTTTCCCATATTTGTTAAAATATTTCCCTGTGTTTTTAAAATTCTTATACACACAATTTTAATTATTATATAATCAGATTGGTTCATCATAATTGTGAGTTTTTACTTTTAAGCTTATAAAACTTATAGAACAGTCCAGAGATCACATAAAATTCAATGTTTTGTCTTACTAATTAACTTCATATATATTTTATTTATCTGGTATTGTGGTATAAGGTATGGGTCTAACTTTATTTTTCTCTATATTAGTAACAGATACCCTAATACAATTTATAGTCAAATCACCTTTTTCCACAGTATTTTTTTTTACTTTTACCACTGGCTCTTGGTACATGTGGGTTGAAACAAAAGAGAATGAGTTTTAAATAAAGGAGATAACATGAGATAAAATTGAATTATATAACACTTTACTGTATGGGTTGCACCACCCTGCTCTCAAATTGTTTACAATCCTGTTGTCAAAAGTCAAACATTTATCTACTTTCTTTATACATTTGAATGTAAAAATCAAGTAGCCTTAAAATGTCCTAAAGGGGGTGCTGAAATTTCACTTACACTACAATTCAGGTGTGCAGTCTAAATGTAATTACTTTATTTTTTTAAAAAAACTTGATATATTATTCTTTGCAAACTCTAAAAGCACTTATTTCCAACCCCTGGAGCCTTCTTTAGGCTAAAGCCTAGAAATGATACTGGTTTTGGAGAGATGTCTTTGTATTCTCTTGTGCTATGTCCCCTGCTGGCTTGAGGTCAACATTCATAGTTGGTAACCTTGTGGTCTGTTATTGTTCTTGTTTATTGGCTCAGTCAGTGTTCTAGGAGAGTATTGGCCCTCTTCCTCTGGTTGCTTCAATCTCATTTCTAGAAATCCCTCTATGTCCTTGTCATAATCTCCTCATGCCCTGAGAACAAAGTTTACCCTTTACATGCTGCCCTAGATCACTGTGCCTTGTGGTATTCAGCCTCATGGCAGCTTCTTGGTTCCAGTAATGGATCCAGTCCACATGGGAATTAAGGTTTACTGAGGCATGCTAAGTTCTCACTGCAGAGGATAATTGATATCCACAGTGATCCCCTTTACCAACCAATCACTCATCCCTTCAAATGTTGAGTTGGTGGCTAAGAGTTTACAAATGTCCCCTTCTGTGGAGAATTTCCCTCAGCTGATGGAAGCCAGCTAGCCCTACTCTCACCTTTGGGGTACAGTTCAAAGCCAATGACTAAATGCCTGAGGGGTATGGAATTCTGGCCTCCTTGCCTTAAGGGGAAATAACTCAATGGTACAATTTATCCTATGGGATCAGGCTGAAGCTAAGAACACATCCTTCTTTGCATTTTCCCCTGCCTGGTTTCACTTCCCTCACTCCCTTTCTCTTGAAATTTCTCCAGTAAATAGTAGGCACTACAATTCTTATCTCAAATTCTGCTTCTAGTGAACATAATCAAAAACACTCACTATGCCTGATAATGCCTCTCTTTACTTGGCTGAACCATCACATGTTGGTAAAGGCGTCTCTGTCCAGCAGACTCCTCTGAAACATTCAAACAGTGAATGAAGCAAAAGCTCCCTGGCCTGTTTTCCCCAAATTTGTCGTCAGCCCCACTTCCATCCTTCCCTCAGTCCATGCCTATATGAGAGTTTTTAATACATCAAAATACTAGTTTTGTCAGTTTTGTGAATTAAGAATACCTCCCCCAGTCTATGATTTATCTTTTTACTCTTTACAATGTTTTTGGTAAACAGAAGTTCTTAGAGTTAATGTCAGATTTATCAACATTTCCTCTTTCCTAATGATAGAGGTTTTTTTTAATCTTGTTTATGCAATTCTTCCCTATCCCCAAGATCATGAAGATATTTTCCTTTATTATCTTCACTTTTTTTTTCCATGTTAGGTTTGTTTTGTTTTGTTTTTTTATTGATTTTTTTACAGAGAGGAAGGGAGGGAGATAGAGAGTTAGAAACATCGATGAGAGAGAAACATCGATCAGCTGCCTCCTGCACATCTCCTACTGGGGATGTGCCCACAACCCAGGTACATGCCCCTGACCGGAATCGAACCTGGGACCTTTCAGGCCGCAGGCTGACACTCTATCCACTGAGCCAAACCGGTTTCGGCCATGTTAGGTTTTTAATACATCTGGAATTTATTTGGGGACACTGTGAGATACAGGTTTAATTTCATTTTCCCCATTGTCTCAGTACTATTTATTCTAAGGACTGACATTTCTCCTCTGCAGTGCAATGACCTTATTTGTGAATATGCTTCTGGTGTCTTTGTTCTATTCCACTGCTCTATTTTTCTAACCCTGAAAAATAATATACTGTCTTGATGACTATAGCTTTGTAACAGTCTCTTATCCACTTTATCAAGTCTTCCCCCTGATTCTTTTGCCTCAAAAATGGTAATGGCTATCCTTGGCCTTTTGTATTTCCAGATGAATTTTAAAATCAGTTTGTCAAGTTCCACCAAAAAACATGTACTGCAATTGCATTAAATTTAGAAATAAATTTGGAGAGAACTGGCATCTTTTTTGCTCATATTTACTATGGTGTAGTTCTCTTTTTTTCCCTTTCTCTAATGTCTCAGAATAAAGTTTTATCATTTTTTCTGTAGAGGTATTATGTGCCATTACTCAATTTATTCCTCAGTATTTTCTATTAATTTCATTTTCTGTTTGTTGCTGGTATAGAGAAATATATTGGATTTTTGGATATTTAGCTTTTATATCCAGGGACTATGCTAAATTCTATTATTAATTTCAATAGTATATCTCCAAAATTATTAGGATTTTCTATTAATATAATCATATCACATACAAATAATGAGTTTTCTGTTTCTTTCCAATTCTTATTCATTTTTTTTCTTGTTGTGTGCACTGGGAAGAACATTGTGAACAATTTTAAATAGCAGTGGTTATCAGGGGCATTGTTGTCTTGTTCCTGATCCCCAAGGAAAAGTTTTCAACATTTATCATTTACTATGTTTGCAGTCAGTCTTTTGGAAATTACAGATATTCTTCTACTTAGTTAAGAGTGTTTATTATGAAATGGCATTTAATATGCTCAAATGAATTGAGTTTTTCCCTCTGATGAATTACACAGTTCTATTTTCTAATTTTAATCAAACTTTGAATTCCTGGATCAAACCTAATTTGGACATATTTTTTTAAAATATATTTTATTGATTTTTTACAGAGAGGAAGGGAGAGAGAGATAGAGATAGAGAGCTAGAAACATCGATGAGAGAGAAACATCGATCAGCTGCCTCCTGCACATCTCCTACTGGGGATGTGCCTGCAACCCTGGTACATGCCCTTGACCGGAATCGAACCTGGGACCTTTCAGTCCGCAGGCCAACGCTCTATCTACTGAGCCAAACCGGTTTTGGCTCATTTGGACATATTGTATCATGTTCTATGAACATTCTTATATATGTTTTGGTGCATTTTGCACAGATTTCTTTTGGCTATAAATAGGAGTAAAATTTCTGGGTCATAGAATGTGGAAGTTGGTGTTAAGGAAAGAATATGGCTTTAGGTGCATTGAGTCAAGGCTTCAGGAGGACCTCTGGGGGAAATGTGCAGCAGGTAATTAAAATCGTGGTACTAGAGCTTGAGTAGAAGCCAGAGATGTGGATTTGAGAGTCATCAACACAAAGCTTATATGTAAAACCATTGGAATGGAGTGTTTTGTATGGGGGAGGATCACGGAAGAGAGAAAAGGATTTCAGATCAACACTTGGAAAACACCTGTATCTAGGAGGCAGGAGGACAAAGAGCCAGTAGAAACAGGCATGGGTTGGAGGGAAACAGAGTATCAAGAAATAAGCAAGGAAGTGAAAGAAAAACACCACATGATGTCACTCATTTATGGATAATAAAGAACATTATAACCTGATGAACAAAAAGATAGATACGGAGGCAGAGAAGCATGGAACAGACTGTCAAATTACAGTGGGAAGGCTGGGGAGTGTTGCGGGGGGGAGGTAAGAGATCAACCGAAGGACTTGTATGCATGCATACAAGCTTGGCCAATGGACACAGGACACTGTGGTGGGGGAGGTGAGGGCATGTGCCGGGGGGTAGGGGAGGCCGGGGGAAGGTCAATGGGGGGAAAAAAAGGAGACATATGTACTAGTATCTGTAATAATTTAAACAATAAAATAAAATTTTTAAAAAGTTTTGAACACTGTGGAGAAAACAAGTAAGGAGGTCTTTAGATCTGGTGTACAGGCAGCCTTCATAATATTTCCCTTGCTGTAGCTACTGCTACAGCTGCTGCTATGTGTTTTTGTTTGTTTGCTTTTAATCTTTATGAAGTCCTTTGGTTACTTTTGGAATCATTCCAATTTGTAGGACTGTTATCACCCTGGCAGCTGCTAAGAACATTCTCTTCCATCCCACAGAAATACTTAGGACAGAGTACCTAATGAGCACTCACTAATTATAGGCCCGTCAGTCAAAATTATGACTAAAATAGCAGGCTTTCAAAAGTCAACTGAAGGTGCAGGTGTCATAGGACAAAGCAGTCACAAATGGAGAGAGAGAGAGAGAGAGAGAGAGAGAGAGAGAGAGAGAGAGAGAGAGAGAAAGAGGTTCCCTTAGAAACAATTATGTCACAGAATTAGAGGGAAGACTGAGGTTTCATGACTTGATATATTGAACTTTTCTTCATGCCACCTCTTGCAACTCCTGTCAATACTATTTAAGGCTCCTTTTCAAAGGCTACTGGGGAAAACTCATGGGGTAAGAGGAAGGGGAAGGAGAGGGAGGGTCAGTGAGTTCTGTGGATAGAAATGCCAAAAAACGTCTTGGAAGATTTCACTAACATACCCCACACTCTCTGTGAGCAGTGAGTAAAGCAGCTTATACATTGTATGTCATTAGGTGCACAGCAACAACCCTCAAATATGTAGTGAATGTTCTTCTAGAAGATAAATATTTATCGTGTTTTTACTCTAGCCCAAGCAAAGGAAAAGCAGTTAACATTGTAGAAGCATCAGCAACATAAAAGGTCAAAAGGCAATGGAAAATAAGAGCATGAAATGAAGTAATAAAGAAAAAAATAGGATAACTTCCAAACCAGAAGAAGAAAGAGATAAAACAATAGGAACCACAAGAAAACAAAAATTAAACCGAAATATATCAGTAATCTATATTTTTCATTACTAGCTTTAATAGATGAGTAATCTGTTTATATTGGATGGGTGAAAAACAAAAGCTAGACATGGATTATTTATAAAAGGCACACCGAAAACATGACTTACATAAGCTAAAATAAAAAATGAGAAAATATTATATAATAACAATAAAAATCTATCTAGCAAAATTAATATCAGGCAAAATAGCATTTGAAGGAGAAAGACTTAGTAGAAATAAAGAAGCACCTCACTCGATAATAAAAACAACAAAAACCTATAGAGATCCAGAACAAGTCTCCCCAGAATGTGCTAGCCACACTGGCATGCAGATTATTTCATGCTGAAAACAATGCTCAAGAAGATGTTTTTTAACCTCTCCCTTTACCAGCCTAAAGAAGTTTACATAGAAAAAACTTCAGGAAGGGAACCTTAGCATACTCACCTCAGCACATAGGAACTAAGTGTGGGAGGATCCAAGAAAGTCTGTTTGTTATATTCCCCTGGGTCCCATTGTTTTTGGGTGGACAGGCAAAAATTTGTTTACCAAATGTTTGCTCCTTATGGAATTGTCTACTTTCCTTTTGAAATCCTAGACTCTTGTCTCCCTCTTCTTAGTCCAGAATAGCATATAAGCCTCAACTGTGTAATAGCTATTCAAGTTTCATTTTCCTATGGTACCCCCATGTGTACACACATAATAAATTCAGTAATTTTCTCTCATTAATCTGCTTCATGTTAATTTGATTATTAATCTAGTCAGAATTTAGAAAGGTGGGAGGAAAATCATTTTCCATCCCTACACCACCAAGAAGCTATACCAATTTTGAACCTGTATGCATTAAATAATGTAGTTTTCAAATATATAAAACAAATTTTTATAAAAGATCTACCATCATACAAGGAAATTTTAATTTCTCTCAAAAAATTTTTAGAAGTTTTAAAGATGGCAGCATAGGTAAACATCAATACTCACCACCTCCCACAACCACATCAAAATTACAACTAAAATACAGAAAAACCATCATCCAGAACCACTGGAAAGCTGGCTGAATGCAAGTCCTACAACGAGAAAAGTAAAGAAAGCACACTGAGACTGGTAGAAGGTGCAGAATGGGCTAGTAAGGCACCCATGTGTGCCACTTTTTTTAATTGTGAGGGAGATCATCTCTGTGGAGGCTGCCCGGTGAACCCCCAGCCCAGGGTCCCAGAGCTGGGAAAAGAAGTCCCTATGGGCAGTAAGAACTATGGGCTGTAAACCCAGTGTGGATTGGGGCTCAGTGACACAGAGGCAACAGGAAACCTAGCTGTTCCTCTTAAAAGGTCAGCACCACGAACTGAACTTACAAGGTCCCATCAGCACCAGGGAGAGGCTCTGGGGAACACAGACACATATGAGGAGGAACTGGATTGTCTGCATTGGGCAGGAACTTGGGGTGGCTTTCTCCCAGACAGAGGTGCTCGCAGGGATCATTGTTCCTATGCTGGGACCTCCCGGTCACAGGGCTGACTGGCAGCCATTTCTGTTTGCTCTGCCATGGTGAATCCCTAAGACCCTGCCTCATCCAATTTACAACCCCACCCAAGCTGTGTGCAGTGGCTTTTGCATATGAATGTCCTGTTCTTGCTCAGGTTAAAATCTCTCAAATAAGCTGCAGCTGAGTCAGGAAGCCCCAAAACTATCAATAAAAGGCACAAGACCTGGCAACAGCACGAGCCTGCCTTTCTTTATAGCTGGGCCTCATATGTGCACTTTCAAACCCAATGCAAAGATGAGGAATCTGCAGATCTCTCTGTAGCTCCTGCTGGGTGGCCCCAGACACTGTCTGACTTTGCACCTCCCTGGAGACCCAAGTGCCAGTGTACCCAGTGGTCAATGTCAGACCATACCAGATTACAACTCTACTCATCCATAAGCGACACACTCAAGGGGCAGACTCAATGAGCACCAAAGCCCCACTGAAGCAAGTCCTGCTCCACAGGGGTGTCTCCTGTACAGCAGCTCTCCCACAGTAGTTGCAGCTGGTCCTCAGAGCCAATTGGCCTGGAGGTCAATTCCTCCCAGTGCCACTAACAGCAATCAAGTGTCAACTACAACAAGACTGTGCTCCCAGCCCACAAAGGGGTGCATCTAGAGCAGGGGTCCTCAAACTATGGCCCGCGGGCCACATGCAAATACAAATATTGTATTTGTTCCTGTTTTGTTTTTTTACTTCAAAATAAGATATGTGCAGTGTGCATAGGAATTTGTTCATAGTTGTTTTTTTTTAAACTATAGTCTGGCCCTCCAATGGTCTGAGGGACAGTGAACTGGCCCCCTGTTTAAAAAGTTTGAGGACCCCTGATCTAGAGCATCCAGCTCAGGGGAATGGGGAGGCTGAGCCACTGGGCCCTATAGAACATCTACCTCACAAGGCCACTCTACCAACTCAAGGAGACATAGCAGCTCTACCCAATACATAGAAGCAAACACAGGGAAGCAGCCAAAATGTGGAGACAAAGAAACATGTCACAAATGAAAGAAATGGAAGAAAGCAAACTATTGGATATAGAGTTCAAAACCACAGTTATAAGGTTACTCAAGAATTGTTTAGAAACCTCCAAATAAATGGAAAAGGACCAATCAGAAATTAAGCATATACTGATTGAAATAAAGAATATTATACAGGGATTCAACAGCAGAGTAGAGGATTCCGCAAATCAAATCAATGATTTAAAATATGAGGAAGCAAAAACGCCCAACCAGAAGAGCAAAAAGAACAAAAAATCCAAAAACATGAAGGTAGTGTAAGGAGTCCCTGGGACAACTTCAAGCGTACCAACATTCGCATTATAGGGGTGCCAGAAGAAGAGAGAGAGCAAGATATTGAAAACTCATTTGAAAAAATAATGACAGAAAACTTCCCCTACCTGGTGTAAGAAGTGGATTTATAAGTCCAGGAAAAACAGAGTCCCAAACAAGAGGAACCCAAAGAGGACCACACCAAGACACATCATAATTAAAATGCCAAGGGCTAAAGACAAAGGGAGAATCTTAAAAACATCAAGAGAAAAGTAGTTAGTTACCTACAAGGGACTGCCTATATGACTGTCAGCTGATTTCTCAACAGAAACTAAGCAGGCTAGAACAGAGTGGCAAGAAATATTCAAAGTGATGAATAGGAAGACCTACAACCAAGATTACTCTACCCAGCAAAGCTATCATTTAGAATTGAAGGTCAGATAAAGAACTTCACAGATAAGATAAAGCTAAAGGAGTTCATCACCACCAAACCAGTATTATATGAAATGTTGAAGGGTAGTCTTTAAGAAAAGGAAGAAGAAGAAAAAGATAAAAAACATGAACAACAAAATGGCAACAAATACATACCTATCAACAATTGAATCTAAAAATCAAAATAAACAAATAAGAAATCTAATGAACAGAATAAACTGGTGAATAAAATAGAATCAGAGGCATGGAAATGAAGATTAATAATTCTCAGAGGGAATGGGGTGGTGGGGAGGAGAGTAAACAAAGATCTTATAGGCATATATGCATTACTTATGGACACCAATAATAGGGTAGTGAAGACCTGGGCAGGGCGGGAACTGGGTGGAGGTGGGCAATGGCGGGGGAAATGGGGGGACTTCTGTAACAATATCAACAATGAAGATTTTTTTTAAAGAAAATTCTTAATAAGGTGGGATAGTATGAGCCTCCATGTGGCCAAGTCAGGAGCAGCTAGCTAGCCAACTGTCCCAAACTGTGATCATATTCAGATTCCAAGAAAGCTTTCCGTTGAATCAAAAGACATGACATAAACTAAATTACTGGAAATGCCACATTTTGGGGTTCAGAAACAAAACCACTTGAAAGACAATAAAAAGATAAATGGCTGTGATAGTTTTATTTTCCAGTTTAATGCTTTGATTCATTTTTCTATCTGGTTGCAAACTGTGAAATCATTTCAACTGCCATCTTTCATTTCTGTTGTACTAGTACTTTCACAGATATTCATTTGATTCTCATGATAAGCCAGTGAAGTTGAAAAAGTATTAGCATTCTTATTTACTAAACCCAAGTAAATGAAACCTGCCTCTTGCCCATCACCAGAAAAAAAAAAAAGGAAAACACACACAATTCTTTGGTGATAGAAGTGCCAGATCATGTTGAAATATGTCTGAATGTTATTCTGAATAACCGTTAGCATCTTTGTAGCCCCTAACCATATTCCTACCTCACCAACATAAAGCCTATTTTGCTACCAGGGAAGCAGCCTGAGGTGCTGAAAAATTAAGTCTCCCCCTACACAGTCCCCACCCCAGAACTAATAGGATTTGGTATATAACCATTTCAGCTTCTTTGTCCTCAGGTGGGAGAACTCTGAGGCATGTTTCTATACTACCTCCCAGAGACCCCAGCAGACTTAAGCTCCAGTAGCACCCTATATTGGCCCCTTATGTCTCATTTCCCATGCCCCCTCCAATGTTTTCTTCACATTCCAATTAAATGATTTGCACTTGAATCCCTATCTCAGGCTCTACTTCTACAAGAACCCAAACTAAGATGATCATTCATTTGGAAAAAATTGCAGCATGCGTCACACAATTTCTACTTATTGCTTAACATCAGAGATAATTGAGGCATTAACATTTGCTTTTAATCTCCTGAAATGTAGATAATTCATGGTAAAAATGTAACCAATGAACATGGTATTTAGTGTGCAAGCTGGGTACTAACAGCCTTATTTACATCAGAACACCACAGAGGAAGTGCTGTACTGGGCATATTGCAGAGGGAGAAAGAAGAATAAAATATTTAAGGCTTAAATTTAGTAGGGACGTGGAGCCAGGGAAGGGTTCACAATTCTTCACATTACGGGTGTCACAAGTGATTTGTCTGTGTGAACTCTAAAAAGCTGCACAGGTCAATTTTCCCGAGGCTCCTTGAGACTGCAGCAGGGTTTTGCACAGCCCTGATTCCAGACAGGAATTGTAACACCCAGAATCACCGCTGCTGGAGAGATCTGCCTGGCTCCAGACTGCCCAACTCCACAGCTCATACCACTAATAGATGAAATTATTCAGGAACATTTCTTCTGCCCTTTATTCTTTTCATGATTTGCAACTATCCATTGCTCATTCTATACAATGGTCAATGAGGAAATGCAGGGGAAAGCTGGGAAATTTTTGGATGTGTTAATCAGTTCAAATGACCCTTTCCAGCATCCTCTCATCCTTCCTCAGACAGAGGAAAGTCTCTAAAGATCATGCCAAATCTTCCTTTGAAGTGACAGGTAAAACAATGGAAAATAATTCAAAAAGATCTTTTATTTTCAGAATGAACTTAAGATCTTGCTTCATCATTCTGCCATTTAAATAGTTTTGTAGAGATTTGGGGGTTATATTTAAGTTCCCTCTCCTGCTTTGTATCTAGGTTTTAAAAAGCCAATTCCATTCTAAGATAAGGTTTATCACTGGGGAAAGCAAGTTTGCAATGTGTGGGCTCTGCTTCTGGGACTATTGTTTGTTTGTTTTTTCTCCAGTGGGATAATATTGTTCCCTTGTTGGAATGAATGAAAGACATATTTAAAACTAGAAGCCCAGTGCACAAAATTCGTGCACAGGTACAGTCCCTAGGCCTGGCCTGTGATCAGGGCCATCCTCCCTGGCTGCCTTCAGCCGGCCCTGCCCCCTGCCACCATCTACCCCCAGTTCACCATTCGCCATTGGGTGATCAGAGCCTGCCTGCTGTGGGGAGGAACCAAGATGTCGGTCTTTCCTCCGGCTCACCTGCCCTGCCCCCTGCCTCGGATTGCCCTATGTGTGCGGGGTGACTGGTGGGGCATGGGCCTTGGCCTGGCACCACCCATGTCCCCCACCATCCACCCCTGGTTTCCCATTTGCCATAGGGGAATCGGAGCCTGCCGGTTGGGGAAAGGGACCAAGAGGTGGTCAGTGCGCCTCATAGTGACTGGTCGAGCAGTCATTCTGGTCATTCTGCCATTAAGGTCAATTTTCATATTGCCATTTTATTATATAGGATTGTGGAAAGGAGAGAAACAAGAAAATCAGAAGGAAACAAGTGCTTAAAATAACAACCAGAAGTGAACCTCCCTTATTATTTCTTGTCCTTGTTCCTAAAAGTGACTAGTGCAGGTGGAAAGGGCAGTGTTCTTGCTCAGTTATGATCAGGATGGAGGCTCAGCAGTCAGATTCCAATTATGCTTATCATCACAAATCTTTTATTTTTATCTTTATTTTCACACTTCACATTCCATATTTGGAAGCTTATCACTGTCTTACCTTGGCTAGAGACAAAAGAGGGATTGTAGATCAATGGTTTTCAAGGGTCAAATTTCTTTTTATGTAAAATAAATCCCATTTGAATCTTCAACATAAAAAGCAGATTTACGAGTAGTATATTATTTGTCTAAATCTCTTTAAATCCTCACCTGAGGACATGATTATTAATTTTTTTAGAAAGAGGGGAAGGGAGAGAGAGGGAAGGAAAGAGAGGGAGAGAGAGAGAGAGAGAGAGAGAGAGAGAGAGAGAGAGAGAGAGAGAGAGAGAAAGCTAAGAAACATTGATCTCATACGTGTCCAACCAGGGCTCAAACCTGCAACTTAAGTATGTACCCTGATCAGGAGTCAAACCTGAAATTTTTTGGTGCATGGGAGACACTAAAACCAATGGAGCCACACCAGCCAGGGCTGTCTACATCTATTTTATAAGTTCTAAGTAATGTAAGAAGTACCCAAGCCTTACCAACAAAAGGGAAGGAAGGAAGGAAGGAAGGAAGGAAGGAAGGAAGGAAGGAAGGAAGGAAGGAAGGAAGGAAGGAAGGGAGGGAGGAAGGGAGGGGAGAAGGAGAGAAAGAAAAAAAGAACCTAAAACCTACAACTGTATGTAATATGGTATTAACACAATGAAAGGTATCACAATGAAAGGTATTACAAGTTTCCTTATTTGGGGACGAACACATTTAATTGAATGGCGTACCCAGGAGCTGGGATGGTGTTTTACATGCATACTAATCCACAGGCCTGAATTACTCCCGCCACCCCCCCCCCCAAAAAAAAGCACACAAAAAACACATGATAAACAGTAACCTCCCAAAATAATGACACATTTATAAGAATGTGACTCCAATAAACAAATTAACAGGCTATTTTTAAAAAACTGTGTAGTGGATGCTGTGTTGAGCCATCCAGACCCCCCCAATACACCCCTCTTACCCTACCCCCTACACCCACTCCAACACCAGATGCACACATTCCCTAACAGCTGTGAGTGTTTAAGGTTGGCAGCTCCCAGCTGAAGCCCATCTGGGAATTGCCTGTCAGCCAAAGGGACTCACACAAGGTCACACCCCTGTCCCTGAGTAATTCACATCTAATGGCTGGTGAGTGAGAAGGGATGAAGCCCTAGCCCCCTTGTGTCAAGTAGGACAACTGAGAAGGGCCAGGCCAACTGCAGAGCTCTTGTAATTTGGGCTGAGAACAGCATCACAGCTCAACTCCTTGTGCTGCTGAATCCTGCTGCCTTTAATCCCCCACAGGAGCACTCTACCATTAACTTCGGCATGTAAACATCTGTCTCAGTGTCTAAGACAGTTGAAGGTACAATGACTACCTAGATAGCCTACACCTGAATCCAGTAAGTATTATCATTTTGCTATATTTAACTCCTCTTCAAATATACAGGGTAGGGTAAAATTAGGTTTACAGTTGTGGGTACAGGAATCAGTTTATTCTTGTATTATTATTTATTAATTATTGTATTATTTTCCATACAAACTCTAAACCAACGTTTTCCCTGCCTTGTACATATTTACAACATATACACCACACACTACACATATTTCCCCAAATTTTTATTTTGAAAATTGTCAGACCAACAGAAAGAATGCCACATAAACACATAGACTCCCACTGAGATTCAACAATTATTAGCAATTTAGCATACTTTATTTAGCATACTCTCCCTATTTACCCTTTTTGCTATACCATTTGAAAGGATTGAAGACATCATATCATTTATTTCCTCAATACTTTTGTATGCACCTCCCAAGAATAAATCCAATCTACACCACCACAATACTATAATCATACCTATGTACATTAACAGTAACTCCATTAATTACAGGTCTTAAATTTTATTTAATGTTGTTCTCAATGATACTCTAATAAA
The DNA here is from genome assembly GCF_964212035.1 of Myotis nattereri. Lineage (NCBI taxonomy): Eukaryota > Metazoa > Chordata > Mammalia > Chiroptera > Vespertilionidae > Myotis > Myotis nattereri. The sequence goes on from NC_138078.1 coordinate 10,108,420, forward strand.
AATTTTGTGAAACCCTCAGGGTCTCTTAGAATTCAGTTTGAAAACCACTGTTCTAGAGTAACACGAATAGAGCACAGGTCCATCTGAGAACACAAGGATCAGTATTTAATTTCATCCATGACCTGTTTACTATAGAAAGAGTAACTAACAAAGCTCAACTCCATCTGCCCTTCACAAACCCAACTAGTAATGTATAGCCTTATGTATCAAAACCATCACACATTAGATTACCTACCTGTATACACACAGATACACACTAATTTCTATGAATTGTTTAATATCATTTAATCATTGACAAGCCAGTAAGTGTGCTAATGTGAAGACTGCTATTCTCGAGGCTATAGGTTGTAAATTTGGTAACAGTTTTGCTTTTACCTGGTATTCTTAGGCAGATCCAAAGGATATTTAAACAATAATTACACTTGGAACCCAGTAAGTCAGTTCAAGATACTGCATTGCCAGGCATGGCAAAAACATATCAAAGTATTATATCTTCCTTAAGCAGACATCATTCATCACTTGAGTAAACCAACAATTAGGTTGAAAACACAGGTGCTAATAGTAGAAAGTGATGGTCACTAAAATGTACATTTTATTTCAGGACCATAACTTTTAAGAAAGTGACTTTCTTGGAAACTCACTTAAGTGGTTCCATTAAAAACTTGAAGTGTTGGCAGTGCCCTTGGCAGTCCTGGATCTGTCTCTTGCTTCAACAGTGTTTGGACAGAAAAGACCTAGGGACACCCCTTCTTCCAGTCTCCAGTCACTCTCCTGTGCCTTATCCAGTTACCACCTTCAGAACCACCTCCAGGACCAGCCAACACACTGTTGTTGTTTTATCTACCTTAACTCTTTATTGCCGAACAACCATGAGCTCCCAAATTCATCAGAATTATTCCACCGAGGTGGAGGCTGCAGTCAACCACCTGGCCAACCTGCATCTGTGAGCCTCCTACACCTACCTCTCTCTGGACTTCTATTTTGACCACAACTATGTGGCTCTCGAGGGCATGGGACACTTCTTCAGCAAGCTGGTGGAGAAGAAGCGCGAGGGCGTTGAGCATCTCAAAACCAGCATGGTGGCCACATCCTCTCCAAGAAATGCTGAAGATGAGTGGGGCAAAACTGAGGCCGCCATGGCCTTGGAAGGAACCTGAACCAATCAGGAGCTGCAGGCCCTGGTTCTGCCCGCACAGACCCTCAGCTCTGTAATTTCCTGGAGAACCACTTCCTGGATGAGAAGGTGAAATTCATCAAGAAGATGGGCTACCACCTGACTAACATCCACAGGCTGGGCTAGGCAAGTATCTCTTTGAAAGGCTCACCCTCAAGCATGGCTAGTAGCCTTTGGAACCCAGAGGCCTTTGAGGGGCCCCTCTGCATTTCCCTTGTTGTCTGGCTTTTGCCTGAGCCTCTCCCAGAAACTACTAGCCATTCTTTAACCACCTGAAGCCCTCTTCCATGCATTGGACCAAATGAAACAATAAAGCTTTTTGCAGGAAAAAAACAACAACCTTGAAGTGTCAACATTCTTGGGAAATGGAGTATATTAGTGATAAAAAGTACAAGTGTGTCCTGTGGTCAGGCTTGAATGGTCCTGTCCAAGTCAGATATCTCGTTGAGCAGCACTTTTATCTGGCAATTTAGGAATAAAGATTATATATTGGACCATGAGCATATCTCTCTCTCTCTCTCTCTCTCTCTCTCTCTCTCTCTCTCTCTCTCCCTCTCTCAATCACTCTTCCTATGTTTAAGATGGAAAAGAAACCTACCATTGCCTTCAGCTTAAAGGCTGGTGGCTGGCTTTTCTTTTAAACAGACATCTGAGATAGGTTTTGTTTAAAACAACAACAACAAAACACACACACACACACACACACACACACACACACACACAAGGATTTCAAGGACTAAAAAGCAAGCAATTCAAGGGTCAGATGACAGGTGGGATGTAAGGACAGGGAAGTTCATTCCACTAAATACAAACTGCTGTGGTCCAGCCACTGCTTCCCAAGCCTGATCTGGCTGCCAAAGGCCCTCCATGAAGGAGCCACTTTTGACTCTGAATGAAAGGAGGCTAGTACTCTCCCCATAGCCAAAGGGAAGTCTTTCCCACTCCCATGGACTGTCCCCCAAATTGCTCTAACTTACAGGGCAAGGGAAAACTAGTCAGTCTGTACTTAACAGTGATCTAAGCAGAGCTGAGCTAAAGTTTGTAGAGCCAGTGGCTTTCAAATATTTCTGAATTTTGACCCAAATAAGAAATGAACTTTGCACTGTGACTCAGTTCCTACATATAGTATAGATACAAAACTGAGACATTTTTCAAAATAATATTGTCCTCTGATATCCTTGTTCTATTTCACTTTTAAAAGATGCAAGTCCCAACTCATGAAACTGAGTTCATCACCCGCTGATAGGAAATGACCTGCAGTGTGTAAGACACAGTGCTAGAGGGTCAAGGACAAAACTGGGGAAAAGGAAGATGGCGGTGCAGTGAAATGCCTGTACTTGCTGCCTCCCACAACCACATCAAAATTACAACTAAAATACAGAAAAACCATCATCCAGAACCACTGGAAAGCTGGCTGAATGCAAGTCCTACAACGAGAAAAGTAAAGAAAGCACACTGAGACTGGTAGAAGGTGCAGAATGGGCTAGTAAGGCACCCATGTGTGCCACTTTTTTTAATTGTGAGGGAGATCATCTCTGTGGAGGCTGCCCGGTGAACCCCCAGCCCAGGGTCCCAGAGCTGGGAAAAGAAGTCCCTATGGGCAGTAAGAACTATGGGCTGTAAACCCAGTGAGGATTGGGGCTCAGTGACACAGAGGCAACAGAAGACCCAGCTGTTCCTCTTAAAAGGCCAGCACCACGAACTGAACTTACAAAGTCCCACTTCCTCAGAGCTCCAACACCAGGGCGAGGCTCTGGGGAACACAGACACATACAAGGAGGAACTGGATCGTCTGGCATTGGGCAGGAACTTGGGGTGGCTTTCTCCCAGACAGAGGTGCTTGCAGGGATCATTGTTCCTATGCTGGGACCTCCCGGTCACAGGGCTGACTGGCAGCCATTTCTGTTTGTCCCTTCCATTAAATATACCCACAGAAGTAACCACTACTTAGACTTCTGACACCATGCATTTGTATTGTCTGTTAAACTTCACATTCCTGGACTCATATAGTAGCTATTCTTCTGTGACCGGATTCTTTCATGCAACATATTTTTGAGATTCATCCATACTTTTTAATGTATTGGTTGCTTTGTTTTCGTTGCTGAGTGGTATTCCCACCACAATTTGGGTTCTTTTATATAAAGCTACTGTGAACATTTTTTTTAGAAATCTTTCTGTAGACATATGCACTCATTTCTCTTGAGAATATGCTTATAATTGTTAGGTCATAGGTAGTGTATGTTTAATTTTATTACAGACTACAGATTTACCACAGTGACCATGCCATTTTACACTCCTATCAACCATGTATGGTGCTCCAGTTGTTCCAATTCCCATCAGCACTTTGTATTGTCAGTCTTTTTTTTTTTTAAAGAAAATATTTTTTATGGATTTCAGAGAGGAAGGGAGAAGGAAAGAGAGATAGAAACATCAATGAAGGGAGAAAATCATTGATTGGCTTCCTCCTGCACGTCCCCCACTGGAGATTGAGCCTGAAACCTGGGCATATGCCCTTGACCAGAACTGAACCTGAGACCTTTCAGTCCACAGGCCAATGCTCTATCCACTCAGCCAAACCAGCTAGGGCTGTATTGTCAGTCTTTACAATGTTAGCCATTCTGGCAGATAATATCTGCCATATTCATCTTAATGGATGCATATTTTCCTATTGTCAGAGCAATTGAATTTATGTTACTAGTTCTCTATTTATGGATATTTACACTCATAGGGAAAAATTGTATTTTGGTGGAAAACTGTATATAGTTTAGAGCACATTGTTCTTGCTTATCTGATTCTGATTTTCCATTCTGTAAATTGTAAATAGCTGATAGCAATATAAAAATAATTCTTATCTACAGACATACAAATAAATTGCCCAGTGGCAATTCCATCGACTTCCCTCCCTAACTGTGGAAGGAGCCAAATATGCCTCCATTTTCACTTTCATTTTAATATTCCTAATCCATAAATGTGTATTCTTGGATTGTCCTTTGAAATGGTTGTGACGTCTTACCATTTCCCTCATTAATAATGCATTCAGGTCTTTACCCCCCTATTGCCTGTGTCCCATGGGCTATGCATATCTATATATATAAAAGCCTAAGGTGACCATTACAAGTTGACCAAATAACCGGTCGCTATGACGATGCACTGACCACCAGGGAGCAGATGCTCAATGCAGGAGCTGCTCACTGGTGATCAGGGCACTCCCACAGCCAACCTCCTGTGATCCCTCCCCCTGGCTAGCCGGCCCTGATAGGCCTGATTGGTCTTAATCACTGGCCAGGCTGAGGGACCCCACACATGCATGAATTTGTGCACCAGGCCTCTAGTAAGTATATAAGTTATTTGGTTTATCTCTTCTCATCCCCCAAACCCCCATACCAAGGTATGTCAGTCTGTTGCATGACTCCATGAAGACCTGGGGGGAGGGGGGGAGGGATCAGAAGGAGGGAGGTAAGGGGAGAAAATGGGAGACATCTGTAACATTATCAATAATAAAAATATATTTTTTAAATAATGCATTCAATAAAATCTCTAACATGCTTATTTTATATATGTAAGAGGGCCTAATTTTACCTTTTGAAAAATTATTCTTTAACAAATTGTTTCCATTTTTTTTTATCCTATTACAGAGGCTACTGCAACCTTTATAGCACATTTATTTTCTCTTTGTGTAAGTCCCTTTGAAAACTAAGAAGTCCTCATGCTCTCTCACACTCCAATCAAACCAACTTTGAGAAATGGATTTAATAAATTCAGCTACATGAAAGCGCAATAGATGAATACAGATAGAATTTATATTTTAACAGGAGAAAAGATAAAATTAGGCTCAAACCAAAGAAATCAAACTAATGATGGAATTTCAGGCATGGCAAGGAAGAATGAATGAGACATGCCTCATTTTATTGGGCACCTATTACTCTCAGACCACTGTATTAGGCACTGAAGGCACAATCTTTGCCTCAAGACGCTCAGGCTAGAGGGAGAGATGAATATTTGAGTAATTAACTGATGTGAAGACAGGATCTGTGTGCTTTAATGCACAGACTGGAGGAAAGGGGTTTTATGGTCTCTGGTTATGGTCTTTTAAAGTTTGTGGGGGTTTTTAAATATATTTTATTGATTTTTTACAGAGAGGAAGGGAGAGGAATAGAGAGTCAGAAACATCGATGAGACAGAAGCATCGATCAGCTGCCTCCTGCACACCCCCCACTGGGGATATGCCCGCAACCAATGTACATGCCCTTGACCGGAATCGAACCCGGGACCCCTCGGTCCACAGGCCGACGCTATATCCACTGAGCCAAACCGGTCAGGGCTGTCTTTTAAAGTTTTCAGAGCACCTGGAAATGATTTCATTTGGAAAAAGCCTTTTTTATACTTGAAAGATAAAAGACAAAGTCTTAAATCTTCATTCTTTTTACATAAAAACACCCATTCCGATAATGTTCGGGTTTATTACCAAAAATATCTGAAATATCCATTAAATTGCAATTTACTTGTGAGGTCCCTCATTTCTAATGGAACCTAACTCCTGGGGTGGTGAGAAGATTAAATGTTTTAATACTTCTTGTACTACTTAAGGGTTGGTTAGAAAAGCAGAACTATGCTATGTATAGCAGATATAAAGACTCTTAACATAAGAATTAATGGTTTACAAGGCTATTAAAAGAGGTGGGAGTTCTGGCTAATGTGGCTCGGTTGGAGTGTTGTCCTGTACTGATTTGGGTTTGATTCCCAGTCAGAGAATATATGGGAGGGGGCAATGGATCTCTCTCTCTCTCTCTCTCTCTCTCTCTCTCTCTCTCTCTTTTCCTTTCCCTCTTCTCCTCTCTCTAAAATCATTAAAAAATATATCCAGCTGAGGATTTTTTAAAAAGAGTTAGGAAAATCAAGGTCAAAGAAGGTGCCACTAAAGATCAAGGAAGGCAGACACTGAAGACCTAAACTTGAAGCACCAAGACAGAAAATTCTGGAAAGATTACTGTGAAGCTGCTGAAGAATCTCTGAAGATTCTCTCACTCTACCCCCACCCGTCTGAAGTAGCAAAGTATGTGATTCTAATGAGTTCTTCAGGAAGCTTCTGTAAATCTCATATCTGACCATGTGTCCTGGTTGTGAAAAAAAAAAAAAAGTCCTCTACTGTTCTCCTGCCTTCAAATTTCATGCAAGTTCCTCTCATCAACAAACTCTAAACTGGAACCAGACTGCGACAGAGGTTCTAGAGGAGGGAGGTGGTGATGCTGCTTTGAGAACTGGCACTAAGTAGTGATCATTCTCATCGCCATCCATGAAGCAGCAGGGGCACTGAGCAAGAGCTCAACTTCATGGTGTTTGAAAGTACTATTTCTCTTAGGCCTTCTATCCATCACCCATCCTGTAGGCACAATCCTAGAAAACAACAGATAAATAATTCAGTACTGGAAAAATATATGAAAGGATTTATAGGTTTGGGTTAACAACTCTAGCTATAAAAGTGAGACTTGTGGTCTAGTCCTGACTTTGGTGCTAGCAGCTCTATGGTTTTGGGCAAACCACTGAACTTTCTTGAAACTGTTTTACAGGAAAATGCAAAAGGCTATGATACTGAGAAAAGCACATCATCTATGGGATGTTCTTCAGTCTAATCAAGAGAACACATCAGACAAACCCAGATTGAGGGACATTCTACAAAATGACCGATCAGTACCCTTCAAAAGTATCAAGGTCATGAAAAACAGGAAAGACTGAGAACTGCCACAGATTGGAGGAGACTAAGCAGACAGGAGAATTAAATGCAACACGGGATCTTGAATTGAATCCTGGAAGTGAAAAAGAGCTTCCGTGGAAAACCTGGTGATATACAAATAAAGTCTGGAGTTTATAGTATTGCACCAATATTAACTTCTGAGTTTTAATAATTGTACCATGGTTATGAAAGTTATTGTATTTAGGGTAAGCTGAGTGAAGGATATATGAGAACTCTCTGTACTAATTTTGCAACTCTTGTCTAAGTCCAAAAGTATCCCAAGATAAAATGATAAAAAATAAAACTGCTGCCCTGGCTCTGTGGTACCCCCTCCTCTGGTCTCGCCCCAGGGGGACTATGGGGGACTATGGGGGCTCAATCACTGGGACTCTAATGAAAACATAGAAGGGGAAGGGTTAGCAACAACTAGTACAACTATCAAATTGGTTCCTACCTGCAGCACCAGAGTAGTAATCCCAACCAGCCACTTTGCTCATCTGCAGAACTGTATCAGGGCACACTTTGATCAGGGAACTCATTGGATCTGTTTGATTCAGATCCTCAAATGAGGAATTTTACCAGTGTTAGGGCCTAGTTTGCCCACACCCAGGAAATGAACTGAAGGGTTGCAGGAAACACCTGGAAGCCTGGATGGAGATGAGTGGGCAGAGTTGCTCGCCCAAGAGCAAAGCAAGTAAAGGGTTCCCCTGCTTCATCCAGGCATGGGGATCAACTTAGGCATAGGTCTCAGGCCCTCCAAACCAGAAAGCCAGCTTGAAAAACTTGGCAGTTGCTTGCAGTATCCCTCACAGAGGCAAGTGGGCTGAAGCATAGCTCCCCCAACTGAGACTCCCAGCCTTATCTGACCAGAAGTGCTGGTGAGAACACCTGGAAGCTGGGTAATCAAAATAGAAATTACGTTACAGAAAAATAAAGTAATATGTCTTGCCCACCTGTGTTGGTGTACTGAAATTTGTACCTATCAACCACATTTGTTCTTCCACATTAGGTGTATTTCAAATTAATTTCACTAATTATTTAAGATAAGCAATTATTCTGTCTCAAAGTGAATGTGCAGATTTTTTTATCATGGTGAAAAAAATCATTGCAAATGTAATGTATTGTGAGTTAAAATAAAATAGGGTGAAGAAAGGGGTGATAAGTGCTTTACTCCTACACAAGAGTGAATATAACCACAGAATGCCAATGTTTCAGAATGCTGCAGAAATATTACAGTGCCCTCACCCTTAACTTGGGTTTTTCTTTCTTTTTAAAAAATATTTTATATTGATTTCAGAGAGGAAGGGAGAGGGAGAAACATCAATGATGAGAGAGAATCATTAATCACCTGCCTCCTGTACACCTCACACTGGGGATCAAGCCCATAAACCAGGAATGTGCCCTGACCTTGGAATCAAACTGTGAACTCCTGGTTCATAGGTCTATACTTAACCATTGAGCAACACAGGCAGGACATGGGTTTCCCTTTCCATGGCTTCGGCTACCTGAGGTCTGAGTATCTTGATAAAAATCTGTCTGTCCTGCTCTGTCCTTCCCTGGACATGAATCGTCCTCTTTGTGCAGCATCTTCACTCTGTATACTCGACCCACCCATTAGTCAGTTATTGGTTATCATTTATTAGATGGACTGCTGCAGTATCTCAGGGCTTGTGTTTAAGTACTCTATGTTACTTAATAATGGCCCCAAAATGCAAGAGTAATTTGAAGTTTATCATAGGTATGTATGTAGGAAACACATACACACATACACACACACACATACACATACACACACACACAAGGTTTGGTGGGTACTATCTGCAGTTTCAGGCAAACATTGGGGGTCTTGGAACATACCCCTGAGGATAAGAAGGGACTATTGCACTGTACTAAATGTGGATGTAAAATATACAGAAAGTGAACACCAGAGCTGAAACTCTGAGCCTTGCTGGCCAAAATGAAAATATTACCCTATCCTAGATAATAAAGAGGTAATATGCAAATCGACCATCACACCCTTACACAAGATAGCCACCCCCATGTGATCACAAGATGGCTGCCCCCATGTGGTCACTGATGGCCTCCCCCATATGGTCACAAGATTGCCATGCCCATGTCATCACAAGATGGCCGGCAGGGGAAGGCAGTTGTAGGTGATCAGGCCTGCAGGGGAGGGCAGTTAGGGGGGACCAGGCCTGCAGGGGAGGGCAGTTGGGGGTGACCAGGACAGCAGGGGAAGGCAGTTAGGGGCAATCAGGCTGGCAGGGAAAGCAGTTAGGTGTTGATCAGGCCGGCAGGGGAGTGGTTAGGGGTGATCAGGCAGGCAGGCAGGTGAGCGGTTGGGAGCCAGCAGTACCAGACTGTGAGAGGGATGTCTATCTGTCTGGGTGCAGGCTGGGCTGAGGGACACCCGCCCCATGAATGAATTTCATGCGCCAGGCCTCTAGTACTTAAATAAAGTTTGAATTTAGTATGCTTTAGTAACACATATTTTACTCAGGAAGGACAAAACACTTCCAAAATTGTCAATAACCTACAATTACACCCACAATAGTAAACTGTTGTTACTGGGTTAAACAATCATTTTGCTTATCAAGTAAGAAAACATTCTAACTGTGCCATACTTATGGATCTGGCTGAAAAATGTTATCATTCATATAAAATAACACTATATAATGGCATTAGTAAAAGTTCTATAAAGTTATTCCATTTTGAAAAAGTCAAACATCTGTATTAAGGACATTTTAAATTTTAACTTATTTATTTGGAAAACAAAACAATATACTAAAGATAAATTTATCAAGAAACAAGTCTCATAAACAGGCATATAAAGTGTTTAACATTGGACTAATACAATAAAAGAAGAAGTATGTGAAATTTTGAAAACAGGAAAGGTCTAATTTAGTATGAAATATAAAAAGAAAATATTATGGTGATGGAAGGAGATTTGACTTTGGGTGGTCAAATGCAGTATGCAAATGGTGTATGATATAATTATACACTTGAAACCTATATAATTTTATTAAGCAATGTCACCCCAATAAATTTAATAAAAGTAAATTAGTATAAAATAAAATATGAAACACCTTCATGAAATTTGTTTTGCTCAATCAGTGTGATTTTAATGAAGTTCTGTGTATATTATTATGATTCAAACCATGGGGACCAGTATAAGCACTTAAAAAATAGAGGGCATTCTAAACTGTGATATCCAAACAGTAGCTACTATCCATATGTAGCTGTTTAAATTTTCATTAGCTAAAATGAGATAAAATTTAATTTCTTTGTCTAATTAAGTACATCTCAAGTGCCCAAGAGCCATATGTGGCTAGCAACTATTGGACAACCTAAAATTACAGCACATTAACAACGTAATAGAAAGTTCAGTTGAACAGTGTTCGTCTTCTAACTTACATAAGCAACCATCATAATAAAAGTTAACCATATAAATCTTGAAATTTTTTTGTAAATATGAAGTCCTTTGTTTTGTAATTTTGCTTCTAATCCAGGGTATATTTCAGATACCATAAAATACAAATAAAATTTGAAATCTGCATAAACAATTTGAAATTTTGCCTATGTTATAATTTTGTTCTTCCACATTAGGTGTATTATCAGCAGTTTGTAAAAATATTTGTAGAACTGGATGGTGAAACCAAAGACTACCTTACATGAAGTAATATGAATAACTCTGGTCAAGATTCTTTTACCCTCAATGGAAGTTTTTTGGGCTTAAATTGTCTACTCTTTAAGACCATTGTAGGCATAGCTTCAACATATAAAGATATGCATAGAAATGCTGAAGTTTCATTAAACTAAATGCAACTAACAACAAATTATTTGCTGAACCGTCTTAAAAGTAAATGTTTTAGCTTTATAAAACTAAGTATACTATATTTTACTAGAATACTCTGAAAATTGAATCTTAAAAACATATATGCCATGACAGTATAGCTAAGTGGTGAGAGCATTGTTCTGTGCATCAAAGGCTCACAGGCTCGATTCTTGCTCAAGGGCACGTACAAGAGTTGCAGGTTCGATCTGTGCCGGAGGCAACCAATGTGTCTCTCTCACATTGATGTTTCTCTCTCCCTCCCTTCCTCCCTTCCACTCTCTCTAAAAAAAAATCACTGGAAAAAAATTCTCAGGTGAGGATTAACAAAAAGTATATATGAAAATATGTATCTAGTCTATAAATTGATTCTATAAAACCATCTTAATCTATCTCACAAGTCACAAAGATAAAAAGACTTGTAAACCTTCACATAACTTATATTGTTTGATTGCCTACTTACTACTTTCTATTGAATTTCTTTGCCTTATCAAAAAGCTGAAGTCAATTGTCTGTTATAAAGCCATAGATCACAAGCAAATGGCCATAAATGAAGGTTGAACTCTCAAAAGAAAAAAAAATTGCTTTTAAAACAATAACTAAGAATGCTATAAAATGACTGTAACTGAGGACTGCTCAATAAGTTGAAAACTGAAAGATGGTATTATAACTGGCAAAAGGATTCTTAAACACAAGCGATCAAACAATGAAATTCTGCAGTATTTCCTATGGTTGAAACATTCAAGAACTTCAAAGTGCTTAAAATAAAACACACTAAACATTCAAACATTTTTAAAATAAAATTCTATTCATGAGCAAGATAGAATTATATTTTAATTCTACATTAATCCTGCCAATACGCTTTAAGGTCACTTTTTTCTAATTGAATTTCTGATTTTCATTTAAACATTGTAAAATTAAAATATGTATTAATTTTTGACTAGGATAATATATCAGAAAAGCACAATAAACATATTAAACATTCACCCAAACATTTCAGAAACCAAAAAAGTTAGTATCTAAATTTGGTCAGATTCTTTTTACTCATAGTGATGTATTCTTAAATTCAAATTACCTTAATGTATTCAAAAAGTCTCCCGATATGATTCTCTGAGTTGACTCTTAGCAAACATTTGTGACAAAATATTATCAGGAGGTAATTTAAAGAATGTTTTTCTTATCAGGGAAAAAAATCTAAAGAACGTAGGTCTCATCTCCAGAAAGCTTAGGTCAAACAATATGAAGCCAATTCTATAAATCCCTTACTGATGGATATAGAAGAAAACCAGCATGGATGTTTGGGTTACATGTGAACCATACTCCCTTCTAAATCAGTGGAGCTTAGACCTAAATTCTAAAGTGACAATTCACTTAACAAATATTGAGTGTCTGCTACCTACAAGCTCTCTACCTCACTACCTATATCAGAATTTGTTATTAAGACATGCCATTTTTATTCTACAAAAAAATAGCAATGAAAATGATCGTTAGGATTTTACTAACATTCCCTTAATCAGCGGTTCTTATTATAACCCTGCCCACCGCTTTGCTCATGAGAGAAACATTACATATCTTCCTCATGCAATTCTCCTTTGTATGTGGACAGAAAAAGAATATTGGCTATTTCCTCAGGTATGAATGCAGAACTACCTTACTACTACAACAGACTAATTTTGGAATTATAACTTGAGAAACTTATAAGATAATGCAACAGAAAAAAAGTAGGGTAGCAAATATTCAAGTATTTTAATCACTTAAATCAGTATCCGATGACTCTGAATTTGATGAAGAAGAGATCTTTTCTGAAACTGATGATGATGATTCAGATGTGTCATTTCTGTGTCCATGTTTAAGAGTATGGATATAGTAATTCATAGATTGAACACACATCTTCCATTCACGTCCACTTTCTGATAGATCACATCTCGGGTAGTTTTCTTGGAGAAACTCTGGTGGTAAAGTCCCAAAACATAAGTTACTAAGTAATCACTTTTCAGGGAAATTAATTTATTCAACCTTAGTTCTATTGCTATATCTATAAAAGGGTCATTAAGAGTTTAAAACATATGGACTATAACTATTATTAAATTAGTTTAATAAATCTTTTCATCTAAGAGGAACTACAATACTAGTCAAAAAGAGTTTCTTGGGGTTTGCTTCTAGTTTTGCAAATGAGAAAAGCTACATTTCAGAGTTAGTCCCCAAAATTTGGGTTAACTTAAGTACATCTGAATTTAGTCACTGAATCAGATTGTGAAAGATTAGGAAAATATTTATATGATGAATTACTGAAGAAAATGGAAATATTTAACTGTAAAAGTATAAGACTTAGTGGGAGGAAATTGGGAATAACACTTATTCTCCAATCCTCATGCTTGCAGGTGGAGGGATCCCTGAATTAGAAAGTTTGGAAAAACCGGCATGTGTGAACAACAATAAAGCTATTTTTATCTCGACCTGTCAGATACCACTGGATCTCACTTGGTTTTGAACTTTAAAGTAAAGGTAGAGGCTGTATTTATTACTTCCTGATGATCCATCAGGAAGAAATAGCTATATTTACATACTTGAAGACCTATCATGTGAAAAGTGACTGGATCTACCCTAATTAGCTCTGGAAGAGATAAAAAGAACAAATGTGTCTCAGTTGAAGGGAGATAAATTGTTAGTCACTTGGAGGAAGAACTTTCTTGTGAATTAAAGACCTTTTAAAATGTAGTGGATTAAATAAATAAATAAATAAATAAATAAATAAATAAATAAATAAAATTTATTGGACTGCCATCAATTGAAGTGTTCAAGCCAAGGAAAGGCGACTATATGCCAGAACTGATATGGGAATTCCTGCTTGGGTAAGTATTAGAGGACCTGTAATGTATTCCTATTGCTAAGATTTTACAGTTCTATAATGTGCAACAATGGATGGGGAGGGTATAGGAGTAAAAGATAATTGCTGATTGCAAATCTGCAGCCTACTAACTTTCTCCATCTAAAACATCCTTTAAAGAGCCCTTAAACAATACTGAGCTCTTATCAGAAAGCAATGAACAGTTTCTTATATGAAATCAATATATTTGGCTACTGGACATACTAACCCTTGACTACTATCAGAAGTGGTCCCCTCCCACTTCTAGGACTATATCCCAAGAAACCAGAAACACCAATCAGAAAGGATATATGCATCCCTATGTTCATAGCAGCACAATTTACAATAGCTAAGATTTGGAAACAACCTAAGTGCCCATCAGCAGATGAGTGGATTATAAAACTGTGGTACATGTACACAATGGAACACTACACCGCTATAAAAAAAAGGAACTTTTTACCATTTGCAACAGCATGGATGGAACTGGAAAGCATTATGCTAAACAAAATAAGCCAGTCAGAGAAAGATAAATATCACATGATCTCACTCATATGTGGGATATAATGATCAACATAATTTGATGAACAAGAATAGATCCAGAGACAAATGACAGGGGAGTGTGGGGTTAGAGAGCAACCAAAGGACTTGTATGCATGCATATTTGCATAACCAATGGACACAGACACTGGGGTGGTGGGGGCTTGCCTGGGGTGAGAATGGCTGGCATGGGGGTGTCAAGCGGGGGAAAAGGATACATATGTAAAACTTTAGACAATAAAAAAATAGAGAGCATGAAAGATAAAAGAGATAGGCAAAAATGATACAAAATATGAATAATTGGAATTATTTCAATTGGAGGAAAACTAGAATAATGGAGTAAAGAATACATTGAAAAATGTTCAGAAAGAATACTTTAATTTTCTACTAAAAAACTTCAAGATATGTGAAAAAAAGAAGTGGTCCCCCCAAAATAAAAATCTTAGGATAAGAAATTATATTAATAAGCCCTGCGGGTGTAGCTGAGAGATTGAGCGTTGAACCAGGAGGTCACGGTTCGATTCCCAGTCAGGGCACATACCTGGGTTGTGGGCTCAATCCCCAGCAGGGAACATGAAGGAGGCAACCGATCAATGATTCTCTCTCATCATTGATGTTTCTATCTCTCTCTCCCACTCTTTTCTTCTCTGAAATCAATAAAAAAAACATTTTTAATAAAAGAAATTATCTTAATAGAAGAATCTAGTTCATTCATTCAATGGGACCCTAATCAGCAGTTAAAATTCATGAAGTACATCTCTAAAAAATAATGTCAAGTGTCAAGTGAAAAAAATTGCAAAAGGGTATGTACTATACATCCCATTCATGCACATTAAAACAACTGTGAAATAATATCACATATTACTTATGGGTTTATCAACATAGGTAGCAAAAATATGAAATATACATGGGGATAATAGGTCCAACTCCAAGACTGTGATTATTTCTGGGAGAAAGACAGGGAAAAGAAATGATGTGTAATTCAAATTCTGAGAACCTCACTTAAGGAGTTTCAATGATATCAATAATGCTTTATTCTTAAAAAAAAAAACAAAAACCTGGAGCACAAGAGGTAAAATGTGTATATCTGTACTGGGTAGACAGATGTTTATTATTTTACTATATTATTTTCTGTACATTTCTGTATATTTTGAATAGTTTATACTGAACTGATACTTCTAAAGAAATGATAGAGGTCAGAAAGCTCTGTCCTCCTATGAGTTAAGAAATCTCCTCTCATGTCTGGTCACTCAGCTTTTGCTCTAACTCTTTTCATTCTCCAAGTTCATTTTGTCCTTATATTAAAGTAAAATATGCTTTCTTGTCAGCTTCTCCTCCTTGGGGCCTGGCTCTGTCCCCCAGGACAATGATTCTACTGTATTCTATCTGTTGAAATAACTCACATGGCTATCTTTCTTCAAAGGAGTAGAACTTTGAATCTCATGGGAAATTTAAATATGCCTTATGTGGATAGTATGTCAAACTCATGATGAATATTTTTACTATAAAAGACATCTTGATTTGTAATATAATTCAATAAGAGATAAAACAAAATGAAATGCATAGAATAATATTTTAGTCCACTTTTAAGGAATTAATCTAGTCCAGATATTTAAAGAACTATAAAAGTCATCTTTTCCTCCTCATTTAAAAAATTTTAATTAGAAAGACACCATTTCTTCTATAAACACTTTCACTTCAAAACTGGTTAAAAATACTATATTCTTTTTTTACCATAAGGTAAGAGGAATTGGGTTTTGGGTTTGTTTGTTTTTTTAACCAATTACTAGGTCATGAAACAGGTTATAGCAACACTTTCAAAAAATGTAATAGAATAGAATGTAACTCTCATAAAACGAGTATTGTTTGTGAAAATTTTACTTCCATTTTTTTTTAATCACACACATATGGAGTCACAATGTAAAATGTATTTCTTACTATGGATTACAGTAAAGTAAGTTTTAAAACAATTGGATTAGATGTTAGCAAATGCTTAAAAGGGTGCTATAAGCCAGGTTTCTTTAGTTTAGCCTGAAACATGAGTGCTGTTCAAATTTGTTGGATGAGAATCATGTGATAGGATGGTGGGAATCAACTGAGATGAGGCTGAGACTCAGAACTATGTCTGCTAGGTACTAGTGACACAAGTAACACATATTCTGCTTCCTGTTTTGACCAAACCTAAGATTACACAGAATTGCTTTTGGAAGCTTTATTTCTTCATCTATATATGTCACAGATAAAGACTACACCATGCTCATGTGCACACAAAAAAACTGGCAAATGAGCCTGCTGTGCTATTGTTGACACTTCTGCAAATTGACAAAGCCCAGCAGCTTTGAGCTTGATCCTCAGTAAATGAAGGTATTTGAGTTTCCAAACTCCTGGCAGTCCATACCAGGGAGCCACAGTCAATAATGCCTTTCTTGTTCTAATAATGCCATTCAAGGCACAGCAATTAGCCTGAGGACACAAATGCAGAAAGAAACAATCCATAAACCTGCTCTTTGTTATGCCCTAATAAGGGATATGTAAGAAGTCTCTCTCCTCAGAACATACACAGACTGAATGGATTTTCTTTTGCCCTTCTCTAACACAATTGGCATTTATTTATTTTCATATATTTGACATGTACCAACCTCGGAGAGCACTAATCATATTGTAGTTAAGGGCACATACACCTTGCCACAGATTGCCATAGATGGTACTGTTTAGTAGGACTTCCTCTGGAAACAGCTGGCCAATAAGATAGCTGGCTGACATCTGCGGGCAAGCCTTCTTTTTTGCTATCATCAGTACTGAATATGACACCTGTACATTTCTACTTGGATTTCCAATATAGTCTAGAAGCAAAAGAGAAAGATGTCAATTTTTATGGCAGATATTAAGCTCACATTTTTTTAAATATATTTTTATTGATTTCAGAGAGGAAGGGAGAGGGAGAGAGAGATAGAAACATCAACGATGAGAGAGAATCACTGATCGGCCACCCCCTGAACACCCCTTACTGGGGATCAAGCCTGCAACCCAGGGACATGCCCCTGACCAGAATTGAACCCGGGACCTCCCAGTCTGCAGGATGACGCTCCACCCACTAAGTCAAACCGGCTAGGGCTAAACTCACGTTTTTTAAAGGGCATAATAGAAAGGTTGATTTTTCTAGAAACTTAGGTTCAAGAATTTGAGAGATTAAAAAATTAAAGCTTTTACATTTTTAGTGTATCATAAGACAGCATGAGAAATGAGACAGGAATCACTACTGGTGTGATTACATGTGCTTTGTTTCTTTGAGAGTACATAATATTACATTTAGTAACAAATTCTAAGTCATTTTAATGCATTGTTTTCCTACTTGTTAAAAAAAAGGCCTTTTCAAAAATAAGCACCAGGATTCTTGCTGAAATATTTATAATTCTTAAAATACCAATGACATATTTCATAGATCTAGTACAAATATTCTAAAATTTTATATGGAACTAAAAAGATCCTGAACGGTCTCAGATATCTTGCAAAAGAAGAACAAAGTTGCAGGTATCACAATACTGGATATCAAACTATACTACAAGGCCATAGTATTCCAAACAGCCTGGTTACAGGCATATAGATCAATGGAACAAAACAGAGACCCCAGAAATCAACCCAAGCCATTGTGCTCAATGAATATTTGACAATGGAGGAAAGAACGTGCAATGGACTAAAGACAGTCTCTTCAATAAATTGTGTTGGAAAAATTTGACAGGTTCCTGCAAAAAAAAAAAAAGAAAAGAAAAGAAAAGAAAAGAAAGAAACCATACCACCAACTTACACCATATACAAGAATAACCTCAAAACAGATAAAAGGCTTAAATGTAAGTCATGAACCCATAAAATTTCTAAAAGAAAACATAGGCAGTAAAATCTCAGACATCTCTTGGAGCAATATTTTTGGTTGATATATTCATCCCTTAAGGCAAAGGAAACAAAAATACACAAGTGGGAATATACCAAACTAAAAAGCTTCTGCACGGCAAAGGAAACAATCAACAAATTGAAAAGAGAACCCACTGAATGGAAGAACATATTTGCCAATGATACATCTGATAAGGAGTTAATTTCCTAAATTTATAAAGAACTTACACAACTCAACACCAAGAAAACAAATAATCCAACTTAAAAATGGGCAAAGGACCTGAATAGACACTTCTCCTAAGAGAACATACAGGTGGCCAATAGACATGAAAAAATGCTCAAAGTCACTAGTCATCACAGACGTGCAGATTAAAGCCACACCTGTCAGATGGCTATCATCAATAAATCAACAAATAGTGCTGTCAAGGATCTGGAGAAAAGAGAACGCTCAGGCAATGTTTCTGGGAATGCAGACTGGTGCAGCCACTGTGGAAAACAGTATGAAGTTTCACCAAAAAATAAAAAATGGAACTGCCTTTTGACCCAGTGATCCCATTCCTGGGAATATATCTTAAGAATCCCAAAACACCAATTCAAAAGAATATATGCACCCCTATGTTCATAGCAGTGTCATTTACAATAGCCAAGATCTGGAAACAGCCCAAGTGCCCATGAGTAGCTCAGTGGATAAAAAAACTATGGTACACAATGGAATATTACACGAGTATAAAAAAAGAAGGAACTTATCTTCTGTGTCTGCATGGATGGATCTGGAAATTATTATGCTAAGTGAAAAAAGCCAGACAAAGACAAATACCATATTATATCCCTTATATGTGGAATCTAATTAACAAAATAAACTAATGAACAAAATAGAACCAGAGTCTTAGATACATGGTACAGACTGATAGCTGTCAGAGGAGAGGGGAATGGGGAAGACTGGATGAAAGAAGGTGAAGAGATTAGCCAAAGAAAATATATGCATAGACCAGTGGTCGGCAAAGCTGCGGCTCAGCAAACTGCGGCTCTTTGGTCCCTTGAGTGTGGCTCTTCCACAAGATACCGACTTCTGCGCATGGGCCACGAAGTTTCAATCGCACTGTATGTGCACGCCCACATGTGGTATTTTGTGAAAGAGCCAAACTCAAGGGGCCAAAGAGCCGCATGTGGCTCACAAGCCACAGTTTGCCGACCACTGGCATAGACCATGGACACAGACAACAGTGTGGTGATGGCCAGAGCCAGAGGGAGAGGGGCAAAGTGGAGGTGGGTAAAGGGGAGGGAAATGGGTGACATCTGTAATAGTGTCAACAAGAAATTTTTCTAAAAATGAACACAACAAAATAAAGAAAAATGTAGGTTTTTATTGGGTATTAAACTTATTTAAAAATTAACAACCTCAGTTTAGATATATTTTAGGTAACTTACTTGCACTGAAAAATTAATTTCAAGCCTATTTTCATTTTTCAATTCTATGATTTAATCATTACCATCTCTCTTCAGTCCATAGTGATTCAAATTAACCATACTTGAAAAATTTATGTTACATATAATAAATAATTATTTGTTAAAGAAAAGATATTAGAGAAATACAATGTGATTCTTACAAGTCAAGTATAGTATTCATCTTGGAATATCTATCATTTAATGGGTGGCAATATAAATTGTTTAATCCCCCAGATCCAACATTTACCGAGAGATTAAATTACTTAAAAATTCACTCAGTGGGTCCAAAGATGTAACTCTAGAAGATTAACCTGGCAATATTAATGAAGGGTCAGAAAAAAAGTTGATACTCTTTAACCTGGCAATTCAAATTCTGAAGCCTCACTTAAGAATCAAAAATATGTAAAAAGTTATAGGAATGAAGTTGGGGTTTTTGGCAGCATGATTTGCATGATTGATAATCCTGTCCAAAAAAAATGCAACAACATAAAGGGAGAGGTAGTTACATAAATTAGGGTACGCTTACTCAATGGAATGTTATACATCTGTTAAAAGATTGGAGATTCTTGAGGAAAAACATATACATATCATGTTTAAAATGAATAGTAATTATTATATGGAGAACATAATGTTTTCAAAGATTCATTAAAAAACTGGAATAAAATTAAAGCATCCATAATAGTTTTTTTAAAGTATCTTGATTGTGAGAGCTTTCCTTCCCTCTTAAATATGTGTGTGTGTGTGTGTGTGTGTGTGTGTGTACACTGACTGAGTGGCCAGATTATTATGACCACCCCATCAGTACTTCATTGGGCCACCTTTTGCCTTCAATACTGCAGCGATTCTTCTTGGCATTGACTCCACGAGATGTTGAAAGGTGATGCGAGGAATCTGACACCATGCCTGATGAATAGCACTGTCCAGTTCTGTGAGATTTGATGGTTGTGGAACCAGCTGCCTGATGGCTCTTTTAACTTCGTCCCACAAATGCTCAATTGGATTGAGATCTTGAGATTGTGGGGGCCACCTAAGCAAGGTAAAGTGTCCCTCATGTTCTTGAACCACTCCTGCACAATATGAGCACCGTGGCATGGCGCATTGTCTTATTGGAAGAAGCCATCTCCATTGGGATATGCCATCAACATGATAGGATGAACTTGATCAGCAATGATACTTAGGTATATTGTGCTATTCAGATGTTTATAATGGTCTGGCCCTCTAGCAACTTCAGCAAGAAATTATAGCTAATTTGCGTACAAACATCAGGTGGTCATAATAATCTGGCCACTCAATATATATATATCCTATATAATAAAAGGCCAGTGACCATAATAGCATAACAACCAGAATGACCGATTGACCAGTTGCTATGAGGTGCATTGACCACCTCTTGCTCCCTCCCCCAAACCCGCAGGCTCGGATCGCTGGATGGCCAACAGGGAACCACAGTGGAACCTGGGTGGGTGGCAGCGGGGCGGGAAAGGGGACTGACGATCGGACAGTAGGCAGACCTCTTGGTCCCTCCCCCGGCCAGCAGGCTCCAATTGCTAGATGGCGAACGGGGAACCAGGGTGGGTGGTGGTGGGGCAGGACTGGGGACCGGTGAGTGGGTGGAAGATGGCCCTGATCACAGGCTAGGCCTAGGGACCCTACCCATACATGATTTCGTGCACTGGGCCTCTAGTGTACATATATAAAAGCCTAAGTGACTGTTCAGTTGACCAGTTGCTATGATGTGCACTTACCACCAGGGTACAGATTCTCAATGCAGGAGCTGCCCCCTGGTGGTCAGTGTACTCCCACAGCCAACCTCCTGCAGTCCCTCCCCACAGCTGGCCAGCCCTGATCAGCCCCAATCAGGACTGGGTGAGACGGCCCTGCTTGGCCCCAATCACCCCCACCCATGCATGAATTTGTGTACTGGGCCTCTAGTTTTTTTAAATAAAATGGTATAATAGACTACACACAAACTGTGGAGTCTTCCTGGCTCACAATGCACTTAGTTGCCCTGTCCCCTAGTTCTAGCTGAGTCAGAGTCAGAGACCTTTGACCCAATCTCTCTAAATCAGATTATTTCTCCAGAGAATCAGAACAGTGACAAGAGAAACCTATAACCTAGATATCATGGGAGCTGCAGACATGGAGCCACATTCTGGCTCCTGCCTGTGGCTCAGTTTGTTCTTTGCTTCTTTAAAATAAGAGCTATTCATCCTGTGATTTTTGTTGTGGTGGTTTAATTTAGCCAGTATGTTTCTACCATGTACAACCTTAACAAATACAGTAGTTATATTACTTTTATAATGAGAAAAATACTCTAAAGATGTATCATTTATACAGGTATTGGCCAGGATGTGGAGAAAAGGGAACTTTTGTGCACTGCTGGTGGGAATGCAGACTGGTGCAGCCACTGTGGAAAGCAGTTTGGAGTTATCTCAAATGAAAACTGGAGATTTTGGAGTTTGGGAACACCTGAGGTAGAAAACTGTCTACCTTATGACCCAGATATTCCACTTCTGGGAATATAACCAAAGAAACCCAAAAGACTAAGTTGAAAGAATATATGCAGCCCTATGTTCATTGCAGTGCTATTTACAATAGCCAAGATCTGAAAACAGCCCAAGTGCCCATCAGTAGATAAGTGGATTTTTAAAAATATGTGGTACATTTACACAATGGAATACTACTTACCCATACAAAAGAAGGAAATCTTAGCTTTTGCAACACATGGATGGGCCTGGGGAGCACTATACTAAGTGAAATGAGCCCGTCAGAGAAAGACAAGTCCATATGATTTTACTCATATGTGGAATATAATGAACAAAATTAACTAACAAACAAAATAGAAACAGACTCATAGATAGAGAGACTGACAACTGTCAAAGTAGAGGGGGATTGTGGGGCTGGTTGAAAAAGGTGAACGGGTTAAGCAAAAAACAAACTCACAGACACAGACAACTGTATGGTGATTACCAGAGGGGAAGGGGTAGGAGGAGACAGAAAAGAGTATAGTCAGGATAAATGGTGATGGAAGGAGGCTTGACTTGGGGTTGTAAACACATAATACAATATAGAGATGATGTATTATAGAATTATACACCTGAAACCTATATAATTTTATTAACCAATGTCACCCCAATAAATTTAATAAAAATGAAATAAAGTTGGAGAGAGAAAAAAATAATTTCGTATGAATAGGTTCACAGGTAATGTTCTACTTAGGGTTGATATAGAGGCGGTGAGAGACAGAAGTTTTGCTACCTCGGGTGTTCCCAAACTCCAAAATTCTGGGGAGAGATCATGAGGAAGCATGAGTCAGCTGAAGAATCTACTGCCACGTGATACTAGTGAAGCAGGATGCATCTCCAGCAGACAGCTAGCATGAGGGTACAATGTTCTGAATAATGGGATTCATTAATTCACACAGAAACTCTACAGAACACCGCAATGTGCCTGGCACACAGAGAAAGACCACTTAATAGCTTCTATCTCAGCCAGCTGTAGCTCCCTCATCTTTACTTGCAGAGCAGGGTGCCTAACCTGAGAGTTCACACCAGTCAAAGGAGTTAACTACCAAAACCCATTTTCCAAAGGAAAAAATAACAGATTTTGCTTAATATTAAAACAATCAGTCTCAGAACTAAGTATCTATATTTCAATAATTCACTAAAATAAGTTATTATGCTGTTTATAGTTCTTATTATGAACATTTTCAAGCATACATAAAAGGAGAAAGATAGTATAATAAGCACCATAAGAGCATCAACCAGATTTAACATCAAGAGAAGTTATTTTTAAACTCACGTAATTCTCTGAAAGGTGCTATTGAAGCACTAGTGGAAGGTCCTTCAAATCCTTCAGGGACAGCAATGCTGTTTGGCTGAGAATTCCCACTTGCATTTGTTTCTGAGGCAACTTCTTGCTTAGGTAATAGGAGACTGCCTTTATCATCATCAGCATCCCTTTCATCATCCAAATCTACAGATGCTGGTGTACTGCGTTTGGTGGGGACAACAGTTTTCTGCTGAAACACAAAATTGTATCTATTAACAATGCTCCATAGTGAGAAAGAATAAACATGCTCCATCATCGACCCAAAGCACTCCAGGCTGGTGTGAAAGCAACTGTCTCTAATAAGACTTAAGATATTGTGTGTTATGATCAAAGAAATATAGGTGCAAATTCTTCCTCAAGCTGCTGTAACTTCTACTTCCTGGTGGATTTCGTAGCTCTATCTAATGAACTGAATGATAATAGCTGGCCGAAAATAAACATTTCATGAATAAATGAATAAGTGAGTTTCTTGAAGATCACAACTTTTTGTTTGTTTTTCAATGTTTTTTTGTTTGTTTTCTTTCCCCAATGGGTTTCAATCTGGCTACACATTTGAACATTTGAATTACCCTAGGGATCTTTTTTAAAAAAAGAAAGCTCTGCTTGGGTCCCACTCTAAGCAAATTTAATCAGAAATTCTGGTGCGAGGAGTGAGGGAGCTCAGGGATTAATATCTTATTTTAAAAATGTCTCACATGATTTAATATATACCTGGGGTTGACAACCACTGCTCTAGGTCAGGGCTTCTCAAACTCCAATGTGCACATGAATCACCTGGGGGTGTTGTTAAAATGCAAATTATGCCTCTTGGTGTGGAACTCAAGACTTCATTTATCACAAGCTTTCCAGTGCTGCTGCTACTGGTCCACAGATCCACTTTGAGTGGCAAGGACCTGCCCAACTCCTAGTCAAGTACACAGCAGGCACTTGGCAGATGCTGCTTCTCTTCTGATGTCTAAGCAAATGTGCAAATTACCATTTTCCATGCAGTATATTAATCTTACATTCAAATGTTTAGGGTGCAATTTTTGTAGGCTATAAAAGGGAATGTGAAAAATAAGCAAATTTGGTTTCAGACAGATGATACTTGAGCTATCACTGAATTCAAGTCATTCACCATAAAAACATAAGCTCAGCTACAAATATTCTTGGCAAAGAGTTTCCATAAACTTACTCTAGAGATACAGGAGTGACTAAACATGGTAATAATAAAATGGGGTTTTTCAAGAGGTGGGTGGAAATTAGGAATTGTCATTAAGTTTGTCAGGAGAAGGCGATAGACATGATAGTCTTCCCTACTGTCCCATTCATGTTTTAAAAAAATTTATAATGGATATTGGAGGTAGAATGGATGATAGAGAAGCCAGATTCCTATTTACCATGTAACCATACAGAATATAAAATATCTGTAATAACTTAGCCTGAGATGCATTATTTTCACCAGGTTTTGCCATCACTAAAAGTGAAATGGTAAAAAAAAAAAAAAAAAAAAAAAGTGCCTTCCTTTTCTCCTGTGCCATCCTGAACTATCACTAGAACAGCTAAGCAGAACCACAGTCTGCTCTTTTCTGTGTAACTCAGTGGGATACTGAAAAAAATTGCCAAATATCTTTGTAGTTGAAACATTTTTATCTAGCCCCATTTGGCTTACACATACTAATTATAACACTATATCTGGATATTTTTCTGGAGCATAAATACCAAAGAGTGAAATAAACAGGCAGTATTTTTTTGAGAGAACATATCCTGCCCCTAAAGTAAATGAACAAGATTTTGACCACATGCCTGAAGATCCTGTGTGTTGTGCTTTCTGTTCTGGAGTTGTATACAGAATGCATTTGTACAGCAGTGACCATATTTAGATGAAAAATAACTTACTGCTTTTTTTTGGGCTGCAGAACGTAAATAACGGATCAGAGAATTGATATAGGAAATACAGGCTCTCCAGTCTCTTCCACATTCATGCAAATCATGGTTGGGAAAATTTGTTATCAGATGCTCTGCAAATAGCATGAAGGATTCATGAAAATTAGAAAAAAAATAACAAAGAAACATAAGAAACGTTTTATTTAGAATACTGAAATTTTCTATTTTTAATTGTCATTCATTTCTCTAACTTTCTGAGAGTTATAAATTCTACCCAAAGATGATACTTTGCTGACTATCTCATTTCTTCTTTTTTTTTAAAATATATTTTATTGATTTTTTACAGAGAGGAAGGGAGAGAGATAGATAGTTAGGAACATCGATGGGAGAGAAACATCGATCAGCTGCCTCTTGCACATCTCCCACTGGGGATGTGCCCGCAACCCAGGTACATGCCCTTGACCGGAATCGAACCTGGGACCTTTCAGTCCGCAGGCCGATGCTCTATCCACTGAGCCAAACTGGTTTCGGCTCTCATTTCTTCTAATGAGAGTTCCCTAAAATACTGACCAAAGGACCAGTAATCAGATTTTGGTGCTTTAAAGTGTAAAAAAGTCAAATATTTCAGGGTGCTAATGCCATTTAATAACCCTATGGATAATTTAGAAATAAAAGAAAATCTGTAAAGATAAAATTGTATTATTGCAAATATTATTATACCATGATTTATTTGTACACATAACATGTTTATCTTTCCCATAAACTATTCCCTCTGCCTAGAATATCCTTCCTATTTTCGTTACCTCCTTAAGGAATCCTTCCAAATCCAGCTTAAATGTCTTGTTCTTAGTAAGCCTTCCCTAATGCCCTCAAAGTAGTTGTCCTGCTCTCTGAGGTTTCACAGCATTACTACATTGGGTTGTAATTTATTGTTTCCCTCAATATATCCATTTCTAGACTATGAACTCCTTTCAGACAAAAATACTTATCCTTATATCCTCAGTGCCTATGAGTTCTAGGACTGCCATACACATTTCTGGAAGACAGGATGCTAAAGTGGATTAATCATGAGAGTCTACTTCTGTGTTGCCAGTTATTAGCACTAAAATGTGTTTTATTTTCCCACATTTATTTTTTGGCTTTTGTTTTGTTTTGTTTTAGTACTAAGTTTCAGCACTGAAGAACTGACTTAGTACTAACCATAAGGAACTATAATCAATAAAGCTTGTCTTATTCCACCAGTCTATGGACAAGTTTTATTCTTCAGAAGTTGCTACCCATTACACACCATTATATTGTAAAATCTGGATCAGACAGGTGAAAAAGTGAACAGTTCTAAGATTTAACAACACTTCATCATTATTTCTTCAACTGCCAAAATCATCCACCAAATGACCGATGATGATAAAACAAGATTCCATAATGACTTTACATACCTCTTAATGCAGCCATTATATTTGGATCTAGGGGTTGGTGGTTATAAGGGTTTCGTAGGTTGTAATTGGTAACTGCTATACTGCAAAGAAGGACTTCTCTGGAGAACAAATTGCGAACCAAGTAGCGGGCTGCATGCTTAGGTTCAGGCTTCTTTTGTGCATTCATCAAAAACACTTTATGAATCGTGACATTTCTTTTTGGATCACCAACATATCCTTTAAAAATACAGGAAACAAGCAAAATCTTTGTTTTTTTCAGTCAAAGCTACAATGAAAGTGCCCAAGAAAACTAACCTAATTGATTTCTAATTCATAAATTTCTACTTAGGTGAATTTTGTTCTATACTTATCTCTTTTTTCCTTAAATGACTTTCTTTGATGTCAACTTCATTATTGTTAGCATTTTTCACTTTTGCTAGTCTTGAATTTGCTATACTTAAACTAATCTGTTCCTTGTCTTAAATAAATTTAATTCAAGTGCATATGTAAACACTAGAGGCCCGGTGCTCGAATTTATGCATGGGTGGGGTCTGGGCGGCCCACCCAATTGGGGCTAATTGGGGGCGGGACCAGCTGTAGGGAAGGGCCACAGGCAGTTGGTCGGCCAGCCCCACACCAATCGGGGTGTGTGGGGTTGATCAGAGCTGTAGTGCTAGTCAAAGAAACTGGTTGTTCTGGTCATTCTGGTCATTTAGGTGTTCGGGTCTCTTGGCTTTTATATATATATACAGAATATTTTAAAATAGCTAGCATTTATTGAGTATCCAGCACTGTGCTAAATATTTTATATCTATAAGCTCAGTTTCACCACCCTAACAACTTAATCCCACTTAGCAGATGAGGAAATTAAATCCAAGAAAAGGTAAGATATTTGAACAAGATCACACTGCTGATTATAGAACCAGTCTTTTTTTTTCCAGTCTAATTAACATATTACCCTTTTATTAGTACAGATTGTAACAAACATCAACAAGCCATCTATTATGCATTCTTGTCTGTTCCCAGACATGTTGGCCACTCCACATATCAGGAGCAGTAGGGGACTCTAAGAGCTGAGCGCCTTACTACATGATTTCTTTTTTTTTAAATTAAATCTTTATTGTTCAGATTATTACAGTTGTTCCTCTTTCCCCCGCCATAGCTCTCCTCCACCCAGTTCCCACCCCAACCTCTGCCCTTACCCCTCCCACTGTCCTCATCCATAGGTGTACAATTTTTGTCCAGTCTCTTCCTGCACCCCCCACACCCCTTTCCCCCCAAGAATTGTCAGTCCACTCCTTTTCCATTCCCCTGGTTCTATTAATATTAAAATATTGATGAATGTAGATTAAAGAGTGCTACTTATAATATTTATTATTTCAAACTCACCATAACCAGGAGTGATGAAGTGAGATTCTGAGTAAATATTTTCTTCTTTAATCTCATTTTTCACTGAAATTGGGTAAATTGTTGTCTCAGATTTTATTTCTGTGGTGGAATCTGTTTGAACAACATTTTGTTAAGTAAGACATTTTAAAGTGCTGAAAGATAAGAGATTTCAATAGTAATTTTATATCAGGTAGAACTATCCTTCAGGAATGAAGGAGAAATAAAGCCATCCACATACATAAGAAAACTAAAAGAAAAAATTGTTACTAGCTGATGTACCCTTAAAAATGGCTAAAGGAAAATCTTCAAACAATATGACGAAGGAAGAAATCTTGGACCATGAAGAAGGAAGAAAGAACAATACAAAGAGCACAGAAACTTGATTACTCAAACCTGACTGATGGGAATATAAAACATTACAGCCACCCTGGAAAACTGTTTGCCAAAATTTTACAAAACACTCTTACCACTGCCAAAGAACCCAGTAACTATGCTATTAGGCATTATCCCAGAGCAATGAAAAACTGATGTTCATACAGAAACCTGTACATAAGTGTTTACAGAAGCTTTATTCCTTATAGCCAAACTGGAAACAACCCAGATGTCCTTCAACCACTGAATAGATAAACAAACTATGATACACCCATACCATGAAATAATACTCAGCAATAAAAAATAATGAACTACTAATATAAACAGAAACTTAAATAAATCAGCACAAAATAATGCTGAACGAAAAAAGGCAAACCAAAAAAGTTACATACTATGTCTGTCCATTTACATCAGGGGTCTTCAAACTTTTTAAATAGGGGGCTAGTTCACTGTCCCTCAGACCGTTGGAGGGCCGGACTATAGTTAAAAAAAACCAAAAAACTATGAACAAATTCCTATGCACACTGCACATATCTTATTTTGAAGTAAAAAAACAAATACAATATTTGTATTTGCATGTGGCCCTCGGGCCGTAGTTTGAGGACCCCTGATTTACATAAACCTCTGGAAAGACAAAATGATAAAGAAATAAAAGCAGATTGCTTAGAGATAAGAACAGGGGGCAAGACAGAAGTAGGCAAGTAAAGGGAGAAAGGCACATGGGTAGTAGAAGAAATCCTTGTGGTAATGGAAATGTTCTGAATCTGGACTATGATGGATGACATAAAACCTATTCCTTACATGAAATTATATAAAATCGAATATAACTAAACACACAAACATAAACACACATAAAAATAAGTACATCTCAATAAAATATGTTGATTTCATCAATGACTATGTCCTGGATTTGACATTGTACAATGGCTAAAGTGTACACAAACTCTTTATGTATTGTTTCTTACAATTGCATGTGCAGTTAAATTTTACTCAAAAAAATTTTTAATTTTTAATTAATTAGTTTTAATTAATTTTAATTAGGAAAAACTAACACTAGCTTACACGAGGATGTTAATGAATCTACATTAAACAGTGCTATTTGTAATATGTATAATTTCAAACTCACTCTCATGAGAATGGATGAGGACCCTTGGCGTATCTTGACCACCTTCGTTATTTCCCAAGACTCCTGGGTTATTCACCATCTGAGTGTCCTCTTTCTGTTTGATCTGCGTTTTGTCCATTTCTACAAGGAAAAAATTTTTCAAATTCTGTAAGAAAAGACTTCCAAACTTCTAAACTATATCAAACCAAATTATCCTTCAGTAATTATCCTTCAGAAGCAAAAATAAATATATTTACAGACAAAAAGAAACAAAAAATTTGTCACTGATTCATTTTGAAAAATTGCTAAAGGAAAATCTTCAAACAGAAAAGATATACAGTGTAATAGAAAAAAAAACTGAAACAAGAAGTACAAAGGAACAAAGGAAAGTGCACAGATATGGATGCAGAAAAACTGGTCCACTCATATATTGCTGATGGGAATAGAAAATGGTAAAGCCACACTGGCTAGCAGTTTGTCAGTTTCTTATCAAATACTAAGAAAGCAAACACTGAAGGACCAAAAATTGTACTCTTGGACATTCATCCCAGAGAAATGAAAACTGTGAAAGTGTGAAATCAATGAAATGAACCAAGATTTAAAAATATGAACAAGTATTATTAGCAGGTTTAACGCTAACAGCCCAGAAGAGGAATCCCAGAAGTTTTGGAAAGGTGCACAGATAAATATACCATGGAAAATCCATACCATGAAATACTATTCAGCAATAAAAAAAGAAGGAACAAGTGATGCACACAAGGATGTGAGTTAGTCTCCAGGGACTTATACTGAGGAAAAGAAGCCAATCTCAAACACCCCAGGATTCCATTTATATAACAAAGGGAAAAATTATAAATCTGGGAAACAGATTTGTTGTTACCTGCAGCTAAAGACAGGGCAGGAGATGGAAGATGGCAGGGAGGAATGTCATCCAAAGGTTGGTGGGTGTGCTTATAAAAGAGCAATATGAGAGATCATGCTGATGATGGAACTACTTGGGGCTTGCCTGTTGTAGGGGATATGTGATAAAATCATATAGAACTAAACACACACATTAGCACAAGTTAAATTTGGGACATCTTAATAATATCTGGAGGATGTCATATAATTTATCTTACTAGTGCTAAATTTTTACCATTTTGCAAGTTCATACTGTTGATCAAATTTGGGTAGTGACAACACATAATTTCACTGTAACATTTATTACAAATGCAGGAGCAACTAAATTTTTCTGAACATATAAACTTTAATTAGAAAATGCTGCCACTATCTTTTCGTTAAGGGTATTGACAAATCTAGATTAAATATTCTACCTGTCAGATTTATTTTCAAACTCACCAAAACTGGGATGAATACACATACAGAGGAATTGTTTGGTTAGTGTGGTTTTCCAAGAAAAGTGTATCATTTGTTGTCTCAGGGCTCTTTGCCAAGCTAGTTTGAGCTTCTAGCAATATTTCTATAAATAAAATACTTTTAAGTATGGAAAGACAAGAAATATCAATCACGAATTCCATACCAGGTGAAACTAACATTCAAAGACCAAGCCGATCGTGGCAACATGGATGGACCTGGAGGGTGTTATGCTAACTGAGATAAGCCAGACCAGGAAAGGCAAGTACTGTGTGGTATCACATATGTGGAATCTAAAAAGAGAAAAGTCAAACTTATAGAAACACAGAGTAGAATGGTGGCTGCCAGGGGCTGGGACATGAGAAAAATAGGGAGAGGCTGGGTAAAGGGGTACAAACTATCAGTAAAAAAGTGAACTAACATCAGAGGATGTATTACATGGTGACTATAGTTGATAATGCTGTATTGTATAATTGAAATTGGCTTAGAAAGTACAAGTTCAGAGTTCTCACAACAAAATATAACAAGGTACATAGGGGAAATGATGGATGTGTTAATTAACTTGATGGTGAGAATCCTTTCACAATGTATGTGTGTATCAAATCATCACATTGTACAATATAAATATATTACTATTTTATTTGTCAATTATATATCAATAAAGCTGAAAAATGACCATTCAGGTATTTTTAAAAAGAATAAAGATGAAATAAAGACATTATCACACAAAAGAAAGCTAAAAATATATCTCAATAGGCAGTTTACACTTGAGAATGGCTAGAGGAATATCTCCTATCAGAAAAGAATGAGAAAAGAAGAAATCTTGGAGCATCAAAGAAGAAGAAAGAATAATGAAAGCATCAGAAACATGGAGATCTAAAAACTGGGAAAATCATAGCTTGCTAGGAGAATAGTAAAAGGGAACAGGCTCCCTGGTAAATTGTTGGCAGTTTCTTATAACACTAAACATGCCATTAACATGCAGCTAAGCATCTGAACTCTTGGGAAATCCAAACTTATGTGTACACAAAAATTGTGTACACAAAGAGTCAGCAAAAATGTACCTTTAATACTGAAAACTGGAAAAATCCAGATGTTCTTCAACAAAGAACCAATATACAAACTGTGGTACATCCATACTATGGGAAAGTCCTCAACAACAAATAAGAAGGAAGTACCAGTGCATACCACAAGTGAACTGAATATCCAGGGACTTAGGCTGAAACAGGTGTAGTTTAAAAGGGTGAAAGGACACATCAGAATGGGGATGGACATGTCCTATATCTTGACCAAAGTGGTCAAAATCAAACCTACTCATATG
Source organism: Myotis nattereri (assembly GCF_964212035.1). NCBI lineage: Eukaryota > Metazoa > Chordata > Mammalia > Chiroptera > Vespertilionidae > Myotis > Myotis nattereri. Next base: position 10,140,546 of record NC_138078.1, read on the forward strand.
ACAAAATCAAACAGACCTAAACCACACATACAAATCAATACAATTAAACCAGAGGTGGAAAAATCTGTAGATTGTATCAATGTCAACATCCTGGTTGTGGTATTGTGCTATAGTTTTGCAATATGTTATCATTGGGGGAAACTAGGTCAACTGTACACAAGATCTCTCTGTATTGTTTCTTACAATTGCATGTGCAGTTAAATTTCACTCAAAATAAAACTTTAATATTTAATTAGCTAATTTTAATTGAATTTTCATTAGAAAAAGCTACCACTAGCTCATATTAAGGATATTAAAGAATCTACATTAAACAGTGCTATTTGTAGTCTGTATCCTTTCAAACTTACCATCATTACAAATGATGAGGACATGTGCAATATCTCGACCACCAATGTTATTCCCCAACATCTGTTTGTTATTCATCGTCTGAGTGTTCTTTCCCCACGTGTTTTGTGCTTTGCCTCCTTCTATAAGAAAAGAAATTTTCAAATGCTATAGGAAAAGACTACCAACCTCATATTCCATATCCAATGAAAATATTTCAGAATGTAGCCAAAATAAAGATATTTACACACAAAAGGAAACCAAAAGTACTTGTCACTAATTCATGATTTAAAATGCTAAAGGAAAATCTCCAAATATAAAAGCTACCATAGGAAAAAATCTCAAGATCAAGAAGAACAAAGAACAAATGAAAGAAAACAAATATAGATGCAGAGAAGTTGGTCCATTTAAACTTTGCCTGTGGGAATGGAAAATGGTAAAGCCACACTGGAAAGCAGATTCTCGGTTTCTTATCAAAAACGGAGGGCACCATTACCAAGGACCAGAAATTGCACTCTTAGGCATTCATCCCAGAGAAAGAAAAAATGTGTGAAAGAGTAAAGTGAATGCAATGAAGCAAGATTAAAAATGCAAATGTTCTTCAATAGTGAACCTAAATACAAACTGTGGTACATCCATACCATGGAATGTTCCTCGACAATAAAAATGAAGGAAGCTACATGCCACAAGTCTGATGGATATCCAGGGACTTACTTAGGATGAGGTAGGTGTAGTTATAAAAGGGCCAGGTGACACATCCTTATGGAAGGGAAATGTTCTCTATCTTGACCAAAGTGGTAGAAATCAAACTTATTCATGTGACAAAATCAAACACAATTAAACACATACACACGAATCAATACAATTAAGCTGGAGAAATTTCAATGAAATCTGAGGATTGCATCAATGTCAATATCCTGGTTGTGGTATTGTGCTATAGTTTTCCAGTTCAATGGGGGAACTGGGTCAACTGTACACAAGATCTGTATCATTTCTTATGATTGCATATGCAGTTACAAGTTACTCAAAGTAAACCTTTTAATCTTTAAGTTAATTAATTTAACTAAATTTTTATTAGGAAAAACTAGCACTAGCCCCAGTAAGGGTGTTAATGAATCTACATTAAACAGTGCTATTTGTAATATGTATAGTTTCAAACTCACTGCCATCACAAAAGATGAGGATACGTGGTATAAATTGAGCACCATAGTTATTGCCCAAGACATGTCTGTTATTCATTGTCTGAGTGTTTTCTTCCCGGTTGTTCCATGCTTTGTCTCCTTCTATAAGAAACACATTTTTTCAAATGCTGTAAGAAAAGACTCCCAACCTCATATTCTATGTACAAGGAAACTATCTTTCTTTCTTTTTAATGGTAAAATAGAGGTTTTATTTATTTGTATGTAAACTTATAAACCAACCAGCCAAACTGGTATTATTGTCATGACACTTGAGTAATAAACAAATTAAAGGTTGTAGTAAAACAGCAAAAGGGGCAGAGGAAATCAGTGAAGCATATTATAGCTTAACTGTTCACCTGAATTGAGGATTTTAACAAGCCTTCCAATCCCAGAAAACATGAGTAATCCTTTATCACACCTTTGTTCTTTTACTTCCTATTTTTCAAGTTAAGATTCTAGATCTAGAGTTATCCAAATACTAGATCTAGTATTATATCTATCTATAGCCAGAGGCATCTGTTATCATTTGTCTAACAGCAGCAAGACTACAGAAGCCTTTTTACTTAGACTCCAATCATACCCGACCCCCACCCTCCGAATTGGCACAGTAAGCATAATGAGAAGCAGCATATCAAGGCAGAGATACATAGAAAAATCCTAGGAGAGGTAATACAGCCACTGCCCAAACTGAGATTGAGTAATATACCCATCATCACAATATGTTCGTGGCTATGTGTTTGTGGACTCAGGCTATATGCTCATGGAATAATCTGGGAATGAATCCGTGGATTGCTGAGTACCATAATACTTAGGGGCTTGCAGAATTGCATCATAGGTTTCCCCAGCAATTTCCAAGGAGGCCTCCAAATCACTGACAGGATTTTGCTGGAACTGGATCTGGGGCTGCAGGGCTTCCTCTCCATAACTAAGGAGTTGGTTGTTCCAGAGCTGGTTGTTCCAAGGCTGATTATTCCAGGCTTGGGGACACCAGGTCTGACCATTCCAGGCAGGGTAGTTCCAAGATGGGCTGGTCCAGGAATGGTTGCTCCACATGGAAAGGTTTCCAGAAGCATTCACCAGGCATCCCTGGTGACAGGAGGAGAGGCCCAGGTAGTCTGTAGTTGCTGAGCTCATCTGGGTCACACGGTGGCTGTTCTTTGGCCAGTTGTATTTCTGCCACCTCTTACATTTCATTCTCTGGTTCTGGAACCAGGTCTTAATCTGTTTGTAGCTAAGGTTCAGGATGCTGGAAAGTTCTTGCATCTGCTGGAGGCTGAGATACTTCTGTCTTTGAAATCTCTCATTGAGTACACAGAGTTGGGTCTGTGAGAAGACGGTTCGGATCTTCTGTTTCTTGACCTGGGCTTTCTCCTCCTTCCCTGTCTCGTTCTCTACAGAAGTAGGTGGTGTTGTGCTGGGACTGCTGGGACTGGTGGAAGAATCAGGGCTGTTCTGAATAAGCTGGTCCATGGAGGAAGGAAGAGGAGAGACAGCCTCTGCGTGGAGTGTCTCAGCAGATGACATTGGCAAGGACGCATAGTTTTCTTCAGGCTCATAAATCTCAGGCACTGGTGAAGGCTCCCTAGAATTGGATGGTTAGGAGCAGGGAAGGCTTTGGGGATAAGCCGAATCCACACTCATGTTGCAAAAAGATGGGAGGAAATGGGTCAGCTTTGCAGGGACAGGACCCAACCAGTCAATTTTGCAAAAAGCAGGAAACTATCTTTCAGTAATGAAGCCAAAATAGAGATAATTACAGAAAAAAGTAAACCAAAAGTGTTTGTTAATACCTGATTCATGTTTTAGCATGGCTAAAGGAAAATTTTCAAACAGAAAATATATTATAGAAAAAAAGTTAGAGCTTCAAGAACAAAGAGCAAAGGTAAGAGCACAAATATGGATGCAGAGAAACTGGTCCACTCATACATTACAAGTGGAAATGAAAAATGGAAATGCCACACTGGAAAGCAGTTTGTCAGTTTCTTATCCAAAACTAAGTACACCATCACAAAATGACCAAAATTGCACTCTTGGGCATTCACCCCAGAAAAATAAAAACAGTGTGAAAGAGTAAAATGAAGCACAATTTTAAAATCTAGATGTTCTTCAACAATGAACCAATACACAAACTGTGGTACATCCATATCATAGAATAGTCTTCAATAATAAAAAAGAAGAAACTACTAATTCATGCCTCAAGTCACATGCATATCCAGGGATCCTATCTAATAAAAGAGAAACATGGTAACTGGCGTACGACTGCTACCCTTCCCATTGGCTAATCAGGGCAATATGCAAATTAACTGCCAGCCAAGATGGCGGCAGGCAGCCAGGCAGCTTGAAACTAACATGAGGCTTGCTTGCTTCAGTGACGGAGGACTCCAACGTTCCCCGCTGCAGGCCTCTGAGCTACAAGCAACTATGTAACAAACATAGAAGCTAAACAAAACCCCAGAAACCTGCCAGGCTTCAGCCAGCAGGATCGCAACATTGTAAGCAAAGGCCAGAAACCTACTTTCAGCTGCAGAAGCCTAAGAGCTGGAACCTAGCCTCAAAGCTAAAGCTGGCCCAGAATTAAAAAAAGAAAAAGAAAAAAAAGGAGCAATTGGGAGCTTCAGTCACCCCCAGCCTGAAAACAGCCCTCAGCTCCTCACCCAGACTGGCCAGGCACCCCAGTGGGGACCCCCACCCTGAAGGATGTGTGACCAGCTGCAAACAGCAATCATGCCCTCACCCAGGCTGGTCAGGCAACCCAGTGGGGACCCCCACCCTGAAGGATGTGTGACCAGCTGCAAACAGCCATCATCCCCTCACCCAGGCTGGCCAGGCACCCCAGTGGGGACCCCCACCCTGATCCAGGACACCCTTCAGGGCAAACCAGCCGGCACCCACCCATGCACCAGGCCTCTATTCTATATAGTAAAAGGGTAATATGCTTCCAAGCACCGGGATCAGCGGAGCCGTGAGGCCTCCTGGAACCACGATCAGCGTGACAGGGGGCAGCGCCCAAACCCCCTGATTGCCCTGCAGCTCTGTGTGTGACAGGGGGTAGGGCCACAACCTCCCTATCGGCCCTGCTCTGTTCGTGACAGGGTGCGGCGCCCCAACCCCCCCTCCCCCACGGGCCCTGCTCTGTGTGTGACGGGGTAGAGCCATAACCTCCCCATTGGCCCTGCCCTGAGTGTGAGAGTGGCGGCACCCCAACCCCCTGATCGGCCCTACTCTGTGGGTGATAGAGGGTGGCGCCCCAACCCCCTGATGGGCCCTGCTCTGTGTGTGACAGGGGGCTGCACCCCAACCCCCTGATTGGCCTTGCTCTGTGTGTGACAGGGTACAGAGCCCCAACCCCCCTGATGGGCCCTGCTCTGTGAGTGACAGGGGGAAATGCCCCAAACCCCTGATGGGCCCTGCTCTGTGTGTGATGGGGGCAGTGCCCCAACCCCCTGATGGGCCCTGCTCTGTGCATGACAGGGGGTGGCACCGCAACCTCCCCATCGACCCTACCTTGAGTGTGACAGGGGATGGTGCCCCAACCCCCCAATCGGCCCTACCCTGAGTGTGACTGAGGGTGGAAGCACAACCACCCGATCGCCCTACTCTGTGTATGAAGGGGGTGGTGCCAACTCCCCAATCGGCCCTGCTCTGAGCCCGACCAGGGGCTGCACCTAGGGATTGGGCCTGCCCTCTGCCACCCAGGAGCAGACCTAAGCCAGCAGGTCGTTATCTCCCGAGGGGTCCCAGACTGCGAGAGGGCACAGGCCGGGCTGAGGGAACCCCCTCCCTCCCCCCCGAGTGCACAAATTTTTGTGCACCGGGCCTCTAGTGTAGTTATAAAAGGTCAAAGTGGCACACCCACATGGAATGGAAACATTCTGTATCTTTACTGTGGTGGTGGACATCAAACCTACTTATGTGACAAAATCAAACAGTTCTAAACACAAACACACAAATCAGTGCAATTAAACTGGAAAAATCTCAATAAAACCTGTGGATTGCATCAATATCAGTGTTCTGGTTGTGGTCTTGTGCTATAGTTTTGCAAGATGTTATCATTGGGGAAAGTGAATAATCTGTATACAAGATCTTTCTGTATTGTTGCTTCCAATTGCATGAGCAGCTAAAATTACTTAAAATAAAACTTTAAAATTAATTATATTTAATTAATTTTTATTTAGGAAAAGCTACCATTAACTCACATTAATGGTGTTAATGAATCTACATTAAACAGTGCTATGCATCATTTCAAACTCACCATTGGAAAGGATGATGACATGTGGCATATCTTGACCACCCTTCTTATTTCCCACGAATTGTGGGTTATTCATCATCTGAGAGTTCTCTTTATGGTTGGTTTGTGCATTGTCCCTTTCTACAAGAAAAACTTTTTTCAAATGTTGTGAGAAAAATTAATCCCAACCTCATATTCTAAATCCACTGAAACTACCCTACAGAGTGAAGCCAAAATAAAGATACATTTAGACAAAAGGAAACCAAAAGTATTTATCACTGGTTCATGATGAAAAATGGCTACAGAAAAATCTTCAAACAGAAGAGATATAATAGAAAAATTCTAGAGCGTCAACAAGGACAAAGGACAAAGACAGGAGCACAAATATTGATGCAGAGAAACTGGTTCACTCATATATTGCTGGTAGTTATGGAAAATGGCACAGCCACAATGGAAAGCAGTTTGTCAGTTTCTGATCAAAAACTAACAAAGCGCCCTGGCTTGAGTGGTTTGGTTGGGTGGAGCATTGACCAGTGCAAGAAAAGTGTGCACATTTGATTCCAGGTCAAGGCATATGCCTGAGTTGTGGGTTCAATCCCCAGTGGGGACTTGTGAGGGAGATAACTGATTCCATGTTTCTCTCTTGCATCTCTCTCTCTCTCTCTCTCTCTCTCTCTCTCTCTCTCTCTCTCTCTCGTAACAAAGAAAAAAAAGCACTTAGGAAGCAATCACCCAACGACCAGAAATGCACACTCTGTGAAAGTGAAATGAATGAAATAAAGCAAGATTAAAAACTATGACCAAGTATTCATAGTTGCTTTAACCCTAACAGTCCAAAACAGGAAACTAAGAGATTTTGAACAGGTGAACAGATAAGTATAACATGGAAAATCAATACCATGAAATACTATTCTATAAGAAAAAAGAAGGAACAAATAATATACAAACACACACACACACACACACACACACACACACACACACACAAACAAACAAACAAAATGCTCTCCAGTTCCAGGAAGGTGGGGGTAAGGGGAGGAGATCAAACAAAGGACTTATATGCAAGCATATAGGCCTAACCAATGGACACAGACAACAGCGGGGTGAGGGCATGAGTGGTGGGGATAGGGGGTAACGTGGGGATAAGGACACATATGTAATAACTTAATCAATAAAAAATTTTTTAAAAAGCCATGAGTGAGTCTCCACAGAATTACACTGAGGGAAAGAAGCCAATCTCAAAGAGCACAGGAATCAATTTATGCTAAAGGGACAAATTATAGATATGGGTGATAGATGTGTTGTTACCAGCAGCTTTAGACTGGACAGGGGTTTGGATCAGGTGGGATGTCACCTGAAGGGAGGTGGGTTTACTTACAAAATAGCAATATGATGACTCATGATGGTGATGGAACTGTTTAGGGGCTTGCCTGTGGTAGAGGGCATGTGATACAATGGTACAGAACTAAAGACACTGATTAACACAAGTGAAACTATCCTATATAAAAGAGAAAAATGCAAATTAAGCATCCCTCCCCTAAACTCAAGCCATGTCCACAAGCCACGCCCACAAGCCAAACAGGAGTGAGTATGCAAATTAACCCAACTAAAATGGCGGCGGTCACAGAGCTGGAGCAAGCAGGAAGCTTGGGTTGCCCCCGGCGATGGAGGAAGCCAAGCTTCCCGCCTTCCCTGGCAGGCTCTTGACTCAAGGCTACAAAGTTTCAATTATAGAAGATAAATAAATCCCTGGAAAAAAAGGAAAAAAGGACAGGCTGGGAGCTTGGGTCACGGGGGGGGTGTGGCCAGGCTGAAAACAGCCATCAGCCCCTCACCCAGACTGGCCAGGCACCCCAGAGGGACTCCCCCACCCTAAAGGGGCTGTGGGCAGCCTGAAAATGGCCCTTAGCCCCTCACCCAGGCTGTCTAAACACCCCAGCGGAACCCCCACCCTGATTCGGGACACCCTTCGGGGCAAACCAGCCGGCCCCCACCCGTACACCAGGCCTCTATCCTATATAATAAAAGGGTAATATGCAAACTGACCCTAACAGCAGAATGACTGGGAATGACTGGTCACTATGACACACACTGACCACGAGGGGGCAGACACTCAATGCAGGAGCTGCCCCCAAGTGGTCAGTGCATTCCCACAGGGGGAGCTCTGCTCAGCCACAAGCCAGGCTGACAGCAGACAGCACAGCGGTGGTGGCGGTAACCTCTCCCACCTCCTCAGTAGTACTAAGGATGTCCAACTGCAGCTTAGGCCTGTGCCCCACTGACAAGTGGACATACCCTGAGGGCTCCCAGGCTGCCAGAGGGATGTCTGACTGCCAACTTAGGCCTGTTCCCCAGGGGAGCAGGCCTAAGCCAGCAGGTGGACATCCCCTGAAGGGTCCCAGACTGCGAGAGGGCACAGGCTGGGCTGAGGAACCTCCCCAAGTGCAAAAATTTTTGTGCACCGGGCCTCTAGTATTTTAATAATACAAGGATGGTGTCATGTCATTTATCTTAGAGGTGATAAATTTCTACCATTTTGCTAGTTCTTACCATTGGGGAAATTTAGGTACTGGAAACAAAATTTCTCTGTATCATTTTTACAACTGAAGGTGCAACTAAATTTTTCTGAAAATAAAAAATTCAATTACAAAAAACTCTATCTTTTCAGTAAGGATGTTGATAAATCAATATTAAATATGCTACCTATCTAAATATCATTTCAAACTCACCAAAACTGAGACAAATACAGCAACACACTGAGGAAATGTTTTGGCTACTATTGTTTTCCAAGAAAAGTGCATCATTTGTTTCCTCAGGGGTCTTTGCCATGTTGGTTTGAGCTCCTACCAACATTTCTATAAGTAACATATTTTCAGGTATGGAAAGACAAGAAATGTCAACCATGAATTCCATAAGACACAAAACTATCTTTCAAAGACCAACCTTATTTGTGACAACCTGGATGGTCCTGGGGGGCATTTTGCTAAATAAAATAAGCCAGAGAGAAAGAAAAATACTGTGTGTTATCACATATGTAGAATCTGAAAAGAAAAAAGGCAAACTCATAGAAACACAGTGTAGAATGGTGGCTTCCAGGGGCTGCGAAGTAAGAAAAATAGGGAGGAGCTGGTAAGGGGGCACAAACTATCCGATAAAAAGTGAACTAACATCTGGGGATGTATAACTTGATGACTACAGTTGATGATGCTGTATTGTATAATTGCAATTTGCTTAGAAAGTACAAACTCAGTGTTTTCACCACAAAGCATCAAGATGTAAATGGGGCAAATGCCAGGTGTGTTAATTAACTCAATGGTGAGACTCCTTTCAGTGTATGTGTATATCAAATAATTACATTGTACACTGTAAATATATTACAATTTTATTTGTCAATTATACCCCAATAAAGCTGAAAAAAAGAAATGAGCATTCAAACTCTTAAAAAAAGAATAGAGATGAGATAAAGACATTGTCACACGAAAGAAAGCTAACAGTATATTTCACTAGGCAGTTACACCAGAGAATGGCTAGAGGAATATTGCATATCAGAAAAATATGATGAAAGAACAAACCTTGGAGCATCAAGAGGAAGAAATACAGTAAAAGCAGCAAAACATGGAGGTCAAGAAACTGGCTGTCATACATCTCTGGCAGGAGAGTAAAAGGCACAGCCTCCCTGGAAAACTTTTGGCAATTTCCGGCAATGCTAAACATGTTATTACTATACAACCAAGAATTTGTACTCTTGGTTATGATCAAAGAGAAATCAAAAATTATGTTTACACAAAAACCTGTAAAAGAACAGTCATAACAATTTTACTTGTAATACGGAACACTGGAAAAAATCCAGATGTTCTTAAACAGTGAACCAATACACAAACTGTGGTGCATTCATACCATGAAATAGTCCTCAACACTAAAACAAAAAAAAGAAAAGAATTATTCATGCATGCCACTAGTCAGATGATATCCAGGGCCTTATGCTGAGGGGAGCAGACTTACAAAGGGTAATGTGACAAATACATATGGGGATGGAAATGTTCTGTATCTTGACTGTGGTGGTGGAAATCAAACCCACTCATGTGACAAAATCAAACACAACTCAATACATACACACAAATCAATAGAACTAAACCAGAAAAATCACAATAAAACCTATGGCTATCTTTCAGTAATGAAGTCAAAATAAAGACATTTATATACAAAAGGAAAGAAGTATTTGTCATCAATACATATTTTAGCATAGCTAAAGGAAAATCCCAAAACAGAAAAGGTATCATGGAAAAAACTCTCAAGCATCCAGAAGGACAAAGAATAAGGGAAAGAACACCAATAGAGATGCAGACAAACTGCATCTACACATATCTCACAGGAGGGAATGGAAAATGGTGAAGCCACACTGGAAAGCAGTTTGTCAGTTTCTCATTCAAAATTAAGGGCACAATCACCAAAGACCAGAAGTTGCAATCATGGGCATTCCACTCAGAGAAATGTAAACTATGAGAAAGAGCAAAATGAATGAAATGAAGAAAGATTTTACAATCCAGATTTTGCTAAATAGTGAACCAATACACAAAAGAGTAGTACATCCATACCATGGTATATCTTAAACAAAAAAAAGACACTACTGATGCATACCACAAGTCAGATGAATATCCAGATGAACAAGTGATATGATCAGCTTTACCCTAATAACTCAAACAGGAACCTCCGAAAATTTTGAAAAGGTGGACAATAACTATATGATGGAACATCCATACCATGAAATACTACGCTGCGATGAAAAAAAAAAAAAACAACAACTAAGGAATAAGTCATACACACAAGGACATGACTGAGTTTCTAGGAAATTGCATTTAGGGAAAGAAGGCAATGTCAAGTACCACAGGATTCCATTTATATAATAATGCTGAAGGGAAAAATTACAGATCTGGAAAATAAATTTATTATAAAGAGCAAATAGAAAAAAAACCAGCAGCTGAAGGAAGGCAGGAAATGGGAATTGGGAGTGGGAATGTCAACATGAGTGAGCTGTGTGTGCTTATAAAAGAGCACTTCTAGGGGTCATTGGTGGTGATGGAACTGATTGAGGGCTTACCTGTGGTAGAGGATACGGGGAACATTTGTATAGAAGTAAACACCCACATTAACAGAAGTGAAACTGGGGACATCTCAATACTATCTGGAGGGTGTCAGGTCATTTAATTTAATAGTAATAAATTTCTACCATTTTGCAAGTTCATACCGTTGAGGTAATTTGTGTATGGGAACAAAGAACTTTTCTATATCATTTCCTACAATGGCAGATGCTCCTAAATATATTTGAAAAGACAAACTTAGATTAGAAAATGCTGCCACTATGTTTTCACTAAGAATGTTGATAAATCTACATTAAAGGTGCAACCTCTCATCATTTTAAACCCTACATAACTGGTATGAATACAGCAACATACTGAGGAATAATAATTTGGCTACTGTGCTTTTTCAAGACAACTGGATCATTTGTTGTCTCAGGGCTTTTTGCCTAGCTGGTTTGAACTTCTACCAACATTTCTATAATAAAATACTGTCAGGCATGGAAACACAAGCAATGCCACCTTGATTTCCATACCGGGTGAAATTAACATCAAAGAACAAGCAGATCGCGGCAACATGGAGGGACCTGGAGTGTGTTTTGGTAACTGAGATAAGCCAGACCAGGAAAGGCAAATAGCGTGTGGTATCACATATGTGGAACCTGTAAAAAAAAAAATATTCAAACCCTTTGAAACGCAGAGCAGAATGGTGGCTACCTGTGGTTGGGAAGTGAGAAAAATAGGGAAAGCCTGGTAAAGTAGTACAAAATATCAATACAAAAGTGAACTAACATCTGAGGTTGTGTATACATGGTAACTATAGTTGACAATACTGTATTGTATAATTGAAAGTTTCGTAGAAAGTGAAACTTCAGCAACTGCACCACAAAACATAAAGACATTAATAGGGGAAATGATGAGTGTGCTTCTTCCTAGTAACTGGGGGGTGATAATCCTTTCACAGTGTATGTGTGTATCAAATCATCACGTTATGCACTGCATATATATATTAAAATTTTATTTGTCAATAATACCTCAAGAAAGCGGATAAAAGAAATGAGGATACATTTCTAAAACAGAAAACGAATGAAATAATGCCCTTTTCCCACAATGGAAAGCCAAATATATATAAAGGCAGATTACACCTGGGAATGCCTATCAGAAAAGGACGATGAAAGAACAAACCTTGGAGCTCCATAGACCAAGAAAGAGTAAGAAAAAGAGGAACATCGATATCTAGAAACTGTCTTGAGTCATCCATCCCCGGCAGGAATGTAACATGGTACAGTCTCAATAACAAACTCTGAGTAGTTTCTTATAACACTAAACATCTTATTACAATACCTCTAAGCATCTGTACACTTGAGTATTTATCTAAGAAAAATCAAAACTTATGTCTACACAAAACCTGTACAGGAACGGTCATCACAGCTTCAGATGAAATACTGAACACTATAAAAAATCCAGATGTTTTGCAACAGTGAAACAATACACAAACTACGGTACATCCATACCATGCAATAGTACTCAACAATAAAAGAAGGAACTGCTGATGCATGCTACAGGTCAGATGAACATCTAAGAATGTAAGCTGAAGGAGATGTAGAGAAAAAAGAGCAGGATGATACATACATATGGGAATAGAAATTTTCTGTATCTTGACTGTGGTGGTGGAAAGGTACTGGAAATCAAACCTTCGCATGTGAAAAAATGAAACACAACCCAAAACATACACACAAATCAATAGACTTAAAACGGAGAAATCTGAAGACAATCTGTGGGTTGCAACAATGTCATCATCCTGGATGTGGTATTTTGCTTTGGTTTTGTAAGATGTTATCATTGGGAGAAACTGGATCAACTGTACACAAGATATCTCTGCATTGTTTCTAACAATTGCATGTGCAGTTAAATTTTACTAAAAATAAAACATTTAGTTTTTACTTTGTTAATTTAACTGATTTTTAAATAGGAAAAGGTATCTCTCACTCATATTAAGAGTATTGATGAATCTACATTGAACATTGATATTTGTAATATGTATCATTTCAAACTCACCAACATCAGAAAGGCTGCTGACATGTGCAATATCTTGACGACAACGCTTACTTCCCATCTGAGTATTTTCCTCCAGGTTGGTCGACGCATCATCCTTTCCTATAAGGAAAACGTATTTCAAATAATATAAGAAAACACTCTGAAACCCATACTCTATATTCAATAAAACTAACCTTCAGTAATGAAGTCAAAATAAAGATATTTATATACAAAAGGAAAGAAGTATTTGTCATCAATTAATATGTTAGCATAGCTAAAGGAAAAATCCCAAAACAGAAAAGGTATCATGGAAAAAACTCTCAAGCATCCAGAAGGACAAAGAATAAGGGAAACAACACCAGTAGAGATGCAGACAAACTGCATCTACTCATATCTCACAGGAGGGAATGGAAAATGGTGAAGCCACACTGGAAAGCATTTTGTGAGTTTCTTATCCAAAATTAAGGACACAATCACCAAAGACCAGAAGTTGTAATCGTGGGCATTCCACTCACAGAAATGTAAACTGTGAGAAAGAGCCAAATGAATTAAATGAAGAAAGATTTTACAATCCAGATTTTGCTTAATAGTGAACCAATACACAAAAGAGTAGTACATCCATACCATGGTATATCTTCAAAAAAAGAAGGAACTACTGATGCATGCCACAAGTCAGATGAATATCCAGATGAACAAGTGTTATGATCAGCTTTACCCTAATAACCCAAACATGATGCCCATAAATTTTGAAAAGGTGGACAATAACTATATGATGGAACATCCATACCATGAAATACTACGCTGCGATGAAAAAAAAAATAAGGAATAAGTGATACACAAAAGGGCATAACTGAGTTTCTCAGAAATTGCATTTAGGGAAAGAAGCCAATCTCAAATACCACAGGATTCCATTTATATAATAATGCTGAAGGGAAAAATTACAGATCTGGAGAATAAATTTATTATAAAGTGCAACTACAAAAAAAAGCAACAGCTGAAGGCAGAGATTGAATAGGAATTTGGAGTGGGAATGTCAACCTTAGTGAGGTGTGTGTGCTTATAAAAGAGCATTTTTAGGGGTCATTGATGGTGATGGAACTGTTTGAGGGCTTACCTGTGGTAGAGGATATGGGGAAAATTTGTATAGAAGTAAACACCCACATTAACAGAAGTGATACTGGGGATATCTCAATAATATCTCGAGGGTGTCAGGTCATTTAACTTAATAGTAATAAATTTCTGCCATTTTGCAAGTTCATACCATTGAGGTAATTTGTGTATGGCAACACAGAATTTTTCTGTATCATTTCCTACAACTGCAGATGCTGCTAAATATATCTGAAAAGGAAAACTTCAATTGGAAAATGCTGACACTATCTTTATTCACTAAGAATGTTGATGAATCTAGATTAAAGGTGCTACCTCTCATCATTTCAAATCGTACATAACTGGAATAAATACAGCAACATACTGAGGAATTATTGGGCAAGTGTACTTTTTCGAGACACCTGGATCATTTGTTGTCTCAGGGCTTTTGGCCAAGCTGGTTTGAACTTCTACCAACATTTCCATAAAGAAAATACTTTCAGGTATGGAAAGATAAGCGATCTCAACCATGAATTCCATACCCGGTGAAACTAACATTCAACGAACAAGCAGATCATGGCAACAAGGAGGGACCTGGAGTGTGTTTTGCTAACTGAGATAAGCCAGACCAGGAAAGGCAAATACTGTGTGGTATCACGTATGTGGAACCTATAAAGAAAAAAAATTTCAAACCCTTAGAAACGCAGATTAGAATGGTGGCAACCTGTGGTTGGGAAGTGACTAAAATAGGGAGAGGCTGGCAAAGGAGTACAAAATATCATTGAAAAACTGAAATCACATCTGAGGATGTACATACATGGTGGCTATAGTTGACAATACTGTATTGTATAATTGAAAGTTTCGTAGAAAGTAAAACTTCAGCAATTCCTATACAAAACCTAAATAAGCTAATAGGGGAAATGATGAGTGTGCTTCTTCTTAGTAACTGGGGGGTGAGAATCCCTTCACAGTGTATGTGTGTATCATAAAATCTCATTATGCACTGCATATACATTAAAATTTTATTTGTCAATTATATCTCAAGAAAGCGGGTAAAAGAAATGAGCATACATTTCCAAAAAAGAAGAAGCATGAAATAATGACCTTTTCCCACAATGGAAAGCCAAATATATATAAAGGCAGTTTACACATGGGAATGGCTAAAGAAATATTTCCTATCAGAAAATAAGGATGAAAGAACAAACCTCAAGCTCCATAGACCAGGGAAGAAGAATAAGAACAGGAGGAACATGGATATCTAGAAACTGGATTGAGTCATCCATCCCCAGCAGGAAAGTAACATGGTACAGTCTCAATAACAAACTGTGAGTAGTTTCATATAACACTAATCATCTTATTACAATACCAGTAAGCATCTGTACACTTGAGTATTTATCTATGAAAAATCAAAACTTATGTCTACACAAAACCTGTACAGGAACGGTCGTCACAGCTTTAGATGAAATACTGAACACTGGAAAAAATCCAGATGTTTTTCCACCATGAAACAATACACAAAATGTGGTACATCCATACCATGGACTAGCCCTCGATAATAAAAACAAGGAACTGCTGAAGCATGCCACAAGTCAGATGAACATCCAAGGACTTAAGCTGAGGAAGATGTAGTGATAAAAGCGCACGATTGCACATAGATATGGGAGTGTAATGTTCTGTATGTAGACTGTGGTAGTGCAAATGTAGTGGAAATCAAACCTACTCATGTGACAAAATCAAACACAACCCAACACATACACACAAATCAATAGACTTAAAATGGAGAAATCCGAAGACAATTTGTGGGTTGCATCAATGGCAACATCTTGCTTTTGGTATTGTGCTATCGTTTTGCAAGATGTTATCATTGGGAGAAACTAGATCAACTGTACTCAAGATCTCTCTGCATTGTTTCATACAATTGAATGTGCAGTTAAATATTACGAAAAATAAAACATTTACGTTGTTAATTTTAACTGATTTTTAAACTAAGAAAAGCTATCTGTCACTCATATTAAGAGTATTAATGAGTCTACATTAAACATTGATATTTGTAATATGTATCATTTCAAACTCACCAACATCAGAAAGGCTGCTCACATGATCAATATCTTGACGACAACGCTTACTTGCCATCTGCGTATTTCTGTCCTGGTTGGTCAATGCTTCATCCTTTCCTATAAGGGAAAAATATTTCAAATGCGGAAAGAAGACACTCTGAAACCCATAATCTATACTCAATGAAACTATCCTTCAGTAATGAAGTCAAAATAAACATATTTATATACAAAAGGAGGGAAGAATTTGTCATCAATTCATACGTTAGCATAGCCAAAGGAAAATCCAAAAACGGAAAAGATATCATAGCGAAAACTCTCAAACATCCAGAAGGACAAAGAATAAGGGAAAGAACACCAATAGAGATGCAGACAAACTGCATCTACTCATATCTCACAGGAGGGAATGGAAAATGGTGAAGCCACACTGGAAAGCAGTTTGTCAGTTTCTTATTCAAAATTAAGGGCACAATCACCAAAGACCAGTAGTTGCAATCATGGGCATTCCACTCACAGAAATGTAAACTGTGAGAAAGAGTGAAATGAAGGAAATGAAGAAAGATTTTACAATCCAGATTTTGCTTAATAGAGAACCAATACACAAAAGAGTAGTACATCCATACCATGGTATATCTTCAACAAAAAGAAGGAACTACTAAAGCATGCCACAAGTCAGATGAATATCCAGATGAAGAAGTGTTATGATCAGCTTTACCCTAATAACCCAAACAGGAGGCGCTCAAATTTTGAAAATGTGGACAATACTATATGATGGAACATCCATACCATGAAATACTACGCTGCGATGAAAAAAAAAATAAGGAATAAGTGATACACACAAGAACATGACTGAGTTTCTAGAAATTGCATTTAGGGAAAGAAGCCAATCTAAAGTACCACAAGATTCCATTGATATTACAATGATGAAGCGAAAAATTACAGATCTGGAGAATAGATTTATTGTTAAGAGCACTAGAGAAAAAAACAAAACCAACAGCTGAAGGCACAGAGGGAATAGGAATTGGGTTTGGGAATGTCAACCTTAGTGAGCTGTGTGTGCTTATAAAAGAGCATTTTTAGGGGTCATTGGTGTTCAGCAAAGTTTTTGACGGCTTTCCTGTGGGGGAGGATATGGGAAAAATTGTATAGAAGTGAATACCATTTTAACAGAAGTGAAACTGGTGACATCTCAATAATATCTAGAGCGTGTCATGTCATTTATCATAATACTAATAAATTTCTACCATTTTGCAAGTTCATACCATTGAGGTAATTTGTGTATGCCAACGCAGAATTTTTCTGTATCATTTCCTACAACTGCAGATGCTGCTAAATATATCTAAAAATGAAAACTTAAATTAGAAATTGCTGTGACTCGCTTTTTTCACTAAGAATGTGGATGAATCTAGATTAAAGGTGCTACCTCTCATCATTACAAATCCTACATAACTGGAATGAATACAGCAACATACTGAGGAATTATTGGGCAAGTGTACTTTTTCAAGACAACTGGATCATTTGTTGTCTCAGGGCTTTTTGCCAAGCTGGTTTGAACTTCTACCAACATTTCTATAATTAAAATACTTTCAAGTATGGAAAGACAAACAATGTCAATCTTGAATTCCATACGGGAGAAACTAACATTCAAAGAACAAGCTGATGGCGGCAACATGGAGGGACCTGGAGTGTGTTTTGCTAACTGAGATAATCCAGACCAGGAACGGCAAATACTGTGTGGTATCATGAATGTGGAACGTATAAAGAAAAAAAATTTCAAACCCTTAGAAACGCAGAGTAGAATGGTGGCTAAATGTGGTTAGGAAGTGAGAAAAATAGGGAGAGGCTTGCAAAGGAGTACAAAATATCAGTAAAAAACTGAACTAACATCTGAGGATGTACATATGTGGTGGCTATAGTTGACAATACTGTATTGTATAATTGAAAGTTTCATAGAAAGTAAAACTTCAGCAATTCCACCACAAAACTGAAAGACGTTAATAGGGGAAATGATGACTGTGCTTCTTCCTAGTAACTGGGGGGTGAGAATCCATTCACAGTGTATGTGTGTATCATATCATCACATTATGCACTGCATATACATTAAAATTTTATTTGTCAATTAATCTCAAGAAAGCAGATCAAAGAAATGAGGATACATTTCTAAACAAGAGAAAGAATGAAATAATGACCTTTTCCCACAATGGAGAGCCAAATATATGTAAAGGCAGTTTACACATGAGAATGGCTAAAGAAATATTTCCTATCAGAAAGGAATGACGAAAGAACAAATCTTGGAGCTCCATAGACCAAGGAAGAATAAGAACAGGAGGAACATGGATATCTAGAAACTGGCTTGAGTCATCCATCCCCGGCAGGAAAGTCACATGGTACAGACTCAATAACAAATTGTGAGTAGTTTCTTATAACACCAAATACTTATTACAATACCACTAAGCATCTGTACTCTTGAGTATTTATCTATGAAAAATCAAAACTTATGTCTACACCAAACCTGTACAGGAACGGTCATCACAGCTGTAGATGAAATCCTGAACCCCGGAAAAAATCCAGATGTTTTTCCACCGTGAAACAATACACAAAATGTGGTACATCCATACCATGGACTAGCCCTCGACAATAAAAGCAAGGAACTGCTGATGCATGCCACAAGTCAGATGAACATCCAAGGACTTAGGCTGAGGAAGATGTAGTGATTAAAGGCTCGATGACACAAACATATGGGTATGGAAATGTTCTGTATCTTGACTGTGGTAATGGAAAGGTAGTGTAAATCAAACCTACTCATGTGGGAAAATCAAAAACAACCCAACACATACTCACAAATCAATAGACTTAAAATGGAGAAATCCGAAGACAATTTGTGGGTTGCATCAATGTCAACATCCTCATTGTGGTATTGTGCTATAGTTTTGCAAGATGTTATCATTGGGAGAAAACAGATCAACTGGACACAAGATCTCTGCATTGTTTCATACAATTGCATGTGCAGTTAAATTTTACGAAAAAAAAAACATTTACTTTGTTAATTTTAACTGATTTTTAAAATAGGAAAAGCTATCTGTCACGCATATTAAGAGTATTAATGAATCTACATTAAACATTGATATTTGTAATATGTATCATTTCAAACTCACCAACATCAGAAAGGCTGCTGACATGTGCAATATCTTGACGAAAACGCTTACTTGCCATCTGAGTATTTCCGTCCTGGTTGGTCAATGCTTCATCCTTTCCTATAAGGGAAAAATATTCCAAATTCGTTAAGAAGACAATCTGAAACCCATAATCTATATTCAATGAAACTATCCTTCAGTAATGAAGTCAAAATAAAGATATTTATATACAAAAGGAAAGAAGTATTTGTCATCAATTAATATATTAGCATAGCTAAAGGAAAAATCCCAAAACCGAAAAGGTATCATGGAAAAAACTCTCAAGCATCCAGAAGGACAAAGAATAAGGGAAAGAACACCAGTAGAGATGCAGACAAACTGCATCTACTCATATCTCACAGGAGGGAATGGAAAATGGTGAAGCCACACTGGAAAGCAGGTTGTCAGTTTCTTATTCAAAATTAAGGGCACAATTACCAAAGACCAGAAATTGTAATCTTGGGCATTCCACTCACAGAAATGTAAACTGTGAGAAAGAGCGAAATGAAGGAAATGAGCCAAGATTTTACAATCCAGATTTTGCAAACTAGTGAACAAATACACAAAACAGTAGTACATCTATATCATGGTATATCTTCAACAAAAAGAAGGAACTACTGATGCATGCCACAAGTCAGATGAATATGCAGATGATCAAGTGTTATGATCAGCTTTACCCTAATAACCCAAACAGGAAGCACACAAATATTTAAGAGGTGGACAATAACTATATGATGGAACATCCATACCATGAAATACTACGCTGTGATGAAAAAAAAATAAGGAATAATTGATACACACAAGGACATGACAGAGTTTTAGAAATTGCATTTAGGAAAAGAAGCCAATCTAAAGTACCACAGGATTCCATTTATATTACAATGCTGAAGTGAAAAATGACATATCTGAAGAATAGATTTATTGTTAAGAGTAACTAGAGAAAAAAACAAACAAACAACAGCTAAAGGCAGAGAGGGAATAGAAATTGGGAGTGGGAATATCAACCTGAGTGAGCTGTGTGCTTATAAAAGAGCATTTTTAGGGATCATTGGTGGTGATCAAACTGTTTGACGGCTTGCCTGTGGTGGAGGATACAAAAAATTTCGTATAGAAGTAAACACCCACATTAACAGAAGTGAAACTGGGGACAACTCAATAATATCTGGAGGGTGTCATGTCATTTATCTTAATAGTAATAAATTTCTACCATTTTGCAAGTTCATACCATTGAGGTAATTTGTGTATGGCAACACAAAATTTTTCTGTATCATTTCCTACAACTGTAGATGCTGCTAAATATATCTGAAAATGAAAACTTCAATTGGAAAATGCTGCCACTATCTTTTAACAATAAGAATGTGGATGAATCTAGATTAAAGGTTCTACCTCTCATCATTTGAAATCCTACATAAATGGAATGAATACAGCAACATACTGAGGAATAATTTGGCTAGTGTACTTTTTCAAGACAACTGGATCATTTGTTGTCTCAGGGCTTTTTGCCAAGCTGGTTTGAACTTCTACCAACATTTCTATAATGAAAATACTTTCAGGTATGGAAAGACAAACAATGTCAATCTTGAATTCCATACCCTGTGAAACTAACATTCAAAGAAGAAGCAAATCGTGGCAACATGGATGGACCTGGAGTGTGTTTTGCTAACTGAGATAATCCTGACCAGGCAAGGCAAATATTGTATGGTATCAGGTATGTGGAACGTATAAAGAAAAAAAATTTCAAACCCTTAGAAACGCAGAGTAGAATGGTGGCTACCTGTGGTTAGGAAGTGAGAAAAATAGGGAGAGGCTTGCAAAGGAGTACAAAATATCAGAAAAAAACTGAACTAACATCTGAGGATGTACATATGTGGTGGCTATAGTTGACAATACTGTATTGTATAATTGAAAGTTTCATAGAAAGTAAAACTTCAGCAATTCCACCACAAAACTGAAAGACGTTAATAGGGGAAATGATGACTGTGCTTCTTCCTAGTAACTGGGGGGTGAGAATCCTTCCACAGTGTATGTGTGTATCAAATCATCACATTATGCATTGCATATACATTAAAATTTTATTTGTCAATTATATCTCAAGAAAGCGGGAAAAGAAATGAGCATACATTTCTAAACAAGAAAAAGAATGAAATAATGACCTTTTCCCACAATGGAAAGCCAAATATATATAAAGGCAGTTTACACATGGGAATGGTAAAGAAATATTTCCTATCAGAAAGGAATGACGAAAGAACAAACCTTGGAGCTCCATAGACCAAGGAAGAATAAGAAGAGGAGGAACATGGATATCTAGAGACTGGCTTTAGTCATCCATCCCCGGCAGGAAAGTAACATGGTACAGACTCAATAACAAATTGTGAGTAGTTTCTTATAACACCAAACATCTTATTACAATACCACTAAGCATCTGTACTCTTGAGTATTGATCTATGAAAAATCAAAACTTATGTCTACACAAAACCTGTACAGGAAAGGTCATCACAGCTGTAGATGAAATCCCGAACCCCAGAAAAAATCCAGATGTTTTTCCACCGTGAAACAATACACAAAATGTGGTACATCCATACCATGGACTCGTCCTCGACAAACAAAACAAGGAACTGCTGATGCATGCCATAAGTCAGATGAACATCCAAGGACTTAGGCTGAGGAAGATGTAGTGATAAAAAGGCTCGATGACACAAACATATGGGTATAGAAATGTTCTGTATCTTGACTGTGGTAGTGGAAAGGTAGTGGAAATCAAACCTACTCATGTGGGAAAATCAAACACAACCCAACACATACTCACAAATCAATAGACTTAAAATGGAGAAATCCGAAGACAATTTGTGGGTTGCATCAATGTCAACATGCTCCTTGTGGTATTTTTCTATAGTTTTCAAGATGTTATCATTGGGGGAGACTGGATCAACTGTACACAAGATCTCTCTGCATTGTTTCTTACAATTGCATGTGCAGTTAAACTTTACTCAAAATAAAAATTTTACTTTTTATTTTGTTAGTTTTAACTGATTTTTAAATAGGAAAAGCTATCTCTCACTCACATTAAGAGTATTACTGAATCTACATGAAACATTGATATTTGTAATATGTATCATTTCAAACTCACCAGCATCAGAAAGGCTGTGGGCACGTGCACTATCTTTATTATCATGCTTACTTCCCAAGACTACTGGGTGTTTCATCATCTGAGTATTTTCGTCCGCATTGGTCGGCGCTTTCTCCTTTCCTATAAGGGAAGCATATTTCCAATCCTGTAAGAAACACTCCCAAACCCATATTCTATATTCAATGAAACTATCCTTCAGTAATGAAGTCAAAATAAAGATATTAATATACAAAAGAAAACAAGTATTTATTTGTCATCAATTCATATTTTCGCATAGCTAAAGGAAAATCCCAAAACAGAAAAGGTATCATGGAAAAAACTCTCAAGCATCCAGAAGGACAAAGAATAAGGGAAAGAACACCAATAGAGATGCAGACAAACTGCATCTACTCATATCTCACAGGAGGGAATGGAAAATGGTGAAGCCACACTGGAAAGCAGTTTGTCAGTTTCTTATTCAAAATTAAGGGCACAATCTCCAAAGACCAGAAGTTGCAATCGCGGGCATTCCACTCACAGAAATGTAAACTGTGAGAAAGAGCGAAATGAAGGAAATGAAGAAACATTTTACAATCCAGATTTTGCTAAATAGTGAACAAATACACAAAAGAGTAGTACATCCATACCACGGTATATCTTCAACAAAAAAGAAGGAACTACTGCTGCATGCCACAAGTCAGATGAATATCCAGATGCACAAGTGTTATGATCAGCTTTACCCTAATAACCCAAACAGGCAACCCCGAAAATTTTGAAAATGAAGAAAATAACTATATGAAAGAACATCCATACCATGAAATACTACACTGCGATGAAAAAAAAAAAAAAACAACTAAGAAATAAGTGATACACACAAGGACATGACTGAGTTTCTAGGAAATTGCATTTAAGGAAAGAAGCCAATCCCAAGTACCACAAGATTCCATTTATATAACAATGCTGAAGGGGGAAATTACAGATCTGGAGAATAGATTTATCCTTAAGAGCAACGTGAAAAAAGACATAGCTGCTGAAGGCAGAGAGGGAATGGGAATTGGGCGTGGGAATGTCAACCTCAGTGAGGGGTGTGTGCTTATAAAAGAGCATTTTTAGGGGTCATTGTTGGTGATCAACTGTTTGAGGTCTTGCCTGTGGTAGAGGATACGGGGAACATTTGTACAGAAGTAAACACCCACATTAAAAGAAGTGAAACTGGGAACATCTCAATACTATCTGGAGGGTGTCAGGTCATTTAACTTAACAGTAATAAATTTCTGCCATTTTGCAAGTTCATACCATTGAGGTAATTTGTGTATGGCAACACAGAATTTTTGTGTATCATTTCCTACAACTGCAGATGCTGCTAAATATATCTGAAAATGAAAATTTCAATTGGAAAATGCTGCCACTATCTTTATTCACTAAGAATGTTGATGAATCTAGATTAAAGGTGCTACCTCTCATCAATTCAAACCCTACATAACTGGTATGAATACAGCAACATACTGAGGAATTATTGGGCAAGTGTACTTTTTCAAGACAACTGGATCATTTGTTGTCTCAGGGCTTTTTGCCAAGCTGGTTTGAACTTCTACCAACATTTCTATAAAGAAAATACTTTCAGGAATGAAAACACAAGCAATGTCAACCATGAATTCCATACCCGGTGAAACTAACATTCAAAGCACAAGCAGATCGCGGCAACATGGAGGGACCGGGAATGTGTTTTGCTAACTGAGATAAGCCAGACCAGGAACGGCAAATACTGTGTGGTATCATGAATGTGGAACGTATAAAGAAAAACAATTTCAAACCCTTAGAAACGCAGAGTAGAATGGTGGCTACCTGTGGTTAGGAAGTGAGAAAAATAGGGAGAGGCTGGCAAAGGAGTACAAAATATCAGTAAAAAACTGAACTAACATCTGAGGATGTACATATGTGGTGGCTATAGTTGACAATACTGTATTGTATAATTGAAAGTTTCATAGAAAGTAAAACTTCAGCAATTCCACCACAAAACTGAAAGACGTTAATAGGGGAAATGATGACTGTGCTTCTTCCTAGTAACTGGGGGGTGAGAATCCTTCCACAGTGTATGTGTGTATCAAATCATCACATTATGCATTGCATATACATTAAAATTTTATTTGTCAATTATATCTCAAGAAAGCGGGAAAAGAAATGAGCATACATTTCTAAACAAGAAAAAGAATGAAATGATGACCTTTTCCCACAATGGAAAGCCAAATATATATAAAGGCAGTTTACACATGGGAATGGTAAAGAAATATTTCCGCCAAAACCGGTTTGGCGCAGTGGATAGAGCGTCGGCCTGCGGACTGAAAGGTCCCGGGTTCGATTCCGGTCAAGGGCATGTACCTGGGTTGCAGGCACATCCCCAGTAGGAGATGTGCAGGAGGCAGCTAATCGATGTTTCTCTCTCATCGATATTTCTAACTCTCTATCTCTCTCCCTTCCTCTCTGTAAAAAATCAATAAAATGTGTTTTTTAAAAAAAAAAAAAAAAAAAAAAGAAATATTTCCTATCAGAAAAGAATGACGAAAGAACAAACCTTGGAGCTCCATAGACCAAGGAAGAATAAGAAGAGGAGGAACATGGATATCTAGAAACTGGCTTGAGTCATCCATCACCGGCAGGAAAGTAACATGGTACAGACTCAATAACAAATTGTGAGTAGTTTCTTATAACACCAAACATCTTATTACAATACCACTAAGCATCTGTACTCTTGAGTATTGATCTATGAAAAACCAAAACTTATGTCTACACAAAACCTGTAAAGGAACGGTCATCACAGCTGTAGATGAAATCCTGAACCCCAGAAAAAATCCAGATGTTTTTCCACCGTGAAACAATACACAAAATGTGGTACATCCATACCATGGACTCGTCCTCGACAAACAAAACAAGGAACTGCTGATGCATGCCACAAGTCAGATGAACATCCAAGGACTTAGGCTGAGGAAGATGTAGTGATAAAAGGGCTCGATACACAAACATATGGGTATAGAAATGTTCTGTATCTTGACTGTGGTAGTGGAAAGGTAGTGGAAATCAAACCTACTCATGTGGGAAAATCAAACACAACCCAACACATACTCACAAATCAATAGACTTAAAATGGAGAAATCCGAAGACAATTTGTGGGTTGCATCAATGTCAACATGCTCGTTGTGGTATTTTTCTATAGTTTTCAAGATGTTATCATTGGGGGAGACTGGATCAACTGTACACAAGATCTCTCTGCATTGTTTCTTACAATTGCATGTGCAGTTAAACTTTACTCAAAATAAAAATTTTACTTTTTATTTTGTTAGTTTTAACTGATTTTTAAATAGGAAAAGCTATCTCTCACTCACATTAAGAGTATTACTGAATCTACATGAAACATTGATATTTGTAATATGTATCATTTCAAACTCACCAGCATCAGAAAGGCTGTGGGCACGTGCACTATCTTTATTATCATGCTTACTTCCCAAGACTACTGGGTGTTTCATCATCTGAGTATTTTCGTCCGCATTGGTCGGCGCTTTCTCCTTTCCTATAAGGGAAGCATATTTCCAATCCTGTAAGAAACACTCCCAAACCCATATTCTATATTCAATGAAACTATCCTTCAGTAATGAAGTCAAAATAAAGATATTAATATACAAAAGAAAACAAGTATTTATTTGTCATCAATTCATCTTTTCGCATAGCTAAAGGAAAATCCCAAAACAGAAAAGGTATCATGGAAAAAACTCTCAAGCATCCAGAAGGACAAAGAATAAGGGAAAGAACACCAATAGAGATGCAGACAAACTGCATCTACTCATATCTCACAGGAGGGAATGGAAAATGGTGAAGCCACACTGGAAAGTAGTTTGTCAGTTTCTTATTGAAAATTAAGGGCACAATCTCCAAAGACCAGAAGTTGCAATCGCGGGCATTCCACTCACAGAAATGTAAACTGTGAGAAAGAGCGAAATGAAGGAAATGAAGAAAGATTTTACAATCCAGATTTTGCTAAATAGTGAACAAATACACAAAAGAGTAGTACATCCGTACCACGGTATATCTTCAACAAAAAGAAGGAACTACTGATGCATGCCACAAGTCAGATGAATATCCAGATGCACAAGTGTTATGATCAGCTTTACCCTAATAACCCAAACAGGCAACCCCGAAAATTTTGAAAATGAAGACAATAACTATATGAAAGAACATCCATACCATGAAATACTACACTGCGATGAAAAAAAAAAAAAAACAACTAAGAAATAAGTGATACACACAAGGACATGACTGAGTTTCTAGGAAATTGCATTTAAGGGAAGAAGCCAATCTCAAGTACCACAGGATTCCATTTATATAACAATGTTGAAGGGGGAAATTACAGATCTGGAGAACAGATTTATCCTTAAGAGCAACTTGAAAAAAAAAACAACACAGCAGCTGAAGGCAGAGAGGGAATGGGAATGGGCGTGGGAATGTCAACCTCAGTGAGGGGTGTGTGCTTATAAAAGAGCATTTTTAGGGGTCATTGTTGGTGATCAACTGTTTGAGGTCTTGCCTGTGGTAGAGGATACGGGGAACATTTGTACAGAAGTAAACACCCACATTAAAAGAAGTGAAACTGGGAACATCTCAATACTATCTGGAGGGTGTCAGGTCATTTAACTTAACAGTAATAAATTTCTGCCATTTTGCAAGTTCATACCATTGAGGTAATTTGTGTATGGCAACACAGAATTTTTGTGTATCATTTCCTACAACTGCAGATGCTGCTAAATATATCTGAAAATGAAAATTTCAATTGGAAAATGCTGCCACTATCTTTATTCACTAAGAATGTTGATGAATCTAGATTAAAGGTGCTACCTCTCATCATTTCAAACCCTACATAACTGGTATGAATACAGCAACATACTGAGGAATTATTGGGCAAGTGTACTTTTTCAAGACACCTGGATCATTTGTTGTCTCAGGGCTTTTTGCCAAGCTGGTTTGAACTTCTACCAACATTTCTATAAAGAAAATACTTTCAGGAATGAAAACACAAGCAATGTCAACCATGAATTCCATACCCGGTGAAACTAACATTCAAAGCACAAGCAGATCGCGGCAACATGGAGGGACCGGGAATGTGTTTTGCTAACTGAGATAAGCCAGACCAGGAACGGCAAATACTGTGTGGTATCATGAATGTGGAACGTATAAAGAAAAAAAATTTCAAACCCTTAGAAACGCAGAGTAGAATGGTGGCTACCTGTGGTTAGGAAGTGAGAAAAAGAGGGAGAGGCTTGCAAAGGAGTACAAAATATCAGTAAAAAACTGAACTAACATCTGAGGATGTACATATGTGGTGGCTATAGTTGACAATACTGTATTGTATAATTGAAAGTTTCATAGAAAGTAAAACTTCAGCAATTCCACCACAAAACTGAAAGACGTTAATAGGGGAAATGATGACTGTGCTTCTTCCTAGTAACTGGGGGGTGAGAATCCTTCCACAGTGTATGTGTGTATCAAATCATCACATTATGCATTGCATATACATTAAAATTTTATTTGTCAATTATATCTCAAGAAAGCGGGAAAAGAAATGAGCATACATTTCTAAACAAGAAAAAGAATGAAATAATGACCTTTTCCCACAATGGAAAGCCAAATATATATAAAGGCAGTTTACACATGGGAATGGTAAAGAAATATTTCCTATCAGAAAAGAATGACGAAAGAACAAACCTTGGAGCTCCATAGACCAAGGAAGAAAAAGAAGAGGAGGAACATGGATATCTAGAAACTGGCTTGAGTCATCCATCACCGGCAGGAAAGTAACATGGTACAGACTCAATAACAAATTGTGAGTAGTTTCTTATAACACCAAACATCTTATTACAATACCGCTAAGCATCTGTACTCTTGAGTATTGATCTATGAAAAACCAAAACTTATGTCGACACAAAACCTATAAAGGAACGGTCATCACAGCTGTAGATGAAATCCTGAACCCCAGAAAAAATCCAGATGTTTTTCCACCGTGAAACAATACACAAAATGTGGTACATCCATACCATGGACTCGTCCTCGACAAACAAAACAAGGAACTGCTGATGCATGCCACAAGTCAGATGAACATCCAAGGACTTAGGCTGAGGAAGATGTAGTGATAAAAGGGCTCGATGACACAAACATATGGGTATAGAAATGTTCTGTATCTTGACTGTGGTAGTGGAAAGGTAGTGGAAATCAAACCTACTCATGTGGGAAAATCAAACACAACCCAACACATACTCACAAATCAATAGACTTAAAATGGAGAAATCCGAAGACAATTTGTGGGTTGCATCAATGTCAACATGCTCCTTGTGGTATTTTTCTATAGTTTTCAAGATGTTATCATTGGGGGAGACTGGATCAACTGTACACAAGATCTCTCTGCATTGTTTCTTACAATTGCATGTGCAGTTAAACTTTACTCAAAATAAAACTTTTACTTTTTATTTTGTTAGTTCTAACTGATTTTTAAATAGGAAAAGCTATCTCTCACTCACATTAAGAGTATTACTGAATCTACATGAAACATTGATATTTGTAATATGTATCATTTCAAACTCACCAGCATCAGAAAGGCTGTGGGCACGTGCACTATCTTTATTATCATGCTTACTTCCCAAGACTACTGGGTGTTTCATCATCTGAGTATTTTCGTCCGCATTGGTCGGCGCTTTCTCCTTTCCTATAAGGGAAGCATATTTCCAATCCTGTAAGAAACACTCCCAAACCCATATTCTATATTCAATGAAACTATCCTTCAGTAATGAAGTCAAAATAAAGATATTAATATACAAAAGAAAACAAGTATTTATTTGTCATCAATTCATATTTTCGCATAGCTAAAGGAAAATCCCAAAACAGAAAAGGTATCATGGAAAAAACTCTCAAGCATCCAGAAGGACAAAGAATAAGGGAAAGAACACCAATAGAGATGCAGACAAACTGCATCTACTCATATCTCACAGGAGGGAATGGAAAATGGTGAAGCCACACTGGAAAGTAGTTTGTCAGTTTCTTATTGAAAATTAAGGGCACAATCTCCAAAGACCAGAAGTTGCAATCGCGGGCATTCCACTCACAGAAATGTAAACTGTGAGAAAGAGCCAAATGAATTAAATGAAGAAAGATTTTACAATCCAGATTTTGCTTAATAGTGAACAAATACACAAAAGAGTAGTACATCCATACCACGGTATATCTTCAACAAAAAGAAGGAACTACTGATGCATGCCACAAGTCAGATGAATATCCAGATGCACAAGTGTTATGATCAGCTTTACCCTAATAACCCAAACAGGCAACCCCGAAAATTTTGAAAATGAAGACAATAACTATATGAAAGAACATCCATACCATGAAATACTACACTGCGATGAAAAAAAAAAAAAAACAACTAAGAAATAAGTGATACACACAAGGACATGACTGAGTTTCTAGGAAATTGCATTTAAGGAAAGAAGCCAATCTCAAGTACCACAGGATTCCATTTATATAACAATGCTGAAGGGGGAAATTACAGATCTGGAGAATAGATTTATCCTTAAGAGCAACTTGAAAAAAGATATAGCTGCTGAAGGCAGAGAGGGAATGGGAATTGGGCGTGGGAATGTCAACCTCAGTGAGGGGTGTGTGCTTATAAAAGAGCATTTTTAGGGGTCATTGTTGGTGATCAACTGTTTGAGGTCTTGCCTGTGGTAGAGGATACGGGGAACATTTGTACAGAAGTAAACACCCACATTAAAAGAAGTGAAACTGGGAACATCTCAATACTATCTGGAGGGTGTCAGGTCATTTAACTTAACAGTAATAAATTTCTGCCATTTTGCAAGTTCATACCATTGAGGTAATTTGTGTATGGCAACACAGAATTTTTGTGTATCATTTCCTACAACTGCAGATGCTGCTAAATATATCTGAAAATGAAAATTTCAATTGGAAAATGCTGCCACTATCTTTATTCACTAAGAATGTTGATGAATCTAGATTAAAGGTGCTACCTCTCATCATTTCAAACCCTACATAACTGGTATGAATACAGCAACATACTGAGGAATTATTGGGCAAGTGTACTTTTTCAAGACACCTGGATCATTTGTTGTCTCAGGGCTTTTTGCCAAGCTGGTTTGAACTTCTACCAACATTTCTATAAAGAAAATACTTTCAGGAATGAAAACACAAGCAATGTCAACCATGAATTCCATACCCGGTGAAACTAACATTCAAAGCACAAGCAGATCGTGGCAACATGGAGGGACCGGGAATGTGTTTTGCTAACTGAGATAAGCCAGACCAGGAACGGCAAATACTGTGTGGTATCATGAATGTGGAACGTATAAAGAAAAACAATTTCAAACCCTTAGAAACGCAGAGTAGAATGGTGGCTACCTGTGGTTAGGAAGTGAGAAAAATAGGGAGAGGCTGGCAAAGGAGTACAAAATATCAGTAAAAAACTGAACTAACATCTGAGGATGTACATATGTGGTGGCTATAGTTGACAATACTGTATTGTATAATTGAAAGTTTCATAGAAAGTAAAACTTCAGCAATTCCACCACAAAACTGAAAGACGTTAATAGGGGAAATGATGACTGTGCTTCTTCCTAGTAACTGGGGGGTGAGAATCCTTCCACAGTGTATGTGTGTATCAAATCATCACATTATGCATTGCATATACATTAAAATTTTATTTGTCAATTATATCTCAAGAAAGCGGGAAAAGAAATGAGCATACATTTCTAAACAAGAAAAAGAATGAAATAATGACCTTTTCCCACAATGGAAAGCCAAATATATATAAAGGCAGTTTACACATGGGAATGGTAAAGAAATATTTCCTATCAGAAAAGAATGACGAAAGAACAAACCTTGGAGCTCCATAGACCAAGGAAGAATAAGAAGAGGAGGAACATGGATATCTAGAAACTGGCTTGAGTCATCCATCACCGGCAGGAAAGTAACATGGTACAGACTCAATAACAAATTGTGAGTAGTTTCTTATAACACCAAACATCTTATTACAATACCACTAAGCATCTGTACTCTTGAGTATTGATCTTTGAAAAACCAAAACTTATGTCTACACAAAACCTGTAAAGGAACGGTCATCACAGCTGTAGATGAAATCCTGAACCCCAGAAAAAATCCAGATGTTTTTCCACCGTGAAACAATACACAAAATGTGGTACATCCATACCATGGACTCGTCCTCGACAAACAAAACAAGGAACTGCTGATGCATGCCACAAGTCAGATGAACATCCAAGGACTTAGGCTGAGGAAGATGTAGTGATAAAAGGGCTCGATGACACAAACATATGGGTATAGAAATGTTCTGTATCTTGACTGTGGTAGTGGAAAGGTAGTGGAAATCAAACCTACTCATGTGGGAAAATCAAACACAACCCAACACATACTCACAAATCAATAGACTTAAAATGGAGAAATCCGAAGACAATTTGTGGGTTGCATCAATGTCAACATGCTCCTTGTGGTATTTTTCTATACTTATCAAGATGTTATCATTGGGGGAGACTGGATCAACTGTACACAAGATCTCTCTGCATTGTTTCTTACAATTGCATGTGCAGTTAAACTTTACTCAAAATAAAACTTTTACTTTTTATTTTGTTAGTTCTAACTGATTTTTAAATAGGAAAAGCTATCTCTCACTCACATTAAGAGTATTACTGAATCTACATGAAACATTGATATTTGTAATATGTATCATTTCAAACTCACCAGCATCAGAAAGGCTGTGGGCACGTGCACTATCTTTATTATCATGCTTACTTCCCAAGACTACTGGGTGTTTCATCATCTGAGTATTTTCGTCCGCATTGGTCGGCGCTTTCTCCTTTCCTATAAGGGAAGCATATTTCCAATCCTGTAAGAAACACTCCCAAACCCATATTCTATATTCAATGAAACTATCCTTCAGTAATGAAGTCAAAATAAAGATATTAATATACAAAAGAAAACAAGTATTTATTTGTCATCAATTCATATTTTCGCATAGCTAAAGGAAAATCCCAAAACAGAAAAGGTATCATGGAAAAAACTCTCAAGCATCCAGAAGGACAAAGAATAAGGGAAAGAACACCAATAGAGATGCAGACAAACTGCATCTACTCATATCTCACAGGAGGGAATGGAAAATGGTGAAGCCACACTGGAAAGTAGTTTGTCAGTTTCTTATTGAAAATTAAGGGCACAATCTCCAAAGACCAGAAGTTGCAATCGCGGGCATTCCACTCACAGAAATGTAAACTGTGAGAAAGAGCCAAATGAATTAAATGAAGAAAGATTTTACAATCCAGATTTTGCTTAATAGTGAACAAATACACAAAAGAGTAGTACATCCATACCACGGTATATCTTCAACAAAAAGAAGGAACTACTGATGCATGCCACAAGTCAGATGAATATCCAGATGCACAAGTGTTATGATCAGCTTTACCCTAATAACCCAAACAGGCAACCCCGAAAATTTTGAAAATGAAGACAATAACTATATGAAAGAACATCCATACCATGAAATACTACACTGCGATGAAAAAAAAAAAAAAACAACTAAGAAATAAGTGATACACACAAGGACATGACTGAGTTTCTAGGAAATTGCATTTAAGGAAAGAAGCCAATCTCAAGTACCACAGGATTCCATTTATATAACAATGCTGAAGGGGGAAATTACAGATCTGGAGAATAGATTTATCCTTAAGAGCAACTTGAAAAAAGATATAGCTGCTGAAGGCAGAGAGGGAATGGGAATTGGGCGTGGGAATGTCAACCTCAGTGAGGGGTGTGTGCTTATAAAAGAGCATTTTTAGGGGTCATTGTTGGTGATCAACTGTTTGAGGTCTTGCCTGTGGTAGAGGATACGGGGAACATTTGTACAGAAGTAAACACCCACATTAAAAGAAGTGAAACTGGGAACATCTCAATACTATCTGGAGGGTGTCAGGTCATTTAACTTAACAGTAATAAATTTCTGCCATTTTGCAAGTTCATACCATTGAGGTAATTTGTGTATGGCAACACAGAATTTTTGTGTATCATTTCCTACAACTGCAGATGCTGCTAAATATATCTGAAAATGAAAATTTCAATTGGAAAATGCTGCCACTATCTTTATTCACTAAGAATGTTGATGAATCTAGATTAAAGGTGCTACCTCTCATCATTTCAAACCCTACATAACTGGTATGAATACAGCAACATACTGAGGAATTATTGGGCAAGTGTACTTTTTCAAGACACCTGGATCATTTGTTGTCTCAGGGCTTTTTGCCAAGCTGGTTTGAACTTCTACCAACATTTCTATAAAGAAAATACTTTCAGGAATGAAAACACAAGCAATGTCAACCATGAATTCCATACCCGGTGAAACTAACATTCAAAGCACAAGCAGATCGTGGCAACATGGAGGGACCGGGAATGTGTTTTGCTAACTGAGATAAGCCAGACCAGGAACGGCAAATACTGTGTGGTATCATGAATGTGGAACGTATAAAGAAAAAAAATTTCAAACCCTTAGAAACGCAGAGTAGAATGGTGGCTACCTGTGGTTAGGAAGTGAGAAAAATAGGGAGAGGCTGGCAAAGGAGTACAAAATATCAGTAAAAAACTGAACTAACATCTGAGGATGTACATATGTGGTGGCTATAGTTGACAATACTGTATTGTATAATTGAAAGTTCCATAGAAAGTAAAACTTCAGCAATTCCACCACAAAACTGAAAGACGTTAATAGGGGAAATGATGACTGTGCTTCTTCCTAGTAACTGGGGGGTGAGAATCCTTCCACAGTGTATGTGTGTATCAAATCATCACATTATGCATTGCATATACATTAAAATTTTATTTGTCAATTATATCTCAAGAAAGCGGGAAAAGAAATGAGCATACATTTCTAAACAAGAAAAAGAATGAAATAATGACCTTTTCCCACAATGGAAAGCCAAATATATATAAAGGCAGTTTACACATGGGAATGGTAAAGAAATATTTCCTATCAGAAAAGAATGACGAAAGAACAAACCTTGGAGCTCCATAGACCAAGGAAGAATAAGAAGAGGAGGAACATGGATATCTAGAAACTGGCTTGAGTCATCCATCACCGGCAGGAAAGAAACATGGTACAGACTCAATAACAAATTGTGAGTAGTTTCTTATAACACCAAACATCTTATTACAATACCACTAAGCATCTGTACTCTTGAGTATTGATCTTTGAAAAACCAAAACTTATGTCTACACAAAACCTGTAAAGGAACGGTCATCACAGCTGTAGATGAAATCCTGAACCCCAGAAAAAACCCAGATGTTTTTCCACCGTGAAACAATACACAAAATGTGGTACATCCATACCATGGACTCGTCCTCGACAAACAAAACAAGGAACTGCTGATGCATGCCACAAGTCAGATGAACATCCAAGGACTTAGGCTGAGGAAGATGTAGTGATAAAAGGGCTCGATGACACAAACATATGGGTATAGAAATGTTCTGTATCTTGACTGTGGTAGTGGAAAGGTAGTGGAAATCAAACCTACTCATGTGGGAAAATCAAACACAACCCAACACATACTCACAAATCAATAGACTTAAAATGGAGAAATCCGAAGACAATTTGTGGGTTGCATCAATGTCAACATGCTCCTTGTGGTATTTTTCTATACTTATCAAGATGTTATCATTGGGGGAGACTGGATCAACTGTACACAAGATCTCTCTGCATTGTTTCTTACAATTGCATGTGCAGTTAAACTTTACTCAAAATAAAACTTTTACTTTTTATTTTGTTAGTTCTAACTGATTTTTAAATAGGAAAAGCTATCTCTCACTCACATTAAGAGTATTACTGAATCTACATGAAACATTGATATTTGTAATATGTATCATTTCAAACTCACCAGCATCAGAAAGGCTGTGGGCACGTGCACTATCTTTATTATCATGCTTACTTCCCAAGACTACTGGGTGTTTCATCATCTGAGTATTTTCGTCCGCATTGGTCGGCGCTTTCTCCTTTCCTATAAGGGAAGCATATTTCCAATCCTGTAAGAAACACTCCCAAACCCATATTCTATATTCAATGAAACAATCCTTCAGTAATGAAGTCAAAATAAAGATATTAATATACAAAAGAAAACAAGTATTTATTTGTCATCAATTCATATTTTCGCATAGCTAAAGGAAAATCCCAAAACAGAAAAGGTATCATGGAAAAAACTCTCAAGCATCCAGAAGGACAAAGAATAAGGGAAAGAACACCAATAGAGATGCAGACAAACTGCATCTACTCATATCTCACAGGAGGGAATGGAAAATGGTGAAGCCACACTGGAAAGCAGTTTGTCAGTTTCTTATTCAAAATTAAGGGCACAATCTCCAAAGACCAGAAGTTGCAATCGTGGGCATTCCACTCACAGAAATGTAAACTGTGAGAAAGAGCGAAATGAAGGAAATTAAGGAAGATTTTACAATCCAGATTTTTCTAAATAGTGAACAAATACACAAAAGAGTAGTTCATCCATACCATGGTATATCTTCAAGAAAAAGAAGGAACTACTGATGCATGCCACAAGTCAGATGAATATCCAGATGAACAAGTGTTATGATCAGCTTTACCCTAATAACCCAAACAGGCACCCCCGAAAATTTTGAAAATGTGGACAATAACTATATTATGGAACATCCATACCATGAAATACTACACTGCGATGAAAAAAAAAATACAACTAAGAAATAAGTGATACACACAAGGACATGACTGAGTTTCTAGTAAATTGCATTTAAGGAAAGAAGCCAATCTCAAGTACCACAGGATTCCATTTATGTAACAATGCTGAAGGGGGAAATTACAGATCTGGAGAATAGATTTATCCTTAAGAGCAACTTGAGAAAAACACACAGCAGCTGAAGGCAGAGAGGGAATGGGAATGGGGATTGGGAATGTCAACCTCAGTGAGGGGTGTGTGCTTATAAAAGAGCATTTTTAGGGGTCATTGTTGGTGATCAACTGTTTGAGGTCTTGCCTGTGGTAGAGGATACGGGGAACATTTGTACAGAAGTAAACACCCACATTAAAAGAAGTGAAACTGGGAACATCTCAATACTATCTGGAGGGTGTCAGGTCATTTAACTTAACAGTAATAAATTTCTGCCATTTTGCAAGTTCATACCATTGAGGTAATTTGTGTATGGCAACACAGAATTTTTGTGTATCATTTCCTACAACTGCAGATGCTGCTAAATATATCTGAAAATGAAAATTTCAATTGGAAAATGCTGCCACTATCTTTATTCACTAAGAATGTTGATGAATCTAGATTAAAGGTGCTACCTCTCATCATTTCAAACCCTACATAACTGGTATGAATACAGCAACATACTGAGGAATTATTGGGCAAGTGTACTTTTTCAAGACACCTGGATCATTTGTTGTCTCAGGGCTTTTTGCCAAGCTGGTTTGAACTTCTACCAACATTTCTATAAAGAAAATACTTTCAGGAATGAAAACACAAGCAATGTCAACCATGAATTCCATACCCGGTGAAACTAACATTCAAAGCACAAGCAGATCGCGGCAACATGGAGGGACCGGGAATGTGTTTTGCTAACTGAGATAAGCCAGACCAGGAACGGCAAATACTGTGTGGTATCATGAATGTGGAACGTATAAAGAAAAAAAATTTCAAACCCTTAGAAACGCAGAGTAGAATGGTGGCTACCTGTGGTTAGGAAGTGAGAAAAAGAGGGAGAGGCTTGCAAAGGAGTACAAAATATCAGTAAAAAACTGAACTAACATCTGAGGATGTACATATGTGGTGGCTATAGTTGACAATACTGTATTGTATAATTGAAAGTTTCATAGAAAGTAAAACTTCAGCAATTCCACCACAAAACTGAAAGACATTAATAGGGGAAATGATGACTGTGCTTCTTCCTAGTAACTGGGGGGTGAGAATCCTTCCACAGTGTATGTGTGTATCAAATCATCACATTATGCATTGCATATACATTAAAATTTTATTTGTCAATTATATCTCAAGAAAGCGGGAAAAGAAATGAGCATACATTTCTAAACAAGAAAAAGAATGAAATAATGACCTTTTCCCACAATGGAAAGCCAAATATATATAAAGGCAGTTTACACATGGGAATGGTAAAGAAATATTTCCTATCAGAAAAGAATGACGAAAGAACAAACCTTGGAGCTCCATAGACCAAGGAAGAATAAGAAGAGGAGGAACATGGATATCTAGAAACTGGCTTGAGTCATCCATCACCGGCAGGAAAGTAACATGGTACAGACTCAATAACAAATTGTGAGTAGTTTCTTATAACACCAAACATCTTATTACAATACCACTAAGCATCTGTACTCTTGAGTATTGATCTTTGAAAAACCAAAACTTATGTCTACACAAAACCTGTAAAGGAACGGTCATCACAGCTGTAGATGAAATCCTGAACCCCAGAAAAAATCCAGATGTTTTTCCACCGTGAAACAATACACAAAATGTGGTACATCCATACCATGGACTCGTCCTCGACAAACAAAACAAGGAACTGCTGATGCATGCCACAAGTCAGATGAACATCCAAGGACTTAGGCTGAGGAAGATGTAGTGATAAAAGGGCTCGATGACACAAACATATGGGTATAGAAATGTTCTGTATCTTGACTGTGGTAGTGGAAAGGTAGTGGAAATCAAACCTACTCATGTGGGAAAATCAAACACAACCCAACACATACTCACAAATCAATAGACTTAAAATGGAGAAATCCGAAGACAATTTGTGGGTTGCATCAATGTCAACATGCTCCTTATGGTATTTTTCTATACTTATCAAGATGTTATCATTGGGGGAGACTGGATCAACTGTACACAAGATCTCTCTGCATTGTTTCTTACAATTGCATGTGCAGTTAAACTTTACTCAAAATAAAACTTTTACTTTTTATTTTGTTA
Organism: Myotis nattereri; assembly: GCF_964212035.1. Taxonomy (NCBI): domain Eukaryota; kingdom Metazoa; phylum Chordata; class Mammalia; order Chiroptera; family Vespertilionidae; genus Myotis; species Myotis nattereri. Next base: position 10,178,853 of record NC_138078.1, read on the forward strand.
GTTCTAACTGATTTTTAAATAGGAAAAGCTATCTCTCACTCACATTAAGAGTATTAATGAATCTACATGAAACATTGATATTTGTAATATGTATCATTTCAAACTCACCAGCATCAGAAAGGCTGTGGGCACGTGCACTATCTTTATTATCATGCTTACTTCCCAAGACTACTGGGTGTTTCATCATCTGAGTATTTTCGTCCGCATTGGTCGGCGCTTTCTCCTTTCCTATAAGGGAAGCATATTTCCAATCCTGTAAGAAACACTCCCAAACCCATATTCTATATTCAATGAAACTATCCTTCAGTAATGAAGTCAAAATAAAGATATTAATATACAAAAGAAAACAAGTATTTATTTGTCATCAATTCATATTTTCGCATAGCTAAAGGAAAATCCCAAAACAGAAAAGGTATCATGGAAAAAACTCTCAAGCATCCAGAAGGACAAAGAATAAGGGAAAGAACACCAATAGAGATGCAGACAAACTGCATCTACTCATATCTCACAGGAGGGAATGGAAAATGGTGAAGCCACACTGGAAAGCAGTTTGTCAGTTTCTTATTCAAAATTAAGGGCACAATCTCCAAAGACCAGAAGTTGCAATCGTGGGCATTCCACTCACAGAAATGTAAACTGTGAGAAAGAGCGAAATGAAGGAAATTAAGGAAGATTTTACAATCCAGATTTTTCTAAATAGTGAACAAATACACAAAAGAGTAGTTCATCCATACCATGGTATATCTTCAAGAAAAAGAAGGAACTACTGATGCATGCCACAAGTCAGATGAATATCCAGATGAACAAGTGTTATGATCAGCTTTACCTTAATAACCCAAACAGGCACCCCCGAAAATTTTGAAAATGTGGACAATAACTATATTATGGAACATCCATACCATGAAATACTACACTGCGATGAAAAAAAAAATACAACTAAGAAATAAGTGATACACACAAGGACATGACTGAGTTTCTAGTAAATTGCATTTAAGGAAAGAAGCCAATCTCAAGTACCACAGGATTCCATTTATGTAACAATGCTGAAGGGGGAAATTACAGATCTGGAGAATAGATTTATCCTTAAGAGCAACTTGAGAAAAACACACAGCAGCTGAAGGCAGAGAGGGAATGGGAATGGGGATTGGGAATGTCAACCTCAGTGAGGGGTGTGTGCTTATAAAAGAGCATTTTTAGGGGTCATTGTTGGTGATCAACTGTTTGAGGTCTTGCCTGTGGTAGAGGATACGGGGAACATTTGTACAGAAGTAAACACCCACATTAAAAGAAGTGAAACTGGGAACATCTCAATACTATCTGGAGGGTGTCAGGTCATTTAACTTAACAGTAATAAATTTCTGCCATTTTGCAAGTTCATACCATTGAGGTAATTTGTGTATGGCAACACAGAATTTTTGTGTATCATTTCCTACAACTGCAGATGCTGCTAAATATATCTGAAAATGAAAATTTCAATTGGAAAATGCTGCCACTATCTTTATTCACTAAGAATGTTGATGAATCTAGATTAAAGGTGCTACCTCTCATCATTTCAAACCCTACATAACTGGTATGAATACAGCAACATACTGAGGAATTATTGGGCAAGTGTACTTTTTCAAGACACCTGGATCATTTGTTGTCTCAGGGCTTTTTGCCAAGCTGGTTTGAACTTCTACCAACATTTCTATAAAGAAAATACTTTCAGGAATGAAAACACAAGCAATGTCAACCATGAATTCCATACCCGGTGAAACTAACATTCAAAGCACAAGCAGATCGTGGCAACATGGAGGGACCGGGAATGTGTTTTGCTAACTGAGATAAGCCAGACCAGGAACGGCAAATACTGTGTGGTATCATGAATGTGGAACGTATAAAGAAAAAAAATTTCAAACCCTTAGAAACGCAGAGTAGAATGGTGGCTACCTGTGGTTAGGAAGTGAGAAAAAGAGGGAGAGGCTTGCAAAGGAGTACAAAATATCAGTAAAAAACTGAACTAACATCTGAGGATGTACATATGTGGTGGCTATAGTTGACAATACTGTATTGTATAATTGAAAGTTTCATAGAAAGTAAAACTTCAGCAATTCCACCACAAAACTGAAAGACGTTAATAGGGGAAATGATGACTGTGCTTCTTCCTAGTAACTGGGGGGTGAGAATCCTTCCACAGTGTATGTGTGTATCAAATCATCACATTATGCATTGCATATACATTAAAATTTTATTTGTCAATTATATCTCAAGAAAGCGGGAAAAGAAATGAGCATACATTTCTAAACAAGAAAAAGAATGAAATAATGACCTTTTCCCACAATGGAAAGCCAAATATATATAAAGGCAGTTTACACATGGGAATGGTAAAGAAATATTTCCTATCAGAAAAGAATGACGAAAGAACAAACCTTGGAGCTCCATAGACCAAGGAAGAATAAGAAGAGGAGGAACATGGATATCTAGAAACTGGCTTGAGTCATCCATCACCGGCAGGAAAGAAACATGGTACAGACTCAATAACAAATTGTGAGTAGTTTCTTATAACACCAAATACTTATTACAATACCACTAAGCATCTGTACTCTTGAGTATTTATCTATGAAAAATCAAAACTTATGTCTACACCAAACCTGTACAGGAATGGTCATCACAGCTGTAGATGAAATCCTGAACCCCAGAAAAAATCCAGATGTTTTTCCACCGTGAAACAATACACAAAATGTGGTACATCCATACCATGGACTAGCCCTCGACAATAAAAGCAAGGAACTGCTGATGCATGCCACAAGTCAGATGAACATCCAAGGACTTAGGCTGAGGAAGATGTAGTGATTAAAGGCTCGATGACACAAACATATGGGTATGGAAATGTTCTGTATCTTGACTGTGGTAGTGGAAAGGTAGTGGAAATCAAACCTACTCCTGTGGGAAAATCAAACACAACCCAACACATACTCACAAATCAATAGACTTAAAATGGAGAAATCCGAAGACATTTTGTGGGTTGCATCAATGTCAACATCCTCGTTGTGGTATTGTGCTATAGTTTTCAAGATGTTATCATTGGGGGAGACTGGATCAACTGTACACAAGATCTCTCTGCATTGTTTCTTACAAATGCATGTGCAGTTAAACTTTACTCAAAATAAAAATTTACTTTTTATTTTGTTAGTTTTAACTGATTTTTAAATAGGAAAAGCTATCTCTCGCTCACATTAAGAGTATTACTGAATCTACATGAATCATTGATATTTGTAATATGTATCATTTCAAACTCACCAACATCAGAAAGGCTGTGGGCACGTGCACTATCTTTATTACCATGCTTACTTCCCGAGACTCCTGGGTGTTTCTTCATCTGAGTATGTTCATCCGCGTTGGTCGGCGATTTCTCCTTTCCTATAAGGGAAGCATATTTCCAATTTTGTAAGAAAACACTCCGAAACCCATATTCTATATTCAATGAAACTATCCTTCAGTAATGAAGTCAAAATAAACATATTTATATACAAAAGGATGGAAGAATTTGTCATCAATTCATATTTTCGCATAGCTAAAGGAAAATCCCAAAACAGAAAAGGTATCATGGAAAAAACTCTCAAGCATCCAGAAGGACAAAGAATAAGGGAAAGAACACCAATAGAGATGCAGACAAACTGCATCTACTCATATCTCTCAGGAGGGAATGGAAAATGGTGAAGCCACACTGGAAAGCAGTTTGTCAGTTTCTTATTCAAAATTAAGGGCACAATCTCCAAAGACCAGAAGTTGCAATCGTGGGCATTCCACTCACAGAAATGTAAACTGTGAGAAAGAGCGAAATGAAGGAAATGAAGAAAGATTTTACAATCCAGATTTTGCTAAATAGTGAACAAATACACAAAAGAGTAGTTCATCCATACCATGGTATATCTTCAACAAAAAGAAGGAACTACTGATGCATGCCACAAGTCAGATGAATATCCAGATGAGCAAGTGTTATGATCAGCTTTACTCTAATAACCCAAACAGGGACCACCAAAAATTTTGAAAATGTGGACAATAACTATATGATGGAACATCCATACCATGAAATACTACGCTGCTTGAAAAAAAACACAAACCTAGGAATAAGTGATACACACGAGGACATGACTGAGTTTCTAGGAAATTGCATTTAGGGAAAGAAGCCAATCTCAAGTACCACAGGATTCCATTTATATAACAATGCTGAAGGGGAAAATTACAGATCTGGAGAACAGATTTATCCTTAAGAGCAACTTGAAAAAAAAAAACAACACAGCAGTTGAAGGCAGAGAGGGAATGGGAATAGGGAGTGGGAATGTCAACCTCAGTGAGGGGTGTGTGCTTATAAAAGAGCATTTTTAGGGGTCATTGTTGGTGATCAAACTGTTTGAGGTCTTGCTTGTGGTAGAGGATACGGGGAACATTTGTATAGAAGTAAACACCCACAGTAAAAGAAGTGAAACTGGGAACATCTCAATACTATCTGGAGGGTGTCAGGTCATTTAACTTAATAGTAATAAATTTCTGCCAATTTGCAAGTTCATACCATTGAAGTAATTTGTGTATGGCAACACAGAATTTTTCTGTATCATTTCCTACAACTGCAGATGCTGCTAAATATATCTGAAAATGAAAACTTCAATTGGAAAATGCTGCCACTATCTTTATTCACTAAGAATGTTGATGAATCTAGATTAAAGGTGCTACCTCTCATCATTTCAAACCCTACATAACTGGTATGAATACAGCAACATACTGAGGAATTATTGGGCAAGTGTACTTTTTCAAGACAACTGGATCATTTGTTGTTTTAGGGCTTTTTGCCAAGCTGGTTTGAACTTCTACCAACATTTCTATAAATAAAATACTTTCAGGTATGGAAAGACAAACAATGTCAATCTTGAAATCCATACCCTGTGAAACTAACATTCAAAGAACAAGCAGATCGTGGCAACATGGACGGACCTGGAGTGTGTTTTGCTAACTGAGATAAGCCAGACCAGGAAAGGCAAATACTGTGTGGTATCACGTATGTGGAACTTATAAAGAAAGAAAATTTCAAACCCTTGCAAACGCAGAGAAGAATGGTGGCTACCTGTGGTTAGGAAGTGAGAAAAATAGGGAGAGGCTGGCAAAGGAGTACAAAATATCAGTAAAAAACTGAACTAACATCTGAGGATGTACATACGTGGTGGCTATAGTTGAAAATACTGTATTGTGGAAATTGAAAGTTTCATAGAAAGTAAAACTTCAGCAATTCCACTACAAAACCTAAATAAGTTAATAGGGGAAATGGTGAGTGTGCTTCTTCCTAGTAACTGGGGGGTGAGAATCCATTCACAGTGTATGTGTGTATCATATCATCACATTATGCACTGCATATACATTAAAATTTTATTTGTCAATTATATCTCAAGAAAGCGGATGAAAGAAATGAGGATACATTTCTAAAAAAGAAGAAGCATGAAATAATGACCTATTCCCACAATGGAAAGCCAAATATGTATAAAGGCAGTTTACACATGGGAATGCCTACCGAAATATTTCCTATCAGAAAAGAATGGTGAAAGAACAAACCTTGACCTCCATAGACCAAGGAAGAATAAGAACAGGAGGAACATGGATATCTAGAAACTTGCTTGAGTCAACCATCCCCTGCATGAAAGTAACATGCTACAGTCTCAATAACAAACTCTGAGTAGTTTCATATAACACTAATCATCTTATTACAATACCACTAAGCATCTGTACACTTGAGTATTAATCTATGAAAAATCAAAACCTATTGTCTACACAAAACGTGTACGGGAATAGTCATCACAGCTTTAGATGAAATACTGAACACTGTAAAAACTCCAGATGTTTTTCCACCGTGAAAGAATACACAAAATGTGGTACATCCATACCATGGACATGTCCTCAACAATAAAAAAAAGGAAATGCTGATGCATGCCACAAGTCAGATGAACATCTAAGGACTTAAGCTGAGGAAGATGTCGTGATCAAAGAGCACGATTACACATACATATGGGAGTAGTAATGTTCTGTATAGAGACTGTGGTAGTGCAAAGGTAGTGGAAATCAAACCTACTCATGTGACAAAATCAAACACAACCCAACACATACACACAAATCAATAGACTTAAAATGGAGAAATCTGAAGACAATTTGTGGGTTGTATCAATGGCAACATCTTGGTTTTGGTATTGTGCTATAGTTTTGCAAGATGTTATCATTGGGAGAAACTAGATCAACTGTACTCAAGATCTCTCTGCATTGTTTCATACAATTGAATGTGCAGTTAAATATTACGAAAAATAAAACATTTACTTTGTTAATTTTAACTGATTTTTAAACTAAGAAAAGCTATCTGTCACTCATATTAAGAGTATTAATGAGTCTACATTAAACATTGCTATTTGTAATATGTATCATTTCAAACTCACCAACATCAGAAAGGCTGCTCACATGATCAATATCTTGACGACAACGCTTACTTGCCATCTGCGTATTTCCGTCCTGGTTGGTCAATGCTTCATCCTTTCCTATAAGGGAAAAATATTTCAAATGCGGAAAGAAGACACTCTGAAACCCATAATCTATACTCAATGAAACTATCCTTCAGTAATGAAGTCAAAATAAACATATTTATATACAAAAGGAAGGAAGAATTTGTCATCAATTCATACGTTAGCATAGCTAAAGGAAAATCCAAAAACGGAAAAGATATCATAGCGAACACTCTCAAACATCCAGAAGGACAAAGAATAAGGGAAAGAACACCAATAGAGATGCAGACAAACTGCATCTACTCATATCTCACAGGAGGGAATGGAAAATGGTGAAGCCACACTGGAAAGCAGTTTGTCAGTTTCTTATTCAAAATTAAGGGCACAATCACCAAAGACCAGAAGTTGCAATCGTGGGCATTCCACTCACAGAAATGGAAACTGTGAGAAAGAGTGAAATGAAGGAAATGAAGAAAGATTTTACAATCCAGATTTTGCTTAATAGAGAACCAATACACAAAAGAGTAGTACATCCATACCATGGTATATCTTCAACAAAAAGAAGGAACTACTAAAGCATGCCACAAGTCAGATGAATACCCTGATGAAGAAGTGTTATGATCAGCTTTACCCTAATAACCCAAACAGGAAGCGCTCAAATTTTGAAAATGTGGACAATAACTATATGATGGAACATCCATACGATGAAATACTACGCTGCGATGAAAAAAAAAATAAGGAATAAGTGATACACACAAGAACATGACTGAGTTTCTAGAAATTGCATTTAGGGAAAGAAGCCAATCTAAAGTACCACAAGATTCCATTGATATTACAATGCTGAAGCGAAAAATTACAGATCTGGAGAATAGATTTATTGTTAAGAGCACTAGAGAAAAAAAAAACCAACAGCTGAAGGCACAGAGGGAATAGGAATTGGGTGTGGGAATGTCAACCTTAGTGAGCTGTGTGTGCTTATAAAAGAGCATTTTTAGGGGTCATTGGTGTTCAGCAAAGTTTTTGACGGCTTTCCTGTGGGGGAGGATATGGGAAAAATTGTATAGAAGTGAATACCCATTTTAACAGAAGTGAAACTGGTGACATCTCAATAATATCTGGAGCGTGTCATGTCATTTATCTTAATAGTAATAAATTTCTACCATTTTGCAAGTTCATACCATTGAGGTACTTTGTGTATGCCAACACAAAATTTTTCTGTATCATTTCCTACAACTGCAGATGCTGCTAAATATATCTGAAAATGAAAACATAAATTAGAAATTGCTGCGACTATCTTTTTTCACTAAGAATGTGGATGAATCTAGATTAAAGGTGCTACCTCTCATCATTACAAATCCTACATAACTGGAATGAATACAGCAACATACTGAGGAATTATTGGGCAAGTGTACTTTTTCAAGACAACTGGATCATTTGTTGTCTCAGGGCTTTTTGCCAAGCTGGTTTGAACTTCTACCAACATTTCTATAATTAAAATACTTTCAAGTATGGAAAGACAAACAATGTCAATCTTGAATTCCATACGGGAGAAACTAACATTCAAAGAACAAGCTGATGGCGGCAACATGGAGGGACCTGGAGTGTGTTTTGCTAACTGAGATAATCCTGACCAGGCAAGGCAAATATTGTATGGTATCAGGTATGTGGAACCTATATAGAAAAAAAACAATTTCAAACCCTTAGAAACGCAGAGTAGAATGGTGGCTACCTGTGGTTAGGAAGTGAGAAAAATAGGGAGAGGCTGGCAAAGGAGTACAAAATATCAGTAAAAAACTGAACTAACATCTGAGGATGTACATATGTGGTGGCTATAGTTGACAATACTGTATTGTATAATTGAAAGTTTCGTAGAAAGTAAAACTTCAGCAATTGCACCACAAAACTGAAAGACGTTAATAGGGGAAATGATGACTGTGCTTCTTCCTAGTAACTGGGGGGTGAGAATCCTTTCACAGTGTATGTGTGTATCAAATCATCACATTATGCACTGCATATACATTAAAATTTTATTTGTCAATTATATCTCAAGAAAGCAGATAAAAGAAATGAGGATACATTTCCAAACAAGAAAAAGAATGAAATAATGACCTTTTCCCACAATGGAAAGCCAAATATATATAAAGGCAGTTTACACATGGGAATGCCTACAGAAATATTTCCTATCAGAAAGGAATGACGAAAGAACAAACCTTGGAGCTCCATAGACCAAGGAAGAATAAGAACAGGAGGAACATGGATATCTAGAAACTGGCTTGAGTCATCCATCCCCGGCAGGAAAGTCACATGGTACAGACTCAATAACAAATTCTGAGTAGTTTCTTATAACACCAAATATCTTATTACAATACCACTAAGCATCTGTACTCTTGAGTATTGATCTATGAAAAATCAAAACTTATGTCTACACAAAACCTGTACAGGAACGGTCATCACAGCTGTAGATGAAATCCTGAACCCCGGAAAAAATCCAGATGTTTTTCCACCGTGAAACAATACACAAAATGTGGTACATCCGTACCATGGATTTATCCTCAACAATAAAAACCAGGAACTGCTGTTGCCTGCCACAAGTCAGATGAACATCCAAGGACATAGACTGAGGAAGATGTAGTGATAAAAGGGCTCGATGACACATACATATGGGTATAGAAATGTTCTGTATCTTGACTGTGGTAGTGGAAAGTTAGTGGAAATCAAACCTACTCATGTGGCAAAATCAAACACAACCCAACAAATACTGAAAAACAAATAGACTTAAAATGGAGAAATCCGAAGACAATTTGTGGGTTGCATTAATGTCAACATCCTCGTTGTGGTATTGTGCTATAATTTTCAAGATTTTATCATTGGGGGGGACTGGATCAACTGTACACAAGATCTCTCTGCATTGTTTCTTACAATTGCATGTGCAGTAAAACTTTACTCAAAATAAAACTTTTACTTTTTATTTTGTTAGTTTTAACTGATTTTTAAATAGGAAAAGCTATCTCTCGCTCACATTAAGAGTATTACTGAATCTACATGAAACATTGATATTTATAATATGTATCATTTCAAACTCACCAACATCAGAAAGGCTGTGGGCACGTGCACTATCTTTATTACCATGCTTACTTCCCAAGACTACTGAGTGTTTCATCATCTGAGTATTTTCGTCCGCGTTGGTCGGCGCTTTCTCCTTTCCTATAAGGGAAGCATATTTCCAATCTTGTAAAAAACACTCCCAAACCCATATTCTATATTCAATGAAACTATCCTTCAGTAATGAAGTCAAAATAAAGATATTTATATACAAGGAAAGAAGTATTTATTTGTCATCAATTCATATTTTCGCATAGCTAAAGGAAAATCCCGAAACAGAAAAGGTATCATGGAAAAAACTCTTAAGCTTCCAGAAGGACAAAGAATAAGGGAAAGAACAACAATAGAGATGCAGACAAACTGCATCTACTCATATCTCACAGGAGGGAATGGAAAATGGTGAAGCCACACTGGAAAGCAGTTTGTCAGTTTCTTATTCAAAATTAAGGGCACAATCACCAAAGACCAGAAGTTGCAATCATGGGCATTCCACTCACAGAAATGTAAACTGTGAGAAAGAGCGAAATGAAGGAAATGAAGAAAGATTTTACAATCCAGATTTTGCTAAATAGTGAACAAATACACAAAAGAGTAGTACATCCATACCTTGGTAGATCTTCAACGAAAAGAAGGAACTACTGATGCATGCCACAAGTCACATGAATATCCAGATGAGCAAGTGTTATGATCAGCTTTACTCTAATAACCCAAACAGGGACCACCGAAAATTTTGAAAATGTGGACAATAACTATATGATGGAACATCCATACCATGAAATACTACGCTGCTTGAAAAAAAAAACAAACCTAGGAATAAGTGATACACACGAGGACATGACTGAGTTTCTAGGAAATTGCATTTAGGGAAAGAAGCCAATCTCAAGTACCACAGGATTCCATTTATATAACAACGCTGATGGGGAAAATTACAGATCTGGAGAACAGATTTATTGTTAAGAGCAACTTGAAAAAAAAAAACACAGTAGCTGAAGGCAGAGAGGGAATGGGAATAGGGATTGGGAATGTCAATCTCAGAGAGGGGTGTGTGCTTATAAAAGAGCATTTTTAGGGGTCATTGTTGGTGATCAAAATGTTTGAGGTCTTGCCTGTGGTAGAGGATACGTGGAAAATTTGTATAGAAGTAAACACCCACATTAAAAGAAGTGAAACTGGGAACATCTCAATACTATCTGGAGGGTGTCAGGTCATTTAACTTAATAGTAATAAATTTTGGCCATTTTCCAAGTTCATACCATTGAGGTAATTTGTGTATGGCAACACAGAATTTTTGTGTATCATTTCCTACAAGTGCAGATGCTGCTAAATATATCTGAAAATGAAAACTTAAATTGGAAAATGCTGCCACTATCTTTATTCACTAAGAATGTTGATGAATCTAGATTAAAGGTGCTACCTCTCATCATTTCAAACCCTACATATCTGGTATGAATACAGCAACATACTGAGGAATTATTGTGCAAGTGTACTTTTTCAAGACACCTGGATCATTTGTTGTCTCAGGGCTTTTTGCCAAGCTGGTTTGAACTTCTTCCAACATTTCTATAAAGAAAATACTTCCAGGTATGGAAAGACAAACAATGTCAATCTTGCATTCCATACCCTGTGAAACTAACATTCAAAGAACAAGCAGATCGTGGCAACATGGAGGGACCTGGAGTGTGTTTTGCTAACTGAGATAAGCCAGACCACGAAAGGCATATACTGTGTGGTATCAGGTATGTGGAACTTATAAAGAAAAAAAATTTCAAACCCCTGCAAACGCAGAATAGAATGGTGGCTACTTGTGGTTAGGAAGTGAGAAAAACAGGGAGAGGCTGGCAAAGGACTACAAAATATCAGTAAAAAACTGAAATCACATCTGAGGATGTACATACGTGGTGGCTATAGTTGAAAACACTGTATTGTGGAATTGAAAGTTTCATACAAAGTAAAACTTCAGCAATTCCACTACAAAACCTAAATAAGTTAATAGGGGAAATGATGAGTGTGCTTCTTCCTAGTAACTGGGGGGTGAGAATCCATTCACAGTGTATGTGTGTATCATATCATCACATTATGCACTGCATATACATTAAAATTTTATTTGTCAATTATATCTCAAGAAAGCAGATGAAAGAAATGAGGATACATTTCTAAAAAAGAAGAAGCATGAAATAATGACCTATTCCCACAATGGAAAGCCAAATATATATAAAGGCAGTTTACACATGGGAATGCCTACCGAAATATTTCCTATCAGAAAAGAATGGTGAAAGAACAAACCTTGACCTCCATAGACCAAGGAAGAATAAGAACAGGAGGAACATGGATATCTAGAAACTTGCTTGAGTCAACCGTCCCCAGCAGGAAAGTAACATGCTACAGTCTCAATAACAAACTCTGAGTAGTTTCTTATAACACTAATCATCTTATTACAATACCATTAAGCATCTGTACACTTGAGAATTAATCTATGAAAAATCAAAAACTTTGTCTACACAAAACGTGTACAGGAACGGTCATCACAGCTTTAGATGAAATACTAAACAATGTAAAAACTCCAGATGTTTTTCCATCGTGAAAGAATACACAAAATGTGGTACATCCATACCATGGACACGTCCTCAACAATAAAAAAAAGGAAATGCTGATGCATGCCACAAGTCAGATGAACATCCAAGGACTTAAGCTGAGGAAGATGTCGTGATCAAAGAGCACGATTACACATACATATGGGAGTAGTAATGTTCTGTATGTAGACTGTGGTAGTGCAAAGGTAGTGGAAATCAAACCTACTCATGTGACAAAATCAAACACAACCCAACACATACACACAAATCAATAGACTTAAAATGGAGAAATCCGAAGACAATTTGTGGGTTGCATCAATGGCAACATCTTGGTTTTGGTATTGTGCTATCGTTTTGCAAGATGTTATCATTGGGAGAAACTAGATCAACTGTACTCAAGATCTCTCTGCATTGTTTCATACAATTGAATGTGCAGTTAAATATTACGAAAAATAAAACATTTACTTTGTTAATTTTAACTGATTTTTAAACTAAGAAAAGCTATCTGTCACTCATATTAACAGTATTAATGAGTCTACATTAAACATTGCTATTTGTAATATGTATCATTTCAAACTCACCAACATCAGAAAGGCTGCTCACATGATCAATATCTTGACGACAACGCTTACTTGCCATCTGCGTATTTCCGTCCTGGTTGGTCAATGCTTCATCCTTTCCTATAAGGGAAAAATATTTCAAATGCGGAAAGAAAACACTCTGAAACCCATAATCTATACTCAATGAAACTATCCTTCAGTAATGAAGTCAAAATAAACATATTTATATACAAAAGGAAGGAAGAATTTGTCATCAATTCATACGTTAGCATAGCTAAAGGAAAATCCAAAAACGGAAAAGATATCATAGCGAAAACTCTCAAACATCCAGAAGGACAAAGAATAAGGGAAAGAACACCAATAGAGATGCAGACAAACTGCATCTACTCATATCTCACAGGAGGGAATGGAAAATGGTGAAGCCACACTGGAAAGCAGTTTGTCAGTTTCTTATTCAAAATTAAGGGCACAATCTCCAAAGACCAGAAGTTGCAATTGTGGGCATTCCACTCACAGAAATGTAAACTGTGAGAAAGAGTGAAATGAAGGAAATGAAGAAAGATTTTACAATCCAGATTTTGCTTAATAGAGAACCAATACACAAAAGAGTAGTACATCCATACCATGGTATATCTTCAACAAAAAGAAGGAACTACTAAAGCATGCCACAAGTCAGATGAATATCCAGATGAGCAAGTGTTATGATCAGCTTTACCCTAATAACCCAAACAGGAAGCACTCAAATTTTGAAAATGTGGACAATAACTATATGATGGAACATCCATACCATGAAATACTACGCTGCGATGAAAAAAAAAAATAAGGAATAAGTGATACACACAAGAACATGACTGAGTTTCTAGAAATTGCATTTAGGGAAAGAAGCCAATCTAAAGTACCACAAGATTCCATTGATATTACAATGCTGAAGCGAAAAATTACAGATCTGGAGAATAGATTTATTGTTAAGAGCACTAGAGAAAAAAAAAACCAACAGCTGAAGGCACAGAGGGAATAGGAATTGGGTGTGGGAATGTCAACCTTAGTGAGCTGTGTGTGCTTATAAAAGAGCATTTTTAGGGGTCATTGGTGTTCAGCAAAGTTTTTGATGGCTTTCCTGTGGGGGAGGATATGGGAAAAATTGTATAGAAGTGAATACCATTTTAACAGAAGTGAAACTGGTGACATCTCAATAATATCTAGAGCGTGTCATGTCATTTATCTTAATACTAATAAATTTCTACCATTTTGCAAGTTCATACCATTGAGGTAATTTGTGTATGCCAACACAGAATTTTTCTGTATCATTTCCTACAACTGCAGATGCTGCTAAATATATCTAAAAATGAAAACTTAAATTAGAAATTGCTGTGACTATCTTTTTTCACTAAGAATGTGGATGAATCTAGATTAAAGGTGCTACCTCTCATCATTACAAATCCTACATAACTGGAATGAATACAGCAACATACTGAGGAATTATTGGGCAAGTGTACTTTTTCAAGACAACTGGATCATTTGTTGTCTCAGGGCTTTTTGCCAAGCTGGTTTGAACTTCTACCAACATTTCTATAAAGAAAATACTTTCAAGTATGGAAAGACAAACAATGTCAATCTTGAATTTCATACGGGAGAAACTAACATTCAAAGAACAAGCTGATGGCGGCAATATGGAGGGACCTGGAGTGTGTTTTGCAAACTGAGATAATCCAGACCAGGAACGGCAAATACTGTGTGGTATCATGAATGTGGAACGTATAAAGAAAAAAAATTTCAAACCCTTAGAAACGCAGAGTAGAATGGTGGCTACCTGTGGTTAGGAAGTGAGAAAAATAGGGAGAGGCTTGCAAAGGAGTACAAAATATCAGTAAAAAACTGAACTAACATCTGAGGATGTACATATGTGGTGGCTATAGTTGACAATACTGTATTGTATAATTGAAAGTTTCGTAGAAAGTAAAACTTCAGCAATTCCACCACAAAACTGAAAGACGTTAATAGGGGAAATGATGACTGTGCTTCTTCCTAGTAACTGGGGGGTGAGAATCCATTCACAATGTATGTGTGTATCATATCATCACATTATGCACTGCATATACATTAAAATTTTATTTGTCAACTATATCTCAAGAAAGCAGATCAAAGAAATGAGGATACATTTCTAAACAAGAGAAAGAATGAAATAATGACCTTTTCCCACAATGGAGAGCCAAATATATGTAAAGGCAGTTTACACATGAGAATGGCTAAAGAAATATTTCCTATCAGAAAGGAATGACGAAAGAACAAATCTTGGAGCTCCATAGACCAAGGAAGAATAAGAACAGGAGGAACATGGATATCTAGAAACTGGCTTGAGTCATCCAACCCCGGCAGGAAAGTAACATGGTACAGACTCAATAACAAATTGTGAGTAGTTTCTTATAACACCAAATACTTATTACAATACCACTAAGCATCTGTACTCTTGAGTATTTATCTATGAAAAATCAAAACTTATGTCTACACCAAACCTGTACAGGAATGGTCATCACAGCTGTAGATGAAATCCTGAACCCCAGAAAAAATCCAGATGTTTTTCCACCGTGAAACAATACACAAAATGTGGTACATCCATACCATGGACTAGCCCTCGACAATAAAAGCAAGGAACTGCTGATGCATGCCACAAGTCAGATGAACATCCAAGGACTTAGGCTGAGGAAGATGTAGTGATTAAAGGCTCGATGACACAAACATATGGGTATGGAAATGTTCTGTATCTTGACTGTGGTAGTGGAAAGGTAGTGGAAATCAAACCTACTCCTGTGGGAAAATCAAACACAACCCAACACATACTCACAAATCAATAGACTTAAAATGGAGAAATCCGAAGACATTTTGTGGGTTGCATCAATGTCAACATCCTCGTTGTGGTATTGTGCTATAGTTTTCAAGATGTTATCATTGGGGGAGACTGGATCAACTGTACACAAGATCTCTCTGCATTGTTTCTTACAAATGCATGTGCAGTTAAACTTTGCTCAAAATAAAAATTTACTTTTTATTTTGTTAGTTTTAACTGATTTTTAAATAGGAAAAGCTATCTCTCGCTCACATTAAGAGTATCACTGAATCTACATGAATCATTGATATTTGTAATATGTATCATTTCAAACTCACCAACATCAGAAAGGCTGTGGGCACGTGCACTATCTTTATTACCATGCTTACTTCCCGAGACTCCTGGGTGTTTCTTCATCTGAGTATGTTCATCCGCGTTGGTCGATGCTTTCTCCTTTCCTATAAGGGAAGCATATTTCCAATGCTGTAAGAAAACACTCCGAAACCCATATTCTATATTCAATGAAACTATCCTTCAGTAATGAAGTCAAAATAAAGATATTTATATACAAAAGGAAAGAAGTATTTGTCATCAATTCATATTTTCGCATAGCTAAAGGAAAATCCCAAAACAGAAAAGGTATGATGGAAAAAACTCTCAAGCATCCAGAAGGACAAAGAATAAGGGAAAGAACACCAATAGAGATGCAGACAAACTGCATCTACTCATATCTCTCAGGAGGGAATGGAAAATGGTGAAGCCACACTGGAAAGCAGTTTGTCAGTTTCTTATTCAAAATTAAGGGCACAATCTCCAAAGGCCAGAAGTTGCAATCGTGGGCATTCCACTCACAGAAATGTAAACTGTGAGAAAGAGCGAAATGAAGGAAATGAAGAAAGATTTTACAATCCAGATTTTGCTAAATAGTGAACAAATACACAAAAGGGTAGTTCATCCATACCATGGTATATCTTCAACAAAAAGAAGGAACTACTGATGCATGCCACAAGTCAGATGAATATCCAGATGAACAAGTGTTATGATCACCTTTACCCTAAAAACCCAAACAGGGACCCACAAAAATTTTGAAAATGTGGACAATAACTATATGATGGAACATCCATACCATGAAATACTACGCTGCTTGAAAAAAAAAAAAACCTAGTAATAAGTGATACACACGAGGACAAGACTGAGTTTCTAGGAAATTGCATTTAGGGAAAGAAGCCAATCTCAAGTACCACAGGATTCCATTTATATAACAATGCTGAAGGGGAAAATTACAGATCTGGAGAATAGATTTATCCTTAAGAGCAACTTGAGAAAAACACACAGCAGCTGAAGGCAGAGAGGGAATGCGAATAGGGAGTGGGAATGTCAACCTCAGTGAGGGGTGTGTGCATATAAAAGTGCATTTTTAGGGGTCATTGTTGGTGATCAAACTGTTTGAGGTCTTGCCTGTGGTAGAGGATACGGGGAACATTTGTATAGAAGTAAACACCCACATTAAAAGAAGTGAAACTGGGAACATCTCAATACTATCTGGAGGGTGTCAGGTCATTTAACTTAATAGTAATAAATTTCTGCAAATTTGCAAGTTCATACCATTGAGGTAATTTGTGTATGGCAACACAGAATTTTTCTGTATCAATTCCTACAACTGCAGATGCTGCTAAATATATCTGAAAATGAAAACTTCATTTGGAAAATGCTGCCACTATCTTTATTCACTAAGAATGTTGATGAATCTAGATTAAAGGTGCTAACTCTCATCATTTTAAACCCTACATAACTGGTATGAATACAGCAACATACTGAGGAATTATTGGGCAAGTGTACTTTTTCAAGACAACTGGATCATTTGTTGTTTCAGGGCTTTTTGCCAAGCTGGTTTGAACTTCTACCCACATTTCTATAAAGAAAATACTTTCAGGTATGGAAAGACAAACAATGTCAATCTTGAAATCCATACCCTGTGAAACTAACATTCAAAGAACAAGCAGATCGCGGCAACATGGAGGGACCTGGAGTGTGTTTTGCTAACTGAGATAAGCCAGACCAGGAAAGGCAAATACTGTGTGGAATCACGTATGTGGAACGTATAAAGAAAAACAATTTCAAACCCTTAGAAACGCAGAGTAGAATGGTGGCTACCTGTGGTTAGGAAGTGAGAAAAATAGGGAGAGGCTGGCAAAGGAGTACAAAATATCAGTAAAAAACTGAACTAACATCTGAGGATGTACATACGTGGTGGCTATAGTTGAAAATACTGTATTGTGGAAATTGAAAGTTTCATACAAAGTAAAACTTCAGCAATTCCACTACAAAACCTAAATAAGTTAATAGGGGAAATGGTGAGTGTGCTTCTTCCTAGTAACTGGGGGGTGAGAATCCATTCACAGTGTATGTGTATCATATCATCACATTATGCACTGCATATACATTAAAATTTTATTTGTCAATTATATCTCAAGAAAGCGGATGAAAGAAATGAGGATACATTTCTAAAAAAGAAGAAGCATGAAATAATGACCTATTCCCACAATGGAAAGCCAAATATATATAAAGGCAGTTTACACATGGGAATGCCTACCGAAATATTTCCTATCAGAAAAGAATGGTGAAAGAACAAACCTTGACCTCCATAGACCAAGGAAGAATAAGAACAGGAGGAACATGGATATCTAGAAACTTGCTTGAGTCAACCATCCCCTGCATGAAAGTAACATGCTACAGTCTCAATAACAAACTCTGAGTAGTTTCATATAACACTAATCATCTTATTACAATACCACTAAGCATCTGTACACTTGAGTATTAATCTATGAAAAATCAAAACCTATTGTCTACACAAAACGTGTACGGGAATAGTCGTCACAGCTTTAGATGAAATACTGAACACTGTAAAAACTCCAGATGTTTTTCCACCGTGAAAGAATACACAAAATGTGGTACATCCATACCATGGACATGTCCTCAACAATAAAAAAAAGGAAATGCTGACGCATGCCACAAGTCAGATGAACATCCAAGGACTTAAGCTGAGGAAGATGTCGTGATCAAAGAGCACGATTACACATACATATGGGAGTAGTAATGTTCTGTATATAGACTGTGGTAGTGCAAAGGTAGTGGAAATCAAACCTACTCATGTGACAAAATCAAACACAACCCAACACATACACACAAATCAATAGACTTAAAATGGAGAAATCCGAAGACAATTTGTGGGTTGCATCAATGGCAACATCTTGGTTTTGGTATTGTGCTATCGTTTTGCAAGATGTTATCATTGGGAGAAACTAGATCAACTGTACTCAAGATCTCTCTGCATTGTTTCATACAATTGAATGTGCAGTTAAATATTACGAAAAATAAAACATTTACTTTGTTAATTTTAACTGATTTTTAAACTAAGAAAAGCTATCTGTCACTCATATTAAGAGTATTAATGAGTCTACATTAAACATTGATATTTGTAATATGTATCATTTCAAACTCACCAACATCAGAAAGGCTGCTCACATGATCAATATCTTGACGACAACGCTTACTTGCCATCTGCGTATTTCCGTCCTGGTTGGTCATTGCTTCATCCTTTCCTATAAGGGAAAAATATTTCAAATGCGGAAAGAAGACACTCTGAAACCCATAATCTATACTCAATGAAACTATCCTTCAGTAATGAAGTCAAAATAAACATGTTTATATACAAAAGGAAGGAAGTATTTGTCATCAATTCATACGTTAGCATAGCTAAAGGAAAATCGAAAAACGGAAAAGATATCATAGCGACAACTCTCAAACATCCAGAAGGACAAAGAATAAGGGAAAGAACACCAATAGAGATGCAGACAAACTGCATCTACTCATATCTCACAGGAGGGAATGGAAAATGGTGAAGCCACACTGGAAAGCAGTTTGTCAGTTTCTTATTCAAAATTAAGGGCACAATCACCAAAGACCAGAAGTTGCAATCGTGGGCATTCCACTCACAGAAATGGAAACTGTGAGAAAGAGTGAAATGAAGGAAATGAAGAAAGATTTTACAATCCAGATTTTGCTTAATAGAG
Source organism: Myotis nattereri (assembly GCF_964212035.1). Classification (NCBI taxonomy): domain Eukaryota; kingdom Metazoa; phylum Chordata; class Mammalia; order Chiroptera; family Vespertilionidae; genus Myotis; species Myotis nattereri. The sequence continues at coordinate 10,198,497 of NC_138078.1, forward strand.
AACCAATACACAAAAGAGTAGTACATCCATACCATGGTATATCTTCAACAAAAAGAAGGAACTACTAAAGCATGCCACAAGTCAGATGAATACCCTGATGAAGAAGTGTTATGATCAGCTTTACCCTAATAACCCAAACAGGAAGCGCTCAAATTTTGAAAATGTGGACAATAACTATATGATGGAACATCCATACGATGAAATACTACGCTGCGATAAAAAAAAAAATAAGGAATAAGTGATACACACAAGAACATGACTGAGTTTCTAGAAATTGCATTTAGGGAAAGAAGCCAATCTAAAGTACCACAAGACTCCATTGATATTACAATGCTGAAGCGAAAAATTACAGATCTGGAGAATAGATTTATTTTTAAGAGCACTAGAGAAAAAAAAACCAACAGCTGAAGGCACAGAGGGAATAGGAATTGGGTTTGGGAATGTCAACCTTAGTGAGCTGTGTGTGCTTATAAAAGAGCATTTTTAGGGGTCATTGGTGTTCAGCAAAGTTTTTGACGGCTTTCCTGTGGGGGAGGATATGGGAAAAATTGTATAGAAGTGAATACCATTTTAACAGAAGTGAAACTGGTGACATCTCAATAATATCTGGAGCGTGTCATGTCATTTATCTTAATAGTAATAAATTTCTACCATTTTGCAAGTTCATACCATTGAGGTACTTTGTGTATGCCAACACAAAATTTTTCTGTATCATTTCCTACAACTGCAGATGCTGCTAAATATATCTGAAAATGAAAACTTAAATTAGAAATTGCTGTGACTATCTTTTTTCACTAAGAATGTGGATGAATCTAGATTAAAGGTGCTACCTCTCATCATTACAAATCCTACATAACTGGAATGAATACAGCAACATACTGAGGAATTATTGGGCAAGTGTACTTTTTCAAGACAACTGGATCATTTGTTGTCTCAGGGCTTTTTGCCAAGCTGGTTTGAACTTCTACCAACATTTCTATAATTAAAATACTTTCAAGTATGGAAAGACAAACAATGTCAATCTTGAATTCCATACGGGAGAAACTAACATTCAAAGAACAAGCTGATGGAGGCAACATGGAGGAACCTGGAGTGTGTTTTGCTAACTGAGATAATCCTGACCAGGGAAGGCAAATATTGTATGGTATCAGGTATGTGGAACCTATAAAGAAAAAAAATTTCAAACCCTTAGAAACGCAGAGTAGAATGGTGGCTACCTGAGGTTAGGAAGTGAGAAAAATAGGGCGACGCTGGCAAAGGAGTACAAAATATCAGTAAAAAACTGTACTAATTTCTTAGGATGTACATATGTGGTGGCTATAGTTGGCAATACTGTATTGTATAATTGAAAGTTTCGTAGAAAGTAAAACTTCAGCAATTCCACCACAAAACTGAAAGACGTTAATAGGGGAAATGATGACTGTGCTTCTTCCTAGTAACTGGGGGGTGAGAATAGTTCACAGTGTATGTGTGTATCAAATCAGCACATTATGCACTGCATATACATTAAAATTTTATTTGTCAATTATATCTCAAGAAAGCGGGTAAAAGAAATGAGGATACATTTCTAAAAAAGAAAAAGAACAAAATAATGACCTTTTACCACAATGGAAAGCCAAATATATGTACAGGCAGTTTACATATGGGAATGCCTACAGAAATATTTCCTATCATAAAGGAATGACGAAAGAACAAACCTTGGAGCTCCATAGACCAAGGAAGACTAAGAGCAGGAGGAACATGGATATCTAGAAACTGGCTTGAGTCATCCATCCCCGGCAGGAAAGTAACATGGTACAGACTCAATAACAAATTGTGAGTAGTTTCTTATAACACCAAATATCTTATTACAATACCACTAAGCATATGTACTATTGAGTATTTATCTATGAAAAATCAAAATTTTGTCTACACAAAACCTGTACAGGAACGGTCATCACAGCTGTAGATGAAATCCTGAACCCCAGAAATAATCCAGATGTTTTTCCACCGTGAAACAATACACAAAATGTGGTACATCCATACCATGGATTCGTCCTCGACAATAAAAACCAGGAACTGCTGATGCATGCCATAAGTCAGATGAACATCCAAGGACTTAGGCTGAGGAAGATGTAGTGATAAAAGTGCTCGATGACACAAACATATGGGTATGGAAATGTTCTGTATCTTGACTGTGGTAGTGGAAAGGTAGTGGAAATCAAACCTACTCATATGGCAAAATCAAACACAACCCAACACATACTCACAAATCAATAGACTTAAAATGGAGAAATCCGAAGACAATTTGTGGGTTGCATCAATGTCAACATCCTCGTTGTGGTATTGTGCTATAGTTTTCAAGATGTTAGCATGGGGGAGACTGGATCAACTGTACACAAGATCTCTGCAATGTTTCTTACAATTGCATGTGCAGTTAAACTTTACTCAAAATAAAACTTTTACTTTTTATTTTGTTAGTTTTAACTGATTTTTAAATAGGAAAACCTATCTCTCGCTCACATTAAGAGTATTACTGAATCTACATGAAACATTGATATTTGTAATATGTATCATTTCAAACTCACCAACATCAGAAAGGCTGTGGGCACGTGCACTATCTTTATTACCATGCTTACTTCCCAAGACTACTGGGTGTTTCATTATCTGAGTATTTTCGTCCGAGTTGGACGGCGATTTCTCCTTTCCTATAAGGGAAACATATTTCCAATGTTGTAAGAAAACACTCCCAAACCCATATTCTATATTCAATGAAACTATCCTTCAGTAATGAAGTCAAAATAAAGATATTTATATACCAAAAGAAAGAAGTATTTATTCGTCATCAATCCATATTTTCGCATAGCTAAAGGAAAATCCCAAAACAGAAAAGGTATGATGGAAAAAACTCTCAAGCATCCAGAAGGACAAAGAGTAAGGGAAAGAACACCAATAGAGTTGCAGACAAAATGCATCTACTCATATCTCTCAGGATGGAATGGAAAATGGTGAAGCCACACTGGAAAGCAGTTTGTCAGTTTCTTATTCAAAATTAAGGGCACAATCACCAAAGACCAGAAGTTGCAATCGTGGGCATTCCACTCACAGAAATGTAAACTGTGAGAAAGAGCGAAATGAAGGAAATGAAGAAAGATTTTACAATCCAGATTTTGCTAAATAGTGAACAAATACACAAAAGAGTAGTTCATCCATACCATGGTATATCTTCAACAAAAAGAAGGAACTACTGATGCATGCCACAAGTCAGATGAATATCCAGATGAACAAGTGTTATGATCAGCTTTACTCTAATAACCCAAACAGGGATCCCCGAAAATTTCGAAAATGTGGACAATAATTCTATGATGTAACATTCATACCATGAAATACTACGCTGTTTGAAAAAAAAAACATAGGAATAAGTGATATACACAAGGACATGACTGAGTTTCTATGAAATTGCATTTAGGGAAAGAAGTCAATCTCAAGTACCACAGGATTCCATTTATATAACAATGCTGATGGGTGAAATTACAAATCTGGGGAATAGTTTTATTGTTAAGAGCAA